>NC_059159.1:118938353-120188353 GCF_019923935.1 Bubalus bubalis | reverse complement strand
GTACATGCAGAAATACAGGCCTAAAGTAATCTCCTATCTACTGTAGGTATCATTTATGGCCATGAACTATTATTATTATTTTCTCTGAAATCAGTGGTGCTTTATTTCTTTTCTGTTGTTGTTGTTGCTGTTGTTTACATCCAGGTGCAGAAGATAACATAACTGCTATCAGGAAAAATAATATCTTGAAATAACACAACATGATATGAAAAGGAACCACATGAATCCACTTGTAATATAATATTATGCTTTTTATTTAGGTAAATACAGAAATCATTACCAATTTTTCATATAAGAAAGTGGACTTCCTGAGGTTAAGCAGCACTTCCAAAATTATAGCAACTTTGTATAAATCTGATCCTTGAATTCTGCAATGCTTACATAGTCTTATAATCTGTTCCTTCAGTGCTTAGTAGAAATATTCATTCATTCAAATACTCACAAAATATGTGCCACACACCTACTACGTCTTGGGCCCTGCTTGTTTCTGGGGACTTACTGGGGAGAGTCATGGCCTCTTACGTCTAACGGATGTGGACCTTCCATCCTACACATAATACTACCCCTGACACTGCTTTGGATCAAAGGTGTCCTGGAAAAGACAGAACTCAAGCACAGACTGCACTCTTTGCTCTCTGAGGCCCCCTCTCCCTGTCATGCCCCACCCTTGGCAAAGATTCCTACTGCCCCTTGAATACAAGATGAGGCTAAATTCATCATGTTTCAGAGAATAAATGTTTGTGTTCTAAATAACTTATTTTATACTGTAACTGCCTATTTTTCAACACCTGGAGAATGTATTCCTACTACTGTTATTCTAATAAGGCTACAATAATACTAGATTCTGTCAGAAACGCCTCACACAAAAGACGTTAGTGTTCAATAATAGAGAAAAGATAAAATAAGATATGGCCTGTTCTCTCACCATACCCCTCGGCAGGCATTATAATCCATGATAACATGAAAAATGTTTGAATCATAGTAACTTGCTTCACCAGCCTGGACATATAAACACAGCCACATCCTTTTTATTATTCTAATTAATCACTTACAAACCCACATGCCTATATTGGCAGGCAGCTTTTTATCCCAAGTCACCTGCGATCACAATTATTCAGCCAGAGGATTCCCACCATTCTTCTCAATGAGAGGGAAAACCACTAATGAAACTACCCTGCTGGCACTGTCACGAGGGGACTGAAGCTGAATGAGACTCCCACAGCGACAGTGTGACCTGTGGACCTTTAGACTCCTAGGGCCACCCCACTGTTGCCAAGTCCTGACTCTTGTACCAGGCTGGCAAGGCCTAAGGACAAATGAAGGCTTAGCACAAGACCTGCCAAGGCCAGACCTATCCTCAAACCTTGCTGAAGCCCAAACTTACTTTCTCTTGTCATGTTTTCCCATCTGTCACTACTGTGGTTCTTCCCTGTCAGGGAGCCTCAGCCAAGGACACTGTGGTTTCCTCCAAATTTGTCTAATGTCAAATCTTACAGAGAAGGGGGTGGAGTCTTAGTCTCTTCACTCTCACAGGGCTTAACTTTTTAAACTATTTTTTAAATAAGTAGTTTACTTAACGATCAATTCTTTCTGAACTAGCTAATATAATAAGCAATAGAATGTTCCTTATTTTTATGACTGTTCATGTCTTTTTCATTATTTAGTCACAGGGAAAAACTATACAGTTTGAATTTGCCTGTGGCTGAGTAGTTTGGTAAACTCATACTTGGCATAAGCATTAGTCAAACAGCACATGAATTGTTTGCATAATGGAAAAATAAATATTCTTGACATTATTAATCAAAACGTCTCATGCAGTTTGCAACTTAGAGTCCAAGTTTTGGGGGACACAACTCAAAAATCTATGATCCTGCTTGCTACAAGACACACAAACTATGGCTAGATCATCAGGCAGCTTCTGAAATAGAAGGAATATAAGGATGTTGAAAAGTTGAAATTAAAATGTTAACCAAAACTGAGTAACAGAAGGTAGGTTATAACAATATGGTCACAATATTTCTCTTTTTAGTATAAATGAATACATTTTTACTTCACAGAATTTCACAGGAGGAATCTGCATCAAGTGGTGAAAATTCTAAGAACAATAACAACAACAAAACCCATTGAGAAGAGTGCTAATGATACAATAAATGTAGGCTCTGCAGAAGCCTTTTATGGACATTATCTTATTTGTTACAATATTGGATGTATGTTAGTATCACATGATAAAACTGATAATTTTTTAAAAAACGCATTCACCTAGTTGGTCAACAGTAACTTGGGTTCTCTGCCTCTAATTTCAGAACTTTTTCCTACTTAAATCTTAATATAAGAAAATTAATATAAGAAATATAAGAAAATATAAGAAAGAAATCTTAATATACAAAATACAGAGTATAAAAACCTACATGCCCATTAGAAATTTTAAATAAAATATGCTATCAATGAAATTCTTAATAGCAATGTCCTCAGTCTAATAGCCATTAATAATACTCCTAAAAAGTCATGAAACTTGTCTTAATTCAGGTTCCCCCAGAAGCAGACCCTGAGAAAAGGATTCAAACGCAAGTAGTTTATTTAGGAGGTGACCCAGGAAACAATAGTAGGGAAATAGAGTAGTGAAACAAAAAAAGGAGAGGAAAAGATGGAGGAAAAGGGAAGGAAAAGATGGGAAGAGAGAGTGAAAGATATGGAGAAGAAAGTCAGTAGGTATGTGTTATCAAACCAGTTACCGCTGTGGGCAACTAGAGCTTAATCTCCCTGGGGACCTTGAGGAAGCAGTATAGAACACACTCCAGAATGATCTCAACCGAAGGACAAGAAGCCAAGTATTTATCCATCAACATCCTTTCTGTCATTGGCTTGGGACTCCTTCCAGAAGCATTATGTTTACAGATAAAGCTTTGTCTTCATGTAAGCCAATCTGTGACAGGAAAAAAGACCTCTGGCTGGTGCTTGCCATAACAGTCTTCAGCACAGAGTGAATGTCAGAAGATTCTGGAAGATATAGCCAGAACATTGAAATCATGTGCTACATCACCTAGTTTAGGCAACTTTATCTGGGTGAACATGTATATAGCATTCATATAGAAGCATTTTGCACACTGGTCTATGACTTGGGTTTCATTACTATCCCCATTTTTCAGATGATAAAACTTAGGCACAACGAGGTTAAATGACCCATCTATATATATAGCACCTCTACTATGGCCAAGGCTGGTCAGCCAACATGAAGAACAGTGAAGGGGTTTTGGGAGAGCCTGTCACGAGGGCTCAGAGACAAGGTGTGATATCTCCTTCCTCACTGACTCCAAAGAAAGTAGCCTCTGATGTCTGTGGCCTTTGTTACTGCAGGTCAGCCAAGATACACAGACTGAATCAGGAAAGGAAGACCTGCAGAGAGTCATTTCCCAATCATCTGCCTCCCACTTGGTGTCCACACATAAACCTCTAGATTTCCTTCCAAAAATTCTTTTTCGGAATCCAGGTAGTCCAGCAGTCATTTTGAGACGCCATAATTTTCACTAACAATTTCAATCCTATGAGCCTCTAAACCTGTATCTCCATGATGCTGTAGTAGCCGAGGGATGGAATCAACTTGACAAGGAACTGAGAGCAAAGAGGCAGTTGAGCTCTATTTCAACTGATTGTGTAACTGTCAAAAGCACAATGTTAGACAGACAGTAAATTAGCTACTTAGGTTCTTTCAGTCTTTCAGGCCACTGAAGCATTAAAACCTCTATAAACATCTACCAGACAATGTTGTAAATTCTTGTGAAACTCTACTTTTAGCATAATTTTAAGAAAATCACTTATTCTAGGTAACCTAATTAAAACACTAGTAAGGCATACCAGGCTTCTATAAGACTATGAGCCTGAGTACCTGTCCGAGTTTGGTAAACAAAATTTGAAATTGAATTTAATAGGTTTAGACACTAAGCACTCCCTGCCAATTCTTTCCAATTAAACAGAAAATAGAAACAGATGAGGAATCAATCAAAATAAAATGAAACAGCTTTGATCACTTTGGGCCCATTTGAGAACGGGCCCATTGTTGTCTTATCCTATGGCATTATCAAATTCTTCCTGAGACAAACTAGAAAAGCAGAACGGGCTCATATTTCTTTAGCAGAATAGCAGGGGAGAGGGGTCTTAATTATATTTAATTCTTCCCCATTTTAAGAACATTATGGGCATGATTGTGTTCCCACCTCTTTTAAGCAGTAACATAAGTATGTGTGTGTGCTAAGTTGCTTCAGTTGTATCCAATTATCCAACTTTTTGTGACTCTGTTGACTGTAGCCCACCAGGCTCCTCTGTCCATGAGATTTTCCAGGCAAGAACACTGGAGTGGGCTGCCATGGCCTCCTCCATGAGATCTTCCCAACCCAGGGATCGAACTCACATCCCTTATGCACTAGCACCACCAGGGTAGCCCTAATATAAGTATACACACACCAAAAAAAAAAAAAAAAAAAAAAAAAACCTGGAAGATACATCAGATGTTTTCTTTCCACTACACTGCATTTTTGAATTCAGTAAATCTCTTTCTATTGTAAATTTCTTAGAAATCCTGAAAACTGCTTTCACAATTCCCATGTGGGTGGGTAGAGAATCAACATAATGCCAAGATTAAAGCCTTCATGCATTTCTTCTTCATTATTTTTAGGTTACTAGGGCAATATGTCTTCCTATGCTTAGCACAGGGAAAGCTTTCCATATATACATGTTAGGCATAGTAGAATAGCAGAAGAGGATAGAACTCTTAGCATTTCAATTTCAATTGAACTGCTACAATTTTCCAGCCATTGTGACTTAACATCTCTGATAATAATACCTACCTCATAAAATTACACTGAGGATTCAGTGGCATGCTATAGTTGGCTCTTACAGATTGTGAGAAACAAATGCGGGCATCTTTTTTAAATTTGGCGTGCAGTGGCTTCACTTGGTAGCCTGAAATCAGCCATGGTGAGAACACTGGCTGTAAAACTAAAAATTACAGCTTCCAACCCCCTAGAGACCTGGTTTACTAGCTCATTACTGAAAATTATGTAACATGCAGACTGTTTAACAGAGTATCCAAATGCTTTCCTCTTTCCTTTCCTGTCCTGAAGTTTGCAAAGATGGCTTTACTTCTATATCTAGAATATTCTTGTAACAATCTCTCTTTATAATCAGTCATTTGTTAAGGATTTGCTCTTGCTGGTGTTTCTGACAATATACGAAGCTATTTGTTAGGATGACCTTGATTAGAATGTAAATAACAAGTGAAACTCTGCTCTAGTATTTTGATCTCTGATGCGTTGCTTAAGCAGAGGTGACAAATGCTGCATTTGAGTTTTTTAATTGTCTAGGTTCTAATGAGTCGCTGGCACTTTCTGTTTAGCCTCAAGTGGCATCTACCCCCACAAAGTTCTCCTTTTAATCAAAGGATTCACTCAAGAAATCACAGCACCCTGCTGCAGCAGTTGGGAATATATTCCCAATAGACATATAAAAAGGTACTAAAATTATGTGATAGTGCAATTCAACATATCACATTAGATAAAAATGAAATCTGTGACATAGAAGTTACCATAGATTCGGTGGAGTGGAACCAACTGCTATCCCAGGAGGTGCTATAATTGGAAGGCTGACTTTCTAATAATGTGCAGGGAGGGGTGTGGTAGGAATATAAAGGCATCAGAGGTTCTCTTTCTCCTGTTGACTAAGATGAGAGTGCTTCATGAAACCCTATAGGATATCTGTCTTCCTCCGGACACATAAGATCATAAATGGTGTAGAATTCTACTCTGTAAAAAAATATTGGAGATATTCTTATGATTGATTACCCTTATCATCTTTCTGGAGATGCTACCAGAAAGATGAAATTTTTATATATAGTCTCTCATTTAACACAACAACATAATAAACTAGGTTATATCACACAGATATAACCTTATGTTACCAAACAGATGAAATTCCATCTCACGGATACTTTGGAGTCATTCTTTAACAAAAAAATTATTTATTTATTTTGGCTGCAGTGGGTCCTAGTTACAGCTCACGGGACCTTAGTTGAAGCATGCAAACTTCTTAGCTACAGCATGTGGGATCTAGCTCCCTAATCCTGGGCTCCCTGCATTGGGAGCCCAGAGTCCTACCTACTGGACCACCAGAGAAGTCCCTGGAGTAATTCTGGTAAACAGTAATACAGCACCCTATGTAAAGAAGAATGACATATTTGTCAAAAGACTGTGCCCCGTGTCTTAATTCTGCTATTTGCATTTGACCTTGGGCAATTCCATGATTTTTGTAAAAATCAATCTTTTCCTCTCTAATGGAAGCATCTATATAGGATCAATATGTGGGCAAATACTGAAAATATGTCCTATATCTAAAACACTGTACTAAGTGTAAAAGCCTATTACTGCTTGGACATTCTTGGTCACATCCTATCAAAAATAAGAGTTTCTGATACAGAATATCTAATTTGGCATTAATAATAAGCCAAACCACATATCTCAGAAATCATTTTGTATTATTAAACCATGGAGCAAAGAAGAAGGTGACATTCCTAGCAACTGAGAGCTAGGCCCACTGGATTTTATTACAAGTTTCAGTATATATTAGTTATGTGACCTTAGGCAATTTATTTACCTCTCTAAAACCCTAGTTTCCTTTTCTTTCAAATGAGAATAATGATTTGTTGTTGTTTAGTCACTAAGTTGTGTCTGACTCTTTTGTGACCCCATGGACTGTAGCCTATTAGACTCCTCTGTCCATGGGATTTCCCAGGCAAGAATACTGGAGTGGGTTTCCATTTCCTTCTTCAGTGGATCTTTCCAACCCAGGGATGGAACATGTGTCTCTTGCATTGGCAGGCAGGTTCTTTACCACTGAGCTACCTGGGCAGGATTATGATATAACCTCACTTACTATGTTGTTGTGTTAAATGAGAGAATATATATAAAATTGATTGGAACCAGAGATAGTTCTCAATAAATGTTATAATGTTTTTGTTTCTGCTGCTGCTATTATTATTTGTATTTTGAAAGTATCTAGGCAGAAATAGGAACTCAGTCCAGTATTTTTGCTTGGAGAATCCCATAGACAGAGGAGCCTGACAGGCTAGAGTCCATGGGATTGCAAGGGTTGGACATGACTTAGCAACTAAACCACCAAACCAGGCAGAAAAATATTTCTAATACTGAGGATAAGAATCCTTAGAGTAAGCTAAAAGAATCTGACAAGGAGGCACTGATTCTTAAACTTCAGAATTTAAATTAATGGTGCATGGCAGTAGCTAGCTTTGGCCCATAAAGTAGAGCAAACCAGTCTCATTTTTCTCTAGGCTCTTTCTCTTAAACTTTCTTCCATTTAAACGATGAGAAATGCCAGTGGGAACTCAGATATACTCCTGTCTGAGCTCTTCTCCTGGAAGTGATGAGGCCCTAAGAGGTGAGATTCTTTACTTCCTTGGGACTTAGTCTCATGGACTTTAAAACAGACACTTGGAAAGATGCTCTCCAACATCCAAGGTTAAGGATGGAGATAGTTTTAATGACCATAGCCACAGAGCATAAAAAGGGGGAAAGCAATTTTTAAGTCCCAAGCAAAGGTACACCAGGAAAAAAGGGACAGTTCATAATACTAAGTCCAGGAAGAAAGAAAGACAAAGACTAGAAACAGAGTAGAAACCAAAGGTAAAGTAAGCTTGTATGCCACTGTGGAAAGGCAGGATAGAAGAAGTTTAGGAAATAAAAAAAAAACCTGAAGCCATAAAAACAAGATAGCTTTTAAGGATAACTACGCCTCTTGGTGAGTAAACAGAAATGATTCACTCTCTTGTTTTGAGGATGGGGATAAGAAACAATCAGAAAATTTCAAGCTTAATATTTCTTTTTCTTCTACCAAGGGAAAAAAACAGGCTATCTCTTAGGAAAATATGTTTTTGCATGTAAGACCAATCACTGGACCAATCTCAGAAAGTTCTAGTATTTTATTAATAGGGAACCCAAGCCTTTCTATGTCCAAGATAGACCCAGGTTTAACCACTTTAAAAGTACATAAGTCAACCTGTACTCTAGAATAGCAATTAGACGTGATCACAGAGTAGAAAAGTGGTTGTTAGGGGTTGAGGTGGGAGTGGGGGAAAGTGAGAGAGGTTGGTAAAAGGATACAAACCTTCAGCTACAAGATAAGTAAGGTCTGAGGATCTAATGTAAAATATGGTGACTACAACTGGTAACACTAGCTGAAATTTGCTACAACATTAAAACTTAAATGTTTTCACCAAAAATACACACACACACACACACACACACACATTGGAGATAACAGACATTCTAATTAACTAGATGGGAGGAAAATCTTTTCACAATGCATACATATTATCAAATAGCAAAAAAAGTGACCACAACTCTCAATATGTGAAAAAGCATGCCATAGTGTAAAAGAATCAGTGTGCTTTAGTACAATGCCTAACAAAGTAGAAGTGCTTGCTACTGTATTTTTTTTTAAATCTTTAAAAAAAGCTAAAAAACTGTGAACAAAAAAAAATCTCAACCTACTTCCTAACATCAATCTTGACTCTTCCTTAAGAATCAAAATTCTAAAAAAACCAAAATATCATTATTGGAAGAAAAATCAGCAAGTATTTCCAATCCCTAGGTCAAGAAGAAAGCATTTGCCATGTGTCTGAAATAACCTTGGCTCATTCATTGTAAAGCACAGTGCTTATTAATGAAATGTGTCAACAGCAAGCTGCATTTGGAAGAGAGCACTCTGTGACTGGAGGCTAAAATTTGTGTTACAATCATTTTTTTCTTGCAATTTTCCAAGATTTCCAGGATTTACTCAGGCTCTCCATAATAAGATTATAGCTTTCTTGGGGTATTTCAATGTTTTCATTCATGATCTTTCATGAAATGAGGCATGCCTTAAGAAGCAGGGACTGTAAATGTTACTAACAATTACATACCCTTTTAAAAGGGGGTTCTCTGGTGTGGCTCAGTGGTAAAGAATCCACCTACCAACACAGGTGACTCAGGAGACCACAGGAGACACTGGTTCGATCCCTGGGTTGGGAAGAGCCCTTGGAGAAGGAAATGGCAATAGATTTCAGTATTTTTGCCTGGGAAATCCCAGGGACAGAGAAGTCTGGTGGGCTACAGTCCTTGGGGTCCACAAAGAGCTGGACACAACTTGGTAACTGAACAACAATAACTCTTTTAAAAAAACATAAGTATATGTCTTATTCTTATTTATTAAGATTATTTTTGGATGTGAACCATTTTTAAAGTTTTTATTGAATGTGTTACAATATTGCTTCTGTTTTATGTTTAGGTTTTTTAGGCCATGAAGCATGTGGGATCTTAGCTCTCTAACCAGGGATAGAACCTACACCCCCTGCATTGGAAAGCCAAGTCTTAATCACTGGACTGTCAGGGGAGACTCTATACCTTATTCTTATTTAAACAAAATTCAATCCATGTTTTGGTGAAACGGCAATTATTTTGCCAATTACAACTATTTGGTATGTTAAAAAATAATGAAGTTTGCTCTATGGATTCCTTTTTATTATCATGCTGCTGAATTCTAGATAAGAGGAGAAAAGGCAACCTAGAAAATAGAACATTTGAGCTATGAAAGGAATATTAGAACTCATATTTCCATATTTCTATTTCATGAAACTAAGCCTAAGAGAATTGATGCTTTTGAACTGTGGTGTTGGAGAAGACTCTTGAGAGTCCCTTGGACTGCAAGGAGTTCCAACCAGTCCATCCTAAAGGAAATCAGTCCTGAATATTCATTGGAAGGACTGATGTTGAAGCTGAAACTGCAATACTTTGGCCACCTGATGCAAAGAGCTGACTCATTTGAAAAGACCGTGATGCTGGGAAAGATGGAAGGCAGGAGGAGA
This sequence comes from Bubalus bubalis, assembly GCF_019923935.1. Taxonomy (NCBI): domain Eukaryota; kingdom Metazoa; phylum Chordata; class Mammalia; order Artiodactyla; family Bovidae; genus Bubalus; species Bubalus bubalis. The sequence goes on along the minus strand of NC_059159.1, from coordinate 120,178,446 downwards.
AGGGGATGACAGAGGATGAGATGGTTGGATGGTGTCACCCACTCAATGGACATAAGTTTGAGTAAACTCTGGGAGTTGGTGATGGACAGGGAGGCCTGGCGTGCTGCAGTCCATGGGGTCACAAAGAGTTGGACATGACTGAGCAACTGAACTTAACTGAACTGAAGCCTAAGAGAAGTAAAGTGACTTACCCAAGGCCTCAGAACTATTAAAAGGAGGAGAAATGAGCAAAGTAGGAGCAGATCATAGTTAAATAATAGCCACTGTTACATGCTGATATAATGATTAATTTTGTGAAAACTTACTATGGCCATGTTATGTTTTCTAGTCATAAAGCAATTAAATTAGAAATTAATTGCAGAAAGTAGAAAATCACCAAATGTTTTGAACTTATGTAATATGCTAATAAATAGACTATATGTTAAAGAAATCAACTGAAAAGAAAATACTTTGAACTAAATGAAAATTTATAAAAATGTATATGAAAGCCCTTAGAATGCAGTGAAAGCCTGTGTTTGAAGAAAAAGCTAAAAACCTATTACCTAAATCACCTCCCTAAAAAGCAATCAAAAGAACAGTAAATTAAATACTTCCCAAAAGCAAAAGAAAGATAATAATAAGAATAAATGAATGAATGAAGACATGAACAATGAAGAAAATAAAAACAGAATAGAAAAGATCAGGAAGTCAAAAGTTTTATTCTTTGAAAGGAATTATGAAATTTATAAACATCAAGAGTGAAGATAAGAAAGAAAAAGGTAGAAAAGAACCAATAATAGAAGAGAAACATGGGACAGCATTATAGTCCCTACAGAATCAAAAAAAGAAATAATAAGGGGATTCTCTGAAAAACTTTACCAAAAAATTTGAATATTTAGATGAAATCAATAAATTCATACAAAATAAAGCTCTTATAACTGACAAAAAGAAAATATGAAAATTTCATATTTATGAAAGAATTGAATCTGTAACAAAAATTCTTCCTAATGCTTATAAGTAAATAACACCTATTTTATACAAATTCTTTAAGAGAGTATAAAGAGGAAAAACTTGCCAGCCCAGGATGAAGTTTATTATCAAAATCTGATAAGAAAAAACAAGATTATAAAATTGTTGTCCAATCTCTGGAGTATTGATACTAAATCCTAATCAAAATATTAGCAAATTAAGTCCAGTTATACAAAGATGGATAATATATTGCAATGAAATCAAGGTTGTTTAGCATATATGAAAAAAAATCACTTTTTAAAAAATTTTCTTCTAAAGACCATGAACAGGCACTTTATAAAAAATGATAACAAATAAATATAAAAGGTCTTGACATAATTATTCATCAGTTCAGTTCAGTTCAGTTCAGTCGCTCAGTCATTTCCGACTCTTTGCGACCCCATGAATTGCAGCACTTCAGGCCTCCCTGTCCATCACCAACTCCCGGAGTTCACCCAGACTCATGTCCATCGAGTCAGTGATGCCATCCAGCCATCTCATCCTCTGTCGTCCCCTTCTCCTCCTGCTCCCAGTCCCTCCCAGCATCAGAGTCTTTTCCAAGGAGTCAACTCTTCGCGTGAGATGGCCAAAGTACTGGAGTTTCAGCTTTAGCATCATTCCTTCCAAAGAAATCCCAGGGCTGATGTCCTTCAGAATGGACTGGTTGGATCTCCTTGCAGTCCAAGGGACTCTCAAGAGTCTTCTCTAACACCACAGTTCAAAAGCATCAATTCTTCCGCGCTCAGCCTTCTTCACAGTCCAATTCTCACATCCATACATGACCACAGGAAAAACCATAGCCTTTACTAGACGGACCTTTGTTGGCCAAGTAATGTCTCTGCTTTTGAATATGCTATCTAGGTTGGTCGTAACTTTCCATCCAAGGAATAAGCGTCTTTTAATTTCATGGCTGCAGTCACCATCTGCAGTGATTTTGGAGCCCCCAAAATAATTATTCATCAGAGGTATGTAAATTAAAACTACAGTGAGCTGTCACAACATCCTTAGAGAGGAAAGACTAAAAGGGCTGATTTAATATGAAGAGCTCCTGAGGACGTGGAGCAACTGGAACTCTTACATTGCTGATAGGAACATAAATCGTTACAAAAACTTTAGACAATTTTTCGGCTGTACCTACCAAAGTAAAACAAACATATGCTTTTATGATCCAACAATTCTACCTCTGGGTATATATACAAAGAAATTAATGTATATGTTCACCAAAAAAGATATATAACAATATTCACAGCAGTGTTAGTTACAGTAGCCCCAAACTGGAAACAATCCAAATATGCATTTAGCAGTAGGATAATAAAATTGTAGTATTTCACACAAAGGAGTATAATTACTCAGCATATTGTTGAATATTGCAAACATTATGTGGAACAAAGAAAGCCAGACACAGAAGAAAGATACTGAATGATGCAATCTATATAAAATTCAAAAACAGCTCGAACTGATAAAACTGATAAAAGTCACGGAATTTAGAATAGTAGATACTTTTGATTAGATGAAGGGAATAAAAGAGAAGGTTTTCCAGGTGTTGTGATGTTTTATAATGTGATCTAGGCAGTAATTACACAAATGTGTTCACTTTGTCAGAATTCATCAGGCTACATATTTAAAATTTTTGTGCTTTTCTGTATGTACATTATACCTCACTTTTTAAAAACTTGTAAAAGGAGGGAAGAGAATAACAAAATTTGGAGACTAAAAACAGTTGGCTGAGTGATATAGTCTCTGGACAGGGGGAATCAAGGTATACTTTACTAAAAATGGAAATAATACTCTAGTTCGCTTTCTCCACTCAGTTTCCAAATGTTGGCTGTTGGATATTTGCCCTCCAGGCAGGAGATTTCACAAGTCTCTTCTGGAGAAACTATTTAGCCAATGAGAAAAGACAAAAAGATACTGAAATTAGTTCTTCCATATCAACAGAGCCAAATCAACCCACAATGATAATACTGCCCATTCATCCTACTCACATGCTCAGAGCTTCCAATAAGTTTCATTTCCTTACTCCTAAACTTGAACCGGAGAAGGCAATGGCACCCCACTCCAGTACTTTTCCCTGGAAAATCCCATGGACGGAGGAGCCTGGTGGGCTGTGGTCCATGGGGTCGCTAAGAGTCAGACACGACTGAGTGACTTCACTTTCACTTTTCACTTTCATGCATTGGAGAAGGAAATGGCAACCCACTCCAGTGATCTTGCCTGGAGAATCCCAGGGATGGGGGAGCCTGGTGGGCTGCCGTCTATGGGGTCGCACAGAGTTGGATATGACTGAAGCGACTTAGCAGCAGCAGCAGCAGCAGCAAACTTGAACAGACATCCAGGACTATTGAAAATTCTAGGAAAATAAACAGAAAAAAAGCAATGTAGAGGAAACAGAAATTATGCAAAAAGAAGTCTCAAAAGTTATCTTTAATATCCTCAGAGTAATCAGAGAGGATGATGCAACCTTGAAACAAGAGCAGGGGATCCAATACAGAGCAGTGGCAAAGAGAATCCCTGAGATGGTGGCAAATGGGAATCTGAAAGTAACAGCTGTACACCAGGTATGGAGGGCAACCTGTGCAGACTAAAGCAGGTCAGAATGTTCTAAGAGAGATCCCTGCAGAAGATGAAACCGTTAGGATTGCAGATGTGAATGAAAGTATTGAGAGGCAATTTAGGTAACTGACAGTGTTCAGAATTGGCCTCTTTTAAACATATAGAAAAATAAGCAAACAAAAACCAGAAAGTATTATATCCAGTAGGGAAAAAAAAAAAAAAAAGTTTGCATAGGTAAGAAAAATGATCACTGTTTACCATACAATTCAGGTCCAAATTATATAATAAATAATAATGTAAATGCTAACTTCACCAACCTAAACTATAATCTTTCTATGTTGGCACCATTGATATAATAAGTATTAGAGGATAGAGGGGAAGGTGGGAAACCAAATTCTTACCTTCCCTACTAGGATATCAACAAATAATGACTAAAATATAAATAACTAGAGAATAAAGTATAGGAGAGGAAGTGATTATCTCTAGGTAGGGAGAAAAGGAAAAGGAGACCAGAGAATGTTGGGGACTTTAACAAAGCCGGTAGGAGTAACTGACCTTTTGAACTAAGTATATGTATATTTGATAAAAATGAAAGCTGTCTTTAAATAAAGAATGAGTAGGAGTTATGTGAAATGTTAAGGGGGGAGGGTATTACCAATAGAGGGCTGTCATAGGGGCAAAGTCTGTGAGTTAGACAGCCTTTGACATAGTACAGAGGTTGGCTTCAAGTAGAAAAGAAAAGTGAAGTCATTCAGTCGTGTCCGACTCTTTGTGACCCCATGGACTATCCCAGGCTCCTCTGTCCATGGGATTCTCCAGGCAAGAATACCTGAGTGGGTTGCCATTTCCTTCTCTAGGGGATCTTCCCGACCCAGGGATCGAACCGAGGTCTCCTGCCTTGTAAGCAGACGCTTTACCCTCTGAACCATCAGGGAAGCATCCTAGCTTCAAGTAGAAGCATGTTGCTAAAACAGCAAGACTGATTTAATGGGAGGTCTCTAGACGTCTAGATGTCTTCTTCTATGTGACTTCCAACAGGGAGGTGTTGAAAAGTGAAGTACAAAGGGTATTGACTATCTGGGACACTAAGGGTGCATGGTGCTTCCCTAGCACAGCTTGTCCCAAACTGGCTATTCAACCTGGTAAGGTACCTCTAGTGTTTTGAATGAAGCCAAAGGGTTACAAAACTACTTATTGGAAGAATTACAGAGAATCTGGAAGAATTGTGTTCAGAGAAAGCATCTCCAGAACTAAGCAAGCCAGAGTGAGCCCCCAAGTAGACAAATATGTGTATGTGGCAATACTGTTCTTGCTAAGGCCTGGCCAGCAGCCAGCACGCTCTGCATACTCAGGTTGGTGGAGATGCATGAGAAGAAAAAGGAGCCCCTCCAGAGCCTGGGAACTCTTGTGCTTTTGCTCGTCACTTGGAAGTAGGCTTCCCAGGGTCCCAAAGGGACTGAAATAAGACAAAAGCTGCTGAAGTTAAGATAAAACAGAAGAGGCATTTGTTCTTTTCTTCTGGGTATTAAATAATCCATATTGTGAAAGGAAAAAAAAATCAGTCATTAAAAGGAAAAAATCTGGCTTATAAAGGGGAAAATTGTAAACAAGTAATCAAAAATTAAAGGAGGAAAATTAAATAATTAGCATGAGAAAAAGCAGAACATTACAACCAAGAAATTTTTTAAATGTTTTGGAAGCAATGTGTGTATTTAAGAGGACAACATCAAGGAAAAATTGTGTGCACTTATAATAATAACAGGGGAATTAGAGACAATGAAAAAGGAAATAACGGAGACACTAAACAATTACTTGCAGCTGTCTTTACAAATAGAAAAGACTATAGATTCCTTCCATTTGGGGATCAGATTTCTTCAACTGAAAGCATGAGCATTCGGAAGTGGGTAGATAATAGTGGTACTGCTGATAGAGTATCTTTCATCTGATAAATCCACACAAGAAGCATCAGAGGGAAATAGGAAAGAGAGAGCCAAGGTTTTTAAGAGATTCATTTTTGAATTTATGTTATTTTCATAAAAAGCAAGGGGCTAAGACAGTGAATATAATACCTGCATGGAATTATCCTCCACTTTGAGAAAGGCAACATCCAAGCAGGCAATTTAATTTTGGTGCAAGAAGAACATTTAAGAAAGATGTAATCAGAAAGGAAATAACATATGTACTGTGCCTTTGTGGTATATAAAATGAACTATTAGATTAGAATCTATTCCCAAGTTTCTTTCTGAAATAGTAAAAACACAGGTATAACTGAAACTAAGCAAAGATAAAAAGGTTACTCCTGGCCTTACCCCATAGTTCTGAAGCTTCAGTTTGACTTATCTAAAATTCCTTATTTAATACTCTCTAAAGGATCATTTTACCTACAGTTGAATGCTGGAAGTAAAATTAAGCCATTTGGGAAAGCTTTGTTGAAGGTTTAACATGCTCTTCCAGGTCTCACTATCAACTTCAATCTCTAAATTTCTTTCTTATAACAACAACAATAAAAAGTGTAAGTCAAACAAGTCTCCAGCCTGACTTTTATCAATGAAGATACATGTAGCGAGCACTCGTCTCTTTGGGGGTTTGTTTCAAGTCCTAACATGGATTCTTTTGTTTGTTTTAATCAGATTTCACTTTTTTTTTTTTTTTTAACCTTTTTCTATCATCAGTAATGGGGGTAAGGCTGATTCACCACTCAGAAATTTTATAGGGACAGAGGTACAAATTACATTGACTTTGCTATTTTCAGCTTGTGAAAGAAAATACTTACTTTTAAAGAATTTGTATTACTTTTAATTCTTTAAGTTTTATAATTATAGCAAATTGACAAACTACCCCATTAACAACTAAGGCTTAAAATGTATGGAAATAACCAGTTTTACTATTTTTTTCCTTTTAATTTCAAGTGTTAAAGTACTTATATCAATGAAATCTATCCTCTCTTTTCTCTCTCTCACTTATACACATACACATATACATACACATAAGCACACAATTTCCCAATTCAATAACTAAGCCTAAATATTTGAACAGGAAATTGTTAGGCTTAACATTTTAATCTTATGTTAAATAAAAAGTATAGCCTATTCTATTAAAATGGTTATTCCATTCTTGGAAAACCCAATCTAGGAAAATTATAAGAATTGTTATGAATAGGAGTATACAAACTGAGTAGAGAATTCAGATATAGAACCAAATACATATAGGAAATTAATTTAAATGTGGCATTTTTCATCAATGGAGAAAAGCAGATTCCTTATAAATGAGGTTAAAACAACTGGAATGCTGTTTGGAAAAATAAAAGTTGAATCCCTCTTTTATTCTTTGTATCAAAATAATTTTCAGCTATGCTAAAGATTTAAATATAAAAAAAATGAATTCTTAAACATTATCAGCAAAAGTAAAAATAAAATTATTATGATATTAGAATAGAGAAGGTCTTCTTCACAGGAAGACCTAAACTAAAAACACAAAAAATAAAAAATAAAAATAAATTTAGCAGTATAAACATTCTAAATTTCTATGTGACAAAAACAAAAGATAATAGCAAAATAAGGAACATTTTACAATACATATGCTACAAAAATATTTTCTCCAACTTATACAATGTTACCTATAAAGATAATTTTCTTAATTTACAAAGAGCTTATATGAATCAATACCTTTTTTTAAAGAGCAGCTCAATGGAAAAAGGAGCAAAGGAGGAGCATAGGGAAGAAAACAAATGCAGATGAACAATGATCATGTGAAAAGAGGCTAAACCTTCAGTCCCTCCTAAACCCTGGCAACCATTAATCTTTTTATTGTCCCTTTTCCAGAGTATCGTATAGTTGGAATTATACAGCATGTAACTTTTCATTTTACTTCTTTCACTTCATCATAAATATTGAAGTTTCCTCCAGGTCTTTTCACAGCTTGGCAGTTCATTTCTTTTTAGTGCTGAACAGTATTGTATTGGAGAAAGCAATGGCAACCCACTCCAGTACTCTTGCCTGGAAAATCCCATGGACGGAGGAGCCTGGTAGGGTGCAGTCCATGGGGTCGCTAGGAGTCAGACACGACTGAGCGACTTCAGTTTCACATTTCACTTTCATGCATTGGAGAAGGAAATGGCAACCCATTCCAGTATTCTTGCCTGGAGAACCCCAGGGATGGGGGAGCCTGGTAGGTTGCCATCTATGGGGTCGCACAGAGTCGGACACGACTGAAGTGATTTAGCAGCAGCAGTATTGTATTACTTGGATGGACCACAATTTATTTATCCACTTACCTACTGAAGGACATCTTGGCTGCTTCCAAGTGACAATTATGAATAAAGCTGACAATTGACAATTATGAATAAAGCTGCTGTAAACCTCTGTGTACAGGTTTTTGTGTGGACATAAGTCTTCAACCCACCTGGGTAGAAACTAAGGAATGTGAGGGAAGCCTGGCATTCTGCAGTCAACAGGGTTGCAATGAGTTGTATATGACTTAGTGACTGAACAACAACAAAAATAGTAAAAGTATGTTTAATTTTGGGGCTTCCCTGGTGGCTCAGTGGAAAAGAATCCACGTGCAATGCAGGAGACTTTAGTTCAATCCCTTGGTAGGGAAGATTCACTGGAGGAGGGTGTGGCAGCCACTCCAGTATTCTTGCCTGGAGAATCCCATGGATAGAGGAGCCTGGCAGGCTATAGTCCATAGAGTCACAAAGAGTTGGGAGTGACTGAAGCAACTTAGCATGAACACACACGCACATGTTCAGTTTTGTCCAGAAACACCAAACTATCTTTCAAACTGAGTGCACTATTTTGCATTTCCACCAGCAATGAGTGAGAGTTCCTATTGCTCCAAATTTCGTCAAGATTTAATATTGTCAGTATTCTGGATTTTGGTCATTCTAATTGGTACATAGTGAAATTTTTACTTTTTATATCCTATTATCACCCTGCTTATTCAACTTATATGCAGAGTACATCATGAGAAATGCTGGGCTGGGTGAATCACAAGCTGGAATTAAGATTGCCAGAAGAAATATCTTCAACCTCAGATATGCAGATGATACCACTCTAATGGCAGAAAGTGAAGAAGAGCTAAAGATCCTCTTGATGAGGGTAAAAGAAGAGTGAAAAGGCTGGCTTAAAACTCAACATTCAAAAAACAAAGATCATGCCATCTGGTCCCATAACCTTATGGCAAATAGAAGGGGAAAAATGGAAACAGTGACAGATTTTCTTTTCCTAGGCTCCAAAATCACTGGGTATGGCGACTGTAGCCATGAAATTAAAAGACGCTTGGTCTTTGGAAGGAACGCTATGACAAATCTAGACAGTGTATTAAAAAGCAGAGACATCACTTTGCTAACAAAGGTCCATATAGTCAAAGCTATAGTTTTTTCAGTAATCACGTATGGATGTGAGAGTTGGACCATAAAGAAGGCTGAGCACCGAAGTTTTGATGCCTTCAAATTGTGATGCTGAAGACTCTTGAGAGTCCCTTGGACTGCAAGGAGATCAAACCAGTCAATTCTAAAGGAAAGCAACCCTGAATATTCATTGGAAGGACTGATACTAAAGCTGAAGCTCCAGTACTTTGACCACCTGATGGGAAGAGCCAGCCGACTCATTGGAAAAGACTCTGATTCTGGGAAATGTTGAAGACAAAAGGAGAAGGGGGAGGTAGAGAATGACATGGTTAGATAGCATCACAGACTCAATGGACGTGAATTTGAGCAAACTCTGGGAGATAATGAAGGACAGGGAAGCCTGGCAAGCTGCAGTCCACGGGGTTACAAAGAGTTGGAAATGACTTAGCAACTGAACAACAAAATTATTTGAATCTCAAGTAATGGAAATTTTTTGAATGCTAACAGCATTATTTGGAATGGAATGATGAGCTACTTTTATGCTTGAAAGCATAAGCAGGTTTGAGTTGATCATTCCATCTTTGTAGAAACTTTGGAGAAAGAGGTGGAGAGAATTAGAAAAAGCTCTCCCTCTCAGATCTTACCAAACCACTGGGACTACTCTATGATAAGCAGAACAGAGAAGGAAATTAACATTTCTGGACATTCATTATTTCCTGCACAATACTTTTCCTACTGGCTTATATTGGATTGGCCAAAAAGGTCATTCAGTTTTTCCATAAGATATTATTGAAAAACTCAAACAAACTTTTTGGCCAACCCAATAGTACCACAGTCAAATGAATTTAGGAAATCAGATTCATTATGACTACTAGTACATTACAAACTCTGAGAAGTCCTACAGTATAGAAAACCTTTAATTTTGCTTGACACTGTTTCCCACAATTATTTGATAATAGAGTACTTTTTAATTCATAACTTCTATTAACATTAGGCAGAACACATGGGGAAATATGGATCTATGTCCTTTTACATACATTATCTCATTTGATCCTAATAACAAATATGGGGAAACTATTCTCTTCATTTTAAAAATTAGAAAATTGAGATTTCATATATTTAGGTAACCTTGACCAAGATCATTCTACCCCTATGTGGATTCTTACCTGGTCTTTCCAATTAAAGAGTTCTTACCAGCTATTGCAGAGACCTGTGTAAATCCACTCAGCTTGGGAATTACTCCATACTAGATTCCCTTAATTCACTTTAGTATTTTTTAGAATAAGGATATTCTATATGTATAGAATGACACTAGGGAAAGAACTCAAGATTTGAGACTCCTTAAAGCCTGCAAAATATAAGATGACGGCATGGGCTCAGCTGTAACAAGACGCAATATTGTGATTCTCTCTGGTTCAAATTACCCACCTGGCAAATAATCTGGATTTTCTGACCTTGATAAACTTTTGAGTATTTGGTCATACTAAGAAATTTAAATGAGCCATGTAATTCTGGTAGACGCTGAATCATGATAATATGCTATCCCAACTCCAATGTGCTCTTAGACCCAGGCAAGAGGTATTTGATACCTTTGTAGCAGAACATAAAGCAAAAAAGGGGGCTGATAGGAAAGAAAATCTTACCATTAACCTGAATGTCCCTGTATTTTGTGGGTTTTGGTCAGACAAAGCTCCAATTATTTTTTCTGCATTAATTTCTTTTCCAGTAAAGTGCTTAAAGAATATACTTCCAGTTAAAGCTTTTACGGTGGACCATTGCTCAAGCCATTTTCAACTTTATTGAAGAAAGCATCTGAAAATATACTATGGGTAGAAATTCAGATACGGCTCTTGGGAAAAAGCATGATGACTTAATAGGTCTCCCTACCAACCCACCTAACTTCTGTGATTGAATTAATACAGAGAATAATGGGGGAGGAGGGATAGAAATGTGAGTTGTAACCACAATTTGAGCTGTGTACAGTTACATCATGGCATCAGTTTTTGCACTCAAGCTGGTAAATGACTACACCCAGAGATATGTGAGCCCTTTCTGATGAGATATAAATCAATCCAAACAGTCATCCAATTCTCCCTTGCAATAAATTTAAACCATATCTTCCATCCTTTAGCCTTTGGTTCTCATTTCACTTCTAGCTCACTGTGGTCTCAGCTCAATTTTTAAGGGATTTGATCCAATTGCCTGGCTCAGAAACTTGAAAAAAATTTAAATAAGCCCAAACTATGAAATCCTAAGATCTAGTTGAGTGGGGTTTGCCACAGAATAAGGGAGTGCATATCTCACCCAACTAGATCATATAAGTTTAGAGAATATATTTATCAGCTAGCAATTAGAGCATACCAAAACATCCCTATATTTAATAGCTTATAATGTTATGTATTCTTGTTGCCTACAAGAATCTGGGAGTGCTAACCTTTCAGCCTTCTTCTCAGGGTGTTTCTGCTTGTCTTAGCTAGGAACACTCATATATCTGTGGTCAGCTATGTGATGGATAGGCACTCTGCTGATCTTGGTTGAGCTCCCTCCCATGTATAGGGGTTGGCTGGCTGTTAGCCAGTATAAAATGGTCTCAGCAGGGATATCTTATCTTTGCTCCCTGTGGCCTCTTAGTCTCCTGTAAGCCAGTTCAGGAGAGGCAAGGTTCAAAAGGAAACAGAAGCAAACGGGTCTCTTGAAATCCAGGCTTAGAACTGGCACACCATACTTTAATCCTAATTTTACTGCCAAAGAAACTCATAAGTACAACCCAGATTTGACAACTGAATAAGACAAACTTCAGAGTGTTGATACAGAGAGGGGTGAAAACTGCAGCTGACTTTGCAATGAATTTATAATAGTATTTTATATTTTTCCTTTTCCAACTGCCTATTGAGGCATTCTGGGCACACAGAGGCATCCCAGTGTTGCGGCAAGGGTGAAGAGCCACTGTGACTGTGTTCACCATCAGTAGACTTTAAGACTCCTCTTCAAATTATGTAAGCTACATGAAGTCAGGTAGTATCTCTGTCTCTATCTCTGTTTCTCTGTCCCTTATTTCTCCCTCTCTCTCCTCCTCACCCTACTATATTTCTATATTTCCAGCACGTTAAATAAAGCCTGGCTCAGATGTTCAATAAAAATTTGTGAATGAATAAATGAATGAGGGAAAGGAAGCATTATGTAAAGAGTCTCCATTAACAGAGTCAGATGGAGAAAGTGAACCAAGTTTAACAAGAGATTGAGGAAAGGAGTAATAAAGGGATGCAAAGCAGATAAGAGAAATCTATCTTAGAAAAGAAATTCAGAACTGAAGTAAAGTGACAGTGGTAATGGTGTTTTGAGGTTCCTGCTGTTGCTGGCTTAGCCATGCTGGGAATACTTAAACAGACCAGAGTTCAGTAGACAGGAAGGAATGAATCTGCTGCAGAGATCAAGCAGAGCAGGAAAAACAGGAGATTATGCAGCTCACTGTCCTGGAAAGCAGTTGATTCCAGGTGACTGAGGATAAAGGGATAGGGTGACCCTCACTGGGGTGGATGTGGGGGTCAGTTTTACTGGCTAGCCTGGGAGGTCTAGAAAGACCCCAATAACGTGGAGATCTGTCAATAAATGTCAGGATCCCTGCCACCAGGTAGGATTTAAGGGACAAACAACTGCAGCCAACTGGGAGGAAAGAAAACTTGAAATGACAAGAGAGAAGCCCTGGGGCTCTGAACCCAACAAAAAGAGAAGCCAAGCCTATAGCATCCACCAAGGGAAGCCAAGGAGAAACGAATGGTTAGCGCATCGGGGATTCCCCGGCTCCTCAAGGCCATGCGCATATTTGACTCCCTTGTCCTTTAGCAAGCAGAGAAGTGTTTTATCCCGTCAGTAAAATCTGCATTGCTGGGATGACAGGACTCACTTTCTGCAGGGTGCATAACAACTTTCCGACATGTTGTCAGAATGTGTCAGGTCGAGTTACTGTGATTCTATTTCATGAGGACGTGACACATGGCGCCATTGCTGGCAATTCAGACGTTTCCTGTCAATGCCTGCCACTCAGGAATGGATGTGTAATCAAACCCAAGTCACAATGAGGCTTTCTGCTTGAGAGCCACTTCCAAGTTTTACTTTTAATACCTGAGGTTTTGTGTTACTGATATTAAATAAAAACTCTTTGCAATGAATTTTAAATGAGATAAAAGCTCTCACTAGAGATTTGTTAAAAGCAGATGAACAGCTGTTCTCTTTTCCCCCCTTTTTAGTAGAAGGGCTTTAAATTATATATTAACCAAAAAGGTAAACAGAATAAAATGGGCAATTAAATATTAATGGAAGATGTAGTGGAATTGTCCTGTGCTGCACTTAAAACAGCCTGAATGATTGAGCTGTGAATTGCTCTCCCCGAGGTATTGAAATATTCATCAGTGCTATTTAATAAATGTTCATATTCGTAGGCACTCATGTTTACACTACAGCACTTGCAAGAGAGTGCTTACTAAAGAAAACATGCTAATGGAAGGTGAACTTTCCTGTATAGTGAGTCACCTTAAATTATACAGAGTGTGCCACTGAGGAGACAGGGAAATCTCTCCTCTGACAAACGAGAAGCCTGCAAGAGAGAGAGAGGCGTCTTTTGTTAACAGAATGGCTAGGGATGGCATAGAGGCAATGTGGCACCAAGACTATTTTGAGGTTTTTAAAAATTTATCTGGTTTGCATTTTAAAAATGTTTAACCTTTCCTGCCTGAAGCATAGCTTCATTCCTATGCTATTACTGTAAACTGCCTACCTTATGGGAAGGGTTGCAAGAGACAGCAAAAAGAGACTGTAGTTGAAAACCTTTAAACAACCAAGGTAAAAACATTTCAGGTGACAGCGGAGACAGACACAAAGACGCACACAGCATTTACAGGTTGAGGCAGACACTGCCTCCAACCGCTTCCTCTCCATGACATTTATTTAGTCTTTCTTTCCCAGGAACTGCAGATACTGTATCACCTCAAGTGGGGAGTTTGATTGTTCTCATAAGTTAAACAGAATCAAGGCCAATCAATATCTTGGAATTGGCGGATCTCTAGGGAGGTTATTAAGGTTTACTAGGGCAGTGGAGGAAAGGGGCTGTAGCTATGGTTGCTGGATTTCTGATGAGCGGGATGCCTAAAAGGAACAAGCCCAACCAACTTAGATATCTCTTTACTGGAAAACACATTGTCACCCAATTCAGCAGCATCATGCACTTATGCTGGATCATGGTCGATTGCAGAATTCCTTTGTGACAGCTCTTTATCATTTTGTATGATTAATCAGAAAATACTTAAATAATATTTATTCAGTGAGAAAAGAGGACCTATGGTTCCCAGAGTAACAAAAACAAGCTTACAGAGTACCATAGGTTGATTTCAGTAGTTCACTTCCCTGTGATAGTTTTATACTTTCATACCTATGTCTTGGTTTCATAATAGGTAGAATACACCTCTCACGCCTTGACTGTAACCTTAGCTATTTAACTTGCATTGGCTAATGGGTTGGACATGGCATGAGGAAAAAGCTCAGAATGTTCATTTACAATGGGCTTGTTCTCTTCTGCCTTAGCCTTTTGCCATAAGAAGAAACTGCCTCCAGCTAGTCCAAGGAGCATGAAGGACACTGGGGCACCAAGCCCAGCTGTATTCATCTAGATCAGGTGAACTTTAACTGATCTGCAGATTCATGAGCAAGATGCTCACTGAGTTTGGAATCTGTTATTGGGGCTTCCCTGGTGGCTCAGTGGGTAAAGCGTCTGCCTACAATGCGGGAGACCCGGGTTCGATCCCTGGGTCGGGAAGATCCCCTGGAGAAGGAAATGGCAACCCACTCCAGTACACTTGCCTGGAAAATCCCATGGACCCCCATGGGGTCGCAAAGAGTTGGACACGACTGAGCGACTTTCCCTTCCCTATACAGCAGTACTATGGCATTGTCAAGGTCAGAAAGGATCATTCCAAGACATCTGTACATCTATTAATGGTTGTCCATTAGTTATAAATGTTTTAGAATGATCCTCGAAAATCTGTCCCCTAATTATCCTTCCATCTATCACTCTAGTCATTTCCCCTCATCTATCCTAGATTATGGCATTCTCAGATCATTTTCATTTTACTTCCTTGGTTTACTTTTAATGTAGCTCGTTTTGCCTACCATTCTCCTCTTTCTGATTCATTGTCTTGTATCCTCCAGGTTTCAATGTAAACATAGGTCACCTTTCCCTCTGGTATACAACAGACTTTAAAGGAATATTTATCCCACTCTATTATAAACTACTGCCCAATGCATGCCCCTCATTATACTAAGACTTCTTTACAAGTAGGAACAAAAGGGCTAGTACACAGAAGGTGTTCAATGAGTGACTAAACTTAAATACTACAGCCAAACAATACATCTTAAACTAACTATTTCTGAATAGTAGATGATTCCTATTTATATGAATTAGAGAAAATACTGTCACTACCAGGAGGAAACCCAAGTTATATATATAATAGTAATGGATTAGTGATAAAAAAAAATACTAAGTTATATCTAACCATTTGTTTCTTGAATAGTTGCCTTGTAAATCCTTCTTAAATAATTTTTCAAAACTAGAATTTGATTTTGATATAAAAGTAAAATTAAATTTAAAGTGTGGATTACTTAGGTTGAGAAACTTCTAAGAATTCTAGCTTTCCAATCATGAGACCATTATTGTTCAACGGATACCAAATATACTCCAGTTATCAAGGAAGAATATCATGAGTGTAAACCTATAAAGTAACAGTAAACATCACCATCACATGTAAGAATTTAACCTCTGAACTTGACCTAATGCATACAAAACCACCAATCAACACAGAAGAATAATTCTTCTATTCAAATTTTATTTGCTGATTTCCTCCCAATATGTTTGTAGAACACTTGGAAACTGTATAAGGGCTATTCTCAATGTTCCATAGATAAAACAAGTTGAGTTTGGTAACTAATTGAACATCAGCTAAAGTTCTGATAGGAAGTAAGGGAAAATTCATTTTACTGGTGATTTTATAGTCATTTTACTGGTTAGCACCAAAGGCAACATGATTACACTCCACAAACACCACATTAAACTTTAAAAGAAGCTATCAGAGTCCATTTGAGCTCTTGTTGAAACAAAGTGGAAGGACAGGCGAAAGACAAGAGAAAGCATGACAGAAGGAGGAAACAAGACTGTGATGCCATCAGCCCCTTCCTCCACAGCTTGACTCTCCAGCATGTACAACTGTGTCTGAAAATTCATCCAATATTTGAAACAGCTGGTCTTTCTTCCATTTATCTCGCCCTAAGCCTTTGGACCGACCCAGAGATCTAAAAAAAAAGAGCATGCTTCTAATAAAGTAGGTTCTACGAAGTCTAACCTTGCAGAGAAGAGAGATTTATACTCTTGTTCAAAAGAAGAGGGTGACCTTGTTAGTACAAGTAACGTAATAAGAATACATTGAGCAAAAGTATCTGTGTGAGTGCAGTAAAGCATCTGGGAGGAAATCAGCTGTTTCAAACCATGGAACTAATGTGAATCATTGCTAATAGCTGCTTATTTATCACCAGCATAAAAAGATGATTTGGCTAAGCTAATGAAGTAATTCCAGCTTTTAACTGAATGCTAGTTATTAACTGAATGTTACTGAAAAAAAAAAAAAAAAAAAACAGGGAGGGGAACTACCAGAAGGCATGAGTGTAACCAGCTTCCTGAGTCTATTAATATTTTGTTGACTCTGTTGGATAATATTCCAATTGCATAAATTTGGGGATGTCAAACTATTTAAGACTATTTCTAAAGAGGGACAATCTCTATTCAGCACTTTTATGAGAACAATGTAAAATGGGTTGGGCTGAAGGAGGGGTATGTGTGTGTGTGTGTATGGGTGGTGTTTGCGTGTGTATGTGTGTGTGGGTGGGTGGGTGGGTGGTGTGTGTTTCCCTTTGTGTTTTTCTTTCTCATTGCAAGTGAGAAGATATCTCCAACAGTAAAGTATAGACAGTAGATTCAGCCAAACTTGATATTTAATCATGGCTAATATTGGGTTAACCAAAAAATTCATTCATTTCCATAATATCCTATGGAAAAACCCGAATGAATTTTTTGGCTAACCTGACACTTTCTGCAGTATGACCTTAAATTCATTGTTTAATTTTCTAAGCCTTACTTTCTGCCTTCTCCAATGGGATAATAATATCTAGTTTTAAACTAAACTGTTGTGTTGAGGAGGAGTGTTAATTTTCTGAAGTAGAAACAGCAAATTGTTTTATGCTTTTTTTCGATATATTCCTCCAAGTCAGCTACGTGGAACCAAACTTTCCTTCTGGGCAGCAACTCCCTTAACATAAATTGTGGCAGATTTCCCAATTTTTCAGTGAATTTTGGTTATCAGAAAAATCGTATTTCTTATTTCAGTATTGAAAGACAGTTCCATTCAGGGTTTAATTTCAATCCCAAATCTGATTCAAAGTTCTCTCTGTCTCCGGGTAGTTGAGCTGAGGTACAGTCAGCTCTTGGTCTGCCCCACCCACCCTCGCAACCTCCTGTACTTTCCCCTTCACTTGATCTCTCAGGAACTAGCCAAGGATGAAAGAAGGAAAATAAATGTTTTTGGATTTTTTTTTTCTGGGCTAGACAGGATTATATACCTTTCCTTTGCTACAATGACTATTGATAAGGTTAATGTACTCTTTGGGATGGAAAGAGTCTAGAGGCCCCACTGATGGTAGCACATTTCCTTCCATACCACCTCTCCCAGGTAGGCATCCCACTCTGCCTCCACATGCTGTGACAAGATTGTGGCATCCAATCCCATTTACCCTCGTTGACCAACTCTCAGCCTGAATTCCCAAGATTTAGGTAACCAATGTTTAGTGAGTTCCTACTATGTGCTAGCCCTCTTTCAGGCCCTGGGGCCATAGGGAAAAAGTCTGTGGAGTACAGGAGGGCTGTAATTTTAAATGCTATGGTAGGCCTCACTGAAATGGTAATGTTTCAAAAAAGAGCTGAAGAAGGTGAGGGAGTGAATTGTTTGAATATCTGGGGGAAATGGTTTCTAAGTATCAGGAAAAGTCACTGAAAAAGTTTTGAGGTTGAAAGGTATACTTTGAGAACCAAAGAACAGCAAGGAGACTAGTGTCAGCCATGACACAAAGCCCTCCAATTTACTAAAGGTTGGAATGTGGCCATGCAAGTAAGCAAAAATGTGTGCACACTCACATACACACACATGCACACACATCTGAGGGTAGAGAAGGTGAGTCCAAGGGATCAGCACTCTATTTTTACTTGGTTACATGTGAGACCATAATTAACATAATTTAAATAGGGACTATATTAGAATAGTTAAAATTTTTGGTCCTGGAGTCAGATTATCTGAATGCAAATCCTGATTCTATTTATTATTTTTACAACCTTGTGAAAATAACATAGCCTCACTCTACCTCAGTTTCTTTTTCTGTAAAATGAGGATGGAAATAGAATGCAAGCATTGTTGTACAATAATGGAATTAAAGCCTGAAAGCACATACACAGTTTCTATCCAAGGTGATTTTAATGGGCAGTAAGGTTAAGAATCGGAGAAGGCAATGGCACCCCACTCCAGTACTCTTGCCTGGAATATCCCATGGGCGGAGGAGCCTGGTAGGCTGCAGTCCATGCGGTCATGAAGAGTCAGACACGACTAAGCGACTTCACTTTCACTTTTCACTTTCATGCATTGGAGAAGGAAATGGCAACCTACTCCAGTGTTCTTGCCTGGAGAATCCCAAGGACAGGGAAGCCTGGTGGGCTGCCATCTATGGGGTCACACAGAGTCGGACACGATTGAAGCGACTTAGCAGCAGCAGCAGCCAGGTTAAGAATTACTGACTATATCTATGTTTGACTGGCTTACTGATAAGGTTTCAAAAAATGTTGCCTCCTCATAAAGGCTTTCTGTGATAGTCCTTAGGAATGTTCAGAAATATTTCAGTACTCCTTCTTCTAGGCCCTGGTGTGACTGGAATACTTGACTTCCTTTCAGGTCAAATATGGCCATGTGCCTTGCCAGTGAAATTTGAGAAGTGGCACGTAGAGCTTTTACACACAAGTGACATCTGTCAATTCGAGCAGAGGCATCATATCTCTTCTCCCCTGCAATGGTGATCATAGACAAGAAATACATAAATAAATATTTCTATGGAACCTTTGACATGCTGTGTTTCTAGACTATGATGGCCCAAGGACAACCCTCCTGCCACCTGACTATTTGTACTGGACATGCATTTGGAGCAAGAATAAGTCTTTGTAGTCTTAAGCCACCAAGGTCTGGAGATTGTAGCATAATTTAGATTATTTTGACTCATATACTTTGATTTATTATACTATATAAAGTAGTTTCCTTATCCTCCAATCACTTTCCAGCACATCTTCAGATGTAATTTTCATTACAGTACTATAATGTCCTTTGAAATAATCTCATTCACAGAATGTCTGAGATACATTCTCTGTTATATTATCAGCAAAATAATGAGATAAAAAACGTATCCAGAATTTAATAACTATTTGTTGAATTAATAAACTTCACAAATATAAATCTTTTTATTTAGAACTTTAAAATACATGTACCTCATGCTACATTCTATAATATATGGCATGCTTCTAGTATATTTATATCAAAATTTTTTAATGTATGATTTGCACGTAATTTAAGTTAAACTTCTAGGATACACATACAACACTGTCACTTCACAGAGAGTTTATTTCATGAATTAAAAAATTCAAAAGGGAAAGGAAATGGCCTAAATACATCAATTAAAGGACAGAGATTGTCACAGCAGATTAAAAAAACATGATCCAATTTATGTTGTCCATAAGAAATCAATTGTAAATATAAAGTTGGTACAGATTAAAAGTAAATGCTTGGAATGCAGAATGGATGAACAATAAAATCTTACTGTATAATACATGGAACAATATTGAATATCCTTTAATAAACCATAGTGGAAAAGAATACAAAAGCATGTATTAGTTCAGTTCAGTTCAGTTCAGTCGCTCAGTTGTGTCCGACTCTTTGCGACCCCATGAATCGCAGCACGCCAGGCCTCCCTGTTCATCACCAACTCCCGGAGTTCACTCAGACTCACGTCCATCGAGTCAGTGATGCCATCCAGCCATCTTCTTCTCTGTCGTCCCATTCTCCTCCTGTCCTCAATCCCTCCAGGCATCAGAGTCTTTGCCAATGAGTCAACTTTTCGAATGAGGTGGTCAAAGTACGGGAGTTTCAACTTCAGCATCATTCCTTCCAAAGAAATCCCAGGGCTGATCTCCTTCAGAATGGACTGGTTGGATCTCCCTGCAGTCCAAGGGACTCTCAAGAGATTTCTCCAACACCTCAGTTCAAAAGCACCAATTCGTATGTGCTCAGCCTTCTTCACAGTCCAACTCTCGCATCCATACATGACCACAAGGAAAACCATAGCCTTGACTAGACGGATCTTTGTTGGCAAAGTAATGTCTCTGCTTTTGAATATGCTATCTAGGTTGGTCATAACTTTCCTTCCAAGCAGTAAGCGTCTTTTAATTTCATGGCTGCAGTCACCACCTGTAGTGATTTTTGAGCCCAGAAAAATAAAGTCTGACACTGTTTCCACTGTTGCCCCATCTATTTCCCATGAAGTGATGGGACCAGATGCCATGATCTTCGTTTTCTGAATGTTGAGCTTTAAGCCAACTTTTTCACTCTCCACTTTCACTTTCATCAAGAGGCTTTTTAGTTCCTCTTCACTTTCTGCCATAAGGGTGGTGTCATCTGCATATCTGAGGTGATTGATATTTCTCCCGGCAATCTTTATGCCAGCTTGTGCTTCTTCCAGTCCAGCGTTTCTCATGATGTACTCTGCATATAAATTGAATAAGCAGGGTGATAATATACAGCCTTGATGAACTCCTTTTCCTATTTGGAACCAGTCTGTTGTTCCATGTCCAGTTCTAAGTGTTGCTTCCTGACCTGCATACAGATTTCTCAAGACTCAGGTCAGGTGGTCTGGTATTCCCATCCCTTTCAGAATTTTCCACAGTTTATTGTGATCCACACAGTCAAAGGCTTTGGCATAGTCAATAAAGCAGAAATAGATGTTTTTCTGGAACTCTCTTGCTTTTTCCATGATCCAGCAGATGTTGGCAATTTGATCTCTGGTTCCTCTGCCTTTTCTAAAACCAGCTTGAACATCAGGAAGTTCACGGTTCATGTACTGCTGAAGCCTGGCTTGGAGAAATTTGAGCATTACTTCACTAGCGTGTGAGATGAGTGCAATTGTGCAGTAGTTTGAGCATTCTTTGGCATTGCCTTTCTTTGGGATCGGTATGAAAACTGACCTTTTCCAGTCCTGTGGCCACTGCTGAGTTTTCCAAATTTGCTGGCATACTGAGTGCAGCACTTTCACGGCATCATCTTTCAGGATTTGGAATAGCTCAACTGGAATTCCATCACCTCCACTAGCTTTGTTCATAGTGATGCTTTCTAAGGCCCACTTGACTTCACATTCCAGGATGTCTGGCTTTAAATGAGTGATCACACCATCATGATTATTTGGGATGTGAAGATCTTTTTTGTACAGTTCTTCTGTGTATTCTTGGCACCTCTTCTTAATATCTTCTGTTCTGTTAGATCCATACCATTTCTGTCCTTTATCGAGCCCATCTTTGCATGAAATGTTCCCTTGGTATCTCTAATTTTCTTGAAGAGATCTCTAGTCTTTACCATTCTGTTGTTTTCCTCTATTTCTTTGCATTGATCACTGAAGAAGGCTTTCTTATCTCTTCTTGCTATTCTTTGGAACTCTGCATTCAGATGCTTATATCTTTCCTTTTCACTTCTCTTCTTTTCACCGCTATTTGTAAGGCCTCCCCAGACAGCCATTTTGCTTTTTTGCATTTCTTTTCCATGGGAATGGTCTT
This sequence comes from Bubalus bubalis, assembly GCF_019923935.1. NCBI lineage: Eukaryota > Metazoa > Chordata > Mammalia > Artiodactyla > Bovidae > Bubalus > Bubalus bubalis. Next base: position 120,156,607 of record NC_059159.1, on the reverse strand, counting down.
GATGCCTGTCTCCTGTACAATGTCACGAGTCTCATTCCATAGTTCATCAGGCACTCTATCTGTCAGATCTAGGCCCTTAAATCTATTTCTCACTTCCACTGTATAATCATAAGGGATTTGATTTAGGTCATACCTGAATGGTCTAGTGGTTTTCCCTACTTTCTTCAATTTCAGTCTCAATTTGGCAGTAAGGAGTTCATGATCTGAGCCATAGTCAGCTCCTGGTCTTGTTTTTGCTGACTGTATAGAACTTCTCCGTCTTTGGCTGCAAAGAATATAATCAATCTGAATTCGGTGTTGACCATCTGGTGATGTCCATGTGTAGAGTCTTCTCTTGCGTTGTTGGAAGAGGGTGTTTGTTATGACCAGTGCATTTTCTTGGCAAATTTCTATTAGTCTTTGCTCTGCTTCATTCCGTATTTCAAGGCCAAATTTGCCTGTTACCCCAGGTGTTTCTTGACTTCCTACTTTTGCATTACAGTCCCCTATAATGAAAAGGACATCTTTTTTGGGTGTTAGTTCTAAAAGGTCTTGTAGGTCTTCATAGAACCGTTCAACTTCAGCTTCTTCAGCATTACTGGTTGGGGCATAGACTTGGATTACTGTGATATTGAATGGTTTGCCTTGGAAATGAACAGAGATCATTCTGTCGTTTTTGAGATTGCATCCAAGTACTGCATTTTGAACTCTTTTGTTGACCATGATGCTACTCCATTTCTTCTGAGGGATTCCTGCCTTCAGTAGTAGATATAATGGTCATCTGAGTTAAATTCACACATTCCAGTCCATTTCAGTTCGCTGATTCCTAGAATGTTGACATTCACTCTTGTCATCTCTTGTTTGACAACTTCCAATTTGCCTTGATTCATGGACCTGACATTCCAGGTTCCTATGTAATATTGCTCTTTACAGCATTGGACTTTGCTTCTATCACCAGTCACATCCACAACTGGGTATTGTTTTTGCTTTGGCTCCATCCCTTCATTCTTTCTGGAGTTATTTCTCCACTGATCTCCAGTAGCATATTGGGCACCTACTAACCTGGGGAGTTTCTCTTTCAGTATCCTATAATTTTGCCTTTTCATACTGTTCGTGGGGTTCTCAAGGCAAGAATACTGAAGTGGTTTGCCATTCCCTTCTCCAGTGGACCACATTCTGTCAGATCTCTCCACCATGACCCACCTGTCTTGGGTTGCCCCACGCGCATGGCTTAGTTTCATTGAGGTAGACAAGGTTGTGGTCCTAGTGTGATTAGATTGACTAGTTTTCTGTGAGTATGGTTTCAGTGTGTCTGCCCTCTGATGTCCTCTTGCAACACCTACCATCTTACTTGGGTTTCTTGTACCTTGCACGTGGGGTTATCTCTTCATGGCTGCTCCAGCAAAGCACAGCCATTGCTCCTTACCTTGGACAAGGGGTATCTCCTCACTGCCGCTGTTCCTGACCTTCAACGTGGGACAGCTCCTCTAGGCCCTCCTGAGCCTGCACAGCCACTGCTCCTTGGACATGGGGTAGCTCATCCTGGCCACCACCCCTGGCCTTGGGCGTGGGGGCGTGGGGTAGCTCCTGCTGGCCGCTGCCCCTGTCCTCGGACGCGGGGTATCTCCTCTCGGCCACTGCCCCTGACCTCGGACTTGGGTAGCTCTTCTCGGCAGTTCCTGTGTCATTGCAGCCTGGCACTCTTGGCCGCTGCCCCTGACCTCGGACGTGTATATATATATATATGTAAAACACAGTGTTGAGTCTTCTGATCTATACATATAGTATATTTCTACTTAAGAGTTCTTTGATTTCTCTCAGTAATGTCTTATGCTTTCAGTATATAAGTCTTGAATAGATTTATCAGAAAGAATTTAATATTTAATATTTTCTGATAGAGGAACAGGGATCAAGACCATCCTCATGGAAAAGAAATGCAAAAAAGCAAAATGGCTGTCTGGGGAGGCCTTACAAATAGCTGTGAAAAGAAGAGAAGCAAAAAGCAAAGGAGAAAAGTAAAGATATAAACATCTGAATGCAGAGTCCCAAAGAAGAGCAAGAAGAGATAAGAAAGCCTTCTTCAGCGATCAATGCAAAGAAATAGAGGAAAACAACAGAATGGGAAAGACTAGAGATCTCTTCAAGAAAATCAGAGATACCAAAGGAACATTTCATGCAAAGATGAGCTCGATAAAGGACAGAAATGGTACGGACCTAACAGAAGCAGAAGATATTAAGAAGAGATGGCAAGAATACACAGAAGAACTGTACAAAAAAGATCTTCATGACTCAGATAATCACGATGGTGTGATCACTGACCTAGAGCCAGACATCCTGGAATGTGAAGTCAAGTGGGCCTTAGAAAGCATCACTACGAACAAAGCTAGTGGAGGTGATGGAATTCCAGTTGAGCTATTCCAAATCCTGAAAGATGATGCCATGAACGTGCTGCACTCAATATGCCAGCAAATTTGGAAAACTCAGCAGTGGCCACAGGGCTGGAAAAGGTCAGTTTTCATTCTGATCCCAAAGAAAGGCAATGCCAAAGAATGCTCAAACTATCACACAATTGCACTCATCTCACATGCTAGTGAAGTAATGCTCAAAATTCTCCAAGCCAGGCTTCAGCAGTACATGAACCGTGAACTTCCTGATGTTCGAGCTGGTTTTAGAAAAGGCAGAAGAACCAGAGATCAAATTGCCAACATCTGCTGGATCATGGAAAAAGCAAGAGAGTTCCAGAAAAACATCTATTTCTGCTTTATTGACTATGCCAAAGCCTTTGACTGTGTGGATCACAAGAAACTGTGGAAAATTCTGAAAAAGATACCAGACCACCTGATGTGCCTCTTGAGAAATCTGTATGCAGGTCAGGAAGCAACATTTAGAACTGGATATGGAACAACAGACTGGTTCCAATTAGGAAAAGGAGTTCATCAAGGCTGTATATTATCACCCTGATTATTTAACTTATATGCAGAGAACATCATGAGAAATGCTGGACTGGAAGCAACACAAGCTGGAATCAAGATTGCCAGGAGAAATATCAATCACCTCAGATATGCAGATGACACCACCCTTATGGCAGAAAGTGAAGAGGAACTAAAAAGCCTCTTAATGAAAGTGAAAGTGGAGAGTGAAAAAGTTGGCTTAAAGCTCAACATTCAGAAAACGAAGATCATGGCATCTGGTCCCATCACTTCATGGGAAATAGATGGGGCAACAGTGGAAACAGTGTCAGACTTTATTTTTCTGGGCTCCAAAATCACTACAGATGGTGACTGCAGCCATGAAATTAAAAGATGCTTACTGCTTGGAAGGAAAGTTATGACCAACCTAGATAGCATATTCAAAAGCAGAGACATTACTTTGCAAACAAAGGTTCGTCTAGTCAAGGCTATGGTTTTTCCTGTGGTCATGTATGGATGTGAGAGTTGGACTGTGAAGAAGGCTGAGTGCCGAAGAATTGATGCTTTTGAACTGTGGTGTTGGAGAAGACTCTTGAGAGTCCCTTGGACTGCAAGGAGATCCAACCAGTCCATTCTGAAGGAGATCAGCCCTGGGATTTCTTTGGAAAGAATGACGCTAAAGCTGAAACTCCAGTTCTTTGGCCACCTCATGCAAAGAGTTGACTCATTGGCAAAGACTCTGATGCTGGAGGGATTGGGGGCAGGAGGTGAAGGGGACGACAGAGGATGAGATGGCTAGATGGCATCGCTGACTCGATGGACGTGAGTCTGAGTGAACTCCGGGAGTTGGGGATGGATAGGGAGGCTGGGCGTGCTGCGATTCATGGGGTCGCAAAGAGTCGGACACAACTGAGCGACTGATCTGATCTGATCTGATGACAAGTGAATTTTTTACATTTCAATTTCTACTGTCTTTGCCTTGTTGTTGTTGTTGAGTTGCTAGGTTCTGCTTAACTCTTTGTGACCCCATAGACTGCAGAATACCAGGCTTCTCTGTCCTTCACTCTCTCCCAGAGTTTACTCAAATTTGTACTCAATGAGTCAGTGATGCTATCTAACCATCTCATCCTCTGCAGCTCTCTCCTCCTTTCCCTTCAATCTTTTCCAGCATCAGTGTCTTTATCAATGAGTCAGCTCTTCGCATCAGGTGGCCAAAGCTTTGCAACTTCAGTTTCAGCATTAGTCTTTCCAATGAATACTCAGGTTTGATTTCATTTAGGATTGACAGATTTGATCTCCTTACAGTCCAAGGGACTCTCAAGAGTCTTCTCCAGTACCACAATTCTAAAGCTCAAACCTTCATTGCTCAGCCTTCTTTATGGTCCAAATTTTACATCTATACATGACTACTGGGAAAACTATAGCTTGGACTATATGGACCGATGTCAGCAAAATGCTGTCTTTGCTTTTAAATACGCTGTCTAGGTTTGTCATAGCTTTCCTTCCAAAGAGCAAGGATCTTTTAATTTCATGGCTGCAATCACCATCCCCAGTGATTTTGGAGCCCAAGAAAAGAAAATTTGTCACTGTTTTTAATTTTTCCCCTTCTATTTGCCATGAGGTGATGGGACCAGATGCCATGATCTTAGTTTTCTGAATGTTGAGTTTCAAACCAGCTTTTGCAGTCTCCTTTTCATCCTCACCAAGAGGCTCTTTATAAAGTTCCTCTTCACTTTCTGCCATTAGGGTGGTGTCGTCTGCATATCTGAGGTTGTTGACATTTCTCCTGGCAATCTTCATTCCAGCGTGTGATTCACTCGGCATTTAGCATGATGTACTCTGCATATAATCATAAGGGATTTGATTTAGGTCATACCTGAATGGTCTAGTGGTTTCCCCTATTTTCTTCAATTTCAGTCTCAATTTGGCAATAAGGAGTTCATGAACTGAGCCACAGTCAGCTCCTGGTCTTATTTTTGCTGACTGTATAGAACTTCTCCATCTTTGGCTGCAAAGAATATAATCAATCTGATTTCGGTGTTGACCATCTGGTCATGTCCATGTCTAGAGTCTCCTCTTGTGTTGTTTGGAGCAGTTGTTTGCTATGGCCAGTGCATTCTCTTGGCAAAACTCTATCAGTCTTTGCCCTGCTTCATTCCGTATTCCAAGGCCAAATTTGCCTGTTACCCCAGGTGTTTCTTGACTTCCCACTTTTGCATTACAGTCCCCTATAATGAAAAGGACATCTTTTTTGGGTGTTAGTTCTAAAAGGTCTTGTAGGTCGTCATAGAACCGTTCAACTTCAGCTTCTTCAGCATTACTGGTTGGGGCATAGACTTGGATTACTGTGATATTGAATGGTTTGCCTTGGAAACGAACAGAGATCATTCTGTCATTTTTGAGATTGCATCCAAGTACTGCATTTTGGACTCTTTTTTTGACCATGATGGCTACTCCATTTCTTCTGAGGGATTCCTGCCTGCAGTAGTAGATATAATGGTCATTTGAGTTAAATTCACACATTCCAGTCCATTTCAGTTCCCTGATTCCTAGAATGTCGACGTTCACTCTTGCCATCTCTTGTTTGACCACTTTCAATTTGCCTTGATTCATGGACCTGACATTCCAGGTTCCTATGTAATATTGCTCTTTACAGCATCGGACCTTGCTTCTATCACCAGTCACATCCACAACTGGGTATTGTTTTTGCTTTGGCTCCATCCCTTCATTCTTTCTGGAGTTATTTCTCCACTGATCTGCAGTAGCATATTGGGCACCTACTAACCTGGGGAGTTTCTCTTTCAGTATCCTATAATTTTGTCTTTTCATACTGTTCGTGGGGTTCTCAAGGCAAGAATACTGAAGTGGTTTGCCATTCCCTTCTCCAGTGGACCACATTCTGTCAGACCTCTCCACCATGACCCGCCCGTCTTGGGTTGCCCCACGCGCTTGGCTTAGTTTCATTGAGTTAGACAAGGCTGTGGTCCTAGTGTGATTAGATTGACTAATTTTCTGTGAGTATGGTTTCAGTGTGTCTGCCCTCTGATGCCCTCTTGCAATACCTACCGTCTTACTTGGCTTTCTCTTACCTTGCGCGTGGGGTTATCTCTTCACGGCTGCTCCAGCAAAGCGCAGCTGTTTCTCCTTACCTTGGACGAGGGGTATCTCCTCACCGCCGCCCTTCCTGACCTTCAACATGGGACAGCGCTTCTAGGCCCTCCTGTGCCCACGCAGCCACCATACAGTGGAAGTGAGAAATAGATTTAAGGGCCTAGATCTGATAGAGTGCCTGACGAACTATGGAATGAGGTTCATGACATTGTACAGGAGACAGGGATCAAGACCATCCCCATGGAAAAGAAATGCAAAAAAGCAAAATGGCTGTCTGGGGAGGCCTTAAAAATAGCGGTGAAAAGAAGAGAAGCAAAAAGCAAAGGAGAAAAGGAAAGATATAAACATCTGAATGCAGAGTTCCAAAGAATAGCAAGAAGAGATAAGAAAGCCTTCTTCAGTGATCAATGCAAAGAAATAGAGGAAAACAACAGAATGGTAAAGACTAGAGATCTCTTCAAGAAAATTAGAGATACCAAGGGAACATTTCATGCAAAGATGGGCTCGATAAAGGACAGAAATGGTATGGACCTAACAGAACAGAAATATTAAGAAGAGGTGGCAAGAATACACAGAACAACTGTGCAAAAAAGATCTTCACGTCCCAAATAATCACGATGGTGTGATCACTCATCTAGAGCCAGACATCCTGGAATGTGAAGTCAAGTAGGCCTTAGAAAGCATCACTACAAACAAAGCTAGTGGAGGTGATAGAATTCCAGTTGAGCTTTTTCAAATCCTGAAAGATGATGCCGTGAAAGTGCTGCACTCAATATGCCAGCAAATTTGGAAAACTCAGCAGTGGCCACAGGACTGGAAAAGGTCAGTTTTCATACCGATCCCAAAGAAAGGCAATGCCAATGAATGCTCAAACTACCACACAATTGCACTCATCTCACACGCTAGTAAAGTAATGCTCAAATTTCTCCAAGCCAGGCTTCAGCAGTACATGAACCGTGAACTTCCTGATGTTCAAGCTGGTTTTAGAAAAGGCAGAGGAACCAGAGATCAAATTGCCAACATCTGCTGGATCATGGAAAAAGCAAGAGAGTTCCAGAAAAACATCTATTTCTGCTTTATTGACTATGCCAAAGCCTTTGACTGTGTGGATCACAATAAGCTGTGGAAAATTCTGAAAGGGATGGGAATATCAGAACACCTGACCTGCCTCTTGAGAAATCTGTATGCAGGTCAGGAAGCAACAGTTAGAACTGGACATGGAACAACAGACTGGTTCCAAATAGAAAAAGGAGTTCATCAAGGCTGTATATTGTCACCCTGCTTATTTAACTTCTATGCAGAGTACATCATGAGAAACGCTGGACTGGAAGAAGCACAAGCTGGCATAAAGATTGCTTGGAGAAATATCAATCACCTCAGATATGGAGATGACACCACCCTTATGGCAGAAAGTGAAGAGGAACTAAAAAGCCTCTTGATGAAAGTGAAAGAGGAGAGTGAAAAAGTTGGCTTAAAGCTCAACATTCAGAAAACGAAGATCATGGCATCTGGTCCCATCACTTCATGGGAAATAGATGGGGCAACAGTGGAAACAGTGTCAGACTTTATTTTTCTGGGCTCCAAAATCACTATAGATGGTGACTGCAGCCATGAAATTAAAAGATGCTTACTGCTTGGAAGGAAAGTTATGACCAACCTAGATAGCATATTCAAAAGCAGAGACATTACTTTGCCAACAAAGGTTCGTCTAGTCAAGGCTGTGGTTTTTCCTGTGGTCATGTATGGATCGAGACTTGGACTGTCAAGAAGGCTAAGCGCCGAAGAATTGATGCGTTTGAACTGTGATGTTGGAGAAGACTCTGAGAGTCCCTTGGACTGCAGGGAGATCCAACCAGTCCATTCTGAAGGCTATCAGCCCTGAGATTTCTTTGGAAGGAATGATGCTAAAGCTGAAACTCCAGTACTTTGGCCACCTGATGCAAAGAAATAACTCATTGGAAAAGACTCTGATGCTGGGAGGGATTGGGGGCAGGAGGAGAAGGGGACGACAGAGGATGAGATGGCTGGATGGCATCACTGACTCGATGGACGTGAGTCAGAGTGAACTCTGGGAGTTGGTGATGGACAGGGAAGCCTGGGGTGCTGCAATTCATGGGGTTGCTAAGAGTCGGACATGACTGAGTGGCCGATCTGAACTGAACTGAATGCTGCATATATTTTATATAAACAGTGTTACAAAATAGGTTTGTCATACTCCTTTTCCAATTTTGGACTAGTCAGTTGTTGCATGGAAGGTTCTTACTTTTTCTTCTTGACCCGCATATAGTTTTCTTAGGAGACAGGTAACGTGGTCTGGTTTTCCTATCTCTTTAAGAATTTTGTAGTTTGTTGTGATCCACACAAAGTCTTTAGAGTAGCCAATGAAACAGAAGTAGATGTTTTTCTGGAATTCTCTTGCTTTCTCTATGATCCAATGTAAGTTGGCAATTTGACCTTTGGTTCCTCCGCCTTTTCTAAATCCAGCTTGTTCATCTGGAAGCTCTTGATTCATGTACTCCTGATGCCCTGCTTGAAGGATTTTAAGCATAACCTCACTAGCATGTGAAATGACCACAGTTGTATGATAATTTAACATCTTTTGGCATTGCCTTTCTTTGGGGCTGGAAGAAAAACTGACCTTTTCCAGTCCTGTGGTCACTGCTGAACTTTCCAAATTTGCTGGCATACTGAGTACAGCACTTTTTAATACCATCATCTTTTAGGATTTGACATAGCTCAACTGGAATTTCATCACCTCCACTAGCTTTGTGTGTAGTAATGCTTCCTAAGGCCCGCTTGACTTCACACTCCAGGATGTCTGGCTTTAGGTGAGTGACCATACCATTGTGGTTATCCAGGCCTTAAGTCCTTTTTTTGTATAATTCTTCTGTGTATTCTTGCCACCTCTTCTTAATCTCTGTTCCTTCTGTTAGGTCCTTACTGTTTCTGTCCTTTATCCTGCCCGTCCTTTCATGAAATGTTGCTTTCATATCTCCAGTTTTCGTGAAGAGATCTCTAGTGTTTCCCATTCTTTGGTTTCCTCTACTTCTTTGCATTGTTCATTTAAGAAATCCTATTTCTCCTTGCTATTCTCTGGAACGCTGCATTAATTTGGATATATCTTTCCTTTTCTCCCTTGCTTTTCACGTCTCTTCTTTCCTCACCTTTTTGTAAAGTCTCCTCAGAGAACCACTTTGCCTTCTTACATTTCTTTTTCTTTGGGATGGTTTTGGTCACTGCCTCTTGTGCAATGTTATGAAACTCCATCCACAGTTCTTCAGGCATTCTGTCTACCACAGTTATTCCCTTGAATCACCTCCACTGTATAATCATAAGCGATTTGATTTATGTCATGCAGATGACACCTCCCTTATGGCAGAAAGTGAATAGGAACTGAAAAGCCTCTTGATGAAAGTGAAAGAGGAGAGTGAAAAAGTTGGCTTAAAGCTCAACATTCAGAAAACGAAGATCATGGCATCTGGTTCCATCACTTCATGAGAAATAGATGGGAAAACAGTGGAAACAGTGTCAGACTTTATTTTTTGGGGCTCCAAAATCACTGCAGATTGTGACTGCAGCCATGAAATTAAAAGACACTTACTCCTTGGAAGAAAAGTTATGACCGACCTAGATAGTATATTGAAAAGCAGAGACATTACTTTACCAACAAAGGTTTGTCTAGTCAAGGCTATGGTTTTTCCAGTGGTCATGTATGGATGTGAGAGTTGGACTGTGAAGAAAGCTGAGGGCCGAAGAATTGATGCTTTTGAACTGTGGTGTTGGAGAAGACTCTCACAAGTCCCTTGGACTGCAAGGAGATCCAACCAGTCCATTTTAAAGGAGATCAGCCCTGGGTGTTCTTCGCAAGGAATGATGCCAAAGCTGGAACTCCAATACTTTGGCCACCTCATGCGAAGAGTTGACTCACTGGAAAAGACTCTGATGCTGGGAGGGATTGGGGCCAGGAGGAGAAGGGGACAACAGAGGATGAGATGGCTGGACGGCCACCGACTTGAAGGACATGAGTGTGAGTGAACTCCAGGAGATGGTGATAGACAGGGAGGCCTGGCATGTTGTGATTCATGGGGTCACAGAGAGTCGGACATGACTGAGCGACTGAACTGAACTGAATGGTCTGATGGTTTTCCATAGATTTTTCAATTTATGCCTGAATTTTTCACTAAGGAGCTTATGATCTGAGCCACAGTCAGCTCCAGGACTTGTTTTTGCTGACTGTATAGAGTTTCTCCATTTGGGGCTTCAGAGAATATAATCAGTCTGATTTCAGTATTGACCATGTGGTGATTTCCGGGTATAAAGTCATCTCTTGTGTTATTGGAAAAGGGCATTTGCTATGAACATTGTATTTTCTTGCCAAAACTCTGTGTTAGCCTTTGCCCTGCTTCATTTTGTACTCCAAGGCCAAATTTGCCTGTTATTCCAGGTATCTCTTAACTTCAGATTAAGAAGTTTGCATCCCAACCCCCTATGATGAAAAGGACATCATTCTTTGGTGTTCATTCTAGAAGGTCTTCACAGAGCCATTCAACTTAAGCTTCTTTGGCATCAGTGGTTGGGTCATAGACTTGGATTACTGTGATGTTGAATGGTTTGTCTTGGAAATGAACTGAGATCATTCTGTCGTTTCTGAGATTGCAACCAAGTACTACATTTCAGACTCTTTTTTTTGTTGACTATGAGAGCTATTCCATTTCTTCTAAGGGATTCTTGACCACAGCAGTAAATATAATGGTCATCTGAATTAAATTTGCCCATTTCCATCCATTTTAGTTCACTGATTCCTAAAATATCAATGTTCACTCTTTCCATCTCCTGCATGACCATGTCTAATATACCTTGACTTATGGGCCTAACATTCCAGATTCCTATGCAATATTGTTCTTACAGCACTGGACTTTACTTTCACCACCAGACACACCCACACTTCAGGGTCTTTTCTGCTTTAGCCCAATTGCATCATTCTTTCTGTACCTATTAGTAATTGCCCTCCACTCTTCTCCAGTAGCATATTGGACACCTTCTGACCTGAGGGGCTCATCTTCCAGACATCTTTTTGTCTTTTCATACTGTTGCCTTTGCTACTACATAGAAAGTCAATTAATTTTGTATGTTGATCTTGAATGCTTCATCCTTGCTGGACTTACTTATTAGTTCTAGTGATGTCTTGAGGATCATTGGATTTTCTACATAAACAATCATATCTTCTTAAAATAAATACAGTTTTAATGGTTCATTGCAAGCTGGTGAAACATGCTTCTTTTTCCTGCCTTACTATATTGGCTGGAACCTCAAGTACAATGTTGAACAAAAGATGAAGAAACCAAAAAAAGGCAAATTATGGAGGAAAATATAACATGGCAATACCTATCAAAATAAGAAGGAGAAGCTATATTAATTTTAAGCAGAGAATATTTCAAAGAAAAATTATCAGGTATTAATATAAAGAAAGGCATTGCATAATAATAAGAGGTCAATTCTCCAAGAAGATATAATAATCCTAACATGTTGCATCTAACAAAAAAGCATCAAACTGTTTGAGACAGAAATTGAGAGAACTACACGGAGAAAGAGATGAATCCACTATTACAGCTGAAGACTTCAACACTCCACTCAAAGAACTGGACAGATCAACCAGAGAGAAATCAGCAAGGACACAGTTGAACTCAATAACACCATCAATCTACTGGATTAGCTAATATCTAGAAGACGACTCCATCCAACAAGAGCATAATTCACATTTTTCTCAAACTGACATGGAACTTTCACCAAAATAGGCCATAATCTGGGCCATGAAAGTGAAAGTTGCTCAGTCATATCTGACTCTTTGTGACCCCATGGACTATACAGTCCATGGAATTCTCCAGGCTAGAATACTGGAGTAGGTAGCCTTTCCCTTCTCCAGGGGATCTTCCCAACCAAGGGATTGAATCCAGGTCTCCTTCATTGCAGGCAGATTAGTCACCAGCTGAGCCACCAGCGAAGCCAAAGGATACTGGAGTGGGTAGTCTATCCCTTCTCCAACCAATCTTCCCGACCCAGGAATTGAATCAGGGTCTCCTGCATTGCAGGTGGATTCTTTACCAACTGAGCTATCAGGGAAGCCCAATCTGGGCCATAAAGCATAACAAATTAAAACATAACAAATTTAAAAGAATAGAAATAATCCAATGTCTGCTCACAGACCACAGTAAAATTAAACTAGAAATGAATAACAGAAACTGGAAAACTGGACAACCCTCCCAAATGGAAATTAAACATCACACTTCCAAATAATACAAACAAGCCACTCAAAAAAATGGGCAGAAGACCTGAACAGACATTTCTCTAAAGAGGACATACAGGTGGTCAAAAAACACATGAAAAGATGTTCAAAATCACTAGTTATTAGAGAAATGCAAATCAAAACTACAATGAGATACCACCTCACATCAGTCAGAATGGTTATCATCAAAAAATCCACAAACAGCAAATGCTGGAGAGGGTGTGGAGAGAAGAGAACCCTCCTTCACTTTTGGTAAGAATGTAAATTGGTACAGTCAATATGGAGAAGAGTATGGAGGTTCCTAAAAAAACTGAAAATAAAGCTACCATTTGTTGTTGTTCAGTCACTCAGTCCTGTCTGATACATTGCAGCCCCATGGACTGCAGCATGCCAGGCTTTCCTGTCCTTCATCATCTCCTGGAGCTTGTGCAGACTCATGTCCATTGAGTCAGTGATGCAATCCAACAATCTCATCCTTTCTCGTCCCCTTCTCCTTATGCCTTCAATCTTTGCCAGCATCAGGATCTTTTCTAATGAGCTGGCTCTTCACATCAGGTGGTCAAAGTATTGGAACTTAAGCTTCAGTATAAGTCCTTCTAATAAATATTCATGGCTGATTTCCTTTAGGATTGACTGGTTTGATTTCTTTGCTGTTTAAGGGACTCTCAAGAGTCTTCTCCAACACAATGGTTTAAAGCATCAATTCTTCAGTGCTCAGCTTTCTTTATGGTTCAACTCCCACATCCATACATGACTAATGAAAAATCCATAGCTTTGACTAGATATACATTCATCAGCAAAGTAATGTTTCTGCTTTGAGCTGTGGCTGCGCGGGCGCAGGAGGGCCTAGAGGAGCTATCACACGTTGAAGGTCAGGAAGGGCAGCAGTGAGGAGATACCCCTCGTCCAAGGTAAGGAGCAATGGCTGCGCTTTGCTGGAGCAGCTGTGAAGAGATATCCCACGCCCAAGGTAAGAGAAAACCAAATAAGATGGTAGATGTTGCAAGAGGGCATCAGAGAGCAAACACACTGAAACCATACTCACAGAATACTAGTCAATCTAATCACACTAGGGCCACAGCCTTGTCTAACTCAATGAAACTAAGCCATGTGCGTGGGGCAACCCAAGACATGTGGGTCATGGTGGAGAGATTTGACAAAATGTGGTCCACTGGAGAAGGGAATGGCAAACCACTTCAGTATTCTTACCTTGAGAACCCCACGAACAGTATGAAAAGGCAAAATTATAGGATACTGAAAGAGAAACTCCCCAGGTCAGTAGGTGTCCAATATGCTACTGGAGATCAGTGGAGAAATAACTCCAGAAAGAATGAAGGGATGGAGCCAAAGCAAAAACAATACCCAGTTGTGGATGTGACTGGTGATAGAAGCAAGGTCCAATGCTGTAAAGAGCAATATTGCATAGGAACCTGGAATGTCAGGTCCATGAATCAAGGCAAATTGAAAGTGGTCAAACAAGAGATGGCAAGAGTGAACGTCGACATTCTAGGAATCAGGGAACTGAAATGGACTGGAATGTGTGAATTTAACTCAGATGACCATTATATCTACTACTGCAGGCAGGAATCCCTCAGAAGAAATGGAGTAGCCATCATGGTCAACAAAAGAGTTCAAAATGCAGTACTTGGATGCAATCTCAAAAACGACAGAATGATATCTGTTCATTTCCAAGGCAAACCATTCAATATCACAGTAATCCAAGTCTATGCCCCAACCAGTAATGCTGAAGAAGCTGAAGTTGAACGGTTCTATGAAGACCTACAAGACCTTTTAGAACTAACACCCAAAAAAGATGTCCTTTTCATTATAGGGGACTGGAATGAAAAATTAGGAAGTCAAGAAACACCTGGAGTAACAGGCAAATTTGGCCTTGGAATACGGAATGAAGCAGGGCAAAAACTGATAGAGTTTTACCAAGAAAATACACTGGTCATAACAAACACCCTCTTCCAACAACACAAGAGAAGACTCTATACATGGACATCACCAGAGGTCAACACCGAAATCAGATTGATTATATTCTTTGCAGCCAAAGATGAAGAAGCTCTATACAGTCAGCAAAAATAAGACCAGGAGCTGACTGTGGCTCAGATCATGAACTCCTTACTGCCAAATTGAGACTGAAATTGAAGAAAGTAGGGAAAACCACTAGACCATTCAGGTATGATCTAAATCAAATCCCTTATGATTATACAGTGGAAGGCAGAAATAGATTTAAGGGCCTAGATCTGACAGATAGAATGCCTGATGAACTATGGAATGAGGTTCGTGACATTGTACAGGAGACAGGCATCAAGACCATTCCCATGGAAAAGAAATGCAAAAAAGCAAAATGGCTGTCTGGGGAGGCCTTACAAATAGCTGTGAAAAGAAGAGAAGTGAAAAGGAAAGATATAAGCATCTGAATGCAGAGTTCCAAAGAATAGCAAGAAGAGATAAGAAAGCCTTCCTCAGCGATCAATGCAAAGAAATAGAGGAAAACAACAGAATGGGAAAGACTAGGGATCGCTTCAAGAAAATCAGAGATACCAAAGGAGCATTTCATACAAAGATGAGCTCGATAAAGTACAAAAATGGTATGGACCTAACAGAAGCAGAAGATATTAAGAAGAGATGGCAAGAATACACAGAAGAACTGTACAAAAAAGATCTTCATGACTCAGATAATCACGATGGTGTGATCACTGACCCAGAGGCAGACATCCTGGAATGTGAAGTCAGTGGGCCTTAGAAAGCATCACTACGAACAAAGCTAGTGGAGGTGATGAAATTCCAGTTGAGCTATTCCAAATCCTGAAAGATGATGCCGTGAAAGTGCTGCACTCAATATGCCAGCAAATTTGGAAAACTCAGCAGTGGCCACAGGACTGGGAAAGGTCAGTTTTCATTCCAATCCCAAAGAAAGGCAATGCCAAAGAATGCTCAAACTACCGCACAATTGCACTCATCTTACATGCTAGTAAAGTAGTGCCCAAAATTCTCCAAGCCAGGCTTCAGCAATATGTGAACCATGAACTTCCTGATGTTCAAGCTGGTTTTGGAAAAGGCAGAGGAACCAGAGATCAAATTGCCAACATCTGCTGGATCATGGAAAAAGCAAGAGAGTTCCAGGAAAACATCTATTTCTGCTTTATTGACTATGCCAAAGCCTTTGTGTGGATCACAATAAACTGGAAAATTCTGAAAGAGATGGGAGTACCAGACCACCTGATCTGCCTCTTGAGAAATCTGTATGCAGGTCAGGAAGCAACACTTAGAACTGGACATGGAACAACAGACTGGTTCCAAATAGGAAAAGGAGTTCGTCAAGGCTGTATATTGTCACCCTGCTTATTTAACTTATATGCAGAGTACATCATGAGAAACGCTGGACTGGAAGAAAGACAAGCTGGAATCAAGATTGCCGGGAGAAATATCAATCACCTCAGATATGGAGATGACACCACCCTTATGGCAGAAAGTGAAGAGGAACTAAAATCCTCTTGATGAAAGTGAAAGTGGAGAGTGAAAAAGTTGGCTTAAAGTTCAACATTCAGAAAATGAAGATCATGACATCCGGTCCCACCACTTCATGGAAAATAGATGGGGAAACGGTGGAGACAGTGTCAGACTTTATTTTGGGGGGCTCCAAAATCACTACAGATGGTGACTGCAGCCATGAAATTAAAAGACGCTTACTGCTTGGAAGGAAAGTTATGACCAACCTAGATAGCATATTCAAAAGCAGAGACATTACTCTGCCAAAAAATGTCCATCTAGTCAAGGCTATGGTTTTTCCAGTGGTCATGTATGGATATGAGAGTTGGACTGTGAAGAAGGCTGAGTGCCGAAGAATTGATGCTTTTGAACTGTGGTGTTGGAGAAGACTCTTGAGAGTCCCTTGGACTGCAAGGAGATCCAACCAATCCATTCTAAAGGAGATCAGCCCTGGGATTTCTTTGGAAGGAATGATGCTGAAGCTGAAACTCCAATACTTTGGCCACCTCATGCGAGAAGTTGACTCATTGGAAAAGACTCTGATGCTGGGGAGGATTGGGGGCAGGAGGAGAAGGGGACGACAGAGGATGAGATGGCTGGATGGCATTGCTGACTCGATGGACATGAGTCTGAGTGAACTCCTTGAGTTGGTGATGGACAGGGAGGCCTGGCGTGCTGCGATTCATGGGATCACATAGAGTCGGACACGACTGAGCGACTGATCTGATCTAGGTAGGTCATAGCTTTTCTTCCTAGGAGCATTTCAGTTCAGTTCAGTCACTCAGTCGTGTCCGACTCTTTGCAACCCCATGAACTGCAGCATGCTAGGTTTCCCTGTCCATCACCAACTCCGGGAGTTTACTCAAATCAATGTCCATGGAGTTGGTGATGCCATGCAGCTATCTCATCCTCTGTCTTCCCCTTCTCCTCTTGCCCCCAATCCCTCCCTGCATCAGTCTTTTCCAATGAGTTAACTCTTCACATGAGGTGGCCAAAGTATTGGAGTTTCAGCTTTAGCATCAATCCTTCCAAAGAACACCCAGGTCTGATCTCCTTTATAAGGGACTGGTTGGATCTCCTTGCAGTTCAAGGGACTCTGAAGAATCTTCTCCAACACCTCAGTTCAAAAGCATCAATTCTTTGGCGCTCAGCTTTCTTCACAGTCCATCTCTCACATCCATACATGACCACTGGAAAAACCATAGCCTTGACTAGATGGAAGATTATCTTTTAATTTCATGGCTGCAGTCACCATCTGCAGAGATTTTGAAGCCCAAGAAAATAAAGTCTGTCACTGTTTTCATTGTCACCCCATCTATTTAGCATGAAGTGATGGGTCCAGATGCCATGATCTTAGTTTGCAGTGTCATATGAACTACCATATGACCCTGTGATCACACTCCTAGGCATATATCAATAAAAAAATATGGCCCAAAAAGATACATGCACCCCAATATCCATTGCAGTACTGTTTACAAAAGCCAAGACATGGTAACGACCTAAATATCTATTGAAAGAGGAATGGATAAAGAAGATTTGGTACATATACACAATGGAATATTACTCAGTCATTAAGAAGAATGAAATAAGGCCATTTGCAGCAACATGGATGGACCTAGAAAATGTCGTACTTAGTGAATTAAGTGAGACAGAGAACCATCATATGACATCCTTTATATCTAGAATCCAAAAAGAAATGATACAGTGAACTTACTGACAAAACAGATAGTCTCACAGACTTAGAAAATGAATTCATGGTTGCCAGGGGTAAGGGATAGCTAAGAACTTTGGGAAGGTCATATACACACTGCTATATTTAAAATAGATAACCAAAAAACCTACTGCATAGCATTTGAAAATCTGCTCAATGTTATGTGCCAGCCTGAATGGGAGGGGGGTTTGGGGAAGAACAGATATATGTATATGCATGGCTGAGTCCCTTTGCTGTTTACCTAAAACTATCACAACACTGTTAATAGGCTATATCACAATACAAAATGTTTTTGGTGTTAAAAATAAATAAATAAAAGAAATATCAAGAGAAATTCTAAAATACTTTGAATTAAGTGAAAATTAAAACACAACTTATCAAAATATGTGGAATGCAGTGAAAGAAGTGTTTAGAAGGAAATTTATAAGAGTGAATGCACATATTAGAAAAGAAGAAAGAACTAAATTCAATTGCCAGGCTTCCATCACAGGAAACTAGAAAAAGAAGAGCAAATTAAAACCAAAGTAAGTTAAAAAAAAGAAATAATAAGTATTAGAGCAGAAATAAATGAAATTGAAATATAGGAAGTCGACAGAACTCAAGGAAACCAAAAGCTGCTTCTTTGAAAAGAACAATGAAATTGATAAGCCTCTAGACAAGCTAACTAAAGAAAAAAAAAGAAAGAAAGAAGACACAAATTACCAATGATCAGAAATGAGACCACCATAAATCTCATGAAAATAAAAAGGACTATAAAGGAATACTATGAACAACTCTATGCACACAAAATTGATAACTTAGATGGACCAATTTCTAGAAAGATACAATCTGCCAAAACTCACACAAGGAGAAACAGATGATCTGAATAGGCCTATTCACATTAGCAAAACTGAATCAACAATTAATACCCTTCCAAACAGAGTGCATCTAACCTAGATGGCATATTCAAAAGCAGAGACATTACTTTGCCAACAAAGGTCCATCTAGTCAAGGCTATGGTTTTTCCAGTAGTCATGTATGGATGTGAGTTGGACTGTGAAAAAAGCTGAGTGCCAAAGAATTGATGCTTTTGAACTGTGGTGTTGGAGAAGACTCTTGAGAGTCCCTTGGACTGCAAGGAGATCCAATCAGTCCATTCTAAAGGAGATCAGTCCTGGGTGTTCTTTGGAAGGAATGATGCTGAAGCTGAAACTTCAGTACTTTAGCCACCTCATGTGAAGAGTTGACTCACTGGAAAAGAGTTTGATGCTGGGAGGGATTGGGGGCGGGAGGAGAAGGGGACGATAGAGGATGAGATGGCTGGACGGCATCACTGACTCCATGGACGTGAGTCTGAGTGAACTCCAGGAGATGGTGATGGACAGGGAGGCCTGGCGTGCTGCAATTCATGGGGTCACAAAGAGTTGGACACGACTGAGCGACTGAATTGAACTGAACCTAGATGTGTTCACTAGGGAATTCTTCCAAACATTTAAGGGAGAATTATATCAATTCTCTACAATCTCTTCTAAAAATAGAAGCAAAGGGCATACCTCCTATCTCATTCTATAACCAGCTTAACATCAATACCAAAACCAGATAAAGACATGAAAAGAAAACTACAGACCAATATTTCTCGTGAACATAGATGCAAAAATTCTCAGCAACATATTAAAAATAAAATTAAAAAATGTAAAAAGAATTAATATACCACAACCAAGAGGGATTTATCTCAGATATATAAAGCTGGTTCAATATTTAAAAATCAATTACTATAAGGAAATATTCTAATTTCATTGTTTTCTATGTAGTTGTCCAGTTTTCCCAGCACGACTTGTTGAATAGACTGTCATTTCTCCATTGCATATTCTTTCCTCTTTTGTCATAGGTTAATTGACCATAGGTGTGTGGCTTTATTTCTGGGCACTCTATTCTGCTCCGCTAATCTATGTGTCTGTTATTGTGCCAGTACCAAGCTGTTTTGATTACTGTAGCTTTGCAGTATGGTCTAAAGACTGGGAGCATAATACCTCCAACTTTGTTCTTTTCTCGAAAGATTTATTGGCAACTTAGGGGTGTTCTGTGGTTCCATATGAATTTTAGGATTACTTATTCTGGTTCTGTGAAAAACATCATGTGTTTTATGATAGGAATTGCATTAAATCTATAGATTTCTTTGAGTACTATGGCCATTTTAATAATGTTAATTCTGCCAATTAAAGAGCACAGTGTATCCTTCCATTTCTTTGTATTATCTTCAATTTCCTTCATCAGTGTTTTATAGTTTTCAGAGTATATGTCTTTCACCTCCTTAGATAAGTTTATTGCTAGTTATTTCATTCTTTTTGATGGAATTTTAAATGTAACTTTGTTTTTAAACTTTCTTTTTCTGAGAGTTAATTATAAGTGTATACAAAAGAAATAGACTTCTGTACATTAATCTTGTATCCTGAAACTTTCTGAATTCATTTATTAGTCCTAATAGTTCTTGGCCGAATACTGTGGGCTTTCTATATGAAGTATCTATACCATGTCATATGCAAATACTGACAATTTTACTTCTTCCTTTCCAATATAGATGCCATGTATTTCTTTTTATCGTCTGATTGATGTGGCTGGGACTTCTAATACTATGTTAAATAGAAGAGTGAGCTTCCTTTTCTTGGTCCTGAGTTTAAAGGAAAAATTTTCAGCATTTCACAACTGAGTATGATGTTAGCTATTGGTTTGTCCTAAATGTATAAATGGCTTTTATTATGTTGAGATATATTCCCTCTATACCTACTCTGATACGAGTTTTTATCATGAATGGATGTTGAATTTTGTCACATGTTTTTCTGTATCTACTGAGATTGTCATGTGATTTTTATTTTTCCTATCACATTGATTGATTTGTGAATGTTGACCTATTCTTACATTCCTTGAATAAATCCCACTTGATCATTCTGTATGATCCTTTCTATATAATGTTGGGTTTGGCTTGCTAATATTTTGTGGAGAATTTTGGCATCTATATTCATCAAAGATATTGTCCTGTAATTTACTTTTTTGTAGTCTTTTTGGTTTTGGCATCAGGGTAATGGTGGTCTCAGAATGAATTTGGCAGTGTACTGTCCTTGTCAACTTTTTGCAACATTTTGAAAAAGATAAGCATTCGTTCTTTTTTCTATATTTGGTAGAATTCCCCTGTAAAGCCATCCAGTCCTGGCCTTTGTTTGCTGGAAGTTTTTTTATTACAAACTTAATTTTACTACTAGTGATCAGTCCTGTTCAAACTGTCTGTATCTTTTTGACTCTGTCTTAAGAGGTTGTATGTTTTTAGAATTTGTCCATTTACTCTAGATTGTCCAATTTGTTGACATAAAACTGTTACATTTTTGTTCTTATTTAACTGGTGAGAACATTTTCTCATATCATATACAAAAAATAAACTCAAAAAGTATTAAAGCCCTAAATATAAGACCTGAAACCATAAAATTCCTAGAAGAGAATACAGAAAGACATTCTTGACATAAATTTTTTGGATCTGTCTCCTGAGGCAAGAGAAATAAAAGCAAAATGAACAAGTTTAAACTTAAAAGCTTTTAAAGAGCAAAGAAAATCATTGACAAAATGAAAAGCCTACAGGATGGGAAATAAGATTTAAAACTCATATGACTGACAAGAGGTTAATATGCAAAATACACAAACAACTAATAAAACTTATAAAAAAATCCCCAAACTCAAAAATATGCAGAAGACCTGAACAGACATTTTTTTTAGACATACAAATGACCAACAAGAACATGAAAAGATGCTCAACAGTGCTAATTACCAGAGAAATGCAAATCAAAGCAACAAAGAGATATCACATCATACCTGTCAGAATGATTTTCATTAAAAAGACTACAAATGACTAACATCAGGATGTGGAGAAAGGGAGCCCCTGTACACTGTTGGTGGGAATGTAACTTGGTGCATCAACTATGGAAAACAGTATGGAGGTTCCTCAAAAAGCTAAAAGTAGAACTATCATATGATATAGCAATTCCACCCCTAGGTGTATATTTGAAAAGTACGAAAATATCAATTCAAAAAGATACAGGTACTCCAATGTTCACTGAAGCAATGTTTACAGTAGCCAAAACATGGAAGCACCCCAAGTGCCCACCAACAGACAAATGGATAAAGAGACTTAATATAACATATACAATGACATTCTATTCATCCATAAACAGGAATGAAATCCCATCATTTGCAGCAGTATGGATTGACCTAGAGAATATTATGCTTAGTGAAACTTAAGTCAGACAGAGAAAGACAAATACTGCATTATATCAGTTACATGTGGAATCTAAAATAATACTAATTAATGTATTTGCAAACAGAAACAGACTCATAGACATAAAAAACAAATTTGTGGTTACCAAAAGGGAGTGGGGGCAAGTTAGGGGTATGGGATTGAGAGATTTAAATAATATATATATATATATAAAATAGATAACCAAAAAGCATGGCACAGGGAGTTACAGGCAATATCTTATAGTACCTTTTAGTAGAGTATAATGTATAATAGGTTTCAAATAGGAAAAGGAGTACGTCAAGGCTGTATATATTGTCACCCTGCTTATTCAACTTATATGCAGAGTACATCATGAGAAATGCTGGGCTGGATGAAGCACAAGCTGGTATCAATATAGCCAGGAGAAATATCAATAATCTCAGATATGCAGATGACACCACCCTATGGCAGAAAGTGAAGAGGAACTATAAAGCCCCTTGATGAAAGTGAAAGAGGAGAGTGAAAAAGTTGGCTTAAAGCCCAACATTCAGAAAACTAAGATCATGGCATCTGGTCCCATCACTTCATGGCAAATAGATGGGGAAACAGTGAAAAAAGTGTCAGACTTTATTTTTATGGGCTCCAAAATCACTGCAGATGATGACTGCAGACATGAAATTAAATATGCTTGCTCCTTGGAAGAAATGCTATGACCAAACTAGACAGCATATTGGAAAGCAGAGACATTACTTTGTCAACAAAGGTCCATCTCGTCAAAGCTATGGTTTTTCCAGTAGTCATGTATGGATGTGAGAGTTGGACTATAAAGAAAGTTGAGTGCTGAAGAACTGATGCTTTTGAACTGTGGTGTTGGAGAAGACTCTTGAGAGTCCCTTGGACAGCAAGGAGATCCAGCCAGTCCGTCCTAAAGGAGATCAGTCCTGAGTGGTCATTGACGTTGAGACTGAAACTCTAATACTTTGGCCACCTTATGCAAAGAGCTGACTCATTTGAAAAGACCCTGATGATGGGAAAGATTGAAGGCGGGAGGACAAGGGGATGACAGAGGATGAGATGTTTGGATGGAGTCACCGACTCAATGGACATTCGTTTGGGTAAACTCTGGGAGTTGGTGATGGACAGGAAGGCCTGGCATGCTGCAGTCCATGGGGTTGCAAATGTCGGACATGACTGAGCAACTGAACTGAACTGAATTGAATGTATAAAACTGCCTCCCAGGTGGCTCAGTGGTAAAGAATCCACCTGCCAGTGCAGGAGGCATAGGTTTGATCCCTGGTCCAGGAAGATCCCACATTCTACAGAGCAACTCAGCCTGTGCATCACAACTATTGAGCCTGTGCTTTAGAGTCTGGGAACCACAACTACTGAGCCCAAGCACTGCAACTACTGAAACTCACATGCTATAGAGCCTGTGCTCTGCAACAAGAGAGGTCACCACAATGAGAAGCCTGCACACCACAACTTGAGTAGCCCCAGCTTGACACAACTAGAAAAAAAGCCCAGGCAGCAAAGTACACCCAGCTTAGACAAAAATAGCTATACAAATAAATAAATAAAATTATAAAAGAAATCAAGTAATGTAATCCATCACAACAACAGACTAAAAATATTAAATCATGTGGTCATATCAATAGATGCAGAAAAAGCCTTTGACATAAACTACACCCATTTATGATTAAAAAAAAACCTAAAACAACTCTTAGAAAGCCTATAATAAAGCAAAAAGCTAAAATGGATTAATGTATAGGTTCATAATAAATAAAGCAGACATCTGTGATAGTAATAATTTGTCTCTTGTTCATAACTTAGCAAAATAAATTTTTAGGTTTTAAGGATGATAATTGTTCACATTCTAATATTACATCCAAACTTCAAAGCAATTGAGAATTAGGGAATCAAACTGATAGAAATTAAGACACCTCTGTGATTTGGACATGTGACCAACCTCTGGCCTCCTAATATCTTTCCCTCGCTCTCACCCCTATCCCAAAGTCTGGACTTTCAGAGAGCCATTTAAAGAAGAGCAAAGGTCTACAGAGACAACCCTCTTAATCACAACTGTAGTCTTATACCCATGGAGCCCTTAGAGCAAAGACAGAGGCAGGTATGGAGTCTGACCCATTTACTGGGTGCTTAAACATGGAAATAGAAGCAAGCTCAGAGCTCAGACTCCTGAAGCTAAACAGCTCTAAGTGAGAGAAGTACACACATCTCCAGATATTACTCTTCAGGGAAACCATGCCTTCTATCTCCTAAAACAAATGAGTACAAATATATAGGAACAGAGGCCAGAAGAGTTTCTTACATTCTCATTCCTTCTGGACAGTGCAGATTTCTTTCTTCTGTGGAAATGTTAAGAGTGGAAAATGAGGAAAGGAAGAGATAAGTGCACCTCAATCTACAGGCAAAGCAAGTCTTAAAGGCCAATATTTTTTCTTTCTGAATGACAAAGTCAAATTGACTGCTTTCTTTTAATAGCAGTGGAGCAGTGCTGGCTCACTTCCCAAATATCCTTTCAGATAAAGATACCTAGTGAATGGCAACATTGCTCTGTTTCCTTCCTCTTTTCACAGCAATAATTATAATTAATTTTGGACATTCAACCAATAGCTTATAATTATGATTAGAAGGACTTAGCAATGAAATCACTTATTTTAACAATAGTATTTTCACTGCGAAGTCCACCCCCCAAATTAAAATCCTTTAAAAATATAAATTAAAATACTGGCTAAAATAAATCTGTAATGAAAGTTTATAATGTTCTCTTACACCTTCCCTGGATCCCTCTGTATAAATGTAAAAGTTTACCAATGCTAATTTAGGCACTGAATAAGCTATTTCTCATTGCTGATTCAAAATGAGAATTAGGCTCTATAGATCCCAAACTGCTTACACTATACAGAAGGCATCCTTAAAGCTGACTTTTGGGACCTGTATCTGACACACTGAAGAGAAAATTAAGCTATTTGTAATACAAAAAATGATAGTTTAACATCAGAGGCATCCTCCTGACAAGAGTACTAATCATTCTTACATTAAAGCAATATAAAAGACATTGAATAAGTATTGGCCTAAAAGCTTAACAGTGAACTCCTGACCTTTCTTAAGTTGGGACACAAAGAATTTAATATCTCTGAGTGATGCTAGACTAGTGGCAATTCTCAACCTGGTGGGGACAGGGAGCACTCTCATTAAGAATCACTGAATGGAATGAGAAAATGTACTAAATAGAGCATGTTATAAACATAAATGGTATCATCAAAGAAGATAAGGGGAAAAATCCAAACCCCCATTTTTCAGGTTAGAAAAACAGGGCACAGAGAAGCTGCTGCTGCTAAGTCGCTTCAGTCTTGTCCGACTGTGTGCAACCCCAGAGACGGCAGCCCACCAGGCTCCCCCGTCCCTGGGATTCTCCAGGCAAGAACATTGGAGTGGGTTGCCATTTCCTTCTCCAATGTATGAAAGTGAAAGGTGAAAGTGAAGTCGCTCAGAAGCTGCTACTTCAGGTTAAATGGCAAGCTAGGTCAAGTCAGAACTAGCCTAATTCTCCAGCAATTTGGGCCAATGATCTTTCCTCAGAATAATTTACATTCATATTTTGGTAATATCTTTGCTCAAACCTAATATCTTTGTTCAAACTATTAAAGGTATGCAATTTTTATATGAAACTAAGAATGAATTTTGATTTAAGAATTATCCTACAGCCTTTTATAATGCCCAGAGATAGTCTTGGACTTGATGAGATAAAGTTCCTCCTGATTTGTGCCCATTCTAATGTGATGGCAATACCTACCTGTGTCTATCACTCCTGATTAATTTCTGTGGCACTTGTAGCTTCTTGCCCTTTAGAAACAGAATTTTAATTTTATTTTTTTAAATTTTATTTTATTTTTAAACTTTACAAAATTGTATTAGTTTTGCCAAATATCAAAATGAATCCGCCACAGGTATACATGTGTTCTCCATCCTGAACCCTCCTCCCTCCTCCCTCCCCATACTATCCCTCTGGGTCGTCCCAGTGCACCAGCCCCAAGCATCCAGTATTGTGCATTGAACCTGGACTGGCAACTCGTTTCATACATGATATTTTACAGGTTTCAATGCCATTCTCCCAAATCTTCCCACCCTCTCCCCCTCCCACAGAGTCCATAAGACTGTTCTATACATCAGTGTCTCTTTTGCTGTCTCGTACACAGGGTTATTTTTACCATCTTTCTAAATTCCATATATATGCGTTAGTATACTGTATTGGTGTTTTTCTTTCTGGTTTACTTCACTCTGTATAACAGGCTCCAGTTTCATCCACCTCTGTTCATCGCAGCACTGTTTATAATAGCCAGGACATGGAAGCAACCTAGATGTTCATCAGCAGATGAATGGATAAGAAAGCTATGGTACATATACACAATGGAGTATTACTCAGCCATTAAAAAGAATACATTTGAATCAGTTCTAATGAGAATTTTAATTTTATATGGATTCCCTATCAGTGTATTTCCCATGAGAGGAAGACACTAGATTAAGTAGCAAAGTTAAGGTTTACAGCAAGACCCCTGTCAAGAAGAAATTAGTCAGCCAGTCTGTAGAAAAATCTGATATTTTAGCTTCTTGAAATTTTTCTTTTTACTTTTATCAACATATCAAATTTGTTTATGAAAAAGTGGCCCAAGACAACATCAAAATTTTTGCATTTGAAGTAAAAGGATAGAGTTTATAATTTGTTATTAAAAATAAAGATTATAGTTCAGTTCAGTCGCTCAGTCGTGTCCGACTCTTTGTGACCCCATGAATCGCAGCATGCCAGGCCTCCCTGTCCATCACCAACACCTGGAGTTCACTGAGACTCATGTCCATCGAGTCAGTGATGCCATCCAGCCACTCATCCTCTGTCATCCCCTTCTCCTCCTGCCCCCAATCCCTCCCAGCATCAGAGTCTTTTCCAATGAGTCAACTCTTCGCATGAGGTGGCCAAAGTATTGGAGTTTCAGCTTTAGCATCATTCCTTCCAAAGAAATCCCAGGGCTGATCTCCTTCAGAATGGACTGGTTGGATCTCCTTGCAGTCCAAGGGACTCTCAAGAGTCTTCTCCAACACCACAGTTCAAAAGCATCAATTCTTCGGCACTCAGCCTTCTTCACAGTCCAACTCACATCCATACATGACCACTGGAAAAACCATAGCCTTGACTAGACAGACCTTTGTTGGTAAAGTAATGTCTCTGCTTTTGAATATGCTATATAGGTTGGTCATAACTTTCCTTCCAAGGAGTAAGCGTCTTTGAATTTCATGGCTGCAGTCACCATCTGCAGTGATTTTGGAGTCCCCCAAAATAAAGTCTGACACGTTTCCACTGTTTCCCCATCTATTTGCCATGAAGTGATGGGACCGAATGCCATGATCTTCGTTTTCTGAATGTTGAGCATTAAGCCAACTTTTTCACTCTCCTCTTTCACTTTCATCAAGAGGCTTTTTAGTTCCTCTTCACTTTCTGCCATAAGGGTGGTGTCATCTGCAAATCTGAGGTTATTGATACTTCTAGTCAAATCAAGAAACATATCAGGCCCAGTTTAGCTGAAAATTGCAGTTATATTTTGAAACAGAACTTTGCTGTTTGTATAAATGACAAGTAAGTTTAAAATGAAATGCCAAAAAGTCTTTCCTTCTTCCTTTCATAGATGAAGGAAACACTCTATTGTTCTAAGCCTTCTTTCCCCACTCTTTCTAAAATCAATAATTGAGGCTTCTGGTTCAAGATTATGGAGAAGAAGGATGTGTGCTCATCTCCTCCTGTTGAGAGCAGCAAAATTGCAACTAGCAGTTGAACAACCACTGATAGAAGTACTCTGGAACCTACCAAAAAAGGATACCCCCATCCAAAGACAAAGAAGAAGCCACAGCAAGACGTTAGGAGGGGTGCAGTCAAGATCAAATCAAATCCCATACCAGCTGGATGGGTGACCCACAAACTGGAGAACAATAATACCAAAGAAGTTCTCACACTATTGTGAATGTTCTGAATTCCACATCAAGGTTCCTGGCTTGGGGATCAGATAAAGGGACTGGGAATCCCCAGGGAATCTGGCCTTGAGGGCCAGCGGGATTTGACTGTAGGCCTTCCAGAGGACTGAGGGAAACAGAGACTCCAGTCTTGGAGAGTACAAACAAAATTTTGCATGCACCAAGACCCAGAGGAGAGGAGCAGAGGCCTTACAGGAGACTGAACCAAAACTACCTGCTACTGTTGGAGGTCCTCCTGTGGAAGCATGGGTTGACAGGAGCTCACCATAGGGACGGGAGCATTGGAAGGTCTCTCTTGGCATAAACTCTCTTGTAGTTTGCCATTAACCTTACCATAGACCCCAGGACTGGGTCGCTTCATGCCAAACAACGACCAGGTAGGGAGTGAAACCCCACCCATCAGCAGATAGTTGGATTAAAGCTTTACTGAGCAAGGCCCTGCCCACCAGAGAAAGACCCAGTTTTTCCCATGGCCAGTCCCTCCCATCAGGAAGCTTATACAAGCTTCTTAGCCTCATCCATCAGAGGGTAGACAGAAGAAGCACAGTCTCACGGTGGCTAAAACAAAAACCATATTATAGAAAGTTAATCATGATGAAAAAGCAGAAAGCTATGTCCTAGATGAAGGGACAAGATATCACCCCAGAAAAACAACTAAATGAAGTGGAGATAGGCAACCTCCCAGAAAAATAATTCAGAATAATGATAGTGAAGATGACCCAGGATCTTAGGAAGAGAATGGAGGCAAAGATTGAGAAGATGCAAGAAATGTTTACCAAAGAACTAGAAGAACTACAGAACAAACAGAGATGAATAATACATTAGAAGGAATCAATAGCAAAATAAATGAGGCAGAACAGATATATGATCTGGAGGACAAAATGGTGGAAATCACTGCCACAGAACAGAATATAGAAAAAAGAATGAAAAGAAATGAAGACAGCCAAAGAGACCTCTGGGACAACATTAAATGCACCAACATTCACATTTTAGCAGTCCCAGAAGGAGAAGAAAAAGAGAAAGGATCTGAGAAAATATTTGAAGAGATAACAGCTGAAAACTTCCTGAACATGGGAAAGGAAATAGTCAACCAAGTCCAGGAAGCACAGAGAGTCCCAGGAAGGAAAACCCAAGGAAGAACGCACTGAGACAATGATAATGAAACTGACAAAATTTAAAGACAGACATAAAATATTAAAAGCAACTAGGTAAAACGACAGATAACATAAAAGGGACTTCCCATCAGGCTGTCAGTTGATTTCTCAATAGAAACTCTACAAACCAGAAGGGAATGGCAAGATATATTTAAAGTAATGAAAGAGAAACACTTACAACCCAAGAATACTCTACCCAGCAAGACTCTCCTTCAGATTTGATGGAGAAATCAAAAACTTCCAAACAAAAGTTAAGAGAATTCAGCACCACCAAACCGGCTTCACAACAAATGCTAAAGGAACTTCTTTAGGCAGGAAACACAAGAGAAGGAAAAGATCTACAGAAAATAAATTCAAGACAATTAAGAAACAGTAATAGGATCATACATATCAATAATTACCTTAAATGTAAGTGGATTAAATGAACCAACCAAAAGACATAGACTGGCTGGGTGGGTGAAAACATGCACATGTATGCACTTCCACTTATCATATCACTTTGCTTGATCTCCCAAAATTGTATGTAATTATTTTATATTGTTAAGTTAATCATGTTCCCATTATGGTTTGCAACTGTAATTACCTATAATTTTTTGTATAGCTATTGATTGTGAAAACTGATGAACATCTTTTACTATTGTGATTATGTAGCTATTACTCATTTAATATTATTGTATCATGATCAATCAACAAAAAAATAATAGAACTCTATATCACCAAAACTAGGATCTAATAGAAAAATCTGTAATCACTTTTTAAAATACAGATTCATATCATTACCTTGAAATTTTTTAAAAAATACAAATGCTCAGGTATTGCTTTTTCCCCCAGAGCTCCAGATATGTTTCTGATGAGCAGTCATGTTTAAAAACAACTGGACTGTATGATGACCATTTACTTTAATCCAGTTTGTTTCACTTTTTCTATTTCATATTCAGTGCTCCCATTTCATTTAGTTTATGTTCTCCAATTTCTCCATATCTTGTTTTTTTTTAATATTCTTTCTTCAGCCTTTATCAAGTGTAGTAGAAAAACTTTTGTGTATATATATATGCATATAAATATGTACAATATATATATTTTAGAAAACATGAATTTTTGCCCAACTAAAAAAAATGACATTTTGATTCTACTTGTTTGACTATGAAAAGAATGCTAGATATCTAATTAAAAAATAGATATGCAACAAGCAATATTGTAATCTAATTTACTGTATAGCATAGGGAACCATTGTCAATATAATAACTTATGATGGAAAATAATGTCAAAAATGATATATATGTATTTGTATAACTGAATCACCTTGTTGGGCACCTGAAACACTGTAAGTCAATTATTCTTCAATAAAATATATATATTAAAAATCAATAATTGACTAAGAGGTCCAAGTTTAACTTTAATATAGTAAGGATTTCTTGAAATACAATGGATTTCCCACTGTACACAAGTTTCCTTTTCTGTGTCTTTTTTTCTTTACTTTTTTGCAGCTTCTTTACTTTTTCTTTTACTTTTGCAGCTTAAAGAATGATACTGAAAAATAGGTATGATTTAAATACTGAAATAAAAAGTAACTCCAAGATTCTTAGCACCAAACTAGTATTACAGTTGTTGGTAAACACGCTCTTATTTTTTTGTATAGCACTTAATTACTTAGGAAATTTCCATATATATTGAAAGTGAAAGTGAAAGTCACTTAGTTGTGTCCAACTCTTTGTGATCCCATGGACTATACAGTCCATGGAATTTTCCAGGCCAGAATACTGGAATGGGTAGCCTATCCCTTCTCTAGCAGATCTTCCCAACCCAGGAATAGAATCGGGGTCTCCTGCATTGCAGGGAGATTCTTTTTCAACTGAGCTATCAGGGAAGCCCTTACCATATATATTAATTTATGCAATACCTTCAATAGCATCCAAGTATAGGAACAATGAGTACTTTATAGAGCAAAACAAGACTTTGGGAAGATTTTATGACTTGGGGACTTCCCCAGCAGTCCAGTGGTTAACACTCTGGCTTTCAGTGCAAGGGCTGCAGGTTCTATCCCTGGTTAGGGAATTAAGAGAGCATATGCTGCAGAATGTGACCAAAAATTAAGTAAAAAGTAAATAAAACTTGAAAAAATCCTTTAAAAAAACAAAAGCAGGTTCTCTGAATTGAGCAGAATCATAAAAGTAGTAACTGGTAACTCCTCACTTTCAATTCTTAAACATCAGGTTTTATGTACAACTTCCCAAAATAACCTTAGAACATTAACATTTCTGCTAAATAAACCTCAGGCAAGACAAAAGGAGAAGTTTTTCAAAGATTATGATGTGCCCTTTAGATTTGTCTTTTGTGACCTATTCTCAGCAAACAAAATCTGGCCATAAAATAATATTAGAAGCAATTGGTCACTCTGGGAACTCTCATTAAGATTAATAACTCAGGAGCTCTTACTTGGACAATATGAAAGAAACACTCATACTTAAAACTTCACAATAGTCTCTTTTGTTATAATTAAGCTCTGAAATTGAAGCTTCAGAGTTATCACATAAACCTTATGGCAGCTAACTTTAATTAACCCAAAATAAAATGTCAGGTGATGTTTATACAAAAAAGTTTATACTGAAGAGTTAAAGCTGATAACTTCCACACTTGGAAAAGAAGATAGTATCAATTAATATCACAGTTAAAACTACACACACACACACACACACACACACATGAAATCTCATTCAAAATGCCAGGAAAATGGCAGTTAGTGTGTGTGTGTGTGTGTGATTCTGTTTATTTATTTTAATTTTTTAAATATAAATTTATTTATTTTAATTGGAGGTTAATTACTTTACAATATTGTATTGGTTTTGCCATACATCAACATGAATCTGCCACGGGTATACACATGTTCCCCATCCTGAATCCCCCTCCCTCCTCTCTCCCCATACCATCCCTCTGGGTCGTCCCAGTGCACCAGCACCAAGCATCCAGTATTATGCATTGAACCTGGACTGGCGATTCATTTCATATATGATATTATACATGTTTCAGTGACATTCTCCCAAATCATCCCACCCTCTCCCTCTCCCACAGAGTCCAAAAGACTGTTCTATACATCTGTGTCTCTTTTGCTGTCTCACATACAGGGTTATCGTTACCATCTTTCTAAATTCCATATATATGCGTTAGTATACTGTATTGCTGTTTTTCTTTCTGGCTTACTTCACTCTGTATAATCGGCTGCAGTTTCAGCCACCTCATTAGAACTGAGTCAAATGTATTCTTTTTAATGGCTGAGTAATACTCCATTGTGTATATGTACCACAGCTTTCTTATCCATTCGTCTGCTGATGGACATCTAGGTTGCTTCCATGTCCTGGCTATTATAAACAGTGCTGCGATGAACATTGGGGTACACGTGTCTCTTTCAATTCTGGTTTCCTCAGTGTGTATGCCCAGCAGTGGGATTTCTGGATCATAAGGCGGTTCTATTTCCAGTTTTTTAAGGAATCTCCACACTGTTCTCCATAGTGGCTGTACTAGTTTGCATTCCCACCAACAGTGTAAGAGGGTTCCCTTTTCTCCACACCATCTCCAGCATTTATTGCTTGTAGACTTTTGGATCGCAGCCATTCTGACTGGCATGAAATGGTACTTCATTGTGGTTTTGATTTGCATTTCTCTGATAATGAGTGATATTGAGCATCTTTTCATGTGTTTGTTAGCCATCTGTATGTCTTCTTTGGAGAAATGTCTGTTTAGTTCTTTGGCACATTTTCTGATTGGGTCGTTTATTTTTCTGGAATTGAGCTGCAGGAGTTGCTTATATATTTTTGAGATTAGTTGTTTGTCAGTTGCTTCATTTTCTGTTATTTTCTCCCATTCTGAAGGCTGTCTTTTCACCTTGATTATAGTTTCCTTTGTTGTGCAGAAGCTTTTAAGTTTAATTAGGTCCCATTTGTTTATTTTTGCTTTTATTTCCAATATTCTTGGAGGTTGGTCATAGAGGATACTGCTGTGATTTTACCTATGTTCTCCTTTAGGACTTTTATAGTTTCTGGTCTTACGTTTAGATCTTTAATCCATTTTGAGTTTATTTTTGTGTATGGTGTTAGAAAGTGTTCTAGTTTCATTCTTTTACAAGTGGTTGACCAGAGTTCCCAGCACCACTTGTTAAAGAGATTGTCTTTAATCCATTGTATATTCTTGCCTCCTTTGTCAAAGATAAGGTGTCCATATGTGTGTGGATTTATCTCTGGGCTTTCTATTTTGTTCCATTGATCTATATTTCTGTCTTTGTGCCAGTACCATGCTGTCTTGATGACTGTAGCTTTGTAGTAGAGCCTGAAGTCAGGAAGGTTGATTCCTCCAGTTCCATTCTTCTTTCTCAAGATTGCTTTGGTTATTCGAGGTTTTTTGTATTTCCATACAAATTGTGAAATTATTTGTTCTAGCTCTGTGAAAAATACCGTTGGTAGCTTGATAGGGATTGCATTGAATCTATAAATTGCTTTGGGTAGTATACTCATTTTCACTATATTGATTCTTCCGATCCATGAATATGATATATTTCTCTATCTATTAGTGTCCTCTTTGATTTCTTTCACCAGTGTTTTATAGTTTTCTATATATAGGTCTTTTGTTTCTTTAGGTAGATACATTCCTGAGTATTTTATTCTCTTCGTTGCAATGGTGAATGGAATTATTTCCTTAATTTCTCTATTTTTTCATTGTTAGTGTATAAGAATGCAAGGGATTTCTGTATGTTGATTTTATATCCTGCAACTTTACTATATTCATTGATTAGCTCTAATAATTTTCTGGTGGAGTCTTTAGGGTTTTCTATGTAGAGGATCATGTCATCTGCAAACAGTGAGAGTTATACTTCTTCTTTTTCAATTTAGATTCCTTTTATTTCTTTTTCTGCTCTGATTGCTGTGGCCAAAACTTCCAAAGCTATGTTGAATAGTACTGGTGAAAGTGGGCACCCTTGTCTTGTTCCTGACTTTAGGGGAAATGCTTTCAATTTTTCACCATTGAGGATAATGTTTGCTGTGGGTTTGTCATATATAGCTTTTATTATGTTGAGGTATGTTCCTTCTATTCCTGCTTTCTGGAGAGTTTTTATCATAAATGGATGTTGAATTTTGTCAAAGGCTTTCTCTGCATCTATTGAGATAATCATATGGCTTTATTTTTCAATTTGTTAATGTGGTGTATTACGTTGATTGATTTATGGATATTGAAGAATCCTTGCATCCCTGGGATAAAGCCCACTTGGTCATGGTGTATGATCTTTTTAATGTGTTGTTGGATTCTGATTGCTAGAATTTTGTTAAGGATTTTTGCACCTATGTTCATCAGTGATATTGGCCTGTAGTTTTCTTTTTTTGTGGCATCTTTGTCAGGTTTTGGTATTGGGTGATGATGGCCTCATAGAATGCGTTTGGAAGTTTACCTTCCTCTGCAATTTTCTGGAAGAGTTTGAGTAGGATAGGTGTTAGCTCTTCTCTAAAGTTTTGGTAGAATTCAGCTATGAAGTTGTCTGGACCTGGGCTTTTGTTTGCTGGAAGATTTCTGATTACAGTTTCAATTTCCATGCTTGTGATGGGTCTGTTAAGATTTTCTATTTCTTCCTGGTTCAGTTTTGGAAAGTTGTACTTTTCTAAGAATTTGTCCATTTCTTCCACATTGTCCATTTTATTGGCATATAATTGCTTAGTAGTCTCTTATGATCCTTTGTATTTCTGTGTTGTCTGTTGTGACCTCTCCATTTTCTTTTCTAATTTTATTGATTTGATTTCTCTCCCTTTGTTTCTTGAATGAGTCTGGCTAATGGTTTGTCAATTTCATTTATCCTTTCAAAGAACCAGCTTTTGGCTTTGTTGATTTTTGCTACGGTCTCTTTTGTTTCTTTTGCATTTATTTCTGCCCTAATTTTTAAGATTTCTTTCCTTCTACTAACCCTGGGGTTCTTCATTTCTTCCTCTTCTAGTTCCTTTAGGTGTAGAGTTAGGTTATTTATTTGACTTTTTTCTTGTTTCTTGAGGTATGCCTGTATTGCTATGAACCTTCCCCTTAGCACTGCTTTTACAGTGTCCCACAGGTTTTGGGTTGTTGTGTTTTCATTTTCATTCGTTTCTATGCATATTTTGATTTCTTCTGTGATTTTTTGGTTATTCAGCAGCATGTTGTTCAGCCTCCATATATTGGAATTTTTAACAGTTTTTCTCCTTAATTAAGATCTAATCTTACTCATTGTGGTCAGAAAAGATGCTTGGAATGATTTCAATTTTTTTGAATTTACCAAGGCTAGATTTATGGCCCAGGATGTGATCTATCCTGGAGATGGTTCCGTGTGCACTTAAGAAAAAGGTGAAATTCATTATTTTGGGGTGAAATGTCCTATAGATATCAATTAGGTCTAACTGGTCTATTGTATCATTTAAAGTTTGTGTTTCCTGGTTAATTTTCTGTTTAGTTGATCTATTCATAGGTGTGAGTGGGGTATTAAAGTCTCCCACTATTATTGTGTTATTGTTAATTTCCCCATTCATACTTGTTAGCATTTGTCTTACATATTGCGGTGCTCCTATGTTGGGTGCATATATATTTATAATTGTTATATTTTCTTCTTGGATTGATCCTTTGATCATTATGTAGTGTCCTTCTTTGTCTCTTTTCACAGCCTTTGTTTTAAAGTCTATTTTATCTGATATGAGTATTGCTACTCCTGCTTTCTTTTGGTCTCTATTTGTATGGAAAATCTTTTTCCAGCCCTTCACTTTCAGTCTGTATGTGTCCCCTGTTTTGAGGTGGGTCTCTTGTAGACAACATATATAGGGGTCTTGTTTTTGTATCCATTCAGCCAGTCTTTGTCTTTTGGTTGGGGCATTCAACCCATTTATGTTAAGGTAATTATTTATAAGTATGATCCCATTGCCATTTACTTTATTGTTTTGGGTTTGAATTTATACACCCTTTTTGTGTTTCCTATCTAGAGAATCTCCTTTAGCATTTGTTGGAGAGCTGGTTTGGTGGTGCTGAATTTTCTCAGCTTTTTCTTGTCTGTAAAGCTTTTGATTTCTCCTTCATATTTGAATGAGATCCTTGCTGGGTACAGTAATCTGAGCTGTAGGGTATTTTCTTTCATCACTTTATGTCTTGCCATTCTCTCCTGGCCTGAAGAGTTTCTATTGAAAGATCAGCTGTTATCCTTAGGGAATCCCCTTGTGTGTTATTTGTTGTTTTTCCCTTGCTGCTTTTAATATTTGTTCTTTGTGTTTGATCTTTGTTAATTTGATTAATATGTGTCTTGGGGTGTTTCACCTTGGGTTTATCCTGTTTGGGACTCTCTGGGTTTCTTGGACTTGGGTGATTATTTCCTTCCCCATTTTAGGGAAGTTTTCAACTATTATCTCCTCAAGTATTTTCTCATGGTCTTTCTTTTTGTCTTCTTCTTCTGGGACTCCTATGATTCAAATATTGGGGCGTTTAACACTGTCCTGGAGGTCTCTGAGATTGTCCTTATTTCTTTTCATTTGTTTTTCTTTTTTCTCTCTGATTCATTTATTTCTACCATTCTATCTTCTACTTCACTAATCCTATCTTCTACCTCCATTATTGTACTATTTGTTGCCTCCAGAGTGTTTTTGATCTCATTTATTGCATTATTCATTATATATTGACTCTTTTATATTGCTTCTAGGTCCTTGTTAGACCTTTCTTGCATTTTCTCAATCCTTGTCTCCAGGCTATTTATCTGTGATTCCATTTTGATTTCAAGATTTTGGATCATTTTCACTATCATTATTCAGAATTCTTTATCAGGTAGATTTCCTATCTCTTCCTCTTTTGTTTGGTTTGGTGGGCATTTATCCTGTTCCTTTATCTGTTGGGTATTCCTCTGTCTCGTCATCTTGTTTTTATTGCTGAGTTTGGGGTGGCCTTTCTGTATTGTGATAGTTTGTGAACTTCTCTTTATTGTGGAGTTTCCTTGCTGTGGGTGGGGTTATATGGGTGGCTTGTCAAGGTTTCTCCGTTAGGGAAGCTTGTGTTGGTGTTCTGATGGGTGGAGGTGGATTTCTTCTCTCTGGAGTGCAATGAAGTGTCCAGTAATAAGTTAACAGATGTCAGTGGTTTTGGAGTAACTTTGGGCAGCCTGTATATTGAAGCTCAGGGCTGTGTTCCTGTGTGGTACGTCTTGCTCTGGAACTTGTTGGCCCGTGGGTGGTGTTTGGTTTCAGTGTAGGTATGGAGGTATTTGATGAGCTCCTGTTGATTAATGTTCCCTGGAGTCAGGAGTTCTCTGGTGT
Source organism: Bubalus bubalis (assembly GCF_019923935.1). Classification (NCBI taxonomy): domain Eukaryota; kingdom Metazoa; phylum Chordata; class Mammalia; order Artiodactyla; family Bovidae; genus Bubalus; species Bubalus bubalis. The sequence goes on along the minus strand of NC_059159.1, from coordinate 120,119,392 downwards.
TCTTAGGATTTGGACTTAAGCCTCCTGCTTCTGGTTTTCAGTCTTATTTTTACAGTAGTCTCAAGACTTCTCCTTCTATACAGCACCATTGATAAAACATCTAGGTGAAAGATGAAAAGTTTCTCCACAGTGAGGGACACCCAGAGAGGTTCACAGAGTTATATGGAGAAGAGAAGAGGGAGGAGTGAGTTAGAGGTGACCTGAATGAGATGAGGTGGAATCAAAAGAGGAAAGAACAAGCTAGCCAGTAATCACTTCCTTATGTGCACTCTACAACTGGACCACTCAGAGATGTTCATGGAGTTATACAGAGAAGAGAAGAGGGAGGAAGGAGACAGAGGTGGCCAGGAGGATAAAAGGGGGGAATCAGACAGATCCAGCCAGTAATCAGTTCCCTAAGTGTTCTCCACTTAGGGAATACACAGAGATTCACAGAGTTGGGTAGAGAAGAGAAGGAGGAGGGAGACAGAGGCGACCTGGTGGAGAAAAAGGAGAGGCCATAGGGGGAGAGAGCAGTCAAGCCAGTAATCTCGCTCCCAAGTAAAAATGGGTACTGATGATTGGGTTCTTAAAGGTACAAAATTGGTAACAACTACCAAAAAGCAAAGATTAAAAATCTAGAGTAGTAGTTGGAATTTCAAAAATACAATATTGAAGAAAAGAAGAAAAAAAAGAAGAAAAAGTCACAAAAATTATTTTATATATATATATATATATATGAAGTTTGCTTTAAAAAAATAGGGTCTTTTTTTTTTGCAAAGTAATAGTAGGTTATAAAAGTGAAAATTAAAGGAGTAATAGAGGACTTAAAATTAAAAAAAATTAAAAAAAAATGATTGTAAAAATAGTAAAAATATATCTAGGACTTTCTCTGGTGCTGTTGTGGGTATTGTGGGGTCAGTTCATTTTTGGATAGTTCCTTGGTCCAGCTTATATTTCTCAAGATCTATAGGCCCCTTCCTATGTAATCAGTACTAACGACAGGGTTTTAATCTATTGTACCTGTCACTTCCAAGGTGATTCCCTCTGTTTTAGCTTCTTCTGTTTGCTGATCTCTTCAGTGTCTGATTTCTGCCCTGACACAAGGGGGCAGTGGTGGACACTTTTTTAGGCTCACTTGTTCAGTCGCGCTGTGGGGAGGGAGGGACGCTACAAACAAATAACACTGGCATGTGCTCACAGTGTCTCAGCCACACTGGGCCTGCCCCAACTCACGGTGCATGTGCCCTCCCTGCCCACACTGCTCAGGCTCTAAGTTGCTCCACCGGGAACTGTCTGAGGCCGGCCCTCGGCTGCATGCACCTCCCAAGTCTAAGCCGCTCAGGTTCAGGCATTTGGGTAGTCCTCAGAGGTGCAGACTCAGTTGGGCCTGCGTTTTGTGCCCTTCCCAGGTCTGAGCAGCTCAGGTGATGAGGTGTTTGGCGAGCACGGTCGCTGCGACTTATGGCCTCCCCCTTCCCTGCCACTAGGTTTTCTGGGTGTACAACTGGCGCACCTTCTCAGGCGGATGTTGACTGTCCAGAACCCCAAGGAGTCTTAGCAAAGAAGCCTGCTTGTAGTTTGGTAGATAATGTCCATATGGGGCTGCGATTGCCCCCTTCCGGCTCTGGCTGCCTGTCACCGAAGGGGGATGGTCTGCAGCCGGCTAGTTCTGTTTAGCCCTTTGTTCTGTGTGCGGGCCTGGTGGTGTCTTAGGTTAGGGCTTTTTGCGTGGTAGCTATCCCACAGTCTGGTTTGCTAGCCCCAGTTAGTTCACTCGGATTGCCCTTGGGGCATTCAGGCCCGGTCCTTACTCTAAGGAATGCAGCCCACGCCTCCCTTCCCAGCCCCCACTTGCTAGTGGCGGGTGCAGGCATCTGCGCTGCTTCTCCACTGGGGGAGTTACCTTTGGGCTCGTAATCTGTGGGTTTTAATTATTTATTTATTTTTCCTCCCTGTTATGTTGCCCTCTGTGCTTCCAAGGCTCGCCACAGACTTGGCAGTGAGAGTGTTTCCTGTTGTTTGGAAACTTCTCTCTTTTTAAGACTCCCTTCCCGGGACAGAGGTCCGTCCCTACCTCTTTTGTCTCTTTTTTTTGTCTTTTATATTTTTTCCTACCTCTTTTCGAAGACAATGGGCTGCTTTTCTGGATGCCTGATGTCCTCTGCCGGCATTCAGAAGTTGTTTTGTGGAATTTACTTGGAGTTTTAATATTCTTTTGATGAATTTGTGGGGGAGAAAGTGGTCTCCCCGTCCTATTCCTCTGCCATCTTCTGATTCTCGGCAGTTAGTTTTTATAATTCACCCCAAAATATTTTTAAGACAAAACTAACTTAACATAAACTGAGGCTTGAGTATGCATTTGTAATTCATTTCACCATATGATAAAGAAGACTTGATACAATAGGCTCCAACTTGGAGCCTGGAAGTTCAACCCAGGAATATGTATCTGTTTCATAAACAGTTGTTTTAAAGAATATAATATACAGATCACTTAGTAAAGTGCCTGAAACTTAGCAATAACCATCTCAATAACCATTACTAATTTACTCAAATGTATAATTTTTTAATGTAACCCAAGGCCTCACTCAGTAAATTCTTGATCTTAACTTGAGTTTTTACTCAACAGAAATACAGAAAACTATAAACCAGAGTTTCTTTGAATTCATTAGAATTGCCAAAAATAATATAGCTTTTGTGCATTTTGGGACCACTACACAGTAAAAGATAATGGTATTCAGAAAATAAAGGCTATTTCTTGAAATAGAAGTACTCATGACTCCACACTGAAACCCCACATTAATTTCTATTGTAATTTTTGGAAATCACGATAAAAACAGTTCTGATGCACTGCTAATGCAGAGACCAATAGAGCTAGATAGGGACATGTTTTCAACTAAGGCTATTCTGAATATTGTTAGAAAATAGATATTTGGCTAGATCATTCTGGTTACAATGAGTCAAATTCTAACTTTCTCTAGGGCTTAGGAATATAAAACTAAAGAAATCCACAATTACCTAGCTAATATTTTTCTAAATAATTGCATACATTTTAATTTGTATTTTACATGTATATAATTAGTGTCAAAACACTATTAAACTTTATTGACCAGAAAAGCAAAACAATTTTCCCTTAAATGTATATTTTGTAATTACCAACATATTAACTGCTCCAGAACTAATCAGTGATCATTAAAATGTTCTTACTTCCAAATAGAGAGGAAAAATTAGATAACTTATTAAACTAGATAGTAAATAAGTATTTTTAAAAAACAATCTGGAGGATAAAAATATCGGAGTATACTAAACTTATGCTCAGTCTACTACACAGATGGTACACTAGCAAGAATCTTAAAAAGTAACCAAGTTTTTGGATGGCAAATCTAGAGCCACTGCTGTTAGTTTCTGCTAACATCTCATCACAGAGCTCGTGGGTACTCATGAGATTTAGAAATGTTGTATATTTTAAACATAAGACAAATGCTTCTCTATTTCCAGAGCCATCTTAGCAAGAATCGTGCATGCTAAGTCACTTCAGTTATGTCCAACTCTGTGCGACCTCTTGACTGTAGCCTGTCACGCTCCTCTGTCCATAGGATTCTCCAGGCAAGAATACTGGAGTGGGTTGCCATGCCCTTCTCCAGGGGATCTTCCCAACCCAGGGATCAAAGCTGCGTCTCTTAAATTCCCTTCATTGGCAGGTGGGTTCTTTACCACTAGCACAACTTGGAATAGCAAGAGGATCTATCTTCAAATTATTCAACGTGTCTTAGTTGTGGATTTATTGTGGGGATTGTTAATTTACAGTGGTTCACTTTAACAATTAACATTTTAAAGAGAAATCCTTATTTTAAACATTCAAGTATTGCTGCTGCTGTTTTACAAGCCATGTGATTATCTCTTTATATTTGTGTGATTTATTTAAGGATTCTTAAAATTATAGATCTGGAAAGGGCCTAGATTTGATAGATAGAGTGCCTGATAAACTATGGAATGAGGTTCATGACATTGTACAGGAGACAGGGATCAAGACCATCCCCAAGGAAAAGAAATGCAAAAAAGCAAAATGGCTCTCTGGGGAGGCCTTACAAATAGCTGTGAAAAGAAGAGAAGCAAAAAGCAAAGGAGAAAAGGAAAGATATAAACATCTGAACGCAGAGTTCCAAAGAATAGCAAGAAGAGATAAGAAAGCCTTCTTCAGCGATCAATGCAAAGAAATAGAGAAAAACAACAGAATGGGAAAGACTAGAGATCTCTCCAAGAAAATCAGAGATATCAAAGGAACATTTCATGCAAAGATGGGCTCGATAAAGGACAAAAATGGTATGGACCTAACAGAAGCAGAAGATATTAAGAAGAGATGGCAAGAATACACAGAAGAACTGTACAAAAAAGATCTTCATGACCCAGATAATCATGATAGTGTGATCACTGACCTAGAGCCAGACATCCTGGAATGTGAAGTCAAGTGGGCCTTAGAAAGTATCACTATGAACAAAGCTAGTGGAGGTGATAGAATTCCAGTTGAGCTATTTCAAATCCTGAAAGATGATGCTGTGAAAGTGCTACACTCAATATGCCAGCAAATTTGGAAAACTCAGCAGTGGCCACAGGACTGGAAAAGGTCAGTTTTCATTCCAATCCCAAAGAAAGGCAATGCCAAAGAATGCTCAAACTACTGCACAATTGCACTCATCTCACACGCCGGTAAAGTAATGCTCAAAATTCTCCAAGCCAGGCTTCAGCAATGTGTGAACTGTGAACTTCCTGATGTTCAAGCTGGTTTTAGAAAAGGCAGAGGAACCAGAGATCAAATTGCCAACATCCGCTGGATCATCGAAAAAGCAAGAGAGTTCCAGAAAAACATCTATTTCTGGTTTATTGACTATGCCAAAGCCTTTGACTGTGTGGATCACAATAAGCTGTGGGAAATTCTGAAAGGGATGGGAATACCAGACCACCTGATCTGCCTCTTGAGAAATCTGTATGCAGGTCAGGAAGCAACAGTTAGAACTGGACATGGGACAACAGACTGGTTCCAAATAGTAAAAGGAGTACGTCAAGGCTGTATATTGTCACCCTACTTATTTAACTTCTATGCAGAGTACATCATGAGAAACGCTGGACTGGAAGAAGCACAAGCTGGAATCAAGATTGCTAGGAGAAATATCAATCACCTCAGATATGCAGATGACACCACCCTTATGGCAGAAAGTGAAGAGGAACTAAAAAGCCTCTTGATGAAAGTGAAAGTGGAGAGTGAAAAAGTTGGCTTAAAGCTCAACATTCAGAAAACGAAGATCATGGCATCCGGTCCCATCACTTCATGGGAAACAGATGGGGAAACAGTGTCAGACTTTATTTTTGTGGGCTCCAAAATCACTGCACATGGTGACTGCAGCCATGAAATTAAAAGGCGCTTACTCCTTGGAAGGGAAGTTATGACCAACCTAGATACCATATTCAAAAGCAGAGACATTACTTTGCCAGCAAAGGTTCGTCTAGTCAAGGCTATGGTTTTTCCTGTTTTCATGTATGGATGTGAGAGTTGGACTGTGAAGAAGGCTGAGCACCAAAGAACTGATGCTTTTGAACTATGGTGTTGGAGAAGACTCTTGAGAGTCCCTTGGACTGCAAGGAGATCCAACCAGTCCATTCTGAAGGAGATCAGCCCTGGGATTTCTTTGGAAGGAATGATGCTGAAGCTGAAACTCCAGTACTTTGGCCACCTCATGCGAAGAGTTGACTCATTGGAAAAGACTCTGAAGCTGGGAGGGATTGGGGACAAGAGCAGAAGGGGATGACACAGGATGAGATGGCTGGATGGCATCACTGACTCAATGGACATTTGTCTGAGTGAACTCTGGGAGTTGGTGATGGACAGGGAGGCCTGGCATGCTGTGATTCATGGGGTCGCAAAGAGTCGGACACGACTGAGCAACTGATCTGATCTAATAGATCTGGAAAGGTATATAATTCATAATATTTATATTTATAACAATTTATGAAAGCTCAACATATGTCAGTCAGTCCAATACTTAGTGCTTCAGCCTACAGAACCTCATTCAATCCCTGTAATGACCCTGACAGAGGAGCACATTTTACAGAAACAGAATCACCAAAAGATTAGCTTACGTGATCTGACCAGTCTAATAGCTACTGGCAGAGCAGATGATGTGTGTGTCTATAACCTTGGAGTTATCCTTTCACATTTATTTTAAAAATTGGTCTCATAAAGATTTCAATTTTGAAACATTGTTGACTAAGCCCTCTATTTTGAAAACAACAAAAATGCTGGAAAAAATATAGAAATAAAAACGGAGGAATAAAAGACATTAAATTACTCAGTTGGCAAGAAAGTTCAGGAAACTTCAAAGGTCAATAATGAAGTAAAATCAGAATTTGAAGGACAAGAAATCAAAGCAGTTTTCACACTGAGGACTGTACTCAATTCTGGGTACACTGAGTTTCTGTTTTGGTAAATATGTAAGCAGAGTGCTGGGAACAAGAGACAAAACTGTAGGAAGAGTTCAAGATGGGAGTTCTAGTAAGACATAGCTACATAGAGGGTGTTTTCCCAGAGGGAGATACCATGGTACAGCAGTAGACCAGAATATATAGGGTCCTTAGAAAAAGACAAGAAAGATTCCCATTCTCAGCCTTGACTCTGGGTGAAATCAAAGTTTCCCTTGTGAATTCTTAATCATGAGCCAGTCATATTTCCAGGATAATCCCCAAAACCTTAAACCAAGATTTATGTTAAATTTGTCCTGGATTACTGGTAGCCTTGGACCTTTGGCAGAAGCAAATCTTCTAGATGAACACACCTTCAAGAATACCTCACAGGAGTAATTAAGATAGAGTTCCACTGAACAGTAACACAAATTCAAAAGCCTCAAAACTCACAAGAAAAGGAGGTACAAAAAAGAGAGCCAATATGCACAAGACTCCAAAAATGGAAAAATCTCAGGCTTTTCATATAAAAATAAGTATGTTCAATATTTAAATGAGTAAAAGAAATGATACTCAGCCATAAAAAAGAATGAAATATGCCATTTGCAGCAACAAGTATGAACCTAGAGATTATCATACTAAGAGAAGTCAGAGAAAGACAAATATTATATAGTATTACTTATATGTGGAATCTAAAAAAAATAGTATAAATGAACTTATTTACAAAATAGAAACTGACTCACAGACATAGAAAACAAACTTATTGTGACAAAGGGGAACTGGGGGAGGAATAAATTGCGGGTATGGGGTTAATAGATGTACAATACCATATATAAAATAGATAAACAACAAGGATTTACTATATAGTCCAGGGAACTATATTAAATACCTTGCAATAAACTATAATGGAAAAGAATTTTCAAAAGAATATAAATATTTGCATATATACACATATGCAAATCACCTTGTTGTATACCTCAAACTAATGCAATATTGCAAATCAACTATACTTCAATTTTAAAGAATAAGAGAAATGAATGATATATAACTAAAGAAAAAAGTCTATAAAATAACTAAGATAACTTGTTACAGAAAGAGGGAGCTTGTAGAAATACTACTGAAAAAGAAAAAGATGGTTAAGGGACTGGCTGTCTTCAGATATTAAAAATTATATTAAAACTATAAAACCTAAATATTTGTAATTAGTGCAAAATTAATAATAGACCAGTGGAAAAGAACAGATATCCCATGAAAAGAACTAATTTTGTAAACAACTGGGGTAAAGGAGGAACTTCTCAATAAATGTAGTTAAAACAACTGGCTATCTATGGAATAAAATCTTATTTAAACCCTGTCTTAGATAAAAAATAAAACAATTTTAAATATAAACAACCTTAAATATAAAATAAACCAACCTAAACCCCATATTAAAAAGTAGAGACATTACTTTGCCAACAAAAGTCCATCTCATCAAGGCTATGGTTTTTCCAGTAGTCATGTATAGACGTGAGAATTGGACTATAAAGAAAGCTGAGTGCTGAAGAATTGATGCTTTTGAACTGTGGTGTTGGAGAAGACTCTTGAGAGTCTCTTGGACTGCAAGGAGATCCAATCAGTCCATCCTAAAGGAGATCAGTCCTGCGTGTTCTTTGGAAGGACTGATGTTGAAGCTGAAACTCCAATATTTTGGCCACCTGATATGAAGAGCTGACTCATTTGAAAAGACCCTGATGCTGGAAAAGATTGAAGGTGGGAGGAGAAGGGGATGACAGAGGATGAGATGGTTGGATGGCATCACTGACTCAATGGACATGAGTTTAGTAAACTCTGGGAGTTGGTGATGGTCCATGGGGTCGCAGAGTCAGACATGACTGAGCGACTGAACTGAAGAAAGCAAAAGAAGAAAGGAAGCAAATGAAGAAGAGGAGGAGGAGGAAGGAAGGGAGAGAAGGAAAGAAAGGAAAGGAGGGAGGCAGAGAGGGACAGTTGAAAAGAAGGAAAAAGAAAGAACTAAGTTCTGGGAACAGGATACAAAGCCAAGGACCAGCTCAATGGTCCTAGGGGAGTTCTAATAAGACAGCTCTGCATAAATCAGGTATCTCAGGGGCTATATCCACAAGAGTCTCAGTTTTTTTCACTATCAGTGTGGCCAATCAGCAGTAGCAGTAGCTATATCATTTTTGGTCAAAGAGAATTTATTCTACTAATCCATGAATAATCTCCATCCCTCATACCATGTTTTCTCTTTAAGTGATCTTGTTGTGCAATGAAGAGGTAGCCAAGGAGAGAGGGTGGTGAATATACTTGGGATGTGTGATTTTATTCATCTACTGTTGAGACTCTCCTCTTTAGGAGTTGTTCCATGGTGTGATACACTTTACTCTCACGCCCTTGATTTACCCTGTTCCTAGTTGTTTCCAGTAACAGGAGCTAGTTGCATTCTGTAGTTTTTCCACATAACTATCATCAGGTTATCACACCTTTTCTGACTTAGTACATCAGCTGAGTTCTTTCCTCACAGGTCTAAATCCCAGCTGCAGTGTCTTTCCATTGAGCTGTTAAGCACTTACACCCGCCATGCATGGCCCCTCTTCCAGGTCTGAGTTCCTTGTTCAAGCCTCCAGATTATAACAGTCCCAATATCTTCCCTTTTACTATCAACCCTATGAGTGATAAATGCTTCCTGTAATTGCTACTTTTGTGATACTTCAGGTTCCTTTTGCTTTTTCAGTTCACTTACAGTAGGTAAACAATTCTTTATACTAATATATCTTTTAAGTAATTGGTATGGTTTCTGTTCCTTAAATAGAGTCTGACAGATACAACGATCAAAGCCCCTTATGATAGAAATCAGGAGAGTTAACAGAGCCCTAAGGATAGCTTCAGTGTACTGCTGTCCTTACTATGTGAAGTTGTACTTACGTTCTACTTATACTAATGTAGAAGAAAGCATCCTGCAAATCAATAATCCCATACTAAATAAAAGAGGCAGTGCATGCAGATCACGCTTCAGCGTGACACATACCACATTCAGTCTGGCAGCTTCAATTAGAGCTACCACCTGGTTTGGTTTATGGGAGTCCATGATCTACTGTCATGATCCATCTGCTTTTTGTAGCATTCAGGTAAGGGAACGAAACAAGGGGCACCTCTGCTATAGCCTCAAAATCTTTGGTTACGTTACTAATCTCTGTGATTCATTCCAAGAACAGCAATACTTCCGATTTCTTACCATGGCTGTTTTCAAGTATTGGGACAGGTGTTGGGACAATTTTAAGGACTTCCATAATGCTTCCTAGAGTAAGTCAGGATGCCAGTGTAAGGGTTCTGTCAGTTTCTGAGTATAGTGTATCTACTTCAATTATATTTTCCTGGACTAGAGAAATAATTACAGAATGGATGCTCAAACACACTGGATCCAGAAAATTAAATTTATCATGTGGCTTCCATAGTCTTCACCCTAATCAGACCATGACAACATTTCAGGTGTCCTGATATGAATATCCATACAGACTTCATATTTAACAGTCCTTTTAAAGTCTTTCTTTAGAGAAAAGAAGATGCTGTTAAAAAGTGCTGTAAAGAGGGATTACTCTTTGAAAAATAATCAGAGAGGTATTTTTGCACATGTATTTTTGGCATGATTGTAGAGTCCTTTTAAAGCAAACACATTTTCCCTTCAGCCAATGGGCTACAAGTCAGTAAATTAATATGTATCTGGAATCAGACTGAAAACCCACCATTTACATTGCAGTGTTAGGTGTCAGCCTTGTGCTCAACATTTTCAGGATTATTATTATTATTATTGTATTGTAAAAAGCAAGCAATATTTAATCACTATCTATATGCCCCACTGCAAGGACACCACTATGATCTATTACTCATTACCATAGATTCCTGTGGGCAAAGGCACCCGTGGCTGCCACTCTGCCCTTGCTGTCCATTACAGTAAATACACATACTTTGCATCTGACAGTTAAGGGTTGCCACCTGGACTCTTCTGTTTTAGAATTTTATAATCCTCATAGATATTAGGGAGCCCAGGGCCATGGCAGCAACTTTAACTAACACACCTAGCCTTCACAACCATAACTAGACCTCTCAAAGATTCTGGTACCCTCCATCCCAGTATATTCTTTATTGCCTAAACTAGGTAGTGTCCCTTGCTTAATCCCCAGGGTACATAGTCATGTGAATGTGATGGAGTCTCAGATATTACCTAGTAATACAGAGATACATTCTGAATTCTCTACATTTTCTGATTTCTTCCTTCACACCATGCCAAGGAAGTTCTGGCATATTAGCCCTGTTTAATAGCTCTCATTGTTGCTTACCAGATCCCAGGAACTGTGCCTACAAATTATCACCATCAGGTCCAAGTATCCTTGCCAGAACATCAAATTCCTAGTCAAAGGTGAACTTCTCCATAACAAGAATTTTCCCCATCCAGCTTTACATTTTCACTCCCACCTCCACAAGTTTAATGTCCAGATAGACACAACTTTTCTTTTTTCTAGAAAATACAGCTGGTTTGCTCAGTTGTAAAGTATTTCTGCCATATAAAACCACTGTATCAAAAGCAATCCATCCAGGGGAGAATGGCCTAGGAATTTGTTTGCCATTTCCTATCTCTCACTGGTTAAAGTTTATGACATTTAAATTTACTGCCTCTCATTTTTAGATTGTGCTATTTTCTCCTCTGAGGAGCCACTGGAATGATAAGCCAGAGTTTCAGTGTGGATCCAGTGAGCCCACGGGATCCACTCCTCTATTCCTTACCCCTACTCCCTCCTGCTAAATATTATATAGACTAACTTTGGTTAGCTGACTAAATGGGGGCAGTAGTGAGGGATAGTAATGAGAACAAACATCATTTTGCTGGATAAATGCTTTATGTAGTAACACTGTAGTCTCCAGGTATTGTGAGGCCATTCTCCTCTAGAAAGAGAAAAGAGGCTGCTCCTTATGGCCAGTAATTCAGAGGCATGAAAGGATTAAGTCTTACCCACTTACACTGTTAGTCTCAGTGGCCTGCTCTTTCCTTATCAGAGCCCTGACTTTGACATAGGACATAGGGCAGATCTTTGCTTCCGTTGCAGTTGTCTGTCACATTTATAATTAGATGCTAAGCCTGGTTTTCATTTTATTTTTTCTTTTTAAACTAGTCTTTAGAATTGCTATGGAAGTCCTCTGGCGTTCTCAGCATCAGATCAGATCAGATCAGTCGCTCAGTCATGTCCCACTCTAGACCCAAATATACCACTGTCCTTTAGCAAGGCCCCTCAGTGCCATCAAAAACAGCCACCTCATACCATAAATCTTACATTATTTTCTGCCCTCCCGATCAAGCACAGTAGTTGTATCATTTCCAGTGACTTGCCTTTCTACCTCATCGTAATTTACCACTATGGAAACTTTTGCAGTTGTGAGGCCACGTGTGCCAGAGATCATCACAACTCCCCACACCAGCAGCAATCCGGCCCCTATTGCCCCCTATTAGGCAGGTAATCCATGCTGAGAGTCTGCCTTCTAGGACCTCTCTACAGGGTTCTAAGGGAACCTTCAGATCTGAGTCTCCTAGAAAATAGAATCTAAGAGGTAATTTGCCAGTTGAACCTTTCACTGAGAATAGGGATTATAATCCCAGGGAAGCAAGAGCAAGGGGAAGTGGAATGAACACAGAATGGGGAAAAACATTATGAAGTGGTACAAAATGCAGCTGGCCACAGCCTTATAAAAAATGTAAATGATTGCTTAATCATGTAGGATGTCAGCCACATGGAACCACTACATCTAAGTAGCCCATAGGGTGGGGATGAGCCAGCAATCTATCTGCCAACTCCTTCTCATTTCTTGACTAACCCCCTCTCATTACCACTCTAAGCAGCTACTAGGGAGGAACATCAGAGCTTCAGTGAGTCCAGTGGGATGAACTTCTGAACTGGGGCTCCAGACATGGAGGATATAATAGAACCTTCACCACAGTTTGGTCCTCACTCTGTCCAGAAATCAGGGCAATGATTGAGCTCTAGAAGGCAATGGGGGTGAGCAGATCTGGGAGGCAACTAAACTGGCTAGTACAGTATTAAGGTTACTTATTATCTCATATAAAATGCTGTCCCAAAGTAGTTCAGGTTCTAGGACTGTTTAACTTGGCATGTCAATATATTCATCATGATCCCAGACAAATTGCATCTCTCCACTCTGCCTATATGTTCTTCTATCCATTCAAGCTTAGTTCTCCACACAGTGAGGAGGTGGCTGCCACCCAGCTAACGGAAAAATGCCTCCTTGCCTGCATCAAGCGATAGAGGGAAAAACCCTTACCTACTCTTCAAATGTTGGGAGATAAGAAAAATATACCTTCCATTAATTGAGAAATACCTCTAGAACAGTATAATTCAGAAGAATTCTATACATAAAAATTTGTAACAGTTGGTTAGACTAATTTCATAAAGCTAAGTAATACTACTATATTTTTTTAACCCTGCACTAGGGAGTCATAAGAAACAAGTGTATTGTGCAAAAAAACAGAATTCACAGCTTTTTGACCTTGTCATTCTCCAATAAAGCTGGCAAATCTATGTGCTTCTAGGCCTCTCAAAGTGCAAAATCACAAGCTATTTCATGCATGCCACTTACACTCTAAAATAATTCACTGACTTCCTTCCCACAGAAATAACTTGGACCTTCATTTGGAAACTAAATATCCAGTGTCTTAAAAGGAAAACTAACAAAAATTAGATATGAAAAATATGTTTAACATTAACCTTTATATTTAGGAAAACAAGTTTTAACTCTCTAATTTGAAGTAAACTCAAGAGAAGAGTATTTTTCAAGTACCATTGATAATGTGGAATTAAATTCTCAAGATCTCTGAGTGTAACTCTAAACTGTCAACCAATCAGCTTCCTGAGCTTTGACAAGATGACTTCACCATTCCAAGTACGATTTTTTGATCTATTAAATGGCTAACCTAGATGATCAGGAAAAATTCAGTTCTAACAAAACAAAATGTTGCCTAACTAAAATGTTAGATATCAAGTTGCTTATTGGCATCTGAAATCTGGAAATCTCCAAGCTCAGCCCTGTTTAGATATTACACTGGATTCTTCAAGAGTCAACACTGATGTCAAGAAAGAAAGAGTAAATCTGACATTCAAAAATAAGATCTTTGGTTGTATTTTATCTTTGTGTGTATTGAGAGTGAGGGGTGAAATTAACTAAAATTTCAAACTCTGCCTCCAAGAGAGATGAAATATATTTTACTGGTAAAAATAAATTCCAAATGCTTAAAGCCTACTTTATGCACTAATAAAAAATCAAATGAAAAAAAAAGTAATTTAATTAAATTATGTGTGCCTTTTCCTATGCCAATGGAGCTTAACTAAGCACACAGAAGCAGTGAAGTAAATCAATGTTGGTTTATTAAAGATCAGAATTCAATATCTCAATGGTTGAGGGGCTTATACACCAAGAGGGCTCACTGTTTGGCTTTCTTTTGCTAAGAAAGTAAACATGCAGTACCAAGGAGGAACTTGTTCAGAGAATGACACAGCTGCACTTCTCAAGGTGGAACTTATCTTGTAGCTCTCAGAAGATATTATGTAAATGGAATATATATTTTATCTTAGCATTTCACATTTCAACTTTCCTTCAAGATGTTTATTTTAATATTCTTAAAAATTATTATTCCTTGGATATTTGTATTTGTTACAAGTGAAAACACTTCCATTTCCCAATTAAGAGGTGCAAGCTGAAATACCTTCACCTGTTCTCATATGTCTCCCAAATATTTGGTGAAGAAATCAGAGATTAATTTCTCTTTGGAACCATCTTACAACGAAGTCATAAATAATAGCAAATTTGTAACATCACATTAATCTCCATGGTTACAGGTTTATGTCAGAGGATTATGACTTCACGAGAGAATCAAACAGAGGTAGGAGTGGATTGCAAAGAAGAAAGCTCATTTTCAAACTCATATAATCTACAGTAATTGTACTGGGAATACAAGCGAAGCCTAGCAAAGCAAATTGCTTTTCATAGAAATATTTTGTTTTTTCAAGTTTGTTCCACAATGAAAAATCTTTCTCTAGATTGCATGGAGTGTATGACATAAGGCAATTTTCATACATAGCTAATGTAAGACAAGCAATCTGGGATATGGAGATCTGAACTGGGACTGACAGCATCAAGAAAGAAACACCATCCATCCAAAAAAGCACCATGCATGGCTGAAGAAAAACAAAACACAGAATTGCTACTGATGTGTTTACTATCCAAGTACATAACATTTATAAAAGAATCAGACTCTTCATCTTTCCTTTCCTAGTTTACTTTCCTCAAACACAATCTATAAAATTATTTTTCCCTGTTTAGCGTCACTTCCATTTTGTAGAAGTTGCTATACTCTTTTGCCTAAATAACATCCCTGGGGATTATTCATATGCAAATTACTTAAAAGGATTTCTCCAACTGGTATTTTTTTTCCTGTAATCTCCATTCCTTTATAAAAGAAAAAGCCTGCTCACAGAAAGCCTAGGGCTTTTACAGAACTCTATATCTAAGCAATAGAGTTAAGGTTTTTTCTGAGATTAAAAAATAATTCATAAATCACAACTCCAAACTATGTCAATGGATTACACATTGTTTTTTGTTATTGTTGTATTATGTTGTGCTTTGTATCATTTTGTTTGATTTCCTTTTCCATAAAGTGGGACACCTTTAGGAAAACAGGGGCTTCCCTGGTGGCTCAGAGGTTAAAGCATCTGCCTCCAATGTGGGAGACCCGGGTTTGATCCCTGGGTTGGGAAGATCCCCTGGAGAAGGAAATGGCAACCCACTCCAGTATTCTTGCTTGGAGAATCGAATGGATGAAGGAGCCTGGTAGGCTACAGTCCACTGGGTCACAGAGAGTCGGACATGACTGAGCGACTTCACTTTCACTTCACTTTCACTTTAGGAAAACAACATGAAAAACAAGTGAACTAAACTATCCATAAATGGTACTCAGGGAAAGGAAGGGTTAAAATAACAATTTAACCAGGCTAAAGATTGCAAACTCTCCCAAGTCTTCTAATATTTACACTGACATAAGGCCTGAATGAAGTGTTCTGAAATACAGCCTGTTGTCAAGACTTTTTTATGGGCCGGTATTTTCATGGACCCTTTTTGTATAGTACTTGTGTGTATTCTTGCCGCCTCTTCTTAATCTCCTCTACTTCTGTTAGGTCCTTACCAGTTCTGTCCTTTATCATACCCATCTTTGCATGAAATGTTCCTTTGTAATCTCCAATTTTCTTGAAGAGATCTCTGGTCTTTCCCATCCTAATGTTTTCCTCAATTTCCTTGCATTGTTCACTTAACAAGGCTTTCTTATCTCTCCTTGCTGTTTGGAACTCTGCATTCAGTTGAGTAAATATTTCCCTTTTTCCTTTACCTTCTGCTTCTCTTTTTTTTTCTCAGCTATTTGTAAGGCCTCCTCAGACAATCACTTTGTTGTTTTGCATTTTTTGGGGGGGAATAGTTTTGGTTACCGCCTCCTGTACAATGTTATGAACTTCTGTCCATCGTTCTTCAGGCACTCTGTCTATCACAGCTAATCCCTTGAATCTATTTGTCACCTCTACTGTATAATCATAAGGCATTTGATTTAGGTCTTCCTGGAATGTCCTAGTGGTTTTCCCTGCTTTTTCAATTTAAGCCTGAGATTTGCAATAAGGAGCTCATGATCTGAGCCCGTCAGCTCCAGGTCTTGTTTTTGCTGACTGTATAGAGCGTCTCCACCCTCAGCTGCAAAGAATATAATCAATCTGAATTCAGTATTGACCATCTGGTGATGTCCTTGCATAGAATTACCCTTCTGTTGTTGGAAGAGAGTGTTTGCTATGATCAGTGCATTCTCTTGGCAAAACTCTATTAGCCTTTGCCCTGCTTCATTTTGTACTCCAAGACCAAACTTGCCTGTCACTACAGGTATCTCTTGATTTCCTTCTTCTGTATTCCAATCCCCTGTGATGAAAAGGACATCTTTTTTTGATGTTAATTCTAGAAAGTCTTGGAGGTATTCATAAGCTGTTCAACTTGAGCTTCTTTGGCATTAGTGGTTGTGGGATAGGCTTGGATTACTTTGATGCTGAATGGTTTGCCTTGGAAAGGAACTGAGATCATTCTGTTGTTATTGACGTTTCACCCAAGCACTGCATTTTGAACTACTTTACTGACTATGAGGGCTACTCCATTTCTTCTAAGAGATTCTTGCCCATAGTAATAGTAATTCAATGATCATCTGAATTAAATTCACCCATTCTTGTTCATTTGGTTTACTGATTGCTTCTGCTGCTGCTGCTGCTAAGTCGCTTCAGTCGTGTCCGACTCTGTGTGACCCATTAGACGGCAGCCTACCAGGCTTCCCTGTCCCTCGGATTCTCCAGGCAAGAACACTGGAGTGGGTTGCCATTTCCTTCTCCAATGCATGAAAGTGAAAAGTGAAGGTGAAGTCGCTCAGTCGTGTCGGACCCTCAGCGACCCCATGGACTGCAGCCTTCCAGGCTCCTCCATCCATGGGATTTTCCAGGCAAGAGTACTGGAGTGGGGTGCCATTGCCTTCTCTGTTACTGATTGCTAAGATGTTGATATTCACTCTTGCCATCTCCTGTTTTCCAGGTCCAATTTACCTTGATTCATTTTTCTCCACTCTCCCCACTGGCGTATTGGACACCTACCAACATGGGGGCTCATCTTCCAGTGCCATACCTTTTTGCCTTTTCATTCTGTTTACAGGGTTCTCTAGGCAAGAAACTGGAGTAGTTTGCCATTCCCTTTTCCAGTGGGCCACATTTTATCAGCTCTCTCCACCGTGTCTTGTCCATCTTGGGTGGCCCTGCACCTGCATGGCTCATAGTTTCATTGAGTTACATAAGGCTCAATGATCATTTTAGTTAGCTTTCTATGATTGTGGTTTTTTTCATACTGGCTGCCATGGCATTGTGGTTCTTTCTTCTTCTGTATGCCTTCTGATGCATAAGGATAAGAGGGTGGTGCAAGTTTCCTAATGGGAGGGACTGGCTGTGGTGAAAACTGGGTCTTGCTTTGGTTGGCAGGACATGATGGTGTGGTTACTTACCTAGAGCCAGACATCCTGGAGTATTAAGTCAAGTGAACCACAAGAAGCATTACTATGAACAAAGCCAGTGGAGGTGATGGAATTCCAGATGAGTTCTTTCAAATCCTAAAAGATGATTATGTGAAAGTGATGCAGTCAATATGTCAACAAATTTGGAAAATTTAGCAGTAGTCCCAGGACTGTAAAAGGTCAGTTTTCATTCCAAGTCCAAAGAAAGGCAATGCCAAAAAATGTTCAAACTGTCATACAATTGCGTTCATTTCACATGCTGCTGCTGCTGCTAAGTTGCTTCAGTCGTGTCCGACTCTGTGCGACCCCATAGATGGCAGCCCACCAGGCTCCCCCATCCCTGGGATTCTCCAGGCAAGAACACTGGAGTGGGCTGCCATTTCCTTCTCCAATGCATTAAAGTGAAAAGTGAAAGTGAAGTCGCTCAGTCGTGTCTAACTCTTCATGACCCCATGAACTGCAGCCTACCAGGCTCCTCCATCCATGGGATTTTCCAGGCAAGAGTACTGGAGTGGGGTGCCATCACCTTCTCTGATTTCACATCCTAGCAAGATAATATTCAAAACACTTCAAGCTAGGCTTCAATAATATGTGAACTGAAAACATTCAGATGTACTGGCTTTAGAAAGGTTTAGAGTTTAGAAAAGGCAGAGGAACCAGAGATCAAATTTCCAACATCCATTGGATCATAGAAAAAGCAAGGGAATTCCAGAAAAACATCTACTTCTGCCTCATTGACTACAATAAAGCCTTTAGCTGTGTGGACCAAACAAACTATGAAAAATTCTTAAAGAGATGGGGATACCAGACCTCCTTACCTGTCTCCTGAGAAACTTGTATGCAGATCAAGAAGCAAGAGTTAGAATTGGACATGGAACAACAGACTGATTCAAAATAGGGAAAGGAGTATATCAAGGCTGTGTACTGTTACTCTGCTTGTTTAACTTATATGCAGAGTACATTATGTGAAATGCCAGGCTGGATGACTCACAAGCTGGAATCAAGATTGCCAGGAAAAATATCAACAACTGGGATGCACTGGGATGACCTGGAGGGATGGTATGGGAAGGGAGGTGGGAGGGGGGTTCAGGATGGGGAACATGTGTACGCCCGTGGTGGATTCATGTTGAAGTGTGGCAGAACTAATACAATATTGTAAAGTATTAAATTAAAATAAATAAATTTAAATTTAAAAAAAAAAAGAAAAAAAAAAGCCAACCTCAGACATGCAGATGATATCACTCTAATGGCAGAAAGTGAAGAGGAACTAAAGAACCTCTTGATGAAAGTGAAAGAGGAGGGTGAAAAAGTTGGCTTAAAACTCAACATCACTCATTATCAGAGAAATGCAAATCAAAACCACTATGAGATACCATTTCACACCAGTCAGAATGGCTGCGATCCAAAAGTCTACAAGTAATAAATGCTGGAGAGGGTGTGGAGAAAAGGGAACCCTCTTACACTGTTGGTGGGAATGCAAACTAATACAGCCACTATGGAGAACAGTGTGGAGATTCCTTAAAAAACTGGAAATAGACATGCCTTATGATCCAGCAATCCCACTGCTGGGCATACACACTGAGAAAACCAGAAGGGAAAGAGACACGAGTACCCCAATGTTCATCGCAGCACTGTTTATAATAGCCAGGACATGGAAGCAACCTAGATGTCCATCAGCAGATGAATGGATAAGAAAGCAGTGGTACATATACACAATGGAGTATTATTCAGCCATTAAAAAGAATACATTTGAATCAGTTCTAATGAAGTGGATGAAACTGGAGCCTATTATCCAGAGTGAAGTAAGCCAGAAAGAAAAACACCAATACAGTATACTAACGCATATATATGGAATTTAGAAAGATGGTAACAATAACCCTGTGTACGAGACAGCAAAAGAGACACCGATGTATAGAACAGTCTTATGGACTCTGTGGGAGAGGGAGAGGGTGGGAAGATTTGGGAGAATGGCATTGAAACATGTAAAATATCATGTATGAAATGAGTTGCCAGTCCAGGTTCGATGCACGATACTGGATGCTTGGGGCTGGTGCACTGGGACGACCCAGAGGGATGGAATGGGGAGGGAGGAGGGAGGAGGGTTCAGGATGGGGAACACATGTATACCTGTGGCGGATTCATTTTGATATTTGGCAAATCTAATACAGTTATGTTAAGTTTAAAAATAAAATAAAATTTAAAAAAAATAAAATAAAAAAAAAACAAAACAAAAAAAACAACAACAAAAAAAAAAAAAAAAAAAAAAACTTAACATTCAGAAAACAAAGATCATGGCATCTGGTCCCATCACTTCATGGTAAATAGATTGGGAAAAAGTGGAAGCGGTGACATATTTTATTTCCTTGGTCTCTAAAATCACTGGGGATGGTGACTGCAGCCATGAAATTAAAAGACGCTTGGTCCTTGGAGGAAAAACTATGGCAAACCTAGACAGTGTATTAAAAAGCAGAGCCATCACTTTGCTGACAAAGGTCCAAGCTATATATAATAGCTAAACTGACAACAACAAATTTTCATGTACTGTCCTACTAATCTCCCATCTGCCTGTGCTGAAGGCGAAAGATGACATATAACTTACAATTAAGCATAACTCAGTGTAAAAACTACTTGTGAGTTGTCAAGAAGCAGATGTCATTACCCACAGCCAGTTCAATTAAATATATAGCTATTTAAGTATAGTCCATTCCAGTCCATTTTAGTTCGCTGATTCCTAGAATGTCGATGTTCACTCTTGCCATCTCCTGTTTGACCACTTCCAATTTGCCTTGATTCATGGACCTAACATTCCAGGTTCCTAGCGATATTGCCCTTTACAGCATCGAACCTTGCTTCTATCACCAGACCATCCACAACTGGGTATTGTTTTTGCTTTGGCTCTATCCCTTCATTCTTTCTTGAGTTATTTCTCCACTGACCTCCACATGAAATATCAATATGAGAAATATCAATCACCTCAGATATGCAGATGACACCACCCTTATGGCAGAAAGTGAAGAGGAACTAAAAAGCCTCTTGATGAAAGTGAAAGAGGAGAGTGAAAAAGTTGGCTTAAAGCTCAACATTCAGAAAACAAAGATCATGGCATCTGGTCCCATCACTTCATGGCAAATAGATGGGGAAACAGTGGAAACAATGGCAGACTTTATTTTTTGGGGCTCCAAAATCACTGCAGATGGTGATTGCAGCCATAAAATTAAAAGACGCTTACTCTTTGGAAGGAAAGTTATGACCAACCTAGATAGCATATTCAAAAGCAGAGACATTACTTTGCCAATAAAGGTCCGTCTAGTCAAGGCTATGGTTTTTCCAATGGTCATGTATCGATGTGAGAGTTGGACTGTGAAGAAGGCTGAGCACTGAAGAATTGATGCTTTTGAACTGTGGTATTGGAGAAGACTCTTGAGAGTCCCTTGAACTGCAAGGAGATCCAACCAGTCCATCCTAAAGGAGATCAGTCCTGGGGGTTCTTTGGAAGGAATGATGTTGAAGCTGAAACTCCAATACTTTGGCCACTTCATGTGAAGAGTTGACTCATTGGAAAAGACCCTGATGCTGGCAGGGATTAGGGGCAGGAAGAGAAGGGGACGACAGAGGATAAGATGTCTGGATGGCATCGCCGACTCAATGGACATGAGTTTGGGTAAACTCCAGGAGTTGGTGATGGACAGGGAGGCCTGGCGTGCTGCAATTCATGGGGTTGCAAAGAGACAGACACGACTGAGTGACTGAACTGAACTGAACTGAACTGAAGTATAGTCCAAGCTATGGTTTTTCCAGCAGTCATGTATGGATGTGAGAGCTGAACCATAAAGAAGGCTGAGCACTGAATTTGGCTGCTTTTAAATTGTGGTACTAAAGAAGACTCTTGAGAATCCCTTGGGCAGCAAGGAGATCAAACCAGTCAATACTAAAGGAAATCAGCCTTGAATATTCATTGGAAGGAGTGATGCTAAAGCTGCAGCTCCAATATTTTGGCCACCTGATGTGAAAACTTGACTCAATGGAAAAGACCCTGATGCTCGGAAAGACTGAGGGCAGGAAGACAAGGAGTCACAGAGGGTGAGATGATTTGGATGGCATCAGCAACTCAATGGACATGTATTTGAGCAAACTCTGGGAGATGGTGAAGAACAGGGAAGCCTGGTTTGTTGCAGTCCATGGTGTCTCAGAGTTAGACATGACTTAGTGACTGAACAACAACAACAAATTTTCATGGACTGTCCCACCAAATTCCCATCTGCCTGTGCTGTAGGCCACAGATGACATATAACTTATGATTAAGGATAATTCAGTGTGAAAACTACTTGTGAGATGTCAAGAAGCCAACCTCATTACCCACAACTGGTTCAATTAAATATTAGAGGCAAGAAAATGATCTGACCAAATCCTCAGAAAATATTATAGTAGGGTGAGCCTTTAACATATTTGATGTCAAACAGAATACCAGGTTCCTGAAGCTCTTATAATTAGATGGACATTGACTACTAATGCCAGGGTGTATAATGTATTTTCTCTCCAACATCTAGTTGATATTACACTTTCAAAAAAGATGTATGCCATCGAATCTTTCCTTTTCCTCCTTCTCACCTGTCTGCAAGATGCACCCAAGTGGACAAATACAGAGTTGATTTGATTCATTTGGTGACAATTTCATGACATTCTCTTGAGTCAAGATCAAAGTAGGTATAGGATTTTTGCGGCATTTTAATAAACATCAGAACAAGTGAGACTACAGTTCTTTCCAAACTCTCCTAAGGCAACCTCTGAAGAGTCTCTTTTTTAAATAAATGTTCTTGCCTCTCTCATTAGTTACTAAGGGCTAGTTATAGGCAAAGGCTAAAAATATTAAGCTCTTGGTCTAGCTCTTTTCCACTCACCTACACTGACTTTGCCTATCGTTACCAATGTGGATAAGAATTGCTTAGAGAAAAAAATTCTAATTTAAGACTTAGAATAGAAATATATTTATAAATAAATAGCAACTTTGTTTCATGCATAGTTTCAAGAAACTTGAGTAATATAAGTCAATATATGCTGTTGCTGTTTAATCGCTAATTCTCTCTGTCCATGGGATTTCCCAGGCAAGAATACTGGAGTGGGTTGCCATTTCCTTCTCCAGGGGATCTTCCCAACCCAGGGATCAAACTTGTATCTCTTGTTTGGCAGGTAGATTCTTTACCACTGAGCCACCTGGGAAGCCCAAGTAAATATATAAACCATAATAAAGTCAGTCCCTTTTAGTCAACATTTTGCCTGATAAATTCCACTTATTTAAACACTACTATTAGTAATAGATATAATCATAATAGAAAAATTAATTATAAAAACTATTTTTTGAGCTCATCTATCATGACCAGTTTCTTTTTAATATATTATTTTATGTAATCCTTACCTTAAAGAGTTGGTATTATGAGTTCTATTTCATAGATGAAGAAATTCATGCTCAATAGAGTAACAGTATCCTCAAGTTCACAGAATTAACAAGTAATAGAAAAGGGATATTTTTTACTTTTCAGCGACATCTGCTTATAGAATTTCTGCAACATGGTACAAACTAGAAGACAACTAAATCTGAAAAAGACAGCAACTCTGCGAGGTGAGCTCTCAAAAGATTTGAAACTCTGAGGCTGAAATATATATAGATGTATATACATATGTACATATGACATATCACATGATATGTTATATGTGTTTGTATGTATATGTAATATATAATAATACACACAAACACATACATAGAACATGATATAAATATATATATATGCCTCAGTTTCATATTGTTATATATCTAGATAGCAATAGATAGATACACAGATAGATCAGCCAATAAATACTTTCAACCTCAAAAGGAAAGAGGTATGACTGCTTTTCCCCAATCCATCTTCCCTGTTGCTTCTGGGACCATTCTGTGGCTTCTTTTCTTATTCCTTTCTGCCCTTATTGTTGCTTAGTTGATGAGAGAAGAAAGATGAACAGAAGGGCCAGACTTAAGAGTCTACTGCTCTTCAAACTCTCACATTGAAAATCCTTGGAGAACCCTTGAAATATTTAGATACTTCAATGCCTCTTTTAAAAAAATCAACATCTCAAATTTGACAGCAGCTTTGAGATCAATGAAATGACTATAAATGCTTCTACTTACTACAGCAAAAATTTATTTAAAAAATGATCAAACCTCATTTGATAGCTTTTAAAACTATTTTAATCATTCAGATAATGTCTCCAAATGAATTTAAATTTAAAATTGTGACTTAAATGTTAACATTTTTGTCACAGCAAACATTAATTTGAGCTAGGACAAATTTATGACATAGTATGTTTATGTGCTATATGTACACTTTATGGTTCATAAAGATTCCTTGCATAATCAATGCATAAGGTATATTTATATTTATTCTAAGGGACTTGCAACATTTTACCATTTGGAATTGCTACTTAGATTTATAACAAAAGTATCTTCATTTATAACACTGTGCTGGTAACACTTTTGGTGATTAAATGTGGTGACCCTGCTCAGGAATATAATCCCAATTACTATGCTACTCTATGCTTATTAGCTAGCTTATTGGCAATAAAGAATAATTTTAAGACAAAGTGTTATTTCATTCATTTTCTCAGAAATTTTCCTGTTCGAATACCAGAAATTCTCTGTGTTGCAAAAAGCAATAACTTTAAATGAGGGTTAAACAAATCGGTTAAGATGAAGGCTGTATCTGCTTTGCTCATGAACAAAGCCTTTATTGTTAATAACAAAGTAAAACTGAAGCTGGTAGAGGGTCTGGAGCCAGTAGGAAGTAGGAGAAATGAATACTAATCTATTGGGAAAGCTCCAGCAAATGTTGGCCTCTCAGGAGTACTCTCAGTTTTCAGGCTGTTAGTGGGGGTTTTTTGTTTTTGTTTTCTTTTTTTCTTTTCATTTGTATCATATTGGCTCTCAGGACAGGGAAAATATTGGAATCAAAAAGAGCTGCTTTTTCCAAGATGTATGAAGGAGGGTAGGCAAATAAAGACTATGGAAGATCTGTTTTAAGGATCCTTTTCCATCTGGCTTTGTCCATCTGGATGTGCTCCTCAACACAGCATCAGCATATCTCTTGCCATCTGCAGTTTCATCAGAACAACATAATAATGATACCATTAATACTCTGTACAAGACACTGTTCTGATAAATAAATATATTTTCTCTCTTAATCTCCAGAAAAACCTTATGATTGGGTATGAATATATTCATTGTACGGATGACAAAACAGAAGTTGAGAGACAATAATTAGCTTGCAAAGGTCCTGGCAGGCTGGTTGTTCATTACACTATCCTGCTTCCACAGCATCCCTCAACCCTTGCATCTTGTAAGTTTCTCTTGCACATTCACTATAATCCACTGTTGACAAGGAAATGCTGGAGCCCATGGAGGCTAATTTTATAAAGCATGAGAACAATATACAAGACTGCTTGAAATGGTTAAATCACCACTTAAAAGCTAATAACATTTGTGCAAAGGGGGGGCCTCCTAGGTAAAATCAAGCCAGGAAGTTTGACTCTTTCTAAATGAATCCTAGGAGATAGTTAAAATCTCTCTACCACCTTATGTTAGAAGAATGAGTGAGAGCAAAACTGAGAGAGAGAGAGAGGAGACATGCATACAGGGTACCCAGGAATCTTCACATATTTTGAGTCCGTACGTTAATGGTAAACCTCTGTTCTCAGCTTTGCCCAAGTCAATGCAGTAATTCAATGGAACAAGGATAGCAGAGATCATAAGTACAATGACCAAAAAAACTGGAAGCATACTGAAGTTTCTACAGTATAATTTATTATTCCAAATTGCTGTATATTCATACAAATAAACAATACACCCATGACCAGTAATAGTGTTAAAGAAAAGTTCTGACATGGGCAAATGCTAAGAAAAAGAAAACAAGCTACAAAATAGTATGATTCCAATTTTTAATCCATATACAAAAACACATGCACATGCATAGAAAGGGAAGCACCGACACCAGTGTGTTAAAAGGGCTTTTTCTGGGGCAGGAGGATTGATTTTTTTATTTGATTATCTGACTTTTCCTCATTTTCTAGTGTTTCAACATAGAATATTTATTTTTAAAAGTTATTAAATAAAATATTCACCTAAAGACATTAGATTATAATGATTCAGTGATTAATATCTAAACTTGAATAATGACAAATAGATTCAGATGTGGACCAATATAGGGCATGACGAAAAAATAACACATAAAATAAGAAAAGGATAAAGAAAAAAGGCAAAGATATAAAGAGAACAAAAACTGAGATACCTCTCTTAACATGATCTAGCTTAGTATTTCACTAATTCTCTTACAGGTAGGAATAAATTAAATATCCAAACCACTCTGTATATCATTTGTAGTTTCTTACCTGTATATATCTGCTGAAATCAAGTATTTCATGATATAATTCACTCCTGTGTGTTCACTTATTCCCAAGTTACCATGTCTATTGTCACTGTAATGTTCCAAGTAAAAGAGCCCTTTTGGTATTGTTAACTTGATCAGATGACACAGAGGACAATTACCATCAAGAGTTTAGCATATCAAGTGGGCACACCTGGTAAGGAACAGCCCTAATGAAAGGACTGCACCTGAATAGTAAATTAAACTACACCTTACATAGTTATATGCAAGTAGCTGAGACTTGAACAAACCACTATTATTTTTTTCTTAGCATGTGACAGGGATTGTGTTGCTGCTACTGCTGCTGCTAAGTCGCTTCAGTCGTGTCCGACTCTGTGTGACCCCATAGACAGCAGCCCACCAGGCTCCGCTGTCCTTGGGATTGTGTTAGGTGCTAGTAAAAGTATTACAAGGGTTCATGAGGCCAGTTCAAGGACTTTTAAACAGATACACACAAAATACATCTTAACATTGTGGAATTTTTGCTGTTTGTAATGTATGTGATGACACATTAAGCTTGTCCTCTGCCCTGGATTATAGTAACTTTGTAAAAGCATTTGCAATATTTAATTTCAACTTTTCAGTCTCTCCTTAGTTCCCAATAACAAAATGTTATCCAAGGATGCAATAGCTTCAAATAGTGCCAGTCTTTACCTGCTGCCTGAAGTTCAATCAACACCATTCCTCGCCATTTGCTGACAACTGGAGGAGAAACTGCTTCACAGACTCAGACTGAGACATAAAGAAACAGCCAAGGACCATTTTGAACAGTGAGCTTTAGGTTCTGCAGATATAAAACTAAAACAAAAGTGGCTAGAGTTAGCTAGGTCAGGGACTATGGACCTCCCTGGCCCCTCTCCTGCAGAGCATCCACTTCTGATTTCTGTTTGGAGGCACATATATTTATGTTATTGCTTTGTTCCACTTAAGCCCAGGAAGCAACTTACTTCTTTAAGTTCTGCATATCATTTTGTCTCTACAGTAGTATCCTGGCATTGCTTTAGCAGCATTGGACTCCTTGACCTAAATTACTGTAATCTCTTAATGACTATTCATTCTTAATGACTATTTCTGTCCCAATTGGAAGCCAACGAGTTTATATGCTCAAAATGAGAAAAATATCTAATATTGATTTCACCAAAATTTGTGATAAAAAAGGATAGGGGGAAGAGAAGAATCTGTGTTGGAAGCAATGGGGTTTAAAAGTTGAATATTCATCTTACATAACAGAAACACAATCTATAATTTCTAAAACTGAAGAATCAAGAACCAAAAGTATAATGGTGTTATTTAAAAATATGGTGGCAAATACTAGGAGGCGCAACAGAAAGAATGGAAAGTCCCTTGGAAGCAGGACCTAAGGCAGAGAAGAAAAGATCATGGGAAGTGTCTGAAACTTTTCACTGTAAGTCTTAGAATATTATTCATTTTACAAACATACCACATACATGACGTGCTTTGATTAAAATAGAAATTTAATTAAAAAATTATTAACTCATTCATGTATTCAAAGGCCATATAGTCACAGTTACTTTTACCTTTTTATACTGCTCATGGGGTTCTGCAAGGAGATGAAACCAGTCAATACTAAAGGAAATCAACCTTGAATATTCATTGGAAAGACTGATGCTGAAACCGAAGCTCCAATACTTTGGCCACTTGATGCAAAAAGCCTGCTCATTGGAAAAGAACCTGATGCTGGGAAATATTGAAGGCAAAAGGAGAAGGGGGCAGCAGAAGATGAGACAGTTAGATAGCATCACCAACTCAATAGACATAAATTTGAGCAACTCGGGGAGATACGGAGGACAGAGGAGCCGGGAGTGCTGCAGTTAATGGGGTCGCAAAGAGTCAGACGCAACTTGGTGACTGAACAACAACTTTTACTTTCATAAAACATTTTTATCAAATAAAAACTTACTATAGATACAGTTATCTGGTTTCATCTTGTGCTAAAACTAGTTCTAACAGTATGAAATCTTGAAACTGTCACGCATACTCTAATATTATCCTTCATTAACCACATCTTTGATGCCAACTGCACACCCAATCAAACATCTAAAGTTACCAAAGGACTCCAGAGTTAGTGCCCTGGTTACAAAACACTAGCCAGCTGCAGGAAGCATGGAAGGGAAAAAGTTATGCCTTGGCTACTGAGTATAATCCATGCTCAGTGTTAATGATACTATGTGAGTCCATAAATTATAATGGCTAACGCTAGAACATTAACACCACCCAAAAACACACTCGTAAGCAAGCCAGCATGGCAAAATGAGGTCATGGAGAAGCTTAAAGCTATTTTAGGATATACCGTGAACACCAGTATAACTCCTCTGACACCACCTGCTCTCATTTGGAGGACTGTATTTTTAAGTCCCCCAACAGCAACTGGGCTCAAACCCAGTGCTGACTCTACAGTCCAGTTCAGGATAAATGCTGTCCTGTTGTTAGGTGTTGACCTTTAAATGAGACATTTAAATCCCCCTGCCAACATTCCCCACCTTCTGCTTAATTGGCACAGTATAAAAGATGTGGCTGAGAGAGCATTCAACAGTGGTCATAGCTGCTTCCATATTATCATAGTAATAGAAGTATGTGATTTATTC
This sequence comes from Bubalus bubalis, assembly GCF_019923935.1. Lineage (NCBI taxonomy): Eukaryota > Metazoa > Chordata > Mammalia > Artiodactyla > Bovidae > Bubalus > Bubalus bubalis. The sequence continues at coordinate 120,090,767 of NC_059159.1, read as the reverse complement.
CTTTGAAAAAAGAGTTGGACAATATAATCCAACATAATAAATCATTCTTGCTGTGAGGATCATGGTGGCATCAAGAAAGCAACCTGTACTAACGTTAGGAATTTGCTTTTTCTTTTCAAAGAACTATTCTGGCCCCACAATGAAATCAAGACTACTTAACTTATGTTACTGTCTGGGATGAATACCTGACTTCATATATGATTTTTGTCAGTAAACTCCAAAAAAGAGGAATTTATGTCCAAATTCCTTTCAAAGTCATAATTCCCAAGTGTGAAAAGGTTGATAAAACTTGGTTTTCAAAGCCATCAGAGTAACCCTTAATAATGAACTTGAAAGTCACTTTAAATAATTTGCAATTCAAAATATAAATTACTGATATTACCCTTTGGAGTAGAGAGGAATTGGCTGTCAAAAGTCAAAAATTTAAGGCTTTTAACACAATGATTTCCAATCATTTCCTTCTTGGTGTATTTCATGAATGCTCCTACACTGTTGAAAAATGAATATATGTTGGTTTGCAGAGTTTTAAAGTATTTATAATGTGTTTATCCTGGACTCAAACAAAACTTCTGACTTCTCAATCTGTTTTCTCCCAAACCTCATACAGTTTCCCTATCCCCCATAGTTCACAGTAAATGTTGAGGACAAGAAGTTTTGTATACAAAGAACAAATATATTAATTAATATGACTCTAAAGTCATCCTTACTACTGATGACATAAACAGTTTCTATGATTATTGAGAAATAACAGTTCTTTAAATTAAACCAATATTAACTGCACTCTTCCATTTTTCAATCAATATGATAAGCAACAGACATAACTGGATATGGTCCCTAACCCAAGGACTTTTCACTCTCTACCTTCACTGTTCTTCCTTGTTTCTAAAACTATTATTTAGGGAAACACAAACTCGGTAATACACTCAAGATGTAATCACATATCCTAGTTTGCTTTTTGCAGCCCTGGACAGGTTGACTGGTGAGGGTGATCAATGCAACAAAAATGAAATTTGCAGGTTAGACCTAGATGTCCATCAACAGATGAATGGATGAAGAAGCTGTGGTATATATATACAATGGAATATTATTCAGCCATAAAAAAAGAGCACATGTGAGTCAGTGCTAATGAGGATGAACCTAGAGCCTATTATATAGGGTGAAGTAAGTCAGAAAAACAAATACTGTATACTAATGCACATATATGGAATCTAGAAAGATTATACTAATGAACCAATTTGCAGAGCATCAATGGAGACACAGACATAGAGAATAGACTACGGACATGGCTGGTGGTGGGAAGAAAGGAGAGGGTGGAATGTATGGAGAGAGTAACACGGAAACATACATTCAGTCAGTTCAATTACCATGTGTAAAATAGATAGTCAATGGGAATTTCCTGTATGACTCAGGGAACTCAAACCAGGGCTCAGTAACAACCTAGAGGGGTGGCATGGGGAGGGAGGTGGGAGGGATGTTCAAGTGGAGGAGACATAGGTAAATCTATGGCTGATTCATGTTGATGTTTGATAAAAACCAACACAATACTGTAAAGCAATTATTCTTCAATGAAAAATAAATTTTAAAAATAAATAAATTTAAAAAATGAAATTAGTAGGTTAGGCTGAGGTTATAGTCACATATCTGGAAGGCTGGGGAACACTTAACTGTATTCTTCATCATTCATAATACAGGGCAAAAGTGAGAGCCAAACATAATAAGACATCCAAAATATGAGATAGAACCATTTACACATCAAAGGAATATTGATTAAATAATTTAAACATATAATGTCTCAAGAAATGTATATAAACCATAGAAGTTATACTGACAAACACCACTTTTGAAATGAATTCCTTGTATAAAATTCACTAGGTCAGCAAGTGAATCTATGCTTGAACATTGCCAGTGAGAAAGAATCCCCTTCAGGTATTATTCATTCCTATTATTGAGGCCATTTAGAGACACATTTTTAAAGACACCCCTCTCCACCACCACCTGAACCACTCCAATCAAAACAATCCCCTCCTCCACATGCACTGATAATATTACTGAATTTTGAGTCCACATGTATCTAGAATTCTCTTCCAAGAATACTCAAGTCTACCTTTGTTATTCATAAAGCCTAGAACATATAAATGGACCCAAAGCTACAGATCTATCTGTACAAAGAGGTAGATTAGGACCATCACCTCCTTTAGTTGAGATAGTATAAGAGATGTGCATGCTTAGTCACTTCAGTCGTGTCCAACTCTGGGTTGGGAAGATCCCCTGGAGAAGGAAATGGCAACCTACTCCAGTATTCTTGCCTGAAGAATCCCATCAACAGAAGAGCCTGGTGGTCTACAGTCCATGGGGTCACAAAGAGTCAGACACAACTGAGCAACTAACACTTTCTTCCACCCATAGTAAGAGAGCATATACCCTATCCCAGGTACTTTTCTACATACTGGGGGTATAAAGTTTTTTTTTTTAAGGCCGTCTAGTATGGGTGGATGGAATCTTGAAAAAATCTATACTCCTTACCAAACATCAAGATATTATAGGTGAAGGGGCCTGGTGGAGCTTCCCCAAGGCTGAGGGGCGCACTGCAAGTACATTGCCAGAGATGGTGGAACAATTCCTACTTGCAGAATAGCAAGTCAAAAACACCAATAGTCAAACATCAACAGGGCTTGGAGACAAAATGATGGAGTAGCATGTGAATTTACCTATTCTTATGGAAACACTAAAATCACAACTAACTGTTAAACTATCATTGACAAAAAACGTTGGAACCTTCAAAGACAAAGAAGAAGTCACAATGAGACGGTAGGAGAGGTACAATCATGATAAAAATCAAATCCCATACGCACCGGATAGGCTATGCACAAACTGGAAAATAATTATACCACAGACATTCTCCCACAGGAGTCAAAGTTCTGAGCCCCACATCAGGCTCCCCAGCCTGAGGGGGTCTGGTAATAGGAGGAAGAGCCCCTAGAGAATCTAGCTTTGAAGGCCAGTGGAGTTTCATTGCAGAAATTCCACAGAACTGAGGGAAACATAAAATCCACTTTTGGAAGGTACACACAGGGTCTCTTGCAAACCAGGAAGAGAAAAAAGAAGTAATCTCATAAAAGACTGGACTAGACTTACCTGCCAGTATTGGAGGGCCTCTTGCAGGGGTTGGGGGAGTGGCTATGTACAAGCCGGGAAGGCAGTGGCTTGTGTGTGTGTGTGTGTATATATATATATATACACACACACATACACACAAGACTCATATATATCCTGTCTACAAGAAACCCACTTCAGATCTAAGGACACATACAGACTGAAAGTGAGAGGATGGAAAAAAGTATTCCATGCAAATGGAAAGCAAAAGAAAGCTGGAGGAGCAATAATTATATCAGACAAAATGACTTTAAAATAAAGACTTTTACAAGAGACAAAGGACAGTAATTAATGATCAAGGGTCAATCCAAGAAAAAGATACAACAATTGTAAATATATATGAATCCAACATAGGAGCATCAAAATATAAGGTAAATACTAATCCCCATAAAAGGAGAAATGGACAGTAACACAAAAATAGTTGGGGACTTTAACACCCCACTTTCATCAATGGAAAAATGACTTAGACTGTAAAGTAGGGAAAAATATTTGTCATACCAATAATCACAAGGGATTAGTATTCAAAAGTAACTGATATACCCCATGAACTAATATGCAAAAGATAAAATGCTTGAAAAATGGACAAAGTACTTGAATAGTCAAGTCACAGAAAAGGAAACCTAAATGGCTAATAAACATTAAAAATAAATACCTCAACTTGTAGTAAAAAGATAAAGGGATATTATGCAATTGCCAATGCATAACTATCAGAATGGCAGAAAACAGAAGATGCTACTGAGAATACAGCACAAGGATACCTTTTATACACTGCTGGTGGGAGTGTATATTTGTATTACTCTAGAGAGTATTCTGATAATTTCCAGAAAGTTGAGTGTCCGTACTTTTATGACCTAGCGATTCCAATTCTAAGTCTATTTAGCCTTAGGAACTTTTACATATATGCATATGAAATTAAATACATCTAAGTTCATATCAGGATTGTTAGCAAGACAAAACTTTGAAAACGACTTGCAGTTATCATATAGCTACTGGCTATTATTATGAGTCTCCTCTTTGGATTACATGACATGGTTACACAGTTTAAACTTACTCCTTTGTAATTTGTGGTTTCTCTAGTGGCTCAGCCGCTAAAGAACCTGTCTGTAATGTGGAGATCCAGGTTTGATTCCTTCATCAGGAAGATCCCCTGGAGACGGAAATGGCAACCCACTCCAGTATTGTTGCCTGGAGAATTCCATGGACAGAGGAGGCTGGTGGGCTACAGTCCATGGGGGTCACAAAAAGTCAGCCACAACTGAGCAACTAACACACACACAGACACACACAGACACACACAGACACACACACACACACACACTTTGGAATTAAATGTGACCATGTGACTTTCTACGGAGAAGGCAATGGCACCCACTCCCGTACTCTTGCCTGGAAAATCCCATGGACAGAGGACGACCCTGGTGGGCCGCAGTCCATGGGGTCGCTAAGAGTCGGACACGACTGAGCGACTTCACTTTCACTTTTCACTTTTATGCATTGGAGAAGGAAATGGCAACCCATTCCAGTGTTCTTGCCTGGAGAATCCCAGGGACGGGGGAGCCTGGTGGGCTGCCGTCTATGGGGTAGCCCAGAGTCAGACATGACTGAAGCGACTTAGCAGCAGTAGCAGTAGCAGTATGTGACTTTCTATGGCAATAAAATCTGAACAGAAGGAACTTGGGTCAAGTCAGTCTGGGTGGAACTTTTTAAGAGACTGCATGATTCACCTCAGTGATTTTCCTTACGGAGTAACATAACATTGCACATGGTGGAGGTCCTGTCAGGCTAGGTTCCACCCAGGCTGGGTAGTACAGGATGTGTACTATAGGCAAAATTCAAGTAAATAAAAATTAAATGTTTTATCTCACGCCACTATGATTTGGATGTAGCCTACATCCTGATGAATACACAATTTAAAAGTTCATCAATAAGTGAATTGATCACTAAATTGTGGTATAGTCATACAGTGGAATACTTTATAGAAGTGAATATGAGTGAACTGGAGGAAAGAACAAACCATACAAAGGTAACATCAGAAAAAAGAAAGCTGTAGAAGAATACATGTCCTATGAAACAATACTGCTTGCTCAGTTGTGTCCAACTCTTTGCAACCCCATGGACTGTGGCCTGCCAGGCTCCGCTGACCATGGATTTTCCAGGCCAGGATGCTGGAGTTTGTTGCCATTTCCTCCTCCAGGGGATCTTCCTGGCCCAGGAATCAAACCTGAGTCTTCTGCATTGGCAAGTGGATTCTTTACCACTGAGCCACCTGGGAAGTTCATGAAATAATATTAGTAGTAATTTATTTCTTCAGGTGGGTGATAAACATACTTGAGTAGGTTACTAATCTTTGTGTTAATATCATACTTTTTATGAAATATAAAAGTTTTTACTTAAGTAACAGAATTATATATTCTAAAAGCAAGCTGAGACTTTTTGTTAAAAATTTAGCTAGTCTCAAAAACTATAGATTTCCCTTTAGTCCTCTAATTATAGCACTGAATGACAATTTTGAAAACCAGAGTAAAAGATCCATGACAAAGGTGTTGGTTGTTCATTCTCTACGCACTATCAGTCTTACATCTTACATCTTACTGGGGAAAAAAAAAAATCCTTGGAGAAACACATGCTATTTACTTAGGGATATTTGTGGAGAGTAGTTGGCTGACAGGGCAAGAGAAATCAGTGAAAGGAAGTTGCTGCTTAATTTGGAGAAAAATGTTCACATTGCAAAATTATTTCAGCTTCCTGCAACTCATGAAAACAAAATGTTATCAATAACTCATTTCTCTCATTTTGTATTCTCTTCACAATTAGGACATTTTGACTTACTGCTACTGGTCACACACTTGTATCACTTTTTAAAGTGCAGAAAACAACTAATAAGCTTGGCTAAGATCTATGATATATATGGAAAAATAATTGTATAGGTCACTAAAGAAAAGGGCAACTGACAATGTCCAAGTTGCTTACTGATGACTACTTTTTTGTAACTGTTTTATTAACACAGGAGTAGGACAAATCTTTTTTTGTATGTGCGTGTATGCCAAGTTGCTTCAGTCATGTCTGACTTTTTATGACCCTATGGACTGTAACTTGTCAGGTTCCTCTGTTCATGGGATTGCCAAGCCCTCCTCCAGAGGATCTTCCTAACCCAGGGATTGAACTGCATCTCTTGCAGCTCCTGCATGGCAGATGAATTCTTTACCACTGAGCCACAGGGGAAGTTCAGATCCTTTTAGTCACTTAAAAAAAAAAAAAGCAACAATGCCCCTAGAAAAATATTATGTAGAGAACTGAGAATGCTATTAGGTAAGACTTGAAATTTAATAAGTACTTTGAAATTCATTTTTTTGAACAACCTCAAAAAATAATTTCACCCCTCCCTATTTAAAAAGCCTGAATTTAAGTCTCAGTTTTATTAATATATAAAGAAAGATGGCAAGAACTAATAATATCAGGATCAGTTGCAGATCCAGGAACAAGAAAAACTCTTGCTACTCTGAGAACAGTCCACAGATCAGCAACATAGGCATCACCTAGGAACTTCCTGGAAATGCAGTATCTCATGCCTCATCCCAGAACAGAATCTGTATTTCATTGGTTGGCCAAAAACTTCCTTCGGTTTTAAAGTAAAAACTGAAGGAACTTTGTTTTCATTTCACCAAGAACTTTACTGAACAACATATTCAATAACACAGTCTTATTCCACTACCTCCTGCCATTTTTCAGGCAACTTCATAATTCCATCTTCCCAAGACTTATTATCTTTTTTAGGAGATGCCTTTTACATGTGTCTTTTACAATCTTCCAGGGAATTGAAATTTCTTCCATTAAGAGAATTTTGTAAAGACCGAAATAAATGGAAAATCCAAAAGTGTAATGTCTGGTGAATACAGCAGATGATTCAGAACTTCCCAGCCAAGCTGTAACACTTTTTGCCTGGTCATCAAAGAAGCAAGGGGTCTTGCATTATCCTGATGGAAGATTATGCATTTTCTGTTGACTAATTCCGGATGCTTTTCACTGAGTGTTGCTTTCAGTTGGTCTAATTGGGAGCAGAACTTATTGGAATTAATCACTTGGTTTTCCAGAAGGAGCTCATAACAGAGGACACCCTTCTAATCCTACCATATACACAGCATCATCTTTTTGGACGAAGACTGGCCTTTACTGTGGTTGGGGGTGGTTCATTTAGCTTGCTCCACAATCTCTTCTATTTCATATTATTGTACAGTATTCATTTTTCATCACCCATTACAATTTGTTTTAAAAATGGAATGTTTTGCTTATGCTTAAGTAGAGAATAGCATGTGAAAATACAGTCAAGAAGGTTTTTTTCACTTATGTTAAGCAGTTAACATAACCAAGCTGGTGCAGATGAGTTCTAACGTTTGATTCGCATGTTTTGAGTATGTCAGCTATCTCCCATGTGGTATAACGTTGACTGTTTTCAATGTCTTGATTTGATTGCTATCACTTTCAACTTGTCTACCTGAGCATGGAGCATTGTCCAGCAAAAAACCTCCAATACGAAATTTCACAAACCACTTTTGACACATTTGATCAGTCACAGCACCTTCTCCATATTCTAGACAAATCTTCTTCAGATGTGTTTTTACTTTCCTTAAAATAATAAAGCATAATATACCAAAATGTTGCCTTTTGCCTTCTATCTTCAATATTAAAATGCCTACACAAAAATTCACCAATTTTGATAAGCTATTTTAATGCATGCTGAAATGACAGCTTTCACAATACAATCCAACAAAATTGTTTTGAATGAAGTTAAAGATAACAAAGCACTACGACAGCCATCTTATGAAAAAACTAAATGAATCCTTTGGCCAACCCAGTAATAACATCCCCCAGGTGAGCATGTGCTCACTAAAGTCTGAGAAACTTGGTCTAGGTGATTGACATTTACTTCATTATGCTGGACTTTCCACATATTGTCTGTAATGTAAAGTATGTCTCAAACCTGTATACTCATGATATTTAAGAGTAGGCACGATAAAGATATGTCTTTAACAGTATTAAATATGAAACTTTGTCAATTCAAGTATTATTTTTTGTGAAATGGGTTTTCTTTTAACAAATCATCAATATTCCTCCATCTGCAATAATCACTAAAGAATACCCCCTAAGAAAAAGCTAAAATGAATCTTCATATTTCTTCCAAAGCTGATTTCCTTTGGCTACGTTTTCCTTCTTTATCCCTTCTTCCATTGAAAAAGGTAATTTAACAAGAATAATAATTTTAGATGCTAGGGCAAAAATTTAGTATTATTATCATTTTTATAGTTTCCTATACATTTTCAAGCTTTAGTTAACATTTATTTATATTTTGAAAAATAAAATTTATTTTCTTTTATTACAAAATTATATGTGATTATTGGGAAAAAAGGAAGTTACATAAAAATATAAAATATATACTCAGAACCACTCATATATCCACAATCTAGAGTTAACTACTACTAACATTTTAAGATATGCTATTTCATCAAATTTTCTATGGAGACAATACAGTACAGTTCAGTCACTCAGTCATGTCTGACTCTTTGCGACCCCATGGACTGCAGCATGCCAGGCTTCCCTGTCCATCACCAACTCCCAGAGCTTACTCAAAATCATGTCCATTCAGTCAGTGATGCCATCCAACCATCTCATCCTCTGTTGTCCCCTTCTGCTCCTGCCTTCAATCTTTCCCAGCATCAGGGTTTTTTCAAATGAGTCACTTCTTTGCATCAGGTGGCCAAAGTATTGGAATTTCAGCTTCAGCATCAGTCCTTCCAATGAATATTCAGGATTGACTTCCTTTAGGATGGAATGGTTTGATTGCCTTGCTGTCCAAGGGACTCTCAAATGTCTTCTCCAACACCACAGTTCAAAAGCATCAATTCTTCGGTGCTCAACTTTCTTTACAGTCCAACTCTCACATCCATACATGACCACTGGAAAAAACACAGCTTTGACTAGATGGACCTTTGTTGACAAAGTAATGTCTCTGCTTTTTAATATGCTGTCTAGGTTGGTCAAAACTTTCCTTCCAAGGAGTAAGTGTCTTTTAATTTTATGGCTACAATCACCATCTGCAGTGATTTTGGAGCCTAGAAAAATAGTCAGCCACTGTCTCCACTGTTTCCTCATCTATTTGCATGAAGTGATGGGATTGCATGCCATGGTCTTAGTTTTCTGAATGTTGAGCTTTAAGCCAACTTTTTCACTCTCCTCTTTCACTTTCATCAAGAGGCTTTTTAGTTCCTCTTCACTTTCTGCCATAAGGGTGGTGTCATCTGCATATCTGAGGTTATTGATATTTCTTCCAGCAATCTTGATTCCAGCTTGTGCTTCTTCCAGCCCAGCATTTCTCATGATGTACTCTGAATATAAGTTAAATAAGCAGGGTGACAATATACAGCCTTGACGTACTCCTTTCCCGGTTGGGAACCAGTTTTTTCTTCCATGTCTAGTTCTAACATTTGCTTCTTGACCTCCATACAGATTTTTCAGGAGGCAGGATAGGTGGTCTGGTATTCCCAAATCTTTAAGAATTTTCCACAGTTTGTTGTGATCCACACAGTCAAAGGCTTTGGCATAGTCAATAAAGCAGAAATAGATGATTTTCTGGAACTCTCTTGCTTTTTTGATGATCCAGCGGATGTTGGCAATTTGATCTCTGGTTCCTCTGCCTTTTCTAAAACCAGTGTGAACATCTTGAAATTCAGGGTTTACGTATTGCTGAAGCCTGGTTTGGAGAATTTTAGGCATCATTTTACTAGTGTGTGACATGAGTGCAGGCTCTTTAGTTCTTCTTCAATTTTGTGCCATCATCTGTGTATCTGAGGTTATTGATATTTCTCCCAGCAATATTCCTTTCAGCTTGTTCTTCATCCAGCCTGGCATTTCACATGATGTACTCTTTTTTTGTTTGTTTGTTTCAACTGTCACTTTATTGTTAAGATGGCTGAATTAATTACAAATTTAAACTATAATTTTGATGATTTTTAGCCAGGTACCAAATTTTATTCAAAGAAACTGCTTATTTAAAAGTGCCACATTGATGTACTCTTAAATACACCACACATTCAAAGGCTTTGACGTAGTCAATAAAGCAGAGGTACATGTTTTTCTAGTATTCTCTTGCTTTTTCAATGATCCAACGAATGTTGGCAATTGATCTCTGGTTCCTCTACCTTTTCTAAATAATACTTTAACTTCATAGTCTAAAATGAGTATTTCTCATGTAATTAAAATACTTTCCTAGCATGATTTTTTAAAGTATATAATGTTTTACTGAAGTATAGTTGATTAACAATATTATATTAGTTTCAAGTATCAAAGATAAATTGTATCAATTCAGTTCAGTGCAGTCTCTCAGTTGTGTCCAACTCTTGGTCACCCCATGGACTGCAGCACACCAAGCTTCCCCATCCATCACCAACACCCAGAGCTTGCTCAAATTCATGTCCATTGAGTCAGTGATTCCACCAACCATCTCACCCTCTGTCATCCTCTTCTGAACAATGAGTCAGCTCTTCGTATCAGATGGCCAAAGTATTGGAGTTTCAGCCTCAGCATCAGTCCTTCCAATGAATATTCAGGACTGATTTCCTTTAGGAAATTTCCTTTAGGATTGACTGATTGGATCTCCTTGCAGTCCAAGGGACTCTCAAGAGACTTCTCCAACACCACAGTTCAAACATCAATTCTTAGAACTGCCATATGACCCAGCAATCCCACTGCTGGGCATACACACCAAGGAAATCAGAACTGAAAGAGACATGTGTACCCCAATGTTCACCGTAGCACTGTTTATAATAGCCAGGACATGAAAGCAACCTAGATGTCCATCAGCAGACAAATGGATAAGGAAGCTGTGGTACATATACACAATGGAATATTACTCAGCCATTAAAATGAATACATTTGAATCAGTTCTAATGAAGTGGATGAAATTGGAGCCTATTATACAGAGTGAAGTAAGCCAGAAAGAAAAACACAAATACAGTATACTAACGCATATATATGGAATTTAGAAAGATGGTAACAATAACCCTGTATGCGAGACAGCGAAAGAGACACAGATGTATAGAACAGTCTTTTGGACTCTGTGGGAGAGGGCGAGGGTGGGATGATTTGGAAGAATGGCATTGAAACATGTATATTATCATATGTGAAACAAATCGCCAGTCCCGGTTCAATGAATGAGATGGTGGAGAAGGGGATGACAGAGGATGAGATGGTTGGATGGCATCACTGACCTAATGGACATGAGTTTGAGAAAGCTCCAGGAGTTGGTGGTGGACAGGGAAGCCTGGCATGCTTCAGTCCATGGGGTTGCAAAGAGTTGGACATGACTGAGCAACTGAACTGAATGGATGGGACTGGATGTCATGATCTTAGTTTTTTGAATGTTGAATTTTAAGCCAGTTTTTTCACTCTCCTCTTTCACCTTCATCAAGAGGCTCCTTAGTTCCTTTTCACTTTCTGTCATAAAGGTGGTATCATCTGCATATCTTAGGTTATTGATATTTCTCCCAGCAATCTTGATTTCAGCTTATGCTTCATCCAGCCTAGCATTTCGCATGATGTACTCCGCATATATGTTAAATAATCAGGGTGACAATATACACCCTTGATGTACTCCTTCTCAATTTGGAACCAGTCCATTGTTCCATGTCTGGTTTTAACTGCTGCTTCTTGACCTGCGTACAGATTTCTCAGGAGGCAGGTAAAGTGGTCTAGTATTCCCTTCTCTTTAAGAATTTTCCACAGTTTGTTGTGATCTACACAGTCAGTGGCATTGGCTTAGTCAATAAAGCAGAAGCAGATGTTTTTCTGGAACACTTGCTTTTTGGATGACCCAACGTATGCTAGGAATTTGATCTCTGGTTACTCTGCCTCTTCTAAATCCAGCTTGAACATCCGGAATTTCTCAGTTCACATACTGTTGAAGCCTAGCTTGGAGGATTTTGAGCATTACTTTGCTTGCATGTGAGATGAGTGCAATTGTGCAGTAGATTGAACATTCTTTGGCATTGCCTTTCTTTGGGATTGGAATGAAATCTGACCTTTTCCAATCCTGTGATCACTGCTAAGTTTTCCAAATTTGCTGGCATATTGGTTGCAGCACTTTCACAGCATCATCTTTCAGGATTTGGAATAGCTCAGGTGGAATTCCATCACCACCACTAGGTTTGTTCCTAAGGCCCACTTGAGTTCACATTCCTGGATGTCTGGCTCTAGGTTAGTGATCACACCTTCATGGTTATCTGGGTCATAAAGATCTTTTTTGTATAGTTCTGTGTATTCTTTCCACCTTATCTTCTTATCTTCTGCTTCTGTTAGGTCCATACCATTTCTGTTAGGTCCTTTTTTGTACCCATCTTTGCATGAAATGTTCCCTTAGTATCTCTTAATTTTCTTGAAGATATCTCTAGTTTTGCCCATTCTATTGTTTTCCTTTATTTCTTTGCATTGATCACTGACAAAGGCTTTCTTACCTCTCCTTGCTATTCTTTGGAACTCTGCATTCAGATGGGTATATATTTTTCCTTTGCCTTTTGCTTCTCTTCTTTTTCTATTTGTAAGACCTCCTCAAACAACCATTTAGCCATTTGCATTTCTTTTTTGGGGGGATAGTCCTGATCACCGCCTCCTGTACAATGTCACGAACCTCTGCCCATTATTCTTCAGGCACTCTATCAGATCTAATACCTTGCATCTATTTGTGACTTTCACTGTATAATTGTATAATTATATACACTGTATAATTTAGGTCATACCTGAATGGTCTAGTAGTTTTCCCTACTTTATTCAATTTAAGCCTGAATTTTTCAATAAGGGAGCTTCCTTGATGGCTCAGTCAGTAAAGAAACCACCCACAATGCAGAAGACCCAGGTTTGATCCCTGGGTGGGGAAGATCTCCTGGAGAAGGAAATGGCAACCCACTCAATAAGGAGCTCATGATCTGAGCCACAGTCAGCTCCAGGTCTTGTTTTTGCTGACTGTATAGAGCTTCTCCATTTTCAGCTGCAAAAAAAATAATCAATCTGTTCTGGTACTGACCATCTGGTGATGTCCACATCGTAGAGCTGTCTCTTGTGTTGCTGGCAGAGGGTGTTAGCTATGGCCAGTGTGTTCTCTTGGCAAAACTCTGTTAGCCTTTGTCCTGCTTCATTTTGTATTTCAAGGCCAAACTTGTCTGTTACTCCAGATATTTCTTGACTTCCTAATTTTGCATTCCAATCCCCTTCAAAGAGAGGGACATTTTTGTTGTTGTTAGTTCTAGAAGGTCTTGTAGGTCTTCACAGAACTGTTCAACTTTCAGCTTCTTTAGCATTAGTGGTTGGGGCATAAACTTGGATTACTGTGATGTTGAATGGTTTGCCTTTAAATGAAACAAGATCATTCTGTCATTTTTTAGACTGCACCCAAGTACTGCATTCGGACTCTCTAGTTGACTGTGAGGGCTATCCATTTCTTCTAAGGGATTCTTGCCCACAGTAGTAGATATGATGGTCATCTGAATTAAATTTTCCCATTCTCATTAGTTTAGTTCACTGATTCCTAAATATCAATGTTCACTCTTGCCATCTCCTGCTTGACAACATCCAATTTACCTTGATTTATGGAGCTAACACTCCATTCCATTCATGGACCCTGATTATAGTGAGTTTTTGTAAAGAAAACTCCAAATAGTTACAGAATCCAAATTATCAATCTTTTTATACCAAGACATTTTTAAAAGACTTGCTTTAAGTTTAAAAAACATTTCTACATCCTTGATTCAAATATTAATTTATATCCTCATTTTATATTAAATACATAACCATGTAACATCTATTTAATTCTATAATACATATAAGATACAGTTTGTTTTTTGCTTTCCTTACTAATCAACCAAAATTTCCAGCACCACTTTTCATGTAAATTCTGCTTAAGTGTTATTTGCTCAGTCATGTCCAACTCTTTGTGAACCCATGAACTGTAGCCTTCCAGGCTCCTTTGTCCACCCAGTAGGTTGCCATTGCTTTCTCTAGGGTATTTTCCCAAGCCATGGATTGAACCCAGGTCTCCTGCATTGCAGGCAGATTCTTTACTGTCTGAGCTACAGCGAAGCCCAAATTCTGCTTACTGTGCTGTTTTTAACACATGCATAAGTCTATTTCTAGATTTTTACTTTATTTCATTGTTCTCTTTCCAACACACTATTGTAATTGTTGTAACTATTTCAACAATTTTAATATTCAGTAGTGCATATATAAAATATATTATTGTTTCTAGGTTAATGTTTCTTTCTTGGTTATTACAGTGGGACATATTTCATAATTTCAAAATCATTTCATCAGATATAGCCAAAAATTCACTGCACTCTTTGTGTTATATAATTTATGATACATTTGGGGAACTCTGATATCTTTCAAGCCTTGATTATCTGAGAACAGGTTAGGTCTTTCCAATTCTTTAATTCTTTTAAGTCTCTCAGTAAATGTTTTATAGAAATTTTTTACATAGATATTCCAGATTTTAAGTTTAAATTGCTATTTGGAACAGCATATTTCCTTTATATTTTATGAAGGGTTATTACTCATTTATAAGATCTATGTGAAGTTATATATAGCTATTTTGTGAGAAGTACTCTTATTGAACTCTGTTCATATTGTTAAACTTCAGAGCTTTACAGTCAAATCTTTTAGACTTTTCCAGGTAACTAATACTCCTATTTAAAAATAATAAGATCTCCAAGTATAATTTTAAATAATAATATAAAATTTAAAAATCCAGAAGAAACTCCTACAGTTTCTTTTATTTCACTGGATAGAAATTCCAAGGCAAAACTAAACATTAATAATGATAATGCTAGATTCTATTGATATTATAAATAGGCATATAGTATTTATCACAGAGCTGTCAACACTCCATCACTCGCAGTTCAACATGCCCTAGGCTAGCCTCAAATTGAGACATCTATTTTCTATCTTGATATGGTATCCACTAGTCCTCTTAGGGTTCACCAGCATCCTGGGATATACCACAGAAGCATCTTCCCCAGAAATCTGACTCAGTTGGAGTATGATCTTAAAGCATCAAAATGATATAAATTTACCTCAAACCATAAGCGAGTAACTATCAGATCTCAAGGCACAGGCAAATGACTTTGATTCTCAGAAAATCTAGCAAGGTAAGGGCTCATGACATATGCCAGGTATAATTGAGCCAGGCAAAGCAAAGAGATGCAGTTCTCTGGACTCTTTCAGAGTAACCCTTATGGCAGCTTTTTCTTCTAGTCCATTGGCATCTAGTTTTCCAAGGCCATGTATTTACTATTAGGCCATTCAATGTTGAAGCTTGGGAATCTGAAACTCTAGATCCAAGGCCTATCTTCCTTAGCTTGCCCTCTGAGCTCTCATAACACAAAATCATAAATATCACACTTTTTTCTGCCCTGTCTTGCTGCAGTCCTTTCCTTGTAAGTTGCCTAGACTGCTATGTATTCATCATTCAAAATAAAACTAAACTTAATGTTTTTGGAATGAAGAGGAAATACACACAAAATTAATTTCTATTACTCTCCAATAGGTATTAGGTAAATCTATTTATAAATAATATATAAAAACAATAAAAATCACATAAAAGAAATTATATTATTTACCTCCATTTTACAGATATGGAAATTAAGACTTACAGGGGTAAAATGCACTGTCAAATATCACTCTACAGTTTCTTAATTTTTGACATTTAGTGCAAATATTTGCTTCAGATTTTAGAATAGGTCTTATCACACTGAATATATATCCTACTTTGCAAAACCTTTCTTCATCCCCTGAAGCTGAATTTCTTAAATGTCCTTTTAGCATCAATTGAGATGATCACATAATTTTTTCACTTTCTTTGATCTCTTGATACGATAAATTGTTTTAATAAATTTTATACTTTAAAATATTTTGCACATCTGTGACAACGCCAACACATTCATGTTTTAATAAAATAGTGTATTTGAGTTGTTATTATTTATTTAGGATTTTTTGAATTTCTATTCTTAAGTGAGCTAGCTATTTCTGTAATTCATAAAATGAACTGGGGATCAATCCATCTTTTTCTAGACTTAATAAAATGTTCATAGCATATTATTTCAATACTGTCTGTATATAAGCTGTCATTAATTTTATTTAGGATTTTTAAATTTTTATTCTTATGTGAACTGGCTATATTTTGTGATTCAAAAAGTTAATAAGGGATAAATTAATCTTTCTCTAAGTTCAATAGCATTTTAAATAACATAGGAATTGCTTTTTTCTTAAAGGTTTAGGGAAAATCACCCTTAAAATATTCTTAGCCTTGTATCCTCCACAGAGTTAGTGCTTTAATAATCATCTCAATTTATTCCATAAGTATTCAGATTTTCTATTCCCGCTTGGATTATTTTTAGAAATTCACTTTTTTCTAGTAAACTGTTCATTTTATTAAATTTGTCATATTAATTAGAATAAAAATGTGTTTATGACATTCTTTCCATATCTGATCTTAGAAACATTGTCTCTACCAATTGCCCAATTACTGACCATCAGCTTTGTGCCTGACTCTGCTCAAAGCACTGAGTAATTACTAATGAACAAAACACAAATTGTTTTAGGCTCTTCAGGATTACATAGCCAAGTGGACAAGAACAATGGTAAATAAGTAAGCAAACAAGTAACTACAAATTGTTAGGCTTCCCTTGTAGCTCAGTTGGTAAAGAATCTGCCTGCAATGCAGGAGACCTGGGTTCGATTCCTGGGTTGAGAAGATCCCCTGAAAAAGGAAATGGCAACCTACTCCAGTATTCTTGCCTGGAGAATCTCATGGACTGTAGCCTGGGGTTGCAAGAGTCGTACATGACTTAGCAACTAAACCACCATAAATGCTATGAAGGTAACAAAAACTGGGAGTAGAGCTACAGGGTTAAGGGAGTAGTATGGGAACACCTCACTATGAGGTGACATTTATCCAGACCTGGAAGATTAGGAAGAACCAGCTCTGAAGGAAAGGATGAAAGAAGTACAAGGTGGCTGAAACAGGAGAGGTCCCTGAGAAGCTTTTGGAGAACCAAGCAGGTTCAATGGCTTTTGGGCAATTTCTATTAAGGAGATTAGGTGCTGGCAATCCAATCAAAAGGGGAAATTATAAATAATTTTGCAAAGTTCTTTATGTAAAGTAGAGAACAATTCAATAATCCATATCCAAGAATGGGGTACTCTGTACTAAGCATTTTGTGGATCATATTGTTGTTGTTCAGTCTTTAAGTCGTGTCTGGCTCTTTGAGACCCCGTGAACTGCAGCACGCCAGGCTTCCCTGTCCTTCACTATCTCCCAGAGTTTGCTCAAATTCATGTCCATTGAGTTGGTGATTCTATCTAACCATCTATTCCTCTGTCGCCCCCTTCTCCTTTGGCCTTCAATCTTTCCCAGCATCAAGGTCTTTTCCAATGAATCAGCTCTTTGCAATAGGTGGCCAAAGTATTGGAGTTTCAACATCAGTCCTTTAAATGAATATTCAGGGTTGATTTCTTTTAGAATTGACTGGTTTGATCTCCTTGCTGTCCAAGGGATTCTCAAGAGTCTTCTCCAGCACCACAATTCAAAAGCATCAATTTTGTGGCATTCGGTCTTCCTTACGGTTCAACTCTCACATCACTGTAGATCTGTACACCATTACTGGGAAAACCATATCTCTGACTATTTGGATCTTTATTAATCATTGTAACCAGTTTAAATAATTTTTTTCAGTTTCTAGATTTTACTATTAGCAGTGTTTAGTTTATGTAAGAATTGAGCAGGAAGTACAGAAAGCTCCTATATAACCCTTTCCTCCCACCCTCATTCACTCCCCCACTTTATCACCTCACACCATACCCCAATCAGTTTCTCCTATCATTAACATCTTAAATTAGTCCAGTAAATTTCTACAATTGATAAAAGTTTTGGCAATTAAGAATAAATTATGATACATTGTTATTAACATCCATACTTCACATCAGGGTGTCAGTGATACAGTGGTGACCATAGCTGCCTTCCACAGTTTACATTAGGGTTCAGTCTTTGTGCTTTACATTCTGTAGCTTTTAAAAAATGTGCAATGTCATGACTCTACCATTACAGTATCATAAAGGATAATTTCACCACTCTAAAAATCTCCTGTATTCCATCTATCCATTCCTCCCACCTTCTCTCCCTCTGAGGCCCTGGGAACCACTGATCTTTTTACTGCCTCCATAGTTTTCCTTTTCCAGAATGTCATTCCATATGTAGACTTTTCAGACTGGATTCTTTAACTTAGCAATATGCATTGAAGATTCTTCCATGTCTTTCCATGGTTTAAGAGTTTACTCTTTTTATCACTTCTGTTATCTGAATATACCACAACTTGTTTATCCATTCACCTCTTGAAGGACATCTTAGTTGCTCCCAAGTTTTGGCAATTACTAATAAAGCTAGTATAAATATTATTGCACAGATTTTTGTGCAGACTAGATATTATTTTATTTGCACTGTCTTTTATCAAAGAATTTTGAATATGTGTGTTTATTCTGGACTTCCCTGGTGTTCCAGTGGTTAAGAATCTGCCTTGCAATGCAGGTGATGTGGGTTTGATCCCTGGTAGGGGAACTAAGATCCCATATGCTGGGGAGCAACTAAGTCTTTGCACCACAACCACTGAGTGAGTGTGCCACAACTAGAGAGTACATGCACCACGATGGAACATTTGCCTGAGAAAATGAAGATGTTGTATGCTGAAGCTAAGATCAATGCAGATAACTAAACAAATGTTTAAAAAAAAAAAAACAGAATATGAAAGACAACTCTCTGTCACTGCTGTGCAGAAAATAGTGGTAGAGGAGACAGGCACATGTGGAAGTGAAGCTAGTAAAGAGGCTGCCTAGAATAATCTAGGTGAGAAAGATTTACAGCTTGGACCAGAGTGGGGCTGAGGAGTGAAGAGAATGCATTGGGTTATATAATATGGAAGGGGAATAAATAGGATTCTCTTAAATGACCTGGATAACCATGATGGTGTGATCACTCACCTAGAGCCAGATATCCTGTAGTGTGAAGCTAAGTGGGCCTTAGGAAGTATTATTACAAGCAAAGCTAGTGGAGGTGATGGAATTCCGCCTGAGGTATATCGAATACTAAAAGATGATGCTATGAAAGTGCTGCACTCAATATGTCAACAAATTTGTAAAACTCAGCAGTGGCCACAGAACTGGAAAAGGTAAGTTTTCATTCCAATCCCAAAGAATGTTCAAACTATGGTACAATTATACTCATTTCACATGCTAGCAAGGAAATGCTCAAAATCCTTTAAGCCAGGCGTCAGTAGTACATGAACCAAGAACTTCCAGATGTACAAGCTGGATTTAGAAAAGGCAGAGGAACCAGAGATCAAATTACCAACATCAAATGGATCATAGAAAAGGCAAAGGAATTCCAAAAATAAGTCTACATCTGCTTCACTGACTACAATAAAGCCTTTGATCACAACAGACTGTGGAAAATTCTTCAAGAGATGGCTTTCCTGATGGCTCAGGTGGTAAAGAATCAGCCTATAATGCAGGAGTGCATGCATGAAAGAGACTCAGGTTAAATCCCTGGGCCAGGAAGATCCCTTGGAGAAGGGAATGGCAACCCACTCCAGTATTCTTGGGGAATTCTATGGACGAGGAGCCTGGTGGGCTACAGTCATGGGGTTGCAAAGAGTCATACATGACTGAGCAACTAACATTTACCTGCCTCCTGAGAAACCTGTATGCAGGACAAGAAGCAACAGTTAGAAATGGACATGGAATGATGGACTGGTTCAAAGTAGGGAAAGGGATATGTCAAGGCTATACATTGTCACCCTACTTATTTAACTTTTATACAGAGTACATCATGTGAAATTCTAGGCAGGATGACTCACAAACTGGAATCAAGACTGCTGGGAGAAATATCAACAAACTTAGATATTCACATGATACCACTCTAATGGCAGAAATCAAAGAAGAACTAAAAAGCCTTCTGATGAGGGTGAAAGAGAAGAGTGAAAAATATGCCTTAAAACTCAACATTCAAAAAACTAAAGTCGTGGTATCTGGTTCCATCCGTTCATGACAAATAGATGAGGAAAAAGTGGAAACAGTGACAGATTTTATTTTCTTGGGCTCCAAAATCCCTTCAGACAGTGACCTACAGCCATGAATTTAAAAGATGCTTGCTCTTTGGAAGAAAAGCTATGACAAACCTAGACACTGTATTAAATAGCAGAGACGTTACTTTGCCAAAAAATGTCCGTAGAGTCAAAGCTATGGTTTTTCCAGTTGTCATGTTCAGATGTGAGAGCTGGACCACAAAGAAGGGTGAATGCCAAAGAATTAATGCTTTTGAATTGTGGTGCTGGAGAAGACTCCTGAGAGTCCCTCGGATTGAAAAGAGATCAAACAGTCAATCCTAAAGGAAATCCATCTGGACTATTCATTGGAAGGACTGATGCTGAAGCTGAAGCTTCAATACTTCGGCCACCTGAAGCAAAGAACTGACTCACTGGAAAAGACCTTGATCCTGGGAAAGACTGAGGGCGGGAGGAGAAGGGGACGACAGAGGATAAGATGGTTGGATGGCATCACCAACTCAGTGGACATGATTTTGAGCCAACTCCATTAGATAGTGAAGGGCAGGGAAGCCTGATGTGCTGCACTTCATGTGGCAAAGAGTCAAACAGAATATTGGGACTGAGCAACAACAATTCAAAGCCTCAGGAGAAGAGGACTAAGGATCCACCGTGGACAGCTCCAATATTTGGAATTCACAAAGGAAAAGCAAATTTCGAAAGAAACAAAGGGAGGACTAGAGAGCTACAAGGGAATTTAGTGTAGTGGAGCATTATAAAATCCAAATGAAAACTGGTTTCTTTGATTCTTTGATTTCTGCCATTAGAGTGGTATCATGTGAATATCTAAGTTTGTTGATATTTCTCCCAGCAGTCTTGATTCCAGTTTGTGAGTCATCCTGCCTAGAATTTCACATGATGTACTCTGTATAAAAGTTAAATAAGTAGGGTGACAATGTATAGCCTTGACATATCCCTTTCCCTACTTTGAATCAGTCCATCTGAGGAAGTTATCAATTGCAAGCTGTGTGTATTGGTTTTTTCCCCCTCATTTATATTCATCCTGCTTGCTAGTTAGGAGCCATTAATAATTTTTCTTAAAAGAATCACTGCCTGATTTCTTTTTTTTTTTCTTTTACAGATGTTAATTCTTAAATATATTTTAGTAATTGTTTCTGCTACAGTTTTGTTTCCCTTTACTTCATGCATTAAATTTTAAAATTCATGATCATTATTTGTTTAGTAATGGAGTAATTTAGAGAAATAATTTACTTCTGGATTATAATTTTTGACTTATCAGGAACATTATATAAACTATTCATTATTATTATTTTCTAAAGAGTATATAACTTCATGTTATTCTTGACCATAACATATTTAAGAAAGTCTCTTAACTTTTTGTTTGTTTGCGTTCTTTACTATCAATGTTATTACTTCTTATATTGCACTTTGGCCAGGTAATTCAGTCTTGTAAAATTTATAATTTGGGAAATTTCTTGAGGCCATGCTGTAGAACACATGATCAACTTTGTAGAAATGTTTCGGTCAATGCAAAAGAAAATATATTTTATTTGTCTAAGTTGTTGAGTTAGATATGTTTTATTAAATCAATATTATTGTTTTATTATTCACCTTGTGTTTTCTTAGTTGGATTTTTCCTACATCATCTATCAAGAACTAAAGGCAATATGGTAATATTTATGGTACCATCATAATAATGTCAGCATCTATTTGTATTTCTAATACTTTTTATTCACATTTTAAGGTATATATTATTCATCAAATAAAGTTCATGACATCCATACTTCATTGCAGATTATAACAGTTTTTCAATGTAAAATAAATAAGATTTAATGGTTATTTGCCTTGCATTTATACTCATTTAATGAAATAATGCCTTGAAATCCACACTAGTATTAATTTAATGCCAAATACTTTATTGTTTTGCATTTGCCTATTAACTTTACATGGCCATTAGTGTTAATTATTCCCTATAATTTTATTCTAGGTAAAGTTTTTATACAAAGTATAGAACTGATTTTCAATTCCAGTTATTTCTTATTAGTGATATTTTACCTCATTTCATCTATTTTCTCAAATAATCAATGACTTTTGTCTTGTTTTACTCTTTCTGTTCTTTTTTTGACATTTAAGAATTTTTTCTCTTTAACTTAAAAGTTATCTTTTTACAAGTTAAAGTTTTTTCTAAGCATAGTTGAACATTATTATTATTTACTAATTATCAGTACCCATTGAATTCCTTATGTGAAAAAATAAGAAAATTGTTTTTAACTTCTTTCCAACAATTTTCTGTTTTAATTTTTATAATTGATCCTCTAGACCATTTTTTCCACACTTTATATCTTCTCTTTCAGTAAATCATATTACCATTTGTTATTCTATTTATGGAAAATTATTTTTTAATGGTAAATTTATTTAGTGGTAAATTTGGTTTTAAATTTACTTCTGACCTTCCTCAAAGTGTGATCTCCCTATATTTAAGTTCTTTGTTTTCTATTCATCTCTCATCTCAGCTTACTGCTGTGTTTGGTTAACTTCCCCCCCAGGAAACATAAATGTCTGAACTACTCGCAGTAATTCTTTGTTTCCTCCATGAATAACAGTTTGACTGGTGTGAAATTACTGGATTAGAACCCTTTTCCCAAGAAACTTTAATTCCATCGTCTCCAGTCACTAATCCTGTTGTAGAGGAAAAGTCTGAAACACATCTGATAGTTCTTTTTATTATTATTTCTAGTTAGATGCTTCCAGGAGGTCTTTATACTTAAATTTTACCATTTCTTCAGACTATGCCTACAGGCTTCTCTTATTGAATGTATTTTTCTGATTTATAATGAGTCCCTTTGTTTCAGTACAAGCTTTTATTGGTCAGAATCATTTTTCTCTTTTATAGGCATTATGTTTTCTGTTATACCCATTCTGATCTCCATAAGTATAACCACCTCCATAGATACTTTGCCTTTTGAACCAGTTCTTCTGTAATCTAATTGAGGTTTTCAAATTTGTTCTCCAAACTGCTCAATTTATTTTCTGATAGTATTAATTCTAGTCTTATACTTTATTTTCTTACCTTTTAGTAAGAAAGGTACTTAGATCCCTATCCTATATGATTCTCCCTATCTCTTCTTCCCAATTCTTCATGCCAATATGTCATTCTCTCTTGTCTTTAACATTTAATATTATGGGTCTTTAAATTTTATTGCAAGTATAAAGCACATGTTTACTTCTATAGACAATATTTTAAAATTGTGTTCTTTTCCTTTGCATCGGGATGTTATGTTTTACTCCTTCCAGGCTGAAAAATCTTTCTGTAAATACTTATTCCTAGTTTCCAGATGCAGTTTATTTTTCTATGATCAATCTATTGGATGTTTGGGTGATGAGAGGAAGAGATAAGAGCAATATTTGACTGAAATTTTTAGAATTGGAATAAAAGATAATAAAAACTGAAAAAACTGAATCTACAAAGGGTATACAAATTTATGCTAAGGTAGATTGTATTTCTATATTTTCATTTTGTGAAAAGGTACAGAGTTGATATCCAATGGGAAATTGAGCATATATTATGTAAAATCAATAAAAATTTGTTAAATTTAATAGCCTTTGCTTTTCTAAGATTTGAGGATACTGACACTGTCTCACATTTCAAACAGCCTGTTAAATTCACAACATCATTGGGACATTCAGAGAGAGCTCTGTTAAAACTCTTTTACAGATGGATAAAGGGAAGCTCAGCTCTGACCAGTTGCTTAAGATAACATAAGTCAATAGAGAAGCTGGGTTTAGAATCACAAAGCCTATCTAATTCATGCAGTTAAAAACAAAAATCAATGAAGGAGTTTAGTGATTTGAAAATTAAAACACCATGGTGCTATCTTTAAGAGCTGGAAGCAAAATATTGATTCATAAATCTTCTCCTTTTTATGTACTCCTATCAAATAATGAGATTGTTATTTTTCTTAGCAACAACGTGTTCAGAAATGGGAAATGCTGAGCTGCATTATTCAAAAAAATTCAATTGAAAATCACATATTAATTTTGTGAATTTGTTCAAAATAATAATGATTCTGAGTATCACAGAACATGGAAAATATAACTGTCTCTAAAGTGTGACATGTACAAGGAATTCCCCTTAGAGTTCACTAAGGAACAAAGCAGTATGTAGTAATAGCAATTCTAGCAATAAATGGAGTAATTAGAATGTGCTTGGAAATAGCTGACACATAATTACAGCAATCACATCAAAACTGAATGAAAATACAGGAAAGAGAATAGAGATCTGATCTTCCTATTAAGAAGAAATAAAATAATAAATTATATCTCATGCAAGAGGAAACTCCTTATTCCAAATGCACACAGGCACTCAGACCAGCCCATTCACAGATGTTTGTGGCTGGTTAACTGCTTGACTGTCCTGGTTGTGAAACCTTTTGCTCCCTGGCTCTGCACAGACACAAGTTTTGGGGGAAAGGCTTGACTGGTTGGCTTCCTGTTTATTAACAGAATTTTCTAGCTCTGAGGCACATGGTTTGCCCATGCCAATTTAATATAAATTACTTCCACAGGTGATCAGCTGTTCCTCATCTCCTTTGAAATCAGAGAAAGAAAAAAGAACTTAAATGTGAACATGTGGGATCTAAAGGGATTAAGAATCACTCTGACAGGGAGCTGTCTGATCACAGGAATGTGTTACTAATTAGACTGTGACACTGGAGAAATATTAACTGAATTGGATTGAACTCCATGAGGGTAGATGTATATTCAGAAATGTTCTTGGCTTAACATTGCTGGTCAAAAAAAAAAAAAAAAAAAGCGGTTCTAACAATATTTTGCCCAAAAAGAGGTAGGTGTTCTACCTATAGGCACTACACAAATAATAAGTAATTATACCGGGGGAGAGAGGGGAAAAAAACCCAGAGCTTTAAACCCTGCAATGATGAGAAGTGATCCTTGTATTTTAACATCTTGCTACTCAAAGTGTGATCTGTAGACCAGTAGGATCAGCATTCACTAGAAGTTTGTCAGAAACACAGAATTACAGGCCCTACATCTGTTGAGTCAGAATCTTCATTTTAACAAGATCCAGAGATTTGTATGACACCTGAGTTTGAGATGCACTGATTTAACAGATTCATAAACCACCAGAGGGAAAGAAATCTTGGTTAAGGTCTTATCTAATCTCTTTTTTCGAATGTGAACACTCGCCAAAGTTGCATGGCTAAAAGGCAATTAAATGTCGGATAACTAATTAATGTCAGAGTTAAATCCAAATCCTAGATTGTGCCCTGTCCATGATCCATATAACTATCCTCCAAATTTCCAAATACCCAACAAAATGAAAAAAATCTGCTCAATTAGCCTGTTTCCTAACTCCTCCCCATTCGATCCTATACTAGAATTATAGTCCTGAACTTGGTATTTTTTTTAAAAAAATTCTCATAAACAAATCTCCTGTCAAAGAATAAGCCTGTTAACAAGGCAGACTTATGGAATGCCAAGGTTACATATTTAAAAGATCTTCTCTCTTCCAGTCATTACTGATGCAATCAAAAGTATAGTAAGAGATTGCTGGAAATGATTAAATGTGTTTTATTTTAGATTGACAACTCCAGTGGAGAGGTTGAGAGAAAGGCAGGAAAACCAGGGCAGGTGGGAGGGAAGAGCAGGAGTCGAGCGGTGGCACTGCGGTGGCATGCCTGTCTGACATCACTGGCTTAACATTTGTATTTCAGTCCATCGCCTGACTAATAACACTATGTAGTGAAATAAAGCACCCATTCTGGAGGTAATTGTTATGTGGTGGAATATAAACAAGCCCCATTCTGCAGTATATTTACCAGAGTGCATATTTACGAGTTGGGTTTAATTAAAAGTCGGGAACACTAGAGCTATTTTTTAACTAGATGCCTATTATCTAGTGTCAAATGCTTGGTTTTAATCACGCATTTTATATCATCGTGACCTAGATCACTGCCTGTGACATATGAGATAGTGTGTTGTCTTTCCTGAGAAGATGTAGCAGGGCTTGATGGATGTTTTCTCATTCCTAACCTCATTACTACCAGCTTCCCATCCATCTAATAAAACGCTATGATAGAGAGTGGGAAGGTG
This sequence comes from Bubalus bubalis, assembly GCF_019923935.1. Classification (NCBI taxonomy): domain Eukaryota; kingdom Metazoa; phylum Chordata; class Mammalia; order Artiodactyla; family Bovidae; genus Bubalus; species Bubalus bubalis. The sequence continues at coordinate 120,064,353 of NC_059159.1, read as the reverse complement.
CTATAAATCATAATATTCCAGCCGCTTCCAGCAGATTCATTAGAAATGCTGACTATATATCTCACAAACAGAAAGTCAACACACAAAGTAGGTTGCTGCTTCTCCCCAGGATCAAGACATCCTGTTCCTTACCTCTCTCTCTCCCAGTGGAAAAAGGGTTCCTTTTAAATGCCCCCAAACAAACAAAAAAAAAGCATTTAATGAAGGACTGCATAGCTTTCTGTTCTCACATGATTTATCTAATACAGAGTTGATAAATACTAGTTTTAGTCTTGTTAGGCACAGTTTGATCATTATTATCCTGGTTGGTTGGAAGAGCTGTTGACTTCTAAACATTAAGAAAACTAAATCAGTTAAGATAGATTGGATCTCAGAGCTTGGGTCATTATTGTTTTTGTCCTGAGAAAGAAAAGGACCCTGTGTCTCCTTAAGGTTGAGGTGGAATTATTGAAGAGGTAAATGAGCACTCTGACATTACCACTTCTTCAAGGTAGTCAGGCATGATACTTGGTAACATTCTCAGCTCTTCCCTCTTTTTCAATCATTCATAAGTTCATTTATTCAGCAAACAGGTCATGAGGACCTACCATGGGCTAAGCCCTGTGTTAGATACTAGTTTACAATCATGAATCAGACATGGCCTTCCCTCAAGAGGCTTGTACATTAAATGAAAAAATAAAGGATAATGGCAACAATTAGAGGAAGTCCTGATCCAGCCTGGGGAGGGTGGTGGTGGTGGTGAAGGAAGGCTTCCAAGAGGATATGAAACCTAAGGTCACGAGAGGAGAGGACAGGGAAACTGTTCTAGGAAAACAGAGCAGAGCACTGCAAAGATTCAGAGCTATGAAAAGGGTATGATCCAAGTTCAGCACAGCTGAGACCAAGAGGTGCAGGGAGTGAGGGAGAGGAAGAAGTTTAGATGCAGTAGAGGCCAAACCATGAAAAAGTCCGGTATGCCTTATAAAGAAATTTAAGCTATTCTGAGAGCAATGGGAAACTGCTACTGCTGCTGCTGCTGCTAAGTCGCTTCAGTCATGTCTGACTTTATGCGACTCCATAGACGGCAGCCCACCAGGCTCCCCCATCCCCGGGATTCTCCAGGCAAGAACACTGGAGTGGGTTGTCATTTCCTTCTCCAATGCAGGAAAGTGAAAAGTGAAAGGGAAGTTGCTCAGTCATGTCCGACTCTTCGTGACCCCATGGACTGCAGCCCACAAAGCTCCTCCATCCATGGGATTTTCCAGGCAAGAGTGCTGGAGTGGGGTGCCATCGCCTTCTCCATTCTGAGAGCAATGGGAAACTATTAAACACTTTTAAGCCCAACAGTGACATGGTGGGTTCTCCATCTAAGAAGTTTCACTCTCGCAATAGTGGGGAAAAAATGGTAGGAGAGACGGGATGATGATTAAGTCAGGGAGACTACCAGAGGGCAAAGGCAGTAACAGCATGAGATGTGAGACTGGAGAAGCCTGGAAGTGGTTGAGAACTATTTATGAGTAGAGACGACAGGCCTAGTGATTGATTTGATCACCCTAACCTAGCTGGTCACCAAGTCTATTAGTTCTTTTTTCAAACTAAGCATTATACAGCTACTCCCATTTGTTCCCACAGATACTGAAGACTTTCCACAATGATAAGCCCTGTGCTATATCGCGACTGACATCTATGTCTGGGCTAATCTCTCTGGTTGCCAACCCATGTTCTACAACCTAATAAATCCTCAGCGGCCTCTTCTCTATTCTGCAATCTCCGGTGCCTGTCATGCACTTGATCACCACTATCTACAGCACTATCCTCAAACTTAAGTGAATATCTCAATCACTGAGATGCTGGGGTGTGGAGCCTGTGGCAAATGAAGAAGCCCAGCCCCTATCAGGATAAAATTTCTGATTTAGATATGGTATGGTATCCATAAATAAGTCTTATAAACAAACATCCAAGATAAAGTTCAGAGCTATATCCTGGAATTCATGGATCTCTGTAATTTCTCCAATATATACTGATACAGTGGATATCAGTAAACTGTCCTGATAATCCAGTCTGGGCGGGGTGATGGTGGTTAAGGAAAGCTTTCAAGAGGAAGTATGCTGTCCTGATACCCACTATTACTTACTTCTCTTCCCACATCACTTTTCTGTTGTCCTATGGCTTGGTTTCTTACTGTAAAAATGACTGATAAAATCATTCCCACATCCATACCTTCAGACATATTGTTCTGTCTTTATCTTCTGTTTATCTATATTCTATCAATATATGCAAGCTCAGTTTCCACATCTGTAAAGGAGGGTATGGAACAGATTAAATGACATCTAAGTTACATTTTAACCTCACTCTTCTAAGACTCGTTTTAAATTCTACCTTTCCTTGAACCCATCCCTGATCACGTCAGCCTTCACTGACTCCTCTTTTTGAACTTGGTCAGTCTCTTTTTTTTTTTAACCCCCAGGAAAATAAACTATTTTATAAATAGACTCATATCAGGTCCTAGCTTGATTCTTTATTACCAGTATGATATAGGGCAAGTTGTTTCATAAACTTCAGCTTCCTTATCTGTAAAATAAAAGTTTCTGTCTTGTAGAATTGTTGCAAAGATTTAAAGATAATCTACTTAAGGCAATTAGTAGAGTGTTTGGAATTTGCTAAAGGCATTTTATAAAACTTAATAAAAACCAGAGTGACAGCTTACAGTTCAGCATCTTGAAGACAGAGATGGAAACTTCTTTTATATTGGTGACCACTTCCCTCACTCCAGAAGCTGAGACAGGATAGCATCACACAGGAGATATTTGTGGACTGATATTTATGGTACTCTAAAAGAAAAATAAGTAGGCATAGCAGAAATGAATCTTAGTACACAAACTCAGGTATTTCAGAATTATCATGTACTCACATTTTCTTTAAATCATTTTAAATGATTCATCCTCCTTTATTGAAGGAAATTCAGTGTCAGTCATGATTATCTATTCCAGGAGGAAAAATCCTAGGGTCTTTTTAAACACAAGAACATCAGGAAATTTTCACACTGTTCCATACTGGTCACTACTGAAATGCCCAGTGACCCAGCTCGTATGGTTCCTGTAGGTCACCAGCAGCTTAGTTTCTTCTCGGCCTTGCATTGAATAGGCAATTGGACTAGCCACAGTTCATGCCTGTCAGGGTACAGTTCCCAGTGTTTTACTTGGCCATCACTTCTGGGATTCTTTCATCTTCCCAGGACTTTGCCAGGAGTGAGATATGAGCCCCACTCCAAAAGGATCAAATCATTCTCTTTTCCCGTGTCTGTCAAAGGGATTACCCCCCTGTACTCTCTGCTATGAAAGACAGCTCCCTCTCTTACTTTCTTGGTCACCTAATAATGACTTTAATAGGGTGCCTACATAATGACTTTAATAAGTTTAGGATTTGCTTTCAGTCCTACTAAAAAAAAATTCTCTGAGGCAGGGAATTATTAAGGACCTGACTGCCTGTGTGAAATAAGAAAAGGAAAACAAATGAAAAAATAATGAGCACAAATTAATATTTTAATAAACTATCATTCCCAACAAGAGTAATCAATTTGCCTGAACACTGAAGGATCAAAGCACAAAATAAAGGGATGCTGGAATGATGACAGCATATTCCTTTCGTGAGTCAGACAAGACCTTTCTCTCTATAGTTTTGGCACTGGGTAAAATAATGGGCCTTTGGTCAAGACTAGGATTCACTCTACCACCTTTCCAAATTGTAGGAAATTTTTTTATTGTTACAATGAGAGCATTATCCATGCTGGCAAAGCACATCTTGCCTCTTGAAAGAACAAAGGCTCAGAGAGGCCATAAAAATTGCTCATAAGTCTTTGTAGACATCAAAGGACTCTTACCAACAATATGCAGATGACTTAGTGAAAGTAAATCAGGAACATATGGATTAAGATTTTCTTGAAATACACATGGATTTAGAAACAAGGTGAGGAGGAAACTGCTTAAGGCCAAATGCACTTTGGATTTTCTAAACATATGTGTGTGGCTATTACCAGGAACATTTCCACCCCACCCCAACCCCAACACACACATACAAACATTCATCACTGCACAACCTAGAAACCCAGAAATGGTAAGACCACACACCATGGGAGATTTGTAGCTTTTTACCCAAGGTTAGATTAATTCAATGATGATTTTTCTAATGTTTTCAGAAAAGAGGAAAAGAGAAGGAAAGTAGATTGACTGGTGATTCAAGATAAATAACAGACTTTTGATTCTGATTTCTGATTTCAAGAATAACTACATATCTACTTCCTTGGCCTTGGTCTTCTTGTCTATAAAATGTAGGAAGTGGATTGATTGATTTCATTAATGCTCAAAAATATCTTTACTCTCTGACCATTTTGTTCACCTCCTCCTCCTCCTCCTCACCCTTCCTTTTCTAATTTGGGCATGTACACATTTTCACAGCAATAATAACAAGATCTAAATGTTTAGCATTAAAATATTCTATTATCCAAGCCTGGCCCCAGGAAAAATTCAGAGCAAATGAGAAAGGGTCTTAAGTATCTACCATTCATATTTTCTATCCCTCTTCTCCCCATGGAACACCATCACAAAGCACCTCTGCCCTTACTCACCCCCAAAGCTTAAAGTAGCCCAATAGGGAACTCATGCTAAGGGCTGAGCTATAGCATGTGATGATCTTTTTCATAAATAGGAAGTCATGTGGACTTTAAAAAACACTGGTTTATGACAATCAGGAAGCATCAAGAATTAAGTTTAAAATTACAAGACTAGAAACTGGAAGGAGTAATGTAAGGCATTTTATTACATATTTAAATCCTGATTATTAAAGTGAGGAAAGGTTACTACCAGTACCATCAGCATCAGATAGACTGAATATCCACTGAAGAATTCTTTATAAAGAAAATTTTCTCATTCATAACACGCCTGATACCCTGAACCTGAAACAACTCTTTCTGGGAAGGCCTACTGTCTTCTGATAGAAAATATTTAAGTATTAAATAGTTCTGATAGAAGATAGTTAGCTACTAAAACTATTATTCAGCAACTCTTTGTCTCTAGTGTAACTGCTGCAGTATGGTTATAGTTATTTCACAATTGCTCATTTTCCAAGTGTATGCAAAGTAGATAGTGACTGGTATCTGTATTTGAAACAGAGATCTAAATTCTCCAACTTAGTTTTGAGTTAATAACCTAAGTAAACCAGACACAGTGCTGACATCAAAACTCTTCACTCTATCAAGATGTACAATGTATAGAGATTCTTTCCTGAGAAAACTGCTTGTAACATATGAATCCCAATTACTGTATGATAAAATCTCATGATACAGTAAGTCACCTACATATAAAACTTCAAGTTGTGAGCTTTCAAAGATGCAAATGAATTGCATCCGGCAAGGAACCAGAACCAGTGTCATTAACGTCAGGCGTGAGTGAAATTGCAGTTTGCCCTCCGTCTCCTATTGCTGAGGATCTTCAGCTCTACCATCTCCCACCTACTCTCCTTCTTTCAGTCAGTAACTCTTCTTGCCTGTTCACTTGATGCCAGCCCCTGTATGCTGGCTACTGTACTGTACCACTGTACTTTTAAGGCACTGAACTATAAGATGAAAAATGTTTTATGTGTTTGTTTTTATGTATTATTTATGTGAAAAGTATAAACCTATTATAGTATAGTACTACCTAGACAACTCGGAGAAGTCAATGGCACCCCACTCCAGTAATCTTGCCTGGAAAATCCCATGGACGGAGGAGCCTGGTGGGCTGCAGTCCATGGGGTCACTAAGAGTCGGACATGACTGAGCGACTTCACTTTCACTTTTCACTTTCATGCATTGGAGAAGGAAATGGCAACCCACTCCAGTGTTCTTGCCTGGAGAATCCCAGGGACGGGGGAGCCTGGTGGGCTGCCGTCTCTGGGGTCGCACAGAGTCGGACACAACTGAAGTGACTTAGTAGCAGCAGACAACTGCATTAGTTGGGTATCTAGGCTAACTTTATTGGACTTATGAATGTGATCATGAAATGGGACTCTATTGTATGTAAGGGACTTACTGTGTAAATATTCTGATCTTGAAATAATCTTTCCTATCACCTTGTCCAGCTGGACCATGTTAATTTCTCCTCCTATGTACTCCCATAGTACTTTTTATTTTCTGATCATAACACTGAAGATTGTTAAGATCTGAGAGGGGAAGAATGGTGACTACCCTGTTCTCAATTTTATTTTCAGAGCCTAGACAGTGCATGGCATACATAATAAATATTTCCTCACTACACACATAAATAAGTTAACTTTATTTCATGACTCTGTTACCAAAATTAGTACTGGATAACTTTTGTGGACTCTCCAAACAATCTAGCCATCTCTGGCCCCTAGTTTACAAACATTATAGGTGGACCCTCTGTGGCTTCAAAGGGCATTTTAAAAGGCTTTTATTTGCTGCTATCCATATTTTAATTTGAGCACTGCATTAATTCCATTTCACAGATGACAAGCCTATGGCAAAACCTTCTACATCTAGCCCCCCGAAATGAAAGTAGTTCATGAACAAGGGTGAAAGGGATCACCCAGAAAATCCTGACTTCCAGTTCCGTTTGTACTTCCTCATAAGAAGGAAATCTCAAGCTGTTTTTGTGGAACTCAAGGACTTTGTGAATGTGTTTTGCAGGTATGTAGACACATATGTAAAACACACAAGTAAAAGTAAAACCTGACAATGAAAATCCACATGACAATGAAAATCACAGCATTGAGGTGATACAAGTTATTCAAGCCTTGAATTTATTCAAGCCTGCTGTGTTGGCATTCCTAGGCATGCTATGCTGGGGACACAGAGCTAAATAACAAAATTAATATCCTTTTATGAAAAATGCAATCTAGTCAAAATTTTTAAATGTACACGAAGAATTAAAAGTCCCCATTAATGTATTTCTTTACAAATTATTGACCAAGGAGAGAAAGATACTGCAGAACTCTTTTTCCTCATTTTTGAGAAGGTTCATGGAGGAAAATATAGATTTGTAGCTTTGTAATGAATACTACATAAACACAATAGGAGAAGAAAATTTAAGCATTTATGTCCATTTTGCCATAGCATCCATCTGAAAATGGTGTAACATCTGTAATGATAGTCAAAAAGAATGCCCAAAATAAAACAAACAAACAACAACAGAAAAAAACAGGAGCTAAATTCCCTATTAAAGAGGCCGCTAAAATAATCAGGATGTTCAAATATGCATTGTATAGATGAGCCATATGCTGAAACAATGCTGGGGTGCTTCAAAACAGAGTTGGGCAACCATACAAATTAACATGTGCTCTTTATATTTCCTAGTTTGGGAATTATTTATAATTATAGTGGTAGAGAGTAGTTTGCCTTTTATACTAAACTTTATTGGCTACTCTGAACCAAAACAAATATTGTACAAATATTTCAAATGAGAATACATTTGTTTGTTTATAAAATAAACCTCATTAGCTAAATATATTTTTAACATGATATAATTCCACTACCTGATAGTTTTAATAAGTGAAACAAGTTCAGTTTGGTTTGTTAGGGTTACAGTATCACAGTACTACAGATATACTGTGAGCAATGTAATAAACTAAATCTTTGAACTTGATATGCTAAGCAAAATAAACATAAATTTTACTGGTTGAAAAGTTGTGAATTTCTGATAAGAGCAGGCACTGAAGTATCTAAAATTAAGTAAATTTGAATTTTAAACATCTTATTGACATAAAGAATATTGGAAAACGATTTTACCCATAGAAGAGTGAACATTTAGGTGCATGAGTATGAATTTTCTCTTAATTGAACACTTACCAATGATAGTGTATAAGTAGTTTTTATACACTGGCATTAACTCAACTTTGGTGCTAACTGCTTCTACCACATCCTTTTTAAGGTTCTGGTTCAGTTCAGCTGAAAATAGTTCTGAAATTGCAAAGCAAACCATTTACTACTACAATTACTACTTGTAAGTACTGAATTTTATGACTGCAATACTGTGAAGCCAAACAAAATACAGAAATAAATTGTGTGCTGATGTTGATTAAAAAAACTAGGATTGTCATCCAAACCCCCAATTTTAAAGTTTAAGTGTTAATCCAAATAGCCAGGTTGTTCTCACTGATTTATTTATAGCAAGTCAGTGTTATAAACTGTAAGCATAAAGTAATGTTATACATATAAGAAAGGATTTTAACTTTTGTTTGCAACTCCACATAAGGTTTCAGTCCTTAAAGGGTTAAAACTGCTAAAAATGACACTGACCTGATCCAAACTCCTTCCTAACAAAAGGTTTTAAAAGTATGGAAAGACTAAGATACTATAAAGGATCACTCAGTCTTTCTGAGCTTCTTTCTGAGCTTCAACAAGCAAAAGCAATTACAAATTTCCATAAGAGAAGCTATTCTATCATGATGGTTTGTCTCAGAAGCAGACCCCAAGAAGAGGATTTGAATACTAGTGACATTTAGGGAGATGCAGAAATGATACGTAGGGAATAGAAAAGTGAGAAAGGAAGAGAAGGCAATTAATTAAGAGTGTATTATTAGGACAGTTTCATTGAGCACAACCAAAGCATAATTCCACACGGAACCTCTGGGACACAAGGTGGAAACCATGCTGTAGATCTATCACATCTGTAGGGCAGGAAAACTCTATTTATATCGCAACTGCTATCAGTCACTGGAAGAAGTCTGCTCCAATAGGTGTGAATTCTGGGTACTTCCAACACAAGGAGTGGGAAGTCAAGCCCAGTACAGAGAGAGGAAGGCCTGTGAATACATGAAGAGCTCTGAGAGTAGCTGCTACAGGTACACATTGTTTCCCAAACTAATTAATGACCTAATTCTTTACTTTGGCCACCTGATGTGAAGAACTGACTCATTTGAAAAGACCCTGATGCTGGGAAAGATTGAAGGCGGGAGGAGAAGGGGACAGCAGAGGATGAGATGGTTGGATGGCATCACCGACTCAGTGGACATAAGTTTGAGTAAACTCCGGTAGTTGGTGATGGAAAGAGAGGCCTGGCGTGCTGCAGTCCATGGGGTCACAAAGAGTTGGACACGACTGAGCGACTGAACTGAATTCTTTTTTTATGGAGCACTAAATAATTTACATCAAACTTTATTGTCTTGGAAATAGTAAAATCATACAGTGCCCTAATGAATATTATAATATACAGAGTACTTCCACATACCTTATCTATTTTGAGTCTTAAAAACCAGGTATTATTATTTCCATTGTATAGGCAAGAAAAACTAAGGTCTAGATAGGTTTATGGATACTGCTGCTGCTAAGTCGCTTCAGTCGTGTTCGACTCTGTGCGACCCCATAGACGGCAGCCTACCAGGCTTCCCCGTCCCTGGGATTCTCCAGGCAAGAACACTGGAGTGGGTTGCCATTTCCTTCTCCAATGCATGAAAGTGAAACGTGAAAGTGAAGTCGCTCAGTCGTGTCTGACTCTTAGTGACCCCATGGACTGCAGCCCACCAGGCTCCTCCATCCATGGGATTTTCCAGGCAACAGTACTGGAGTGGGGTGCCATTGCCTTCTCCATTATGGATACTGGTAGACCCAAAAAGCAAACTCAAACTTCTGATCTTAAGATCCTAAATATATCAAGCTACTTCTTGCAGGAAATACATTTTTAACTAATAACATATGAGTTTATTAAAGTAATAAATAAATAAATACCAGGGCTTCCCTGGCAGCTCAGATGGTAAAGCATCTGCCTACAATGCAGGAGACCCGGGTTCAATCCCTGGGTCAGGAAGATCCCCTGGAGAAGGAAATGACAACCCACTCCAGTATTCTTGCTTGGAGAATCCCATGGACTGAGGAGTCTGGCAGGCTACAGTCCATGGGGTCACAAAGAGTTGGACACGACTGAGTGACTTCACTTTCTTTATTAAAGTAACCCGCCACCACACCATATATACAGTTCTATGAAACTCAGTAGATGAAAAATTTTTAGACAACTTTGAATTCCGTGGCTACTATAGCTATAGTGAAGCTTGCTGTCACTTTAATGTACTGTGCTGTCTATAGTATTACTGATAGGTACCTGAGATAGCCCTATAAATTTTAAGCTTTTATGTGCCTTCTATATTTCACAGTATAGGATCACAATTTATAATGATATGATATATTGTCATAGAAACTGTCAGCTAGCAAAGTCCAAATATATTTTAAAGATTTGCAGTTACTAACTGTACTGAAGGAAAAACAAAGTCTTCAAAAACATATAGATCTATGATTTGAGAAATTTTAAGCTAATATTTATTGAGTGTTTACTATGTTCCCCACACCACTCTAAGTAATTTATAGATATTAATGCATGAGTTCTCAGAACAGCTCTGTGGGGTGAGTCTGTCATCCTCTACACTATTTGACAAGTGAAAAATCTGAGGCACAAAGAAGTTAAGTAACTTGCCCAAATTATATAGTTTATAAGGGGTAATGCTAAGATTTGACCCATGTAATCTGGCTTCATGGGCTCCATTCAAAGACCTTATGCCATACTGGACTTAACCACAGAGTTGTTCCATGTATTGGCCCATTAAGAATTATCAAGTTTTTAATTCTTATTTAATCAGTGTAAAGAAAAAGTACTTCCTAAACAATCATTGTCAGATAAAAGATCATTTAAACTTGTGCCTGTATTATGAAGAATTACTTCCAATAGACTTGACCCAAACTATCTTAGGCAGAACTTTAATTTTCTAAGATCTCCCTGACATTTTATTATCAAGGGCTTTTAAAATTTTTATTTACTGAAATAAAATCTTCATGTGCATAATTAGAGGCTGCATATTGGAAATGAAGGAGAGGGAGGAAGAGTGAATGAGAGAGAGAGAGACAAGGAGAGAGAGAAAGAGAATATAGATATATACATTCTCAGCCTGAAACAGAAAGTGTCATTAAGTTAGAAAGTCATTTTCTTGCTAAACTAAAGCAGTGCACATTATTCTAATTTATTTAACAGATGTTCTCCTGAAAGAGTTATATGTTGATTTTGACATATTTGTGAAACTACGTATTAACCGACAACACTTTCATTTTTTGTTTGTTTGTTTTCTTATTGATGAAACCTTCAAACGTGCTTTATCTCCTTTCTAGGTGTTTGATCAAGTAGCCAATAAACCAAAAACCTGGATATGCAGTAGTAAACCTTCTTTGTAAATCAAGCATCCTTTAAGAATAATACTAACATTTTTAGTTGAGCAAAAGCAGGGAATAACCAGACATTTCTTTTCTTGATGGGAATCCTACAGCTTTATGTGAAATGAAAATATCTTCTGCCGTATTAATAAACAAGAAATGTCACAGCCATCAGTGATTTCTGGCCTTCAAATGTGAAAGAGGGCTCCCAAAATTGCAATCCAGTGGATGCTGCCATCCCCTGGGGTGATTGCTCAGGAGCTGGGGGGATGCAAGACGCAAGGTGAACAAGGAAACCAGACTGGCCCCAGATAGCTGAGCTGCATTTGAAGGAATGAAGTCAGTGAGCCCAGAGGCTTGCATCTGCCCAAAGAGTGCTAAATTCCTTAACTTGATACCTGATCTTTGATGTTCAGACTGCCTGCTCCCTTTGTTGCAAACTCCTACATAGCCTGATTGATTACCCCTTCTGCCTCCTTGGAGCAGTCTCCCGGGATCTGAGTCCTAAACATTCCCACCAAATAAAAGAACTCTCTACTTTCAGGTTGTGACTATATTTTTCAGTCAACACTTAAAACATTGCATGTAGGGAGAAGGAGGCTGGTAATGGAGATGTTTGCGGTGGGGGTGGGGGTGGGGGGGGGTGCCGGGGCGGGGAAAATGACGTCTTTCAAGAATATGGAAGTGAAGTTGCTTAGTCGTGTCCGACTCTTTGCGACCCCATGGACAGTAGCCTACCAGGCTCCTCCGTCCATGGGATTTTCCAGGCAAGAGTACTGGAGTGGGCTGCCATTTCCTTCTCCAAGAATATGGAAGGAAATCCTAAATGGGAGACATCAGACACCATTGCACAAATGGTCTATGACTCTAAGACCTCTCAATTAAAACTGTTCACATCTAGGCAAAGAAGCACAACAGCAGTAGAAAAGTCAATAAAGAGAAACAAAGTGGATGCCAGGGTGGTGAGGTCAGTACCTGTGGCATCACAGCAATAAATAACTTCAACATTAGAATCAGTAATCTGATTCTAGGACACCGGCATCCTACCAATCCACTACCTCCCGTCTTACAATTGCCCATGGGTAAAAGTAATTACTCGCCATACTCATGAAAAGCCGAAGAGACCGTTTGGGGTATTATCCACTTCTCAGAAGTGAGAATAAAAGAGATAGTTCAATGTTCACTAATGTGGTTGATTTTCACTCTGAATCTCTTAATGAAAAAAAAAAAAAAAGACATTCAAGCTGTCAAACAGTCACCTACTACTACTACTAAGTCACTTCAGTCATGTCTGACTCTGTGTGACCCCATAGACGGCAGCCCACCAGGCTCCCCCGTCCCTGGGATTCTCCAGGCAAGAACACTGGCGTGGCTTGCCATTTCCTTCTCCAATGCATGAAAGTGAAAAGTGAAAGGGAAGTCGCTCAGTCGTGTCTGACTCTTAGTGATGCCATGGACTGCAGCCCACCAGGCTCCTCCATCCATGTGATTTGCCAGGCAAGAGTACTGGAGTGGGGTGCCATTGCCTTCTCCGAAACAGTCACCTAAATGTGTATATAATACAAAGTGATTACAAATATGAACAAGTTTTTAATTGTGTGTGTGTGTGTGTGTGTGGCTTAACATGAGATTTCAAACTTAAAAATACTCTGTATATGTGCACTTGAATATCTGTTTTCTTACCATGTGGTCACAGGTATGTAATCTTTGAGTTTTGAGAACAATTCAAACCTTCAACCGACATAAAGAAAAACTGAGTCATTCTGTGTAAGAAATTTTTAATCCCTTGCCAACTGTGCATTCAAAGGAAAGCAACTCATACTCACAAATATTCATGCAAATGCATGTAGCCACAAGGATGTGTTTGAGAAGCTATACATTAGCCGACACTATATTTTTAAAATCACTTTAGGGGCTTTTCTGGTAGCTCAGCTGGTAAAGAATTCACCTGCAATGCAGGAGACCCTGGTTCGATTTCTGGATAGGGAAGATCCCTTGGAGAAGGGATAGGCTACCCACTCCAGTATTCTTGAGCTTCCCTGGTGGCTCAGATGGTAAAGAATTCACCTGCAATGTGGGAGACCTGGGTTCGATCCCTGGGCTGGGAAGATGCCCCCACTCCAGTATTCTGACCTGGAGAATTCAATGGACAGAGGAGCCTGGCAGCCTACAGCCCATGGCATCACAAAGAGTTGGACACAACTGAGCAGCTTTCACTTCATTTGACTTCATAGTGCTTTAAATTTCAGTTAGCATAAAATCAAATTGACCAAATGCTGAGGCTGGCAAGTATCCGGCTCATTTGGTTGAGGTCTCTATGTTTAATTTTAGTCATGGAAGGAAAATTAGACAACTACTCCCATTTTATGATATTGGTAGACAGGTCTTACATATAAGTAAATAAAACATGGCTGGTGAACTCAAGGAGCTTCCACTCCACTTGTGGGGATGAACACAATATATGATGAATCATCTTGGAAATGATCCAGCATCAAATAGAGGGGGGCAGAACTTGACCTGGACCTTGAAGTATAAGTACAGTTAAGAAATTCAGGGGAAAATAAGTTATTTAAAGTCAGGGCACAGAATGAGCTGGTGAGAATGGGCATGGTAGTTGGAGATAAAGAGAGGATGGGGAGGAGTTCTGTGTAATGGGAAAGGACAGTTTATATTGAAGAATCATGGAAATACATTTGAATAAGTAGAACAGGACCAAACCAAAAGCTTCTGCTATTAATAAAAATAGATGCAATTAATAATGATAATAACTAATAATTTATCTTATTAAAAAGTTTCTATTCCCCCCAAAATTAGTAAATCTGCTGTATTTTAAAGCAGTTCAGTTCAGTCGCTCAGTCGTGTCTGACTGTTTCCGACCCCATGAATTGCAGCACACCAAGCCTCCCTGTCCATCACCAACTCCTGGAGTTCATTCAAACTCACGTCCATCGAGTCAGTGATGCCATCCAGCCATCTCATCCTCTGTAGTCCCCTTCTCCTCCTGTCCCTAATCCCTCCCAGCATCAGAGTCTTTTCCAATGAGTCAACTCTTCTCATGAGGTGGCCAAAGTACTGGAGTTTCAGCTTTAGCATCATTCCTTCCAAAGAACACTCAGGACTGATCTCCTTTAGAATGGACTGTTTGGATCTCCTTGCAGTCCAAGGGACTCTCAAGAGTCTTCTCCAACACCACAGTTCAAAAGCATAAGTTCTTCGGCGCTCAGCTTTCTTCACAGTCCAACTCGCACGTCCATACATGACCACTGGAAAAACCATAGCCTTGACTAGACGGACCTTTGTTGGCAAAGTAATGTCTCTGCTTTTGAATATGCTATCTAGGTTTGTCATAACTTTCCTTCCAAGGAGTAAAGTGAAGTCGCTCAGTCGTGCCCAACTCTTTGTGACCCCATGGATAGTAGCCTGCACCAAGCTCCTCCATCCATGGGATTTTCAAGGCAAGAGTACTGGAGTGGGTTGCTATTTCCTTCTCCAGGGAACCTTCCCAACCCAGGGAAGGAGTAAGCCTCTTTTAATTCATGGCTGCAATCACCATCTGCAGTGATTTTGAAGCCCAGAAAAATAAAGTCTGACACTGTTTCCACTGTTTCTCCATCTATTTCCCTTGAAGTGATGGGACTGGATGCCATGATCTTTGTTTTCTGAATGTTGAGCTTTAAGTCAACTTTTTCTCTCTCCTCTTTCACTTTCATCAAGAGGCTTTTTAGTTCCTCTTCACTTTCTGCCATAAGGGTGTTGTCATCTGCATATGTGCATATTTTAAATCACCAGTGACCAGAATGAGCCTAAAGGTTTATTTTTATTGTTTTTCATATTCTATTCCTTTCTTCTTATTAAAATATACTCTTTAGTTCTTTCATTAAGGATCTGTGAATAAATAGCTTTAACACACTTTTGGGGGTTTTTAATCTTTTGGGTTTTTTTATCGTGTTTTTGGTGTTAGTATTTTGTGTTTTTGTCTAGAGAGCCATATAAAATTTCTTTATATTCTCTTATTCTTGAGTGGTACTTTATTAACTATAGTCAAAACTGTGGAAATTTCTAGTTTCCAGTCTTTCTAGCAAGTAAGAAGTTGGAACTTGTCACTCCCAACCACATAACAAGGAAAAAGCTGCAAAAGCTAAAAGGCAATAACTCCTCTTAGATTCACAAAAGAACTGAGGCCCCAGGGCAAACCACCATCCCCCCAAAATGAAGAGACACACAGGCTGATAGAGAGAATCATAATTTACCAAATCAGAAATCTTTGTGGGAACTAGCACCAAAGTAGAAAAACCTAAACAGTGACTAATGAATTGCGAGAGGATCAAGGTAGAGAAGTTCAAGAGTTTAAAACTCATGGAGGTCCAGTCTTGGAGTGGGGGATCCACACTTGCATGTGTGAATCTCCACAAGCCCTACCAGGTTCCTTTGACAGCAAAGATTGGTGAAAATTTTCTCACTTCTAGTAGGAGGAGGATGAAAACACTCACTTGGAAAAGCGCCCAGAGCATTCTCTTTGTAACAAGTCTTGCTCTCAAAAGAAACTATTTTACCAGAGCCTAACCAGTCCATTCTAAAGGAGATCAGTCCTGAGTGTTCTTTGGAAGGAATGATGCTAAAGCTGAAACTCCAGTACTTTGGCCACCTCATGCGAAGAGTTGACTCACTGGAAAAGACTGTGATGCTGGGAGGGATTGGGGGCAGGAGAAGGGGACGACAGAGGATGAGATGGCTGGATGGCATCACTGACTCGATGGACGTGAGTTTGAGTGAACTCCGGGAGTTGGTGATGGACAGGGAGGCCTGGCGGGCTGCAATTCATGGGGTTGCAAAGAGTCAGACTCGACTGAGTGACTTGAACTGAACTGACTGGGAATTTATTCAAAGACTAACCAACCTGAGGGAACAGAAATATCCACCCCAGTTGCCTTAACCTTCCTGTCCTATCTAAGGAGGAAAAAATAAAACAAAACTGAGACGCATCTGTGAAGATCACAGCCCAGGGGCACAGGCTCACCACAACACTGAAATCTAATCAAGTGTTAAGTTAGTCACTCAGTCGTGTAGCCCGCCAGGCTTCTCTGCCGATGGAAATTTCCAGCAAGAATACTGGAGTGGGTAGTCATTCCCCTCTCCAGGGGATCTTCCTGACCCAGGAATCAAACCCTGGTCCCCTGCATTGCCAGTGGATTCTTTACTGTCTGAGCCACCAGGGAAGCCTACCAGGACTATAGAATGCAATATTTCCCCATTCTCTTTACCTTATCTGTATCTGTGTGGGCGCCTGTGAAACACTGAAGAGAACTATGTGCTCAAGTGAAAGAACCATACATCCCAGACAGTTTTTAAGAAGTCTCTAGATAAATCCAAAGACAACAGGTGAGACAAAAACAAGGACACCAGAGGAAATTTTAGCCTCTGAAACCTACAGCTAGGGTAAACAGTAAACAAAGTCTAACCCCTAGTCAGATAAATATAAAACCTCAGTAAAGGGTTATTTACCTCAGCGCTTTTATCCACTATAACATGTTTTGTTTTGAACAACTACAAAAAAAACTGCAAAGCATACTAAAAGATAACAAATACAAGTTGATGAAATGTCAGAACTGGACTCATAAAAGTTAGAATTATCAGAAAAGTAATTTAAAATAGCTATCCTAAACCATCATTTGCATATATCATTCCATTGTTTTCTGCCCTTTATTGTAGTTTTTATATATATTTTCAGACTAGTTACTGTTTCTTCTGTAGGTAATCTGCTTTTTATTCTGTAGTAGCTAATAAGATTCTTTCTTTGTTTCTGGATATTTTATATTTCCAGGTATGGATTTATTTTCATTGCTAGAACTTATGTTTTTCTAAATAATGTTGATATCATTCCTCAGTTCTAGAAAATTATAACCAAAGCTCTTTGAATATTTCTCCCCTTATTTAGACAAATGTTAGAACTTTCTATTCCTTTCTATTCTACATATTTGTAAAGCTCTTTCATATTTTCCATATCATCATCTGAAGTGCAATCTCCTTATTTGCTTATTTTTGGCTGGGCTGTCTTTACTGCTGCATGGGCTTTTCTCCAGTTACAACAAGTGGGGGCAAGTCTTTGTTGTAATGTGCAGGCTTCCCATTGCAATGACTTCTCTTGTTGTGTGGCATGGGCTCTAGGGTGCTTGGGCTTCAGAAGTTGTGGGTCCTTGGCTCTAGAGCATAGGCTCAATAGTTGTGGCATGCAGGATTAGTTGCTTTGCAACATGTGAGATCTTCCCAGACCAGGGATCAAACTCTTGTCTCCTGCATTGGCAGGCAGATTCTTTACCACTGAGCCACCAGGGAAGCACCCTCTTAATTTCTTTAAATTGTTTTTCCAACCCATTTTTATTTTCAGTTATGTCCAATCCACTGTTTTATATAGTTCATCCAGTTTTATTTTAATTTGAATGATTATATTTCATATTCTTGAAAGTTATAGTTTTATCTTTTGCAAAATTACTTTTATATACTTTTATAAACATACTACTGTCCTTTTCTTATAGTTGAGTTACCAATAATTTAAAATACTTTATAGTATCTAATTAAGAGTGTTCATCCCAAATATTCTGAAGGACAAAGCTTGATACATCTTGTATTTGCTGATTCTCAATCACAGTTATAATCTATGTGTTTCCTAATTTTTTTGAGTTCATCTTTAGCTTGAGCTTTTTTGTGTGAATTCTGCATAGATGATTTGTAAAATGTCTCTCCAAGGTGACTCTTTGTTTGCCTATGCCAGGGTGCTCTACACCTAATAGCCTGGGAGCGATCTTTATGTTCATTTTTCAGTGGGGGTTTTCTTACCACACTAATAGCATTAAATCAGACTCCAAGTGAAACTTTTTAAAAACAGAGATCCTAAACCAAGGCAAGTTTCTTTGTTATTTCTCTGTGTCATTGAGTAGAATCCTAAAACCTCAGTAGTTACCTATTGGTGGTGGTGGTTTAGTTGCTAAGTCATGTCCAACTCTTGTGATCCCATGGACTGTAGCCCACTAGGCTCCTCTGTCCACGGGATTCTCCAGGCAAGAACACTGGAGTGGGTTGGCATTTCCTTCTCCAGGGGATCTTCCCAACCTATTACCAAGTACAATATTATCTTTCTCTCGTCTTCCTCCAGTCTAGGACTGTTGTGGCATTGGTTCATATATCTAATGCTTTTTTTTTTTTTTTTTTTCCTGGTACTTGCTGATTTTCCTGTCTTGCTTACTAGTTCCACTATGGATTTTTATAGAAATTCAACTATTCTTCTTAGTGTCTAAAAGTTTGCAGTGACAGTATTGTTCTATTGGCTTAGACCATATCTTTCTAAAACTAAAGGGCCAAAGTATTTTTTAATTCATATCTCAGAATGAACTTTAATGAACTTTAATTCTTTACCATAAGCAAAAGAAAATAAACTTTGGAAAATATAGAGGAGACAGACTTATGCCTATTTTTTTCTGTCTATTTATAAATACACATACAGACACAGGAAGCATACACACTCCCCACTTTCTGTCCCTGATAGATTATATCTGTATTGAGGATGGCAGTGGGGATCGAGCAGGATGAGTCAGAAATGTCTGGTTAAAAGGGGAAGTGTTTTACTCTATTCTAAGAATCTAAAACCCAGGAACTGAGACCAAACTCACTCAGTCACTTATCCACATACAAGCAAGTAGGTCCAGACAAAATGCCAAAAGTGAAAATGGGCTTCTTGGGCTGGAGGTTAGAATAAGGGAATGGGGCTGGCATGGATAGGCAGTTGCTAAAAAACTAAAAATAGCCACTAGTGGTGAAAGGAGTGAAACAAGCCAGAATTCATTAGGAAAAAAAAAGCCCTAAACATTAATCCTAAATATTAATGGGTGTCCTTAACTTTAAAATGGAAATAACAGGCAAACCTATCTTCCTAAGCTGTAATGAGGGGTGATATGAAAACTAATAGTAATCGGCACCAGCCAAGAACATAGGCACCAGTCAATCAGTTGTTGTTCAGTCACCTAGTTGTGTCCAACTCTTTGTGATCCCATGGACTGCAGTATGCCAGGTCTCCCTGTCCCTCACCATCTCCCAAAGTTTGCCCAAGTTCATGTCCATTGCATAGGTGATGCAATACAGCCATCTCATCCTCTGATGCCCTCTTCCCTTTCTGTCCTCAATCTTTCCCAGTATCAGGGACTTTTCCAATGAGTAGGCTGTTCACATCAGATGACCAAAATACTAGAGCTTTAGCTTCAGTATCAATCCTTTCAATGAGTATTCAGGATTGATTTCCCTTAAGATTGACTGGTTTGATCTCCTTGTTGTCCAAGGGATTTTTAGGAGTTTTCTCTAGCACCACAGTTTAAAGGCATCAATTCTTTGGTGCTCTGCCTTCTTTATGGTCCAGCTCTCACAACCATACGTGACCACTGGGAAGACCATAGCCTTGACTATACAGACCTTGGTTGGCAGAGAAATATCTCTGTTTTTCAATACACAGTCTAGGTTTGTCATAGCTTTCCTGCCGAGAAGCAATCTTCTGATTTCATGGCTGTAGTCACAATCCACAGTGAGTTTAGAGCCCAAGAAGATGAAATATGTCACTACTTTCACCTTTTCCCCTTCTACTTGCCATGAAGTAATGGGGCCAGAAATTAAAAGATGCTTACTCCTTGGAAGAAAGGTTATGACCAACCTAGATAGCATATTCAAAAGCAGAGACATTACTTTGCCAACAAAGGTCCATCTAGTCAAGGCTATGGTTTTTCCTGTGGTCATGTATGGATGTGAGAGTTGGACTGTGAAGAAGGCTGAGCACCAAAGAATTGATGCTTTTGAACTGTGGTGTTGGAGAAGACTCTTGAGAGTCCCTTGGACTGCAAGGAGATCCAGCCAGTCCATTCTGAAGGAGATCAGCCCTGGGATTTCTTTGGAGGGAATGATGCTAAAGCTGAAACTCCAGTACTTTGGCCACCTCATGAGAAGAGTTGACTCATTGGAAAAGACTCTGATGCTGGGAGGGATTGAGGGCAGGAGGAGAAGGGGACGACAGAGGATGAGATGGCTGGATGGCATCACTGACTCGATGGACGTGAGTCTAGGTGAACTCCGGGAGTTGGTGATAGACAGGGAGGCCTGGCATGCTGCGATTCATGGAGTCACAAAGAGTCAGACACGACTGAGTGACTGAACTGAACTGAACTGAATGGGGCCAGATGCCATGGTCTTAAATTTTTTAATATTTAGTTTTAAGCCGGCTCTTTCAGTTTCCTCCTTCATCCTCATCAAAAGGCTCTTTAGTTCCTCTTTGCTTTCTGCCATTGGAGTGGTGTCATTCACATATCTGAAGATGTTGATATTTCTCCTGCCTATCTTGATTCCAGCTTGTAACTCATCCAGCCTGGCATGACTCAAGATTTGCTCTGCATATAGGTTAAACAAACAGGGTGACAACAGACAGCCCTGTCTTACTCCTTTCTCAATCTTGATCGAATCAGTTGTTCCATACAGGGTTCTCTTGCTTCTTGATCTGCATACAGGTTTCTCAGGAGACAGGTAAGACGGTCTGGGGTTTCCATCTCTTTAAGAGCTTTCCACCATTTGTTATGATCCATACAATCAAGGCTTTAGTGTAGTTGATGAAATAGAGGCAGATGTTTTTCTGGAATTCCCTTGTTTTCTCTATGATCCAGTGAATGTTGACAATTTAATCTCTGGTTCCTCTGCCTTTTCTAAACCCAGTTTGGAACCAGTGGTGAAAGAATCAGTCTAGTCATACTATTGCCTATAGGTAAATGTCCTAGTTGTGGTGTATGTTAAACGAGATTGTACAAGCAAAGGATTGCCCATTGTGTCTGACACAGACCAAGCACTCAATAAATATGAATTATTACCATTGAAAGTGAGTGAAAGTGAAAGTCTCTCAGTCGTGTCCTACTCTTTGCAACCCAATGGACTGCCCATGGAATTCTCCAGGCCAGAACACTGGAGTGGGTAGCCTTTCCCTTCTCCAGGGGATCTTCCCAACCCAGGGATCAAACCCAGGTCCCCCACATTGCAGGCGGACTCTTTATCACCTAAGCCACAAGGGAAGCCCAATTACCATTACCTGAGATCAAATAAAAGCAAGATGTAAATAAATACGGAAGGATGAGGTCCATATGAGAGCCTCCAAACATATGATTAATGTTCTTATCTTACTTTTATTAACTGGTAGATACATGGAACAATGGAGTTATATTGGCCCAGAGAACAAAAGTCAGGTCAATGATGCCCAGAAATGATAAGTGAGCTCTTTCCATTTCACAGAGAAATTAAGACATACAGCCAGAAGAATTCAGGTTTCCTAATTCTCATTCTACTACATCAAAATATCTCTATAATAATTATTTATATTTATATGGATTTCTGACAGTTTCCAAAATATTTTGACATACATTATCATTTTCAATGATAATCAATGAATAAACAAAAGGATACTTTAGCTTCCGGTAGCGGTGGGGGTGGGACAGAACAGCAATAAATGGGACAGAACAGCAATATAGCTGGATTTCAAATCCACTTTAGGGTGACCAAAATTTAAAGAATGTTGTTTTAAATGCCACAGCTCAAGAACTGGACAAGTTCAATACATATCAATGCAAATATGTTAGATGCAGTGCAGATAGTTTCCATGGTAATTTCCATATGATGGATGGATGGATAGATTAAATTTTTGTTTTGAGCTTCTGAAAACGAAAATACTACATAAAGCAAAAACTGCTTGAAATTATATCTCACAAAAGAATCTTTTCTTGGTAATACTGAAGACACAACAAAAATGTATCTCAAAAAAGAGCTTTCTATAACTGTGGATTTATCAATTAAAACTTTTGACTTAGGGGAAAGAACAAGATGGTGGAGGAATAGGTGTACATGGAGTACATCTCTCTCTATGGATACATCAGAAATACACCTTCAGACACAGAAGTGCATGCAGAACACCAGCTGAGAGCAGACAGGAGTACCTGACCAGCAGAAAAGAAAATATAAACACATACAAAGCTCAGTAGGACAACGGAATTAGGGGGAAAAACAGGAATGTCAGTAGGACTGGACCTGCCCTCAGTGGGTGGGGGAACTGAGGCAGGTGTCCGATCCCCACAGCGGGGCAACTGTCTGAGTCAAAGGAGAAACATTTAAGGCTGAGAGTGAAACAGCTGATCTGTGGCAGCCTAAATGGAATGAGAATCAGACAATCCTTGCCGCAGCCATACAGGGACAGCCATACAGGGACTCAAAAAGAGTCCCAGACAGGGACACAGATCCCCTGGAAGGCACAGCAGCTGGGAGCTGGAGTTTCGGGATTGTGGTGCAATCCCCAGGCGAGGGCTGCTGTTGACTGCAGAGAGACGGATCAGGGGGGATGTGAGGAAGGAGATTGTGGTGGGAAGATATCTGTGGAGGAAAGGTGGGCAGCCACAGAAGAGGGGCAATGCTGCTGAGTCACATGCAAGGGGTGGAGACATCATCATAGCCTCTCTCCTCCCACACATGCCAGCATTGGCAGCTGAACAATAGAGAGGCTGGCCAATCAAATGCCTGATGCACTGAACTACAGAGTAGGACCCCATCCAGGATGCTCCTTTAAGGGACTGATGTCCCAAATTACAGAGTAGGACCCCAGCCACGGGGGCCCCTCTATGTGCCTGATGCACCCAACAACGGAGAAGGACCCCAGGCAAGGGAGCCCTCTAAGTGCCTAAACGGGCAGAGCTACAGAGAAATACTGACCAAAGAGGCCTTCAGATTGCCAGCTAAAAGAGCTCAAAAAGAGACTCTGATAGGGCCATCACTCCTGTGGTGGAGGCAGTCCATGTTCCTGCACAGTTGGTGCCGCCAGGGTCCCTGCAAGCCAAGCAGCTGTGCCACCTTCACACTCAACTCTCACTGGGGCAGAGCTACCATAGGCAAAAAAAGTCATGCGCCTATGCACACAAGGTTGCTTTGGTAGTGTCTGACTCTTTGGGACCTTGTAGACTGTGGCCTACCAGGCTTCTCTGTCAGGGAGGAGGGTTCTCCAGGCAAGAACACTGGAGCGTATTGCCCAATACTGGTTGCCATACCCTTCTAGAGCACAATATTTCCTGCTGCCCTAGCCACCAACTCCCCTGAGTACCTGGTGCTGCCAGAACCCATGCGACCCACCAGCTGCACTACCTCCACACCTGGCCCTCACAGGGGCAAACCCAAGCTCTCCAGGACAGCCTCCGGAGCTAAACCCCAGTGGATGACCCACATGTAGAGGTGGAAATGAAACCACAATTGAAACCCAGGGGCAATGTGGCTAAGGAAGAAGATCCCAAACCTTCCCACCAGCTGTATTAGCTGCAGATTAAATTTACACGATCAACTAGGCAGTCTCTGTGTCTATAGAATATATAAAAGAGGGTTCAGGATGGGGAACACATGTATACCTGTGGTGGATTCATGTTGATATATGGCAAAATCAATACAATATTGTAAAGTTAAAAAATAAAAAAACAAAACAAAACAAAGATCATTGAGAGCTCCTACAAAAGAAAATGCACTAGCTCTGATAGCTGTGGACATTGGAGGCAAGAACACACAGGAGTAGGACCAGACTAGAACCTGAACCGCCCCTACAGCGGGTCCATAGGTTAGCACAGTGTTAGAGGGCATCTTTAGGAGGTGAGGTGGACTGTGACTCCCAGTGAGGGAAAGGATTCTGACAGCAGTGACTCAAGAAAAACATTTATTATCCTTATGTATTGACTTGTTCTGTAGATTTCTTTGGATTTTTTTTCCTTTTCTTCCCCCTCTGTTGTAGCTATCGATTTTATTGGCACAATGAAATCTAGTTAAGCTTTTGAGCTTTTTTTTTTCTCAGTCACATGATTTATTGTTGTTATAAACCTCTGCCTCTATGTTGGGCTTTTACAGTTCTGTAGAGTTTTCCTTTTTTTTTTTTTTCTTTTCATTTGTAATTTTTAAACCTATTATTATTTTTTCTACATTTATTCCTTTGTTTGCTTTTCCTACTGTTCTTTTCCCCTTGCAGTTAATCCTTAATCTACATAAATCTTTATCTACCTCTATTTAACTTTGCATATCTACCCTTTCTTTCTTTCCTTTCCTCTCAATATATTTTTAGTTTTATTTTCATTGCTTTATTCCCCAATTTGCACCTTGCTGTAGTTTTGTTTTCCAGTTTGTGCTTTAGTTAGTTTTGTTCATAACTGGTAAATATAATTTTTGATTTCCTTTGTTCAACAGCCCAATCTATTGTACTATATTTTTGCTGGACTGTTTTCACTTTGCTTATGGGTGTATACGTATATGTGTATATTCCATAATTTTAATTATTATTTGCCTGATTTTGTAACCATCATTTGTCTGGGGTTCATCTTTGGTTTTTCATTTTTGGATATTTGTTTTAATCTCACTTAGTGCCATAACAAACCACTTGTGGAATCTTCATTCCTGACCAGAGATCAAGCCCTGAACCTTTGGAGTGGGAGCACTGACTCCAAGACCCTAGATTACCAGAAAACTAACGCTAGGGAATATCAAATAGTGAGAACTCACACAAAGGAAACCACTGGAATACAAGACCCAGCATCACCCAACCACCAGTAACACCCTGTACAGGACACCTCATCTAAACAACAAGCAAAACAAAAATACAAACCCAATCAGGATTCCGACCTCATTCAGCCTTGCCCATCACAGGAAAAACAAACAAGCAAAGAAACAAAAACTCAGCACAAATCTCACCCTATACAAAGCTTACACAAACCACTGGACCAACCTTAGGCGGGCAGAAACCAAAAGGAAGAAAGAATTCAACCTTGAAGACTGGGAAAAGGAGACCTCAAACACAATAAATTAAAAAAAAAAAAAAATTGTGAAAATGCAGAGAAATACTGCACAAATGAAGGAACAAACCAGAAACACAGAAGTCCAAATAAATGAAGAGGAAATAGGCAAATTACCTGAAAGAGAATTCAGAATAATGATAATAAAGATGACCAAAAAACCTTGAAAACAAAATGGAGAAAATCCAAGAATCCGTTAACAAAGGCCTAGAAGAATTAAAGCAAAAACATGCAGAGACAAACAACAAAATTACTGAAATTAAAAATACTCTAGAAGGAATCAATAGCAGTATATCTGTGGTACTGGCACAAAAAGAGAAATATAGACCAATGGAACAAGATAGAAAGCCCAGAAATAAGCCCATGCACCTATGGGTACCTTATTTTTGACAAAGGAGGCAAGAATATGCAATGGGGCAAAACAGCCTCTTCAATAAATGGCGCTGGAAAAACTGGACAATTACATGTAAAAGAATGAATTAGAACACTTCTAACACCATAAGCAAAGATAACCTCAAAATGGATTAAAGACCTAAATGTAAGACCAAAAACTATAAAACTCTTACAACAAAACGTAGGCAGAAAACATTCAATGACATAAATCAAAGCAATTTCCTTTATGACACACCTCCTAGACTAATGGAAATAAAAACAAAAGTAAGAAAGTGGGACCTGATTAAATTTAAAAGCTTTTGCACAGCAAAGGAAACTATAAGCAAGGTGAAAAGACAACCCTCAGAATGGGAGAAAATGGTAGCAGATGAAACAACTGACAAAGGATTAATTTCCAAAATATACAATCAGCTCATACAACTCAATGCCAGAAAAACAAACAAGCCAATCAAAAAGTGGGGAAAAGCCCTAAACAGACATTTCTCCAAAGAAGACATACAGATGGCTAATAAACACATGAAAAGATGCTTACTATCTCTCATTATTAGAGAAATGCAAATCACAACTACAATGAGATATCACCTCACACTGGTAAGAATGGCCATCATCAAAAAGTCTACAAACAATAAATGCTGGAGAGAGTGTGGAAAAAGGGAACACTTTTGCACTGTTGGTGGGAATGTAAATTGATACAGCCCCTATGAAAGACGGTATGGAGATTCCTTAAAAAACTAGGAATAAAACCACCATGTGACCCAGCAATTCCACTCCTAGGCATATACCCTGAGGAAACCAAAATTGAAAAAGACACATGTATCCCATTGTTCATTGCAGCACTATTTACAATATCTAGAACATAGAAGCAACCTAGATGTCCATTGACAAATGAATGGATAAAGAATTTGTGGTACATATACACAGTGGAATATTACTTAGCCATAAAAATGAACACATTTGAGTTCTGATGAGTTGGATGAACCTAGAATCTATAATACAGAGTGAAGTGAGTCAGAAAGAGAAAGATATATATCTTATCCTAACACACGTATATGGAAACTTAAAAAAAAAAAAATAGTAGTGAGGAATTTATTTGCAGGGAAGAATGGAGAAACAGACATAGCGAATAGACTTGTGGAATGGGGAGAGGGCAGGAGAGAGTGGGATGTGTGGAAGGAGTAACATGGAGACTTATATTGCCATGTGTGAGGTAGACAGCCAACGGGAATTTACTGTGTGCCTCGGGGGGCTCAGGCTGGGGCTCTGGGTCAAACTGGAGGGGTGGATGGGGAGGGAGATGAGGGGGTGTTCAAAAGGCAGGGGATATATGTATACCTTCGTAATTATCTTGGTCATGAAGATCTTTTTTGTACAGTACTTCTGTGTATTCTTGCAACCTCTTCTTAATATGTTCTGCTTCTGTTAGGTCCATATCATTTCTGTCCTTTATTGAGCCCATCTTTGCATGACATGTTCCCTTGGTATCTCTAATTTTCTTGAAGAGATCTCTAGTCTTTCCCATTGTGTTGTTTTCCTCTATTTCTTTGCACTGATCACTGAGGAAGGCTTGCTATTTTTTGGAACTCTGCATTCAGATGCTTATATCTTTCCTTTTCTCCTTTGCTTTTCACTTCTCTTATTTTCACAGCTATTTGTAAGGCCTCCTCAGACAGCCATTTTGCTTTCTTGCATTTCTTTTCCATGGGGATGATCTTGATCCCTGTCTCCTGTACAATGTCACAAACCTCCGTCCATAGTTCATCAGGCACTGTATCAGATCTAGTCCCTTAATCTATTTCTCACTTCCACTGTGTAATCATAAGGGATTTGATTTAGGTCATACCTGAATGGCCTAGTGGTTTTCCCTACTTTCTTCCATTTAAGTCTGAATTTGGCAATAAGGAGTTCATGATCTGAGCCAAGGCTGTGGTTTTTCCAGTAGTCATGTATGGATGTGAGAGTTGGACTGTGAAGGAAGCTGAGTGCCGAAGAATTGATGCTTTTGAACTGTGGTGTTGGAGAAGACTCTTGAGAATCCCTTGGACTGCAAGGAGATCCAACCAGTCCATTCTAAAGGAGATCAGTCCTGAGTATTCTTTGGAAGAAATACTTTGGCCACCTCATGAGAAGAGTTGATTCACTGGAAAAGACTCTGATGCTGGGAGGGATTGGGGGCAGGAGGAGAAGGGGAAGACAGAGGATGAGATGGCTGGATGGTATCACTGACTCGATGGACGTGAGCTTGAGTGAACTCCGGGAGTTGGTGATGGATAGGGAGGCCTGGCGTGCTGCAATTCATGGGGTCGTAAAGAGTCGGACACGACTGAGTGACTGAACTTAACTGAACTGAATATGTATACCTTCGGCTGATTCACGTTGAGGTTTGACAGAAAACAACAAAATCTGTAAAGCAATTATCCTCCAATAAAAAAATAAATTAAACAAACAAAAAAAACAAACAACCTTTGACTTAGTTTTCCCCTTTTATGACATGGAAAATATAAATCAGAAAACATAATAGTTAAAAGCCTAGACTCTGGAATCTGGAATCTTGGCTCCATTCTATCTTAGATGTGGGCCCATGGGCAAGTTGCTTAACCTTGATAGGCCTCTCTTCCATTTATTAAATGGGTTTATAACAGAACTACTTCATAACGTTGCTGTAAGGATTAAATGAATTGGTGCATGTAAAGGTCCTACAAAAGTGCTTAGCACAGAGCATATCCTCAATAGATGTTAGTTTATTACTGTATTCTTTCCTGTCTCTTTTCACTTCTCCATGTGACTTCCAAAAGAATTTTTAAATTTTTGATTTGTCTTAATATTGGGGATGTAGCAAGGGATTTTTAGATTGGGTCCTATACTTAGGAATGTGCTCATCAGCAAGTAACAATACAAAATATCACCTGTGCAACAATAACAACAACAACAACAAAAAATAGAGGATTCTTTTTCTCAAATAAGAAACCCGGAATTAAGGGACCACTTGCATAAATTCATGGCTAGCTGAGGTCGGAGTCTGAATCTGTGTATCTCTTGATTTGTCCTTATTTAGCTTCACAATTTCAAGGCAGGTAGAGGGTGGAAAAGAGAAGGGTGGCTCCAGTAACATCTGCTCCTTTTATTAGGAAAACAAAAATCCCAGAAATCTGCAACAGTTCTCCACTTGTGTCTCATTGGTCAGGACTCTGCCACTTCCGCTCATAGCTGCAAGGAAGGCTGAGGAAGTTATTCTTTAGCTGGGCATTCTGCCATCCTGTTCAAAATTGGAATCCTGTTGGCAACGAAGAGGAGGAATGGATAATGTTTGCCACAGGTGCACGAGGGATCTTGCAGCATCTGATAAAAAGAATTCATTAGGTAATGCTCCCTTGAACACTTGAGACTAAAATGAGCTATGTAATGTCTAGATAGTTTCAGCTTCCAGTCAAAGCACATATTTTGCCTTCTCTTTCTTCCTGAATTTATTTCCTCTGTACTTAGTACTCTCATTCTGCCTATAATCAAAATTTAGGAAATGCCGTATATGAGGGTTAATGCGGCCACATTGCCATGGAAGGCAATTACTGCTAGGTTGCTGTGGTACCTCTGCAGGTGTATGTAAAGGTCTCAGGAACAAAAATCTAAAATACTCACTTGCAGTCCCCCACTGCTTTGCTCCAGAATCCAACCTACTCTGTCTCTGCAATGTATATAATCAAAAGAGTGCAGG
Organism: Bubalus bubalis; assembly: GCF_019923935.1. Classification (NCBI taxonomy): domain Eukaryota; kingdom Metazoa; phylum Chordata; class Mammalia; order Artiodactyla; family Bovidae; genus Bubalus; species Bubalus bubalis. The sequence goes on along the minus strand of NC_059159.1, from coordinate 120,035,213 downwards.
TGCTCAGCCTGATTGAATTGAGCCTGCTTCCCTCCAGACTATAGCAATTCTCATGCAGGAGAGTAGTATGGTGGATGTGATGGAAGAGACCGCTCCCTGATTATGGAAATTTGTCATTGGTGTTGGAGGCTATTTTTTGTATTATTTACACTATTCTGTCTGGCGGTAATATTTCTGTCTACCGGTGACAATTACATTGCTCTTGACTGGCGCAGATCAGCAGTTTGTGATAGCTCTGAAAAGCCAGTGTGCAGCACATGTCACTGGCAGACACATTAATGTTGGTGACAAGGAGTGCATGTGATGTAACACGATTAGATGGCGCTAAGATAAAGGACCATCTTGAAGCCCATGAATAACTAAGAAGCAGAAAGGTGACAACTATCAATTATTTATTGTCCTTGTCCAGTATATTATTAACAGCTCCAGGAAAGCACAGTCTTTCTTTCCTGCTTTCTCTCTCTCATGTTAATACCTGGCTCCTCAGTTTATTGGAGGTTATATCTTAAGGGAGACATTCTGCTCTCACCTATCATTAGAAAATCCAGAGGAAAAAGGGAAATGACCTCAAGACAGACTACATTCAGCTTTTCTGGCTATCAGAAAAGATGCATCACTCTCTGCTCTCCACTGGTGATTCCTCTTAACACCTTCATGTGCAAAGCCTCCTCTTGACACTTCTTCCCTTGGGTCCAGTGGACTGCCGATTAAATCTCACGTATCTACCTGTAAGTCAGGCCATCGTTTCACAAGGAATTGGTTATAGGCTTTATACTCATTTCACTGCTGAGTCAGAAAGAAACTACTTCAAGAGGGAGGGGACATATGTATACCTCTGGTTGATTCACATTGATGTTTGGCAGAAACCAACACAATTCTGTAAAGCAATTATCCTTCAATTAAAAAATAAAATTAAAATAAAAAAAGAAAAAGACTACTTTATATCTTAGTCTATATGAACTATAGAAAAATTATGAAAATGTACTAGTTAGGATTCTTTTAGTAACAAGTAATAGGGCAGTCTGTCTCAAAATTATTTTAAACAAAAAGCACAATTATCTCACCTATGCAGACACTCACTTATATAAAGTGTGCAGAATCTTTTCACCTCTCTGTTCTGCAATTCATGGTATTGGTTCCCCTCAGGAGGGGAGGTTCTAAGGTCAACCTTCTAGGGGAGGTGCTAAGATCAAATGAGGTTCTAAGATCAAATGAGACTCTGTTCTTTCTCATTTCTGTTCAGCAAACAAGAGAGAAAAAGCATCCCCTAAATCAGGGAGAAAAGGGGGCTGCATCCAGTCTGACTTAGCTCACTGGGGGCATGTGCTCACCACCAACAGTCCCCAAGGGAATATTGTATGCTCATTGGCTTAAGCCTGATCTCTAGGACCAATCATGGCAAAAGGTGTTGAGACTGTATTGAATGATTTATCCAAATCCACCCTTGGAGCTGGAGATAACTTGGTGACCCTTAAATGACATGCACTATCAAGGAGTGGATAGTTTACCACATTTTGAGTTATATGTAAGAGGAAGGGACTTAATCAACTAAGAGCACACAGTAGGTGAGACAAATGTTTATGAAACACTTTCGAGTTCTTCCCATTGAGTAGACATATAAAAAGATAATTTTATTTACATAAAACATGTCTGATTCTAAGAAGTTATTCATTCTAGTGATTTTACTGAAGATAGAGTCATGGTCCCAAATTTCTATAGCCACATAATTACTGCATATCTTTTTTATGTTTTATATTTAATGTTAAAGCCTCTACCACACTGGTATTATGTGGATCTTTTATATAAAAACAAAGCTAAGAAAATCTGAGAGGTTATCTGAATCCTGTCCTCAGGTAAAATATCATCTTCATTCTTATATTTGCCAGTTTATTCATTCACCAAATTTATAAGATGACTAGAATACACAAGACACTGTATTAGGACCCATTTTAAAATAGAATTCAATAAAGAATTAATTATTATATTTATTCTTCACTAACAAGCACCTACTATTTACTGTATACTGAGGAAATCATCATGGCCTTTGAAGAGATTACAGTCCTGGGAAGAAGATCTATTAGTAAGACAGATGCCATGGAAAAACACAGAAGATTTACACCAGCCTGGCTACAGAAAGGTATGTGCCCAGGATCTTCCTGAATGAGATAACTAAACCAAGTCTCAAAGAACTAGCCATGTATAAAAGCAGGAGGAATGGAATATAGAAAGCAGAAATTACTGGAGCTTCATATTATTAAAATGAGATGGAGAAGCAGACATTGAGACCATGCTGGAAGAGAGGAGCTGAAGTCTCCCGTTGAATGTTATTGTGGTGTAGCCAGTGGCAAGATTCCACTGAAGTAGAAGCTGCTTGGCCTGTCTGGCACTTCAGGTAACCCATTATGACAATGTGTAGAAGAATGTAAGGGAGAATTTTATGAAGATTTTTTAAAGGGCACCCACTCTGAGGAAATCAAAATGTAATATTTATTGAACAGCCACAAAATGTGAGACTGTGCTACTTTCACGTAATAATCTTTTTAACCCTTATATCAATTTTGAGAGGTAGTATCTGATAGGTTTTTAAAAGGAGGAAACAGCTCTAGTGAAGGGAATGGAAGGAGAAACCCAACTTTCTCAGGATTATAGAACTAGTAAATGTGATCACTAAGTTGAATACTCTGTAACAATTAAGAAAGCTGAATCCAATTTGGAAGAATAAAGGTAAAATCAAGATATAAAATGGGTTTTCCAAGATTCTTAATTCAGTTTAATATTTGCTATACAACATGTGCCTTTAAGCATAATATTGATAGTATAAAAAATAAAAATTAGACATAGAAGTCACAAAGTATTTTCATATTTGCATCCTCATTATAAGTAACCTAGTCCATTCATATTTTAGTTATTCATACTCATATTTTACTATATTTGTTAAATACTAATATAATAATAACAAGGACAATATAAAGCACATGGCATGTGCCGTGATGCCTGCTAAGATCATTTTTGCATTTATCTCCTATTGATAACTATATTAGATAGGTATTGTCTTAATTTTCTATTTATAGATAAACATATTCAAGGCAGAAAGGTTGAGTAATTGTTTGCCAAATATCATACTGGCATCAGTCTAACAGGTGAAATAAAACCTTATTAAAGTGATTTCAAAACTCAGGGTCTTAATGATTTCACCTTACAGCTTCCTGATTCCTGGCATTTTTTTAGACTCTGCACTGGATCCAAACTATACTAAGTTTGCTGTTAATTATAAAGGATGCATAATTCCCAACTTCTCTTGCCTGAAATATTTGATTATCACATGGCAATAATTTCTTAAATAGCACTAAACAGAGTATAATGCAGTACTAAAAAATACATGTAGATTTCCATAGCTTTAGGAGTTCAAAGAAGAACAAAATCAAAGTGGAGGGATGTGGCCAGGACAAGTTTTGAAGGATGTGAGTGAGCCTTGAACTGATTCTTTGAAGAATGGTTAAGACTTCTCTAGATAAGTAAATAGAAGGGGGGGAAAGGCATTATGTGATGAGAGAAAAGCATTAAGGAAGACAAAGATTTTGCTATGCAAGGATAATTCCCTGAAAAAAAAAAAAAAGTAGGAAACGTTCAGCAGACAATGAAGAAGTAAACATAGGTGACCAGTTTGGTGATGATCTTTTTGATAAAACATCTAAAGCATGATTCATAAAAGAAAAAAAATTGATAAACTGGATTTCTAAAAGTTAAAAACTTCTGTTCTGTGTAAGACATTGTTAACAGAATAAAAAGACAAGCCACAGATTTAGAAAATATTTGCAAACCACATATCTGATGAGAGACTGTGTTCAAAACATACAAAGAACTCTTAAAACTTAACAGTAAGAAAACAAGGAATTATTCTCCAAAATTTATAAACAGCTTATGCAGCTCAATATCAAAAAAAAACCAAACAATCCAATCAAAAATGAGCAGAAGACCCAGGTTATTTATTTATTTATTTTTAGTTTGTATTACTTTCTTTTTGTTTTTTATGTATCTGTTATAGACCTTCGGTTTATGGTTACTATAATGTTCATGCGTGTGTGAGTGTATGTATAGGCTTGGGCTTCCCTGGTGGCTCAGACAGTAAAGAATCCGCCTGCAGTGCAGGAGATGTGGGTTCAACCCCTGGGTTGGGAAGATCCCCTGGAGGAGGAAGTGGAAACTCAATCCAGTATTCTTGCCTAGAGAATCTCATGGACAGAGAAGCCTGACAGGCCAAAGTCCATAGGTTCACAAAGAGTCAGACACTACTGAGCACGCACACACACACACACACATACACACAGCTATTTGATTTAAGCTGATGGTCACTTAAGTTTGAACACATTCTAAAAGTTCTGCACTTTCTACTCCCTGCTTCATGCTTCTGATTTCATATTTTACATCTTTTTTCTGTGTGCATCCCTTAACTTCTCATTGAAGCTATAGTTGATTTTATGTCTTTTATCTTCTAACCCTTCTAGTAGCTTTTTAAGCGATTGAGTCTGCCTTTGCTGATGCTGCAGCTGAGTCGCTTCAGTCGTGTCTGACTCCGTGCGACCCCATAGACGGCAGCCCACCAGGCTCCCCCGTCCCTGAGATTCTCCAGGCAAGAACACTGGCGTGGGTTGCCATTTCCTTCTCCAATGCATGAAAGGGAAGAGTGAAAGTTAAGTCGCTTAGTCGTATCCGACTCTTAGTGACCCCATGGACTGCAGCCTACCAGGCTCCTCCGTCCATGGGATTTTCCAGGCAAGAGTACTGGAGTGGGGTGCCATTGCCTTCTCTGGAGTCTGCCTTTACCAAGTGTCTATGATGTCTTTTTCTTTCATATTTTTTTTCTTTCTAATTATGGCCCTTTTTTTAAATTTAAAGAATATCCTTTAACACTTCTTATAAGGCTGATTTAGTGGTAATAAGCTTTTAGTTTTTGCTTATCTAAGAAACTCTTTCTCTCTCCTTTAATTCTGAATGACAGCCCTGCTAGGCAGAGTATCTTTGTAGGTTTTTTCCTTTCAGCACTTTAAATTCATTAAGGTACTCTTTTCCTACCTAGAAAATTTCTCCTGAAAAATCAGCTGATAACCTTATTGGAGTTCCCCTGTATGCGACTCAGTGTTTTTTCCCCTTGCTGCCTTTATATTTTTCCCTTTTAACCTTTTAATTGGGATATGACTTGCTATGGATCTCTTAAGATTCATCTTGTTTCAAACTCTGTACTTTCTGGATCAGAATATCTGTTTTCTTCTCTAGGATAGGGAAGTTTTCAGGTATTATTTCATTAAAGAAGTTTTTTTGCCATTTTCTCTCTCTTTTCTCCTTCTGGGACCCCTATAATATGATGCTATTAATAGTATGCTTGATGTTGTCCCAGAGGTCCCTAAACGATCCTCATTTTTAAAAAAATTATTTTTCCTTTTTGCTTTTCTGATTAGGTGTTTTCCACTATTCTATCTTCCAGGTCACATATGCTGTCTTCTGTACCATCTAATCTGCTTTCGGGTCCTTGCAGCGCATTTTCCTTTCAGATATTATATCCTTCATCTATGATTAGTTCTCCTTTACAATTTCTAAGTCTTTGTCAAAATTCTCACTGTGTTTCTCCATTTTTCTGACAAATTTGGTGAGAATCTATATGACATTAAGTCTTTATCAGATAAATCAGTTATCTCCATTTCTTTAGGGTTTTTCTGGGGGTATATCTTTTCTTTAACTTGAAACAAATTCCTCTCTCTTTTCATTTTGTTTGACTTTCTCTAATTGTTTCTATGAATTACTTGAAACAGTTACCTACCCAAGTCTTGAAGATGTGGCCTTGTGTAGGAGCATCCCTAAGAGAGTTGCACGTTTCCAGTGTCTTTGGCAGGAGACTTGGAGCTGGAAGAGATGTAGGCCAGGGCATTTCCCGGGCTGCATCAGGGGCAACATCTTAGTAAGAGGACTGGAACCAGAGTTGGACATTGACCAGGGCTTTTCTTGGGCTTTTCTTAGGGTACACTGGAGGCTGCTGCTTTGGCAGGGGGCTGGAGTTCGAGCTGAATATGGACTTTTACCAGGGAACAGCAGAGCCACTATGGTTGCTGGGGCAATCTTGGCAGGCCAGGTAGATCACCAGATGTTTTTCAATTCACTGTTTCTGCACCGGGACTCAGGGTGAATAAGTCTGTGCACAACTCCACTAAGAACTGATTCTCAGTTAACTACTGTCCTCAGGTTCTCCTGGAAGTAAGTTTCACCAGTTTTCAAAGCCACTTATGGGTACTCATCTTTCTGGTTCCAGATCCCAGGGTTAAGATTCTCCATCTGGATCCTGAACCCTTCACTATTAGAGGAGACCTCTAATATCCCCTCTGTTTGTGGGTCTCTGCACTGGAAGTATGGGCTGTGACTATATCACATCTTTGCCCATCCTACCTGCCCCAATGTGCTTTTTTCTTTATATTCTTTATTGTAGAAGAGTTTTCTACTAATTTTCAGTTTGTTCTCAGAGAGAATTGTTCTACATGAAGTTGTATCAATAGTTTACCTGTGTCCATGGGAAGAGATGAGTTCAAGATCTTTCTGTTCTGCCGTCTAATGAAGAGCTCCTGGTGGCTCAGATGGTAAAGTGTCTGTCTGCAGGAGACCCGGGTTTGATCCCTGGGTCAGGAAGATCCTCTGGAGAAGGAAATGGCAACTCACTCCAGCACTCTTGCCTGGAAAATTTCCACGGACTGAGGAGCCTGGTGGGCTACAGTTCATGGGGTCACAAAGAGTTGGACACGATTGAGGGACTTCACTTCACTTCAATGAAGAGCTCAAGAACACTTTAAAAAGTACTCTGTTAAAATCCTGTGGCTTTATAGTTTAGAGATAGAAAAATGATCAATTATCTCATTTAGTGTTGGTGAACATTTTCGGTAGAGGTTGAGAGAGTAAATATTTAAGGCTCTGTGGACCACACTGTCTTTGCAGCAATTATTCAACCTGCCACTATAGCACAAAAGAGACATAGACAATATGTAAATGAATGAGCATGGCTCTGTTTCAATAAAATTTAATTTAAAAAAACAGATGGCAGGCCAGGATTGTCCCACAGGTCATGGTTTGCCCACACCTGATCTGGTCTAATACTCATTTTCTAAAGATGAAGGGCTCCATGGATCTTTGTATTAGTCAGCAAAGTTCAGTCGCTCAGTTGTGTCTGACCTTTTGCAATCCCATGGATTGCAGCATGCCAGGGCTCCCTGTCCATCACCAACTCTTGAAGTTTGCTCAAACTCATGTCCATCAAGTTGGTGATGCCATCCAACCATCTCATCCTCTGTCATCCTCTTCTCCTCCTGCCTTCAATCTTTCCCAGTATCAGGGTCTTTTCCAAGGAGTCAGTTCTTCCCATCAGGTGGCCAAAGTATTAAGAGTTTCACCTTCAGCATCAGTCCTTCCAATGAATATCCAGGACCAATTTCCTTTAAGATTGACTGGTTTGATCTCCCTGCAGTCCAAGGGACTCTCAAGAGTCTTCTCCAACACCACAGTTCAAAAGCATAAATTCTTCAGCCCTCAGCCTTTTTTATGGTCCAACTCTCTCATCCAAACATGACTATTGGGAAAACCATAGCTTTGACTGTATGGACCTTTGTTGGCAAAGTGATGTCTCTGCTTTTTAATATGCTATCTAGATTGGTCATAACTTTCCTTCCAAGGAGCAAACATCTTTTAATTTTATGGCTGCAGTCACCATCTGCAGTGATTCTGGATTCCAAGAAAATAGTCTGTCACTGTTTCCATTGTTTTCCCATCTATTTGCCATGAAATGATAGGACCAGATGGCATGATCTTAGTTTTTGGCTTATGGCTGCTTGTATTAGTAACCGTAGTCAATTGTTACTTCTTTCTACATGATTCTAGACTCCAGAGAATCATTCTCTCCATCTGTTCCTTGCCTGGTCCTCTTCTACAATAACTTTTCTGAGCCATGTGACTTGTTTGGCCAGTGGATATTAACAAATATGAAGCAAGCAGAAGCTAGAAAAAGGCTTGAACATGGGGGTTTATGTTCTCTGCTTGCTTTCTATTACTATATGGAAAAGCATGGGATAGCCTTCTGGAGGATGTGAGAGCAAGCAGAGAGTAACCTATGCTTCCCCAAACATATGATTGGGGAACATCATGAGCCCAGACATAAAATTGAGCTTAGCCAAATATACAGCAGAGCCAAATATATGGTGGTCAGAGCCAAGCCCTCTCAACTGAATCCAGCCTTGATTGCCAACCAACAGATTCATGAACAAAGAAATGGTTGTTATTTAAAACCATTATATTTTGGGCTGAACTTGTCAACAGACATAGGTAAAAGATATAGTAATACAGGAGTGCCAAAACCCCAAATACTCACTCTCCAACATATTTCTTCTGTGAGTATACCAAAGCAAGAAATGAATGTGCTATGTATTTAACTTGTGAATTTGTGACTTTCTTAATAGTGAGTTTAGAAGATTCTAAATTTCTGGGCTGTCCTAACAACCAATCGGACTATTTTGGTATTTCTCTGAATATTAAGAATTGCTATGAGAAATTTGCTGTTTAGCTCAGGAAACTCAAACAGGGGCTCTGTATCAACCTAAAGGGATAGGATGGGGAGGGAGATGGGAGGGAGATTCAAAAGGGTGGGGATATATGTATCCCTATGGCTGATTCATGTTGAGGTCTGACAGAAAATAACAAAATTCTGTAAAGCAGTTATCCTTAAAAAAAAAAATTGTTATGAGAAATAGATCAGATTCACTGAATAATTCCTAACAAAACTCCATTTTCTTTAATTAAAAAAGCTCCTTGATGATGATTTATAGAAAAACTAATAGAAATAGTGAGTTTGTAAACAGACTGTTTTGACTGAGGTTCCTACAAACTACTTTCTCTTGGTTTACAAATGCCAAATCCAAGTGGAGCTTTATTAAAGAAGCTAATTGTCATGCTAAGTAGTTAATATATGAATTATAAGATTAATAAGTATATCATGTGCCAAGTTTATGAGAGTCTTGATTCTAGCTTTTCTATGTCATTCTCAAGACTGTGTTATACTCTAATAAGGCCTATATTGCCAATATGTCTTTCTTAAGAGAAAACAAAAAATCCAAGTTCATTACTATTGATCACATTATTTTATACTTTTAATAATAAGTCTTGGAATATACACAGCCATGAAAACCATGAAGCACATGTGCTTTGTGTAAGAAGTTCCATAAGAAGAGATTCAGAGGGCAAATTCAATTTACTCAGCTTGTAAACACAAGTAAAGGTTCTTACATGGAAAACTGATTTTCCACAACTGACTGACAAGGTCTATAACACTACTAAAATGCTACCAGTTAGCATTAGTGAAATACACCCATTAATGGACTATAGGTTTTGAAGTAGTGAAGCCTCTGCATTTGGGTTTCTGATGTTTTCATAAGTATGCTGGTAAGGTGTAAATGGGCTTCCCTGGTGACTCAGAGGGTAAAGAATTCATGTGCATGTGGGAGACCTGGGCTCAATCCCTGGGTTGGAAAGATCCCTTAGAGGATGGCATGGCAACCCACTCCAGTATGCTTGCTCGGAGAATCCCCACGAACAGAGGAGCCTGGTGGGCTACAGTCCATGGGGTCACAAAGAGTTGGACCCGACTGAGGGACTAAGCACAATAGCAAAAGGTGTGAATTATACTGCAATATGGTTTGTGCAAACCAGAGAATGTCATCATAGCTCCTATGTTCTCTCTGTAGAATATTTGGCTCATGTAATCCTACAAATGTGATGGTTAATGTTGTTGTTGTTGTTTAGTCGCTAAGTCATGTTCAACTCTTTTGTGCCCCCATGGACTATAGCCTGCCAGACTCCTCTGTCCATGGTATTTCCCAGGCAAGAATACTGGAATGTGTTGCCATTTCCTTCTCCAGTGGATCTTACTGATCTAGGGATTGAACCTCCATCTCCTGCATTGGTAGGTGGATTCTTTAACACTGAGCTACCAGGGAAGCCAAAATATTATGGTCACTATTCATCAATTTAAAAATATTGAATAAACTCTTGTAGAGTTTATTTATAAACAGGAGGAGGGTCTCTAAAACCTGGGGAAAGAAGCAGAGAAGTTCAAAGATACACTTTGGGAAGTGTTATAAGAATTTTGGGAGAAGTTGATAGATGAAGGGCAGAAATGTTAAGGAATTATAGGTGGTAATGGGAACATGGGGAGGTGGCACAACTGCCCCTGGAGACCAGAACTAATGTCATTTCTGGAATGGAGAGCATGAGACCTGTTATGGGAATAGGGACTCTCCATTCATCATCCCAGAGCATGTCTGAGAGGGCTACGTCCAGATTTCCTGGGCTTCTTGTCCCTAAAACCTAGACTCTTTAACCACTGATAATTCTGTTTTACAGAGATAGCTAGGTATAAAATAAAGAAACAAAGAAATAAAGAAACAAAACATGCTCTGTCAACCAGTAGGACTCCAGCTCTTACATTGCTAATTGTGATGCCTCAGACAAAATAAAACCTATATCGATAATACCCTAAATATTTACTGTGAGCATTAAATAATTTATGTGAAGAATGCCAGCAGGATTCTAGTATTTAGGAGACCCTCAACAAATACACATTTTTTGTTTGTTTGTTTGTTTTTCTTGTCCTGCCTCTGGCATGAAGCAGTCATAGTCTATGACTCTAAGTTAATTAATCCTGTGCTTCACCTTCCTTTTCTCTAAAATAGATGGAATCATTTAGTCAATTTTTAAGATTGGTTCCATCTGTAAATACATGAATTATGAAAGGATATCACAAGTGTTCATAACAACCCTCTGATTTACATAAATATGTGTCCAAAGTATAAACATACTTATGATTGTAATTCTAATATAATGTGTTAACTGATATTTAAACTTAAGCAATCATTCATTGGACAGGAACTTGCAAACCACTTCTAGACCTGATGAGATCCAATGAACACATTCTTGCAGAACTTACACATAGCATTTTGAGTATTTAATAGGTCTTTCTCCCCCATCTCTACCCAAAGTGCTTTGCCAGTTAATTAATTCTCTATGGGAAAGGCAGATTAAGTATTATTAGCCTCCTGACCATTTCAGCTGGGAGCAACTGAGCTGAGCACTTGCCCCAGTTCCTGAAGAAGGTAATATCAGATCCAGGTTTAACACACAGGGGTTCCCCAGACCCTAAGCCTTGATCATTCCACACTTCTTTGCCAAAGCCTAAGGTTGTTTCTGGTGCCAAATTACTCAGAGAATTGCTTTAATTTTTATTATTTAAAGATCTCAGGCATGTGAGGAATGATTAAACATGAGTTCCAAGAGATAAAAATATGGAAAAGACTCGGGACTTCAGTGAAAAATAAATGTTGCCATTATTCAAGTTTCTATTCTAGATAAAAATATATAGCTAAAATTGAGAGTAATAATGCAGGAGAACTGAAGTACTACTCTCAAATACCGAAAGAAGTGTATAAATTGGGGAGCAGTGTTACAGGAAGACACACATTTCTTACTATTTGTGAATACCGATGCCTTCATTATGGACAAATTCTCTTACCAGGTATTGAGCTTATGGTTTAATTTTTATCTGCTCTTCTGATACTTCATGGACTTCAGACTGTATTTTTAAAAAGCTAGTTAGCATCTATTTGCAGAGGATTGACTTTGGCCAATCTCACATTCATTTGCAGTCACAAGTATAAACTAGAGCCCTCCCCTAAGGTCTACACTCATACAGAAGCAGAGAAAGCCTGAGGCTTGGAAAGTTAGAAAATGGATGTGCATGCTTAGTCACTTCAGTCATTTCTGACTCTTTGCATCCAGGTTCCTCTGTCCATGGGATTCTGCAGGCAAGAATACTGGAGTGGGTTGCCATGCCATCCTCCAGGGGATCTTCCCTACCCAGGGATTGAACTCCACATCTCCTGTGTCTCCTGCACTGCAGGTGGATTCTTTACTGCTGAGTAACTGGGGAAGCCTCTAGAAAATGTACATCCCTCCCATAAAGTCTCCCCCCCCCCACTGTTTTCTTTTTCACTCAGGTCAATATAAATTATTCATCCTGGACGCCTTAGCCTACCTACATAAAGGCCTAAGCTATGAAGGATTTGACTCAGTTTTGAAGCTTATGACAGCAGCTCTCTGTAGTCAAGATTGAAAGTGAAAGTCACTTAGTCATGTCCGACTCTTTGCAACGCTGTGGACTATACAGTCAATGGAATTCTCCAGGCCAGAATACTGGAGTGGGTACCCTTTCACTTCACCAGGGGATCTTCCCAACCCAAGAATTGAACCCAGGTCTCCCCCATTGCAGGAGGACTCTACCAGCTGAGCCACCAGGGAAGCCCCAAAGAGGCTTTAAGGGACAGTAATGGTTTTTCTCTTTCAATTACTCCCTTCCCTTAAAACCTTCTTTTGATCAGAGAATTCCTCTTTTCTTTCACTCATTTTCTTTTTTTTTTTAATTTTATTTATTTTTAAACTTTACAATATTGTATTGGTTTCGCCAAATATCGAAATGAATCCACCACAGGTATACATGTGTTCCCCATCCTGAACCCTCCTCCCTCCTCCCTCCCCATACCATCCCTCTGGGTCGTCCCAGTGCACCAGCCCCAAGCATCCAGTATCGTGTATCGAACCTGGACTGGCAACTCGTTGCATACATGATATTCTTCATGTTTCAATGCCATTCTCCCAAATCTTCCCACCCTCTCCCTCTCCCACAGAGTGCATAAGACTGTTCTATACATCAGTGTCTCTTTTGCTGTCTCGTATACAGGGTTATTGTTACCATCTTTCTAAATTCCACATATATGCGTTAGTATACGGTATTGGTGTTTTTCTTTCTGGCTTACTTCACTCTGTATAATAGGCTCCAGTTTCATCCACCTCATTAGAACTGATTCAAATGTATTCTTTTTAATGGCTGAGTAATACTGCATTGTGTATATGTACCACAGCTTTCTTATCCATTCATCTGCTGATGGACATCTAGGTTGCTTCCATGTCCTGGCTATTATAAACAGTGCTGCGATGAACATTGGGGTACACATGTCCCTTTCCCTTCTGGTTTCCTCAGAGTGTATGCCCAGCAGTGGGATTGCTGGGTCATAAGGCAGTTCTATTTCCAGTTTTTTAAGGAATCTCCACACTGTTCTCCATAGTGGCTGTACTAGTTTGCATTCCCACCAACAGTGTAAGAGGGTTCCCTTTTCTCCACACCCTCTCCAGCATTTATTGCTTGTAGACTTTTGGATCGCAGCCATTCTGACTGGTGTGAAATGGTACCTCTTAGTGGTTTTGATTTGCATTTCTCTGATAATGAGTGATGTTGAGCATCTTTTCATGTGTTTGTTAGCCATCTGTATGTCTTCTTTGGAGAAATGTCTATTTAGTTCTTTGGCCCATTTTTTGATTGGGTCATTTATTTTTCTGGAATTGAGCTGCAGGAGTTGCTTGTATATTCTTGAGATTAGTTGTTTGTCCATTGCTTCATTTGCTATTATTTTCTCCCATTCTGAAGGCTGTCTTTTCATCTTGCTTATAGTTTCCTTTGATGTGCAGAAGCTTTTAAGTTTAATTAGGTCCCATTTGTTTATTTTTGCTTTTATTTCCAATATTCTGGGAGGTGGGTCATAGAGGATCCTGCTGTGATGTATGTCAGAGAGTGTTTTGCCTATGTTCTCCTCTAGGAGTTTTATAGTTTCTGGTCTTATGTTTAGATCTTTAATCCATTTTGAGTTTATTTTTATGTATGGTGTTAGAAAGTGCTCTAGTTTCATTCTTTTACAAGTGGTTGACCAGTTTTCCCAGCACCACTTGTTAAAGAGATTGTCTTTAATCCATTGTATATTCTTGCCTCCTTTGTCAAAGATAAGGTGTCTATATGTGTGTGGATTTATCTTGGGGCTTTCTATTTTGTTCCATTGATCTATATTTCTGTCTTTGTGCCAGTACCATACTGTCTTGATAACTGTGGCTTTGTAGTAGAGCCTGAAGTCAGGTAGGTTGATTCCTCCAGTTCCATTCTTCTTTCTCAAGATCGCTTTGGCTATTTGAGGTTTTTTGTTTTTCCATACAAATTGTGAAATTATTTGTTCTAGCTCTGTGAAGAATACCATTGGTAGCTTGATAGGGATTGCATTGAATCTATAAATTGCTTTGGGTAGTATACTCATTTTCACTATATTGATTCTTCCAATCCATGAACATGGTATATTTCTCCATCTATTAGTGTCCTCTTTGATTTCTTTCACCAGTGTTTTATAGTTTTCTATATATAGGTCTTTAGTTTCTTTAGGTAGATATATTCCTAAGTATTTTATTCTTTCCATTGCAATGGTGAATGGAATTGTTTCCTTAATTTCTCTTTCTGTTTTCTCATTATTAGTGTATAGGAATGCAAGGGATTTCTGTGTGTTGATTTTATATCCTGCAACTTTACTATAATCATTGATTAGTTCTAGTAATTTTCTGGTGGAGTCTTTAGGGTTTTCTATGTAGAGGATCATGTCATCTGCAAATAGTGAGAGTTTTACTTTGGCTTTTCCAATTTGGATTCCTTTTATTTCTTCTGCTCTGATTGCTGTGGCCAAAACTTCCAAAACTATGTTGAATAGTAATGGTGAAAGTGGACACCCTTGTCTTATTCCTGACTTTAGAGGAAACGCTTTCAATATTTCACCATTGAGGATAATGTTTGCTGTGGGTTTGTCATATATGGCTTTTATTATGTTGAAGTATGTTCCTTCTATTCCTGCTTTCACTCATTTTCATGTGGTAAACGAGGAGTTGACCCCACCATATGAAAAATGGAGATAATTGTGACAACATTATATTAGCTTCTGAATACAACCATGTTTAAAGACTGCTTTCTGCTTTATGGTTGTGTATGAGGCTAGATCTCTCTTTTCTCTTGAGCTAGTTTAAACTGAGTTTCTGTCAATCACAACTGAAAAATTTCTGACAAATATAGTAGCCCATAAACTTTATTTTTCCAATGCCTCTGATCACTGACACATTTCACCAGACATTTGAGAAAAAGTTCCAATATGAAGGAAACATTTTAAAAATTTTAAATAAAAAACAAGAGTAATAAAAGGAAATCTTCAAATATTCATAGTAATAAAAGGAAATACTATGTCTATAGAACAATAACCACATTGTATGTAAAATAGGGAAGCAGAAATACTAGGAGAACAAGGTGTTTTCGTAGATTAAAAATATGCTAAGCAAAACAAATATGTTAATATTATAAGTGTTGGAAAGCAAACTTGAGAAAAATCTCTCGGATAGTAGAGCTGGGAATAGAGCTGGGAAAAGTGAGAAATGTAACAAACTGGAGAATTAATTCAGGAGTTTTACATTCTCATTAAGAGTAGTTACAGAAAGAGACGAAAGGAAAGCTGAAAACCACCAAATAATATAAGAAAATTTCCCAGAACTGAAAGACGTGCATTTCAAATCATACACAGTAGAGCCTGGTGGGCTGCTGTCTGTGGGGTCGCACAGAGTCAGACACGACTCAGCGACTAGCAGCAGCAGCAGCAGCAGCAGCAGTCCCACTAAAAGCCCAGAACAATGAACGGGAAAAGTATCAAAGCACATCATCATGAAACTGTACAACATCATGGGTAAAGAGAAAACCATTAAAATTTTCATATAGGAAAAGGAATTGACTCTCATTATACTTAGCAACAATAGAATCTAGAATGTGATAAAGCAATGTTTTTAAAATTCTAAGGAAAAATTATCTTCAAACTAGAATTCTCTATCAAGTCATATTGCCAGTCAACATTTTTAGACATGAAAGGAATAATAATAATAATTTCAGTGCATCTTTTACTAGAAATCTCCTGAAGATTATGCTATAAAATATGGAAAAGTTATCTAGATGAAATCCAGGAAATAAGGGTTACAACACAGGAGGGTATTAATAGTAAAAGGACAGCCCAGAATGAAAGCTACATTTCTGACTGAAGGAGAAAATGGAAGACTATATGAGAGTAAATTAGGATGTCAAAGGAGGATTCCTGGGAAAAATAGCCAATATATTAATTAATGTTTTGGCACACAGAAATATTTTAGCACTGCAACACAACTATTGGATTATTTGGAAAAATAACAAATTCATAGAAAACTAAAATGAGTATTTTAGGAAGTTTTTAACTACAAAATATGTATCCTGAAATAAGTCACAGTATATTCCTTGGCTCTGTAATGTAGAATATTAACAAAGCAATTGTACTATGAACAATAAGAACTGATTTAAACAAAGCTGTGGTAGACGACAATAATAGCATAATGGAAACAGAAATTAAAAGAATAAAAAAAGAGATCAATACTAAACTATTATATCAAAAAGTTAGCAGCCAATACCCAAATACTTATAATTCCAAAAACAGCAGTACATATTTTTAGTTATTAATATGTAGGTGAATAAGAGAAGAAATGGTTATTGAGAAGAATAAAGAGGGATGGAAATAAGAACTTCTTGTTTCTCTTCATACATTTTTAAAAAATATGTGTTTATTATTTCAGGAAAAAGTTAAAATTTTCAATACATTTTGAAAGTTAGACATCCTGGAGAGAGTAAAAGAAAAGCTCCTTTTTAAAGCTGCTTTAAAAAGCAGGAAGGCAGAGTGAAATACTATTTGAGATTAGGAATGGAGAGAGACCTGTTGTAAGCAATGTGATCCCTAAACAGCTCCTTTTCAGACAGAAAGCCACCTAGACGCTGTACAGGGTTGGAAGCCACTACTCCCATGGTACAAAAGCAAAAAGCCAGTGGATTTTTGAAGAACCTTATTAGACTTGAGCCATGAGGATTTTAGAAAGGATGAAAACAAAAAGCAGTCAATTTGACTAAATTTAAACCCTGAGGTTTGCTCTCTTAACACTCTGTACAGAAATTATGGAAGCCAAATTGCCTCGGTGGAGTAACGCATGCAACAGTAGAAACAGTTTGTTTAATTAGAGAAGCAGAAGAAGCAATAAATAGAAATATGAGTCTTTTGAACATGGGTGAAAGCTGAGAATTCAAAGAAAGTGGACAAAAAAGAAGGAAGGGCTGACAGGTACCAAGAAATTATATTGCTGCTTGAAAATTGTGAAGATCTACACTACAGGCAACATTCCAGGTAAGTTAGTATCAGGTCTGAAGAATTAAATTGCAAGGTTGTCAATTACTATGCGATCCTGAGCAATTCAATTAACCTTTTAGGTTTCAGTTTCCAAGGTGAAAGATGAGGATAGTATCAACTTCATAGTGTTGAAGAACGCAACATTGAAATGATTTTAATAGATGACAGCACTTAAGAAATTGTAAATTTCCAAGGCAAAAGTTCCAGTGTAACAAGGAAATCTCCCCAAAAGAATACTAAAAAGGTGGGGAGTAGGGGAGTTTAGTGAGGTGAGAGCAGACAGGAAATGATGGTTTTTCTATCAGTCTTTTCTGGAAAGAATATGCCAAGGCCATCATCTGTTGAACATCTCAAGTTTGATCTATTCCTATTTGATTTTGGTATTTGAGATTGACAAAAATATTACCCTTTTACTATAATCTAGAACATTAAGAAAATTTATCCTCAAGATTAAAAATATTTCCAATAACACAATAATTTAAGTAAAGGTGAAAGTTTACATAATGGGAAATCTAGAAACAAATAGTAGGAAATGATTTTGGAGGAATAGCAAATGCATTTCAGAAAAGGTCTTTAAATGACTGGGGCAAAAGCCTCTTTTTCCCATTATGAATTTTATGTTATTTTGCAACAACTTGGTTTTCCAAGTTTCTGACTTTCATTGCATTGGCTACATATTTGAAACTTCTGATTTTATGCTTTATTAGATCCTTGCCACTTATACTAAAGTGGTTCAGAATGTGAGAAAAATAAGAAATAAATATTTAACATGACAATGCAGTTAACTGCTGATATCTAATCTCCCATAGTTTTGGAAACAGTGAACCCAACCCTTTGCATTTTGATAGGTATTTCCACCTAGTTTGAATGATAATGGTTATCAAAAACTGTTTAAACCTTTCAGGGAGTTAACAGAAAAAAAAAATTGAAAAGGTTCATAAGCTGAACTTATTTACAGTAATTTTTTGAAGAGAAAACCAAAATTTTCGGGATTTTCTTGGTCAACCCTTAAAGCATTATTAGAATATACCCTTCTCTCAAATCCTGAGACTCACAGATTCATTTTGTCATTCTACAGCGTCACAGGGCACTGGTAAAAGCAGGTGAGTTGAATCTAAGTTATTACCTAAACTGTCAGTTGGTGAAAAAAATAAGGCAAAATGTTAAGCTGAAAGGAACTATATGCAACAGTTTGAAAGGATATTTCATTTACAGTCACATTTTTTTTTCTTTCCTTTGGGGACATTTTTTTTTATTTCACAGAAGAGGAAAAGCTTGACATTATTTCAGGGGCTTTGTAGGTTGCAATGAATGTGCTGCATTTAGGGAAACTAGCCTTGCTGTCTTGAATTTCTCATGAAAGGACAGAGTTTCTTGACTAGAAGTCACCCATTAATACTATTTTGATTTGTTTGTTCAGCATAGGGTTTCAAGTTCATTTTCAGTCTGAAATCCCAAACTAATGCTTCTCTTAGTTTTATATTTATGAATGAAATTCAACTAAAATTAGTTTTTGAACAACTGAAAATAACAATAACTGAATCTTATACTACTTCTCAAATTGCTTAAAATCATGGATTTAGAAATGTCTAATAAGTGCAATAAGGACAAACATCTAAGGCCATCCTATACATCCAGTTTACCATTAGGACCATCTATCCTTTGACTGCCGAGAAGTCAACATTGAATCTGAGTGATGTATATAACATTGAATCTGAGTGATAATTTCTAATGGATTTTCTAAGTGGCCTCTGCCATGCATTAAAAATTTCAAGTTCCCACTATAAATATAATAATTTCTTTTTCATAGAGGGATTGACAGATATTCTTTTCAAGTAGGCACTTGAGTTGGCAGAACAGGACTCAGTTCCATTTTTTTTTGCTACATATGTTCTCCCCAAAACAAGGTTAATTGTTTATTGGGTACCTGGTGGTTATGTTGATTGGTTACTGAGAAGAACTCATAATTCTCTAAATTAATTCTAGAAATAAAGCTAAAAACATATATGCTTCATGTGACAAACTTTAATCAACAAAATTAAGAACAATATTTAAGCACTTCAAAATAGGCTTTGCTGTGTTTTCAATAGAAAGTTCTTTTAAAAATAGGAAATTCTAACACTGCAAGGGATAATAATTACTGGCCAAAACATTTACTGGGCAAATTTTCAATCATTTGCTATGCCATACACTTTGAACAAGGAGATATCAGAAATATAATGACTGTCATTAAATAGTTTAAACCAAAAAATAAAAACAAATGAACCAAAAACCTGAACCATGACATGCAGTGCCTTCATACTCCTTTCTGACAACCCAGTGACAAAATATTCCTGGACTGCGCTGGACACGTTAGGCACTCTGCCACCCAAAAGAACATTATCAGTGCACTATTTTACTGCAGTCAGTTATACGGAGAACAACTTTTTACATACAGAATGGAATTAGAATTTTGATCTAGATAGATATAGGCTGGCGGCTTCAACTTATGCTAGTGGCAATTTGTATCTTTAAATTGGTTTTGTTTTGGTGGTTCTTTTTGAAATATAACTCACATATCATAAAATTCTACAATTAAAGTCTACAATTTAGTCTATTCTAGCATATTTGTCAGAGAAGGCAATGGCAACCCACTCAAGTACTCATGCCTGGAAAATCCCATGGACGGAGGAGCTTGGTAGGCTGCAGTCCATGGGGTCGCTAAAAGTCAGACATGACTGAGCGACTTCACTTTCACTTTTCACATTCATGCACTGGAGAAGGAAATGGCAACCCACTCCAGTGTTCTTGCCTGGAGAATCCCAGGAATGGGGGAGCCTGGTGGGCTGCTGTCTATGGGGTCGCACAGAGTCGGACACGACTGAAGTGACTTAGCAGCTTAGCAGCAGTGTATTTGTAAAGTTGCACAATCATTACCAATATATAATTCCAGAATATTTCATCACTCCAAAAAGAAACCTCCATAAGCATTAGTAGCTTTACTCATTCCCCCTGCACCCAGATCCTAGAAACCAACTTATCTACTTTCTAACGCTATGAATCTATTTATCTAGGACATTTTATGTAAAAGGAATCATATACTATGTAACTTTTTGTGTCTGACATCTTTCACTTAACATAAGATTTTCAAGATTCATCCATAATCCACATTTTATTTATCCACTCTTCAGTTAATGGACCACTGAGGGTCCTTTGCACTCTTAACAAACTGAAGAATAAAAGCCATATGATCATCTCAATAGATGCAGAAGAAATCTTTTGATAAACTTCAACATCCATTTATGATTAAAAAACTCCCCCAAAACATGGGTATAGAGGGAAAATACTTCAATATAATAAAGGCCAGGTGTGGAAAGCCCACAGCTAAAATCATGCTCAAAGTGAAAAGCTGAAAGCACTTTCTCTAAGGTCAAGAATCAGACAAGGATTCATACTCTCACTGATTTTATTCAACACAGTGTTGGAAGTCCTCGCCACAGTAATCAGAGAAGTAAAAGAAATAAAAGCAGTCCAAATTTGAAATGAAAAAGTAAAACTGCTACTGCTTGCAGAAGATATGATACTACATACACAGAAAATCCTAATGACACCACAGGAAAATTACCAGATATCATCAATGAATTGGTAAAGTTGCAGGATACAAAATTAATACAAAGAAATCTGTTGCATTTCTATGCACTAAGAATGAACTCTCAAATAGGAAAGTTAAGGAAACAATTCTACTTATGATCACATCAAAAAAAAATGAAATACGTAGGACTAAACTTACTCAAAGAAGTAAAGACCTATAGTTGGAAAACTGTAAGAAACTGGTGAAAGAAACTGAAGCTAACACAAATACATGGAAAGATATACCATGTTCAAAAACTGGAAGAACTGATACTGTTAAAATGACCATAGTATCCAAAGCAATCTAAAGACTCAATGCAAATCTTTATAAAAAATATATCAATGGAATTTTTTATAGAACCAGATCAAATTTGTTTAAAATTTCTATAGAGATACAAAAGACCCTGAATAGCCAAAACAATCTTGGGAAAAAAGAAAAAAGCTAGAGGTATCATGTTACCTGACTCCAAACTATACTGCAAAGCTACAGTAATCAAAACAAGATGATACTAGCATAAAAACAGATACATAGATCAATGGAATAGAACAGTGATCCCAGAGATAAACTCATGCACTCATGGTCAATTTTTCTAAGACAAAAGAGGCAAGAATATACAATGGAGAAAAAAAGTCTCTTCAATAACTGGTGCTGTGAAACTAGACAGGCACATGTAATAAAACACTTCTAACACAATATATAGAAATAAATTCAAAATGGATTAAATGCTTATATGTAAGATCAAAAATCATAAAACGCCTATAAGAAAACATAAGCAGAACAGTCTTTAACATATATTAGAAATATTTTTTGGATCTGTCTCCTAAGGCAAAGGACATAAAAAGTTTGGGCAAAAAGTTTCACTCAGGTAATATAGTATGGAAAAACCCAAACGAATTTTTAGCCAACCCAATAAAAACAAATTGGGTCAAGTTAAACTTAAAAGCTCTCACACAGCAAAGGAAATCATCAACAAAAAGAAAAGACAACTGGAATGGGATAAAATATTTGTAAATAAGATGATCCATAGGGGATTAATATTCAAACTATATAAACATCACATACAACTCAACATGAAACAAACAACCTGACTGAGAAATAGCCACAAGAGCTAAAC
Source organism: Bubalus bubalis (assembly GCF_019923935.1). Taxonomy (NCBI): domain Eukaryota; kingdom Metazoa; phylum Chordata; class Mammalia; order Artiodactyla; family Bovidae; genus Bubalus; species Bubalus bubalis. Next base: position 120,013,312 of record NC_059159.1, on the reverse strand, counting down.
AGACATTTTTCCAAAGATGACATACAATGGCTAACAAGCACATGAAAGATGCTCAACATCACTAATTGTCAGAGAAATGCAAATAAAAACCACAATGAGATACCACCTTCAACTTGTGGAAATGATTATCATTAAAAATACCACAAATAACAAACGTGGCTGAGGATGTGGAGCAAAGGGAACATTTGTACACTGTAATGCGAATGTGAATTGGTGCATCCATTATGGAAAACAGTATGGAAGTTCCTCAAAAAACTAAAAATACAACTACCATCAGTTCAGTTCAGTTCGGTCGCTCAGTCGTGTCTGACTTTTTGAGACCCCATGAATCGCAGCACGCCAGCCCTCCCTGTCCATCACCAACTCCCGGAGTTCACCCAGACTCACGTCCATCGAGTCAGTGATGCCATCCAGCCGTCTCATCCTCTGTCGTCCCCTTCTCCTCCTGTCCCCAATCCCTCCAAGCATCAGAGTCTTTTCCAATGAGTCAACTCTTTGCATGAGGTGGCCAGAGTACTGGAGTTTCAGCTTTAGCATCATTCCTTCCAAAGAAATCCCAGGACTCATCTTCAGAAAGGACTGGTTGGATCTCCTTGCAGTCCAAGGGACTCTCAAGAGTCTTCTCCAACACCACAGTTCAAAAACATCAGTTCTTCGGCACTCAGTCTCTTTCACAGTCCAACTCTCACATCCATACATGACCACTGCAAAAACCATAGCCTTGACTAGACGAACCTTTGTTGGCAAAGTAATGTCTCTGCTTTTGAATATGCTATCTAGGTTGGTCATAACTTTCCTTCCAGGAGTAAGCGTCTTTTAATTTCATGGCTGCAGTCACCATCTGCAGTGATTTTGGAGCCCCAAAAAATAAAGTCTGACACTATTTCCACTGTTTCCCCATCAATTTCCCATGAAGTGATGGGACCGGATGCCATGATCTTCATTTTCTGAATGTTGAGCTTTAAGCCAACTTTTTCACTCTCCACTTCCACTTTCATCAAGAGGCTTTTTAGTTCCTCTTCACTTTCTGCCTTAAGGGTGGTGTCATCTGCATATCTGAGGTTATTGATATTTCTCCCAGCAATCTTGATTCCACACTGTGCTTCTTCCAGTCCAATGTTTCTCATGATGTACTCTGCATATAAGTTAAATAACCAGGGTGACAATATACAGCCTTGACGAACTCCTTTTCCTATTTGGAACCAGTCTGCTGTTCCATGTCCAGTTCTAACTGTTGCTTCCCGACCTGCATAGAGATTTCTCAAGAGGCAGATCAGGTGGTCTGGTATTCCCATCTCTTTCAGAATTTTCCACAGTTTATTGTGATCCACACAGTCAAAGGCTTTGGCATAGCCAATAAAGCAGAAATAGATGTTTTTCTGGAACTCTCTTGCTTTTTCCATGATCCAGCAGATGTTGGCAATTTGATCTCTGGTTCTTCTGCCTTTTCTAAAACCACCTTGAACATCAGGAAGTTCATGGTTCACATATTGCTGAAGCCTGGCTTGGAGAATTTTGAGCATTACTTTACTAGCGTGTGAGATGACTGCAATTGTGTGATAGTTTGAGCATTCTCTGGCATTGTCTTTCTTTGGGACTGGAATGAAAACTGACCTTTTCCAGACCTGTGGCCACTGCTGAGTTTTGCAAATTTGCTGGCATATTGAGTGCAGCACTTTCACAGCATCTTCTTTCAGGATTTGAAATAGCTCAACTGGAATTCCATCACCTCCACTAGCTTTGTTCTTAGTGATGCTTTCTAAGGCCCACTTGACTTCACATTCCAGGATGTCTGGCTCTAGGTCAGTGATCACACCATCGTGATTATCTGGGTCGTGAAGATCTTTTTTGTACAGTTCTGTGTATTCTTGCCATCTCTTCTTAATATCTTCTGCTTCTGTTAGGTCCATACCATTTTTGTCTTTTCTCGAGCCCATCTTTGCCTGAAATGTTCCTTTGGTATCTCTGATTTTCTTGAAAAGATTTCTAGTCTTTCCCATTCTGTTGTTTTCCTCTATTTCTTTGCATTGATCGCTGAAGAAGGCTTTCTTATCTCTTCTTGCTCTTCTTTGGAACTCTGCATTCAGATGCTTATATCTTTCCTTTTCTCCTTTGCTTTTCGCTTCTCTTCTTTTCATAGCTATTTGTAAGGCCTCCGCAGACAGCCATTTTGCTTTTTTGCATTTCTTTTCCATGGGGATGGTCTTGATCCCTGTCTTCTGTACAATGTCATGAACCTCCATCCATAGTTCATCAGGCACTCTATCTATCAGATCTAGGCCCTTAAATCTATTTCTCACTTCCACTGTGTAATTATAAGGGATTTGATTTAGGTCATACCTGAATGGTCTAGTGGTTTTCCCTACTTTCTTCAGTTTAAGTCTGAATTTGGCAATAAGAAGTTCATGATCTGAGCCACAGTCAGCTCCTGGTCTTGTTTTTGCTGACTGTATAGAGCTTCTCCATCTTTGGCTGCAAAGAATATAATCAATCTGATTTTGGTGTTGACCATCTGGTCATGTCCATGTATAGAGTCTACTCTTGTGTTGTTGGAAGAGGGTGTTTGTTATGATCAGTGCATTTTCTTGGCAAAACTCTATTAGTCTTTGCTCTGCTTCATTCCGTATTTCAAGGCCAAATTTGCCTGTTACTCCAGGTGTTTCTTGACTTCCCACTTTTGCATTCCAGTCCCCTATAATGAAAAGGACATCTTTTTTGGGTATTAGTTCTAAAAGGTCTTGTAGGTCTTCATAGAACCGTTCAACTTCAGCTTCTTCAGCGTTACTGGTTGGGGCATAGACTTGGATTACTGTGATACTGAATGGTTTGCCTTGGAAATGAACAGAGATCATTCTGTCATTTTTGAGATTGCATCCAAGTACTGCATTTTGGACTCTTTTGTTGACCATGATGGCTACTCCATTTCTTTTGAAGGATTCCTGCCCACAGTAGTAGATATAATGGTCATCTGAGTTAAATGCACCCATTCCAGTCCATTTTAGTTCACTGATTCCTAGAATGTCGACATTCACTCTTGCCATCTCTTGTTTGACCACTTCCAACTTGCCTTGATTCATGGACCTGACATTCCAGGTTCCTATGCAATATTGCTCTTTACAGCATCGGACCTTGCTTCCACATCCACATCTGGGTATTCTTTTTACTTTGGTTCCATCCCTTCATTATTTCTGGAGTTATTTTTCCACTGATCTACAGTAGCATATTGGGCACCTACCAACCTGGGGAGTTCCTCTTTCAGTATCCTATCATTTTGGCTTTTCATACTGTTCATGGTGTTCTCAAGGCAAGAATACTGAAGTGGTTTGCCATTCCCTTCTCCAGTGGACCACATTCTGTCAGTTCTCTCTACAATTACCCCCCCATCTTGGGTTGCCCCATGGGCATGGCTTAGTTTCATTGAGTTAGACAAGGCTGTGGTCCTAGTGTGATTAGATTAACTAGTTTTCTGTGAGTATGGTTTCAGTGTGTCTGTCCTCTGATGCCCTCTTGCTTGGGTTTCTCTTACCTTGGGCGTGGGGTATCTTTTCACCGCTGTGCCAGCAAAGTGCAGCCACTGCTCCTTACCTTGGACGAGGGGTATCTCCTCACTGCTGCCCTTCCTGACCTTCAACGTGGGATAGCTCCTCTAGGCCCTCCTGCACCCACGCAGCCAGTGCTCTTTGGGCATGGGGTTGGTCCTCCCGGCCGCTGCCCCTGGCCTCTGGTGTGGGGTTGATCCTCTTGGACACTGCCCCGACCTTGGGTGTGGGGTAGCTCCTCTCAGCCGCCCCCGCTGACCTCGGACGGGGGGGTAGCTCCTCTCCGCGGTTCCTGCACCGTCACAGCCCTGCACTCTTGGCTGCTGCCCCTGACCTCGGACGTGGGGTAACTCCTCTTGGCCGCTGCCCTTTGGGCATGGGGTCCCTCCAGCTTCTGCCCCTGACCTCAGACGTGGGGTAGTTCCTCTCTGCCGCGCTTAGTGTACTGGTCGCAGCCGCCAGCGCTTAGTGCTTAGAACTACCATAGGCTTCAGCAATTCCACTCATTGGTATATACCAAAGAAAGCAAAAACACTAATTTGAAAAAAAAAAAAAATACACCCAAATGTTCACAGCAGCATTGTTTAGAATAGACAAGATATGGAAACAACCTAAGTGTCTGTCACAAATAAAGAAGATACAGTATACTGTGTTCAGTCACTCATTCGTGTCTGACTCTTTGCGACCCAATGGACTTGCAGCACCCCAGGCTTCCCCTGTCCATCACCAACTCTTGGAGCTTGCTCAGACTCATGTCCATTGAGTCAGGGATGCCATCCAACCATCTCATCCTCTGTCGTCCCCTTCTCCTCCCATCTTCAATCTTTCCCAGCATTAGGGTCTTTTCCAATGAGTCAGCTCTTCCCATGGTATATGGTATACAATGGAATATATGTCCAAGAATATTGAACTCTGTCTAGTATTTCCAATAGCTGGACTCTCTCAGAAAATTTTATTTGACAATTTTTTCCTGTGTATGGGTCATACTTTTTTCTTTCTTTGCATCTATCTCTTTTTTTAACTATACATTCTAAATAACATAATGTGGCAATTACAGAATCAGATTTCTCTCTCTCTAGCATTTGCTGTGGCCATTCCTTTTTGCTGTTTTTTGTTTAGTTTCTTTGTGAAACTAATTCTGTAAACTCAATATTCCTTGTCATAGGTGGCCACTGAAGTCTCTGTTCAGTTGACTCGTTGTTGTTTAGTCACTAAGTCGTGTCCAACTCTTTTGTGACCCCATGAACTGTAGCCTGCCAGGCTCCTCTGTCCATGGGATTTCCCAGGCAAGAATACTAGAATGGGCTGTCATTTCCTTCTCCAAGGGATCTTCCCAATCCCTTGGTTAAACCACCTCTCCTGCATTAGCTGGCGGATTCTTTACCACTGAGCCCCCTGGAAAGCCCTTCAGTTGGCTTAGTGGTTAATTAATGACTGGAAGAGATTTCCTTAAATTCCCTAAAGCTCATAGCCCTTGCTGAGGACCTCTGTGTGTATGTTGGGGCATGCCTCTAATGCACAGGCAGGCAGTGTACATACTACGTTGCCTTTTCCTTCATTTCCTATTTTCATGGATCCTCAAAGTCAGCTAGAAGTGAGAGCCTTCTTAGGGTCTTCTCTGGTCTTCCTGGGCATGTGCAACAACCCTTACACACATGCATAGTTTTCTAGATCCCCAGGAATATGTCAGAGCTTTTAAAGCTCCCTGTGACATCTCCATTTCCTTAGGTTTGTTTTAAATGTTTTAATCAGCTTGTGATTTGCCCCAACTGTTGTCATCACCTTAGGCAGGTGTGATATTATATTACTGAAACTGACTGACTATTTTTGATAAATGCTACTATAGGAAAGATTGTTTCTATAAGCTGACGTCTGAGCTAGGTCAAATAAAGCCAAGTGGGATTTTTTTTTAGAGAACTTCCTGACAGATCAAATAATGACAGCTTTATGGGAAATGGACTCTGGAATAACTCTAATCCCTTCTCCAGCGTTCTTCTTCGTCCGCTAGAGGCACCAACACTGATGGCTTTCCCCATAATTTCAAGGGTACTGATTTTGGAGGACACCACATTGCTGGGGAGAAGGGAATGGACCTAAGACAAAATAAAATGCCATAAAGCTCACTGTTCTTACTGAGATTTAGCCAATTATCTTATATAAATATGCCTCATATTGCAAGTCTTTGGTTAATTTTGTGTTCTGAATATGCTGATTGTGACAATTTTTTGTCACATAGTGTTCTCATAGCTTTTACTGAGCAGGAGATTTTTGAAGGCCCTTATTTTGCCATTTCTGCTGATGATAATTCTAAAGTATGTTTACTACATGTTGGTTTACCAAATCTAACCACTTTGGAGTGAAATGTATTTTTAAAAGGGTTGCTGAAATATATATAACTGAATAAATGAACAAGAGCTGCAAAAGAACATGGAGAAAAGCTTAAGTTTGTTTATTAGGGATTTAAGGTTCTAAAAGTTTTTTTAGTGTTTTCATAAAGATATAATTTATATACAATAATGTGTAGAAAGCTTAATGTATAGCTTGACAAATTCTGTATATGTGTACTAGAGTGGATTGCCATTCCCTCCTCTGGGGTATATTCCCAACCCAGGGATTGAATCTGGGCCTCCTGCACTGCAGGCAGATTCTTTACCAACTGAGCCATGAGAGAAGCCCACTGCTATGTAACCACCACTTAAATCAAGAGGTATGATATTCCTAGCACCCCCAAATGGGTGCTCCTCCAATCTCATTCCCTGTCTACACTCTTCCTGTAAATGTAATCATGATTTTAATTTTAAGATGGGCAAAGAGAACCTGTGTTTACAAGTAGTGTGGGTGTGCTTAGTTGTGTCCGACTCTTCTGCAATCCCAGGGACTGACTGTAGCTCACTAAGCTCCTCTGTCATAGGCTTTTCCAGAATACTGGAGTGGGTTGCCATTTCCTTCTCTAGGACATCTTCCCGATCCAGGGATCAAACCTGGGTCTTCTGCATTGCAGGCAGATTCTGCATTGCAGGCTGTGTATATAAGGAGTTGTTCGTTTGTTTGTTTGTTTGTTTTCTATTGTTAGAATATACCATTGTCTGTTTATCTGTCCTACTACTGATGAACATCTGTGGTGCTTCCATTTGGGAAAAATTCTAAATAAAGATACGATGAACATTCTTATACTGTCTTTTTATTCATTCCTCTTGGGTATTTACCTACAAGTAGAATTGTTGGATCATTAGGTAGACAGCTGTTTAGCTTTAATAGGCTCTACCAAATGGTTTTTCCAAGTGGTCAAAGCAATTTACACTCCCACCAGCATATAGAAAAGCTTCAGTTGCTCTCCAAACTATCTAAAACTTGGTATGATCAATTTTTTTGAATTCAGCTATTCTGGTAGGTATGCATGGGTATTTCACTGGGCTTAAATTTGCATGTTCCTGATAAGAAATTATGTTAAGCACCTTTTCATATGTCTATCAGTTATTTTAATTTCTACTTTGATCTCTATTTTCATTCTAAATTCTTTAATTCTACAAATATTTATTAAGAATCTGCTGTCTACATGAGATACAAGTATTAAATACTCTGCCCTCAAAGAACTCACGAACTAAAGAGTGTGCATTAGCGTGCATGCTCAGTCTTGTCTGCTGCTTTCAACCTCATGGACTGTCATCTGCAAGCTCCACCCTGCATGGAATTTTCTACGCAAGAATAGTAGAGTGGTTGCCATTTCCTGCTCCAGGGGATCTTCCCAACCCAGGGATCAAACCCATATTTCTTGCATCTCCTGCATTGGCAAGCAGATTCTTTACCACTGCACCACCTGGGAAGCCTTTAAATTAAAGACAGAAGTATACAAATAAACAAATGGTTAAGATCTAGGGTATAAATGTGATGATAGGCAATTAGAGAAGAGGCATGAAATCCAACTGTGTAGATTGAAAAAGCTTTCTTAAAGGCAGTGACTCTAACACTTAGATTTTAAAGACAAAAAGGAGTTAGCCAGACGGACAAGTTACGGTAGAACAGTGGGAAAGGACATTTCAGTACAAGGGAACAAGAAACAGGGAGGGAAGTCTTTCTGCCTTTGGATCTTTTTGGTTCCTTGATTTAAAAAGAAAAGAAAAAAACACTTTAAACATTTTTCTTTAATGAGGGCATTAAATCTGAATCTGGCAGAATATACATTCAATGCCATAAATTTTATTAAAGGGCACCAATTTAGGAATTGATGATGGTGGAAGGCAATTCCAAGGACAAACCCATTTTCCTCTATCTTGGCTAATTATGGTAGAACTATCCTAGCTCTGCAAAGGACTCCAGTTGGCAAAGTTCTGCAGAGTCAGAAAATAGAAAAAGCAACTTGATACACTTAAAAAAAAAAGAACAATCCTCTCACCTTAGGATTTTAATAATGATATATATTAACATTATAATAACTGCTATGACTATTAATAGTGTTATTATTACAGCAGTTACCATTACTGAGTGTTTGTCATGTGCCAAGCAATATCTGAAGTACTCTACATAAAAGCCATATGAAATGGGTACTACTTTTAATCCCCATTTCACAGACTATGAAACTGAAGTCATAAGGAAAGTGTTCAAGGTTACACACTTAGAAAAGACAGATGGGATCTGAATACAGGTCTGATTTTAGAGTTTCTATTTTAATATTAAAGTCTTCTAAATTACAACTAATGCTCTTTAGTAAAAGAGCATTGTTCTTCTCATTCAAATTCTCTGGCCCCTCGAACAAGAAAGTTATTTATATGTTTGTGGCAGAGACTGAATAATTCTAGCCAGATTGTTTATTGCATATATTTCACATCCTTTCTGATCCTACGATAAAACATCACCTTACAAATGCCACAAAAATGATGTCTCTACTTAGTCTAATCCAAATTTCTTCTTCCATCTCCTACTGATTTTAGTTGGTGTGATTTTTACATTCAAATGCTGCAGTCCATAGGGTCACAAAGAGTCAGACATGACTGAGCGACTGAACTGAACTGACTGAACTGAACTGAATGATCTTAGCTCCACTGCTATATGAATAAGGATATTAACATATCTGTTTTGGCAGTTTGCATTTTTTCTGCATTTTAATAGCCTAGGCAAATACAAAAGTAATTATCTGGCAAAAGTAAATATACAACACTTTCAGATTTTTTTTTAAAAAAAAGCTTGTAGATTAGTAGTTAGGATATTAAGTTTATGGTTCTCAGCTCCACGGCCTCCCCCAGCCAAAAGGAAGAGAAGAGAAAGGAAACTAGTTTCCTAGCGGTATTTAGATTAATAAGAACATTTTTATATTAGAATGTCTATCTGTAGAATTAGTCAAATTTCCCAACTGGGCTACTATTTCAGTATTTAGTAGAAAGAAGAAGAGGGGAAGAAACATTGGGTATAGTTGAGTTTAACTCCTATTAGATAAAAACAAAAAGTTATCAGGAGTTTGGGGAAAATTCATCTTAAACTGAAATCTTAAAACAAGAATGTTCCATGAACGTGTGAGGCCTTTAAATAAATTTTAATTTAATCTCTTTAGATGTTAATGGATTTTGTGGGCAATACTGTTTTCTAAATGTCAGGGAATATGGGTTTCTGTAAGCACTAGTACTGGGGAAAAAACATTATTAAATTTGGCTCTTAAGGTGAGCTTGGATCAGAACAAATGGGAAGTTTAAGGTCACAAATCATGTTTAGATAAACACAGCACAGTGACTAATCTAGCCTTAATATGTGTTAGAAGGCAATGTCACCAAGTACACATACTCAGTGAGTATACACTGTGCATGCTTAGCACCTCAATTCTCTTAATATTTATTCATTTTAAAAGGCAATTATGAATATTCAGCTTACTTGTGTCATTTTCCTTCATTATATCACATTATTATTATACATTCTATTGTTAACACAACAAATATTGCACTTAAAATTTTTCATTAGAAATAACTTGTAAAGGTTGATGCAACCAAAGTGTGTGATGTACAAAAGATAGTGGTGGCAGAAGGGTGAGATGGATAATGGTGGGCTAGAAAAAAATTATTTTATGTATTTCAGAATTGAGAGAATTGTATACATGGAATGGATCAATAATTTTCCCTAAATCAGAGCAATCAAATTTTCTAGCAAAGATATGAAAACTAATATGACTTTAATTACATGGATATATTTTTACCTTTTTATATATATGGAAAGAAAAAAACACCTTCTATACTCTGAAAAAAACACCATATGTTCACATAAATTCTACCTAGTTTGAGGGTTTAAAGTATTAAGAAAAAGTGTGTTTGGGATATACTGGAAATTAGCTTCATTAAACAACAACAAAAAAGGAAAACCCAGTAAAAGAAACATCTGGATCATGGCAATGTCCGAAATGAAAGAGAGTCAGAGGGTAGACCAAGGGAAGGGATTATCTGAAAGTTAAGTGGTCAGAGCAAAAGGAGGAGCTATTGACTAATGGGCCAGGAACATCCCAGACTGGGCAACATGGCCAGTAGTTTTCTTTAGTAAGGAAGATGCTCAATGCAATTAGTCTTCAAGAAAAATAGGGAAATGTTATGCAGGTAATTAGAAATTTTATTTGTTAAATTATTTATCTATTATTGCACTGGGTCTTCGTTGCTGCACGTGGGCTTTCTCTAGTTGTGGCAAGTGGGGGCTACTCTTCAGCTGTGGTGTCTTTTCTTGCCGCAGAGTATGGGCTCTAAGCCATGCAGGTTTCAGCAGCTGCAGCGCATGGGCTCAGCAGTTGCAGCTCCTGGGTTCCAGAGTGTAGGCTCAGTAGTCATGGAACACAGGCTGAGCTGCCCCGCACCATGTGGAATCTTCCCATGGACTGTAGCATGCCAGGCTTTCCTGTCCTTCACTATCTCCCAGAGTTTGGTCAAACTCATGTCCACTGAGTTGGTGATACCATCCAACCATTTCACCCTCTGTCACCCTCTTCTCCTCCTGCCTCAATTTTTCCCAGCATCAGGGTCTTTTCCGGCGAGTCTGCTCTTTGCATCAGTGGCCCAAAGTATTAGAGCTTCAACTTCAACATCAGTCCCTCCAATGAATATTCAGGGTTGATTTCCTTTATGGATGACTGCTTTTAGATGTTCTCTAATGATAAGACTAGTCTTGGTATTTGAGTAGGGTTAGGGAGAAGGCTTCCTAGGCTCTGTCTGGGTCCATTCATTTGCATGGGAGCTAAGGAGGCTGCTGGGAAAATTACCTGACTTCAGAGCACTGTTGCAATGCAGATCAAAACAAACATGCATATCCATGTGTCTGACTGACTATAGGAAACCTAAAGAAAGCCAAATATCAGTCAACTATGATGGACCTCTGAAGGAGAATTCATGGTGAGGGCAGAAAAATCACAGTGTACCAAAGTGGCCTAAAGTTATAAGGTAGATTCAAGAGCAGTGTTTCGGCTTTCCTGGAAATTAATTCTGTTATGCCCATATCCTGGTGGCATATGGGTGGCCAAACAGAAAGACTTACATTCAATGCATGAATAAATCATTTCATTAAATTCTGTAACACTTTCTTTTCCTAAGCATACCCCAGAGGAAGAGGAAGTGCGTTTTTCCCTCTTGTTTCAAGAGACAAAACATGCTGTTGACAGGAACTTAGAAGAACTATTCAACAGAACTTTCTACAATGATGGAAATGTTCTTATCTGTGCTGTCCAAGATGGTTGCCACTAGAACATGTAGCTAATTAGCACTTGAAGTATGGCTGCTAGTGTGACTAAGGAAATAAATGTTTAATTTTATTTCATTTTATTTAACTTAAATTTAAATAGTCATATGTGGTTAGTGGCTACTGTTATTAGATGCACAGATTAAAGCATCATAGTCAACAATAAAATGCCTGTGAAGCTTCACTGTCACCAAGGGAAAGCAACTCAGTTGCTTGGTAGTTACAGATATGGAGCCTAGAGTCAACTGCATGATTTGTATCCTGATTCTACCTCTTACCAACGAGGTAAAAACTTACCCTGGGAGATGTCTGGGACTTCTAATTCCTACCTGGGATTTAGAAAGTCGGAAAGAACATGTTCCTACCATCACACACACACACACAAAATACAAAAAGTAATGAACAATTTGAAAAAATTCATAACTCCTCTTGAACTCATCAGAGAGCTGAAACTTCAGGGCACCCAACTAATTGGAAATTTAAGGAAACACAGGTATCTTTGAGGAGAGTCGGGACAACAACACTTGTTTATCTAAGGAAAATGCAGTCAGATACTGGGAAGAATTTGAACAAAAATGTTTAAGAAATTGATAAAGGCCAACTATGGGCTCATGGGAGAATGCAGATCCCCTAGAGGCTACAGATATGAGGGTAATTTACACCTCTTAACAGGCTCTTTGCCACTTCCTGTTGTTCAGTGGCTCAGTCCCTTGGACTGCAAGGAGATCAAACCAGTCATTCCCAAAGGAAATCAATCCTGAATACTCATTAGAAGGACTGATGCTAAAGCTCCAATACTTTAGCCACCTGATGCGAAGAGACAACTCACTGGAAAAGACCCTGATGCTGGGAAAGATTGAAGGCAGGAGGAGAAGGGGACAACAGAGGATGAGATGGTTGAACGGCATCACCGACTCAATGGACATGAGTTTGATCAAGCTCTGGGAGATGGTGAAGGACAGGGAAGCCTGGCGTGCTGCAGTCCATGGGGTCGCAAAGAGTTGGACACGACTGAGTGATTGAGCAACAACAACAAGAGGCAACCATAAGTTCATCCTCTAAGTCTGTGAGTCTCTTTCTGCTTTGTAAGTTCATTTGTATCATTTCCTTTTAGATGCCACATATAAGGTATGTCATACAATATTTGTCCTTATGAGCAGCAAAGTTTAATCTTTGTAGTTTTACAATCAATAGCAGATTTTTACTGATAACTCAAGGTCATTGTCTGGGAGTCCTTGTATACAGTACCATAATACCAATAAGACTACTACTGCACACATGTGAGTTACAATTCTGGGGATTCTCAGAAATACTTTGACAACAGAACTCTGCAAGTGACTGAATTTTCATGTCATAGAGAGCTTAGACTTAGCAAGAATGTGGTATTAATGTGAATAAAATTCTAGGCACAGGATGAGAATCCATGGGATACTAAATATTTATAATATACCAGGTATTATGCTATAGACTCTTTACAGATTTTACTTCATATCTTTCCAACAGCAATTCTCTAGGGTAGCTATTAGTATTAGTCCAACTTTACAAATGAGGCTCAGAAACATTAAGAAATTTCCTCAAAGCCAAACTGCTAAAAAACAGTGGTGCCAGGTTTTGGACCCAGACCTGACTATATCTAAAACCAAAATTATATCCCACATGTAACTCTTTATCCCTGTTATTTGCTGTTTTTAAGTGCTCAAATTTATTTAATTCTTGGACCTACCTTAAACTATCTAGAATCAGTACTTAGAGGTATACCTCAAAGATATTGTAGATTTAGTTCCAGACCACTGCAGCAAAGCAAATATGGCAGTAAGTAAGTCACACAAATTTTGGGGTTTCCCAGTGCATGTAAAAGTTATGTTTACACTATAGGATATAGTATATGCAGTTTATTAAGTGTGCAGTAGCATTATATCTAAAAAATGTATGTAGTCTTAATTTTACTTTATTTTAACAATAAAACTTTATTGCTAAAAAATGCTAAGCAACATGTGAACCTTCAGTGAGTCATAAACATTTTACTAGTTATTGTCTTGACATTGATGGCTGCTGACTGATCAGGGTGGAAAAAAGTAAAAGTGAAGTCACTCAGTCATGTCCAACTCTTTGTGACCCCATGGACTATACCCCGCTAGGCTCCTCTGTCCATGGGATTCTCCAAGCAAGAATCCTGGAGTGGGTTGACATTTCCTTCTCCAGGGGATCTTCCTGACACAGGGATCGAACCTGGGTCTCCCATACTGCAGGCAAACTCTACTGTCTGAGCCACCAGGGACTTCTGGACTGATCAGGGTAGAAGTTGCTAATGGTTTGAGTAGCTGTGGAAATTTCTTTTTTTGTCTTAGTTTTTAAATAATTTTATTGATATATGGGAGGATAGTTGATTAACAATGTTGTGTTAGTTTCATGTGTATGGTAAAGTGATTCAGTTTATATGTATATACATATATATATATATATGTATGTATCTATTCTTCTTCAAATTTTTTCCTATTTAGACTATTATACAGTATTGAGCAGAGTTTTCTGTGCTATACAGTAGATCCTTGTTGGTTATCTGTTTTAAATATAGCAGTGTGTACATGCCAATCCCAAACTCTCAAGATATCCTTTCCCTCAACTTAAAATAAGACAATAGTGAAGTTTGTCACATCACTGACTTTTCCTTCATGAACAACTTCTCTGTAGTATGCAGCCCAGTTTGATAGCATTTTTATTCCTGGTAGAATTTCTTTCAAAATTGGAGTCAACTGGCTTTTCCTGCCCACTGGCTCATTCCTATGGAACAGGAAGGAGTTTTCTAGAAAAACTGCCCAGCGTTCCTCAGGGCCCTGGAGCTAACCAGAGCCAGTGTATATAATTACTAGAAGCAGCAAATCCAAGTTCCACCAAGCCACTGCAACTTTTACACTCTTGACAACCCTTCAGCCTGTGGAACAGAAACTGCAATCACAGTAATTTGGACAAAATGAGACAAAAGAGAAATATGTTCCAGATGAAAGAACAAGATAAAGTCCTAGAAGAACAACTAAGTGAAGGGGAGATAGGCAATCTAGCTGAAAAAGAATTCAAAGTAGAAAGATGGTTCAAAATCTCAGAAAAATAATGGAGACACAGCCCAAAAAGATACAAGAAATCTTTAACAAAGAGCTAGAAGGTATAAAGAACAAACAGAGATGAGCAACACAATAACTGAAATGAAAAATACACTAGAAGGAATCAATAGCAGAATAAATGAGGCAGAAGAACACCAGTGTAAATGGAAAACAGAATGGTGGAAATCACTATTACAGAATAGAAAAAAAAAAAAAGAATGGAGAGAAATGAGGATAGTGTAAGAGACCTCTGGGACAACATTAAATACACAAACTTTCAGATTATACAGGTCCCAGAAGGGGAAGAGAGAGAGAAAGGGCCTGAGAAAATATTTGAAGAGATAATAGCTAAAAAGTCCCCTAACATGGGAAAAAGATAGTCACTCAAGTCCAAGAAGTGCAGAGTCTCATACAGGATAAACCTAAGGAGGAACATGCCAATATACATAATAATCAAATTAATAAAAGTTAAAGACAAGAGAAAATATTAAAAAGCAACAAATAACATACAAGGAAATCCCTCTAAGGTTATTACCTGATTTCCCAACAAAAACTCTAGAGGGCAGAAGGGAATGTCATAAATATATTTAAAGTGATGAAAAGGAAAACCCTACAACCAATGCTCTTCCTAGCAAGGCTTTCATTCAGATTCAATGGAGAAATCAAAACATTTATAGATAAACAAAAGCTCAGAGAATTCAGCATCACCAAATCAGCATTACAACAAAAGCTAAAGGAACTTTTCCAGGTAGAAAAGAAAAGGACACAACTAGAAACAAAAAAATTAAGAATGGAAATGCTCACTGGTAAGGTAAACCTATGGTGAAGGTAGCAAATCATCGACACACAAATATGATATCAAAACCAGGAATCATGCAAACAGCAGAGTACAGATGCAGAATATTGGAAATACATTTGAAATTAAGAGAGACCAGCAACTTTAAATAATCTCATTTATTTGTAGACTGCTACATAAAAACCCCATGGTAACTGCAGACAGAACTTTTAGAATAGATACATACACAAAAAAGAAAAAGGAATCCAAACACAACACTAAAAGTAGTCATCAAATCACAAGAGAACAAAAGAGGAAGGAAAGAGAAGTGAAGTGAAGTGAAGCCGCTCAGTCGTGTCCGACTCTTTGAAACCCCATGGACTGTAGCCTACCAGGCTCCTCCCTCCATGGGATTCTCCAGGCAAGAGTACTGGAGTGGGTTGCCATTTCACCTACAAAAACAAATCCAAGACAATTAATAAAACAGCAATAAGCACATACATATTGATAATTACCTTAAATGTAAACAGATTAAATGCTTCAACCAAAAGACAAAGATTGGCTGAATGGATAAAAAAACAAGACCCATACATATATATGCTGTCTATAAGAGACCCACTTCAGATCTAGGGACATATACAGACGGAAAGTGAGGGGATGGGAAAAGGTATTCCATGCAAATAAAAACCAAAAGAAAGCTGGAATAGCAATACTTATATTAAACAAAATAGACATTAAAATAAAGGCTGTTACAAGAGACAAAGAAAGACACTACATTATGATCAAGGGATCATCCAAGAAGAAGATATAACAACTGTAATATATACATACCCAAAATAGGAGCTGGAGGAAGCACAAGCCGGAATCAAGATTGCCAGGAGAAATATTAATAACCTCAGATATGCAGATGACACCACCCCTATGGCAGAAAGTGAAGAAGAACTAAAAAGCTTCTTGATGAAAGTGAAAGAGGAGAGTGAAAAAGTTGGCTTAAAGCTCAACATTCAGAAAACGAAGATCATGGCATCCGGTCCCATCACTTCATGGCAAATAGATGGGGAGACAGTGGAAACAGTAGCTGACTTTATTTTGGGGGGTTCCAAAATCACTGCAGATGGTGATTGCAGCCATGAAATTAAAAGACGCTTACTCCTTGGAAGGAAAGTTATGACCAATCTAGATAGCATATTCAAAAGCAGAAACATTACTTTGCCAACAAAGGTCCATCTAGTCAAGGCTATGGTTTTTGCAGTGGTCATGTATGGATGTGAGAGTTGGACTATGAAGAAAGCTGAGAGCCGAAGAATTGATGCTTTTGAACTGTGGTGTTGGAAAAGACTCTTGAGAGTCCCTTGGACTGCAAGGAGATCCAACCAGTCGATCCTAAAGGAGGTCAGTCTTGGGTGTTCATTGGAAGGACTGATGTTGAAGCTGAAACACCAATACTTTGGCCACCTGATGCAAAGAGCTGACTCATTTGAAAAGACCCTGATGCTGGGAAAGATTGAGGGCAGGAGGAGAAGGGGATGCCAGAGGATGAGATGGTTGGATGGCATCATCAACACAATGGACATGGGTTTGGGTGGACTCTGGCAGCTGGTGATGGACAGGGAGGCCTGGTGTGCTGTGGTTCATGGGGTGGCAAAGAGTTGGACACAACTTCGTGCCTGAGCTGAATTGAACTGAAAATAGGAGCACCTCAATATATAATGCAAATACTAATAGCCATAAAAGGAGAAATCAACAGTAACACAATAATAGTGGGGTCTTTAACACACGCTTTCATCAAAGGGCAGATCATCCAGAGAGAAAATCAGTAAGAAAACACAGGCTGGATACTGTAAAACTTTTGGAGGAAAACATAGGCAGAACACACTCTGATATAAATTAGAGCAATATCTTTTGGATCTACCTCCTAGATAATGAAAGTAAAAACAAAAATAAATAAATGGAGCCTTATTAAACTTACAAACTTTTGCATAGCAAAAAAAAAATAAATAAATACAAATAAATAAATATGAAAATGAAAAGACAACACATAGAATGCAAGAAAATATTTGCAAATGATATGACTGACCTGACAAGAGATTAATTTCCAAAAACATAAAAATAGTTCCTGTAGCTCAGTATCAAAAAACAAACAACCAAAAAAAAACACACAAAAAAAAAAAACGGGCAAAAGATCTAAATAGACATTTCTCTAAAGAAGACATACCTATGGCCAAAAAGCACATGAAAATATTCTCAACATTGCTAATTATTAGAGAAAAGTAACTCAAAAATACAATGAGGATTAAAAATAAAATATTTTAAAAATCCAATGAGGTTGTTGATGTTTGGCAGAAACCAATACAATACTATAAAGCAATTATCCTTTAATTAAAAAGAGGGATGGTTCGGGGAGGGAGGTGGGAGGGGGGTTCAGGATCGGGAACATGTGTATAACTGTGGCGGATTCATGTTGATATATGGCAAAACCAACACAATATTGTAAAGTAATTAACTTCCAATTACAATAAATAAATTATATTAAAATTAATTAATTAATTTAAAAAAATACAATGAGTATTAAAAAAAAATACTTCCCAGGTGGCGCTAGTGGTAAATAGCTTGCCTGCCAGTGCAGGAGACATGAGACATGGGCTCAATCCCCAGGTTGGGAAGATCCCCTGGAGGGCATGGCAACCGATTCCAGTATCCTTGCCTGGAAAATCCCGTAGAACGGAGCCTGGTGGGCTACGTTCCACTGGGTAGGAAAGAGCTGGACATGACCGAAGCAACTTAGTTTGCACACATGCATCACTTTGTGCCTGTCAGAACGGCCATCATCAAAAAATCTCCAAACAATTAATGTTGGGGAAGGCATGGAGAAAAGGGATCCCTCCTATGTTGTTGGTGGGAGTGTAAATTAGTACAGCCTATGGAGAACAGTATAGAAGTTCCCTAAGAAGCTAAAAATGGACTACTAATGGATCCAGCAATCCACTCCTTGGCATATATCTGGAGAAAACCATAATTCAAAAAGATATATGCACCCCAATGTTCACTGCAGCATGGTTTACATCAGCCAAGACATGGAAACAACCTAAATGATGCATGCAGGGAATACAACGGTGAGAAAAGACTCTATGTCCTAATGGCACTAATAATTTCAAACATCTAAATACATGACTACATTTTAAATCTCCTTAGATATTTGATATACTATAAACATATTCTGAACCAAAAAGTAAACACTGCTTAAACGGTCTACATTACTTTTCTTGAAATGCTCATTTGCATTCATTTGGAAGTGATAGGTAGAGGAGGATATCACTGTTTACATATTCAACTCTTTTGATTCTATATGTCACTTGACCAATATGTGTTATTAATCTAATTTTACTAATTAAAGACATATAGAAGTTAACTCCCAGGTGTGTGCTAGAAAGAACTCTTTAAGTGTAATTTGTTTGTTTTGAGGGAATGGATTTCTCAAGAGCATGCCACAGTGCATTAAATTTTAATAATATAGTAAATAACTTGTTCAGAGAACAACAGTGTTGTCAGAGACAGTTTTCAACTAAAATAGTTGAGTAAAAATCACAGGTGTTTTCAAAGTATTATACTCTGTAATTTCATAATCATAAATCTGTATCACCACCACAACTACCATCCCATTGGCTTTTTAAACTGTTCCCCCAATATCCCAGTGTGTACAATTTCTACTTTTAGTTAGAATCAATATCACAAATTTCCTCAGGGATAACAGACGTTTGTTATGTTGCCAATTTGAGTCCTCAATTCCCTAATTTCATTCAAAACTGCAATATTGTTTAATCTGCAATTATGGAAGGACTCTGCATCCACTGCAGACCTATTTAGCAACAATTAGGGGAAGAAATTATTATTTCTAAGTACCTTTGTATACAAATCACAGAACACAGATGAATTTGCTGGGTTCTTTTATGTTTGCTAACAGAAAAATTGCTTCAGTGTTACATAGATTGCTTTTCAGAATTTGAAAGGAAAAAATCAGAGAAATAAACAACTGAGTCAATAGTAGCAGAAAATAATCACAAATATCTACATAAGAAGACCTAATGGAGATTTTAAAAAATGTAGTCCTCCTGTTCCTCCTGTTTCTGTATGCTATTTCTAAATCTCATTTTGTCTATCAGAATAATTAAAGAGACAAAGTTTGGTAAAGAACAATGTCACCCCAAAGAACTGACAGTGCTCCAGTGGAATATACATTCTGCTAAAATCTTAGCAAAGCTTTCTCCACATAACATTTATCAAACATAAGCAAAACTAAAGCTTTCAATCAGCCAGTTTCCTGATTACTAACCTAAGACCCTTCAAGAAGCAAACCAGTGCCTCTACATCCCATCTATTCGCTCACTTGCAGAGACACAGAATTCTATAGTCCATTGCTGGCCACAGTCTAATGGGAATCAGCACTGTGTAGAACTCCAAGGAAATTATCTAATACGAATATCCTTGATCAATCAGTAAACAATTGTAAGATACTATCCAGGAAATTGTATAATATCCCCAAATGTATCCCAGTCAGTCAGTCAGTTCAGTCGCTCAGTCCTGTCCGACTCTTTGTGACCCCATGAATCGCAGCACGCCAGGCCTCCCTGTTCATCACCAACTCCTGGAGTTCACTCAGACTCACGTCCATCGAGTCAGTGATGCCATCCAGCCATCTCATCCTCTGTCGTCCCCTTCTCCTCCTGCCCCCAATCCCTCCCAGCATCAGAGTCTTTTCCAATGAGTCAACTCTTCACATGAGGTGGCCAAAGTACTGGAGTTTCAGCTTTAGCATCATTCCTTCCAAAGAACACCCAGGGCTGATCTCCTTTAGAATGGACTGGTTGGATCTCCTTGCAGTCCAAGGGACTCTCAAGAGTCTTCTTCAACACCACAGTTCAAAGGCACCAATTCTTCAGCGCTCAGCCTTCTTCACAGTCCAACTCTCACATCCATACATGACCACAGGGAAAACCATAGCCTTGACTAGACAGACCTTTGTTGACAAAGTAATGTCTCTGCTTTTGAATATGCTATCTAGGTTGGTCATAATCTTCCTTCCAAGGAGTAAGTGTCTTTTAATTTCATGGCTGCAGTCACCATCTGCAGTGATTTTGGAGCCCAGAAAAATAAAGTCGGACTCTGTTTCCACTGTTTCCCCATCTATTTCCCATGAAGTGATGGGACCGGATGCCATGATCTTCATTTTCTGAATGTTGAGCTTCAAGCCAACTTTTTCACTCTCCACTTTCACTTTCATCAAGAGGCTTTTTAGTTCCTCTTCACTTTCTGCCATAAGGGTGGTGTCATCTGCATATCTGAGGTTGTTATCAATTTCAAGGACTCTGCTGCTGCTGCTGCTGCTGCTATGTTGCTTCAGTCATGTCTGACTCTGTGCGATCCCAGAGACAGCAGCCCACCAGGCTCCCTCATCCCTGGGATTCTCCAGGCAAGAACAATGGAGTGGGTTGCCATTTCCTTCTCCAATGCATGAAAGTGAAAAGTGAAAGTGAAGTCGTTCAGTTGTGTCCAACTCTTAGCGACCCCATGGACTACAGCCTACCAGGCTCCTCTGTCCATGGGATTTTCCAGGCAAGAGTATTGGAGTGGGGTGCCATTGCCTTCTCTGTTCAAGGACTCTAATAGGTATTATATGGGGAGGGGGGTGTACACCTCCTTCAAAAGTGTACACTTCGCAATTTCCTAATCTTTTTAAAGCTCAGGGCCTTTTTATTCATGGAGCATTTGAAGTGATCAATAATTTTTAGAAAGCACTCATCTCTGCTCCTCATCCACTCCCTGAGAAAATATGAATTTTAAACAAAGGGTCCAAACCTAAACCAAAGGAATGAAATGCTGAAGCCTGAATTTCACTAGGTAGGCAAAAAATAGTTGGGGGAAATTTTGATGAGTTATTTCAACTTCACAGGGCTCCTGATGACACACCTGCCACCAAGAATTAGGAAGAGCTCTGCTGGCACATACAGAGAAAAACTGTACTTCTTAGACTGAACTTCTGGAAGTAAAATGTGCATTTCAGAGTTTGCTCTTATCTTCAAATTATATTTTTTTTCAAGTTGTAAGGAACCACTTTTATTTTCTCTTCTCCTCAGACTGAGACTTAATCTTCTAGGAACAAAAGGGGAAAGCTGTTAAACTATCATATGCAAATATACTCTAGAAAAAGACTAGCTATTCTGCTACAACAACCACATGGTAAAATTCAAAATTTGCAAAGTGCTCATTGCATTGAAGCATATGCAAATAAATATTTCCATGAGGTCTAGCCAACCCATTTCCTTCTCCCAAGAGTGTCCTATGGAATAGGTCACTACATTTTTAAAAGCTCAGTATAATATCTTGTTACTCACACACTACAGGAAACAAATTTGCTACATGAAATATTCATTTCTAAGAAGTAGGTTGTTTCTTATGCAGTCAACAAAATAGCATTTGTAAACTCTGTTTAGAAAATAATAATAAATCAGTAATATTCACCAATTACTGCTTTAGGTGGAACGGGAGAATATCCTTTCAATTAATGTGTTCTGTTTTCTCCTTCCTTTTTGTAAAGTTTATTATTTATCTGCCAGGTTTCTGTGATTCTTTTCTTATTGAAGAGGAGAGGAAAGAGTGCTGTCAATTTCAAAACAGTCTGCTCCTGATACATTAGAAGGGGATTTAATTATTCTGGCATGAAAAAGCTAGGGAAAGCAAAATAAATACATTGAATACAGGCAGACTCTCAGCTACTCTAATTGCTTATGTGCTATAAGGACTTTCAAACAATAAGTCCTTAAATAATAAATTGATATGGGAAAGAATAATGATACCCAGGTGTGAAACCTTAATCTGAAGGCTGGGCCACATACTCAATGGCATAATTGCCTCTATTACCACATTCTGGCCTAACATAATGGTTTGAGTCATGGAAACTGGGTAGAAACGAAAGACAAACTATGTTCAAATCAAAAAACCATACAATAGAGACCAGGTATCTAAATAGCTACTTGAAATATAAAAGGAAGCTTCAGTTATACATGAGACATTCCATATAAACATATGACACACTCGATCTAAGCTACAAAAGCAGAGTTAAGAAAATTTTCCATTGAAAACTTCACTGTTCTCAGCCAAAAATCCTCACAGAAGGAACTTCTTTAATTTCCAAATAAATACTTCAAGCTACCCCATCACAAGTAGCTTCTGTTGTTTAAAAAAGATCCTCTTCTGTGCAACTCTTAAATTCTCTGCCAGGTATGTTACTCACTACAGGCTTCTGAATTCACCCATTCTCTGTTTATCTTTTATTTTCTATATTCATACAAAATTTACTTGAATGACTAACATCTGACCTATTCTAGATAATGATATTTCTGAAGTTCCCACTTCTTAACCCCAAAAGAGCACACTATTTGAAAAACAAATTCAGTCTAGTGCCAACACCTTTTGGATATGTTCTCTTAGTTTTACTTTGCATTATCAGGATTAAAGAATAGGATATCTCACCAGTCCATGATTCTGAAATAGAAAATGTTCTGAAACTTGAAAATTTCTTCATGATATATTTGGCAGCAAAACCCAACCATTCCTCCATTTCACTGAAGAAATATTAATGTATTTGATTGTATGACTTTGGTCCAACTCCTCCATGAATGTTACAAAATATATGGTGTGTATACTACACTGCCTTTCCAAAATCTGAAAAATTGTTAACTATGGTGTGCATGTGTGCATGCTAAGTTGCTTCAGTCATGTTGGACTGTGTGCAACCCTATGGACTGTAGTTCGCCAGGCTTCACTGTCCATGGGATTCTCCAGGCCAGAATACTGGAGTGGGTTGTCATGCCCTCCTTCAGGGCATCTACCTGAGCCAGGGATCCAAACTGCGTCTCTTATGTCTCCTGCCCTAGCAGGCGGGTTCTTTACCACCAGCACCACCTGGGAAGACCCAACTATTGTGTAAACCTGACCTAAGAATATCAGAATAAAGGCTGCAATCCTGCTTACATATAACTGACTGAATTCCAATATGACTTACCTACTAACACACATAATGATTGAAAAGTGTGACAACTTATGCATCATAATCAGGGTTGCTGTAGTTGCTGTCAACATCTTTCCTGTAATGTATAACATGTGATGTGCACCTTATAGCTTGGTGTCTTTGTTATCACTGATAGATCAATTCACTCCACTACAAGGTAACCCATGTCTCCTGCATTGCAGGCAGATTCTTTACCAGCTGAGCCACAAGGGAAGCCCAATACTACCAAACCTAAGCCTAATATTCTTCCATCATTCAACTGCAGGTTTCTTTTTTTTTAATGTGAGGCTTTAATCAATTTCATTGTTGAGTATTTCTTTTTTAATTCATTAATTTTAATTGGAAGATAATACAGTATTGGGAAGGTTTTGCATATTTCTGATAGACAGATGAAGAATCCTTTACTGTGTTTATAGGTATATTTGTATTAAACATAACAAGAAATTCTAGACTGTCACCAAGGGTATGGATATGGAGTCAAAAATTTTATTTTTATCTTAAATCACCTAATAGTTGAATTCTTTATCTTGAACATGTATAAGTTTTATAATTAAAAATAACTACTATTTTAAATTAAAAAAATAATGCTACTGTATTATTTTACCTTCTTGTACTATCTAGATGTAGATATCATGCTAAGTCTGAAGAGGAAAAAAAAAAAAAAAACAGAAAGTAAAATAGTTGCTTAACTTTACTGCTATGCTCACTGCTCACTGCTTCTGCTTCTGTAAACTGGCCTGCTTATTGCTGCTCACCACCTCTGCTCTGTAAACTGGCCTGCTTATTGAGTCAGCCAAACTGCTTAGGTGGGAAGTCAGTAGGACCTGGAAGCCTGTGCCATATAAAAGATACCCAGACCAAAGCCCAGGTGCTCAGCCTCTGGAGGCCACTCTGCTGAGCCCACACTGGTGCTGAATAAACCCTGCTGTTTTGCATCTCCAAGTGTTGCTTGTCTCTTTCTGTCGCCATGGTTTCTATAAGATTTCCTGGTACATTGGCAGGGAAATGACAACTGAGTTGTTCCCTTGTGCCACCGTTGTCAGGGAACTGAGGGAGGCCACAGCTGCCAGCCCAGTGACACCAACCAGCCGTTTGCTGGAGACCAAACCTCACATGGGCTCCATCAGCTGTGGCTCATACTGCTTTCTGAATGGACTCAGAAGGAGAGCAGAAGTAGGTTCCAGGACAGGACGTCAGATGGGTGAGTGCCCTGGGGACATCTGCCCGAGTCAAGACTAGCCATACTACAGAAGCAGAGCCTGATCACCTCCCAGTGACCGGAGGGTCACTCAGAATAGGATTTGTTCCCTTGGGTGGTCTATTAATCCCGGTGTGCTGTGGATGTGTGCTTGTGTTGAATAAGAGACCACTCTCCACAATCTTGGACTACGGAGCCTAAGTGAGTCCTAACCTGTGGTTCCATAGTGACCTCATATGACTTAGGGCAGCACCAGTCTCTTGAGGATCTAATTCCTCCCTGTGAGGCTGGTCTGAGTCAGGGGCTTATACTAACCTGCCAATGCTACTGCTGCTGCTAAGTCGCTTCAGTAGTGTCCCACTCTGTGCGACCCCATAGATGGCAGCCCACCAGGCTCCCCCGTCCCTGGGATCCTCCAGGCAAGAACACTGGAGTGGGTTGCCATTTCCTTCTCTAGTGCATGAAAGTGAAAAGTGAAAGTGAAGTCGCTAGTCATGTCTGACTCTTAGCGACCCCATGGACTGCAGCCTACCAGGCTCCTCTGTCCATGGGATTTGCCAGGCAAGAATACTGGAGTGGGTTGCCATTGCCTTCTCCGTGCCAATGCTAAGAGACAGCTAAATCTCTGTGAGGGGAGAGGCCAGGCAGATGAAAGTGAGTGTTTCCCTTTGTTCATTGTGTGGCACCACCACAAGTTAGGAACTCTCACATATTGGGCAGTTCAACCTCAAAACCTATTGTTTTAGAAAGTATGATTAAGAATTTTAAGAAAGGATTTTCTGGAGAGTATGGTATGAAACTAATCCCAGGAAAGCTGCACACTTTTGTACCCTAGAATGGCCCTCCTTTAGGGTCAGAGGGCTCCCAGAGGGGACTTTAGATATGCCCACCGTCCAAGCAGTATATAGAGTTGTGACTGGAGACTCCAGCCACCCAGACCAATTTCCATATATTGACCAATGGTTAAAAATTGCCCAATGAAGGCCTCCCTGGGTTTGGTTCTGCATGACAGGTCAGGGGCAATGTAAGGTTCTATGGATCAATCGGAAAAAAAGGCTTCGTGTCAGAAAAAGGAACTGCCTACCCTCCAGAGTGAAGCTAAAGACATGCCTCCAATGCCCCCACCTTACATCCCCACAGCTCCCCCGCCAGGAGCAGCAGATCTGCATTTACCAGGCAGTCCACCGCCTTCTGTTTCACCTCTTCCTCCTAATGCTCCTGAAGCTATTATGCCCCCATGATCAGAGACCCCAGAGCCAATGAGCAGGTGTCTCCAGTTGGCTCAATGGGCAGCTTCCCTAGCACTTCAAATGCCTCTAAGAGAGACATGGGGACTGCAGCATATTGTCCCCAGTGGGACTCTAGAAGAAGAAGGAACTGTCCTCTACTACCAACCGTTTTCCACAACTGATCTCAACTGGAAGCATCATACCCCTTCATACTCTGAAAAACGTCAGGCACCAGTTGATCTCCTAGAGTCCATTTTCCAGACTCACCGCCCAACCTGGGTGGACTGTCAGCAGCTTCTCCTCACCCTGTTCAACACTGAGGAGTGCCGACGAGTTGTGACAGAGGCTCGAAAATGGCTCCAGGCCAATGCCCCAGGGGGTCAATTAGATGTGGATAACTGGGCATGGAAGGCCTTCCCAGAAGAAGAGCCCCATTGGGACCCCAACACCAAGGGAAAGAAAAACTGGCTGGAGAGGTATCGACAGGCCATCCTACATAGAGTAAAAGCTGGGGCTAATAAGCCTACCAACATGGCCAAGACCACTGAGGTATTGCAAAAAAACAGATGAAAGCCTGGCCGACTTCTACAAGAGGCTATATGAGGCCTTCCAGGTCTTCACCCCTTTTGATCCTGAAGCCCCTGAGAACCCACAGATGATAAATGTAGCCTTTGTGTGACAGGCCCAATTGGACATCCGGAAGAAATTACAGAAGTTAGAAGCGTTTGCAGGAAAAAATGCCACAGAACTGCTAGCAATAGCTAACAAAGTCTTTTTCAATTGTGATCAAACAGCATGTCAAGAAGAAGAAAAGAGGATGAAGCAAAAAGCCGCACTCCTGGCAGCTGCCCTGTCAAAGCCTGAACCCCTAGCAAGGCCACCTCATAAGTCAAGGGGCCCAGACCCAAGAGAGAGGAACTCCCTCAGCTGCAATCAGTGTGCCTATTGCAAGGAGAAGGATCACTGGAAGAATGAGTCCCTAGCTGCCCTGAGAAGAGAACCAAAGCAGCAGGTCCGCTGAGCAGACATCAACCTGAGCCACCCAGCACTAATCTGACCGGCCTAGCTGGAGCAGAATACGACTAGAGGGGACCAGGCTCTCTCCAATTGGGCCCCCGAGAGCCTATGGTCAGAATTCAAGTAGGGGGCCATCCAGTGGACTTTATGGTGGATACAGGTGCCGGACATTCGGTGGTCACTCAACAAGTATCCCCCCATCTCAGGAAAGGAAACCACTGCCATCAGGGCCACAGGTGCTCAGACCCGCAAGCCCTTCTGCGGTCCTCAACAATGCCAATTAAGGGGCCATGAGGTACTACATGAATTCCTCTACCTACCTGACTGCCCTGTCCCTGTGAGGGGAAGAGAACTGCTGCCAAGGTGGGGGGTCCAAATTTCCTTCTCTGTTGATGGGTCAGACCAGCTAAAACTAAAGGACCACCCACCTCTTTGATTTTGACTCTTGCTCTAAGGAGAGAAGAAAAATGGAGCCTGTATTCCTCCCTTCAAGAAGAGAGGACCATTCCTCCTGAATTAGAGACTGAATACCCACTAGGACCATTCCTCCTGAATTAGAGACTGAATACCCACTAGTTTTCAGCCTAGGAGAACCCCCAGGCCTAGCAAAACATTATGTCCTCATCCTGATTGATCTGAAACCAGGAGCTCAACCTGTAAAACTATGACAATATTTGATTCCCCAAGAGGCCCAACTGGGAATCCAGGCTCATTAAGACACACCACTCCAACACAGACTCCTGATAAAATTCCAGTCACCATGGAACACCCCACTGCTGCCCATAAGAAAGCTGGGAACACATGACTATTGTCTGGTTCAGGACCTAAGGGCTGTAAACAGGCAACAATTACTTTGCACCCAGCAGCGCCTAATCCATGTATCCTATAAAGACTGATCCCCTTCACAGCTGAATGGTTTACTTGCTTGGACTTAAAAGATGCCTTCTTCTGCCTCTGGGTAGTACCTGTCAGCCAACCACTATTTGCCTTTAAATGGGAAAACCTATACATGGGAAGCAAGAAACAGCTTACTTGGACGAGGCTTCCACAGGGGTTCAAGAACTCACTTACTCCCTTCAGCAGAGCCTTGGCCACTGACTTGGCTAAATTTCCTGGACAAGAGTTAAACTGTGTCCTGCTGCAATACATCGATGACCTTCTGCTGGCCAGCATGACACAGGCTCAAAGCCTAGAAGGAACAAAGGCCCTCCTCTCCCTGTTAATGGAAGCAGGGTACCGGGTTTCAAAAAAAAAGGCACAAGTCTGTAAAAGACAAGTCATATATCTAGGTTTTAGCATCATGCTGGGCCAGTGGATGCTGGGAACTGAAAGGAAACAAGCAGTTTGCACCATCCCTACCTCTACCACTCACAGGAAGGTCCACAAGTTCCTGGGAGCAGCAGGGTTCTGCAGGATATAGATCCCTGGATTTTCAGACTTGGCCAGATCCCTATATGAGGCTCTAAAAGAAGAAAAGGTCCCCCATGAGTGGGGACCAACCCAGGAGGCAGTGTTTCAAACAATTAAGGCCAAACTCTCTAAGGCCCCAGCCCTAGGACTTCCCAATGGTCAACCTCTTTGTTCATGAAAAGAATGGAATAGCCTTGGGAGTCCTAATCCAAGAATTCAGACCCTGGCAAAGGCCAGTGGCCTGCCTGTCTAAACAAATTGACTCAGTTGCGGCTGCTTGGCCACCCTGCCTCTAAGCACTAGTGGCCGTCACCTTACTGGTAAGGGAAGCTGACAAGTTAACGCTGGGGCAAAACCTCAATGTTAAAGTCCCACACTCAGTTGTAACCCTGATGGATAACAGAAGCCACCATTGGCTCATGTATGCATGGATGACTCAGTATCAAGGGTTACTATGTGAAAATCCACGAGTAAAACTGGAAGTTGTATGAACTCTAAACCCAGCTACTTTCCTACCAGACGAGGCAGGGCTCCTGGACTATGACTGCTTAGAAATACTAGATGAAGTATTTTCTAGAAGACCAGACTTGACTGATAAACTGCAAAACCCAGACCTGGTCCTATATACTAATGGTAGCAGCTTCATGGAAAATGGGAAAAGGATGGCCGGGTATGCCATGGTGCCTGACTTTGAAGTGGTGGAAGCAGAGGCACTTCCTCAAGGATGGTCAGCACAGAGAGTGGAGTTGAGGACATTAATCGGAGCACTGGAACTCAGCCAAGACTGGCAAGTCAACACCTATACAGACATATGGTGTGCTTTCGCTATTCTACAAGTTCACGGAGGCTTATACAATGAAAGAGGACTCCTTACTGCAGAAGGCAAGGGGATCAAGAACCAAGCTGAAATCTTGAAGGTAGTAGGGGGACCTCCTGGACGTAGTACGGGGACTGAAGGAAGTGGCAGTCGTCCACTGCAAAGGCCACCAGAAGTGGGGGAGACCCAGTAGCCAAAGGAAACCTACACACTAATGCAGTCACCAACCAGGCTGCCTGAGGGCAGCTTCCAGACAAACCAAAAGTCCTGCTATCCCTGAAAGTATCAGTTGCCCCCAGGTACTCTTCTGAAAAGCAGGAATGGATAAAAAAGGAAGAGGGAACCAAGGCGAAGACAGGATGGCGGATCACAAAAGACCACTGAGTCAATGTCCTGGAGCATCTAACCTACAAGCTGGTCCACCAACAACATGAACTGACCCATATGGGCAAGATCGCCTTAGAGACCTTGCTAGTCTGGTACCATCTCATCGCTCGCTTCCCCGCACTCTGCTCTTCTGTCTCCCAGCAATGAGCAACCTGTTTACAAAATAATGCTTTCCAGGGGCCTAGTAGGCTGGTAGGACACAGTGTTGCAGACTATCCCCATTTGAATGTCAACATTTTAGGAATCAGCGAACTAAAATGGACTGCAATGGGTGCATTTAACTCAGATGACCATTATATCTACTACTGTGGGCAAGAATCCCTTAGAAGAAATGGAGTAGCCATCATAGTCAACAAGAGTCCAAAATGCAGTACTTGGATGCAATCTCCACAACAGAATGATCTCTGTTCGTTTCCAAGGCAAACTATTCAATATCACAGTAATCCAAGTCTATACCCTGACCACTAATGCTGAAGTAGTTGAAGCTGAACAGTTCGAAGAAGACCTACAAGACCTTTTAGAACTAACACCCAAAAAAGATGTCCTTTTCATTATAGGAGACTGGAATGCAAAAGTAGGAAGTCAAGAAACACCTGGAGTAACAGGCAAATTTGGCCTTGGAGTACAGAATGAAGCAGGGCAAAGGCTAATAGAGTTTTGCCAAGAGAACACACTGGTTATAGCACACACTCCCTTTGAACAACACAAGAGAACATGGACAACACATGAACATCACCAGATGGCCAACACTGGAATCAGATTGATTATATTCTTTGCAGCCAAAGATGGACATGCTCTATACAGTCAGCAAAAATAAGACTGGGAGCTGACTGTGGCTCAGATCTTGAACTCCTTATTGTCAAATTCAGACTTAAATTGAAGAAAGTTGGGAAAACCACTAGACCATTCAGGTATGACTAAAATCAAATCCCTTATGATTATACAGTGGAAGTAAGAAATAGATTTAAGGGACTAGATCTGATGGACATAGTGCCTGATGAAATATGGATGGAGTTTCATGACATTGTACAGGAGACAGGGATTAAGACCATCCCCAAGAAAAAGAAATGCAGAAAAGCAAAATGGCTGTCTGAGGAGGCCTTAAAAATAGCTGTGAAAAGAAGAGAAGTGAAAAGCAGAGGAGAAAAGGAAAGACATACCCATGTGAATGCAGAGTTCCAAAGAATAGCAAGAAGAGATAAGAAAGCCTTCCTCAGTTATCAGTGCAAAGAAATAGAGGAAAACAAAAGAATGGGAAAGACTAGAGATCTCTTCAAGAAAATTAGAGATATAGGGATTGGGGCAGGAGGAGAAGGGGATGACAGAGGATGAGATGGCTGGATGGCATCACTGACTTGATGGACATGAGTTTGAGTGAACTCCAGGAGTTGATGATGGACAGGGAGGCCAGGCATGCTGCAATTCACAGGGTCACAAAGAGTTGGACACGACTGAGCAACTAAACTGAACTGAACTGAAGGAAGGCTGAGTGCCAAAGAATTGATGCTTTTGAACTAAGGTGTTGGAGAAGACTCTTGAGAGTCCCTTGGACTGCAAGACGATCCAACCAGTCTATTCTAAAGGAGACCAGTCCTGGGTGTTCACTGGAAGAGCTGATGCTAAAGCTGAAACTCCAATACTTTGGCCGCCTCATGCGAAGAGTTGATTCATTGGAAAAGACCCTGATGCTGGGAGGGATTGGGGGCAGGAGGAGAAGGGGACGACAGAGGATGAGATGGCTGGATGGCATCACTGACTCGATGGACGTGAGTCTGAGTGAACTCCGGGAGTTGGTGATGGACAGGGAGGCCTGGTGTGCTGGGATTCATGGGGTCGCAAAGAGTTGGACACGACTGAGTGACTGAACTGGAACTGGAAGGAACATTTCATGCAAAGATGGGCTCGATAAAGGACAGAAATGGTATGGACCTAACAGAAGCAGAAGATAGTAAGAAGAGGTAGCAAGAATACACATAAAAACTATACAAAAAAGATCTTCATGACCCAGATAATTACAATGGTGTGATCACTCACCTAGAGACAGACATCCTGGAATGTGAAGTTAAGTGGGCCTTAGGAAGCATCACTACAAACAAAGCTAGTGGAGGTGATGGAATTCCAGTTGAGCTATTGCAAATCCTAAAAGATGATGCTCTGAAAGTGCTGCACTCAATATGGCAGCAAATTTGGAAAACTCAGCAGTGGCCACAGGACTGGAAAAGGTCAGTTTTCATTCTAATCCCTAAGAAAGGCAATGCCAAAGAATGCTCAAACTACCACAAAATTGCACTCATCTCACATGCTAGTAAAGTAATGTTCAAAATTCTCCAAGCCGGGTTTCAACAGTATGTGAACCATGAACTTCCAGATGTTCAAGCTGGTTTTAGAAAAGGCAGAGGAACCAGAGATCAAATTGCCAACATCCACTGGATCATCGAAAAAGCAAGAGAGTTCCAGAAAAACATCTATTTCTGCTTTATTGACTATGCCAAAGCCTTTGACTGTGTGGATCACAATAAACTGTGGGAAATTCTTTTTTTTTTTTTTTTTTTTTTTTTTTTTTTTAATTTTATTTTATTTTTAAACTTTACATAACTGTATTAGATTTGCCAAATATCAAAATGAATCCGCCACAGGTTTACATGTGTTCCCCATCCTGAACCCTCCTCCCTCCTCCCTCCCCATTCCATCCCTCTGGGTCGTCCCAGTGCACCAGCCCCAAGCATCCAGTATCGTGCATCGAACCTGGACTGGCAACTCATTTCATACATGATATTTTACATGTTTCAATGCCATTCTCCCAAATCTTCCCACCCTCTCCCTCTCCCACAGAGTCCATAAGACTGTTCTATACATCAGTGTCTCTTTTGCTGTCTCGTACACAGGGTTATTGTTACCATCTTTCTAAATTCCATATATATGCGTTAGTATACTGTATTGGTGTTTTTCTTTCTGGCTTACTTCACTCTGTATAATAGGCTCCAGTTTCATCCACCTCATTAGAACTGATTCAAATGTATTCTTTTTAATGGCTGAATAATACTCCATTGTGTATATGTACCACAGCTTTCTTATCCATTCATCTGCTGATGGACATCTAGGTTGCTTCCATGTCCTGGCTATTATAAACAGTGCTGCGATGAACATTGGGGTACTCGTGTCTCTTTCCCTTCTGGTTTTTTCAGTGTGTATGCCCAGCAGTGGGATTGCTGGATCATAAGGCATGTCTATTTCCAGTTTTTTAAGGAATCTCCACACTGTTCTCCATAGTGGCTGTACTAGTTTGCATTCCCACCAACAGTGTAAGAGGGTTCCCTTTTCTCCACACCCTCTCCAGCATTTATTACTTGTAGACTTTTGGATCGCAGCCATTCTGACTGGCGTGAAATGGTACCTCATAGTGGTTTTGATTTGCATTTCTCTGATAATGAGTGATGCTGAGCATCTTTTCATGTGTTTGTTAGCCATCTGTATGTCTTCTTTGGAGAAATGTCTATTTAGTTCTTTGGCCCATTTTTTGATTGGGTCATTTATTTTTCTGGAGTTGAGCTGTAGGAGTTGCTTGTATATTCTCGAGATTAGTTGTTTGTCAGTTGCTTCATTTGCTATTATCTTCTCCCATTCTGAAGGCTGTCTTTTCACCTTGCTAATAGTTTCCTTTGATGTGCAGAAGCTTTTAAGGTTAATTAGGTCCCATTTGTTTATTTTTGCTTTTATTTCCAATATTCTGGGAGGTGGGTCATAGAGGATCCTGCTGTGATGTATGTCAGAGAGTGTTTTGCCTATGTTCTCCTCTAGGAGTTTTATAGTTTCTGGTCTTACGTTTAGATCTTTAATCCATTTTGAGTTTATTTTTGTGTATGGTGTTAGAAAGTGTTCTAGTTTCATTCTTTTACAAGTGGTTGACCAGAGTTCCCAGCACCACTTGTTAAAGAGATTGTCTTTAATCCACTGTATATTCTTGCCTCCTTTGTCGAAGATAAGGTGTCCATATGTGCGTGGATTTATCTCTGGGCTTTCTATTTTGTTCCATTGATCTATATTTCTGTCTTTGTGCCAGTACCATACTGTCTTGATAACTGTGGCTTTGTAGTAGAGCCTGAAGTCAGGTAGGTTGATTCCTCCCGTTCCATTCTTCTTTCTCAAGATCGCTTTGGCTATTCGAGGTTTTTTGTTTTTCCATACAAATTGTGAAATTATTTGTTCTAGCTCTGTGAAGAATGCTGTTGGTAGTTTGATAGGGATTGCATTGAATCTATAGATTGCTTTGGGTAGTATACTCATTTTCACTACATTGATTCTTCCAATCCATGAACATGGTATATTTCTCCATCTATTGGTGTCCTCTTTGATTTCTTTCACCAGTGTTTTATAGTTTTCTATATATAGGTCTTTAGTTTCTTTAGGTAGATATATTCCTAAGTATTTTATTCTTTCCGTTGCAATGGTGAATGGAATTGTTTCCTTAATTTCTCTTTCTGTTTTCTCATTATTAGTGTATAGGAATGCAAGGGATTTCTGTGTGTTGATTTTATATCCTGCAACTTTACTATAGTCATTGATTAGTTCTAGTAATTTTCTGGTGGAGTCTTTAGGGTTTTCTATGTAGAGGATCATGTCATCTGCAAACAGTGAGAGCTTTACTTCTTCTTTTCCAATTTGGATTCCTTTTATTTCTTTTTCTGCTCTGATTGCTGTGGCCAAAACTTCCAAAACTATGTTGAATAGTAATGGTGAAAGTGGGCACCCTTGTCTTGTTCCTGACTTTAGAGGAAATGCTTTCAGTTTTTCACCATTGAGGATAATGTTTGCTGTGGGTTTGTCATATATAGCTTTGATTATGTTGAGGTATGTTCCTTCTATTCCTGCTTTCTGGAGAGTTTTTATCATAAATGGATGTTGAATTTTGTCAAAGGCTTTCTCTGCATCTATTGAGATAATCATATGGTTTTTATTTTTCAATTTGTTAATGTGGTGTATTACATTGATTGATTTGCGGATATTGAAGAATCCTTGCATCCCTGGGATAAAGCCCACTTGGTCATGGTGTATGATCTTTTTAATGTGTTGTTGGATTCTGATTGCTAGAATTTTGTTAAGGATTTTTGCATCTATGTTCATCAGTGATATTGGCCTGTAGTTTTCTTTTTTTGTGGGATCTTTGTCAGGTTTTGGTATTAGGGTGATGGTGGCCTCATAGAATGAGTTTGGAAGTTTACCATCCTCTGCAATTTTCTGGAAGAGTTTGAGCAGGATAGGTGTTAGCTCTTCTCTAAATTTTTGGTAGAATTCAGCTGTGAAGCCGTCTGGACCTGGGCTTTTGTTTGCTGGAAGATTTTTGATTACAGTTTCAATTTCCGTGCTTGTGATGGGTCTGTTAAGATTTTCTATTTCTTCCTGATCGAGTTTTGGAAAGTTGTACTTTTCTAAGAATTTGTCCATTTCTTCCTCGTTGTCCATTTTATTGGCATATAATTGTTGATAGTAGTCTCTTATGATCCTTTGTATTTCTGTGTTGTCTGTTGTGATCTCTCCATTTTCATTTCTAATTTTATTGATTTGATTTTTCTCCCTTTGTTTCTTGATGAGTCTGGCTAATGGTTTGTCAATTTTATTTATCCTTTCAAAGAACCAGCTTTTGGCTTTGTTGATTTTTGCTATGGTCTCTTTTGTTTCTTTTGCATTTATTTCTGCTCTAATTTTTAAGATTTCTTTCCTTCTACTAACCCTGGGGTTCTTCATTTCTTCCTTTTCTAGTTGCTTTAGGTGTAGAGTTAGGTTATTTATTTGACTTTTTTCTTGTTTCTTGAGGTGTGCCTGTATTGCTATGAACTTTCCCCTTAGGACTGCTTTTACGGTGTCCCACAGGTTTTGGGTTGTTGTGTTTTCATTTTCATTCGTTTCTATGCAAATTTTGATTTCTTTTTTGATTTCTTCTGTGATTTGTTGGTTATTCAGCAGCGTGTTGTTCAGCCTCCATATGTTGTATTTTTTAATAGTTTTTCTCCTGTAATTGAGATCTAATCTTACTGCATTGTGGTCAGAAAAGATGCTTGGAATGATTTCTATTTTTTTGAATTTACCAAGGCTAGCTTTATGGCCCAGGATGTGATCTATCCTGGAGAAGGTTCCATGTGCGCTTGAGAAGAAGGTGAAATTCATTGTTTTGGGATGAAATGTCCTATAGATATCAATTAGGTCTAACTGGTCTATTGTATCGTTTAAAGTTTGTGTTTCCTTGTTAATTTTCTGTTTAGTTGATCTATCCATAGGTGTGAGTGGGGTATTAAAGTCTCCCACTATTATTGTGTTATTGTTAATTTCTCCTTTCATACTTGTTAGCATTTGTCTTACATACTGCGGTGCTCCCGTGTTGGGTGCATATATATTTATAATTGTTATATCTTCTTCTTGGATTGATCCTTTGATCATTATGTAGTGACCATCTTTGTCTCTTTTCACAGTCTTTGTTT
Organism: Bubalus bubalis; assembly: GCF_019923935.1. NCBI lineage: Eukaryota > Metazoa > Chordata > Mammalia > Artiodactyla > Bovidae > Bubalus > Bubalus bubalis. The sequence continues at coordinate 119,977,609 of NC_059159.1, read as the reverse complement.
TAAAGTCTATTTTATCTGATATGAGTATTGCTACTCCTGCTTTCTTTTGGTCCCTATTCGCATGGAAAATCTTTTTCCAGCCCTTCACTTTCAGTCTGTATGTGTCCCCTGTTTTGAGGTGGGTCTCTTGTAGACAACATATGCAGGGGTCTTGTTTTTGTATCCATTCAGCCAGTCTTTGTCTTTTGGTTGGGGCATTCAACCCATTTACGTTTAAGGTAATTACTGATAAGTATGACCCCGTTGCCATTTACTTTATTGTTTTGGGTTCGAATTTATACACCATTTTTGTGTTACCTGTCTAGAGAATATCCTTTAGTATTTGTTGGAGTGCTGGTTTGGTGGTGCAGAATTCTCTCAGCTTTTGCTTGTCTGAAAAGCTTTTGATTTCTCCTTCATACTTGAATGAGATCCTTGCTGGGTACAATAATCTGGGCTGTAGGTTATTTTCTTTCATCATTTTAAGTATGTCTTGCCATTCCCTCCTGGCTTGAAGAGTTTCTATTGAAAGATCAGCTGTTATCCTTATGGGAATTCCCTTGTGTGTTATTTGTTGTTTTTCCCTTGCTGCTTTTAATATTTGTTCTTTGTGTTTGATCTTTGTTAATTTGATTACTATGTGTCTTGGGGTGTTTCGCCTTGGGTTTATCCTGTTTGGGACTCTCTGGGTTTCTTGGACTTGGGTGATTATTTCCTTCCCCATTTTAGGGAAGTTTTCAACTATTATCTCCTCAAGTATTTTCTCATGGTCTTTCTTTTTGTCTTCTTCTTCTGGGACCCCTATGATTCGAATGTTGTAGCGTTTAATATTGTCCTGGAGGTCTCTGAGATTGTCCTCATTTCTTTTAATTCGTTTTTCTTTTATCCTCTCTGATTCATTTATTTCTACCATTCTATCTTCTAATTCACTAATCCTATCTTCTGCCTCTGTTATTCTACTATTTGTTGCCTCCAGAGTGTTTTTAATTTCACTTATTGCATTATTCATTATATATTGACTCTTTTTTATTTCTTCTAAGTCCTTGTTAAACCTTTCTTGCATCTTCTCAATCCTTGCCTCCAGGCTATTTATCTGTGATTCCATTTTAATTTCAAGATTTTGGATCAATTTCACTATCATTATTCGGAATTCTTTATCAGGTAGATTCCCTATCTCTTCCTCTTTTGTTTGGTTTGGTGGGCATTTATCCTGTTCCTTTATCTGCTGGCTATTCCTCTGTCTCTTCATCTTGTTTAAATTGCTGAGTTTGGGGTGTCCTTTCTGTATTCTGGCAGTTTGTGGAGTTCTCCTTATTGTGGCGTTTCCTCGCTGTGTGTGGGTTTGTACAGGTGGCTTGTCAAGGTTTCCTGGTTAGGGAAGCTTGTGTCGATGTTCTGGTTGATGGAGCTGTATTTCTTCTCTCTGGAGTGTAATGAAATGTCCAGTAATGAGTTATGAGATGTCTATGGTTTTGGGGTGACTTTGGGCAGCCTGTATCTTGAAGCTCAGGGCTGTGTTCCTTTGTTGCTGGAGAATTTGCTTGTTATGTCTTTCCCTGGAACTTGTTGGCCCTTGTGTGGTGCTTGGTTTCAGTGTCGGTATGGAGGCGTTTGATGAGCTCCTGTCAATTAATGTTCCTTGGAGTCAGGAGTTCCCTGGAGTCAGGGATTGGACTTAAGCCTCCTACTTCCAGTTACCGGTCTTAATTTTACAGTAGTTTCAAAACTTCTCCTTCTATACAGCACCACTGATAAAACATCTACGTTAAAGATGAAAAGTTTCTCTACTGTGAGGGTCACTCAGAGAGGTTCACAGCGTTACATGGAGAAGAGAAGAGGGAGGAGGGAGTTAGAGGTGACCCAAATGAGATGAGGTGGAATCAATAGTGGAGAGAGTGGGCTAGCCAGTAGTCACTTCCTTATGTGCACTCCACAACTGGACCACTCAGAGATGTTCACGGAGTTATACAGGGAAGAGAAGAAGGAGGCAGGAGACAGAGGTGGCCAGAAGGATAAAAGGGGGAAATGAAAAGGCGGGAGACAGATCCAGCCAGTAATCAGTTCCTTAAGTGTTCTCCACCGTCTGGAACACACAGAAATTCACAGAGTTGGGTAGAGTAGAGAGGGGTTAGGGAGGAGATACAGGTGACCTGGTGGGGAAAATGGAGAGTCCAAAGGGAGAGAGAGCAGTCAAGCCAGTAATCTCGTACACTAGTGAAAAATGGGTCCTGAAGATTGGGTTCTTAAAGGTACAAAATTGGTAACAAATACATAAAAACAAAAATTAGAAATCTAGAGTAGAGTTTGGAATTTCATAAATGCGATGTTAATGAAAAGGAGAAGGAAAAGAAAGAGAGAAAAAACGAACAAAGAAAAACAAACAAGGTCGTGAAAGTAATAGAGAAACTACAGGTACAAAATTGATAACTAATACCAAACAGCAAAAATTAAAAATCTAGAGTAGAGTTTGGAATTTCAAAAATACAACGTTAAAAAAAAAAAAATAAAAAAAAAAAAAAAAAAAAAGAAGAAGAAGAAGAAAAATAAAGAGAGAAAACAAACAAACCAACAAAAACAATGTCGCAAAAATTATAAAGAAAATACAGGTACAAAATTGATATCAAATACCAAAAAGCATAAATTAAAAATCTTGAGTAGAGTTTGGAATTGCAGATATACGATGTTATATAAAAGAAGAAGAGAAAGAAACAGAGGAAAAAAAAAAGTCACAGCAATTATGAAAAAAACTATAGGTACAAAATTGATAACATATATCAAAAGGCTAAAATTAAAAATCTAGAGTAGAGTTTGGAATTTCAAAAATGCAATGTTAAAGAAAAGAAGAAAAAGAAGAAAAAAAAAAAAAAAACCACGGTCAAAAAATTATAAAATATATATATGAAGTTTGCTGAAGAAGAAGAGAAAAAAAAAAATAGGGTCTTTTTTTTTTTTTTTTTGCAAAGTAATAGTTATAAAAGTGAAAATTAAAGGACAATAGAGGACTTAAAAAAAATTTTTTTTTTAATTAAAAAAAAAAGAAAGAAAGAAAGATTGATCGTAAAAATAGTAAAAATATATCTAGGTCTTTCTCTGGTTTTGTTGTGAGTATTGTGGGTTCAGTTCATTTTTGGCAGTTCCTTAGTCCGACTTATATTTCTCAAGATCTATAGGCCCCTTCCTATGTAATCCGTAGTAACCACAGGGTTTTAATCTATGGCCTGTAGCTTCCAAGGCGTTTCCCTCTGTTATAGCTTCTTCTGTTTGCTGGTCTCTTCAGTGTCTGGTTCCCGCCCTGACACAAAGGGGACGGTGGAGGACCCTATTTTTTTTTTTTTTTTTTTTTTAATTTAGGCTCACTTGTTCAGCCGCGCTGTGGGGAGGGAGGGAGGGATGCTGCAAACAGATAACACTGGCGTGCGCTCGAAGTGCCTCGGCCACACTGGGTCTGCCCCCGCTCACGGCGCGTGTAACCTCCCTGCCCACACTGCTTGGGCTCTAGGTTGTTTCGCCGGGAACAATCAGAGGCCGGCCCTGGACTGAGCTCCCAGGTCCAAGCCGCTCAGGTTCAGGCACTCGGGTAGTCCTCAGAGGCGCAGACTCGGTTGGGCCTGCGTTTTGTGTTCTTCCCAGGTCGAGCAGCTCAGGTGATGAGGTGTTTGGCGGGCGCCAATGCTGCGACTTATCGCCTCCCCGCCACTCGGTTATCTGGGTGTAAAACCGGCGCACCTTCTCAGGCAGATATTGACCGTCCAGACCCCTAAGAAGTTTTAGTTAGCAAAGAAGCCTGCTTACAGTTTTATAGATAGTGTCTCTCTGGGGCTGCGATTGCCCCCTTCCGGCTCTGGCTGCCTGTCACCGGAGGGGGAAGGTCTGCAGCCGGCTACCTCTGTTCAGTCCTTTGTTCTGTGCGCGGGCCTGGCGGTGTCTTAGGTTAGGGCTGGCTTTTCGCGTGGTAGATATCCCACAGTCTGGTTTGCTAGCCCAAATTATTTCGCTCAGATAGCGCTCAGGACATTCGGCCCGATTCTTACTCTAAGGGACACAGCCCGTGCCGCACTTCCCTGCCCAGCCCCCGCTTGCTAATGCCGTGTGCAGGCGTCTGCGCTGCTTCTCCGCTGGGGGAGTTCCCGTAGGGCTCACAATCCGCGATTTTTAATTGTTTATTTTTTTTTTTTTCCCCTCCCTTTTATGTTGCCCTCTGTGCTTCCAAAGTTCGGCACAGATTCGGCAGTGAGAGGGTTTCCTGGTGTTTGGAAACTTCTCTCTTTTTAAGACTCCCTTCCCGGGACGGAACTCCGTCCCTCCCTCTTTTGTCTCTTTTTTTGTCTTTTATATTTTTTCCTACCTCCTTTCGAAGAGTTGGGCTGCTTTTCTGGGTGCCTGATGTCCTCTGCCGGCATTCAGAAGTTGTTTTGTGGAATTTACTCGACGTTTAAATGCGCTTTTGATGAATTTGTGGGGGAGAAAGTGTTCTCCCCGTCCTACTCCTCCGCCATCTTGGCTCCTCCTCTCTAAACTGTGGGAAATTCTTAAAGAGATGGGAATACCAGACCACCTGATCTGCCTCTTGAGAAACCTATATGTAGGTCAGGAAGCAACAGTTAGAACTGGACATGGAACAACACTCTGGTTCCAAATAGGAAAAGGAGTACGTCAAGGCTGTATATTGTCACCCTGCTTATTTAACTTATATGAAGAGTACATCATGAGAAACGCTGGGCTGGAGGAAGCACAAATTGGAATCAAGATTGCCGGGAGAAATATCAATAACCTCAGATATGCAGATGACACTACCCTTACAGCAGAAAGGGAAGAAGAACTAAAAAGCCTCTTGATGAAAGTAAAAGAGGAGAGTGAAAAAGTTGGCTTAAAGCTCAACATCCAACAAACCAAGATCATGGCATCTGGTCCCATCACTTCATGGGAAATAGATGGGGAAACAGTGGAAACAGTGGCTGACATTATTTTGGGGGGCTTGAAAATCACTGCAGATGGTGACTGCAGCCATGAAATCAAAAGACGGTTACTCCTTGGAAGGAAAGCTATGACCAACTTGCTGCTGCTGCTGCTGCTAAGTCGCTTCAGTTGTGTCTGACTCTGTGCGACCCCATAGACTGCAGCCCACCTGGCTCCTCCATCCCTGGGATTCTCCAGGCAAGAACACTGGAGTGGGTTGCCATTTCCTTCTCCAATGCATGAAAGGGAAAAGTGAAAGTGAAGTCGCTCAGTCGTGTCTGACTTTTAGCAACCCCATGGACTGCAGCCTACCAGGCTCCTCTGTCCATGGGATTTTCCAGGCAAGAGTACTGGAGTGGCTTGCCATTGCCTTCTCCATGACCAATCTAGACAGCATATTAAAAAGCAGAGACATTATTTAACACAAAAGTCCATCTCATCAAGGATATGTTGGTTCCAGTGGTCATGTATGGATGTGAAAGTTGGACTATAAAGAAAGCCGAATGCCAAAAGCATATTGATGCTTTTGAACTGTGGTGTTTGAGAAGACTCTTGAGAGTCCCTTGGACTGCAAGGAAATCCAACAAGTCCAACGTAAAGGAGATCAGTCCTGAATGTTCATTGGAAGGACTGATGTTGAAGCTGAAACTCCAATACTTTGGCCACCTGATGCAAAGAGCTGACTCATTGGAAAAGACCTTGATGCTGTGAAAGATTGAAGGCAGGAGGAAAAGGGGACGACAGAGGATGAGATGGTTGGATGGCATCACTGACTGAATGGAGATGAGTGTGAGTAGATTCCAGGACCTGGTGATGGACAGGGAGGCCTGGAGTGCTGTGGTCCATGGTGTCAGGAAGAGTTGGACATGACTAAGTGACTGAACTGAACTTATCCCAATTTGAGGATATGGAAGTGGACTTCACTGAAATCAGTCTGAGTTGAGAATTCAGATACCTTTTAGCTTTCATCTGCACCTTTTCGGGATGGGCAGAGGTCTTTCCTACCCAAACTGAAAAGGTAAGATAAGTAACCAAGGCCCTCCTCAACATTGTCCCCAGATATGGAATGCCTCTGACCATAGTGTTGGACAATGACCGGCATTAGTAGCCGAGACAGTACAACTGGTGGCAAGGGCTTTGAAGATCCAGTGAAAATTGTGTATTGCTTACTGTCCCCAGAGCTCAGGGAAAGTAGAATGCATGAACTGAACCCTTAAACAAGGCCTAGCTAACTATGTCAGGAGACTAGCTTACCTTGGGTAGACGTGTTACCTGTGGCCCTCTTGAAGGTGCTCACCCCAGGCAGGGCTAGGATTCTCACCATTTGAAATCCAGTATGGATAATTGCCCCTGCCAGTCAACTTAACGGGAGACACCAGAGAACTGGGGGACTTGGACTTACATAAGCAGCTGCAAGGGTTAGGACATACCATCTCTCTAATACATAAGTAGGTAATTGATAGAATACCCATATCCTTAGTCAAAACAGTACATCCGCACCAACCAGGGGACCAAGTATGGGTAAAGGACTGGAGAAAAGAGCCTTAAGACCCATGTGGAGAGGGCCCTATTCTGTAATCTTAACTACTCCCACTGCTTTCAAAATGGCAGGAAAAGACGCTTGGATCCATAACTCCACAGTCAAACCCTCAAGTCCAACTGACAGCCGAAGGAAGTAGGATGCCACCTTCAATCTGGAGGAACCCCTGCACCTGACCTTGCAAAGAAGGAAACAACGATCCCAAAGTCCTTCTCTGGCCATGCTGGAAGCTGGTCAGTCAACGCATGGCTAAAGCTTGAGGAACCAGCAGGACTGGCAAACAATAGATGTATTGGTTATTAATTGGACCGGGATTCCTCCTACTTACCTTATTCGAAACAGGACACTACTCTGTGTCTCCCCTTGAGTGGACTATCATTCAAAAACTCTCCCTCTGCTTTGCCTATCTCTTCGTAATTCTTATTTTTTGGAGTCTCCTCCTACTATGATCAGCTTAAGTATGAAAACAGTGTGTTTTTGCCTTATAATTCTGTTAATTTGTAAAATCTCCTCGTCATCTGAGAGACACGATGATTGTTTTGAATGTATGGAATCTTTCTACCATGAGGGGAAATGCGTCCAAGGATTTGCTTACTATACATACCAACTGGCCACATTTTATAGTTCAGCCTCTTCATGCACTAGAGAAGGAAAACATTACTGGAAGGAAAAAATTAAAACCTGCAGTGTGAATGACCTAACGTGCTATGGCACCTCAAGACAGATGGCCTGCTGGACTCGACAGACTCCTTTTGGGATGTCAGATGGGGGCAGAGGCGTGACGGGAAACAGGACCAGGCTAGGAAGGAAGCAGTTAAAGAGGTGGTTAAATGGAAAGGCTATAATAGACATAGCTAAAAATATCAGAAAGATTGCTCATGTCCTGGTTCAGACCTGGAAGGAATGGGACATAAACGGTCTCTTCAGAGGATGGTTCTCTTGGCTAGGAGGAATTAAGACAATAATCAGGGTAGTTATGGCCATGCTCACTGGATGCCTGCTTATTCCTTGCCTCATGCCCCTCCTAGTCAGCACTGTAAAAAGTATCATAGAGACAGTGTTGAAAGAAAGATGGCCACTCAATTGCTACTTATGATACCAGCAGCAGCAGATGATGATGTTCTCTTACAGCTGCAGATACACCCTGAGCCTCAAAAAGGGGAATGAAAAGAAAAAAAAAAAAGAAACTAAAATAGTTTCTTAAGTTACTGCTATGCTCACTGCTCACCACTTCTGCTTCTGTAAACTGACCTGCTTATTGCTGCTCACCTCTGCTTCTGTGAACTGATCTGCTTATTGAGTCAGCCAAACTGCTTAGGTGGGGAAATCACTAGGATTCGGAAGCCTGCGCCATATAAAAGATACTCAGACCAAAGCCTGGGTGCTCAACCTCTGGAGGCAACTCCACTGAGCCCGCAAAGGTGCTGAATAAACCCTGCTGTTCTGCAATTTCTGAGTATCGCTTGTCTCTTTCCATTGCCACGGTTTCTATAAGAAGTCAACCCGTGGGGGACCCTTTCAGACATGTCTGATTAACACTGACTCTTACCCATTTCTCTTATTCTCACTACAAGTGAAGTTCCTTTTGTCTGAAACCTATATGATTTCCTTTCTGCAAAGTGTGCAACAGATACCTTTAGAACCACAAATAGAAGAAAAGCATCCTTCCCCAAATCACTTAAATTCTGTTTTAATGTAAACAACATCTGAATGAAGTGAATAAATGCTCAAATAGAGTGAGAGGTGTCTATTATTGATGTGCAATACAAAGTCATAGCACATTTTTAAAGTCATTTTAAAATAGCTTGAGATAAAATGTAACTGCTGCAAGTATCCCACTCTACCCCTCTTCAGCACTCTAAAGTGTAACTTTGAGAATTATCTACAGGAGGAATGTCAGTGTTAAACGAAATAACACATAAGCAAACAAGAAGTACCTCCCTTCTTGGCCTCAGTCTCAAGAGTAAAACCACACAGATCGTCTATGGGCATTTATATCAGTCTGGATTGCAGAATATGGGCTAATGTTCTGTAGAACCTGAAAATCTATCTGTATTTTTCACAGAAATGAAAAGCAAACATAAAAATTTTGTTACATGTCTCTATCTCTTTGTGCATTATAATGTACTTTGTGCATTATAACATAAGGCTGTAGGTGATGAACCCAGATTCTTTAAGCTAATTTCATATATATTATAGGCACTTCCTAACTTAATAGATATTGGAATTGAGGTCCTTTTTTCAACCACGTACTATACACATGAAAAAGAAACAATAACAGAGGAAAAAACAGACTCTTAATATTATTACCAAAAATATAGTACAGTAAAATAAAAACTCAGAATGTAGATCCAAAGGACTGAAAATATTAGAGAAATTCTAAACAAATTAAAGTTTATAACTCAAAATGGAAAATTTATAGTCCACGAATTTAAATTTCAAATGGTAGGAGTCACAGAATGAGAGTATAGAGTAAATGAAAGTGGGAACTCAATCAAGATGCTTTTCCAGAACTTAAGGACTCAAGTCCTCAAAATGCAAGGGCACAACAGTAGCCAGCACAACAAACAATATCTGCTTGGGCATGTCACTGTGATGTTTCCAAACACTAAGAATAAGGAGGTCTTCTGTGGGGGTCCAGTGGTTAAGAATCTGCCATGCAATGCAGGTGACACCAGTTTGCCTGGCCCAGGAAGATTCCCACATGCTGCAGGGCAATGGAGCCCACGCGCCACAACTAATGAGCCTGTGCTCTGGAGCCTGTGAGCTGCAACTACTCAGCCAATGCGCCACAACTACTGAAGCCCTCAGGCCCTAGAGCCTGTGCTCTGTAACAAGAGAAACCACTGCAGTGAGAAACCCTCACACCACAGCTACAGAGTAGCCCCTGCTTACTGTAGCTAAAGAAAGCCCACACGCAGCAACAAAGACCCAGCGCAGCCAAAAAGAAAATAAATAAATAAACACATTAAAAAAAAAAAAAAGAATAAGGAGAAGAACCTTAAGGTTTGCAGAGAGAAAATGCAACCTACAAAGGAATGATAATCAAATATGCATGAGGCTTTTTCTCCGAAAACATCTGGTGCAGTAACTTTATACTTCTGATGAAAAATATTTTCAAATGAAAATCTACCACCAGTCAACTCATCATGCAATGATATAGCATAAAAGCAATCATTTCACACTGAGAAAATTTATCTTTTGTACAAGGTATTGCAAGGTATTTTCCTTGAAATTCTAGATCCTTTATCTACTCTCAGCTTCCAAACTACAGGGTCTTCAGAATTCTTAATTTCTTTTGATTTAGAAAATGTTCTTTTTGTTACTCTAATATTTTTCCCTTCACATCTTATATACTATTCCCTAAACTTATTTTATACTCATTCTTCCATGTGCCCATAGTTCTATTTATTTATTAATAAAGACGTACTGACTATCTTCCATATGTTAGGTATTGCAGTAGTTAGGAAGTACAGATGAATAAAGCATGGTGGCTACCCTCCGAGAACTTTCTATAATAAAGTGATAGACAAACAAATAATTAAGTGACAGACAAACAAATTAATCATCTCCTTGAGATAGTGCCATGGGAAATCAGATAGGGTGACACATAGTACATTTAAGCATTACCCATTGCATTAGGTAAAAACCTTCTAATATCTTCCTTAATTTCCTTACTTCATTTATTCATTTTTAAACTATTATACCTAATTTCTTAAAGCACGCTCTCTTATTTTTATAATGAAGTCTAAAACAATGCTGCCCCCAAATGATATTTGGGGCACATGAGCACACTACCAGTGTCTTACTGCATAATAGATTACATTCATGAATTTAAAAAAGAGATTTAACACCTTTTAAAATCAAGAACCCATTGGTATTATAATAAAATTGCTTCTAGGGGATTTATGAGAAATGTAGGTTTTAAGTTTTTGAACTTATGCTACCCATCAAATAATCAAAATAATTTGATTAAAACACAGTTTTTTAAAATTAATTTAATTGGAGGTTAATTACTTTACAATATTGTGAGTGTTTTTTTTTTTTCCATACATCAAAATGAATTGGCCGTAGGTATACATGTGACCACCCCCCCCCGTCCTGAACCCCCTTCCCATCTCCCTCCCCACCCTATCCCTGTTGGTTGTCCCAGAGCACCAACTTTGTAACTATAATTTTAAAAGACAACTGCAGATAATAATTTCAAAGTTGGCAAGTACTGTTGATAATTTATATTCTTGTCAAACTAATTATAGTTATTTTTACTGCTGTCATTCTAATTATCAAATATCTTTCTATTAAGTATCAAATTCCTAAAGAGCCATATCTCTATCCAGAAATGTTCTTTGCTCTGTTTGTGAACCAGAGCAAACAGAAAACAGAACCAGGGAAAACAGAAATCAGTAAACTCTTTTCAGGGAATTAATTAGAATGACAAGGATAAAGCTAAGAATTTGTCCAATGGATTATTCCCTGACTAATGACCCTTTTTTTTTTTTTTCCACTTTACTTATCTGCCATGCTGAGGTAACACAGCATGGGGGACCTTATCTCAGGTACTCTCTACAACGAAGCCAACAGCTTCTGCCACAGCCACAACACTGCCTTGCTATCTTTTAGCTTTGAATTAGGCATGTTCCGTCTTGGGACTTTCATAAGGGTAACAAACATTTTGGGAGGGCAAGGATGGCTACTTTTGGAAATACATTCTCTTTTTTTCCTCATTATGGTATGATCACTCACCTAGAGCCAGACATCCTGGAAGTGGGCCTTAGAAAGCATCACTACAAACAAAGTTAGTGGAGGTGATAGAATTCCAGTTGAGCTATTGCAAATCCTAAATGACGATGCTGTGAAAGTGCTGCCCTCAATATGCCAGCAAATTTGGAAAACTCAGCAGTGGCCACAGGACTGGAAAAGGTCAGTTTTCATTCTAATCCCTAAGAAAGGCAATGCCAAAGAATGCTCAAACTACCACAAAATTGCACTCATCTCACACGCTAGTAAAGTAATGCTCAAAATTCTCCAAGCAAGGCTTCAGCAATACGTGAACTGTGAACTTCCAGATGTTCAAGCTGGTTTTAGAAAAGGCACAAGAACCAGAGATCAAATTGCCAACATCTGCTGGATCATCAAAAAAGCAAGAGAGTTCCAGAAAAACATCTATTTCTGCTTTATTGACTATGCCAAAGCCTTTGACTGTGTGGATCACAATAAACTGTGGAAAATTCTGAAAAGATGGGAATACCAGACCACTTGACCTGCCTCTTGAGAAAGCTATATGCAGGTCAGGAAGCACCAGTTAGAACTGGACATAGAACAACAGACTGGTTCCAAATAGGAAAAGGAGTACGTCAAGGCTGTATATTGTCATCCTGCTTATTTAACTTATATGCAGAGTACATCATGAGAAACGCTGGGCTGGAAGAAGCACAAGCTGGAATCAAGATTGCTGGGAGAAATATCAATAACCTCAGATATGCAGATGACACCACCCTTATGGCAGAAAGTGAAGAAGAACTAAAAACCCTCTTGATGAGAGTGAAAGAGGAGAGTGAAAAAGTTGGCTTAAAGCTCAACATTCAGAAAACGAAGATCATGACATTTGGTCCCATCACTTCATGGGAAATAGATGGGGAAACAGAGGAAACAGTATCAGACTTTATTTTTTGGGGCTCCAAAATCACTGCAGATGATGATTGCACCCATGAAATTAAGACGCTTACTCCTTGGAAGGAAAGTTATGACCAACCTAGATAGCATATTCAAAAGCAGAGACATTACTTTGCCAACAAAGGTCTGTCTAGTCAAGGCTATGGTTTTTCCAGTGGTCATGCATGGATGTGAGAGTTGGACTGTGAAGAAAGCTAAGCGCCAAAGAATTGATGCTTTTGAACTGTGGTGTTGGAGAAGACTCTTGAGAGTCCCTTGGACTGCAAGGAGATCCAACCAGTCCATTCTGAAGGAAATCAGCCCTGGGATTTCTTTGGAAGGAATGATGCTAAAGCTGAAACTCCAGTACTTTGGCCACCTCATGCGAAGAGTTGACTCATTGGAAAAGACTCTGATGCTGGGAGGGATTGGGGGCAGGAGGAGAAGGGGACGACAGAGGATGAGATGGCTGGATGGCATCACTGACTCGATGGTCGTGAGCTTGAGTGAACTCCGGGAGTTGGTGATGGATAGGGAGGCCTGGCATGCTGCGATTCACGGGGTCGCAAAAAGTCAGACACGACTGAGTGATTGAACTGAACTGAACTGAACTGAAACATCCATTGGGAGATGAAAGAATAAAGAAGATGCAGTACATATGTAAAATAGAATATTGTTGTTCAGTTGCTAAGTCGTGCCTGACTAAATGGGACATTGGTCTGCAGCACGTCAGTTTCTCTGTCCTTCTCTCTCTTCCAGAGTTTACTCAAACTCATGTCCACTGAGTTGGTGAAGCCATCCAACCATCTCATACTCTGTCACCACTTTTCCTCCAGCCTTCAATCTTTCCCAGCATCTGGGTCTTTTTCACTGAGTCACTTCTTCGCATCAGGTGGCCAAAGTATTGGAGCTTCAGTTTCAACATTAGTCCCTCCAATGAGTATTCAGGGTTGATTACCTTTAGGATTGACTGGTTTGATCTCCTTGCTGTCCAAGGGATTCTCAAGAGTCTTTTCCAACACCATGATTTGTTTATTTTTAATTTTTAATTTTATTTTATTTCTAAACTTTACATAATTGTATTAGTTTTGACAAATATCAAAATGAATCCGCCACAGGTATACATGTGTTCCACACCCTGAACCCTCCTCCCTCCTCCCTCCCCATACCATCCCTCTGGGTCGTCCCAGTGCACTAGCCCCAAGCATCCAGTATCGTGCATCGAACCTGGACTGGCAACTCGTTTCATACATGATACTTTACATGTTTCAATGCCATTCTCCCAAATCTTCCTACCCTCTCCCTCTCCCACAGAGTCCATAAGACTGTTCTATACATCAGTGTCTCTTTTGCTGTCTCATACACAGGGTTATTGTTACCATCTTTCTAAATTCCACATATATGCGTTAGTATACTGTATTGGTGTTTTTCTTTCTGGCTTACTTCACTCTGTATAATAGGCTCCAGTTTCATCCACCTCATTAGAACTGATTCAAATGTATTCTTTTTAATGGCTGAGTAATACTCCATTGTGTATATGTACCACTGCTTTCTTATCCATTCATCTGCTGATGGACATCTAGGTTGCTTCCATGTCCTGGCTATTATAAACAGTGCTGCGATGAACATTGGGGTACACGTGTCTCTTTCCCTTCTGGTTTCCTCAGTGTGTATGCCCAGCAGTGGGATTGCTGGATCATAAGGCGGTTCTATTTCCAGTTTTTTAAGGAATCTCCACACTGTTCTCCATAGTGGCTGTACTAGTTTGCATTCCCACCAACAGTGGAAGAGGGTTCCCTTTTCTCCACACCCTCTCCAGCATTTATTACTTGTAGACTTTTGGATTGCAGCCATTCTGACTGGTGTGAAATGGTACCTCATAGCGGTTTTGATTTGCATTTCTCTAATAATGAGCGATGTTGAGCATCTTTACATGTGTTTGTTAGCCATCTGTATGTCTTCTTTGGAGAAATGTCTATTTAGTTCTTTGGCCCATTTTTTGATTGGGTCATTTATTTTTCTGGAGTTGAGCTGTAGGAGTTGCTCGTATATTTTTGAGATTAGTTGTTTGTCAGTTGCTTCGTTTGCTATTATTTTCTCCCATTCTGAAGGCTGTCTTTTCACCTTGCTAATAGTTTCCTTTGATGTGCAGAAGCTTTTAAGGTTAATTAGGTCCCATTTGTTTATTTTTGCTTTTATTTCCAATATTCTGGGAGGTGGGTCATAGAGGATCCTGCTGTGATGTATGTCAGACAGTGTTTTGCCTATGTTCTCCTCTAGGAGTTTTATAGTTTCTGGTCTTACGTTGAGATCTTTAATCCATTTTGAGTTTATTTTTGTGTATGGTGTTAGAAAGTGTTCTAGTTTCATTCTTTTACAAGTGGTTGACCAGAGTTCCCAGCACCACTTGTTAAAGAGATTGTCTTTAATCCATTGTATATTCTTGCCTCCTTTGTCAAAGATAAGGTGTCCATATGTGTGTGGATTTATCTCTGGGCTTTCTATTTTGTTCCATTGATCTATATTTCTGTCTTTGTGCCAGCACCATACTGTCTTGATAACTGTGGCTTTGTAATAGAGCCTGAAGTCAGGTAGGTTGATTCCTCCAGTTCCATTCTTCTTTCTCAAGATCGCTTTGGCTATTCGAGGTTTTTTGTATTTCCATACAAATTGTGAAATTATTTGTTTTAGCTCTGTGAAGAATACTGTTGGTAGCTTGATAGGGATTGTATTGAATCTATAGATTGCTTTGGGTAGTATACTCATTTTCACTATATTGATTCTTCCAATCCATGAACATGGTATATTTCTCCATCTGTTAGTGTCCTCTTTGATATCTTTCACCAGTGTTTTATAGTTTTCTATATATAGGTCTTTAGTTTCTTTAGGTAGATATATTCCTAAGTATTTTATTCTTTCCGTTGCAATGGTGAATGGAATTGTTTCCTTAATTTCTCTTTCTGTTTTCTCATTATCAGTGTATAGGAATGCAAGGGATTTCTGTGTGTTGATTTTATATCCTGCAACTTTACTATAGTCATTGATTAGTTCTAGTAATTTTCTGGTGGAGTCTTTAGGGTTTTCTATGTAGAGGATCATGTCATCTGCAAACAGTGAGAGCTTTACTTCTTCTTTTCCAATTTGGATTCCTTTTATTTCTTTTTCTGCTCTGATTGCTGTGGCCAAAACTTCCAAAACTATGTTGAATAGTAATGGTGAAAGTGGGCACCTTTGTCTTGTTCTTGACTTTAGAGGAAATGCTTTCAATTTTTCACCATTGAGGATAATGTTTGCTGTGGGTTTGTCATATATAGCTTTTATTATGTTAAGGTATGTTCCTTCTATTCCTGCTTTCTGGAGAGTTTTTATCATAAATGGATGTTGAATTTTGTCAAAGGCTTTCTCTGCATCTATTGAGATAATCATATGGTTTTTATTTTTCAATTTGTTAATGTGGTGTATTACATTGATTGATTTGCTGGTATTGAAGAATCCTTGCATCCCTGGGATAAAGCCCACTTGGTCATGGTGTATGATCTTTTTAATGTGTTGTTGGATTCTGATTGCTAGAATTTTGTTAAGGATTTTTGCATCTATGTTCATCAGTGATATTGGCCTGTAGTTTTCTTTTTTTGTGGGATCTTTGTCAGGTTTTGGTATTAGGGTGATGGTGGCCTCATAAAATGAGTTTGGAAGTTTACCATCCTCTGCAATTTTCTGGAAGAGTTTGAGTAGGATAGGTGTTAGCTCTTCTCTAAATTTTTGGTAGAATTCAGCTGTGAAGCCGTCTGGACCTGGGCTTTTGTTTGCTGGAAGATTTTTGATTACAGTTTCAATTTCCGTGCTTGTGATGGGTCTGTTAAGATTTTCTATTTCTTCCTGATCGAGTTTTGGAAAGTTGTACTTTTCTAAGAATTTGTCCATTTCTTCCACGTTGTCCATTTTATTGGCATATAATTGTTGATAGTACTCTCTTATGATCCTTTGTATTTCTGTGTTGTCTGTTGTGATCTCTCCATTTTCATTTCTAATTTTATTGATTTGATTTTTCTCCCTTTGTTTCTTGATGAGTCTGGCTAATGGTTTGTCAATTTTATTTATCCTTTCAAAAAACCAGCTTTGTCTTTAATCCATTGTATATTCTTGCCTCCTTTGTCAAAGATAAGGTGTCCATATGTGCGTGGATTTATCTCTGGGCTTTCTATTTTGTTCCATTGATCTATATTTCTGTCTTTGTGCCAGTACCATACTGTCTTGATAACTATGGCTTTGTAATAGAGACTGAAGTCAGGTAGGTTGATTACTCCAGTTCCATTCTTCTTTCTCAAGATAGCTAATCAATGACTATAGTAAAGTTGCAGGATATAAAATCAACACACAGAAATCCCTTGCATTCCTATACACTAATAATGAGAAAACAGAAAGAGAAATTAAGGAAACAATTCCATTCACCATTGCAACGGAAAGAATAAAATACTTAGGAATATATCTACCTAAAGAAACTAAAGACCTATATATAGAAAACTATAAAACACTGGTGAAAGAAATCAAAGAGGACACTAATAGATGGAGAAATATACCATGTTCATGGATTGGAAGAATCAATATAGTGAAAATGAGTATACTACCCAAAGCAATTTATAGATTCAATGCAATCCCTATCAAGCTACCAACAGTATTCTTCACAGAGCTAGAACAAATAATTTCACAATTTGTATGGAAATACAAAAAACCTCGAATAGCCAAAGCGATCTTGAGAAAGAAGAATGGAACTGGAGGAATCAACCTACCTGACTTCAGGCTCTATTACAAAGCCACAGTTATCAAGACAGTATGGTGCTGGCACAAAGACAGAAATATAGATCAATGGAACAAAATAGAAAGCCCAGAGATAAATCCACGCACATATGGACACCTTATCTTTGACAAAGGAGGCAAGAATATAGAATGGATTAAAGACAATCTCTTTAACAAGTGGTGCTGGGAAATCTGGTCAACCACTTGTAAAAGAATGAAACTAGAACACTTTCTAACACCATACACAAAAATAAACTCAAAATGGATTAAAGATCTCAACGTAAGACCAACACCACGATTTGAAAGCATCAATTCTTTGGCTCTCAGCCTTCTTTATGGTCCAACTCTCACATCCATACATGACTACTGGAAAAACCACAGCTCTGACTCTATAGATCTTTGTTAGCAAAGTGCTGCCTCTGTTGTTTAATATGCTGTTTAGGTTTGTCACATCTTTTCTTCCAAAGAGGAAGCCTCTTTTCATTTTGCAGCCGCAGTCACCATCTGCAGCGATTTTGGAGCCCAAGAAAATAAAGTCTCTCATTGTTTCCATTGTTTCCCCTTCTATTTGCCATGAAGTGATGGGACTGGAAGCCATGATCTTTGTTTTTTGAATGCTGAGTTTTAAAGCCAGCTTTGTCATGCTCCTCTTTGAACTTCATTAAGAGGCTCATTAGTTCCTCTTTGCTTTCTGCCATTAGGGTGATATCTTCTACATATCTGAGGTTTTGATATTTTTTCTGAAAACTTGATTCCAGCTTGTGAGTCATCCAGGCTGGCATTTCACATAACACACTCTGCATAGAAGTTAAATAAGCAGGTGACACTATACAGCCTTGATGTACTCCTCTCCCAATTTTGAAACAGTCCATTGTTCCAGGTCCCATTCTAACTGTTGTTTCTTGACTTGCAAACAGGTTTCTCAGGAGGCAGGTAAAGAGGTCTGGTATTTACATCTCTTTAAGAATTTTCCAAAGTGTGTTGTGATCCACACAATCAAAGGTTTTAGTATAGTCAATGAAGCAGAAATAGAAGTTTTTCTGGAATTCCCTTGCTTTTTTCTATGATTCAAGGGATGTTGGCAATTCAGTCTCTTGCTCCTCTGCCTTCTCTAGATCTAGCTTGTACATCTGGAAGTTCTCAGTTCATGTACTGTTGAAGCCTCACTTGAAGGATTTTGAGCATTACCTGGCTAGCATGTGAAATGAGCACAATTGTACAATAGTTTGGACATTCGTTGGCATTGCCTTTCTTTGGGATTATAATGAAAACTGACCTTTTGGAGTTCTGTAGCCACTGCTGAGTCTTCCAAATTTGCTGGCATGCTGATTGCAACTCTTTAACAGCATCATCTTTTAGGATTTGAAATACCTCAGCTGCAATTCCATCACCTCCGTTAGCTTTGTTCATAGTAATTCTTCCTAAGGCCCACTTGACTTTACACTCCAGGATGTCTGGCTCTAGGTGAGTGAGCACACCATCGTGGTTATCTAGATCATTCAGATTTTTTTGTGTGTTGTTGTTGTTCAGTTCATCTGTGTATTCTCGTCACCTCTTTATAGTATCTTCTGTTTCTGTTAGGTGCTTGTCACGTCTGTCCTTTTTTGTGTCTATCTTTGGATGAAATGTTCCCCTGGTATCTTGAATTTTCTTGAAGAGATCTCTAGTCTTTCCCATTCTATTGTTCCTCTCTATTTCTTTGCATTGTTCATTCATTTATCTCTTCTTACTATTCTCTGTAACTCTGCATTCAGTTGGGTATATCTTTCCCTTTCTCCTTTGCCTTTCACTTCTCTTCTTTTCTCAGCTATTTGTAAGACCTCCTCAGACAACCACTTTGCCTTCCTGCATTTATTTTTCTTTGGAATGGTTTTGGTTACTGCCTCCTGTACAAAGTTATGAACCTCCATCCATAGTTCTTCGGGCACTCTATCTATCAGACCTAACCCCTGGAATCTATTTGTCACTTCCACTGTGTAATCATAAGGGATTTTATTTTGGTCATACGTGAATGGCCTGGTGGTTTTCCCTACTTTCAATTTAAGTCTGAATTTTGCTGCCACAGTCAGCTCCAGGACTTGTTTTTGCTGACTGTATAGAGCTTTTCCATATTTGGCTGCGAAGAATATAATCAATCTGATTTCTGTATTGACCATCTGATGACGTCCATGTGTGGAGTCATCTCTTGTGTTGTTGGAAAGGGTGTTTGTTATGACCAGTGTGTTTGTTCACTTGGCTAACTCTGTTAGTCTTTGCCCTGCTTCATTTTGTACTGCAAGGCCAAACTTACCTGTTACTATTGGTATGTCTTGATATCCTACTTTTGTATACCAATGCCCTATGATGAAAAGGACTTTTTTTTTTTTTTTTTTGGTGTTAGTTCTAGAAGGTTTTGTAGCTCTTCATAGAATCATTCAACTTCAGCTTCTTTGGCATCAGTGGTTGGGGCATAGACTTGGATTACTGTGATGTTGAATGGTTTGCCTTGTAAACAAACCAAGATCATTCTGTTGTTCTTGACATTGCACCCAAGTACTGCATTTCAGATTCTTCTGTTGACTCTGAGAGCTATTCTATTTCTTTTGGAGGATTCTTGCTCACAGTTGTAGATATAGTGGTCATCTGAATTAAATTCCCCTATTTCTGTCCATTTTAGTTCACTGATTCCTAAAATGTTGCTGTTAACTCTTTCAGTTTCCTGCTTGACCACATCCAATTTACTTTGATTCACGAACCTAACATTCCAGGTTCTTATGCAATGTTGTTCTTTACAGCATCGGACTTTAGTTTCACACCAGACACATCCACAACTGGGCATCATTTCCACTTTGGCCAAACCCTTCATTCTTTGTTGAGCTGTTTCTCCACTCTTCCCCAGTACCATATTGGACACCGACCAACCTAGGGGGCTCATCTTCTGGTGTCATATCTTTTTGCCTTTTTATACTGTTCATGTGGTTCTCAAGGCAAGAATGCTAAAGTGGTTAGCCCTTCCCTTCTCCAGTGGACCATGTTCATTCAGAACTCTCCACTATGACCTGTCCAACTTGGGTGGCCCTGCAAGGCATGGCTCACAGCTTCATTGAATTACACAAGGCTGTGATTCATGTGATCATTTTGGTTTTCTGTGATTGTGGTTTTCATTCTGGAGGCCATGAGATTGTTGTCCTTGTTTCTTCTGTTTGCCTTCTGATGGATGGGGATAAGGTGCTTGTGCAAGCTTCCTGATGGGAGGGACTGGCTGCGGGGAATACTGGGTCTTGCTCTGGTGGGCAGGGCCATGCTCAGTCAACCTTTAATCCAATTTTCTGTTTAAAGGTATTGCTGTGCTCCCTCCTTGCTAGTTATTTGGCCTGAGACGGCCCAGTCCTGGAGTCTGCAGGGTCTATGGCAGGGCTATGGTGACCTCCTCCAAGAGGACTTATCCCATAAGAGGACTTATGCTGGTCCTCCCACAGCTGCTAATACCAGTGCCCCTGTGCCCATGGCAGGCCATTGTCAACACACACCTCCTCAGAAGACCCTCAAACACTCATAGGCAGGTCTGGTTCAGTTTCTTGTGGGGTCACTGCTCCTTTTCCCTGGGTCCTGGTGTGCACAAGGTTTTGTTTGCACCCTCCAAGAGTCTCTGTTTCCCCTAGGCCTATGGAAGTTCTGTAATCAAATCCTGATGCTCTTCAAAGCCAGATTCCCTAGGGATACTCAGTCCCTTTGCTGGATCCCCAAGTTAGGAAGTCCGATGTGGGGCCTAGAACCTTTGCAACAGTTCAGGAACTCCTTTGGTATAATTATACTCCAAAGTGTGGGTCACCTACCCAGTGGCTGTATGGTAGGACTACAGGCTTCACTGTATGGCCAATGGCGACCTCCTCCATGAGGACTTATGCCAACACACCATGCCTCCCAGGACTGGTGCTGCCAGTCCCTGCAGCCAGCCACTGCTGACCCATGTCTCTGCAGGAGACTGTAATGTTACTCAGACATAAAAAGGAATGAAATTGGGTCATTTGTAGTGATGTGGATGGACCAGAGTCTGTCATAGAGAGTAAAGTAAATCAGAAAGAGAAAAACAAATATCATATATTAATGAATATATATGAAATCTATAAAAATGGTACAGGTGAGCTTATTTGCAGGGCAGGAATAAAGTCACAGATACAGAGAATGGACATGTGAGCACAGTGAAGAAAGGGGAGGGTGGAAGAACTGGGAAAGGAGCACTGACATATATGCACTACCATGTATAATATAGATAGCTAGCAGGAAGCTGCTCTATACCCTGGGAACTCAGCTTGGTGCTCTGTGATGACTAGATGGGTAAAACTATGGGTGTGTTGGGGTGGAAGGGAGGTTTTAGAGGGAGGGGATATATGTATACTTATAGCTGATTCACTTTGTTGTATAGCAGAAACCAACACAACAGTGTAAAGCAATAATACTCCAATAAAAAATATTTCTAATCAGTTAAGATTTCTTAAAACAGATTTTTCACCCCGGCTGGTTTATAGGAATGTACCAAGCTTTCCTTCAATAATAAAATGCAATGCTCTCAGAGACCTGCAATAACCTAGAACCTCCATCCTAGGCTCATGGCAGGCATTACTAACTGATCATTAACTTCTTCACATTGAGCCAAACAGAGCCTCCCAAATCCACTGAAATCTCCCAAACCTTCTCACTACAAATCTTTGAGCAGCCCCACTTGAAATAAGACACATGAAATAATGCCTTTTGCAAGTGGGCTAGAATGTTGCCACTTATCCAGCTTTTCTTTCTAGGGAGTCCATATTTCTATAAAAATTGGGCAAAGTTTTGAAATTTGAGCACTGGTCCATGAATTAAAGACTCTGGTTTTCCCTTTGCCTCCTATCAGGATGCTCCCTTTTTGCTGCTATACATATGACCCTGATGCTACTCTGAGTATCTACAGAAAAACCAACTCCTTTCCTCTCTTTCCACAGTGATACCTGCTCATCTGGCCCTTTTCTGCAAAGAGCACTCATTTCCCTCAGGTTTAGCAAATAGGTCTGGAAGATGCCCTGAAGAAGGAAATGGCAACCACTCCAGTATTCCTGCCTGGAAAATCCCATGGACAGAGGAACCTGTAAGGCTATAGTCCATGGGGTCACAAATAGTCAGATACAACTGAGCAACTGAGCACATACTCACACAATACATATTTAATTTGTGCAACGTCTAATATTTTCCTTTGAGTCTGAGGATAATACAACCCAATCCTTGTGTTTCTTTAGCTGAGATCACGTTATTTTGTTTCAGAGCATGGAAAGAAACTTCTCTTTCTTTGAAAGTACCTAAATAATGTTTCTTTGCAATTCTATATGTTTCATTTGGGTACCTAGAAACCATTATATCATGTGGGCATATGTACTCCAACAGTCTGTTTATCCCAAAGGCTTGAGGCAGTGAAGTAATTCCATGGCAGTTTCAATACTACTAGAAGAAGGCGCTTCACAATTGGAAGGAATTCAGCTTCAGCTGGGTTCTAAACTAAGTGAGGATCTAACTCCAGGAGGAGCCTTCCTACATCAACCAAAAAACACAGGTATAAATCTTAGAGCTGAAAATACTTAATATGCTAACCAGTGAGCCATAAGGTAGGAGCCCCCAATATGGGAGAACCCAGGAATCTGGCAGAGCTCCTGGAGCCATAATGAATTGTAGACAACAACCTAAGATGGATATCCATGCATGTTTTGGAAAGATATCGGATATCAGGAAGCACAATATATACTCCAGCAATCATTAATGTAAGGGGAATGTTAAAGACTTTTTAATCCAATCCACTCCATCTCTTATTTGATATTTGGGATAACAGAGATCTAGATGGGAGAAATATCAATAACCTCAGATATGCATATGACACCACCCTTATGGCAGAAAGTGAAGAAGAACTAAAGAGCCTCTTGATGAAAGTGAAAGAGGAGAGTGAAAATGTTGGCTTAAAGCTCAACATTCAGAAAACTAAGATCATGGCATCTGGTCCCATCACTTCATGGAAATAGATGGGGAAACAGTGGAAACAATGGCTGACTTTATTTTTCTGGGCTCCAAAATCACTGCAGATGGTGATTGCAGCCATGAAATTAAAAGATGCTTACTCCTTGGAAGGAAAGTTATGACCAACCTAGACAGGATGGAGGAGCCTGGTGGGCTGCAGTCCATGGGGTCGCAAAGAGTCGGACACGACTGAGTGACTTCACTTTCACTTTTCACTTTCATGAATTGGAGAAGGAAATGGCAACCCACTCCAGTGTTCTTGCCTGGAGAATCCCA
Source organism: Bubalus bubalis (assembly GCF_019923935.1). Lineage (NCBI taxonomy): Eukaryota > Metazoa > Chordata > Mammalia > Artiodactyla > Bovidae > Bubalus > Bubalus bubalis. The sequence continues at coordinate 119,954,391 of NC_059159.1, read as the reverse complement.
GAGACGGAGGAGCCTGGTGGCCTGCCATCTATGGGGTCGCACAGAGTCGGACATGACTGAAGCGACTTAGCAGCAGCAGCAGCAGACAGCATATTAAAAAGCAGAGACATTACTTTGCCAGCAAAGGTCCATCTAGTCAAGGCTATGGTTTTTCCAGTGGTCATGTATGGATGTGAGAGTTAGACTATAAAGAGAGCTGAGCGCTGAAGAACTGATGCTTTTGAACTGTGGTGTTGGAGAAGACTCTTTTGAGTCCCTCGGACTGCAAGGAGATCCAACCAGTCCATACTAAAGGAGATCAGTCCTAAGTGCTCATTGGAAGGACTGATGTTAAAGCTGAAATTCCAATACTTTGGCCACCTGATGCGAAGAGCTGACTCATTTGAAAAGACCCTGATGCTGGGAAAGATTGAGGGCAGGAGGAGAAGGGGACAACATAAGAACAGTAACTTACCCAGGTCAAATACCAGTAAGAAGTTAATCTAATTTGATTAGATTAAAGTGGAAGCCAAACACCAGTAAGAAGAATTCAGCTAAGGAAGCAGACAAATTTCTGGGGGCCAACAATACACTGGAGAGAGGGTAAACCCTTAACTGCAGCAAATGTAAAACCTTCCCCCCACACCACCTTCCCCACCCCCATCCTCCCCCCCTCCACCTCCACACACATACAGACCTCACTGGACACTCACAGAAATAATTGGGAGAATAATGAAAAAGTCTCCCTTCTGGTGTAGAACTAAAAAAAGAACAGCAGTCACTCAGGAGGGGAAAGAATTTACCCAAACCTTTCTCTCTTTTCTTACCTAAAAAAAAAAAGAAGGGAAGAGGGGAGGGAAGGAGGGAGGAAACTGAAGGAAAGAAAAAAGGGAAGAAAACAGGAAAAGCTTTAACCTGAAGGGAAAAGAGAAAAAACACCAACACACACTGGACATTGGTGAAATGCCACTGAAGCAGGGGGAACAGACCAGGAAACAAACCTGGATCCCTGAGGGAGGAAAAGTATATGTACAAAGTTCAGAACATCACTGGGGAATGGGCAGGATCATTGTTAAGGCCACATCCCCAAGATACCTGAACACAGGACTGCCTAAGACAGAGGCTTAAATAAAACAATGGAGAATACCATCCCCTAATAGAATGGGAAAGTCTAGAGATCTCTATAAAAAAAAATTAGAGATACCAAGGGAATATTTTATGCAAAGATGGGCACAATAAAGGACATAAATGGTACGGATTTAACAGAAGCAGAAGATATTAAGAAGAAGTAGCAAGAATACACATAAGAACTATACAAAAAAAATCTTCATGACCCAGATAATCATGATGGTGTGATCACTCACTTATAGCCAGATATCCTAGAATGGGAAGTCAAGTGGGCCTTAGGAAGCATCACTACAAACAAAGCTAGTGGAGGTGATAGAATTCCAGTTGAGCTATTCCAAATCCTGAAAGATGATGCTGTGAAAGTGCTGCACTCAATATGCCAGCAAATTTGGAAAACTCAGCAGTGGCCACAGGACTGGAAAAGGTCAGTTTCCATTCCAATCCCTAAGAAAGGCAATGCCAAAGAATGTTCAATCTACCATACAATTGCACTCATCTCACACACTAGTAATGTTCAAAAGCCTTCAAGCCAGGCTTCAACAGTACGTGAACCATGAACTTCCAGACATTTAAGCTGGATTTAGAAAAGGCAGAGGAACCAGAGATCAAATTGCCAACATTCACTGGATCATCGAAAAAGCAAGAGAGTTCCAGAAAAACATCTATTTCTGCTTTATTGACTATGCCAAAGCCTTTGATGGTGTGGATCACAATAAACTCTGGAAAATTCTGAAAGAGATGGGAATACCAGACCACCTGACCTGCCTCTTGAGAAACCTATATGCAGGTCGGGAATCAACAGTTAGAATTGGACATGGAAGAACAGAGTGGTTTCAAACAGGAAAAGGAGTATGTCAGGGCTATATATTGTCACCCTGTTTATTTAACTTATATGCAGAGTAAATCATGAGAAACGCTGGGCTGGATGAAGCACAAGTTGGAATCAAGATTGCAGGGAGAAATATCAATAACCTCAGATATACAGATGATACCACCCTTATGGCAGAAAGTGAAGAAGAACTAAAGAGCCTTTTGATGAAAGTGAAAGAGGAGAGTGAAAAAGTTGGCTTAAAACTCAACAATCAAAAAACTAAGATCATGGCATTTGGTCCCATCCCTTCATGCCAAATAGATGGGGAAATAGTGGAAACAGTAACAGACTTTATTTTGGGGGGCTCGAAAATCACTGCAGATGGTAACTGCAGCCGTGAAATTAAAAGACGCTTGCTCCTTGGAAGAAAAGTTATGACCAACATAGACAGCATATTAAAAAGCAGAGACATTACTTTGCCAACAAAGGTCCATTTAGTCAAGGCTATGGTTTTTCCAGTAATCATGTATGGATGTGAGAATTGTACTATAAAGAAAGCTGAGCACTGAAGAATTGATGCTTTTGAACTGTGGTGTTGGAGAAGGAAAAGAAGAAGACTCTTGAGAGTCCCTTGGACTGCAAGGAGATCCAACCAGTCCATCCTAAAGGAAATCAGTCCTGAATATTCATTGGAAGGACTGATTCTGAAGCTGAAACTCCAGTACTTTGACCACCTGATGCAAAGAACTGACTTATTGGAAAAGACCCTGATGCTGGGAAAGATTGAAGGTAGGAGGAGAAGGGGATGACAGAGGATGAGATGGTTGGATGGCATCACCGACTCAATGGAAATGAGTTTGAGTAAACTCTGGGAGTTGGTGATAGACAGGAAGTCCTGGCATGTTGCAGTCCGTGGGGTCACAAAGAGTCAGACATGACTGGTCGACTGAACTGAACTGAACTGAACTGAACCGTAGTTTCCACTGACAGACTAAGAAGCACTGAGTCACAGGTAACATGCAAGAGCCAGATCTGTCTGAGGAACGGCACAAACGAAACACTTAAGGCTGAGGATAATCACTGAAAAAAAATTACTCTTTCAAACTAACTACTATCTTAAACAGAAAATAACCCCAGTAGAATGTAAAATCCATGGTGTAATGGGGCTATCATAGCAACAATAAACCTCAAACCTAGCCCAGCTCTTAATTAGATTAACACAAATCCTGGTACTAAAGGCTCGGTTAAAGGAAATGCATGCCTACTTTCAAAGATAAAAATTATTTATGTCAATCTCTAATGCCCTACACAAGATGTTCAGCTTTCTATATTTAAAACAGAAAACCAACAGAGACCTACTGTATAGCACAGGGAAGTTTGCTCAATATTCTATAATAACCTAAATGGGAGACGAATCTGAAAAGGAATATAGTCAGGCATATGTATAACTGAGTCACCTTGCTATACACCTGAGACTAACACAATATTGTTAATCAACCATACACCAATATAAAATAAAAAAAATTTTAAGATGTTTGGCTTTCAACAAAAAGGACAGGCATATAATGCATGAAAAAAAAAAAAAAAAAAAAAAAAAACTCCCAAAAGACAAAGTGATCATCATAGCCAAAGTCAGATATGACAAAGATGTTAAATGTCAGACATAAAATTTTAAATAAGTAGGAATTAATATGTTAAAGGATCTAATGGAATAGTTGGACAATACCTAACATCACAGGGATAATTTTAGCACATAGATGGAAACTGCAAAAAAGAATCAAATGGAAATGTGAAATCAAAAGCATAGTATCAGAGAACAAGAATACTTTCAATGGGCTCATAAGTAGACTAAAGAATCAGTGAACTAGAAAACTAGGTCAAAAGAGTTATCCAAACTGAAATATAAAGAGATAAAAAGAGAATAAAAAAGGATGGAACATGCAAGAGCTGTGGGACAATATATCAAACAGTATAGTGTACACATAATTATAATCCCAGAAAGGAAAAGAGAGAGAGACCAGGACAGGGTGAAATATTTGAAAAATAATGACCAAGAATTTTTTAGGATTAATTAAAAATGCCAAACCACAGATCCAAGTGACACAGTGAAAAAAAAATTTAATTGCTAAAATCAAAACAGGTAGGTAGCCAGAGGAAAAAACAGACATTACATGCAGAAGAAAAAAAAATATTTAAAACATGAATTTCTCTTCAGAAACTATGAAAGCTAGAAAATAATTATATAGTATCTTTAAAATACTGAAAGATGAAGTTGTCAACCCAAAATTCAACCCCAGCAAAAATTACTTTCAAAAATGAAGTAAAAATAAAAGTTTTTTTCACAGACACATACAAATTGTAGGAATTTATTGCCAGCCATCCTACTCTACAAGAAATAATGTAAGTAATTATCAGCAAGATGGTCAAATAAGACGTCCTTCAATTGTATCCCTTCTGAAAAACAGTTTGGCATCCATTCACTCACAAAAGTGCCTTTCTGGGAGTGCTAGAATCCAGGTTGGAGACTGCAAAGCCTCAGTTAAGTCTAATGCTGAGGACAGCTTATTGAAAATGCAAGATATCACCCAAGCAGCTGAATCATTGACCATGGTCCCAGCTACAGACCCAGAAAAATCTCCCCATCTTCTGAGGACTTGGCAGCAACCCCATTTGACTCAGTCCTATCACAAGCATCATATATCAAAGTGTTAGTTGCTCAGTCATGCCTGATTCTTTGTGACCCCATGGACTGGACCCCACCAGGCTCCTCTGTTCATGGAATTCTCCAGGCAAGAATACTGGAATGGGTAGCCATTCCCTCCTCCAGGAGATTTTCCCAACCCAGGGATTGAACCTGGGTCTCCTGCACTGCAGGCAGATTCTTTACCCTCTGAGCCACCAGGGCGGACATCATATACCAAACGAACCAGTAGAAGTCACACCCATGTGAGCACTGGGTAATAGGCATAGAGAACTTGGTCTCAACTGTGGACCCTGAATTAGCCTGTATACCAGCTCTAGCTCCTCTGAGCCACAGTCTGAGAGCCCCTGAAAGTAAGACTATAGATTCTGAAAGAGCCCTATAACTGGGCTCCAGTTCATCCCTGTTATATTCTGTGAACAGTCCTGCTGGCATAGGGATCTGGAAGGTAACTCTCCCATCTGTGCCCCAGAGATCCTGAAAGGACACTATACTTGGCTCCAGCTCCTTCATAACCACAGTTTGCCACATTCTTGCAGGTCAAGGGACCCAGTGGGAAACAATCCCATCTGCAACCTAGAACATTCATAATGGGCCCTTTACTAAGGCTCCAGGCCCTTCACAGCTACAGTTTGCCTACAGTCCTGAGTGTCCAGGGTCCCAGTGGAATACGCTACTGTCTGTGCTTCCAGAGATCCTAAAGGGGCCAATACTCAGTTCCAGTCCCTCTCAGCTGCTGCTGCTGCTGCTGCTAAGTTGCTTCAGTCGTGTCCGACTCTGTGCGGCCCCATAGACGGCAGCCCACTAGGCTCCTCTGCCCCTGGGATTCTCCAGGCAAGAATACTCGAGTGGGTTGCCATTTCCTTCTCCAATGCATGCACGTATGCTAAATCACTTCAGTCGTGTCCGACTCTGTGCGACTCTATGGACAGCAGCCAACCAAGCTCCCCTATCCACGGGTTTCTCCAGGCAAGAATACTGGAGTGGATTGCCATTTCCTTCTTCCCCCTCTCAGTTACACTTCTCAAACAATTCTGCAAGCATAAGAACCCAGCAGGAGAAACTATCTGTGCTGCCAAAAACCATGAAAGGACCCTATACTCAGTTCCAGCTTCTTTCAGTCACAGTTCATAAGCAGTACTGTTGGCCCAGGGATCCAGTGGGAAATTCAGAACTGCACCTCAGGAGATCCAGAAAAGGGCCCTATTATTGGTTCCAGTCCCTCTAGGCACGGTCAGGAAGCAGTTGAACCCACGCAGGAGCCTGTTAGGAAGATATGCTCATCCATGGCTTCAGACCAGGTCTAGAGACCTCAATCTTGACTATGGAACCTGAAACAGCCCTGGGGCTTGGCCCCAGTCCCTTTTTGCCATTGTCCAAGACCAGACCAGCCTATCTGGAGATCAATCCAGTGACCAAGGCAGGAGGTTTTCCAGGAAGCTGGCAGAACCCCCACCTGTCCATGCACCTGGTAATAGGCCCACTCAAGTAAGCCAACTGTGGATCCTGAAGCAAATCCTTGTCCAAGAACCACCCTACTAAACATGGTACTGAAAGTAATCCAATGCACCAAAGAACCAGACAAAATCCACACCCACCAGAAACCCTTGTAGTAAGCCCACCAACCACAAACCCCACCACAAACATATGACAGCCTCATAACCATCTCCAGGGCAGTACAACTTAAGATTCTGGAGGTAATCCTATCAGCCCAGGGAACAAACAAGGAATCTTTACCCACTAAAACCAGGCTGTAAAATCTGGAAGAGGTGTTTTTTATCTTAAAATGCACAAACACCAATGCAAGGCTACATGGATCATAAGTTCAGTTCAGTCACTCAGTCGTGTCTGACTCTTTGCAACCCCATGGACTGCAGCATGCCAGGTCTCTCTGTCCATCACCAACACCCAAAGCTTGCTCAAACTCATGTCCATCGAGTAGGTGATGCCATCCAACCATCTCATCCTCTGTCGTCTCCTTCTCATGCTGCTTTCAATCATTCCCAGCATCAGGATCTTTTCCAATGAGTCAGTTGGCCAAAATATTTGTATCAGGTGGCAAAAATATTGGAGCTTCAGTTTCAGCATCAGTCTTTCCAATGAATATTCAGGACTGATTTCCTTTAGGATTGACTTGTTTGATCTCCTTGCAGTCCAAGGGACTCTCAAGAGTCTTTCTAACACTACAGTTCAAATTCTTCAGTGCTCAGCTTTCTTTACTGTCCAACTCTCACATCCATACATGACTACTGGAAAAACAATAGCATTGATTACATGGACCTTTGTCGGAAAAGTGTCTCTGCTTTTTCATATGCTGTCTAGGTTTGTGACAGCTTTTCTTCCAAGGAGTATCTTTTAACTTCGTGGATGCAGTCACCATCTGCAGTGATTCTGGAGCCCAAGAAAATAGTTTCACACTGTTTCCACTGTTTTCCCATCTATTTGCCATGAAGTGATGAGACCGGTAGCCATGATCTTTGTTTTTTGAATGTTGAATTTTAAGCCAGCTTTTTCACTCTCCTCCTTCATTTTCATCAAGAGGCTTTTTAGTTTCTCTTCGCTTTCTGCCATAAGGGTGGTGGCATCTGCCTATCTGAGGTTATTGATATTTCTTGCTGCAACCTTGATTCAAGCTTGTGCTTCATCCAGCCTGGCATTTCACATGATGTACTCTGCACAGAAGTTAAATAAGCAGGGTGACAATATACAGCCTTGACGTACTCCTTTTCCTATTTGGAACCAGTCTGTTGTTCCATGTCTCATTCTAACTGTTGCTTCTTGACCTGCATACAGATTTCTCAGGAGGCAGGTAAAATGGTCTGGTATTCCTATCTCTTTCAGAATTTTCCACAGTGTTGTGATCCACATAGTCAAAGGCTTTGGCGTAGTCAATAAAGCAGAAGCAGATATTTTTCTGCTTCTTTTTTCTATGATCCAATGGAGGTTGGCAATATGATCTCTGGTCCCTTTGCCTTTTCTAAATCCAGCTTGAACATCTGGAAGTTCTCGGTTCATGTACTGTTGAAGCCTCACTTGAAGACTTTTGAGCATTACTTTACTAGTGTGTGAGAAGACTGCAATTGTGTGGTAGTTTGAACATTCTTTGGCATTGCCTTTCTTTGGATTGGAATGAAAACTGACCTTTTCCAGTCCTGTGGCCACTGCTGAGTTTCCCAAATTTGCTGGCATATTCAGTGCAGCACTTTCACAGAATCATTTTTCAGGATTTGCAATAGCTCAGCTGGAATTCCATCACCTCCACTAACTTAGTTTGAAGTGATGCTTCCTAAGGCCCACCTAACTTCACATTCCAGGATGGCTGGCTCCAGATGGGTGATCACACCATCGTGGTTATCTGGGTCATTAAGGTCATTCTTGTATAGTTCTATGTATTCTTTCCACCTCATCTTAATATTTCTGCTTCTGTTAGGTTCACACCATTTCTGTCCTTTTTTGTGCCCATCTTTTCATGAAACGTTCCTTTGGTATCTCTAAAGAGCAAGCGAATATGACATCAAGGCAACTAATAAAGCTCCAATAACCAACTCCAAAGAAATGAAGATTTATGATTTTCCTGACAAAGAATTCAGAATAATAATCTTACAGAAACTCAGTGAAATGCAAAAGAATATAGACAAACAAAAAAATAAAATTAGGAAAAGAATATTTGAACAAAATGTTAATGAAGTTTAATAAAAAAGAGAATGATAAGAAAGAAACAAACCAAAATCTTAGAGCTGAGCTAAATAATGACAGAATTGAACAGTTCAATAATGAGTTTCAACAACATACTTGATCTTCCAGAAGAATCACTGAACTCTCACAGATCATTTGAAATTAACCAAATAGAGAAACAGAAAGAAAAAAGTAAAGAAAAGTGAATTATGAGACACTCAAATGAACAAATATTCCCATCATGGGAGTCCCAGGAGGAGAGGAAGATGTAGAAAGTTTACTTAAGAAAATAATATTTGAAAACATCCCAAATCTTGGGAAAAAATATATGCCATCAACCGCAGGAAGTTCAAAGAGCCCTAAGTAAGATCAACCAAAGAATATTATGCCAAGACACATTATAATCAAAATGTTAAAAGTAAAAAATACATAGATAATTTTAAAGTCAACAAGAGAAAAACATTCCATTATGAGTTTACCAGCAGATTTCTCTGCAGGTCAGAAGACAGTGAATATATTCAAACTACTCAAAAGAAAAAAAATGCCTACAAAGAATAATATACCTGGAAAAATCATTCTTCAGAAATAAATGAGAGATAAAGACATCCCTAGATAAACTAAAGCTAAGGGAGTTCATCACCACTACATATGTCTTACAAGAAATGCTCAAGGGAGTTATTCAAGAAATAAAAGAACACAAAGTAACAATGTAAAAATGTATAAAAGTATAAAACTCATTGGTAAGGTAAATATATACTAAAATTCAGAATACCTAATACTGTAGTGATGGTATGTAGAGTACTTTTATTTCTAGTAGAAAAGATTTTTAATAGTATTAAAATAATCATAGCTGCAATAATTTGCTAAAGGATGCACAATATTAAAAATACATAAAGTCTGATATAGTAGCACAAAATATAGGGGAGAAGTGAAAGGGTAGAGGTTTTGTATGAGTTTGAAGGTAAGTTGTTATTAGCTTATATTTATAAAATGTTTTGTGTAAGTCTCATGGCTACCACAAAGGGAAAAAAAAAACACCTACTATAGATACATAAAGGATCAAAGGAAAGGAACAAAAGCATACCACTCCAAAAAAATGGAAAAACACACAAAGATAGCAAGAATAAAAGACATGAACAAAAGGATTTTTAAAAAATAGTCAGAAAACAACTAACAAAATGACACTAGTAAGTCCTTATCTATCAATAATTACTTCAAACATAACTGGATCAAATTCTGAAATAAAAAGACCAAATGCCTGAGTGGATGAAAAAAACGCAAAAGTCAACAATATGCTGTTTACAAAAGAAGTCATTTTAGCTTTGTAAGACATATACAGTTAAAAGTGAAGAGACAGAAAAAGATATCTCATGCAAATGGTAAACAAAAGAGAACAGAATTATCTAGGCATATCAGTTAAAACAGATTTTCAGTCAAAACTGGTTAAAACAGAGAAAGAAGGTAACATAAAATAAGTGATATAGGAGTCAATTCATCAAGCAGATACAACAACTGCAAATACATATGCAGCCATAAGAAGAAGGAATGATGTAAGACAAACTTGTATATACATAAAGAAATAAAATGTACTTGAAACAGAGCAAACTGAACAAAATTCATTTTTTCCTCGTCATATTGTAAGGTCCTTACACTACAAATGAAATTGTATTAAAATATTTAAAGGTAGATTCCGATGTATATTGTAAACCCTAGGGTAATAGCTAAAAACTTTTATAAAGAGATATAAATATTAATAATTATTCATTAGAGGAGATAAAATGGGATAAAAAATACTTGATTCATCTAAGAGAAGGAAGAAAAAGAAAAAAGGGATAAATGACAAATGGAACAAACTGTAAACAGCTTTCAAGTGAGGAGATTTTAGTCCACTCATATCAATAATTACATATGTGTGAATGGTCTAAACAAATAAAATCAGAGATTATCACACTGGATAAAATAGCAATACTCATTTATATGCTATCTATAAGAAATCCATTTTACACATAAAGATATAGATAAAGTAAAATTTAAAAGATAGAAAGAAATATATGATATTAATATAAACACTAGCCAAAAGAAAGTTGGAATAGCTATAATAATATCTGGCAAAAGAGACCTCAGAACAACGTATATAATCAAAGTTATATAAAGAGAGACATCATGTAATAATAAAAGCATCAATTCTAAAGAAAACATAACAATCCTAAATTGTGTATAGAGTTTCAAATACATAAAGCAAAAGACAATAGAACAGATAAACTCACAATTATAACTGGAGATACTATTCATTTCAGTAACCGATAGAAGAAGAAGGCAGAAAATCAGTCAGGATCTAGATAACATGAACAATGTTATCACCAACTTCATCTAATTAATATTTAGGGAATGTGCCATCAAACAACAGCACAATACACATTTTTCTCAAATACACTTTGAATGTTGATGAAGAAATCATATTCAGAGTGATAAAATAAATTTTACCAAATTGAAAACAATATTAACTAACCAAAAATAATCTGACCATAATCAAATTAAACTAGAAATCAATAACAGAAAAATACATGGAAAAATCCTGATTATTTGGAAATTAAAAAGCACAATTATAAATAACCCTTCAATCAAAACAGATCAAAGAAAATGATGTGAAAAGAAATGAAAATTCAATATGTCAAAATTGGTGGAATGTAGCTAAAATAAGAGGAAATTTTATAACACTAAGTTTTTATGTTAAAAAAGAAAAAAATTCTCAAATCAGTAACCTAAAACTCCATGTTGAGAAACAGAAAGGAGAGGAAAGGAAACTAAATCATGCAGAACAGAGGAAATTATACAGATAAGAACAGAAATCAAGGGAGTAAGACAAAAAAAAAAAAAAAAGAGAGAGAGAGAGCATTAATCAGACACACAAAAAAATCCACTGAAGATGATATAGATAACTGAGTAGTCCTATATCTAGAATGACTAAATGAATTTTATTCATAGTAAAAAACCTTTCAACAAAGAAAACTCCAGGCCCAACTGGTCTCAGTTGTGAATTCTAGCAATCATTCATGAAAGAAACAATACTAATTCTACAAAATCTCTTCTCCAAAAACTAGAAAAAGAAGAAACACTTCCCAACTCATTTATGAGGCAAGCATTTGTTACACTAATAACAAATGTCAAAAGAAAAGAAAACTGCATACCAACATCCTTTGTGAATATAGATGCTAAACCTTTGAAAAAAGTTAGCAAATCAAACTCAGCAATATATGTTGTTGTTAGTCGCAAAGTCATGATCAACTCTTTTGCAACCCCGTGGACTGTAGCCTGCCAGGCTACTCTGTCCATGGGACTTCTCGGGCAAGGATACTACACTGGGTTGCCATGCCCTCTAGGGGATCTTCCCAGCCCAGAGATCAAACCCCAGTCTCTTGCACTGGCAGGTGGGTTCCTTACCAATAGCGCCACCTGGGAAGTGAGCAATATATACGTTGGATAATATCAAGAGAATCAGAAAACAAGCTACAGACTGCGAGAAAATATTTGTAAATACATATCTGATAAAGAACTGTTATTCAAAATATACAAATAACCGTTAAAACTCAAAATAAAAAGCAAACCACTCAACTTATGAATAGGAAAATAAAAACCCTGTTGAACAGACACCTCACCAAAGAAGATATACAGATGGCAAATAAGCATGTAAACACAGGCTCAACTTCATATGTTATTAGGAAATTGGAAATTAAAACACAAACTGCTGCTGCTGCTGCTAAGTCGCTCCAGTCGTGTCCGACTCTGTGCGACCCCACAGACAGCAGCCCACCAGGCTCCTCTGTCCCTGGGATTCTCCAGGCAAGAACACTGGAGTGGGTTGCCATTTCCTTCTCCAATGCGTGAAAGTGAAAAGTGAAAGGGAAGTCGCTCAGTCGTGCCTGACTCTTAGTGACCCCATGGCCTGCAGCCTACTAGGCTCCTCTGTCCATGGGATTTTCCAGGCAAGAGTACTGGAGTGGGGTGCCATTGCCTTCTCCGAAAACACGAACTAGTTATTACCAAACATCTATTTGTTGTTGTTCAGTTGATCAGCCATGTCCGACTTTTTGCAACCCCATGAACTGCAGCACTCCAGGCTTCCCTGTGCATTACCAACTCCTGGAGCTTGCTCAAACTCATGTCCACCGAGTCAGTGATGCCATCCAACCATCTTATCCTCTGTTGTCCCCTTCTCCTCCTGCCTTCAATCTTTCCCAGCATCAGGGTCTTTTCCAATAAATTAGTTCTTTGCATCAGGTGGCCAAAGTACTGGAGTTTCAGTTTCAGCATCAGTCCTTCCAAAGAATATTCAGGACTGATTTCCATTAGGATGGACTGGCTGCATCTTCTTGCAGTCCAAGGGACTCCCAAGTCTTCTTCTTTTTCTTCTCCAACACCACAGTTCAAAAGCATCAATTCTTTGGTGCTCAGCTTTCTTTATAGTCCAACTTTCACATCCATACATGACTCCTGTTGTTCAGTCACTAAGTTATGTCCAACTTTTTGCAAGCTCATGGACTACAGTACCCCAGGCTCTTCTGTCCTCCACTGTACCCCAGGCTCTTCTGTCCTCCACTATCTCCCAGAGGTTCCTTAAATTCATGTCCATTGAGTCAGAGATGCTATCTAACCATTCCATCCTCTGCCACCCTCTTCTTTTTCCCTTCAGTCTTTCCCTACATCAGAATCTTTTTTTTTCCCTCTGATCCTTTAATTTTAGTTTTTTAATTTATTTATTTTAATTAGAGGCCAATTACTTTATAATATTGTATTGATTTTGCCATACATCAACATGAATCTGCCACAGTGTACACGTGTTCCCAATCCTGAACCCCCCTCCCACTTTCCTCCCCATACCATCCCTCTGGGTCATCCTCGTATACCAGCCCCAAGCATCCTGTATCCTGCATCGAACCTGGACTGGCAAGTTGTTTATTATTATACGTTTCAATGCCATTCTCCCAAATCATTCCCCCCTCCCTCTCCCACAGAGTCCAAAAGACAGTTCTATACATCTGTTTACACTGTAGGTGGGAATGCAAACTAGTACAGCCACTATGGAGAACAGTGTGGGGATTCCTTAAAAAACTGGAAATAGAACTGCCTTATGATCCAGCAATCCCACTGCAGGGCATACACACTGAGGAAACCAGAAGGGAAAGAGACACGTGTACCCCAATGTTCATCGCGGCACTGTTTATAATAGCCAGGACATGGAAGCAACCTAGATGTCCATCAGCAGATGAATGGATAAGAAAGCTGTGGTACATATACACAATGCAGTATTACTCAGCCATTAAAAAGAATACATTTGAATAAGTTCTAATGAGGTGGATGAAACTGGAGCCTATTATGCAGAGTGAAGTAAGCCAGAAAGAAAAACACCAATACAGTATACTAACGCATATATATGGAATTTAGAAAGACGGTAACAATAACCCTGTATACGAGACAGCAAAAGAGACACTGATGTATAGAACAGTCTTTTGGACTCTGTGGGAGAGGGAGAGGGTGGGATGATTTGGGAGAATGGCATTGAAACATGTATAATATCATGTATGAAACAAGTCTCCAGTCCAGGTTCAATGCACGATACTGGATGCTTGGGGCTAGTGCACTGGGACGACCCAGAGGGATGGTATGGGGAGGGAGGAGGGAGGAGGGTTCAGGATGGGGAACACATGTATACCTGTGGCGGATTCATTTCGATACATGGCAAAACCAATACAATATTGTAAAGTTAAAAAATAAAATAAAATTAAAAAAAAAGAACCTAATTCAACTTAAAAGCCTTTGATAATTTTTAGCAGGTCGATATTTTAGCAGACCAAAGGCATCATCAGGATGATCCCAGAGGTAACTTGTTTTCTAGTATTTATGAAAGCCACAATTAATCTGAGAGGGAACATTTCCCCTAGTGTAAACTTAACACAATGGTGCAAGCCACTGACCATTAAACCTAAGAGATTTTACACATCAAAGGAAACTATAAACAAAATGAGAAGCAAGCATACAGAATGGGAGGAAATATTTGCAAATGAAGCAACCAACAAGGATTGATCTCCAAAATATACAAACAACTCATGCAGTTCTATGTCAAAGAAAGAAAAACAACCCAATCAAGAAATGGGGAGAAGATCTAAACAGGCATTTCTTTATATATGCATTTTATATATATATAACTGATTCACTTTGCTGTGTGACAGAAACTAGCACAACATTGTAAGTCAATTATACTCCAATAAAAATTATAACAATTTTGAAAAAATTATTCAAAAAATAAATTTGAAAAAATTTTTATTTTCCCTAGTAAGGGCAAATTTTGAAAAGTAAATAAATAAATAAATAAATAAACCGTTAACCATAACTAATTTTTTCAGTATTGGAAGAGGAGCCTGAAGAGTTAGGGAGAAAAGTTTTGTTTTTGTTTTTACTTTGTATCTTTATAGTTGGAATTTTTGAAATTGTAAATTTGTGTTTATTTTTAATAAATTAAAAATAGGCAAGTATCTGATAAGAATACATTTCCTTGTATTATATAAGACAAATGTCAAAGTTAGTATACATAATAATATTTTACAATTTGGATTGAATATTCAGTTTCATCAATAAGTAGAACGTGTGTTTTTTTACATAGTATGAACCAAAGTATTTTTAAGGTGTTAAAGGCCTGGCCTATGAAAAACGTCCTCTCCTATCTAATTACTTTCAGAGGAAAAACCAGAAATTGTGAAGATACTTCTGGTATGGAATATCTGACTGTTCAAATGGAAAGTTAAAGAGCAGAGTTCAACTTTAAAGTTGTTATAAAACAGGAAAGAATATCCACAGACTACTTTCTCACTATACTCAGCCTCAGGCTTTTACAGAGGGATGATACATGTCTATTCTTATTCTCATTTTGTACTGAACACCATCCTTCAGTACTTAGAGATATGATTTTATATATTCACATAAACCTCATCCTAACTCATTGGTTCTGATATGTCAAAATGATTCTGATGTCAGAATCCAGCAAAAGGAAATTTCCCTTCTATGGGGTACTTTTTTAAGAGATCAGCTCGGCTAGGAGTTTTTAAGAGATTAGCTCAGCTGTTTTATAATCACATCACCAAACACACTAAAGCAGTGCTTCTCAAATATAAATGTGCCAGGGTTCTTGGTAAAATGTAGGTCTGGGGAGAAGCCTTTGAGTCGGTCTACATTTCTAACAAATCTTCAGGTGATGTTAATGCTATGGTCTACAAACCATCACATTGAGTAGGGAAGCCATAAATAATTGAGAACAGGTAGGGAAGGGACCTGGAAAAGGGAATGGGTACCCACTCCATATTTGCCTGGAGAATTCCATGTACAGAGGAGCCTGGTGGGCTACAGTCCCTGGGGTCGCATAGAGTCAGACACAACTGAGCAACTAACACTTTGACTTTCAGGGAAGGGACACAGGCCTAAATTCTGTCTAGCTTATTTCTTTTTTAATAGTCTAGTTATGTTATCCCTGCTTTTATCAAGCTTGCAATCCTCAAAATTACTTGAGGGCAAACACTGTATCACTTTCAACTACTCCAGTGTGGACTAAGGCTATTATCTCAGAAATTTTAGTCACACTGAGCCTTTAAAAAGACACACTTGTGAAATAATCCCATCTGGTATTTTCAGTTAATGGTCACAGTATTTTTTTCAAAAGTGAAGGGTTAATTTGTTGTCCATCTGGTAGGAAAACAAAAAAAAATTTATAACTATGTTGAGACAATCTCATTCTGGTGACAAAATATTTTGTGGGCCTAATCTATGGCAAGGCTCCAGCCCCCAAGTTATGTCTCAAACTGGTTTAAGAAGATTTGCTTAGGAAGGATTTTTCTATAGTATGTACAGATCTGTAACATTAGGTCAACAAGTAGTCTCTCTATGAAGCAAGTATCATGTATATGACTTATACCAGAAACTACTGTCTTCATTCTGTCTCTTATAAGCCTCTCAGGGTAAGAAAAGTACTGTCTGCCTCAGGTCTACTTCCACACCTGTTACACCTGTGGGAGACTAATGTTTTAACACTTACAGATAGCTAGCTTTTGCAAAAGCTTTCCTTGGAGAAGGAAATGGCAACCCACTCCAGTGTTCTTGCCTGGAGAATCCCAGGGATGGGGGAGCCTGGTGGGCTGCCATCTATGGGGTCACACAGAGTCAGACATGACTGAAGCGACCTAGCAGTAGCAGCAGCTTTTGCAGAAAGGATACGCACAAAAGGTACAGGAAGACCCATGGAAACCACAGAATATCAATCATAAAGTAAAATAATTAATCCCTCAAGATAAGTGACTTAGCAGGAAACAGCCCAGATTTTATTAAAGACTAAAGACCCTGTTGCATTCCCCAAACGGTTTAAAAAGAAAAATCTGTTGACATCAAACATGTAGCCCACATGGATTAAATTAGGTCACTCTTCGTGTTACAGTTTAAGATTTCATAAAGTACAGCTTGTGGTTAAATCATGTGTTTCAGTTCTGAAGGGCTGGTTGATGACTTCCCAATCTTTTCAATATTGTACCACTAGTGATATTTACTCAAGCACCACCACAGCACTCTTAAATCTGGTCTTCATAAGCCAGCCCCCAGTTTTGTAGCCCACTCCACATTTTGATTCCCAATAAACAAATATTTGTGGTGTGTTCGTGGGCTGTTTAACTGCTAGCATATTTGGTTCAGGACCACATTCCATGAAGAAAGGGGACACATCTGTGGCCCCTGAGTTAAATGTTATGGAAAATGGGGTTTCACTTTGACAGCACTATGTCGTTTTTGCTTTTTTACAAGGGTCAGTGACAGCTGATGGAGACTAAACTGGGACAGTTGTTCAAGGGGGACAATTCTTCAAGACCATCTAATGAGAAATGTTTCTTGTCCATCCCCACTGCCCCTACTTTATTGGAGGGCCCCAAATGCTTAAGCATTAATGGGTTTTCAGATAAGCAGGAAACAGAGAAGACAATGGAAGAGAGATATTTCCTTTATACATATGCAAGGTCTCCAGATGCTTCAGTTTCTGAACTTCTTAGCACGAATCTGGGCATAGACTTAACCACTTGGGAGCTCACACAGGCAAGGAATGTTTATTCATCTCGATATCTTCCTGTTTCCAGGATTAGAGGCTGTCAAAAACAAAGACATCAGCAAGTCCATGCTGTCTGTCTTGTTTCACTTAATTCATTTGTTTGCAGTCATAACAAGCATGTTATTTATTTAGTTGTAAGTACATACCAAAGTAAGGATGCATTCACTTTAATCCTTTAATTTAACAAGATCACATACTTTAGGAAGCCAAAGGATTTACAGCAAGATTAGAATAAAGAGTTCTGTTTCCTCTTAGATTAAAAAAGATATCCTGAATATTTGATTTGTGGTATATTATTATGTTTGATATTTAGGTGCTCTCTTGCTGAGGTCTAAATTAGTATGTTTATTAAATTCCCTCTAAGTGGCATTTTACCCACTGTGTTTACATTTAGAATCATCTTTCATGATAACGTCTGTCATGAAATGGGAAAACTGATTTACTGCCTACATTTTTTCCAAGTTTGGTAGCTAAGACCCATCTGTCAACAGAAATAAAGAACACACGCACACGCGCGCGCGCGCGCACACACACACACACACACACACACACAAGCTTTGTTTCCTTAAAAGATCTGTGGTTCTTTAGCCCATTCTCCTCTTAGTTCAGATTTTAGCAGCAGGGATGGTGCTAGTCAGTTTGTTTCTTTTCTGATTCCTGCCAAAATTTTTCTTTCCAGTGCACTTCTTGCACCATTATTGAAAGTCAGGTTGGGCTTGCATTTAAAACCTTCTTTAGGTTGTTAAGATTTAGGCAGAGAAAAATCTTTTGAACAAGGAATTGTTTACTTGGAAAACTAAACTTCCAGCATCTAGTATAGATATAAATTTTAAAATAAACGACCATTTTGGCTTGAGAAAATCACCCAGAAAAATACATTAATCCAAGAATGGAAACCTTGATTGGTCAAAAAAAAAAAAAAAAAAAAAAAAAAAAAAAAGACTATGGAAATAGTAAATCAGTTTCTACTAAGATTCTGAAGTGACTAGCTTTTATTTTAAATGACTTGCTCCTCTCCGCTCCCCACCAGGTCCAGCTAGCCTCTGTGCAAGTGAAAAAGGTCTCTAACAAATGGCAAGATTTGAGAAGCAAAGCAAAGGCCTGTGGCACAAAGGTCTAGTTTCCAGAATCTGCAGTAATAATGGCTGCACTTCTGGCATTGGTTGGTCTTCCCTTTGCATAGAAAAGTAGAGTCACCCTCTCCCAGATCCTGTACCCCTATCCAGTCCCCCTAACAGTGACTTTCCAATCTCTACTTTATATGACAGTTCATTCCAAGTCTGCACAACTCAAACTGACACCATACTAAAAAGCATACCATCAAGCCAGGAGCACTCATTAACAACTTAGCCTTCAGATATTTATCCAAATTAACTGATATATATACCTGGTAGTTTATGAGGAACTGGAGTTCAGAGGAGGTAAGTTTGGTGGGAGGAAAAGGAAAGAAAGATCTAAAGAATGGACAAGTGTCATGAGTGCAGCTGGGTGCTCAGAGAAGTAGCTTGTGCATCATGAAAAGAGCACTGGTCTCGAAGTCAGTAAGGCCTGGGTTCATGCTCCTCTTACAACATCCTTGTATGTTGGGCAATGTTTCAAATACTATACATAGTGATCCATTTAATCCTCTCAACAACTTCAGGAAATAAGAACTATCAATATTATTACCTTTACTTTACAGATGGGAAAACAGAGGTACAGAAAAGTTTAATTGCCCAAGGTCCCACAGTTTGTAAGGGGTGATGCTGGAATTTGAGCATAAGTAGTCTGTCTGGGAGAAGCCAATCCTCAACAAATTATGTCAGCTTTAAGATGTTCCATAATGTGAGTGACTTAACATTTAGCTCCAAGTGTCTGTTTAGGAAATTAGAAATAAAAATTCTTATATCAAGTTGTGTTGTGAGAATTTAATGCGAATATGCACAGCAATCATTAAAAACTAATTGCCTCATTGAAAGAATGAGGTATTAATATCGGCAGAAAAGGGAGAAAAGAGGGAATGAAAAGAGAACTTCACCTGCCTCACATTTTGGTTAACATGTTTCCGGGTTTCCCACCAATGCCCCATGTGTCCCCATCCTGCTAGGCTATGCTCCACATCAGTCACTCCTCCAGGCCTGTCTGAAGATTAATGAAGAGCTGCTTGAATAGGACCACAAAGCACTTTCATCTCTAGCACAACAGAAAGAAGCAATCAAGTGGAGAATATTAATAACAAGCCAAATCCTCATCTTCTGGAACTGCAATGGAAAATCTGGGTTATTTGTTTCAATATGTTTTCATTCTCACGACTTGAGCAAAATTCCTTAGCGCTCACTGGGTAAGAATTCAGCCTGCTAAGAATTACTTCCATTTACCAGAAACTGCCTTTTTCTCTTCACTTTACATTTCCCAAAGCAAGACAATGTTTTGATGTTGTCACATCAACAAATATGTATTCACTGCCCACAAAGGCTCTGGAGGAAGCTGCAGCGGGACCAGCAGAAGCTACAAGCAATGAGAATCAGAAGTGAGTTCTACTTTTGGTTCTCCCTCTCTTCTGAGGAAGCCTTCACTTAACCCTTCCATGTTTCTTGACCTTCCTTTGTAAACTGTGACCATCTCTTGTGTTCCCCTCCTAGCTGTAACTCACTGAGGTCCTAGTTACATGGCACGCTAAGGGTGCCGTAACAAACTATCACAAAGTGGTGGCTTAACCAACAGAAATTTATTGGCTCATAGTTTTAGAGGCTAGAAGTCCAAGATCAAGATATCAGCAAGGTTCATTCTTTTTGAGGGCTATAAGAAAAAAAATCTGTTCTATGCCTCTCTCAGCTGCTGGCAACATATTGCAATCTCTGGCATTCCTTGGCTTGTAGAAACATTTCCCTGATTGGAACCTTCATCTCCACATGATGGGTTCCCTGTGTGTGTGTCTGTGTCCAAATATTCCTCTTTTTCTAAGGACACTGGTCATAATGGATTAGGAGCCCACTCTACTTCAATGCAAGTTAACCTTTATCTAATTATATCTACGATAACTCTATTTCCAAACAAGGTCCCATTTTGAGGAGTAGGGATAAAGACTTAAAGATATGAATATGGGGAGAACACAATTCAACTCATAACAATTACCCTTATATATTTTCTTCATAAAAGTTATTCCAATCTGATTAAAAAAAATTTTTTTTTTACCTTTTGTCTATGTAAAAAGATGGTAAATTTTAAGTCTCCATTAAGGTACCAAGATATGATAGATATTAGATATCAACATAAAGTATGAGGAAGATTACCAAAAGAAACTTTAAAATAAGAGACTAAAAATAGATTAGATCAGTACTTCTCAAACTTGAATATGCACATAAATCACCTAGAGATCTTGTTAAAATGTGATTCAGCAGGTCTGGAGAGAGCACAAGATTCTGCAAGTCTAATAAGCTCCCAGTAATACCGATATTGCTGGTCCAAGAACCACATTTTTAGTAGCAAGGGATAAGATGGTAGATTTATAAAAATGAAATTAAAAAGATGAAAGAATGGAGACAGGGGGTTTGTGAGGAGGATTATTTTACTGAGAGCTGAACCATGTTTATTCCTTCTCATTGACTCTCATAAGGAAGAGATATATATGTGAGGGAATGCTGCTTCCCAAACCCAAGTCTAATACAAGAGATTTCAACTGAAGCTCTTGGAGTGTGCTACGTGACCCTTAGATTTTGAATGGCAAATGAGCTGAGTCTGAGTCTGTCATCTGAGAAATCTAACAGGTTAAAGGCTGCTGGCTGCTCTGTTAGCAGCAGTAACTATATTATGATCAGTCCAAACTCCCAGAGTTTGTCAGAAAAAAATTGTATGAGAAATGGGCCACAGACAGAAAAGAAGCGGTTTTACAACAGTATCAGTCAAGTAATGGATTTCCTGATACCCTTTCCTCTCCTCTATCTCCATGCTCCAACATTGGAGAAATAAGAACAGCAATTAACTTATGGGTAGAAGAGAAGGTCAACAACAAAAAAGGGAGGAAGCCAACAATACTTTTTCTCAGTAGGTAGGTTTTCATCAGGGCTTCCCTGATAGCTCAGTTGGTAAAGAATCTGCCTGCAATGCAGGAGACCCCAGTTCGATTCCTGGGTCAGAAAGATCCACTGGAGAAGGGATAGGCTACCCACTCCAGTATTCTTGGGCTTCCCTTGTGGCTCAGCTGGTAAAGAATTTGCCTGCAATGAAGGACACCTAGGTTCGATCCCTGGGTTGGGAAGATCCCCCAGAAAAGAGAAACGCTACCCACTCCAGTATTCTGGCCTGGAGAATTCCATGGACTGTATAGTCCATGGGGTAGCAAAGAGTCAGACATGACTGAGCAACTTTAACTTTCAGGTTTTCATCTAGGAACATAGAGAAGATGTAAGTTGGGATTGTGGTCTCAGCTTCCAATGACTAAAATATTTTATAACCTAAGAGTGACAAGAAAGGTCATATTACCAAGGTGTTCATGAAGAAGTCAGGGAAAGGATGACTTCCTCTAAGTAGGTTTAGAGAGCAGCAGACAAAATAAAGATGATTTTAGGAATACATGACACCTACAAGTTCATTTTGCTGGCAAAAACCACATCTCCTTGGCAAGAGGTCAGCCCTGTAAGAGCAGAATTCTTAGACTATTTTATGCATATTGCTGCTTCCTTGGATGCTGTATTTGCAGTGCAGGCTATCCCTGCACAATGGCATGGCATCCAAGAAGATGTGATTCAATTCATAGACATAGATTTGCAGGTTTACTTTTGCTGCTCCAATACTTTGGCCACCCAGTGCAGAGTCGACTCATTAGAAAAGACTCTGATGCTGGGAAAGATTGAAGACAAAAGGAGAAGAGGGCAGCAGAGGAGGAGATGGTTAGATAGCAACTCTGACTCAATGGACATGAATCTGAGAAGACTCTGGGACATAGTGAAGAACAGAGAAGTCTGGCATGCTGCAGTCCACAGGGTCACAAAGAGTTGGACATAACTTAGAGACTGAACATACTAAATTTATCCTGCAAAGGCAATATGTTTCAATAAAATCAGGATATCATGACAACTTTCCATAAGAAAAATCTTTTGAGGAAGCTAATTCTCACACACACACAAAAAAACCTTCCAGAATGACACCCCTGATATCTAGGGCCTTGAAGATTACCTGACATATAGCAGAAATTCATTGAATATTTGCTAGTGAATGAATCAGAATTTCCTATTAACCCAATGAATCTATATTGAAGTAATGACTAATATTTTAAAGGAAAGTCCAAGAATTATTATCTACAATTAGAAAATTTGCAAAATGCCTAGTTCCAGAATTAACCTACAATTGTCCCTTGGCATCCATGGGGGATTGGTTTTAGGAACCCCTGCAGACACTAAAATCTGCATATGCTAAAATTCCTTATATAAAATGGTGTAGTATTGTCATATAATCTACACACATCCTTCTGTATACTTTAAATCATCTCTAGATTACTTATAATACTTAATACAACGTAAATGCTATGTATATACTTGCTGGTGTGTGGCAAATTCAAGTTTTGCTTTCTGGAATTTTCTGGATTTTTTAATACTTCTGATCTGCAAGTGGTTGAATCTGCAGATGCAGAACCCACAGATAAGAAGGGCCAAATGTACAGAAATCAATAGTCTGCACTTATACAACCAGATAGAATATATAAAAGAGCCTATTTACAATTATAACCAAAAATGAAATATCTAAGGATAAACAACAAAATATGAACAATCTATGTAAAGAAAACTTCACAATACCACTAAAAAGGCTTGAAAAAATGGAGAAAAGATTACATAGAAAACAATAGGTCTTATTCTTGAGCACATCTGAGACCCTGGAAACCCTATAATTGGGAGAAGGTAAGAAATGGTTAATAAAAGAACAAATAAAGTGTTCTATTTCTATCAGTGTGTCCCTATTTTAAACGTGTGCTGGACTGATCTGGGGGATTATCAGTACTATTAATCTTTTCTTGTTCTGCAGATGACCATTTGTCTAGAAGCACTCAAGAGTTACATACATATGGCTCCTTGACAAAGTCTTCAGCATCCCAAAGACAATAGTCAAAGAGAATTCATAAATCTAAAATGGCACAGCCAGTACTCCCCAGAAGTCCCCACTTTCCCTGTCTTTCCTCCCTAGCACACTCATGTATAGCACACTCATTTACATAGAAAGACTGCCCTGGGACAGTACCCAAGGGAACTCTAGAACCTTCGCTTGTTCTTCCCAGTACAAAGAATTCTTGTCCCCTAAAAAGTTACTTGGCTGGTACTTTATCATTCAGGTCCCAGCTCAACTATCATTTCCTCAGTCAATATACCCTTAACTACCCCCATCTAATGCCCTACACTCCATTCCCATCACTTTCTATTGCTCTGCTTTCTATTTCTATTTTCTTAAAAAGAAAACCTCTTTAAGATTACCTTCATAAGTCTTATTCCTCTAAAATCATCATATTTGTTTATCTACTATCTGTCTTCCCAGGAGAATGAGAGCAGGATATTATATTCCCACAATCTAGAATTTGAATCTTCTAGTCCCCTTAAACCTTCTAATCCCCTTATTTTGGGGGGCTCCAAAATCACTGCAGATGGTGACTGCAGCCATGAAATTAAAAGACACTTGCTCCTTGGAAGAAAAGTCATGACCAAACTAGACAGCATATTAAAAAGCAGAGACAATACTTTTCCAACAAAGATCCATCTAGTCAAAGCAATGGTTTTTCCAGTAGTCATGTATGAATGTGAGAGTTGGACTATAAAGAAAGCTGAGCGCTGAAGAATTGATACTTTTGAACTGTGGTGTTGGAGAAGACTCTTGAGAGTCTCTTGAACTGTAAATAGATCCAATTAGTCAATCCTAGTGGAAATCAGTCCTGAATATTCCTTGGAAGGACTGATGCTGAATCTTAAACTCCAATACTTTGGCCAACTGCTGCGAAGAGCTGACTCATTGGAAAAGACCCTGATGCTGGGAAAGACTGAAGGCAGGAGGAGAAGGGGACGACAGAGGATAAGATGGTTGGATGGCATTACTACTCAATGGATGTGAGTTTGAGTAAGCTCCAGGAGTTGGTGATGGACAGGGAAGCCTGGCATGCTGCAATCCATGGGATCACAAAGAGTCGGACATGACTAAGTGAACTGAACTGAACTGAATCCCCTTAAGGGTTATCATGGCTGTTACTTCATCTGGTACCTCTGTTTCATTGGGTTAAGCCTCAGCTTACTTAATATTTTTTGAACACCTAATATATATTTCGCACCATTCCTGGTGCTTGGGATACAGCAGAGAAAAAGGAATCTCTGCCCACACGGAGTTATATTTTGGTGGAAAGAGGCGATGATAAACAAATAAATAAATATATGCTATGTCAGGTACATAAAGGGCTTCCCTGGTGGCTCAGCTGGTAACGAATCCATCTGCAGTGCAGGGGACCTGGCTTTGAACCCTGGGTTGGGAAGATCCCCTGGAGAGGAGAAAAGCTACCTACTCTAGTATTCTGGCCTGGAGAATTCCATGGACTGTATTGTCCATGGGGTCGCAAAGAGTTGGACATAACTGAGAGACTTTCACTTCACTTCACTTCGCTATATAAGTGCTATGGGGAAAATATAAAGAAAAATAAGTGATTAGAAAGTGACAGGGTGGTGAGCATGAATATTTGATGGGGGATCAGGGAATATCTTTCTGAGGAGGTGACCTGAAGAATTATGGAAGCGAACCACCCAGCTAACTGGAGAGAGTGTCCAAAACAAAGAGAATATCACATCCAAAGCTTTGAGGAGGAACAAGTGCGGTGTGTTCAAGAACAAGAAAGTGAGCATGGCAGGCAAAGAGTGAATGAGGCAGGAACACAGAATAAATGAGGTAGAAGGTAGCTGGCAACCAGATCATATGGGACTCTGTATACCATGAAAGGACTTGGGCTTTCATTCTTAGTGGGATTATGAACCATTTGAAGAGTTCTGATTTTGTGAAAGTAAGCCAAGGCTTTGTTGTTGTTGTTATTGTTTACTTGCTAAGTCATGTCTACTGTGTGGTAAAAGACTATGGTTTGATGGGAGTGAGGGTTGGGGTGAGAATGAAAAGAAAGAGGCCAGATAGGGTCTATTGCCATAGCCCCCAATTTAAAAAATGGTGTTGGCTTAGAGCAGATGTCAGGAGGAAAAGTACTGGGGGATATAATATGAACAGAGAGTGGAAGGGATTTACTAAAGAATTTAATATGAGATAGGAAGGCAAATATCAAGGTCCTAATTTAAGTTTTATCCACTAACCTGTCTACTTTAAGTTTCTCCAGTGAGTTCCTAATCACATCTCTCTAGAAAATTACTAACCTGATCCTCCTTCACAAGGCAGGTCTGAGTTCTCACCAGATAATCCTTCCATGACCATGTCAGGTCAGTTTAGTCACTCAATCTTGTCCAACTCTTTGCAACCCCATGGACTGCAGCACACTAGGCTTCCCTGTTCATCACCAACTCCCAGAGCCTGCTCATATTCATGTCCAGTTAGTCAGTGATGCCATCCAACCATCTCATCCTCTGTCATCCCCTTCTCCTCCTGCCTTCAATCTTTCCCAGCATCAGGGTCTTTTCCAATGTCAGTTCTTTGCATCAGATGGCCAAAGTATTGGAGTTTCAGATTCAGCATCAGTCCTTCCAATGAATATTCAGGACTTATTTCCATTAGGATGGACTGGTTGGATCTCCTTGCAGTCAAAGGGACTCTCAAGAGTCTTCTCTAACACCATAATTCAAAATCATCACTTCTTCAGCATTCAGCTTTCTTTATAGTTCAACTCTCACATCCATACATGACTATTGGAAAAACCATAGCCTTGACTAGGTGGACCTTTGTTGGCAAAGTAATGTCTCTGCTTTTTATTTTGCTGTCTAGGTTGGTCATAACTTTTCTTCCAAGGAGCGAGTGTCTTTTAATTTCATGGCTGCATCACCATCTGCAGTGATTTGGGAGCCCCAAAAAATAAAGTCTGACACTGTTTCCACTGTTTCCCCATCTATTTCCCATGAAGTGATGGGATCAGCTGCCATGATCTTAGTTTTTTGAATGCTGAGTTTTAAGCCAGCTTTTTCACTCTCTTCTTTCACATTCATCAAGAGGCTCTTTAGTTCTTCTTCACTTTCTGCAACAAGGGTGGTGTCATCTGCATATCAGAAGTTATTGATATTTCTCCCTGAAATCTTGATTCCAGCTTGTGTTTCAACTAGGCTGGCATTTCACATGATGTACTCTGCATAGACGTTAAATAAGCAGGGTGACAATATACAGCCTTGACATACTCCTTTCGCTATTTGGAACCAGTCTGTTGTTGCATGTCTGGTTCTAACTGTTCCTTCTTGACCTTCATACAGATTTCTCAGGAGGCAGGTAAGGTGGCCTGATATTCCCATCTCTTAAAGAATTTTCCACAGTTTGTTGTGATCCACACACTTAAAGGCTTTGGAGTAATGAAGCAGAAGTAGATGTTTTTCTGGAACTCTCTTCCTTTTTCGATGATCCAATGGATGTTGGCAATTTGATTTCTTGTTCCTCATGCTTCTGCCATGACCATGTAACTAGTTGAAAATGTATTCCTCTATACAATTATTCTGAGAGTCCCTAGCTGTCTCTTCTGCTTTATTTTACCAATCCTTATTCTTACTCTTCACTCAAATCAAAATATGCTGCTTCTGAAACATTCAAGTCCTATCTATTCTATAAAAGTTCACTCATTCCAAACTGATTTCTATGGCCTTTAAAATTTATATGAATCGTAAAATTCATCAAGCAAGTCATTGTTTTATATTATGACATCTCGTCAATTTACCTATTTTATCATTATTTAACATAGCATGTGACCTTATATCATTTATATGTGATCTTATATAAATATATATGATCTTATTATGACCAACCTAGATAGTATATTGAAAAGCAGAGACATTACTTTGCCAACAAAGGTCTGTCTAGTCAAGGCTATGGTTTTTCCAGTGGTCATGTATGGATGTGAGAGTTGGATTGTGAAGAAAGCTGAGCACCGAAGAATTGATGCTTTTGAACTGTGGTGTTGGAGAAGACTCTTGAGAGTCCTTCGGACTGCAAGGAGATCCAACCAGTCCATTCTGAAGGAGATCAGCCCTGGGTGTTCTTTGGAAGGAATGATGCTAAAGCTGAAACTCCAGTACTTTGGCCACCTCACGCGAAGAGTTGACTCACTGGAAAAGACTCTGATGCTGGGAGGGATTGGGGGCAGGAGGAGAAGGGGACGACAGAGGATGAGATGGCTGGATGGCATCACTGACTCGATGGATGTGAGTCTGAGTGAACTCCGGGAATTGGTGATAGACAGGGAGGCCTGGCATGCTGCGATTCATGGGGTCGCAAAGAGTCAGACATGACTGAGCGACTGAACTGAACTGATATCATGTATCACATACCTATATAAGTATGTGATCTTACATCACTAAACTAAAATACAAATTCTTCATGGGTAGAAAATATACCTTATATTCCTTCATATTCTCTTGTCATATAGTATCTACAGGGGTATAATTTCTTGCATTTAGTAGATGATTTAAAATGTGCTCATGTGATATACATGAACTTGATTATACTCTAGCTCTAGCCACTGCCTCCATTTTCTCTTGTTTCTGTCAATTCCTTTTTGCCTAGTTGGCAATTGTATCTTTAAATGTTTTTGAACAAGGGGGTGGTAGAGCAACAGTCATGGTCTGGTAAAGAAGATTAATCTGCCTATTTGAATATTATAGATTGAAAGAGAAATAGTCAAGTGAGGGTTGATATTCTTTATCTAACTTTTGAAAGAGTGCACATGAGAAGTATTAAAGGCTTGAAAAACAGACTGGCAAGGGAAATGTGAAACATACATTGGAAAGAACGTTTTAAGAGAATCTAGGACTTTCAATAGATTAGATATGAAAAAGAAGGAGGAGTTACATGTGACAAGTTTTAATCCTCAGAGTTTGTAAAAATTATTATATCATTATGGAGACAGGGAAGTAAAGGAAAAGTTAATTAAGTGAAGAACATAGTGAGCTATTTTCAAAATGGTGAGTTTGAGATGGATTTATCCATAGAGAAGTGCCAGCAGGCAGGTGGAGACAGAGAATTATAAATAAAAAGACTGGTAAGTTGCAGACATAGAGTTTTCTGAGAGATAATGGTTTGTAAAAAATACAACCTTCACCTTCCACAGTTTAACCTGTTACACTTACTTAAACTAGTCTAGCTGCTACACTCAAACTATCCCCAATAACAGTCAGCTTCCAACAAGGGAATTCTAAAGATAGGAGGATAAAGAATTTGAGAGAAAGTATTGGTATGGCTGGAATTAGAATGACAAGCTAGGCTTCTGCTCTAATGTGACCATCCCTCCTTAACTTATTCAAATTCTTCTTTTGTTATATTATTAGGAAATCTAGTACAGACCTATGAATTCATCCCATTCTATACCAGTACATTGCACATGAATGATATTGTTGTTGTTGTTGTTCAGTCACCTAGTTGTGTCCTACTCTTTGCGACCCCATGGACTGCAGCACACCAGGCCTTCCTGTCCCTCATCATCTCCCAGAGTGTGCCCAAGTTTATGTTCACTGCATCAGTGATGCCATCCAGCCATCTCATCCTCTGATGCCCTCTTCTTCTGCCCTCAATCTTGCCCAGCATCAGGGACTTTTCCAATGAGTCGTCTGTTTGCATCAGATGACCAAAATACTGGAGCTTCAGCTTCAGCATCAGTCTTTCCAGTAAATATTCAGGGTTGATCTCCCTTAAGATTGACAGGTTTGATCTCCTTGCTGTCCAAGGGACTTTCAGGGGTCTTCTCCAGCACCACAGATCAAAGGCATCAATTCTTAGGTGTTCTGCCTTCTTTATGGTCCAGTTATCATATTTACTATATAATGATATAGTAAATATATAACTGATATGGATTGCAGTCATAATGCCTTCTCAGATCTTAATGTTTTATTTGTGATATTATTGATTTGCTTCAATCAACCACACACAATCTGTAGAAAAACTACACTCTCCAGAAGGCCTGTTACAATTCCATACAGATCAAGCACTACATTCACAGTGAATTCTCCCAGTATCTTTCCCAGTTGACTGAAGTATGAATCCAACAAAGAACTCAGCAAAGCTAAGAGAATGATTTTGTTGAACTGGAACAATATCAACTGAAAGCAATAGTAAGTGAATCATAAAACAAGCCAGTTCAGATGTATTTAAAGATGACTGAAAAAGAACACAAGTATAATTTTTCCTGAGTCTCAAGAGGCAAACCTATAACTTATAGTCAGGAAAACCAATAAGTAAACTATTACCAACAACCCTGGACAAATGGAAAAGGGAATAACACAAATTATGGCCTAAAAGACTAAACCAATCATCTGAGAATAACTAAATTTACAGTCTAAGGGAGGAAGTAATACAGAAAACTGACACCAGGAAAGTGCAAAAGGTGTATAACTCTGAGCAGATTTTAAGTACTGAGAACTGACTGAGATTGACAATGAAGGGTTTCACCTGCTTGTCTTTAGGTCTACAAAACTTATAACTGCACAAATAACAATTAATCACCCAAAGTAGACACACAAAATTCCTAAACTGGAGTCAAATTATGCAATCATAAAGATGTTTTTAAAATGGGAGAATCTTTAGAAAACATGAATTTAAAAAGAAACTCCAGGTGAAATGTCATATGCTAATTTTGGAAATTGTGACTTTAAACACTAGGAATGTAAGCATATCAAAAGACAAAAGATTAGGTATAGGTTAATATTTCTGAAATTCTGTTTTCTATGATTTCATCTGTTTAATAACACATAGTGATTTCAAATCAATATTTAGCTATTCAGTTGCCATAACTTCTTAGACACCAGGAGAGAGGAAAATAATAGAAGGAAGAAAATAAAACAATTCCACTGAATAAAGCACTGCTTTAAATATTAAGGTTTGTTCCAGAAATACCAGCATTGCTTTCAATATATCTGCACAAGTATGTGTGTGTGTGTGTTTCAGTTTTTTAGGTTGCTAAGTTGTGTCCAACACTTTGTCACCCCTTGGACTGTAGCACACCAGGTCCCCCTGTCCTTCACTACCTCCCAGAGTTGGCTCAAATTCATGTTGAGTCGGTGAGGATATCTAACCATCTCATTCTCTGCTGCCCGCTTCTCCTTTGGCCTTCAATCTTTCCCAACATCAGGGTCTTCACCAGTGAGTCGGCTCTTTGCATCTGATGGCCAAAGTAATAGACCTTCAGCTTCAGTATCAGTCCTTCCAATGAATATTCAGAGCTGATTTTCTTTAAGGTTGACTGGTTTAATCTTCCTGCAGTCCGAGGGACTCTCAAGAGTCTCCTCTTTCATTATTTGAGGCATTATGTGAAAAGTTGAAATCAGATCATTCATACTAATGAAGCAATGGGGGTACAAATAGTTAGCTAGTATGTAACAATAACCTTGTGAATGTCTGAATAAATTAAGGCATAGAAAACTAAACAGACAGAAATAACATATAAAATGAAAACTTTGTAAAAGCCACTGGGTCATTGGATAGACTTATAGAGGTTCAACACTGGACAGTAATGAACACTCCAGAGGGTGTTACTACCAGTTTGTGTGAATAACTCCCCTGGACTTGTTCATTGAACAATCTGTGCAGTCATGAGTGGCCATCATGCTTGTTGTAAACATGCATACAAGATTTTTTCTGTGTCAATCATAGCCAAGTCCCAAAATACTCGTGTCAACTCTAATTTTAAAAATGGCTAGTGCTCTATGAGTTGCTTATTGAAAAATTCAAGCTTAAATTGAACAAAGTAGGGAAAACCACTAGCCCATTCCAGTATGGCCTAAATCAAATCACTTATGATTATACAGTGGAGGTGACAGATAGATTCAAGGGGTTGGATCTGGTGGACAGAGTGCCTGAAGAACTATGGAAGGTGGTCCATACCACTGTACAGGAGGTGGTGACCAAAACTATTCTTAAGAAAAAGAAATGTAAGAAGGCAAAATGGCTGTCTGAGGAAGCCTTACAAATAGCTGAGAAAAGAAGAGAAGCAAAAGGCAAAGGAGAAAGGGAAAGATATACCCAATTGAATGCAGAGTTTCAGAGAACAGCAAGGAGAGAGGAAAAAAAAAAGTCTTCTTAAGTGAACAATGCAAAGAAATAGAGAAAAACAATAGAATGGGAAAGACTAAAGATCTCTTCAAGAAAATTAGAGATTCCAAGAGAACATTACATGCAAAGATAGGCACAATAAAGGAAAGAAACGGCAGGGAACTAACAGAAGCAGAAGAGATAAAGAAGAGGTGCCAAGAATACATAGAAGAATTATATAAAAAAGGTCTTAATGACCTGGATAATCACAATGCTGTGGTTACTCACCTAGAGCCAGACATGCTGGAGTGTGAAGTCAAGTGGGCCCTAGGAAGCATCACTACGAACAAAGCTAGTGGAGGTGATGGAATTCCAGCTGAGCTATTTTAAATCATTAAAAATGATGCTGTGAAAGTGCTGCACTCAATATACCAGCAAATTTGAAAAACTCAGCAGTGACCATAGGACTGGAAAAGGTCAGATTTCATTCCAATCCCAAAGAAAGGCAATGCCAAAGAATGTTCAAGCTACTTAACAATTGCAATCATCTCACATGCTAACAAAATAATGCTCAAAATCCTTCAAGCTAGGTTTCAACAGTACGTGAACTGAGAATTTCCAGATGTACAAGCTGGATATAAAAAAGGCAGAGGAAGCAGAGATCAAATTGCCAACATCCACTGGATAATAGAAAAAGCAAGGGAATTCAAAAAAAAATAATAATAAAATAAAATCTACTTCTGCTTCATTGACTACTCTAGAACCTTTGTGTAGATCATAAAATCTGTGGAAAATTCTTAAAGAGAGGGGAATACCAAACCTCCTCACCTGTCTCCTGAGAAACCTGTATGCAGGGCAAGAAGCACCAGCTAGAACCAGACCTGGAACAATGAACTGGTTCAAAATTGGGAAAGGAGTATGACAAGGCCATAGATTGTCATCCTGCTTATTTAACTTATACGCAGAGTGCATGATGGGAAATGCCGAGATGGATGAATCACAAGCTGGAATCAAGATTGCCAGGAGAAATATCAACAACCTCAGATATGCAGATGATACCACTCTAACGGCAGAAAGCAAAGAGGAACTAAAAGGTGATGAGGGTGAAAGAGGAGAGTGAAAAAGCTGGCTTAAAATTCAATATTCAGAAAACTAAGATCATGGCATCCGGTCCCATCACTTCATGGCAAATAGATGGGGAAAAAATGGAAACAGTGACAGACTTTACTTTCTTGGGCTCCAAAATCACTGCAGACAATGACCACAGACACAAAATTAAAAGACACTTGTTCCTTGGAAGAAAAAGCTAAGACAAAGCTAAACAGCATATTAAAAAGCAGAAACATCACTTTGCTGACAAAGGTCCATCTAGTCAAAGCTATGGTTTTTTCAGTAGTCATGTATGGATATGAGAGTTGGACCATAAAGAAGGCTGAGCACCAAAGAATTGATATTTTTACACTGTGGTGCTGGAGAAAACTCTTGAGAGTCCCTTGGACAGCAATGAGATCAAACCAGTCAATCCTAAAGGAAATCAATCCTGATATTCATTGGAAGGACTGATGTTGAAGGTGAAGCTCTGATACTTGGGCCATCTAATGTGAAGAGCTCACTCAGTGGAAAAGACCCTGATGCTGGGAAAGATTGAAGGCAGGAGGAGAAGGGAGTGAGAGAGGATGAGATGATTGGAGGGCATCACCAACTTAATGAACATGAGTTTGAGCAAAGTCCAGGAGACAGTGAAGGACAGGGAAGCCTGGAATGCTGCAGTTAATGGGGTTGCAAAGAGCTGGACATGACTTTAGTGACTGAACACTTTAAGAGGCCAAACATTGGTTTCCAGGCCATGCTCATGCACCCTTAGACTCCTAAACTCAGAAGGCATTAAGATGAAATACAACACTTTCTGAAGTAAAGTGAGCCTTAGGGGCTCAGTGCTAAAGAACACACCTGCCAATGCAGGAGACTCGAGTATGATCCCTGGGTCAAGAAGATCCCCTGGAGAAGGAAATGGCAACCCACTCCAGTATTTTTGCCTGGGAAATCCCATAGACAGAGGAGCCTGGTGAGCTACAGTCCATGGGGTCACAAAAGAGTCTAATATGGCTTAGTAACTAAGCAACAACAATGACAAAGTAATTTCAGGTGTATTTCCTTCTTGAAAAATAGATTTAATTGACACAGGCTCCCTTAAGCTAACAGGAAAAGACAAGAAAATAAAACCTACCAATTGTTAAAAGTTGGGTCTAAATAACTGTAGTATTTAAAATTCTTTCTCCAATGAGTGAATAATGATTCTTTTTAATTCAATGTTTCTCAAGTTTACAGTTGTGACTGTTAAACAATGAAAAAAGCACTTTAATACTTGCAGGAAGAATATTTTACTAAAAATATGTAGGAAATAGAAAAAATATTTTGAGGCTATCCACTCATTTTAAGCACCAATCAGTAGCTCTCAGATAGTATCAACACTGGTCATTATAAAGTTGATGTCAGCTTGAACTTGTGACCTGAATCTCAAAACTTATATTCCAACTAATTGTCAGAGTTATACCTCTATGTAACCCTCTTCCTGGTGCCAAATATCACCATGACTTTGAAGTATTAAAAATCTTCCACAAAATTTCATTTATTTAAATGCACTCAAATTTAGGATAGCTATAAAAAGCATTGATAAATTCAAAGCAAATATATTGTTTTCAACATTTAGTGCAGACTGACTGATTTCTGGAATCATATGCCATTCTTCAAGCAACCAAAATATGTTTGAAATAATTAGCATTTAATAAATAAAACTTGTCTTATTCCATTTAAATGTTAGATAAAACCTATTTAAGCACTTTAATAATTTACTCTTTAAATTACTGAGTCACAAATGTACAGGAATAATATTTTAATAATTGCTCCTGTGCTATTAAATCTACCAAGGGAGTAATGAATGTTAGATTATTTAAAATAATGACATCACCTTTCTTCTCCTGGAATATGGAGCAAGGGTAAATGCTTAATTAAGAAAATTCAAGAAAGTCTCAGGAAAAATCCACTTTAGAACTAAGTGTCTTCAGAATCCAAATTTTTTAGCACAAATTTAACACTGATACCAATCACATCAAACAGAAATCACTTATTCCATGAACCATAGAATCTAATCTATGAAACAGAAACAGACTCACAGATATAAAGAACAAACTTGTGATTGCCAAGGGAGGTGGGGGATGGGGAAGGGATGGAGTGAGAGCTTGGAATTAACGAATGCAAACCATTATACATAAAATGGATAAGTAAGGTCCTACTGTAGAGCACAGGGAAATACATTCAACATCCTATAATCACTATAATGGAAAAGAATGTATACATATAACTGAATCACTTTTCTGTAAAGCAGAAATTAACATAACATTGTAAATCAACTATACTTCAATAAAATAAATTTTATAAACAGATATCAAACCAGTAACGTGAAGGAAAATCTTATTGCAGAGAACCAAAGAGCACCATATTCATTCTGCCTTTCAAAGAACTATCACTTAATTGCTATAACTATAGTCTGGTTTTGTGGTAGCACTTATACCATAATTTGATTCTACAGAAAATACTCAGTGTACCCAGAATTTTCAAATACTCTCCCCTACCTTTTGTAATTAGGAAATCTAGGCATTCTCCTAACTTTAATGAAGCAAAGACTGAAGCTGAGAGAAGCAGAATCAGAGCTGTTATATGCCCCAGTAAGTTAGATCCATGAACTTAGGAGGCATCTCAATTTTATATTCCTGAGTCTTGCCTCCATACAACTTGTTTTCATCTCTAACAGTGACTGCAAAACCAAGGGTTGAAATGCTCCATTTTAACTTTCAGAATGATGCCTCCGTAATATCCAAATCTCCAGGAAAATGGCCTATAAAGGTAACAACACTGTCCACATTTCTCCTTTTTCTGAACTTGGCATAAAGTCTCAACAAATATATACTGAATGGTTGATTACTAAAATCACCTACAGTTCATCCTTAAGTTCAATCTCCAGCATTGCTACAGAAGAGAACCAAAGTTTCAGGATTTGGCAAAACATCCACAAAGTCATTTTTAAATGAATAAACATTTTCAGAGGAAAATTCGAAGAACAATATTGCATAGAAACCTGGAATGTTAGGTCCATGAATCAAGGTAAACTGGATATGGTCAAGCAGGTCATGGCAAGAATGAATATCAAGGAATCAGTGAACTAAAATGGATGGGAATGGGTGAATTTAATTCAGATGACCATTATATCTACTACTGTTGGCAAGAATCCATTAGAAGAAATGAAGTAGCCCTCACAGTCAACACAAGAGTCTGAAATGCAGTACTTGGGTGCAATCTCAAAAGCAACAAAATGAACTCAATTCATTTCCAAGGCAAATCATTCAACATCACAGTAATCCAAGTCTTTGCCCCAACCACTAATGCCAAAGAAGCTGAAAAGTCAAACTGTTCTATGAAGACCTCCAAGATCTTCTAGAACTAACACCAAAAAAAGATATCCTTTTCATCATAGGGGACTAGAATGTAAAAGTGGGCAGTCAAGAGATACATGGAGTAACAGGCAAGTTTGGCCTTGGAATACAAAATGAAGCAGGGCAAAGGCTAACAGAGTTTTGCCAAGAGAATGCACTGATCATAGCAAAGACCCTCTTCCAGCAACGCAAGAGATGATTCCACACATGGACATCACCAGATGGTCAATACCAAAATCAGATTGATTATATTCTATGCAGCTGAAGATGGAGAAGCTCTATACAGTCTATAGCAAGCACTCTATACAGCAAACACAAGATCAGGAGCTGACTGTGGCTCTGATCATGAGCTCCTTATTTCAAAATTCAGGCTGAAATTGAAGCATGTAGGGAAAACCAATAAGCCATTCACGTACAATAAATCAAATCCCTTATGACTATACACTCGAAGTGACAAATAGATTCAAGGGATTAGATCTGACAGAGAGCCTGAAGAGCAGTGGATGAAGGTTCATAACATTGTACAAGAGGTGGTGACCAAAACCATCCCTAAGGAAAAGAGAAATACAAGAAGGCAAAATGGTTGTCTGAGGAGGCCTTATAAATAGCTGAGAAAAGAAGAGAGGCAAAAGGCAAAGGAGAAAAGGAAAGACATACCCAACTGAATGCAGAGCTCCAGAGAATAGCAAGGAGAGATAAGAAAGCTTCTTAAATGAACAATGGAAAGAAATATAGGAAAACCAAAGAATGGGAAAGAGTGGTGATCTCTTCAAGAAAATTACAGATAACAAGAGAACATTTCATGCAAAGATGGGCACAATAAAGGACAGAAATGGTAAAAACCTAACAGAAGCAGAAGAGATTAAGAAGAGGTGGCAGGAATACACAGAACTGTACAAAAATGGTCTTAATAACCTGTTTAATGCAGCTGTGCTGCACTCAATATGCCAGCAAATTAGGAAAACTAAGCAGTGGCCACAGGACTGCAAAAGGTCAGTTTTCATTCCAGTCACAAGAAGGCAATGCCAAAGAATGTTCAAACTACCATACAACTGTACTCATTTCATACGCTAGTAAAGTTATGCTCAAAATCCTTCAAGCTAGACTTCAACAGTACGTGAACTGAGAAGTTCCCAATGTACAAGATGGATTTAGCAAAGGCAGAAGAGCCAGAGATCAAATTGCCAACATCCACTGGATAGTAGAAAAAGTAAGAGAATTCTAGAAAAACATATACTTCTGCCTCATTGACTACACTAAAGCCTTTGACTGGATCACAACAAACTGTGTAAAATTCTTAAAGAGATGTGACTACCATACCACCTTACCTGCCTCCTGAGAAATGTGTATTCAGGTCAAGAAACAACAGTTAGAACCAGACATGGAACAACAGACTGGTTCAAAATTGAGAAAGGAGTACTACAACAAGGCTGTATATTGTCACTTTGTTTATTTAACTTCTATGAAGAGTACATCATGTGAAATGCCATGCTGGATGAGTTACAAGGTGGAATCAAGACTGCTGGGAGAAATATCAACATCCTCAGATATGCAGATAATAACCACTCTAAGGGCAGAAAGTGAAGAGGAACAAAAGAGTGTGAAGGAGGAGAGTGAATAAGCTAGCTTAAAACTCAACTAAGTTAAATTTTAAAACTCAACTAAAAAAACCAAGATCATGTCATTCAGTCCCATTACTTTATGGCAAATAGATAAAAGTGGAAGCAGTGATAGATTTTCTCTTCTTGGGCTCCAAAATCTGTGTATGGTGATTGCAGCCATGAAATTAGAAGACAGTTGCTTCTTGGAAGGAAGGCTGTGACAAACCTTGACTGTATTAAAAAGCAAAGATATCAATTTTCAAACAAAGTCCATCTAGTCAAAGCTTTTGTCTTTCCAGTGGTTGTGTATGGATGTGAGAGCAGGACCACAAAGAAGGCTGACCGCCATAGAATTGATGCTTTTGAACTGTGGTGCTGCAGAAGACTTTTGAGAATCCCCTGGACAGCAAGGAGATCAAACCAGTAAATCCTAAGGGAAATCAATCCTGAATACTCATTGGAAGGATTGATGCTGAAGCTGAAGCTCCAATACTTTGGCCACCTGATGTGCAGAACTGACTCATTGGAAAAGACTGATGCTGGGAAATACAGAAGGGAAAAGGAGAAGGCAGCAGAGGATGAGGTGTTGGATCGCATCAACAATTCAATGAACATGAAATTGGACGAACTCTGGGAGATGGTGAGGAACAAGAAAGCCTGGCTTGCTGCAGTCCATGGAGTGGAAAAGAGTCAGACGTGACTTGGTGACTGAACAACAGTATTTAAAGGCTAAACTTACCAGGATATTAACTACATCTACTTTTCTATATCTTTTAAATTATCCATTTTCTAAATGTTTTCAAAATTATTTCTAAATTATGGATAAATGTTCCATAAGGAGAATTTCAAGTTAATATGAGTTACTTTTATAGTCCCTTCCAAAGTAAGTTGTGTATGTATTGTACATGTTTGTGTATATGTGTTTTAAATTTAAGCATCCATGATATGCAAAATGCTTTTAAAGTTTTATTTTTATATTATTGACATATACCACATGTATTTAAATTGGACAGCTTGGTAAGGTTTGAAATAAATATATACACAGAAATGAAACCATTACCATAACCAGGATAATGAACATATCATATCCATTACCTTCAAAGTTTCCTTATATTCTTTTGTAATTCTCCCTTCCTGATGTTCAGTGTCTTAAAACCATTGTTTCATACATTTGGACTGAGTGGGGCTTTTACCTTGGTTATTTCAGGTGACAGCATAAATCTGGTCTCTGTTTCTCTACATTTTTGCAGAAGCAGAAGTTGATTTTTTACTATATATTTTTAGTTCTTTTCTTACTGATTTATCTAGGGATTATAATATGTACCTTATCACAGTGTACTTCAAACTAATAGAAACTTAATTCTAGTAAAATGCAGAACCTTTACTGTACTCTCCATTTGTGCTATTATTATATCTACATATGTTATAAACCCATTATAGTTTTAAATAGTGCTTCATATAACCTAATGCATTCAAAGAATTTAAGAAAAGTAAAAAATATTAGTGCAATCTTATATTTACCCACATATTTTAAACATGAGTGATGCTGTTTATTAATTCTTATGGATTTGAATTACCATCTAATGTAATTCCTTTCAGTCTAAAGGACTTCCTTTAGTATTTCTTAAGACAAATCTACAAGTAAAAAATTGTCTCACCCTTTAGCTATGTGAGAATATCTTTTTTTTCATTTTCATTTCTGAAGGCTAATTTTCCTAGACATAGAATTCTTCGTTGACAGGTTTGTTTTTTCTTTCAGTATTTTGAATGTATCATTTTACCATCTCATGTCCTTCATTATTTTTTATAAGAAGTGAGTTGTTAATCTTATCAAGGTTTCCTTATATTCAGTGTCTTTTTTTGTTCTTGCTGCTTTTAAGATTTCATCTTTCAATTTGTCTAAGACACGACTAGGTATATATCTCTTTGTGTTCATTCTACTTGATATTTGCTGAGCTTCTTGTATCTCTAGAGTCATTTTTTATTTCAAATTTTTGAAAATTTCTGTTGTT
Source organism: Bubalus bubalis (assembly GCF_019923935.1). Classification (NCBI taxonomy): domain Eukaryota; kingdom Metazoa; phylum Chordata; class Mammalia; order Artiodactyla; family Bovidae; genus Bubalus; species Bubalus bubalis. The sequence continues at coordinate 119,914,710 of NC_059159.1, read as the reverse complement.
ACTTCTAAAAACATTCCTTCTACTCCTTCCTCTCTCTCTTCTTCCTCTGGGAGTTCCAATATACTTACACTGATAAACTTGCTTTTGACTCATGTTCTCTGGCACGTTGTTCATTTTCTTAAATCTTTGCTCTCTCTAGTCTTCAGAATGAAATATTTCTACTAACTTACTTGAAATTTGCTGATTCTTCTTAAATCTTCTGCTGAGACCTTCTCATGAACTTTTCCTCAGTTCTTTTTTACATTTTCTATCTCTTTATTGATATCTTCTAATTACTAACTGATTGGCATCATACTTCCCTTTAATTTTTAAGCATGGTTTCCTGTAATTCTTTTAACATATTTATACCAGCTGCTTTGAAACCTTTCTTGGAAAAATCTAACATCTGTACCTATTTAGTTTCTGTTGACTGCCTTTTCCCCCCTGAGTATGGGTTACCCTTTCTTGTTTCTCTGAATGTTTCACTTTTTGAAAACTGGACATTTTAGATAATGTCTTACAGTAATTCTGGATTCTAATATTTTCCCTTGCTGTTGGTAGTAGGCTTTCTTTGTTTTAGATATTTAATCTGTAGAATCAGTTTCCCCTGCCATGTGTAGCTTCTGGTTTCTCTTCTCAGTAATTTTTAATTCTTGTTTTATTCTTAACTTTGACTTCCTTGAAGTCATCTCTATGTCAGCAAAGCTTAACAGTCAGTCAATGATTCATCAGAGTTATGCTCAATCTCTCTGAACCTATAAGCCTTCTACCTTTTATTACTGGTTCATTCAAAGTTCAAAGACCTTCTGTCCTACCCCAGTGTTTATTTTCTGCTGGGTTCTCTTGGATCTACTCTGCACAAGTGTGTTCACCAGGGTTATTTGAATATGGTGGATCAGATGGTAAAGAAGCTGACTGTGATATGGGAGATGCAGGTTTGATCCCTCGGTGAGGAAGATCCCCTGGAGAAGGGAATGGCTACCCACTCCAGTGTTTTTACCTAGAGAATTCCATGGACAGAGGAGTCCAGTGGGCTACAGTCCATGGGATTGCAAAGAGTCAGACACGACTCCACAACTAACACTTTCACTTCATTTTCACATTTGGATATATTAGACTGTCTTTCATCTCACGTGTGCATGCACAATGAAGGCAGCCAGGGATGTATAGAGATATTACCGACTGCCTCTGTGGCTATCTCATATCTAGGACCTCTCTGTTTAATGTCTGGTTGGTTAACCAACCTATTGCTTTTCTCAAATGGGACTATACCTCAAATGAACATTTGCTGGTCTTTCTCATTTGCACACTTCCAGGAAAATTCTGAAAGAGATGGGAATACCAGACCACCTGACCTGCCTCTTGAGAAACCTATATGCAGGTCAGGAAGCAACAGTTAGAACTGGACATGGAACAACAGGCTGGTTCCAAATAGGAAAAGGAGTATGTCAAGGCTTTATATTGTCACCCTGCTTATTTAACTTCTATGCAGAGTACATCATGAGGAATGCTGGGCTGGAAGAAGCACAAGCTGGAATCAAGATTACCAGGAGAAATAGCAATAACACTCAGATATGCAGATGACACCACCCTTAAGGCAGAAAGTGAAGAGGAACTAAAAAGCCTTTTGATGAAAGTGAAAGTGGAGAGTGAAAAAATTGGCTTAAACCTCAACATTCAGAAAACGAAGATCATGGCATCTGCCCATCACTTCATGGGAAATAGATGGGGAAACAGTGGAAACAGTGTCAGACTTTATTTTTCTGGGCTCCAAAATCACTGCAGATGGTGACTGCAGCCATGAAATTAAAAGACGCTTACTCCTTGCAAGGAAAGTTATGACCAACCTAGACAGCATATTCAAAAGCAGAGACATTACTTTGCCAACAAAGGTTCATCTGGTCAAAGGTTTAGCCCGTGGTCATGTATGGATGTGAGAGTTGGACTGTGAAGAAAGCTGAGCACCGAAGAATTGATGCTTTTGAACTGTGGTGTTGGAGAAGACTCTTGAGAGTCCCTTGGACTACAAGGAGATCCAACCAGTCCATTCTAAAGGAGATCAGTCTTGGGTGTTCTTTGGAAGGAATGATGCTAAAGCTGAAACTCCAATACTTTGGCCACCTGATGCAAAGAGTTGACTCATTGGAAAAGACTCTGATGCTGGGAGGGATTGGGGGCAGGAGGAGAAGGGGACGACAGAGGATGAGATGGCCGGATGGCATCACCGACTCGATGGACATCAGTTTGAGTGAATTCCGGGAGTTGGTGATGGACAGGGAGGCCTGGCATGCTGCAATTCATGGGGTCACAAAGAGTCAGACATGATTGAGCGACTGAACTGAACTGAACTGAGGATCACTACTTTTGCTGAGAATGATGTCGAGGGTGGGTTTTTCACCTTCCACCAAAAATCAACTGAGTCCCTTCTGGCAGCAAAGCTATTGCCTTCAGAGCCTGCCCCACATAGTAAAACTACCATACCAACCAAAATAGGAAAGATGGAAAAAGCTCCAGGCAAGAATGTGATTGATTCCCAATGTTCTCATCTGAAGTTCAGCAGTCTCTCATGAATAAGTTCTTCTCAATTTGTCTTTTTTTCCCCCTTTGGTTGATTTCAAGAGCCACAAGATATTTGTTTTTGACAAATTACCTGGTTTTACTTTTTTTTTTTTTTTTAGGGAGGGAATTTACCTCTCCTCTCACTTTGAAATAAAGTTAGGCTTCTCAAATGATGGTCTTTTCTGTTTACTATGAGTCATATTTTCCTGATTCTTTGCATGCTTAGCAAGTTTTAATTGGATGCCAAACATTGTGAATTTTACCTTGTTGGGTGCTAGATATTTTTGTGTCTCTATAAAAAGTTGGCTTAAAGCTCAACATTCAGAAAATGAAGATCATGGCATCTGGTCCCATCACTTCATGGGAAATAGATGGGGAAACAGTGGAAACAGTGGCAGACTTTATTTTTTGGGGCTCCAAAATCACTGCAGATGGTGACTGCAGCCATGAAATTAAGAGATGCTTACTCCTTGGAAGGGAAGTTATGACCAACCTAGACAGCATATTCAAAAGCAGAGACATTACTTTGCCAACAAAGGTTCGTCTAGTCAAGGCTATGGTTTTTCCTGTCGTCATGTATGGACGTGAGAGTTGGACTCTGAAGAAGGCTGAGCACCGAAGAATTGATGTTTTTGAACTATGGTGTTGGAGAAGACTCTTGAGAGTCCCTTGAACTGCAAGGAGATTCAACCAGTCCATTCTGAAGGAGATCAGCCCTGGGTGTTCTTTGGAAGGAATGATGCTGAAGCTGAAGCTCCAGTAGTTTGGCCACCTCATGTGCAGAGTTGACTCATTGGAAAAGACTCTGATGCTGGGAGGGATTGGGGGCGGGAGAAGAAGGGGACGACAGAGGATGAGATGGCTGGATGGCATCATTGACTTAATGGATGTGAGTTTGAGTGAACTCCGGGAGTTGGTGATGGACAGGGAGGCCTGGCGTGCTGTGATTCATGGGGTCACAAAGAGTCGGACACGACTGAGTGACTGAACTGAACTGATACATAGTCTTGAGCTTTTTTCTTGGACACAGTTATGTTGATTGGAAACAATCTGATGTGTTATGGACTGAATATTTAGATCCTTAAAATTCACCTGAAAGTGATGGAATTAAGAGACAGCCTTTAGGAGGTGCTTAGGTCATGAGAACAGAGCTCCACGAATGAGATTATTGTCGATGGAATTATAAGAGACCCCAGACAGCTCTCTTACTCTGCCATATGAAGAGACAATGAGAAGACAGCCACCTATGAACCAGAAAGATAGTTCTCACCAGGGGACAAATTTGATCACACCTTGATCTTGAACTCCCCATCCTCCAGAACTCTAATAAATAATGTTTATTGTTTAAGCCACCCAGTCCATGGTATTTTGTTATAGTTGTCTGAACTAAGACATGATCTTCTTGGGTCTTCCTTTTAAACTTTGTTATGTGGTAACAGAGCAGAATTTAGTCTACAGCTAACTTTGTTACACTCAGTTCAGTTCAGTTCAGTCATTCAGTTGTGTCCGACTCTTTGCAACTCCATGGACTGCAGCATGCCAGGGTCCCTGTCCATCACCAGCTCCCAGAGCCTGCTCAAACTCATGTTCATTGAGTCGGTTATGCCATCCAATCATCTCATCCTCTGTTATCCCCTTCTCCTCCCGCCTTCAATCTTTCCCCAGCATCAGGGTCTTTTCCAATCAGTCAGTTCTTTACATTAGGTGGCCAGAGTACTGGAGTTTCAGTTTCAGCATCAGTCGTTCCAATGAATATTTAGGACTGATTTCCTTTAGGAGGGACTGGTTGGATCTCCTTGCAGTCAAAGGACTCTCAAGAGTCTTCTCCAACACCACAGTTTAAAACCATCAATTCTTTGGTGCTCAGCTTTCTTTATAGTCCAACTCTCACATTCATACATGACTACTGGAAAAACCATAGCTTTGATTAGATGGACCTTTGTTGGCAAAGTAATATCTCTGCTTTTTAATATGCTGTCTAGGTTGGCCATAGCTTTTCTTCCAAGGAGCAAGCATCTTTTAATTTCATGGCTACAGTCACCATCTGCAGTGGTTTTGGAGCAGCACCCCCCTCCCCACGCCCCCTCCCCCAGCCAAAAAAATCTGTCACTGTTTCCATTGCTTCCCCATCTATTTGCCATGAAGTGATGGGACCAGTTGCCATGATCTTAGTTTTTTTTAATGTTGAGTTTTAAGCCAACTTTTTCACACTTCTCTTTCACTTTCATTAAGAGGCTCTTCAGTTCTTCTTCACTTTCTGCAGTAAGGCTGGTGTCATCTGCATATATGAGGTTATTGATATTTCTCCCTGCAATCTTGGTTCCAGCTTGTGCTTCATCCAGGCTGGCATTTTGCATGATGTACTCTGCATATAAGTTAAATAAGCAGGGTGATAATATACAGCCTTGACGTACTCCTTTCCCTATGTGGAACCAGTCTGTTGTTTCATGTCCGATTCTAACTGTTGCTTCTTCACTCGCATACAGATTTCTAAGGAGGCAGGTAAGGTGGTCTGGTATTCCCATCTCCTTAAGAATTTTCCACAATTTGTTGTGATTCACACAGTCAACGGAGAAGGCAATGGCACCCCACTCCAGTACTCTTGCCTGGAAAATCCCATGGATGGAGGAGCCTGGTAGGCTGTAGTCCATGGGGTCGCTAAGAGTCGGACACGACTGAGCGACTTCACTTTCACTTTCACTTTTCACTTTCCTGCATTGGAGAAGGAAATGGCAGCCCACTCCAGTGTTCTTGCCTGAAGAATCCCGGGACGGGAAAGCCTGGTGGGTTGCCGTCTATGGGATCGCACAGAGTCGGACACGACTGAAGTGACTTTGCAGCAGCAACACAGTCAAAGGCTTTGGCGTATTCAATGAAGCAGAAGTAGATGTTTTTTCTGGAACTCTCTTGCTTTTTCAATGATCCAACAGATGTTGGCAATTTGAACTCTGGTTCCTCTCCTTTTTCTAAATCCAGCTTGAACATCTGGAAGTTCATGGCTCACGTACTGTTGAAGTACTGTTTGCTACATTACTGAGTTAAAATCCTCTGAATACTCCATTTACCTTTTCTAGAGTGAGTAATAACAAGAACTATTTTATCTGGTAAAGTCAGGAACTATTCCAAGCCCTATGTGTGTCCTTGTGAATATTCCTTCTCCTTCTTTCAGATGGTGCTTTCCATGGCTTCATAAGTTTCCTCAATAACATGTGCTGATAATTATTCAGCTGAAGCCTCAAAGGAGAGTTGCAGATATCTTAAGTTCTTTCTCTATACAGATCTCTCCTCTTGTCCCCTGCATTGCAAACTCTAGCTACTTTGATCTCCCCAGATTCCCAGCTCTGTCTCATTAATTAAGGAAGACTATCCAGTTTTACCTGAGTTCTTCCTCACTGCTAAAACCTAAAAACTCTCTCTAGGAAGCAAGCTGGGATAATCAGATGGTTTTCCTCATCAGCTTCTCATTTCTCAGGAAGTTGTCATTTATTGCTTGATGTTCAGTGTCTTGAAACCATTGTTCCATATATTTGTCTGCTATTTTTTCAAGTTGATTCAGGTAGAAAAGTAAACCCAATATCTGTTACCCAGAAGCAAAAGTTAGGAACATTTACTTTGATCATAGGAACACATTTAGTTGAGTCTGTTTTTTTCCCTTCATTTGCTTTTCCATCACCCTTCTGTAAACCAGGTATGGTCACTGTCATTCAAGACAGACTTGACCTAGTCTTAGTCAGGCAGCACTGTATTCCTTAAGTACCGATCTTCCTCAACATACGCAGTCCATAGGGTTGCAGTTGGACATGACTGAACAACTGAACTGAATTGATGGCAGAATTAAGTCCTAATAAACCCATCTTAAGTTGAAAATATTAAGCCAAGATGCATTTAATATACCTAGCTTACTAAACATCATAGCTTAGCCTAGTCTACTTTTAACATGCTTAAAACACTTATATTATCCTATAGTTGGGCAAAAGCAGCTAACACAAAGCCTATTTTATAATAAATATCTCATGTAATTTACTGAATACTGAAACTGAAAAATGGAATTGATGTATTGATACAGAATGGTTTGTAAATGTATTGGTTGTTTACCCTCATGATCACATGGCTGACTGGGAGCTGTGGCTCACGGATAACATCATGAGAAAGTATGGAACTGCCTATGGCTAGATTAGGAAAAGATCTATATTCAAAATTTTGAAGTACAGTTTCTACTGAAATGTGTATCACTTTCACACTATTGTGAAGCTGAGAAATTGTAAGGTGAATCATCATAAGTCAGAGACTATCTATACTCACTAGAGCCAGCACTGTCCTAAGTGCTGAGAATATAGAGACAAATTAAAACAGCAACCACATGATGAGGAGTCTATGGGCAATCTACTTTTTAACCATCAAGTCTTTTCAGATCAGCAACATCTCTCTTCTTCCTTCATCTAGATCCATATACTTTTATCCCACCTACTAACTCTATTATAGGCATACCTCTTTTTATTGTGTGTCCTTCACTTTTTTGTGCCTTGCAGATAATGCATAACTTACAAATGAAAAGTCCGTGGCAATCTTTCATTGAACAGTTCTACTGGTGCCATTTTTCCAACAGCATTTGCTAACTTTGTGTCTCTATGTCACATTTTGGTAGTTCTTGCAATATTTCCAACATTTTTTATTATCATTGTATTTGTTATGGTGATCTGTGATCAGTGATATTTGATATTACTAGTGTAATTCTTTTGGTATTTTTTTAAACAAGGTATTTTTTAATTTAGCTATGTATATTGTTCTTTTAGATATAACCCTTTGTTCTACTCACTAAAGTATGGCATAAAGGTAACTTTTATATGCACTGGGAAACCAAAAAGTTAATGCGATTCAATTTATTGTCATATTTGCTTCATTGCAGTGGTCTGAAAACCAAACCCCAGTATCTCCAAGTTACTCCTGTGCTTTTCAGTGTGCATTGAATGTATCTAATTCATTTAGGTGAAAAGGATATAGTTAAAGCCTCATATACATTTTCCTTATGAAAGGAAAATTTTCTCTTCATGCCATTCTTTTCTAATAAAGGGAAAATATTTTTGTCTCTCTGTTATCCAGGCCTATATTTATTCTATTTTTCTCTCATTACATTAATTTTATTTGGGCAAAAGAACAACAATCATGTTTAAGCTCAGGATGGAAAACAACACAGCAGGCTTCCACAAACTGAGTTTAATTGCAGTAATTACTTACGTTAATTATATATCAACTGATTATTTTAAGACACATTTATTGAGCACCATCAGCTTTCAGAGGTACCCATCATTCTCCTACCATCTTTTTCAGAATCTATATCTAGGCTAAGAATAATCAACTATCATTTGACACATGGTATAATAAGTGCCTAATGAAATCCCAATTAAAATTGTATTTGAGATGCTTCAATTTAGAGATAAATTAGAAATAATTACATGATTCAAGAATCCACATCAAACAGGAGAAACACAACTATATCTTGACTAACTGGAAAGGACAAGCACAGATGAAGCCTTTTAACGTGCTTTCCAAAACCCGTTACAAAACATTATTGTACCTCAGCAGATGGTACTAAGAGATGTCTTTTAATTTTTTTTTTTTAAATAGACAGTTCTCTTTCATAAGCTGACTTGAATGGTTTTAGTTCTCATTATTACTGTCATCTGTTAGAGACAGAAAAAAAGGGAGGGGGTGTGGGGAAGAAGCATATTATTTTCCAGAAGGCAGGAACATCAGCATGAAGCAGGCTTTGAGCATGCTAAGTCTAATTTACTGAGTCGCAATAAGGAGGAGAATGCACCGACTGTCTCTTAGCTGTTAATTTCAAACAACTTATCTTCATTTGGAGCTGAAACACTGGTGCTTGCTGGATACAGGGCTTCCTCTCTCTCTCTCTCTCTTCCCTCTACCCCACCTCCATATAATTTTTCCCCTTAAGGCTTAATGAATTCTGGAACCAATCAAATTCAGGTTTTTAGAAGACACTATCCAGGTAAAAGCTTTAATACCATCCCCTCCAGAGTTCAAAAGGTCATTTCCCTACTAGGATCACTTCCCTAGGATCATTTCCTTACTAGGATTATAGATATGTAAATATATATATTCCCTTCTGAGAGAACTATCTAGCCTTCAAGGGGGAGCAGAAAACTGCATTAAGTCCACCAAGATTTTGCTCATAGCTTCCTCTCCTTCCTGCAATATCTTTGTACAGAGGACAACAGGCTCATTTACAACCCCACTTGGGGAAACTGTTAACTGTACATTTCTAATCTATGTAATTTGCTGCTAAAGAACACAATAGCATCTAATAGAAAACAGCTGTTACAAAATCCACTGTTTCTGGCAGGAGCAGTTCCTAATGTAGGATTTTAATTTTTTTAATCTCGTGATTGATAACACCTCATTAGCCATATCCAGATTCCTAACTGCAAAATGACGCATGGACACTATTTTAAGCTCCCTCCCAGATGGATATCATTATGCTTGCTTGTCCCTCTGAGCAGAAAGTCCACAGTTTGGGTGGGAGAGTGTGACACAGGCACTTATTAGTGCCCTGACACACAAAACGGGAAACACTGGTCACAGCTGGTCCAGAGTGTTCAAAATGCATAGACAAGGCAAGAAAAAGATTTGAGCAGAAGAGAAAAGATAATGGGTGTTCAGTATTACAAAACTCCAGGGATATAAAACCAAAAGGAGTTTGCATTTCATAAAAACAGTAAATATTTTTCTTTGATACTTTGGACTTTTGAGTTTTGTAGGAGAGACATAGGAAGTGTTTTCTTTCACTAGTACCACAGGATTTTATACAATAGATTTGTAGGCACAATGTCAATTTTGGAGACCAGAATTAATAATTTTTGAATCATCTCTCCTCATTTTAATGACAGAGACTAAACAATAATTAATCTTAAGGGAAGGACATGCTGTTTTCCCATGGCAACCTTGCTATAATAGTACCTCATACAGACAGACTATAGAATCTTCAAGCTTCATCAGCAAAATATTCAAGAAAAAATATTTCACTGAAGTGGCAGCAGGAACAAGGCAAAGGGAGGTCTATGCCCAAATTCTTGAAATTCTAATAAAATTGGTGACTGATACCTCATGCTTTTTGGAATAACTTTAATTGTACATCTAAAACCATCCTTCACTAAAACAGGCATGACAGAAAGGCACAGAGCTATACGCTAACCTTAATGAGATCTATTTAAAGCATCTCAACAATTATTTTGTAATGGTTTCAAGTTCAAAAGTAAGGTACATTTCTATATAGAGTTCTAAGAGCACCTCAGGGCTGAAGTGCTCTGTTCATAATCTGGGACTGTGGTTCATTAAAGGAGAAAGGAGCTGGAAAAATTACCAAGTTGCAAGAAAAATTTAAGTTCCTGCACAGTTTGTGCAGCATTCCTGTATCAGCAACAAACCTTTCTCGAACAACCTCGATTCCTCGCAGTTATAAACTGGGACCTATATAGAGAAATATCCACGCTCCACATCTGCTGATTTTTATCATGCCCCACAACTGAATTATTTCTAAACATTACTGGAGACGCCCCGCTTTTGTTTTCCCCTTTTATTTAAGTACCACTTCCTCCAGGAGACCTTCCCAGACCCCTGGAATAGGTTAGGTCTTGCACAGTGTATTTACATAGGACTCTACACTTCCCCCATGGCATTTCTCATCACATTCTGTCTACAGGAGTTAACCTGTTAGCTAACCTATGACTCAATATTGTAGATAGTGAACCGACTTGTGTCCCACCCCCAGCTCTTACTGAGGATCTCTTGGAATTTGGAGATTCTATGTTAAGACTCACTAATCTGATCTAAATCCCCTAGTTTATGAATTAAGAAACAAGCCCTATCTATGGTAACATACAACAATAGTAACACATCCAATCTGAGTCAGGCTTAGATAAGAATTTAGATTTCAGAATTCAACACAAGGGACTTCTAAGTGTTGAGATCATTTTTTAACCCATCACAAGAATCTGACCTATGTTTCCTCCATCTTTTTTTTTTTTTTCCAGCACCAGCCAATCCTCTCACCTTGCTCTCAGCCTGGCTCTCAGCCTGGCTCAAACAGGCATTTATCAAAGTGAAGGAGAGATATACTCTGATTCTATGCCACATCTCTTAAAATCTACACCATCCTCTAAATATTCTGCCAATACGCACCCCTCAGATCACTCCTTGCCTCTGCTTCTCCAACATAGCTAGTGTTCCCTCCTCTCCTACTTTATCACACTTTTCACCATTGTTGCCCTTGCAAAGACTCTTCTCCCCCTGCACAAACATTTTGACTTAGATTATCCCAAGACAGTAGCCCCTGGTCTCAGCTAATAATCTTTGGGCCAGCAAATTCCCTAGATACTAAGTTCAAAAGCTAATGCCACTACTTCATCCCTACCTATCAATATCCTTTTTTACAACTTTCAATAAAGTATTAGATGAAAGTGAATGATAAGCATTTGTTCTGTTTTCTACTCAGGAAGCATCCACTATTATGTGAGCCTTATGGGAAGCAGTACCATGCCTCCTACCCCTGGAGAGAGAGAAAGGCCGGTATTCTCGTTCTTGTAGCAGTTTAGACATTTGCTTATGATGTGAGGCTCCACCAATCTTGCCTTGTACTTTGAGTCTCGAGGGAGGGAGGTGAATGTGAAAGGACAGTGAAAGAGTATTCCTAACTCAGGACTGAAAGTCCAGGGTGAGATGCCAGATACAGATATAAGGAGTGTATCCTCTAATGTATGTTCTTCCCTCTTTGCTGTGTTATATGCATACTTACATATTTTAACTCATTTTCTCTCACTTTTCCCTAACTATTGTATATGGACTGTGTTAGAAATAGTTAACTTTATAGTATATTCCTTAGATCACAGAGAATGGAAAGAGGATCATGACAGAACATGGTCAAACTGTGGATATTCTAAGTTTTTAACAGGATGAAGTAACTGACAAGACTAAGAACCCTATGTGTGAAGATGGACTATACGGCCAGAAGACTTAGGTTCACTGTAACTGGAGACATGTCTTTTTAAAGTACATAAAGACTGGGTTTCCCTGGTGGCTCAGTCAGTAAAGAACCTGCCTGCAATGCAGGAGACCCGGGTTCCATCCCTGAGTCAGGAAGATCCCCTGAAGAAGGGAATGGCAATCCACTCCAGTATTCTTGCCTGGAGAATTCCATGGACTAGAGGAGCCTGGCAGGCTACAGGGGTCACATGGGGTCACAAAGAGTCAGACATGACTGAGCAGCTAATACACACACATGAAGAATAGTGTAGATGAAGTACATGAAAAAGTATGTGGATGTTGGACAGCCAACGAAATGACTAGAAGGAGGAGGCATTTTTTATTTTTTTGGTTATCTGCGATCTGAATCCTGTCTTAATTTTAGAGGATTCTCCATTGTGCAGGTCAGCCATAGGATGAACAGATGATTCATTATCCCTCATGGGAAAGCTACTAAGAGTTAAATGGGCACTGTTAATAATTATGCTGGAATAATCAACATCAACTATGACTGCTCCAAGCAAGCCAGGGCATTTGGCTGCTCAAATCCAGGAAAAGGCAGTCTCTGCCTTCTACAATAGAAACCATTAAGAGATAAAATCCCTCTCCCTGCTGCCTGACAGTTAGGACACAGGCACCTTTTACTGGTTCACTCAGACACTCCTTGAAGAAATGATGTAAAAATGCAGTGGCTATTAAAGAATATCACTAGCCCTTGTCACTACTAGACATGTGAGTACGCAGTGGCCACAGGGCCAACAAAAACATCCCACTAGCCACACTGTTGTTCTTTGTATATGGCCACACTTGGGTGTGGTATCTAGTCTTCCAAATGACTCCCAATAAACCTTACCTACAGGTATTTCACCCCTTATAATAGTCCCCACTTAAACAATGAATGTAGGGCTTCCCAGGTGGAGCTAGTGGTAAAGAACCCACCTGCCAATGCAGGGGACATAAGAGATGCAGGTTGATCCCTGGGTTGGGAAGATCCCCTGGAGGAGGGCATGGCAATCCAGTCCAGTATTCTTGCCTGAAGAATCCCATGGACAGAGGAGCCTGGCAGGCTACAGTGAGGTCACAAAGAGTCAGATACAACTGAAACGAATTAGCACAGTGAATGTGGGTTGACCTGAGACTTGCTTCAACCAACAGAATGTAGAGAAAGTGATGCTATGCCAGCTCGAGACCTGCACCTTGAAAAGACCTGGGATATTCTACTTTTGTTCTTTGGGGAGCCCTGGCTCATCATTTAATAGTCTGGTCACCCTACTGGAGAGACCACAGGTAGAGAGGGAGAAGCTCCAAGAAAACAGAGAACAAGAAAGTCCCAGCAGTTCAGAGGGAGAAGCTGTAAGATGACAGAGAATAAGAAAGGCCTGGCAGTTCAGCTGTCCCTGTCAAAGTGTCAAACTTGTAAAGTCTTAGACATCCAGCCAGTTCAGTGTTCAAATGAGTGTAGCCATGCTCTGCCCAGCTAACCTATAGAATCAAAAGAGATAGTGTTTCTTAAAGCCACTATGTCTTAAGTGTTGTTACATAGTAGTAAGTAACTACAGCTCTAAGTAATCAGTTTACCAGCCTATTTTAGCTATTCCCATTTCATGATTTCATGAGACTAGTTTTCTAGTTTTCCCATTTCAGTTTATTAGTCTTTATACAAACCTCTTTTCTATCTCCTGATTTACTGATTAGTTTTCTAATTTTCCTGCTTCAGTTCATTAGTTTTTATGCAAACCTATTTTCTCTCTCCTGATTCATTGATTGTTCTCTAAATATAATTATCTCCACTTTTTCTCACTGTAGGTAGGTGCTCCCCAACATTTCAAACATGAATGCTTCATTTTTACTTAATAAATTGCATACAGCAAGTGTACTTTTAGTGACCACTGACTGAAAAAACATAAAATGGCAAAAAGCAATTAAGAACTCAGAAACAGCTTTAAGCAGATGTGTCTATCCTTCAGAATAACCACAGAAATATATTCAAAAACAAAACATCCATGTAGAAGCATGTTATTTACTTAGTACTTAGGAAGTTTACAAATGTCTGGACTCTTTCCATAGCTCCTCACCCTCAAAGTCCACATCCCAGAGGATGGGAGCCACTTAGTAGGCACACGTTTCTCTTTTGCATTCCCGTGAGATGAAGTGGTTCCCAAAATACACTATTTCTTGGGAAAGAAAAACAATCTGGAAGACACTGTAGCTCTGGACAGATAATATCACTGAGAACAGAATAAACACATAATTTAAGAAAAAAAAAATTCCAAGATACCATCTTCAAAGAATGGGCTAGTGGGGGAAATCAACATTTAGGAGATGCACTGGTATCAAAGTTTTGATAACAAGGCACCTGAATCATAGAAGCAAAGATATTTATGAATGCTATTAATGGTTAACCATGGATGGTCCCTCAATCTGGCCACTTCCCTTCCCACATCCTTCCTATAAATGAGAAGGCATCTACAGACAGACATTTTCCTATTTTGCCAACTGGCCTACCACCAAAGGAAAAAAAATGACTTCTTTATGGTTTGAGAGGATGCCAGAATTTAAAAGGCGGACTTTTGCAGGGGTGGGGAGGAGGGGGGCACACAGGGGTTGTTTTGTATCTCATGAACATTTCTGATAGTGAGAAAAAATAATTAAAAGAGAGGAATAGCTTCCTTCTTGAGAACATGTCTAATTCACTATTACTTATTAAAGTAAAAAAATGTTATCCATATAAACTTAGAAATAATTTCTCCTCACTGTGTGCTTAATGTGGATCCAGCAGTTACTTCAAATAGGGTCATTTTTCAGTTATACAGGTGTCTCTCTAGTGATAACCCAAGGCATATCTTAACACATATTTGTATTTAAAAGCAGGCACATAACACTTTAGAGGAATCTAAGGAGCACCTCTTGGTGACTGATAGTTCAGAGCTTAGCACAGAGATGAAAGCTTATAACAGAAATATTCTAAATGGATATGACATCTACACAGATAGTATTTTTTAAACTTAATAGTAATATAAAGTAATGGCATTATTGAAAGGTTAGACAAGTGGGAAAGGTTCAGACTGTGTTATCTGGTTTAAAAATGACCAACATAAGTTTCCTCCTATAAACCATAATACTCTGGTATTGTACTTCTAGTTTTGTGATCATCAGCTCTTGGAATCCCTGTGAAATAAATCAACATACCAACTTTCTCTCACACTGTCTGCCTAAATTCACTGTTACTATCAAATCATCCAATTTCAATAAATCCCAAACTAATAATTGCAAGTATTCATCAGGATGTTATAACTATTTTCTTAAAAAAAATTCACTTCTGAAGAGAAGCTGTTTTTCTCTCTCAACTGTGGCCCTAGGCCTGGCTAGGAATCATTAGCCACTGAATGGATATAAGAAATTCAAGCATATTATGAAAATCTTTGAATAATTCAGTTACCAGGTCAGTCATCCATTAGAGGCAAATGCCCAAGAAATCAGGCTTCATTAGCTAGCTGCCGGCTTCATATAGAGCTGCCCTAAGGATTCTGAGTACTAAAAAATATCCCATACTCCCTGTCTTCCCTGTCATAGCATATTATGAACTTCTTTAAAGTTAGAACATGGGGGGAAGGGAGGGACAAGAGGGGGCTTGAATATTTATCAAGTGCCTATTCTGTTCCAGACCCTATGCCAGACACACAAATATTTAATTTAATCCTTATAACAAGCCATGTTAACTATTATCTTTGCATTCAACATTTTATAAATGAGACTCATGAAACTCAGAGCCATCCAGGGTCATGAAGCTAATGAATGGTGAATAGTAAATTTGAACACAGGTCTGGCTAACTCTATACCCCACCTACAAGCTATGTGTGGGCACAGACTCATAGGCCTCTTTTCCCAGCCCACACCAATTTACAGTCAGCAAATAGCAAGTTGAGAGACAAAGAGGAGAGTGTGCAAAAAGAAGCAGTACAAAGTACAGTTAACAACTTGGTAGCAGGAAAAATATATATATAAACTTCAATCAGACAGCACAAGACTTCTATATTTTGCAGGAATGTGCTCCAAAGTCAGTCTGTGGGCCATTCCTTCCTTCTTATCCTACCCATGATCAGTATTTAGCAAACTTCCATCAGCCAAATGCCCAAGTAACTTTCACACTCATCTTTGGAGCACTGTTACTGTTTTTTTTTTTGTTTTGTTTTGTTTTTATTTATTTTTTTTTCTTTCTTTTTTTTTTTTTTTTAATTATATTTTATTTTTAAACTTAACATAACTGTATTAGATTTGCCAAATATCAAAATGAATCCGCCACAGGGATACATCTGTTCCCCATCCTGAACCCTCCTCCCTCCTCCCTCCCCATTCCATCCCTCTGGGTCGTCCCAGTGCACCAGCCCCAAGCATCCAGTATCGTGCATCGAACCTGGACTGGCAACTCATTTCATACATGATATTTACATGTTTCAATGCCATTCTCCCAAATCTTCCCACCCTCTCCCTCTCCCACAGAGTCCATAAGACTGTTCTATACATCAGTGTCTCTTTTGCTGTCTCGTACACAGGGTTATTGTTACCATCTTTCTAAATTCCATATATATGCGTTAGTATACTGTATTGGTGTTTTTCTTTCTGGCTTACTTCACTCTGTATAATAGGCTCCAGTTTCATCCACCTCATTAGAACTGATTCAAATGTATTCTTTTTAATGGCTGACTAATACTCCATTGTGTATATGTACCACTGCTTTCTTATCCATTCATCTGCTGATGGACATCTAGGTTGCTTCCATGTCCTGGCTATTATAAACAGTGCTGCGATGAACATTGGGGTACTCGTGTCTCTTTCCCTTCTGGTTTTCTCAGTGTGTATGCCCAGCAGTGGGATTGCTGGATCATAAGGCATGTCTATTTCCAGTTTTTTAAGGAATCTCCACACTGTTCTCCATAGTGGCTGTACTAGTTTGCATTCCCACCAACAGTGTAAGAGGGTTCCCTTTTCTCCACACCCTCTCCAGCATTTATTACTTGTAGACTTTTGGATCGCAGCCATTCTGACTGGTGTGAAATGGTACCTCATAGTGGTTTTGATTTGCATTTCTCTGATAATGAGTGATGTTGAGCATCTTTTCATGTGTTTGTTAGCCATCTTTATGTCTTCTTTGGAGAAATGTCTATTTAGTTCTTTGGCCCATTTTTTGATTGGGTCATTTATTTTTCTGGAGTTGAGCTGTAGGAGTTGCTTGTATATTCTCGAGATTAGTTGTTTGTCAGTTGCTTCATTTGCTATTATCTTCTCCCATTCTGAAGGCTGTCTTTTCACCTTGCTAATAGTTTCCTTTGATGTGCAGAAGCTTTTAAGGTTAATTAGGTCCCATTTGTTTATTTTTGCTTTTATTTCCAATATTCTGGGAGGTGGGTCATAGAGGATCCTGCTGTGATGTATGTCAGACAGTGTTTTGCCTATGTTCTCCTCTAGGAGTTTTATAGTTTCTGGTCTTACATTTAGATCTTTAATCCATTTTGAGTTTATTTTTGTGTATGGTGTTAGAAAGTGTTCTAGTTTCATTCTTTTACAAGTGGTTGACCAGAGTTCCCAGCACCACTTGTTAAAGAGATTGTCTTTAATCCATTGTATATTCTTGCCTCCTTTGTCGAAGATAAGGTGTCCATATGTGCGTGGATTTATCTCTGGGCTTTCTATTTTGTTCCATTGATCTATATTTCTGTCTTTGTGCCAGTACCATACTGTCTTGATAACTGTGGCTTTGTAGTAGAGCCTGAAGTCAGGTAGGTTGATTCCTCCAGTTCCATTCTTCTTTCTCAAGATTGCTTTGGCTATTCGAGGTTTTTTGTTTTTCCATACAAATTGTGAAATTATTTGTTCTAGCTCTGTGAAGAATACCATTGGTAGCTTGATAGGGATTGCATTGAATCTATAAATTGCTTTGGGTAGTATACTCATTTTCACTACACTGATTCTTCCAATCCATGAACATGGTATATTTCTCCATCTGTTAGTGTCCTCTTTGATTTCTTTCACCAGTGTTTTATAGTTTTCTATATATAGGTCTTTAGATTCTTTAGGTAGATATATTCCTAAGTATTTTATTCTTTCCGTTGCAATGGTGAATGGAATTGTTTCCTTAATTTCTCTTTCTGTTTTCTCATTATTAGTGTATAGGAATGCAAGGGATTTCTGTGTGTTGATTTTATATCCTGCAACTTTACTATAGTCATTGATTAGTTCTAGTAATTTTCTGGTGGAGTCTTTAGGGTTTTCTATGTAGAGGATCATGTCATCTGCAAACAGTGAGAGCTTTACTTCTTCTTTTCCAATTTGGATTCCTTTTATTTCTTTTTCTGTTCTGATTGCTGTGGCCAGAACTTCCAAAACTATGTTGAATAGTAATGGTGAAAGTGGGCACCCTTGTCTTGTTCCTGACTTTAGAGGAAATGCTTTCAGTTTTTCACCATTGAGGATAATGTTTGCTGTGGGTTTGTCATATATAGCTTTGATTATGTTGAGGTATGTTCCTTCTATTCCTGCTTTCTGGAGAGTTTTTATCATAAATGGATGTTGAATTTTGTCAAAGGCTTTCTCTGCATCTATTGAGATAATCATATGGTTTTTATTTTTCAATTTGTTAATGTGGTGTATTACATTGATTGATTTGCGGATATTGAAGAATCCTTGCATCCCTGGGATAAAGCCCACTTGGTCATGGTGTATGATCTTTTTAATGTGTTGTTGGATTCTGATTGCTAGAATTTTGTTAAGGATTTTTGCATCTATGTTCATTAGTGATATTGGCCTGTAGTTTTCTTTTTTTGTGGGATCTTTGTCAGGTTTTGGTATTAGGGTGATGGTGGCTTCATAGAATGAGTTTGGAAGTTTACCATCCTCTGCAATTTTCTGGAAGAGTTTGAGCAGGAGAGGTGTTAGCTCTTCTCTAAATTTTTGGTAGAATTCAGCTGTGAAGCCGTCTGGACCTGGGCTTTTGTTTGCTGGAAGATTTTTGATTACAGTTTCAATTTCCGTGCTTGTGATGGGTCTGTTAAGATTTTCTATTTCTTCCTGATCGAGTTTTGGAAAGTTGTACTTTTCTAAGAATTTGTCCATTTCTTCCTCGTTGTCCATTTTATTGGCATATAATTGTTGATAGTAGTCTCTTATGATCCTTTGTATTTCTGTGTTGTCTGTTGTGATCTCTCCATTTTCATTTCTAATTTTATTGATTTGATTTTTCTCCCTTTGTTTCTTGATGAGTCTGGCTAATGGTTTGTCAATTTTATTTATCCTTTCAAAGAACCCCCTTTTGGTTTTGTTGATTTTTGCTATGGTCTCTTTTGTTTCTTTTGCATTTATTTCTGCTCTAATTTTTAAGATTTCTTTCCTTCTACTAACCCTGGGGTTCTTCATTTCTTCCTTTTCTAGTTGCTTTAGGTGTAGAGTTAGGTTATTTATTTGACTTTTTTCTTGTTTCTTGAGGTGTGCCTGTATTGCTATGAACTTTCCCCTTAGGACTGCTTTTACCGTGTCCCACAGGTTTTGGGTTGTTGTGTTTTCATTTTCATTCGTTTCTATGCAAATTTTGATTTCTTTTTTGATTTCTTCTGTGATTTGTTGGTTATTCAGCAGCGTGTTGTTCAGCCTCCATATGTTGGATTTTTTAATAGTTTTTCTCCTGTAATTGAGATCTAATCTTACTGCATTGTGGTCAGAAAAGATGCTTGGAATGATTTCTATTTTTTTGAATTTACCAAGGCTAGCTTTATGGCCCAGGATGTGATCTATCCTGGAGAAGGTTCCATGTGCGCTTGAGAAGAAGGTGAAATTCATTGTTTTGGGATGAAATGTCCTATAGATATCAATTAGGTCTAACTGGTCTATTGTATCGTTTAAAGTTTGTGTTTCCTTGTTAATTTTCTGTTTAGTTGATCTATCCATAGGTGTGAGTGGGGTATTAAAGTCTCCCACTATTATTGTGTTATTGTTAATTTCTTCTTTCATACTTGTTAGCATTTGTCTTACATACTGTGGTGCTCCCGTGTTGGGTGCATATATATTTATAATTGTTATATCTTCTTCTTGGATTGATCCTTTGATCATTATGTAGTGACCATCTTTGTCTCTTTTCACAGTCTTTGTTTTAAAGTCTATTTTATCTGATATGAGTATTGCTACTCCTGCTTTCTTTTGGTCCCTATTCGCATGGAAAATCTTTTTCCAGCCCTTCACTTTCAGTCTGTATGTGTCCCTTGTTTTGAGGTGGGTCTCTTGTAGACAACATATGCAGGGGTCTTGTTTTTGTATCCATTCAGCCAGTCTTTGTCTTTTGGTTGGGGCATTCAACCCATTTACGTTTAAGGTAATTACTGATAAGTATGACCCCGTTGCCATTTACTTTATTGTTTTGGGTTCGACTTTATACACCATTTTTGTGTTTCCTGTCTAGAGAATATCCTTTAGTATTTGTTGGAGAGCTGGTTTGGTGGTGCAGAATTCTCTCAGCTTTTGCTTGTCTGAAAAGCTTTTGATTTCTCCTTCATACTTGAATGAGATCCTTGCTGGGTACAATAATCTGGGCTGTAGGTTATTTTCTTTCATCATTTTAAGTATGTCTTGCCATTCCCTCCTGGCTTGAAGAGTTTCTATTGAAAGATCAGCTGTTATCCTTATGGGAATTCCCTTGTGTGTTATTTGTTGTTTTTCCCTTGCTGCTTTTAATATTTGTTCTTTGTGTTTGATCTTTGTTCATTTGATTACTATGTGTCTTGGGGTGTTTCGCCTTGGGTTTATCCTGTTTGGGACTCTCTGGGTTTCTTGGACTTGGGTGATTATTTCCTTCCCCATTTTAGGGAAGTTTTCAACTATTATCTCCTCAAGTATTTTCTCATGGTCTTTCTTTTTGTCTTCTTCTTCTGGGATCCCTATGATTCGAATGTTGTAGTGTTTAATATTGTCCTGGAGGTCTTTGAGATTGTCCTCATTTCTTTTAATTTGTTTTTCTTTTATCCTCTCTGATTCATTTATTTCTACCATTCTATCTTCTAATTCACTAATCCTATCTTCTGCCTCTGTTATTCTACTATTTGTTGCCTCCAGAGTGTTTTTAATTTCACTTATTGCATTATTCATTATATATTGACTCTTTTTTATTTCTTCTAAGTCCTTGTTAAACCTTTCTTGCATCTTCTCAATCCTTGCCTCCAGGCTATTTATCTGTGATTCCATTTTAATTTCAAGATTTTAGATCAATTTCACTATCATTATTCGGAATTCTTTATCAGGTAGATTCCCTATCTCTTCCTCTTTTGTTTGGTTTGGTGGGCATTTATCCTGTTCCTTTATCTGCTGGGTATTCCTCTGTCTCTTCATCTTGTTTAAATTGCTGAGTTTGGGGTGTCCTTTCTGTATTCTGGCAGTTTGTGGAGTTCTCTTTATTGTGGCGTTTCCTCGCTGTGTGTGGGTTTGTACAGGTGGCTTGTCAAGGTTTCCTGGTTAGGGAAGCTTGTGTCGATGTTCTGGTGGATGGAGCTGTATTTCTTCTCTCTGGAATGTAATGAAATGTCCAGTAATGAGTTATGAGATGTCTGTGGTTTTGGGGTGACTTTGGGCAGCCTGTATCTTGAAGCTCAAGGCTGTGTTCCTTTGTTGCTGGAGAATTTGCTTGGTATGTCTTGCCCTGGAACTTGTTGGCTCTTGTGTGGTGCTTGATTTCAGTGTCGGTATGGAGGTGTTTGATGAGCTCCTGTCAATTAATGTTCCTTGGAGTCAGGAGTTCCCTGGAGTCAGGGTTTGGACTTAAGCCTCCTACTTCCAGTTATCGGTCTTAATTTTACAGTAGTTTCAAAACTTCTCCTTCTATACAGCACCACTGATAAAACATCTACGTTAAAGATGAAAAGTTTCTCTACTGTGAGGGTCACTCAGAGAGGTTCACAGCGTTACATGGAGAAGAGAAGAGGGAGGAGGGAGTTAGAGGTGACCCAAATGAGATGAGGTGGAATCAATAGTGGAGAGAGTGAGCTAGCCAGTAGTCACTTCCTTATGTGCACTCCACAACTGGACCGCTCAGAGATGTTCACGGAGTTATACAGGGAAGAGAAGAAGGAGGAAGGAGACAGAGGTGGCCAGAAGGATAAAAGGGGGAAATGAAAAGGAGGGAGACAGATCCAGCCAGTAATCAGTTCCCTAAGTGTTCTCCACCGTCTGGAACACACAGAAATTCACAGAGTTGGGTAGAGTAGAGAGGGGTTAGGGAGGAGATACAGGTGACCTGGTGGAGAAAATGGAGAGTCCAAAGGGAGAGAGAGCAATCAAGCCAGTAATCTAGTACACTAGTGAAAAATGGGTCCTGAAGATTGGGTTCTTAAAGGTATAAAATTGGTAACAAATACATAAAAACAAAAATTAGAAATCTAGAGTAGAGTTTGGAATTTCAAAAATGCGATGTTAATGAAAAGAAGAAGGAAAAGAAAGAGAGAAAAAACGAACAAAGAAAAACTAACAAGGTCGTGAAAGTAATAAAGAAACTACGGGTACAAAATTGATAACTAATACCAAAAAGCAAAAATTAAAAATCTAGAGTAGAGTTTGGAATTTCAAAAATACAACGTTAAAAAAAAAAAAAAAAAAAAAAGAAGAAGAAGAAGAAAAATAAAGAGAGAAAACAAACAAACCAACAAAAACAATGTAGCAAAAATTATAAAGAAAATACAGGTACAAAATTGATATCAAATACCAAAAAGCATAAATTAAAAATCTTGAGTAGAGTTTGGAATTGCAGATATACGATGTTATATAAAAGAAGAAGAGAAAGAAACAGAGGAAAAAAAAAGTCACAGAAATTATGAAAAAAACTATAGGTACAAAATTGATATATATCAAAAGGCTAAAATTAAAAATCTAGAGTAGAGTTTGGAATTTCAAAAATACAATGTTAAAGAAAAGAAGAAAAAGAAAAAAGAAAAAAACAAAACAAAAAAAAACCACGGTCAAAAAATTATAAAATATATATATGAAGTTTGCTGAAGAAGAAAAAAAAAAATAGGGTCTTTTTTTTTTTTTTGCAAAGTAATAGTTATAAAAGTGAAAATTAAAGGACAATAGAGGACTTAAAAAAAATTTTTTTTTAATAAAAAAAAAAGAAAGAAAGATTGATCGTAAAAATAGTAAAAATATATCTAGGTCTTTCTCTGGTTTTGTTGTGAGTACTGTGGGTTCAGTTCATTTTTGGCAGTTCCTTAGTCCGACTTATATTTCTCAAGATCTATAGGCCCCTTCCTATGTACTCCGTAGTAACCACAGGGTTTTAATCTATGGCCTGTAGCTTCCAAGGCGTTTCCCTCTGTTATAGCTTCTTCTGTTTGCTGGTCTCTTCAGTGTCTGGTTCCCGCCCTGACACAAAGGGGACAGTTGAGGACACTATTTTTTTTTTTTTTTTAATTTAGGCTCACTTGTTCAGCCGCGCTGTGGGGAGGGAGGGAGGGATGCTGCAAACAGATAACACTGGCGTGCGCTCGCAGTGCCTCAGCCACACTGGGTCTGCCCCCGCTCACGGCGCGTGTAGCCTCCCTGCCCACACTGCTTGGGCTCTAGGTTGTTCCGCCGGGAACAATCAGAGGCCGGCCCTGAGCTGAGCTCCCAGGTCCAAGCCGCTCAGGTTCAGGCACTCGGGTAGTCCTCAGAGGCGCAGACTCGGTTGGGCCTGTGTTTTGTGTTCTTCCCAGATCCGAGCAGCTCAGGTGATGAGGTGTTTGGCGGGCGCCAATGCTGCGACTTATCGCCTCCCCGCCACTCGGTTATCTGGGTGTAAAACCGGCGCACCTTCTCAGGCAGATGTTGACCGTCCAGACCCCCAAGAAGTTTTAGTTAGCAAAGAAGCCTGCTTACAGTTTTATAGATAGTGTCTCTCTTGGGCTGCGATTGCCCTCTTCCGGCTCTGGCTGCCTGTCACCGGAGGGGGAAGGTCTGCAGCCGGCTATCTCTGTTCAGTCCTTTGTTCTGTGCGCGGGCCTGGCGGTGTCTTAGGTTAGGGCTGGCTTTTCGCGTGGTAGATATCCCACAGTCTGGTTTGCTAGCCCAAATTATTTCGCTCAGATAGCGCTCAGGACATTCGGCCCGATTCTTACTCTAAGGGACACAGCCCGCGCCGCACTTCCCTGCCCAGCCCCCGCTTGCTAATGCCGTGTGCAGGCGTCTGCGCTGCTTCTCTGCTGGGGGAGTTACCGTAGGGCTCACAATCCGCGATTTTTAATTGTTTATTTTTTTTCCCCTCCCTTTTATGTTGCCCTCTGTGCTTCCAAAGCTCGGCACAGATTCGGCAGTGAGAGGGTTTCCTGGTGTTTGGAAACTTCTCTCTTTTTAAGACTCCCTTCCCGGGACGGAACTCCGTCCCTCCCTCTTTTGTCTCTTTTTTTGTCTTTTATATTTTTTCCTACCTCCTTTCGAAGAGTTGGGCTGCTTTTCTGGGTGCCTGATGTCCTCTGCCGGCATTCAGAAGTTGTTTTGTGGAATTTACTCGACGTTTAAATGCTCTTTTGATGAATTTGTGGGGGAGAAAGTGTTCTCCCCGTCCTACTCCTCCGCCATCTTGGCTCCTCCTCCCCCACTGTTACTGTTTTATTAAAAGTTTTCTACTTCCAGTATTTGCACTTTCAACTAATGGAAGAAGGATGCCGTCTATCTAAATGAGACTCATAAGGACTTCCCTGACCCTCCAGCAGTTAAGACTCTGTGCGCCCACTTTAGCAGGGTGCAAGTTCGACCTCTGATCTGGGAATTATGATCCCATATATATGCAGAGTACATCATGAGAAACGCTGGGCTGGAAGAAGCACAAGCTGGAACCAAGATTGCCAGGAGAAATATCAGTAACCTCAGATATGCAGATAACACCACCCTTATGGCAGAAAGTGAAGAAGAACTGAAGAGCCTCTTGATGAAAGTGAAAGAGGAGAGTGAAAAAGTTGGCTTAAAGCTCAATATTCAGAAAATGAAGATCATGGCATCTGGTCCCATCACTTCATGGGAAATAGATGGGGAAACGGTGGAAACAGTGGCAGACTTTATTCTTCTGGGCTCCAAAATCACTGCAGATGGTGACTGCAGCCATGAAATTAAAAGACGCTTACTCCTTGGAAGAAAAGTTATAACCAACCTAGACAGCATATTGAAAAGCAGAGACATTACTTTGCCAACAAAGGTACATCTAATCAAGGGTATGGTTTTTCCAGTGGTCATGTATAGATGCGAGAGTTGGGCTGTGAAGAAAGCTGAGCACCGAAGAATTGATGCTTTTGAACTGTGGCGTTGGAGAAGACTCTTGAGAGTCCCTTGGACTGCAAGGAGATCCAACCAGTCCATTCTAAAGGAGATCAGCCCTGGGTGTTCTTTGGAAGGAATGATGCTAAAGCTGAAACTCCAGTACTTTGGCCACCTGATGCAAAGAGTTGACTCACTGGAAACGACTGATGCTGGGAGGGATTGGGGGCAGGAGGAAAAAGACACAACAGAGGATGAGATGGCTGGATGGCATCACTGACTCGATGGACGTGAGTTTGAGTGAACTTTGGGAGATGGTGATGGACAGGGAGGCCTGGTGTGCTGCGATTCATGAGGTCGCAAAGAGTTGGACAGGACTGAGCGATTGAACTGAACTGAACTGATGCCATGCAGCATGGCTAAAAATAATAGTAACAATAATGAACAGAGACTTACCATAGATTTCTAATTGCTAATTATGTACTATCTGTTATTAAAGATTATGTTTATTTTTGTCCAGTCTGGAGTTTTCTCCTGACTCAGATAATATACACAACAATGAATCAGGTACACTTAATCAGACATCCTCAATTTACATTTTCATCAAAGTTGATCATTCTAATGGAGCTTATTCTCCATTATCATCTTTAATGTCCCATACAAAGGTCCATTACTTCACCTATTAATTGGTAAATGTAAACTATATGGGAACAGATTTAGGAACAGATTGTGAGGCATATAATAAAATCATTAAAAACCTCTGTACTCAGAATTGAATTTTTCTGGTGTATAATCCAGTGCTTCGGGACCTTTGAGTCAGGCTGAGAGGGGACAATCTGTCCTCATTCTGGAGAGATAGGGTGCATCTTAGCAGTAATTGGGGGTTGTTGATGAGGCCTTTCAAGATGCACTGTCAAGAGGAAGGCTGCTTCCTACAGGGATTTCTTCCTTACTGGTGTATGTTGAGAAACTCTCCTGCCTTTAACACAGTTTTGGATGGGGAACAGAAGACCTTATTTATGAGATTATCTAAGACTCAGAGAGCTGCTGCTTTCCCTAGCCAACTCTCCAATGGGAAATAATGAACAGAATTTTGGGGTTCTGGGAGACAGACTTTAGGAAGCAGAGCTTCTTTTGAATGCAATTCTCTCTTTATGAAATAGTAGAAATATAACTGGAAACACAACATATGACTAGACACTGTAGAACAACAGTATAAGGGATTAAACACAGAAGTTTTGATTCTACCACAGGAGGCTCATAACTTCAAAGAAAACACTTTAAAGAAGTGAGTGAGGAATACTTCCAACTCATTTCCAATGTTAAAAAGTTTACAGAGAGGTGTATAAGTTATCTGTTATCACAATAATGCTGTGTTCCAAATGCACCAATGTTATTTGTCTTAAAAAGATATTCCCTTACTATTTGTCCTAAGTCTATGGATTGACTGGGTGTTTCTGCTGATCTGGGTCAGGTTTTGGTGGTCTTGGCCAGGCTCAGTCATGTGAGTATAGTCAGCCAATGTGTGGGCTGGGAGCTGGTCTGTCTAGGTGGCCTTAGCTGGGATGTCGGTCTCTCTCCTATAAATCCAGAAGACTAAGGCATGTTCTCAAGAGAACAGGAGGACATCTCAAGCAAATCACTGACCAAGGTAAATCAGATGAGCAAGCCCACCATCAGAGAAGGGGCTACAAAGTCACAGGAAAAAGAATAAGGACACATTAACCAGGGACCTTAGTGCACTCAATGGACAAAGGGTCTTTTAGGAACTAATTCTAAACAGAATCATTAACAGTGGTTGAGCCAAGGCTTCCTGTGACTAAAATAAGTGAAATACACTTTCATTAGACCACATATAAGTTAAACAAAGGGGACTAGCACAATTGGAGTTAGTTATTCTCATCTTTAGAGATGTGTCCTCATTAAATTTTGCCAAGTTTATTATATATCAGAAAGAGTATAGAGGTGAGAAGATTGTGAGTGATAAGTAATCTAATCTGCCAGTGATATGGACTGCTAAATGCTAAAAAAATATGCATTTCTAAAGGTTACAACATTCATAATCACCAACCAAGTCAGGAAAACTGAAGCTAGAAGTTGAAAGTGAAAGTTGTTCAGTCATGTCTGACTGTTTGCAACCCCATGGACTGTACAGTCCATAGAATTCTCCAGGCCAGAATACTGGAGTGGGTAGCCTTTCACTTCTCCAGGGGATCTTCCCAGCCCAGGGATTGAACCCAGGTCTCCCGCATTGCTGGCAGATTCTTTACCAGCTGAGCCACCAGGGAAGCCAGAGGTTGGCATAGCAAAATTTCCCATGGTTTATGTGATTACAAATTAGACTATTAAATGAAGAGCTTACTATATGATATAAAAGTGGAAAAGTTAATGCCCCCCTAAAGGCTTTCAGTTCTACACTTACTGACTCTTGAGAGTTTAAATTTTTAACCTGTCACTGCTGCATTCAAGAAGATTTTGCATTTAATTATTTTGGCAGGAAAGTAAGAAGGAGGAACAGAAGGAGGAAGTAAGAGAAAAAGGGAGGAGGAAGGAAAGGAGAAAGGGAGGATGCTGAGAGGATAAAAATTGAGCATATCTCTCCTCAAAGCTCACTTTCTGATAGTTAATGTTGCCTGTTTCATCCTGACTCACAGCTTCCTACAGGGAGCCTGTGAAGGAGTCCTTTCTGCTTCTCCAGCTTTCCAACTGAAAGGACAGGTAGAGAATGTTATCAGGCTCTGGGTTGATTTATCAAGAGGACTATTCATTCCCCCCAAAAAATAGTTGGCCATATATTGCTATCATTCATAAGTCCAGCTGCAAACTATTCTACATCATATGTCTGGGTTCACTTGGCATTTTAGACAACAATTCTAAAATATGACACATTCTTGAATAGTGTCTTCGCAATTTTCCCTCTCCTGTCCTCCCTGGCCAAAGGATCAAGGCCAAAGCTTGGAAAACACCTATCTGAAACATTCTCCTACTCCCAGATTTGTTCACTGTCCTGTAGAGCAGTAGTGGAATTCCACAGTGGAAAATGTGAATGACATTGCTTCCTGACAGAAAATTTCTTTCTGGGATCACAACTTCCCTCAACCTCTTGCAAGGCCAAGAACTGATGAGATGTGGAGTAATTTTTTAGAACATAGGAAAAACATATTTGGAAACTGACTTTAACTTAAAAGTTTCTTCTCATTCAAAACAGTATGAACTGGACAATATTCTAGTTCCTGTGGTTAGAGATGTGACTAAACACAGACCCTGCCTTGAACATCGAGTTTTTAAAAGTCAACTAAAACATCACTGTAGGTGATTAGCAGTGGCCCAGGTGGAAAGAGAGCAACTAGCCCTAAGGAAGATAAAAGATCAAGGAGAATCCACCAGCCCTGTTGAATCCTGGTTGAAGACACAGAGTGGTGGAAAAAGCACCTTCCCCACATGTGACAGCCAGCCTAGTGTGTAATCCCAGTGAACCAAAGCGTGCAACCTGGGACAAGTTACTTCACCACTCTGATCTTACTTTACTAGTAGGCTAAATGGGATTAATGGGAGACACAACCTCATAGGCTTTTGTAGGTGTTGATCTATATAAAGTGTCTGGGACAGTAACTGTAAATAGTGATCATTTAATAAACATTAGGTATCATTACTAACTGTTGTTGCTAAAATGTATTTAGTACTGCAGGGTATTACCCTAGCATGTTGCAAGCCATATCTTAAAACCCTTGATCTGAATATCATCACTATTATCTCCATTTGGCAGATGAGGATACCAAGGCACACAAGAGTTAATACAATCTGAACTTCGGTCTTACTTCAACTCCCTTACTCTTCATAGTGATTAAATGGTTCTGTTACTGCTATTACTTTAACCATACGTCTCTCTTCTGAGCCTATGATTCCTTACAGTCAGCAAGTTGAAACTGTGAGACTGGAAGTGGAGGGCACGTACAATGAAGCAGTATGAAGTACCAGTGAACAATTTGGTGGTAAGAAAAATATAAAGTCACATGTGAGTGAAAGTATAACAGTCTGGAATCATTTAGTATAGGGGCAAATAAACTGAGTAATTCAATGGCACTTAAAGCTAATACTATATAAGAAAACAGTACAATAGGGAATTGTATATTAATGATGCTAAAATATCAAAAGAAAGTCAAATTATGTTCAGAGTTCTGTTTAAGAAATGAGGGAAGTATTAAATATTTTAAATAAAATTTCCTTTCAAAAATAAAGTTCTAAAATTTATGGTAATTAAAAAAATAAATTCCACTTATATATTTAAAAATCTAATTTTTAGATGGTGATACACAGAGTAACGGTCAAATTATAGGTTTGTAATGTCTTTAAAAATTCCTCTGGCCCCACTCCTATATTTTGAAGTAAGGGAACAAAGACTCAGAAAGGTTAACTTATCTAGAGTCATACAATTAATTAGTACCAGAGCTGGGACTTGAGCTTTGAATAGTTACTGAAAATGCTTATAGTTTGATCAATTGGTTGAGATCAGTTTGGATCTCAACTTTGAAATCATAGGGAGCTTTCAAAAATCATAATGCTTAAGCCACACCAGACTTTCATATTTTTAAAGCTCCTCAAGTGATTCCGATGTATTGAGAACCACTGATCAATAATAATTTTATGGTACATCTACTAAGAGCCATGCAATGTCTTAAGCATTGGGAATACAGGAAAGAATAACACAGCTCTTACCCTCTGGATGCTTACATCCAGCAGATAAGCATATGAACTGATGACCATAAATCAATATGATCGATGCTAGGATCATATTTACACTTTGGAATTACTAGGGGACCTTTTGAAATAACCAGAATCTCTAGGGGTGGGGCATGAGCAGTGGGTGTATTTTAAAGCTCCCCACGCCTCAGATATGCAGATGACACCACTCTTATGGCAGAAAGTGAAGAGGAACTAAAAAGCCCCTTGATGAAAGTGAAAGAGGACAGTGAAAAAGTTGGCTTAAAGCTCAACATTCAGAAAACGAAGATCATGGCATTCCGTCCCATCACTTCATGGCAAATAGATGGGGAAACAGTGGAAACAGTGGCAGACTTTATTTTTCTGGGCTCCAAAATCACTGCAGATGGTGATTGCAGCCATGAAATTAAAAGACGTTTACTCCTTGGAAGCAAAGTTATGACCAACCTAGATAGCATATTGAAAAGCAGAGACATTACTTTGCCAACAAAGGTCCATCTAGTCAAGGCTATGGTTTTTCCAGTGGTCATGTATGGATGTGAGAGTTGGATTGTGAAGAAAGCTGAGCACCGAAGAATTGATGCTTTTGAACTGTGGCGTTGGAGAAGACTCTTGAGAGTCTTTTGGACTGCAAGGAGATCCAACCAGTCCATTCTAAAGGAGAGCAGCCCTGGGTGTTCTTTGGAAGGAATGATGCTAAAGCTGAAACTCCAGTACTTTGGCCACCTCATGCGAAGAGTTGACTCATTGGAAAAGACTCTGATGCTGGGAGGGATTGGGGGCCAGAGGAGAAGGGGACCACAGAGGATGATATGGCTGGATGGCATCACTGACTCGATGGACGAGAGTCTGAGTGAACTCCGGGATTTGGTGATGGACAGGGAGGCCTGGAGTGCTGCAATTCATGGGGTCGCAGAGAGTCAGACACGACTGAGTGACTAAACTGAACTGAGGCCAAGTTTTGAGAAGTACTACAATAGACAAAAATGTCCTACCAAAATAGCCCTCTGGTCTGTGGAAGTTAAGAGATACAATGTATTTGGCCAGGAGATGGATGAGAAAAGTGTTATTCAGGCAAAAAGCTCAGACATGGAGACATGAGACATCATCAAATGTCTAGGAAACTACAGGTTATTTGGGACATCTGGCAAGTCCAGTGAGATGAAGGAGTGGACAGAAGATAAATTAGACTGTACTGAAGCTAGAGGCTAGAGTGTGATAGTTTAGCATTCTACATTGAGGAGCTTGAAATTTACCTCTAAGCTGGCTTTAAAAATTAAATATATAACCATAATTTGTACTTACTACATACACTTATCACTCTCATAGCTAATATTTCAAGGCATGATTACACTGTGGGAGAGGTTCTTTGTTAACTCAGTCTTCTTGATAATTTCTGTTTCTTTTTGGCTATTTGTCAGATCTAATTAGATTCTGATTGCATTTGCCCATAATGTAGCTGATAAAGAGTATGTACTAAGAAAAAGCAAACTTCTAGTTCCACTATTGTCTTATTATTTTTTTGCAAGTCACTTGCCCATTTTGTGAGGGGTTCATTTGGTTAAAATTGGAAGGCATAACCTATAAATATAGTTAAGCAAATTCACAAAGGCACTGCTTTCTACCACTCTGTGTTGTAGAATTCCCTCTTTCCTTTGGTTACCTCAATCCAAACGTGACACAGAGACAAAATATGAGTGACAGTGTCACTCTATATTGAACAATAATATATCTTTACTTCTTAATTATTTTCAACTATGTATGTTTGTGTGTGGTAGCATTTCTTCCTTTACCCAATCCAGTCACCTTGAACATTCTCTTTGAAAAACACTGCCACAGTGATAGAGGGTACACCATGGAAGAGTTCATGACTCAAAGAGTGAAAAGATCATTGATGGCAACTACAAAGAAGAACATCCAATACTGAAGGTGGGAAACCAATTAGAAAGCTCTGGCAAAGGATAAAGTGAGCAAGAATTAGACTAAGGATGAACAAGTCAGTGATAGCAAGAATAAAGAGAAAAGGGAATATTCTAGAAATATTGAGATAAAAGATAACAATTCCCATGAATTTGAGTGTAAGAGAAAAGTGATGTATCAATTTTGGCTCCATGTTTTCTTCCATACCTTTATGGAAGAAAGCAAATTATCAAATAAACAATGACAACAACACTGGCAAAGGTATCAGTAACTGGCTTTGTGTTAACACATCAATTTCCAAAGCTTTGAAGGCTTTTATATTTCCTCTTAATTTTTTAGAATCTATTCATTGATTATCACTGATAATAAAGTCAATACAAACTCAGAGAAGCTTATTTCTTACAAATATGTGAGAAGCAGATGAAAACTCCATCTTTGCACCATCAATCAGAGCAAACTAGCTCTTTCCAGCACCCTCCACTCTTTAGAGAGATTTAAACAATGAGTCACAATCAAATGAACAGATGAGCCTTCCAATCAGTATCAGTATCTTAACCACTACAGACACAACTGGTCATGGTAATGCATTACATATTTTTCATGTTGTGTGTATATGCCTAGTTTGTTAGAACTCAGATTTCTTTTTCACTTAAACGGGTGTCATCCCAATAATGTTATTCACTGTTAGCAATGACTCCCTGTGCTATATCACAAACACAGGATATGATGCATATGGTTCCAGGAAGGAATTGGCAGGATAATATCTTCCTCTATCATGTGAGCAATTACCTGCTGCTAAGTCACTTCAGTCGTGTCCGACTCTGTGCAGCCCCATAGACGGCAGCCAACCAGGCTCCGTTGTCCCTAGGATTTTCCAGGCAAGAACACTGGAGTGGGTTGCCATTTCCTTCTCCAATGCATGAAAGTGAAAAGTGAAAGTGAAGACGCTCAGTCGTGTCCGACTCTTCGCAACCCCATGGACTGCAGCCTACCAGGCTCCTCCATCCATGGGATTTTCCAGGCAAGAGTACTGGAATGGCTTGCCATTGCCTTCTCCAGAGCAATTACCTACTTTTCCTTTATTTCCTTTCGTCTTTTTCCCTGTGACATACAATATGCATAGTTAACATACAGCTGTGCTGAGTTATGACACTAGATATTTCCATCTTAGGAATGTTAAGTGCTGATACTAAACTTTGCAAACTCAGCTCTGCTATCTCAAACTGAATTGAGAATGAGAAAGTAGTATCTTTTTTTAGGTATTGCATTATATTATATGATCACAAATACCAGTTTATGTTACATTTTCAATAAATAATATACACTAGTTGCTAAATGGAAACAAGATGTAAAACTTCTCACCTTAGAAGAGTCATAAAACTGTTAAGAAGATTGTAAGAAAAGTGAAAGTGTTAGTTGCTCAGTCTGTAGCTCGCCAGGCTCCTCTGTTCATGGAATTCTCCAGGCAAGAATACTTGAATGGGTTGCCATTTCCTTCTCCAGGGGATCTGCCTGAAACAGGGATTGAACCCAGGTCTCCCACATTGTGCGTAGATTCTTTACTGTTTGATCCACCAGGGGAGCTTCTCTGACAAAGGGGAACATCACTATTCGACCTCTCCAGTAATTCTGCAACCACAGAGAATATAACTTTTACTCTTTTAGAAGTATTAAGAAGCAGTCTTTTATCCTCTTCATCTCTAGCTATAAAGTTGAATGATTCGTGTAATTAATGAGATAGCACTGATGTGATGTCTATTGGTACATATGTATCAGTTGGACACAAAGTTAAGATTTGCATATGCCTATGACCACCTGAATGGTCTAGAGGTTTTCCCCACTTTCTTCAATTAAAGTCTGAATTTGGCAATAAGGAGTTGATGATCTGAGCCACAGTCAGTTCCCAGTCTTGTTTTTGCTGACTGTATAGAGCTTCTCCATCTTTGGCTGCAAAGAATATAATCAATCTGATTTTGGTGTTGATCATCTGATGATGTCCATGTGAGGAATCTTCTCCTGTGTTCTTGGAAGAGGGTGTTTGCTATGACAAGTGCATTCTCTTGGCAAAACTCTATTAGACTTTGCCCTGCTTCATTCCATATTCCAAGGCCAAATTTGCCTGTTACTCCAGCTGTTTCTTGACTTCCTACTTTTGCATTCCAGTCCCCTAGTGAAAAGGATATCTTTTTTGGGTGTTAGTTCTAAAGCTCTTGTAGGTCTTCATAAAACCGTTCAACTTCAGCTTCTCCAGCATTACTGGTCACAGCATAGACTTGGATTATTGTGATATTGAAGGGTTTGCCTTGGAAACGAACAGAGATCATTTTGTCGTTTTTGAGATTGCATCCAAGTACCACATTTCAGACTCTTTTGTTGACTATGATGGCTACTCCACCCTTCTAAGGGATTCCTGCCTGCAGTAGTAGATATAATGGTCATCTGAGTTAAATTCACCCATTCCAATCCATTTTAGTTTGTTGAGTCCTAGAATGTCAATGTTCACTCTTGCCATTTCATGTTTGACCACTTCCAATTTGCCTCGATTCATGGACCTAACATGCCAGGTTTCTATGTAATATTGCTCTTTACAGCATCGAACCTTGCTTCCATCACTGATCACATCCACAGATGGGTATTGTTTTTGCTTTGGCTCAGTCAAACAGAGTATCTGATTAACTATGGACAGAGGTTCATGACACTGTACAAGGGACAGGGATCAAGACAATCCCAAAGAAAAAGAAATGCATAAAAGCAAAATAACTGTCTGAGGAGGCCTACAAATAGCTGTGAAAAAAAGAGAAGTGAAAAGCAAAGAAGAAAGGAAAGATATACCCATTTGAGTGCCGAGTTCCAAAGAATAGCAAGGAGAGATTAGAAAGGCTTCCTAAGTGATCAGTGCAAAGAAATAGAGGAAAACAATAGAATGGGAAACACTACAGATCTCTTCAAGAGATACCAAGGGAACAATTCATGCAAAGATGGGCTCAATAAAAGGCAGAAATGGTACGGACCTAACAGAAGCAGAAGATATTAAGAAGACGTTGGAAGAATGCACGGAAGAACTGTAGACAAGAGATCTTCATGACACAGATATCATGATGGTGTGATCACTCACCTAGAGCCAGACATCCTGCAATGTGAAGTCAAGTGGGCTTTGGAAGCATCACTACGAATAAAGCTAGTGAAGGTGATGGAATTCCAGTTGAGCTATTTCAAATCCTAAAAGATGATGCTGTGAAAGTGCTGCACTCAATACACCAGCAAATTTGAAAAACTCAGCACTGGCCACAGGACTGGAAAAGGTCAGTTTTCATTCCAATCCCAAAGAAAGCCAGTGCCAAAGAATGCTCAAACTACTGCACAGTTGCACTCATCTCATATGCTAGTAAACTAATGCTTAAAATTCTCCAAGCCAGGCTTCAGCAATATGTCAACTGTGAACTTCCAGATGTGCTTGCTGATTTTAAAAAAGACAGAGGAACCAGAGATCAAATTGCCAACATCCGCTGGATCATCAAAAAAGCAAAAGAATTCCAGATAAACATGTATTTTTGTTTTACTGACTATGCCAAAGCCTTTGACTGTGTGGATCACAAATAACTGTGGAAAATTCTGAAACAGATAGGAATACCACACCACCTGAGCTGCCTCTTGATAAATCTGTATGCAAGTCAGGAAGCAACAGTTAGAACTGGACATGGAACAACAGACTGGTTCCAAATCTGGAAAGGAATATGTCAAGGCTATATATTGTCACACAGCTTATTTAACTTATACACAGAGTACATCATGAGAAACACTGGGCTGGAAGAAGCATAAGCTGGAATCAAGATTGCAGGGAGAAATATCAATAACCTCAGATATGTAGATGACACCATCCTTATGGCAGAAAGTGAAGAAGACTAAAGAGCCTCTTGATGAAAGTGAAAGGGGAGAGTGAAAAAGTTGGCTTAAACCTCAACATTCAGAAAACGAAGATCATGGCATCCAGTTCCATCACTTCATGGAAAATACATGGGGAAACAGTGGAAACAGTGGCAGACTTTATTTTTTGGGGCTCGAAAATCACTGCAGATGGTTACTGCAGCCAAGAAATTAAAAGACGCTTGCTCCTCAGAAGGAAAGTTATGACCAACCTAGACAGCATTTTAAAAAGCAGAGACATTACTTTGCCAACAAAGGTCTGTCTAGTCAAGGCTATGGTATTTCCAATAGTCATTTATGGATGTGAGAGTTGGAGTATAAAGAAAGCTGAGCACTGAAGAATTGATGCTTTTGAACTGTGGTGTTGGAGAAGACTCTTGAGAGTCCCTTGCACTGCAAGGAGATCCAACCAGTCCATCCTAAAAGAGATCAGTCCTGAGTGTTCATTGGAAGGACTGATGTTGAAGCTGAAACTCCAATGTTTTGCCCACCTGAAGCAAAGAGCTGACTCATTTGAAAAGACCCTGATGCTGGGAAAGATAGAGGGCAGGAGGAGAAGGGGACGACAGTGAGGCTTCCTGTCAAGCATAAAAAACACAAGGACAGGTGATCATCAGTTCTGTTCAGTTCAGTTGTTCAGTCGTGTCCGATTCTGCAACCCCATGGACCATAGCATGCCAGGCCTCACTGTCCATCACCAACTCCCGGAGTTTACCCAAACTCATGTCCATTGAGTCGGTGATGCCATCCAACCATCTCATCCTCTGTCATTTGTGGTTTTCTCTGTATTATTTCACACATACTGGTGTAGAAGTTGAGATTCAAAGTGGGACAAGTATCAGAAAGACCACTTTGGCCTCGGGCCCAGTAAAGAAGGCTGCTACCAATTTGTGATATTAATTGTTACCCTGCAAGATAATCATGATGGTGTTATCACTCACCTAGAGCCAAACATCCTGGAATGTGAAGTCAAGTGGGCCTTAGAAAGCATCACTACGAACAAAGCTAGTGGAAGTGATAGAATTCCAGTAGAGCTATTTCAAATCCTAAAAGATGATGCTGTGAAAGTGCTGCACTCAATATGTCAGCAAATTTGGAAAACTCAGCAGTGGCCACAGAACTGAAAAAGATCAGTTTTCATTCCAATCCCTAAGCAAGGCAATGCCAAAGAATGCTCAAACTACCGCACAATTGCACTCATCTCACACGCTAGTAAAGTAAAATTCTTAAAAGAAGTACAATATAAACTCTTAAAAGGAGTACAATAAAACCAGCAAGAACATCTGGAAGTTCACAGTTCATGTATTGCTGAAGCCTGGCTTGGAGAATATTAAGCTTTAGGAATAGGAAAAGGAGTACGTCAAGGCTGTATATTGTCACCCTGCTTATTCAACTTATATGCAGAGTACATCATGAGAAACGCTGGGCTGGAAGAAGCACAAGCTGGAATCAAGATTGCCAGGAGAAATATCAATAACCTCAGATATGCAGATGACACCACCCTTATGGCAGAAAGTGAAGAAGAACTAAAGAGCATCTGGATGAAAGTGAAAGAGGAGAGTGAAAAAGTTGGCTTAAAGCTCAACATTGAGAAAATTAAAATCACGGCATCCGATCCTATCACTTCATGGCAAATAGATGGGGAAACAGTGGCTGACTTTGTTTTTCTGGGCTCAAAAAACACTGCAGATGGTGACTGCAGCCAAGAAATTAAAAGACACTTACTCCTTGGAAGCAAAGTTATGACCAATCTAGATAGCATATTAAAAAGCAGAGATGTTACTTTGCCAACAAAGGTCCATCTAGTCAAGGCTATGGTTTTTCCAGTAGTCATGTATGGATGTGAGTTGGACTATAAAGAAAGCTGAGCACCGATGAAATGATGCTTTTGAACTATGGTGTTGGAGAAGACTCTTGAGAGTCCCTTGGACTGCAAGGAGATCCAACCAGTCCATCCTAAAGGAGATCAGTCCTTGGTGTTCTTTGGAAGGACTGATGTTGAAGCTGAAACTCCAATACTTTGGCCACCTGATGTGAAGAGCTAACTCATTGGAAAAGACCCTGATGCTGAGAAATATTGAGGGCAGGAGGAGAAGGGGACTATAGAGGTGAGATGCTTGGATGGCATCACCGACTCAATGGACATGGGTTTGGGTGGACTCCGGGAGTTGGTGATGGACAGGGAGGCCTGGTGTGCTGCAGTTCATGGGGTCGAAAAGAGTCGGACACGACTGAGCGACTGAATTGAACTGAATCTCCAATAGCAGGGTCAGGCAGTGAATGCTGGCAGTTTAGTTAAGCAAGAGTAGGCAAGGTTACAAGGGATGAAGCTGCCAGGAATACCACAGCAAAGATTTGGCTTTATCTTTTCTAGTGGTTCTCCTTGGAAGGAAAGTTATGACCAACCGAGGCAGCATATTAAAAAACAGAGACATTACTTTGCCAACAAAGGTCCATCTAGTCAAGGCTATGGTTTTTCCAGTAGTCATGTATGGATGTGGGAGTTAGACTATAAAGAAAGCTGAGCACCAAAGAATTGATGCTTTTGAACTGTGGTGTTGGAGAAGACTCTTGAGAGTCCCTTGGACAGCAAGGAGATCCAACCAGTCCATTGTAAAGGAGATCAGCCCTAAGTGTTCATTGGAAGGACTAATGTTGAAGCTGAAACTCCAGTACTTTGGCCACCTGATGTGAAGAGCTGACTCATTTGAAAAACCCTGAGGCTAGGAAAGATTGGCAGGAGGAGAAGGCGACAGCAGAGGATGATATGGTTGGATGGCATCACCAACTCAATGGATATGAGTTTGAGTAAACTCCGGGAGTTGGTGATGGACAGGGAGGCCTGGCATGCTTCAGTCCATGGGGTCGAAAAGAGTTGGACATGACTCAGTGACTAAACTGACTGAACTGAGTGGTTCTCAAACTTTAGTAAGCATGAGAATTCCTTGGGGAGCATGTCACAAGTCAGATTCCTGGGCACCACCAGAGTTTCTGAATCAATAGCTCTCAGATGGGACTCAGAATTTGCTCCAACAAAACCCCAGGTGTTGCTGATACTGCCAGCCCTCAAACCACACTTTGAGTAACATTGACTTTGCAATCCTCGATACCTAATTAGAAGGTAAAATGGTCTCAAGAAAGGTAGACCCAGATATTGCCATCTCCCAAAAGACAGGTATAAGGTACAGAAAATCTCTTCCTTGAGACCAATCAGTACAAATGTGTCTGGGAGGCAATAGTGCAACTTCATGTTTCCAAAAAAAAAAAAAAGATATCTAGTAGATTGATGACAAAGGTCTGTAGAGTCAAAACTATGGTTTTTCCACTAGTCATCTATGGATGTGACAGTTGGACCATAAAGAAGGATGAGTGCCAAAGAATTGATTTTTTCAAACTGTGGTACTAGAGAAGACTCTTGAGAGTCCCTTGGACAGCAAGGAGATCAAATCAGTCAATCCTAAAGGAATTAAACTCTGAATATTTTTTAAAAGGACTGTTGGCTAAAGCTGAAGCTCCAATACTTTAGCCACCTAATGTGAAGAGCTGTCTCACTGGAAAAGACCCTGACGCTGGGAAAAGACTGAGGGCAGGAGGAGAAGACGGCGACAGAGGATGAGATGTTTGGATAGCATCACAGACTCAATGGACATGAATTTGAGCAAACTCCAGGAGATAATGAAGGACAGGGAAGCCTGATATGCTGCAGTCCATGGGAATGCAAAGAGTCAGACACGACTTAGCAACTGAACACACACACACAGTAGATTGTGTCAGTGGCCCGATTCTTCAGCCCTCCTTGTATGTATCTCTTTTATCCCATATGATTTTTCAATTCATCCTGCTAGATAAGCAAAGTATATTTCCCTATCTTTGGCCTTGGGTTTGACCACATGACTTTCTTTGGCCAATGAAATGTTAGCAGGTGTGTTGTGACCACAGGCTTGAAAAGCCCTTACCTTGCTGGCCTTCTCTCCTGTGGCTCTTATTACATGCCCCTGCTAGCTGACAGGTTTCAGCAAAAGGAGGGTGAGAGACTTGGGAAGCAAGGTATATCTGCCAGACTGAGCCCAGCTTACATCAGCCAACTGATCCCCAGACATCTGAGTGAGTTCAGCCAAGAGCAACAGAGCCAGCCTGCTAGGATCAGCTTCTTTCAGTCAACCCTCAGTCGACTGACAACAGATCTACAAGAATAGAGACTTGTATATTAGCCACTGAGTTTGACATGGTTTTCATGCAACATGTTTTGTGACACTAGCAAAATGATGTAGCATCCATAAGGTTATCTTTGGTAGCCAGGACTTGGCAAATAGCAGGAGGCATCCACCGCCATACAGAACTGAAATCTGAACAGACCTGTGAGGTTCATAAGGACTACTTTCTAGAGTCATACCTCAGGAGACTTTAGAAATTAAGAATAAATCTTCAGGAAGTCCTAGACCCAATTCTGTGATTTTTTTAATTGAAAAACTGAGGCTCAAAGAAAATATGGTATCAAACATAGTATCAATAACAGGTTAGAACCAGGTTTCTAAAACCTGAGCTTTGTTTTCAGACTTTACGGTTTTTTTCTTTTGAAAGGAAGGTAAACCTTTTTTGAAAACTGCCAAGACAGTCATCCAATACTGTGTTTCCCACTTCCATTCATTTGCTCAAGCCTATGAAAATGTCACTAATAATTAGGATTAGAAGGAATTAAAGTTCATATTTTTAGGATACTTATTATACCAGAGCTGATAGTAACCGTGACCAATAAGAATGATAATAACAATAATGCCCTGCAAAGAAAACAAATTATACCATTAGGTGAGAAGCATTTGTAAATAAGAGATAGAACCATATGCAGTATGTTTTCATTTCTTTCTTGTTTACACTGTTGTTCAAAAAAAATTTAAATAAGCTATATTATTTTTATAAGGATAACTTTTTTTAAAAACTGGGCATTGATATTTCTTGCTTTTGTTTTCCTTAGAAAGTGTGGAGGGAGGAGGAGCCAAGATGGCGGAGGAGTAGGACGGGGAGAACACTTTCTCCCCCACAAATTCATCAAAAGAGCATTTAAACGTCGAGTAAATTCCACAAAACAACTTCTGAATGCCGGCAGAGGACATTAGGCACCCAGAAAAGCAACCCAACTCTTCGAAAGGAGGTAGGAAAAAATATAAAAGACAAAAAAAGAGACAAAAGAGGGAGGGACGGAGTTCCGTCCTGGGAAGGGAGTCTTAAAAAGAGAGAAGTTTCCAAATACCAGGAAACCTTCTCACTGCTGAATCTGTGCCGAGCTTTGGAAGCACAGAGGGCAACATAACAGGAAGAAAAAAATAAATAAACAATTAAAAATCGCAGATTGCGAGCCCTACGGTAAATCCCCCAGCGGAGAAGCAGTGCAGATGCCTGCACAAGCCATTAGCAAGCAGGGGCTGGGCAGGGAAGCACGGCGCGGGCTGCGTCGCTTAGAGTAAGAATCTGGCCCAAATGTCCTGAGCGCTATCTGAGCGAAATAATTTGGGCTAGCAAACCAGACTGTGGGATATCTACCACGCAAAAAGCCAGCCCTAACCTAAGACACCGCCAGGCCCGTGCACGTAACAAAGGACTGAACAGAGATAGCCGGCTGCAGACCTTCCCCCTCCGGTGACAGGCAGCCAGAGCCAGAAGGGGTCAATCACCAGAGAGACACTATCTATAAAACTGTAAGCAGGCTTCTTTGCTAACTAAAACTTCTTGGGGGTCTGGACGGTCAACATCTGCCTGAGAAGGTGCGCCGGTTTTACACCCAGATAACCGAGTGGCGGGGAGGCGATAAGTCGCAGCATTGGCGCTCGCCAAACACCTCATCACCTGAGCTGCTCGGACCTGGGAAGAGCACAAAACGCAGGCCCAACCGAGTCTGTGCCTCTGAGGACTACCCGAGTGCCTGAACCTGAGCAGCTTGGACCTGGGAGGTCAGTCCAGGGCCGGCCTCTGATTGTTCCTGGCGAAACAACCTAGAGCCTGAGCAGTGTGGGCAGGGAGGCTACACGCGCCGTGAGAGGGGGCAGACCCAGTGTGGCACTGCGAGCGCACGCCAGTGTTATCTGTTTGCAGCATCCCTCCCTCCCTTCCCACAGCGCGACTGAACAAGTGAGCCTAAAAAAAAAAAAAAAAAAAAAGTGTCCTCCACCGTCTCCTTTGTGTCAGGGTGGAAACCAGACACTGAAGAGACCAGCAAACAGAAGAAGCTATAACACAGGGAAACGCCTTGGAAGCTACAGGCCATAGATTAAAACCCTGTGGTTACTATGGACTACATAGGAAGGGGCCTATAGATCTTGAGAAATATAAGTCGGACCAAGGAACTAGCCAAAAATAAACTGAACCCACAATACTCACAACAAAACCAGAGAAAGACCTAGATATATTTTTACTATTTTTACGATCAATCTTTCTTTCTTTTTTTTTTAATTTTTTTTTTAAAACTTTAAGTCCTCTATTGTCCTTTAATTTTCACTTTTATAACCTATTACTTTGCAAAAAAAAAAAAAAAAAGACCCTATTTTTTTTCTTCTTCAGCAAACTTCATATATATTTTTTATAATTTTTTGACCATGTTTTGTTTATTTTTTCTTTTTTTTCTTTTCTTTAACATTGTATTTTTGAAATTCCAAACTCTACTCTAGATTTTTAATTTTAGCCTTTTGGTATATGTTATCAATTTTGTACCTATAGTTTTTTTTATAATTTCTGTGACTTTTTTTTCCCTCTGTTTCTTTCTCTTCTTCTTTTATATAACATCGTGTATCTGCAATTCCAAACTCTACTCAAGATTTTTAATTTATGCTTTTTGGTATTTGATATCAATTTTGTACCTGTATTTTCTTTATAATTTTTGCGACATTGTTTTTGTTGGTTTGTTTGTTTTCTCTCTTTATTTTTCTTCTTCTTTTTTTTTAACATTGTATTTTTGAAATTCCAAACTCTACTCTAGATTTTTAATTTTTGCTTTTTGGTATTAGTTATCAATTTTGTACCTGTAGTTTCTTTATAATTTTCGCGACCTTGTTTTTCTTTGTTCGTTTTTTCTCTCTTTCTTTTCCTTCTTCTTTTCTTTAACATCGTATTTTTGAAATTCCAAACTCTACTCTAGATTTTTAATTTTTGCTTTTATGTATTTGTTACCAATTTTGTACCTTTAAGAACCCAATCTTCAGGACCCATTTTTCACTAGGGAGCGAGATTACTGGCTTGACTGCTCTCTCTCCCTTTGGACTCTCCGTTTTCTCCACCAGGTTGCCTGTATCTCCTCCCTAACCCCTCTCTACTCTACCCAACTCTGTGAATTTCTGTGTGTTCCAGACGGTGGAGAACACTTAGGGAACTGATTACTGGCTGGATCTGTCTCCCTCCTTTTCATTTCCCCCTTTTATCCTTCTGGCCACCTCTGTCTCCTTCCTCCTCCTTCTCTTCTCTGTATAACTCCATGAACATCTCTGAGCGGTCCAGTTGTGGAGTGCACATAAGGAAGTGACTACTGGCTAGCCCACTCTCTCTACTATTGATTCCACTTCATCTCATTTGGGTCACCTCTAACTCCCTCCTCCCTCTTCTCTTCTCCATGTAACGCTGTGAACCTCTCTGAGTGACCCTCACAGTAGAGAAACTTTTCATCTTTAACGTAGATGTTTTATCAATGGTGCTGTATAGAAGGAGAAGTTTTGAAACTACTGTAAAAATAAGACCGATAACTGGAAGTAGGAGGCTTAAGTCCAAACCCTGACTCCAGGGAACTCCTGACTCCAAGGAACATTAATTGACAGGAGCTCATCAAACGCCTCCATACCGACACTGAAACCAAGCACCACACAAGGGCCAACAAGTTCCAGGGCAAGACATACCAAGCAAATTCTCCAGCAACAAAGGAACACAGCCCTGAGCTTCAAGATACAGGCTGCCCAAAGTCACCCCAAAACCATAGACATCTCATAACTCATTACTGGACATTTCATTACACTCCAGAGAGAAGAAATACAGCTCCACCCACCAGAACACCGACACAAGCTTCCCTAACCAGGAAACCTTGACAAGCCACCTGTACAAACCCACACACAGCGAGGAAACGCCACAATAAAGAGAACTCCACAAACTGCCAGAATACAGAAAGGACACCCCAAACTCAGCAATTTAAACAAGATGAAGAGACAGAGGAATACCCAGCAGATAAAGGAACAGGATAAATGCCCACCAAACCAAACAAAAGAGGAAGAGATAGGGAATCTACCTGATAAAGAATTCCGAATAATGATAGTGAAATTGATCCAAAATCTTGAAATTAAAATGGAATCACAGATAAATAGCCTGGAGGCAAGGATTGAGAAGATGCAAGAAAGGTTTAACAAGGACTTAGAAGAAATAAAAAAGAGTCAATATATAATGAATAATGCAATAAGTGAAATTAAAAACACTCTGGAGGCAACAAATAGTAGAATAACAGAGGCAGAAGATAGGATTAGTGAATTAGAAGATAGAATGGTAGAAATA
Organism: Bubalus bubalis; assembly: GCF_019923935.1. NCBI lineage: Eukaryota > Metazoa > Chordata > Mammalia > Artiodactyla > Bovidae > Bubalus > Bubalus bubalis. The sequence goes on along the minus strand of NC_059159.1, from coordinate 119,870,793 downwards.
AATGAATCAGAGAGGATAAAAGAAAAACGAATTAAAAGAAATGAGGACAATCTCAGAGACCTCCAGGACAATATTAAACGCTACAACGTTCGAATCATAGGGGTCCCAGAAGAAGAAGACAAAAAGAAAGACCATGAGAAAATACTTGAGGAGATAATAGTTGAAACTTCCCTAAAATGGGGAAGGAAATAATCACCCAAGTCCAAGAAACCCAGAGAGTCCCAAACAGGATAAACCCAAGGCGAAACACCCCAAGACACATAGTAATCAAATGAACAAAGATCAAACACAAAGAACAAATATTAAAAGCAGCAAGGGAAAAACAACAAATAACACACAAGGGAATACCCATAAGGATGACAACTGATCTTTCAATAGAAACTCTTCAAGCCAGGAGGGAATGGCAAGACATACTTAAGATGATGAAAGAAAATAACCTACAGCCCAGATTATGGTACCCAGCAAGGATCTCATTCAAGTATGAAGGAGAAATCAAAAGCTTTTCAGACAAGCAAAAGCTGAGAGAATTCTGCACCACCAAACCAGCTCTCCGGAAGTTCTGGCCACAGCAATCAGAGCAGAAAAAGAAATAAAAGGAATCCAAATTGGAAAAGAAGAAGTAAAGCTCTCACAATTTGCAGATGACATGATCCTCTACATAGAAAACCCTAAAGACTCCACCAGAAAATTACTAGAACTAATCAATGACTATAGTAAAGTTGCAGGATATAAAATCAACATGCAGAAATCCCTTGCATTCCTATACACTAATAATGAGAAAACAGAAAGAGAAATTAAAGAAACAATTCCATTCACCATTGCAACGGAAAGAATAAAATACTTAGGAATATATCTACCTAAAGAAACTAAAGACCTATATATAGAAAACTATAAAACACTGGTGAAAGAAATCAAAGACGACACTAACAGATGGAGAAATATACCATGTTCATGGATTGGAAGAATCAATGTAGTGAAAATGAGTATACTATCTAAAGCAATTTATAGATTCAATGCAATCCCTATCAAGCTACCAACAGTATTCTTCACAGAGCTAGAACAAATAATTTCACAATTTGTATGGAAATACAAAAAACCTTGAATAGCCAAAGTGATCTTGAGAAAGAAGAATGGAACTGGAGGAATCAACCTACCTGACTTCAGGCTCTACTACAAAGCCACAGTTATCAAGACAGTATGGTACTGGCACAAAGACAGAAATATAGATCAATGGAACAAAATAGAAAGCCCAGAGATAAATCCACACACATATGGACACCTTATCTTTGACAAAGGAGGCAAGAATATACAATGGATTAAAGACAATCTCTTTAACAAGTGGTGCTGGGAACTCTGGTCAACCACTTGCAAAAGAATGAAACTAGAACACTTTCTAACACCATACACAAAAATAAACTCAAAATGGATTAAAGATCTCAACGTAAGACCAGAAACTATAAAACTCCTAGAGGAGAACATAGGCAAAACACTCTCTGACATACATCACAGCAGGATCCTCTATGACCCACCTCCCAGAATATTGGAAATAAAAGCAAAAATAAACAAATGGGACCTAATTAACCTTAAAAGCTTCTGCACATCAAAGGAAACTATAAGCAAGGTGAAAAGACAGCCTTCAGAATGGGAGAAGACAATAGCAAATGAAGCAACTGACAAACAACTAATCTCGAGAATATACAAGCAACTCCTACAGCTCAACTCCAGAAAAATAAATGACCCAATCAAAAAATGGGCCAAAGAACTAAACAGGCATTTCTCCAAAGAAGACATACAGATGGCTAACAAACACATGAAAAGATGCTCAACATCACTCATTATCAGAGAAATGCCAATCAAAACCACTATGAGGTACCATTTCACACCAGTCAGAATGGCTGCGATCCAAAAGTCTACAAGCAATAAATGCTGGAGAGGGTGTGGAGAAAAGGGAACTCTCTTACACTGTTGGTGGGAATGCAAACTAGTACAGCCACTATGGAGAACAGTGTGGAGATTCCTTAAAAAACTGGAAATAGACCTGCCTTATGATCCAGCAATCCCACTGCTGGGCATACACACTGAGGAAACCAGAAGGGAAAGAGACACGTGTACCCCAATGTTCATCACAGCACTGTTTATAATAGCCAGGACATGGAAGCAACCTAGATGTCCATCAGCAGATGAATGGATAAGAAAGCAGTGGTACATATACACAATGGAGTATTACTCAGCCATTAAAAAGAATACATTTGAATCAGTTCTAATGAGGTGGATGAAACTGGAGCCTATTATACAGAGTGAAGTAAGCCAGAAAGAAAAACACCAATACAGTATACTAACACATATATATGGAATTTAGAAAGATGGTAACAATAACCCTGCGTACGAGACAGCAAAAGAGACACTGATGTATAGAACAGTCTTATGGACTCTGTGGGAGAGGGAGAGGGTGGGGAGATTTGGGAGAATGGCATTGAAACATGTAAAATATCATGTATGAAACGAGTTGCCAGTCCAGGTTCGATGCACGATACTGGATGCTTGGGGCTGGTGCACTGGGACGACCCAGAGGGATGGTATGGGGAGGGAGGAGGGAGGAGGGTTCAGGATGGGGAACACATGTATACCTGTGGCGGATTCATTTTGATATTTGGCAAAACTAATACAATTATGTAAAATTTAAAAATAAAATAAAATTTTAAAAAAACTGATAAAAATAAAATAAAATTTAAAAAATAAATAAATAAATAATAAGGATGATTAAAAAAAAAGTGTGGAAAAGATGACTCCAGTTCTTTTAAAGTTGACCTACGGCCCATTTTCACTCCATTAAGTAGCAAAAAAATGAAGCCTTCCCAGAAGGTACTGATTCATATAGGATCTTTTTGGCCATAAATTGATATTTTTAGAGAAACTGATCTACAAACATTAAAGTGATCAAGATCATAAAAATGTCTATGCTCCCAACTGATGCTGGGTACAGTAGGAAGATCATGAATCACAAGGCCTGGAGCCTTCATATTAACATTACTTAGTAATAAAATAATAATCAGAGCTATCATTTTAAAATATTTACTCCATGGATGGTATTGTGCAAATATATGGTATTTCATATAATGTGTGCATTTTTCACACATTATATGAAAACATTCCTTTGCCACCACACACACATTACATAAAAACATCCTTTTGAGTATTAAGATTGCCTTTATATAAGTGCAGAAACTAAGAAAAAGTAATCTGCCCAAGATTACAGAAAGAAAAAATGGCAGAGTCAGGATTCAAAACCAGTCTTTTCTATTCCTAAGGCTACACTTCACTACCAGTTCATGACAGCCTGGGATGATTTTATATGGTTTCGGCAAGCATTCTTTGCCTCTGAGATAGTTTCCTCACTTTTAAGCTCTGGACAATAGCAGCACCCATCTTAGAGAATTTTGAGAGGATAATACATGCAGAAAATCTCTTTCAACTACAAAATACAAAGGGCTGGAGAGTCAGAATTCTAGTGTGGTCTGTTTGTTCTGTGGTAGAGGGCAGAGAGGAAGGTCAATATCTCTTGTAGATTCCCTCCACGAAGTGGACAGAAGATTGTAGGGGAAACTGTTCAAAGAATGTCCAAAGCCAACCCCTCATGTCCCAGCTCATATTCACAGAACTATAAAAAGTTAGAATCAAGAGGAACCTTGGTAGTCATATGCTAACACTACTCAACCTTCCTCTCTTCATAGATTTCACAAAAGAGGCATCAGAGACTATGAAATTCAAGTGTCCCACTCACGGAGAACACTAATTAGTAGCAGAACCAGAGGCAGCACGTGGGTCTGTAGGCACTACCACACTTTTCATGATACAAGATTCCCTCTCAAGTCACTTCCACACCATTCTTGTTCAATGACCAATTAACACTCACTCATAAAGTTGCATGTCCTGCTCTAAAATTCCCTGGAAAAACCAATCACATAAAAAGGAGTAGCACATCCAATGTCATATTTAATTTTCAAAAGCCTCTTGGCATTTCCAAACTGAATAAAATTGGAAAAGGAAACTTTAATAAGAAATAAATTTTGCTTTCTCTGAATCTGTCCCTGCAGAGAAAATGAGTCACCTCTTTACGCAGTATTTGAATATGTCAATTTATTTTTTAGAGATTGTTTTATATTTTATTTTTGGCTGTGCTGGGTCTTTGTTGATGCACATGGTCTTTTTCAAGTTGCAGCGAGTGGGGCTACCGTCTCATGGGCAGTGCACTGGCTTCTCTTTGCAATGGTTTTTTTGTTGCAGGGCATGGGCTCTAGGGTGCATGGCCTTCAGCACTTGTGGCACATGGACTCAGCTGCTCCGTGGTATGTGGAATCTTCACAGAGCAGGGATTGAACTCATGTCCCCTGCACTGGCAGATGGATTCTTAACCACTGGACCAGCAGGGAAGTTCCTGAATATGTCAGTTTCTAAGCACTTTTTTTCCTTCCAACCATTAACACTCTTAGCTAATCCAAACCAACCTTAATGGTTACACTTAGGGAACTGCTGCTGCTGCTGCTGCTGCTGCTGCTGCTGCTAAGTCGCTTTAGTTTTGTCCAACTCTGTGGGACCCCATAGACTGCAGCCCACCAGGCTCCTCCATCCCTGGGATTTTCCAGGCAAGAGTAGTGGAGTGGGTTGCCATTGCCTTCTCCAACTAGGAAACTGGGAAGAGAGAAATGTTTCAGGAAAAAGCGTGAAAAGTCTCAGGCAACTGCCATATTCTAATGCTCTGAGGCACTCACAGCCAAGTACCCAGCCCACTTGCCCTGAGAGGGCTATGAACAACCTTAACATCCAGTTCAATTTATACTTTGCCAAACGTTTAGCTTTGGCACATCTGTGTAAGAATGAGATCCAAGAGTTTCGGACAGTATGCTCTCTCAAGCTCCATCATCTCCCACATTTTATTTTATTTATAAATGGACAAACAATTTATGGTTGCAATGTTAAATGCAAAGAAGGGGCTGTGAACTTGGCATTTACATCAGGTCAGGCAGTGGCACACCACAACAAACAATAATGCAAACAAGAAACAAAGGGTCAGGGTTGTGTAGAGGATTTTGTTTTGTTTCCTATTATATATAGGGATTAATAATAAACTCAGTGGGGCCTTCCCATAATGTATGCCCCATTCAAAGTCAGTATGACCTAGTAATCATCTGCCCACCCTCAACTGTGGGAAGGAAAAGGCCATTAACAATACATTTCAAATGAGGAAATGAAATACAGAGACAGTTAATGAAGTAAAAAAATGTGTAAGGTACATAAGCTTTTTCTTCTTGGTTGAAGGTTTTTTCCTTAGTTTCTTCTGATAAGAAGGTTCAAGGTTACCTAGAGCTCTACTGAGTAAAACATTACCCACGAATATGGATCAAAAGAAAATAATATATCAGGGACCAACGATTTGCTAAGCCAACCTTCTCAATTAATCCTGAATTTGGGCAAAGGAGCCTAACAGTATTTTTTAATAGATTATTTTTTCAGGGAAGTTTTAGGTTCACAGCAAAACTGAGTGAAATGTACTAAGAGTTCCCATACATGCCCTGCCCACACACATGCATAGCCTCCCCACTACCAACATCTCTCACCAAAGTGATATATTTGTTGCAATCAGTGAACTTACACTGGGACATCATTATCAGCCACAGCCCATAGTTTATATTAGGGTTCACTCTTGTTCTTGAACATTCTATGCACTGCTGCATGCTTAGTTGCACAGTCATGTCCAACTCGGCAAACCGCATGGATTTTGACAAATGTACAGTGGCAAGCATCCCCAATTTTCATATATAGAATAGTTTCTGTCATGTCTTTTCAGGGAAGATTGGGGTTTTTTAGTGCTGAATCATGTTCCATTGTCTGGATGTACCATACGTTAAGGACATCTTGGTTGTTTCCAAGTTTACCAAAATATGAGTAAAGCTGCTTCACACCTCCATAGCAGGTTTTTCCATGCATACACATTTTCAACATCTTTGAGTAAATAGCCAAGCAGTGTTATTGCTGAATCATAAGAAACTGCCACGCTGACTTTCACAGTGATAGTACCATTTTGTATTCCCAGGAGCAATGAGTGAGAATTTTTGCTGGTCTGCAAGCTTTCCAGCAGTTAATGTTGTCAGTGCTTTCGTATTTGGGCCATTCTAATAGCTGGGTAGTGGTATGTCATTGCTTTCACTTATAATTCTCCAAGGACATATGATATTGAGCATGTCTTCACATGCTCATCTGTCGTTTTCTTTAGTGAGGAGGTATCTTTTGTCTATTTTTTTAGTTGAGTTGTTCATTTTCTTATTGTTGAGTTTGAAGAGTTCTTTGTATATTTAGACAATAGTCCATTATCATATGCATGTTTTGCAAATATTTTCTCCAAGTCCGTGACTCGTCTTCTCATTCTCTTTAAAGTTTTTTTATTTGGGGGATTTTGTTTTGTTTTTCGTTTTGAATTTGAATCTGTCACATGCTTTTATTTTAAGATGTTATAAAACAAAACTGTTGCAGACAAACAGCTTATTTTCCTTAGCCTTAGTTTACTTATCCATAAAATGGGGCAAATAATAGTATCTACCTTAATGGGTTTTCTGAGTAATAAAATAATCATACATATAAATGTTGGCTGGTAATTATAGATGCAAAGCCAGTTACAAAGCAGATCCTTAGGAAATTAAACAAAGTGAAAAAATTACTTTAGGTAAATCTATTCTATCCTTATAGTGCACTGTACTAAAATTTCTCCTCAAGTGCCTGCTCCCACACTATATAATCAGCATCTTGGGATTATGGACTATATCTACTTTGCAAAATCAAGGATAATGTCTGCCTGAATAGTAAATATACAAGTAAAAGTTGAGCTGGCATTCACTTGGCCTTTGGCCTTAGAGAATCCATTGCACTCCCCATGCCTCATTCTCCCTATCTACCCATGAAGGTTGTGAACTACAGTTCCTCCAAGATCCCTACCTTCACTCATTCAATGAATGAAACTAATCTATATCTCATATTTTACATGGGAGGCATCTTTAAGGGATATTAACTCCCTTCCAACTTGATAACTTACTCTTCCCATATTTTGGAAATGAATTTCATCATCTTGACCAATACTTGGGACTGTTTCTAAATTTAGAAGAGCAAGTCTGCTCACACACACACACACAGGCACACAAAAAAAGTTAAGGTGTGTGATTCACCTTCTGTATCCTTCAAATTTTATTGTCTGCACATATCTGATCCCTGTTCCCTGTGACTAATTGCATAGATTTGTTACTTTTGTAAAAGAGATAAGAATTAGCCAAAGACTAGAACTCAGATGAGGAACCTGAGAAGCATGGAATTTCAACTAAAGAAAAAAAATCAGAGGAGAGTAATATCCACTTCTGGAATTTCTTTCCAGAGTTGCCAAAAGGTGATTCATGATACTAAAAAAGAAAAATCAGGCACCCTTCCCAGCAAGAGCTGACTAGCTGACCAAGAGCTGACCAACTCTAGAGCTGACCAGGATCTCTACACAAGATTTTTGTTAAGTTGCAAGATAATCAGCCTAGACCATTTTCTGGGCCACTGGCTTTAGTAAATTATACCTGTTTTTTATAACACACCCAAACACCTCTTGCTTCAAGGTCTACAAGATCTACACCAGGAAGAGTGATCCTTTTTCACTCTTTGCCAAGTCAGAGCAAGCAGGTCCAAGTGGACTACCATTTTTACCTTGGCCACAAAAGAAATAATATGAATAATGAGTTTAGGAACAAAATAATGAAAGCCTGTGGCAATGTTTTTGATAGATGCTATCCAGACATAAATATTTGCAACTATAAAGGTTTATAAGACTTGATAGTGAGGCTACAAAACTATGTCAACTGTATACAACAGTGTTCTATGGGTTATTTTGTACAAATAGATTTTCAATCACATTCAAATAATTTAAACTGTATTTAGGAAAATAAGATACAGAATTTAATATGTAATCATTAAGTTATATGACACAGAAGATCACAAAAATTTAACTCATGCTGCAGGATTAATCTATTTTTTATTTTTTACATATATCAGAAGGTTCCTGAATACCTTTATGCATTTTTGTGAACTTATAAATGTACCATTAGTCGGAAAAGTTATAGGTCAATTATCATCTTTTTAAAAAATTTACTCATGTAATAGCACCTAGGTGAATATCCACTACATCACAGAATGTCTGCTCAGTCATGTACCAGGAAAGATTCACACATGTCTATTTGGCTCAAGCCCTTGGCATACCTCAGTAGTCACTTATTCAATTATAATTAAATCAGTGACATGTAGCATTCTACAGATAGCTTTGATGTTTGCTGTAAGTTTGAGGTTGACCTTTCTATTGAAGTTTAGAAAAGCAAGCACTTATTAGATGTGGTTATGACTCAATTTTAAAGCCAGAGACTTTTTCTACTGCTTCTCTTTTACGTTTCTGGATCAGTTTAATTGAAGAATGTCCTCAGCTAAATGCATGCCACTAAAAACAGTGACCATTACAACCATGTATCTGCATGAGTCATGATTCCATGATGTGGTAAACTAAACTAGATAGAAATAAGTTGGATGCTGAGTAATGCAAAGCTACAAATGTTAGTTATAAGCTCAGATTTCACGTTTTGGTGTTGATTAATACAGCTTCATTATTCTCATGTATTGGCTTTTTAATAGTTAATGCTTTAAATTTGGGATTTAAAATATTATGGAATTATAAGTACTTTTAAATAACTGTATTTTAGAATTCTACATAAAATTTCATTTTTAGGAAAGAATTTTTGCTGCTGAAAAAATTAAATCACTCGAGTGGTGGAACAAACAGTAACAAACTTGGATTCATATCCTATTTCTGCCATCTACCATCAATGTAACATTAGAAAAATTATTTAACTTCTCTAAATTTCTCTTTTGTGAAACTGGGATAATAACCAATAACTTGCAATATAATAACTTTTCTATGTTGACATAGCCATGAGGACATGCAACCACTGGTTGGTAAATATGAACAACGGTTCAAAATATCATGGATCCTGCCCACTATAACTGCTCTAGGCAGCCTCCTCCACCTGCCCTTGGGATCTCTCAAAATGTTAAATATTATCAAATAAGGAAGAAAAACTCAGAACAGCCTTAGAATTTTTCATAGTAATCCTTGATGCATACAAATTTCTAAGGAAAATTTGTGTTCCAAGATGTTACACATTTGATATAGAGATAAAAAACGATATGAAAATATGCTAAAACATTAAAGATAGAGTTTTTTATCCAATATAGCAGCCATTAGCCACACAAAGCTATTTAAATTAATTTAATTAAGATTAAATAAAATGTAAAATTCAGTTTTTCAGTCACACTAGCCTCATTTCAAGTATTCAGTAGCCACATATAGCCACATAGTTACTATATAGGACAGTATGAAAGAGCTCAAGCATATAGAATACAAGAGTCGTTTATCCAATTAACAAAAAGGAGAATCAAAATAAGTTACTCAGGACTATAAAAGTTATGGTTACGGAAAAGAATGCAAATATAACTTGATGATATTACAATGACAATGCAATAATACCAAGACAGAAATGGGAAGGAAAAATGGAAAGTCTAATTTTCTCATCTTTAAAGGCAAAGTCAAAGTTGAAACATGGAGCTAAAAAACAAAATCAAGTCTTTTTTACTCTATCAATACTGTTTTGATGAAAAATTTTAAAGGGACACTTTAGGAAGCCCCATATTTGCATTAAAAAGAGGTTTATCTAAATATCAGCAACTACCTGTTTTATTAGCCTTTCTTGCTGAAACATAATGCTAATATGTTTAGAATGATGTATAACAACTGTTAATGGTAGTTATTTTGAGATGTGGAATTTTTAGAATTTTTTTAACTTTCTGTTTGTAGTTTTGAGTTTTGATTGACATTTTTATAATGAGCACTTTAAAAGTTTTTGCAAACACAATCAAATTATTCTTTAAAAATATATGCTTTGACTAAAGTTAAAAAGACTATGGAGAAACATAAAAAAATAAGGCACTTTAATAAATAAGAATGTAAAACTGGAAACACTGTATGATAATAAGAAAAATATGCACACATCTGGATAAGAATTAGGCAACATTTTAAAAATGAAAAGTAGTCTTATTGAAGCTTTTCCTTGAAACTTTTGGTATATTTTTAACAACATAATTATATAATTTTGAATTGTTTTACCAGGAGCAGAGCTTCACTGTTATCAATCTTGTTTACATGGCAACTGAACTAATCACTTTCGCCTTCCATTACAAGCAGTCACCTAAGCACTTGAAAGAATTTAAGTTAAAGGGATAGAAGACACATTTTTGAGTTTCAGGGGTAAATGGACAGATTATGGAATGCAGTACCTGCTAGAATTGGCAGTTTTTTTGTGGAAGGAAGCCCTCTGCAGGGTTGAGACAGCAGCTGTAACAGATTCATATGTAATAAAAATCATAACAGATCCCATGGGAGATGACTAGAGAATACCAGGCAGTTTCATGACATTTTGAACTACTTTCTAGATTCACCAACCAAGAGCATAAGGTTTCATGTCAACATGGAAAGGTTTTTCAGAAACGTAGCAACTGCTATGTGTATACGTATATATATATACGCTATATATATACAGTATATACACACGTATGTGTGTGTAGTCGGTCAGTCGTGTCTGACTCTTTGCGACCCCATGGACTGTAGCCCACCAGGCTCCTCTGTCCATGAGATTCTCCAGGCAAGAATACTGGAGTGAGTTGCCATTTCCTTCTCCAGGGGATCTTCCCAACCCAGAGATTGAACATGGGTCTTCCACATCACAGGCAGATGCTTTACCCTCTGAGCCACCAGGGAAGCATATACACATACACATAGTTTATTACTGAGAGAACTTTTAGATAACATTTTGTTCATGCCTTCTTGTCTAATTTTTGTAGACTAGAGCACCTATAAAAGAAGGACATTTTCAACACTATTCTTCAATAATTCCACCCTCCATGCCCTCTGCTGATACTACTTCCTTAGCCTAGAATAATTTGCTACTATTCTCTCTCTTAAAATTCCAAAAGCACCTTAAATTCAATGTTCAGGTCAATGCTGCTTCATTCAGGAAGGCTCCTTATGTCCCAGCTAGAAAAAAATCCTTCTTTCCTTTAATCTCTGATATCCTATTCATCCCTTATTAATTTACATTATGATAATGATGACAATTTCAAGAAAATCAGAGATACCAAGGGAACATTTCATGCAAAGATAGGCACAATAAAGGACCCAAGTAGTATGGGCCCAACAGAAGCAGAATACACAGAATAACAATACAAAAAAGATCTTAATGACCCAGATAACCACGATGGTGTGATGACTCACCTAGAGCCAGACATCTTGGAGTGCGAAGACAAGTGGGCTTTAGGAAGCATTACAACAAACAAAGCTAGTGGAGGTTATAGAATTCCAGCTGAGCTATTTCAAATCCTGAAAGATGATGCTGTGAAAGTGCTGCACTCAATATGCCAGCAAATTTGGAAAACTCAGCAGTACCCACAGGACTGGAAAAGATCAGTTTTCATTCCAATCCTAAAGAAGGGCAATGCCAAAGAATGTTCAAACTACTGCACAATTGCACTCATCTCACACACTAGCAAAGTAATGTTCAAAATTCTCCAAGCGAGGCTTCAACATTATGTGAACCAAGAACTTCCAGATGTTCAAGCTGGATTTAGAAAAGGCAGAGGAACCAGAGATCAAATTGCCAACATCCACTGGATCACACAAAAAGCGAGGGTATTCCAAAAACATCTACTTTTGTTTCATTGACTATGTCTGACTATGTGGATCAGATCAAACTGTGGAAAGTTCTTAAAGAGATGAGAATACCAAACCACTTTACCTGCCTCATGAGAAACCTGTATGCACATCAAGAAGCAACAGTTAGAACCGGAGATTAAACAATGGACTGGTTCAAGATTGGGAAAGGAGTACATCAAGGCTGTATATTGTCACCCTGCTTATTTAACTCTTATGCAGAGTACATCATGCGAAATGCCAGGGTGGATGAAACACAAGCTGGAATCATGATGGACGGGAGAAATATCAGTAACCTCAGATATGCTGATAACATTACCCTTATGGCAGAAAGTGAAGAGGAAATAAAGAGCCTTTTGATGAAAGTGAAAGAGGAGAGTGAAAAAGCAGGCTTAAAACTCAACATTCAAAAAACAAAGATCATGGCATCTGGTCCCATCACTTCATGGCAAATAGATGGGGGAAACAATGGAAACAGTGATGGACTTTATTTTGGGAGGCTCCAAAATCTCTGCAGATGGTGATTGCAGCCATGAAATTAAAAGATGCTTGCTCCTCAGAAGAAAAGCTATGACAAACCTAGACAGCATACTAAAAGGCACAGAAATTATTACTTTGTCGACAAAGGTCAGCTAGTCAAAGCTATGTTTTTCCAGCAGTCATGTACGGATGTGAGAGTTGGACCATAAAGAAGGCTAAACACCAAAGAACTGATGCTTCTGAGTTGTGGTGTTGGAGAAGACTCTTGAGAGTCCCTTGGACTGCAAGGAGATCAAACCAGTCAATCCTAAAGGAAATCAATCCTGAATATTCACTGGAGGGACTGATGCTGAGGCTGAAGTTCTAATACTTTGGCCACCTGATATGAAGAGCCGATTCACTGGAAAAGACCCTGATGCTGGGAAAGATTGAAGGTAGGAGGAGAAGGGGATGACAGAGGATGAAATGGCTGGATGGCCTCACCGATTCAATGGACTTGAGCTTGAGCAAGCTCTGGGAGATGGTGAAGGACAGGGAAGTCTGGCATGCTGCAGTCCATGGGGTTGCAAAGAGTCGGACACGACTGAGGGACTGAACAACAACAACAATGATGATGATAACTGTCATACATATCTTCTCTAATGGATCACAAGCAATCTAAAGTCAAGATTTAAATCAGATTTACTTCTACATCTCCCTTTTCTTATCTAGGGCCTTGGAGGGTAACTTGAATATAGCAATATTATATAAATGTAGGAATAAGATACTTACAAAGTATTTATTAATACAAATATTTACAAAATATCTTCCATGCAATAGCCTTGTAAGTTGCTTCTCAAAAAATGTGTTCTCTGTTCAAGTAAACTTGATAAAACTGACATAATTCCTTTTAGAATATTCATAATGAATATTAAAATTAATGAGAAGTCTAATGGTAAAGAAACTTATTGTACTCCTCAGCTTCTTATTTACCACAGAATCCTACTCTTTGTTTCTTTTCTTTTTTTGTAAGGATTACACTGTATCAGACACCATTATTTCCTCTCCTATATATCCTGGAGCCCTCCTAGAGATCACCTGTGGAAACTTTCCTTAAAAGCCACTTCCTACATCTCTCTGTCTGAAGGCGTTCTCTGGTCACTGGAGCATGTTCAACATGTCCATCAGTTCAGGAAGTCCCAGGAAGTTACTCTCTGGAGTAACCTATAAGAGGATACGACGTGAAGTGAAAGTCGCTCAGTTGTGTCCTACTCTTTGCGACCCCATGGACTTTAAGAGGAAGAGTTGGCAAATAGCTACTCCAACTCCTTTAACTCTCAGTAGGATAATTCTGAGTTATGTTCCACAGAGTATCTCAAAAATACAGAATTGAGCAAAACAAAATAAAGCAAAAGGACTAAAGATAGCTTGTGTGCTGTCTGTTCAGAATGATGTTGCTCAAGAAGTTTAGGTGGCTTAGATTCAGCATGAAAGTGGCTGGAAAAGACACAACTATATTTTCCTGAGAGTACATGAACAATTCAAGTTGTTTCACAAAATATCTGTTATGCAATATTATCCTTACTCCTTGTCACTATAAATATCTTATTTTTTTAACATCTTTCTCTCCAAAAGGTAACAAAAATAGCTAGCATAAAACATGAACAAATTAAATGGAATTCTAATCAAAAAAACTGGAAATAGAACTGCCTTATGATCCAGCAATCCCACTGCTGGCCATATACACCGAGGAAACCAGAACTGAAAGAGACACGTGTACCCCAATGTTCATCACAGCACTGTTTATAATAGCCAGGACATGGAAGCAACCTAGATGTCCATCAGCAGATGAATGGATAAGAAAGCTGTGGTACATATACACAATGCAGTATTACTCAGCCATTAAAAAGAATACATTTGGATCAGTTCTAATGAGGTGGATGAAACTGGAGCCTATTATACAGTGAAGTAAGCCAGAAAGAAAAACAGCAATACAGTATACTAACGCATATATATGGAATTTAGAAAATGGTAACAATAACCATGTATGAGAGACAGCAAAAGAAGCACAGATGTATAGAACAGTCTTTTGGACTCTGTGGGAGAGGGAAAGGGTGGGATGATTTGGGAGAATGGCATTGAAACATGTATAATATCATATAAGAAATGAATCACCAGTCCAGGTTTGATGCAGGATACAGGATGCTTGGGGCTGGTACACTGGGATGACCCAGAGGGATGGTACGGGGAGGGAGGGGGGAGGGGGGTTCAGGATGGGGAACACATGTACACCCGTGGCAGATTCATGTTGATGTATGGCAAAACCAATACAATATTGTAAAGTAATTAGCCTCCAATTAAAATAAATAAATTTAAATTTAAAAAAAGATATTGGGAAAATTTTCAACCTATCTAAATTCTTAAAACTCTCAGGACTTTTAGGGCCCTGGGATTCAGTTCTAGTCCAAGTGACTACTGGTGTTGTTCACTGAGGCCCATCTAATACACCACCTTCACCAGAAAAATTTTCCTGATCTTACTCCTAACCATACATGATCTTTGCCTTCATTAAATCCTTAGAACTTTTTATGCTGCTGTTAATGTGTTTGGTTCACATTATGTCTCTTACTTAAATGTCAACAGCTAGATCAGAACTATGACATGTACCATTGCATGTTCCCTCACTTCTCTCTGGTAAGAGGTGCCCCCTAAGTATTTGTTGAAATGCTGAATCTTGGGAAGACCAATTAGTCTTTGTAGAAAATGGATAAGAAGAGAAATTATTTTAAAATATTTCTTCAAGCCTTTTCCTACTAATTTGGACACAGAACTAATTGAAAATTTCAAGTGAATACTTGTTCCTTCAGTTATGATATCCTTATGAAAAATTCCAAAATAGGCCAAGCTTTTATTCCTTCTTTCTGTATCTTTTCAACCCAGGTCCTCAATGCTCTCAAACTGTTTCTTTGCTGCCAAACAACATTTTATGCTTCGTCCTAAACCAAATAGCTCCTTAAGCTTCTAATACTTTCCTATTACATCATTAATACTGACCTTTCCTGTATTCCTTCTTACAGCATTCTGAATCCTAATAGAGACAATAACAATGCCTCTTTTACCAAAAATTTGTGGGGACATTAATGTGTGTTAGCTTACTAAAGTATGATTCTTCATTACTACTATCTTTGATATAAATTTAAATATTATCCCTTATCAAGTTACTTATACAAGAAAATCAGGCACTGTGATTATCCATAACAGAAGATTTAGACCAGGGATCCCGGAACCCTGAACCACGAACGGGTTGCAGTCTGTGGCATGTTAGGAACTGGACCACACAGCAGGAGGTGAGCAGCTGGCTAGCAAGCAAAGCTTCATCTGTATTTACAGCCACAATGGCGCCCCACTCCAGTACTCTTGCCTGGAAAATCCCATGGATGGAGGAGCCTGGTAGGCTGCAGACCATGGGGTCGCGAAGAGTCAGACACGACTGAGCGACTTCACTTTCACTTTTCCCTTTCATGCATTGGAGAAGGAAATGGCAACCCACTCCAGTGTTCTTGCCTGGAGAATCCCAGGGACGGGGGAGCCTGGTGGCCGCCATCTATGGGGTCGCACAGAGTTGGACACGACTGAAGCGACTTAGCAGCAGCAGTAGCAGCCCCATCTCTCCTGTTACCACCTGAGCTCTGCCTCCTGTCCGATTAGTGGTAGCATTAGATTGTCATAGGAACACGAACCCTATTGTGAACTACTGTGTGAAAGGGATCAAATAGCGCACTCATTACAAGAATCACCCCAAATAATCTCCCACCCCTGAGTCCTTGGAAAAATTGTCTTCCACAAAACTGGTCCCTGATGCCAAAAAGGTCGGGGACTACTGATTTAGATAGATGAGTTTGTCCAGGTACCTTAAAATTGCACCAATTCAGGTATGACCATAGGTAGCCATATAAATTGTATACGACATAACTCTTTTGATATCATTCACACAGACTACAATCTGAACAGTTCCCCCTTCAGTTGTACAGTGTACAACCAATACAACCACACACAGTAAGTCTTTACCAATACACAGCTGTTCATTTTCCTGTGTGTTATGAGGTCCAACCCACCCTTTTTCTACTCTAATTCCTTATTTCTGGTTCACTTCAGTTCAACCAGAGATAAATGTATATGTATGTGCTTAGTCTCTTAGTTGTGTCCAAATCTTTGTGACCCCATGTACTGTATGTAGCCTGCCAGGCTCCTGTCCATGGGTCAGTCAAGAATACTGGAGTGGGTTGCCATGCCCTTCTTCAGGGTGATCTTCCCAACCCAAGAATCAAACCCAGGTTGCCCGCATTGTGGGCAGATTCTTTACCATCTGAGCCACCAGGGAAGCTCAAAATGTATCTTTATAAATACTAAATATGTGGTCAATTTACATTTCCCCTAAAAGAAAATGAACCCATAGAGGCCTATATTTGACTTTAGGTGGTTTTAAAAAAGTATATTGTTTTCCAACCCCAGGTGCTAATGGTATAAATGGTATAGAGGTATAAAGAGAGGGCTCCCAAGCTTCCTTTGAATAAAATTCTGTTATTTAATTTATTTTTAGCCAAAACCCTCGATTTTTCTTCAAGTGTATACACTGTCTCAAGAACTTTTGACCTCTGAGATTTCTTCAAGGCTTTCTTTGAAACTTAATGTCCTTCATTAGTATTTTTTAGTATAGCTACAACAATAGCATTTGAAATCCTATTAGTGAGGGTGTCAGCAGTACACTTGGCCTTGAAGAAGAATTTAGTATTCAGCCTGATGAATGTGAATTTAGGAGCTGAATCCTCATTCCTTGCTCACACAGGGTCTGAAACCTCACCACTACAGCTGTGCCCAGCCTGTGTTTAAGTAGGCAAAAACTCCAAGTGAAAATCTGCCTTCTCCTATTTCTCTCCCACCTAGATTTAATTCTCTACAGCCTATCAGAGTTACAAATGAAAGTTTTAAATTCTAGACATTGAAAGGTATTTGGACTACAGCATGCTCTTTTCCAATGCATTTCAACCAAGGAATCCCATTTAATTCCAAGTCAGTGAAATAAAAAGCTACATTGATTAAAACTCTTGAGATTCAGATCAACTTTTAAGGAAGTCCTGAATCTTTTTAACATCTGCTTCCTTACCAGCAAAGGTAATACATCTTTAAATAATTTGTAAGTGTGTTAGAGCTGCCACACAGTTACTGAGAATGCTCCTTCCGTAAATAGGGGCTGCAGGTTTCATATTTCGGACAGCTGTCATCCATTAAATATTTTAATATTGAGAGGAATTAACTTTCAAATCAATACCAATGATGAAAAAATTATCTTGGTAGCCTGGGCAGACGATGTCAGAGCATAACTTGTCATTTTCTAATTCAGCTGCTTCCATTTGATTTGGAATTAGAACTAGACCTCAGAAACCGGAGCTGCAGCATCCTCACACAAAAGCTGTTTCAAATTATGTGCAGCAAGTTTTTAAGCACATTAGCAAGTAGAACAAGCTGTCCTCATGCTAACTGGCCTTGCTTTGTTCTTGATGGTGGAAAATCTCGCTTTAACTGCCCTCTAATTTGTTGCAGAACGCTACTGCACCAGCAGCTGCCTTGGCACAGGATTAAACACACAAGAAAACATTATTTTTCCACACAAATTATTAACAGTGCCAAAAGCCACAAAATCCTTTCTTGAAGAAAAAAAAATCTTTTCTTCTCATCCCCTTTCTTTTCCCTCCCCCATAAAACCTGCAATGAATTACACCTCAGTGGGGTCTTTTGAGATACACCCTCTCCACACACTTTCAGTATAAACATACAGAAAGGGTACTTCATTCTGTTTTTGATAAAACACAAAAGATTCAAAAATGGGATAAGGGGAACTTTCCATTGCACATATAATAAATATGTCAATGAATGAGGACTCCCAAGGGGCATATACACAGGATCATTGGGAAACCTACTTGCCTAGTACCACAAACACTTGTTCAAAAACTACAGGAGAAAGGAAACACATAAAGTAAGACTCCCTCTGTTCTAATCTTGGGCTGCTTACAGCTATTTCTGTGTAGCACTTAAACATCTTACCAAAGGGAAGGATTGGCTTGATTGCTGCTTCAGAGGGAAATTTATTAATGATGTCTGCAAGTAATTGTTGAAAGGACAATTGTGCCTGCTTTCACTGTCTTTCTCATTCATTGGGCTTGCCATACTGATTTTTTAATTTAATTTACATTTGTTAGGGAATACCATGAGGACCTTGGAGGTCAATGCATTCCTGAGTCCTGGCTCTGAGGAAGCCTTAAAGATAATGCCTATTTTTTTCAAGAAAGGAAAGGCAAGAAGTGTCTGTTAGCACATTTCAGGCAAGACCATTGCCTTTTTTGCTGTGAGGGGTGAGAACAGCTTAGCGGTCCAAATATCACAAATGTCTGTCCAATAGATCCCTGCCATCTTCTCATCATCCCTTTTGACTGGGAGATTCTGGCATTCGACGAGCAATAATGAAGTCCATCAGGTGACCTCAGTGCCATCTGTGACAGAGGCTCTCAGTGGAGTGGAGAGCAAAGACAGCCTAAGACGGAAGTGAGGCTGACTACTAAACTCTCAAGAAGTGCCTTCACATAGCTTACATCCTCATCAATCTCTCAATTTGCACTGTGATCCTGGCAAAATCCTGGCCCTGTAATGTTCCTGTACAAAATTTTCTTCCTCTCACTATGAAAACTCTAGAAATAGACTGGCATGGTGGCATGGGAGTGGTACATACAAATTTCTACCACACACTTTTTACTCTTCAAGGTGAAGGAACTAAAAGATAGGCATCCTGAAAATCTCCATGAGAAACGGCTACCATGAAAATTTCCTGATCCAGGTTCAAAGCTGCTTTCTGGCCATAATGTTTTCCTAGATGTGCCTCTCTCTTTAATTGTGCCGTCTTTTAGCATTCTTACTACTCACTTTCTTGATGAGTTATGTCGACTCTCAAAAATGGTCGGATGCAATGATTTGAAAAGGCATGCATCCAAAGCTGCTTTTATTAAAAATTTCATTAAGGGATTTGCAACCTTCTCCTTTGCTTTCTGTTCCAGCTTCTCTCTGAGCTGCAAGTCAGAACAGTTCACCCAGAGGCATTCACTGAAAATTCATCACACATCATCAGTTATTAAGCACACAACTCTCTGGGAGTAAGGAAATAAACAGCCAAGAATTCTGAGCCACCTGTTTGTATCTTAAATTCACATGGTCAAGCAAAGTGTCTTAAATTTAGGACTAAAGTAAATTCTGCTAAGTGTAAGTGATATAATTAAAGAGAAAATTAATTTGTGTTTTCACACAAATGTGTTATCATTAAGGTCCATTTTCTGTCTTTTTAGTCAACCATGTAGACCATACACAAAAGGAAGAAATTGGGATCTTTTTTTTCAATTCTTTAATTAATGTTTCAGTTCTTTCCAGGAGTGTGTATGTTGCTTCTGAGTTACTTCTAATACATGCATTAAATGCCAATTCTGTTTTTGTTGTTTGAATATATTCTCATAGAAGCATTATTAACTGTGTCTTCCTTACATATTTTTTAAGCTTGCTCTTTTAGGTCAATTCAGTAGCTCAGTAGTGTCCGACTCTTTGTGATCCCATGGACTGCAGCACGCCAGGCCTCCCTGTCCATCACCAACTCCCAGAGTTTACCCTAACTCATGTCCATTGAGTCAGTGATACCATCCAGCCATCTCATCCTCTGTCGTCCCCTTCTCCTGCCCTCAATCTTTCCCAGCATCAGGGTCTGTTTCAATGAGTCAGTTCTTCACATCAAGTGGTCAAAGTACTGGAGTTTCAGCTCCAGCATCAGTCCTTCCAATGAATATTCAGGACTGATCTCCTTCAGAATGGACTGGTTGGATCTCCTAGAAGTCCAAGGGACTCTCAAGAGTCTTCTCCAATACCACAGTTCAAAAGCATCAGTTTTTCAACACTCAGCTTTCTTTATAGTCCAACTCTCACATCCATACATGACTACTGGAAAAACCATAGCTTTGACTAAATGGACCTTTGTTGGCAAAGTATTGTCTCTGCTTTTTAATATGCTGTCTAGGTTGGTCGTAAGTTTTCTTCCAAGGAGCAAGCATCTTTTAATTTCATGGCTGCAGTCACCATCTGCAGTGGTTTTGGATCCCCAAAAGATAAAGTCTGTCACTATTTCCACTATTTTCCCATCTATTTGCCATGAAGTGATGAACTTACATATTTTTTAAGCTTGCTCTTTGCTGCTGCTGCTGCTGCTAAATCGCTTCAGTCATGTCCCACTCTGTGCGACCCCACAGACGGCAGCCCACCAGGCTCCTCTGTCCCTGGGACTCTCCAGGCAAGAACACTGGAATGGCTTGCCATTTCCTTTTCCAATGCATGAAAGTGAAAAGTGAAAGTGAAGTCGCTCAGTCGTGCCCGACTCTCAGTGACCCCATGGACTGCAGCCTACCAGGCTCCTCCGTCCATGGGATTTTCCAGGCAAGAGCACTGGAGTGGGTCGCCATTGCCTTCTCGGAGCTTGCTCTTTAGAGACTAATAAATGAGAGATAATATAAAATATCTGTTGCTAATACAAAGAAAGTCTTAAATTTCCCATTGTTTTCTCCTTCCCCTATTTATGTCTCTTCTCCTACCATCCCTTGGATACAATACCAAACAGAAGATAACCAAATAATGCCAGACATTTTTCCTCCTCCAGATATCACTGTACCTCATGATTCTCTGTACCAGGCTATAGAATCATGGCTCTCAGTGTGTGGTCCCAAACTAGCAACCTCAGCATCACCTGGGAATTTGTCAGCTAGGCAAATTCTTAGACCCCCAACCTAGCCTGCTGAACCAGAAATCTGTCAAGTTTGGCATTTTGTGTCTTAAGATGCCCTCCAGATGATTCTCCTGTTTGGGAATCACTGCTCTAACCAACCTGCCCTTCAGTATGCCCCACTGGCAGAGTCAGATACTTTCCCACTGTCCCACAACACTGCCATGCCTTCTGTTGGCCTGTGGTTTCCAAGAGCTCCTCTTTGGGGCTCTTCATTCAGCCTAGTTCTCTGATAGTGAGACCCCATATTACAAAAAGATCCACTTCTTAGTTTCTCCATCAGAATCCCTATCTCCACAGTAACCTTTTCTCATACGAGGGAGAAATTAATTAGCTCAAATAAATAAATTTATAATAGTGGAATTATGATCCTTGCAGCAAGCTTAAGGGGAAGTGGAAATTCTCTGAGGACTACTCACTTCTTTACAAATCATGCTGTATAATCACTTAATACAGTTACACAGGAGGCTTCAGGGATTATGCCAGATCTGTGTCTATTAACTTTTGATGATGGTCCACTTACTTAAACTCTCTGAACAGCTTCCTCATCAACAAAATGGGTCTCAAAATATTTTTCCTGTGGAGTATTTGTGAGAATTAGTGATTACGCTCCCAAAATATCATCTAGTATTGTGCCTAGCCCAGAGACAATCCTATATAATCCTATATAAATTATGTGATGCAAAAAAAGATGCTCATCTTCTTCTGTGTATGAGTATGGGATGGGGAAGCAATGTGATGAAAGGTAAGAAGCATCTATCCAGAACAAAACTGATCTGCATTTATGACCTGGTTATATTTGACTAGCTGTGTAGTCTTTGACAAGTTCTTTAATTACTCTGAGTTCTGGCTTCCATATTTATTGAAGTTGAACGACTCCTACCTTTCAAGGTTGCTGCAAGGTTTAAATATAGCGATCAATGTGGGTATAGAGCTTAACACAGCAACTGGCTTAGAGCAGACCCTCCATATTAGTGGTCGTTGTTACTGCTGGTGCTTATTATTTTTACTGTCATCATTATATAAATGGTGGTTATTTCTTGATGGGCCTGACCTATCAAAACCTAGAGGTTTGTTTTTATTTTGTTTTGTTTTTATGTGCCAAGTGGCTTGCAGGATCTTAGCTCCCTGACCAGGGATCAAACCTAGGTCTCAGCAGTGAAAGCATTGAGTTCTAACCACTGGACCACCAGGGAATTCCCGATGAACACAGTTTAGAACTACAGATTCTGAGCTACCTGAGGGTAGTTTTGCATCCAGTTTTGTACTGTCTTTCACCATTATTTCTCAATAAATTATTCTGAATTAAATTGAATCTGGACAACACACAGAGCTACTTTCTTCCATTTTTTAGTTGCTGGAATTTGGAAAATTAGATATGAAAAACACCATTTCTCAAGTACTAGCTTCTAATACTCATAAACCTCTAATGCTATAGCTAAGACAGATATGTTTTTTAAAAGTATGCTGTGCATTCTTAGAGAAAAGACTTTTCTTTTTCATTTTATTGTGATATAATTGACACATTAGTTTCAGGTAGGCAATATAATGATTTAATATATGCATATATTGCAAAGTATACATTACAAAGTAAAATAAGTCTAGTTAACATCCATCACCACACATGGTGACAAATTTTTTTACCTCTGATGAGAACTTTTAAGACCTACTCTCTTAGCAACTTTCAAACATAAAATACAGTATTATTGACTACAGACACCAGGTAGTTTATCCTATCTGCAGGATTCATTAATTTTCTAATTTAAAGTTTGTGGCCTTTGACCACCTTAAGACATTTCACACATACCCACCCCCCCTATTTTTTCTTTGAAAGTCACAATTTGCTACAGCATTCTTAAGGAACTTCCTCTCATCCATCATAACACACAGAGGAACTGAAAGTCAAGAAGTCTTTGCACCTGAAAGCTCTGAACAACAAATTAAGTTATCCTACCCCCTTGGCTATTCTATCTTTTAGAAATAAACTTTTGTTTAAAAAAAAGAAGAAAAAAGTTTCATGAGCTTCAGACCACATCCCTGCTTCACTCCACCTCCAACTCACCCAGCCCAAGTACACAAAATGACTCAATTCAACAAATATTTATTAAGTAACTACTAGATAGCATGTTCAAAAGCAGAGACATTACTTTGCCAACAAAGGTCCGTCTAGTCAAGGCTATGGTTTTTCCTGTGGTCATGTATGGACGTGAGCGTTGGACTGTGAAGAAGGCTGAGCACTGAAGAATTGATGCTTTTGAACTGTGGTGTTGGAGGAGACTCTTGAGAGTCCCTTGGACTGCAAGGAGATCCAACCAGTCCATTCTGAAGGAGATCAGCCCTAGGATTTCTTTGGAAGGAATGATGCTAAAGCTGAAACTCCAGTACTTTGGCCACCTCATGCGAAGAGTTGACTCATTGGAAAAGACTCTGATGCTGGGAGGGATTGAGGGCAGGAGGAGAAGGGGACGACAGAGGATGAGATGGCTGGATGGCATCACTGACTCGATGGACGTTAGTCTGAGTGAATTTCAAGAGTTGGTGATGGACAGGGAAGCCTGGCGTGCTGTAATTCATGGGGTCGCAAAGAGTTGGACACGACTGAGCAACTGAACTGAACTGAACTGAACTGAACTCTGTGCCAGGTGCTGTTCCAGGCACTGATTACAATAAGAACAAGTACTGGTTCAAACTTAAATTCTTTTTTCTTCACAGCCATTTTTCTTCACATCCAGAATACCCTGGGGATTGTCATCTGACACACCAAGTCTGCCGACTTGCCTCAGGTCATAAATAATCCTCAGGAACTGGCTCTTTAATGTCCTTGTAGTTACTAGGTGACCATGCCAGTGCCGTCCATCTAGGATTTGGATTAGTCTTCTGTCCATGGAATTCTTATATCCCTAAAAGAGTAAACGTGACTCCTAGTTCCCCCTAAGGAATCATGTTTTTCTCTCAGGACTCAAAATCAGACTTTCAGCACTTTGAATTTTTGTTACCAGGCTCCAGTCTCCAACCAAGACATCAATGCTGCCGCTGTATCCCCATTTAGTCAGTGTACAGGCCTTTTCCATCAGCTCATTCATTCTAGTCATGGTTCCCAGACTCCATGTCTCCGGTTGCCATGTAAGGTTGATAATGATTCAAGAATTAAAGTCTGAAATGAGGACAGCCCCCAGAGACTATTCTTCCCAAATAAAATTCAAGTCAGGTCTCTAAAACTCCATTGTCTTCAGGAATCAGGCAGGTAAAGTAAATATATAAAGCTATTTATGTGTAACACGGTAGGGAGAGATGAGGTCTATGGTAAAACAGAGAAAGCATACAAATTCCAGTTTTAAAAAAGAAAGCTGAGCAGGCCACCAGCCTTCTGTCCTTAAGCCTCTGCAGCCCTTAAGGACAGAATGGCAGCTTCTCAAGCGTTATAGCTCACACATATAGCACACCACCTGCACTTAGTAGGTGCTTGAGTTGATGACTCTCGGAAACAAATAAAGCTAAGTGAGAGAGCTGAAACAGACAATTTAGATTGTACCCTCACAGTATGCGTAAATCTCACTCATCTGAGTTTCTTTGTTCTCAAAACTCTGTCTCTAAGACATTTCCAAATCTATAATAATCCCTAAATTAGTTTTTCTAAAGGATTTCATTTTCATTAGGACTTCATATAGATAGATATATAGATAATCAATGGATAAATAATATGCTTCCTTTAAAATGACTCAGAATGCTGTATATTTAAAAAATCAATATCAACTCTTCTAATGTAGCAATGAACTGCATGAAATGAGGAAAAGAGAAAATAAATGAAGGTAGCAGAAGAAAATATATAAGCAACCTGAGTCATGGGCTCACTTTATGGATGAAGTTGTTTCAGTCCAAACTGTCCTCAGGCATCAGACTTTCTCCTTTCACTCTTCTCTAGCAGTGGAGATGGAGGAATATGGTAAAGAAAGAATTTGGACAATAGAAGATAAAAGGCATATGAATATTTCAGGCTCACCAAATTCCCTGATTCTGCTGATGCACTCCTTCTGGAGGCAATCCCAGGAAAGAGACCATTATTTTGTATTCCACGTGGCCCTATGAATTCAGTGTTTTGGGATAATAGCATGTGACTTAGGGTCTTCCTCCAGTTCTATAAGGACAGGCCAAACTCCTCACCTAAGCTGCTAGAATCCACTGTTCTCATGACTCTGCCCTGTCACTTAGCTGCACCACATCCTTTTTCTTCTTGCTCAGTTCTTTCAGTCTTCTCTGAAGACTTACCACCCCTGATCCTGGACTCCAGTGGACCAGGGTGACCAGCTCCTGAACTGTTGTCTTCTCTCCCTAGTTTGCAACACATTTCCATATTAATAGTCCTGAGTTCTCAGTAATTTGTCAGTGGTCTGATACCAGAACTGCATTCGTTTCTTATGTCTGTTGTTAAAAACAAAAAAACAATTATAGTAATCATGTAAACATGGCAGTCTGAAATGCCAAAGATGCATTATCTTTGGTTCTGGTGGCCAGAAGTCTAAAATTAGTATCACTTGCCCCAAATCAAGATGTTGGTAGGACCACATTCCCTCTGAAGGTTCCAGGGCAGAATCCATTTCTTGCCTCTTCTAGTTTCTGGTGGCTGCTGGCATTCCATGGCTTATGAGTGTATCACTCCAATCTCTGCCTCTGTGGTCACACTGCCTCATCCTCTTCTGTCTGTATAATTTCCCTCTGCCAATTGCTCATAAGGACACATGTGATGGCATTTAGGACCCACACAAATATTCAGGATAATCTCATATCAAGATCCTTAACTTTATCACATCCATAAAAATTATTTTTTGAAATATCATTTACAGTATATAGACATTAGGAGGTGGATATCTTTGGAGGGGAAGGGAGGTATTTTTAGCCTGTTATAAGAACTTTCTTGGGTAATGTGATTCCAGGAGCAGCCCAGCCTCAAACCAAAAGTATTATTCAACCTCAAACCAAAAGTATTGTTCGCTAGCAAGTTAGGCTATCATTCTGTTTGAATATCTGTGACTAAATATCACAATGATCCTGGGCATAAAAGTATATTAACCTAAGACATCTCCCAATTATAAAGATCTGTCATATTTCATGCCTGCTTCTCCTTTGTGTGTTTTTTCACAGATGTTTAAATAAACAGCAGTACTGCATTCCTTTCCTCACTGCAATAATCCATTATACTTTCCCCATTCCCCCTTTCCTCTCCAGCATCCAAAACGGAGCTGATAAATTAACAGGGTCTATGGGCTCATTCCTAAATCTGGCTTTGCTATCCCTCCTGAAGTAAGGCTCTATGACTCATAATAGCAGATCTATACACATGCCTGCCACCTCCTTCACTCCAAAGATTTAAACAGGGCAGAACTCAGGCCCAGATGGAGTCATATCTCTCTTAAGAAAGTAAACTCTCAGCTTTCCTAGAGATTAAAACAGTGGCTTCTCCACCTTCCATCCTGAGAAAGTCCTCCTGGGGAGACCCTTACTGTGCTCATGTTTGTTCAGGTGGCTTGATACTCACCACAAGACATTCTTTCCCAAGCAGCCTCGAAGGACAGACTCCTGCTTCTGTAAAATATGTGGATTGAGTTTCTTTGAATGAAAAGGCACTACATATTCAACCCACTTAGACGAACTCATAAGCCTTCTACTGTGGGGAGTGTTATAAGAACCAGCCAAAGGATGCCACCCAAGCGTAACCAGAAAAGTGGTTTCTCACTTGAATCCAAATATGATTTTGGCTCTTTTGGGGGTGGATTTATGTTTCTTTCAACTACAGCATTTGGGACGGACGAAGCTTCCTTTGCCAAGAAACAAAGAACATGCTCTGTACTCTTTATCAGTTCTCATATGAGTTTTGCAATTCTCCTCAAACTGTGCCAAGAAAGAATATAAAAATTATCCCTGGCTTTGTAAAAATCTGTTGCTTTCGGGAAATGTTCTTTTCTGACCAGTATGAAAATTTCAGTTCCTGACTAAAACAGAAGAAAATTAAAGTGATATATTTTTCTAATCCTAATTTTTTTTAAGAAAACAAGACATTCTTACAGTAGAAATTGTTAAATTTGTTCAAAATCTAAAAATAGCCTTATAAAAGCCTAGGACACTTTACAGATGTACTGTGATCCATAACCATACATACAGAAGGGTTAATGAAGAACTAAAATGCCCAAATCCTTAAGTAACAGAATGGTGTTTTTTTTACATAGAGAATACCTTTTATTTTTTTTTTTTCAGGGAGGGTATGGAAGAAAGTGTTTCAGGCCAAGGCTACATTGGAGCTTGAGCCTAGCAGGCAGCAAGTTGTAAATGAGACTGAGCAGCAGCAAGTTGTAAATGAGACTGAGCACGGATGTGGTTAGCTGTCTGCTATAGAGACTCCATCAGCAAAAGAACAAAACTTGTCCTCTATGAATTGAGGAAACAATTATTCTTTCTGATGTTTGCAAACTTGCTGCTGAATCACAACCATCAAAATAAATAATCAATAACTCCATAAATATTTGTTAGGCTACTGGAGGAGCTATTGGGGTGAAATTCTGGTTTTCAAAAGTTGATCAGAACTCGAAATTTCTTTCTTTGCTCTCTTTGGCTCTGACAAGATTTGAAGTCTAGTTTCTTGACTGATGGCTTTAACTTTGACCTCAAGTTTTAGAAACAGCAGAGGAACCAGAGATCAAATTGCCAACATCCGCTGGATCATCGAAAAAGCAAGTGAGTTCCAGAAAAGCATCTATTTCTGCTTTATTGACTATGCCAAAGCCTTTGACTGTGTGGATCACAATAAACTGTGGAAAATTCTGAAAGAGATGGGAATACCAGACCACTGGACCTGCCTCTTGAGAAACCTATATACAGGTCAGGAAGCAACAGTTAGAACTGGACATGGAACAACAGACTGGTTCCAAATAGGAAAAGGAGTACGTCAAGGCTGTATATTGTCACCCTGCTTATTTAACTTATATGCAGAGTACATCAATGAGAAACGCTGGGCTGGAAGAAGCACAAGCTGGAATCAAGATTGCAGGGAGAAATATCAATAACCTCAGATATGCAGATGACACCACCCTTATGGCAGAAAGCGAAGAGGAACTCAAAAGCCTCTTGATGAAAGTGAAAGTGGAGAGTGAAAAAGTTGGCTTAAAGCTCAACATTCAGAAAATGAAGATCATGGCATCCGGTCCCATCACTTCATGGGAAATAGATGGGGAAACAGCGGAAACAGTGTCAGACTTTATTTTTCTGGGCTCCAAAATCACTGCAGATGGTGACTGCAGCCATGAAATTAAAAGACGCTTACTGCTTGGAAGAAAAGTTATGACCAACCTAGAT
Organism: Bubalus bubalis; assembly: GCF_019923935.1. Classification (NCBI taxonomy): domain Eukaryota; kingdom Metazoa; phylum Chordata; class Mammalia; order Artiodactyla; family Bovidae; genus Bubalus; species Bubalus bubalis. The sequence goes on along the minus strand of NC_059159.1, from coordinate 119,842,297 downwards.
AGCATATTCAAAAGCAGAGACATTACTTTGCCAACAAAGGTCCATCTAGTCAAGACTATGGTTTTTCCAGTGGTCATGTATGCATGTGACAGTTGGACTGTGAAGAAGGCTGAGCGCCGAAGAATTGATGCTTTTGAACTGTGGTGTTGGAGAAGACTCTTGAGAGTCCCTTGGACTGCAAGGAGATCCAACCAGTCCATTCTGAAGGAGATCAGCCCTGGGATTTCTTTGGAAGGAATGATGCTAAAGCTGAAACTCCAGTACTCTGGCCACCTCATATGAAGAGTTGACTCATTGGAAAAGACTCTGATGCTGGGAGGGATTGGGGGCAGGAGGAAAAGGACACAACAGAGGATGAGATGGCTGGATGGCATCACTGACTCGATGGACGTGAGTCTGAGTGAACTCCGGGAGTTGGTGATGGACAGGGAGGCCTGGCGTGCTACGATTCATGGGGTCTCAAAGAGTCGGACACGACTGAGCGACTGAACTGAACTGAAACTTCTTTCAAATACTGTACTGTTTTCACAGCACTTGCTTTCCTTATATTTGAAAACTGTGTGCATGTTTGCATATATATGTATTTTACTTCAGTTATTTTTGTTTGGGATATTGAGCTAAGAGGAAAGAGATGATCATGTGACATCCAAGGAAAGTTTGCTGACATTCTTTGTTTCTAAATGTTCTGATACTCAACAATTTTCTATCTAAACAGAACTCTCATAGCACTCTGCACATATCTTCCTTATGACCTCAATTTTCCCCAACTGTATCTCCTTACCATTGAAAAAAATCATTCACCATTCAGCTTAGACACTACATCTTCTAGGAAAACTTATCTAATCCTAACCCCCTCTCACTGACACAGGCAGGCTGGGTGCCTCTCTTTTGCACTACCATGGAAATATTTGTACCACTCTAATACCAAACTAAGTACACTATGCTGTAAACACAGGTTGACTTGTTTGGCTTTCCCATTAAAGAGCATCATATCCCCAGTGTCTGCCAAAGAGCTGATACTCAGTAAGTGCTCCTTAAACGACAGCATTTAAAATATTTTTTCTTCCCCACTCTTAAGAATTTATGGACCCTAAAAATTTAAAGATGATGTTCATCAGTAACATGTCTTTATAGCCCAAGTTGTAAAAGAATTTCTTTTTTCCTACACTAGGCTAGAGAGAAATGTTCATCTTCAGTTATAGATAGGGCAATTCCTATAGCTAAGATGACCTGAATGTTGATTTCTACAGGCTGTGCCTCTGGCACTTCTGAAAGAAACATTGTTCTTAAACTGACTGAAGGGATTGAGGGTTTCACTGAACCATGATGCAGGCTTCCTTGGCTAGACTGTTGAATGTTTGCTTGCCACCAGAGTTTAGTCTTCAGAATAAAGCAAGATTAAAACAAAATGAACTCATAATTGCTTCCCTAGCGGATTTTGTTGTCCACATGAGATTATGCACAGGACAACCAATTTTCCCAGAGCCATAATCATTGGTCCCAAACTCCCCATCCTAGACTGATGAATACAAATCAAGAATTCAAATACCTTTTCTCCTAAGAGCTAATCCTTTTCAATGAGATGTTCACAGACTTACATTATTAATGTAGAAGGAAGGAAGGGGGAGAGTGAAAGAGAAAGAAAGAAAGAAAAGAAAGGAGGGAGGGATGGAGGAAGGGGGGAAGAAGGGAAGGAAGAAGAATTAATTCTCAAGGAACTCAAGGATGCATGACTGAAAAGGAAACAAAATTTTCATGCTTAAATGTTCATAATTGAGGTCCTACTGGAAGTAGAATGTGTGTACATTGCTAATTCCAATGGACAGTATCTGGCTTTATATTTAATAAAATGATCTTTCAGGGTTCTAAAGATAAGACATGAGAAGCTATCATTGAGCTTTCAAAAGTGTACAATGACTTGATTTCAAATCAAATGAAAATTTTCATTTCAGATCAAACCAGTAAAAATCTGGAGAGAGGCCAGAAAAGAAAAGTAACAAAGCTCAAACTTCTATGAGCAGAAGTAATTAATCACAAAGTTGAGGTCGAGAAAGAACAGTGAAAAGTCATTTGCCTCTGCCTATAGTCTCCAGTCAAACTCCTTTTAACCCCCTTTGAGGTAAATGTGTATACCAGTGGTTCCCAGGCATGAACCACAAACCTCTGGGTGGCAAGGCTCAGAGTTATTAAGAGAAGTCACAGAAGCCAAAAGAGCAACAGATGTTAACTGGGGCTGACTAAACAATATGTCTCACACAAATATAAAACACCATTTTAAAATTACATTTAGATACTGATTTCAAAGCATTACTGATCATAGAAATTCTCATTCCTTAAGCGGTTTTTCAAACAGACACTAACGGCAACATTACACTCAGGGTTGGGCGCCAGGGACAATGATATGTGGATTTCTTTAAATTTACTTTTATAAAAGGATGATGTCCATACATGTGATTTTTTACATTATAAGATTAGAAATTATTGTTCTACACATTTTTATCAACAATCCATAAAACATCTGCACATTCTACATATTCACTAGATTCCAGTCCTTCTTAATCCTCATAGGCTAGCACAACCTGAAAGAGTCTAATCTAAATCTTTCCTGCTTCAATTTTACCTGAGCTTAATTTTTTATTCCTTTCTAAAGTTACAAGATGCTTACTATAGCTCTTCATATAGCCAATGACTGTCATCGTCCATTTCACACATCTATTCTTGAGGCTAAATAACCCAAATATTCCCAAATAGAGTTGTATCTCAATATCTATATTGCTATTCTTTAGAACACCACAGCCCAATATACTTTCTGCAATGATGGAAATGTTCTATATCTCTGTTGTCCAAATACAGTAGAAACCAGTTACATGTGACAACTGATCATTTAAAATTTAGCCAGTGAGAGTGAGGAACTGAATTTTTAAATTTTAATTAATTTATATTCAAATTTAAATAAACACGTCACTAGAGGCTAGCATATGTATGATGCAGCTTGGACAGTATTAATTTCCTAATTGTCTAATTTCATTATAGTATCCCCAGAATGCAGAAAATAGCCCAATGAGGACCTAGTTGATTCTAAAAGCTGAGTTATTCTATTTTACACATAGCAGCACCATGATGCCAGTGCAAAGACATGGGAGCATATTAGCGTTACAAACAAAAATGAATAAAATATAAGCATTACCCTAGCCTAATATTAAAAGGCCTGGATAAAAGAGTGTGGCTCCAGAAAAAGTTATCTATGTTCTTGGAAAATAATATATCCAAAGGCCTCAGAAGTTCACGTTTATAGGCAAAGACCACCATTAACTGTATCTTAAACGTCTTAATTTTGTAACAATCAGCTTTGTTGCCTAGTATCAGGAAGGGATGTTTGATACTTAGCTCCTTTTTCTTAAATACTTATTCAAAAATAGTAAAGAATTTATCTTCTTGAGATTCTTTTTCTTTCTTTAAGTGAATTAGTCTGAATGGATTCCTCACTGAGTTGCCCAAAGACTGACCACTGTGGAGTTTCATTCAGCTAATAAATGCTCTTATGTTGACACTAAATCATTAAAAATCTCATTGCCAACTAGGTATGAACCACTTAATGGTAATCTAATTTAAACCATGTTTTTCCAGGAATTAAGACATGGAACCAAATCTGTAATTTATTTTAATAGAAATTGCTTAGCTCTTTTAAAGGTTCTTGAAGAACACTCCAAGATGATGTGAGATCCACTCCCCAGTCTAAAATAGCTTAAACATACCATAGTGATAGTGAAGTCGCTCAGTCGTGTCCGACTCTGTGACCCCATGGTCACTACATGCAACCCCATGTAGCCTACCAGGCTCCTCCCTCCATGGGATTCTCCAGGCAAGAGTACTGGAGTGGGTTGCCATTTCCTTCTCCAGGGGATCTTCCCAACCCAGGGATCGAACCTGGGTCTCCCGCATTGCGGGCAGACACTTTAACCTCTGAGCCACCAGGGAATACTAATCATCAAGGAGATAATAAGTTTTATTTTATTTCTGTTCTATTTCTCTTTTTTTTTGTTGTCCAGTTATGTCACATTCCTTCAGTTTATACTGATGCATCTTGTGATGTATGATGAGTGAATTTGATTTGTATGATAATACCTGAATTTCTTAGTTTTTCTGGTTCCTTAAAATTCTGTTGTTAAAACATACTAAGATTTAATATCTATAAATTGTTTCCAGCCCCTGAAAGGCATTATTATTCTCCTGTATTAAATAGACCTTATCTTGAAACACTTAAGAGTACCCCCTTTATTAACTTTATGAAAGAAATAACAATATTATGACATGGTACTCAAACTTCCATTCATATTCTCTAAACTCCATTCTCACTTTTTTTGTTTTTTGAAATCAACAGAACAGTGGAAATACCATTAAAACTTTATTGCATTGAATAATAATTCTAAAATGTTCTACTTTCAAGATATAAATTTTATAGACTACTAGTAACTAACATTTGCTTAGCACTTTAAGGGTGGCAAAATTTCAGTTTGTCTTCACACAATCCCAAGTGCTCTCATTGTCAATGTTCATAATGCAAAACTGCAGTTTAGCAGTCAGTTAGCTTCTCTAAGAAAACATGTAAATTAAGATCCAGAGCAATACTTTGCATGTTGTGTCCAGTGGATCTTGGTTTACTATACAAGAGGAAACAAAGAGTACCACATACTCTTCTTATAAACTCAAAAAGCACATTATCATATTTAAAGCTTAGATAAGCCCTGTACTTTATTTTTTTTAATCTGTTTAACTGTTTTAATCCAAACATTTCCCAAATCCATGTAGCCAGAGTTTTTTTTATTTTTTAACAAAACCATTTATCATTTTACAGAATACCCTTTGGAAAAAATACTGAGCCAAGAAAACATCAAAAATGATCGAAAATTAGGTGACCAAAAAAACTCCCCATGTAACAGTTCAGTTCAGTCACACAGTCATGTACAACTCTTTACAACTTTATGGACTGCAGCACTCCAGACTTCCCTGTCCATCACCAACTCCCGGAGCTTAATCAAACTCATGTCCATCGCATCAGTGATGCCATCCAACCATCTCATCCTCCTTCATCCGCTTCTTCTCCTGCCTTCAATCTTTCCCAGCACCAGGCTCTTTTCCAATGAGTCAGGTTCTTCACATAAGGTGGCCAAAGTATTGGAGTTTTAGCTTCAGCATCAGTCCTTCCATTGAATACTCAGGACTGATTTCCTTTAGGATGGACTGGCTGGATCTCCTTGCAGTCCAAAGGACTCTCAAGAGTCTTCTTCTTCTTCTCCAACACCACAGTTCAAAAGCATCAATTCTTTGGTGCTCAGCTTTCTTTATAGTCCAATTCTCACATCCATACATGACTACTGGAAAAACCATAGCTTTGACTAGATGGACCTTTGTTGTCAAAGTAATGTCTCTGCTTTTTAATAGGCTGCCGAGGTTAGTCATAGCATTTTTTCCAAGGAGCAAGCATATTTAATTTCATGGCTGCAGTCACCATCTGCAGTAATTTTGGGGCCCAAGAAAATAAAGTCTGCCACTTTTTTCACTGTTTCCCCATCTATTTGCCATGAAGTGATGGGACCGAATGCTATGATCTTAGTTTTCTGCATGTATAGTTTTAAGCCAACTTTTTCACTCTCCTCTTTCACTTTCATTAAGAAGCTCTTCAGTTCTTCACTTTCTGCCATAAGGGTGGTATCATCTGCATATCTGGAGTTACTGATATTTCACCCACCAATCTTGATGGCAGCTTGTGCTTCATCCAGCCCAGCATTTCACATGATGTACTCTACATAGAAGTTAAATAAGCAGGGTGAACATATAAGCCTTGACGTACTCTTTTCCCAATTTGGAACCAGTCTGTTGTTCCGTGTCCAGTTCTAACTGTTGATTCTTGACCTGCATACAGATTTCTCAGGAGGCAGAAAAGGTGGTCTGGAATTCCCATCTCTTTAGGAATTTTCCACAGTTTGTTATGATCCATACAGTCAAGGCTTTGCCATAGTCAATGAAGCAGAAGTAAATGTTTTTCTGGAGCTCTCTTGCTTTTTTGATGATCCTTCGGATGTTGGCAATTTGATCTCTAGTTCCTCTGCCTTTTCAATCCAGCTTGAACATCTGGAAGTTCAAGGTTCACGTACTGTTGAAGCCTGGTTTGGAGGATTTTGAGCATTACTTTGCTAGCGTAACACTCCATGTAACACCACTCTCTAAATATTCTCCTCCCTAAATGCTCTCTTCTCTAAAAACCCTGAGTAACTATGTCTGTGTTGTACCTGTGGCCAGAGTGTAAGGGTAAAACTGTAGTTGTCTTAATGCTTAACCAAGAAACATTACAATATGTGTTTGTTCCTAAAGTGAAAGTCGCTCAGTCATGTCTGACTTTTTGTGACCCCATGGACTGTATGCTGCTAAGTCACTTCAGTCGTGTCCGACTCTGTTCGACCCCATAGACGGCAGCCCATGAGGCTCCGCCGTCCCTGGGATTCTCCAGGCAAGAACACTGGAGTGGGTTGCCATTTCCTTCTCCAGTGCATGAAAGTGAAAAGTGAAAGTGAAGTCGCTCAGTCGTGTCTGTCTCTTCATGACCCCATGGACTGCAGCCCACCAGGCTCCTCTGTCCGTGGGAGTTTCCAGGCAAGAGTACTGGAGTGGGGTGCCATTGCCTTCTCCCACAGACTGTATAGTCCGTGGAATTCTTCAGGTCAGAATACTGGAGTGCGTAGCATTTCCCTTCTCCAGGGGATCTTCCCAAACCAGGAATCGAACCGAGGTCTCCCGCAAGCAGGTGTATTCTTTAACAGCTAAGCCACAAGGGAACCCCAAATACTGGCATGGGTAGCCTACCCCTTCTCCAGAGGATCTTCCTGACCCAGGAATTGAACCAGGGTCTCCTGCATTGCAGGCAGATTCTTTACTAACTGAGCTACCAGGGAAGCCCTTGTTCCTAAAGGTGAAGGCCAAAAGCTAACATGGGGTTATAATTACGTGAGTAATGTCTCCCATCTTGCATACTGGTCTGGCAGATCTTCTTAAGCCTGCATTTCCAAAGGTCCAGGCATTTTTTAAGCCAAGAGAGCTGAACTCCTCTAATGTCCCTAGGGGTTTCTCATAAGAAAAGACTCTGCTTCAAGCAGAACCAACAGACATCTCACTGTTTCTAGGCCCTCAGCCTGGTACTTTCTCCACCCTTTCATTAACTTCATAAATTGGTCCAATTAGTATACTTGTCATAAAAGATAAACTCAGTAATCTCAAGATGTGTCACTTCCTAAATCAGAAATATGAAAAAAAGAGTAACTGAGAGCCAACAAATGTCACATCCTTTTGAGAGAAGCTTTTAAGAAAAGCAAGGTGAAGGGCAGCTGGGGTAATCTGGAAGCTGGACCAGACTGCTTATGCTTAAGAACAGGCATATCCTAAAGGGAATGACCATCACCACCAATTACAGAAACACTTCAGCCTTGCCCTCACCCACTTCATCTCAACTTCAATTTTTTTCTCTTCATGAGTAGAATTTTATCATGAGAAATAAAACCTTCAAATCTGCCAGAAACATTTCATCAGGGCAATCTTTGCAGTCAGCAAGAGACTACCTATATCTTGCTTTCAATTTGTGGTATTAGTACCTTTGTTTCATAGGGTCAGCCTTTGCCCCTGCTGCCCTCTCTTCCTGACAGGCCCCTTCTGCCCTGGGCCTGAATTTCCCTGCTTTTAGAAACTTTATTCATTGTTTGAGGGCTCGTTCAGTCCCCAATTAAAATTAGTCTTTCCCTCCTCTGTCTCCCTCCCCTGTGTTTATAAGCCCCACTTTTCTCTGGAAAGCAGAATAAAGGGCTGGACCAGTTGAGTGGTGGCCCCAAACAATAATCCATAAAGGGGATTTACACTGGAATAAAGTGGTACCATGGTAACACATAAATTGATCTTGCTCATCAAAGTTGATGATACACTTGAACAACAGCAAAAAAATTCTGGCTGGTAATAATCCTCTCTCAGCTAAATAAATGTTTTTAAAAATATTTTTTAAGCACATGTTTGAAGGACATAAAATTACTAGATTTCCTATGATTCCCAACTGGCCTGGTCTGGGTCTGTTTTGTTACAGTCCAACCACAATGTAATTAGTTGCATATCTGCCTGTGTCATTTTTATATGTGTATTCCCCAGAATTTAAGTACAATGCTTTGCACATGTTAGGTGTTAAATAAAAGTATGGTAGACTGAATGAACTGGTAGTCTTTCTCCCTTCCAACTGTAGGCTATGTCCTAACAGGAACAGGAAAAGAAGGCTAGAAATTTCCTCCATTACACTAAGCTATTTAGTTACCTTAACTCTTCCAAGGCTTGAAAAAAGCCAAAAAGCAAACTGAGAGAGATAAACCAGTTCCCTTTATATGCCTGATTTGTGCCTACCTAAGAGACACTGCTATGTGGGAGAAGGAAGTAGAGAGAGGTCATTTAACAGAGTTGATGAAATGCACAGCTTTCCTATTCCTCCCATGTTGAATATTGACTAAATGGTCTCTTTATTTGTTTTATAATTTTCTAAACCATTACACACACTCACACCCAATGCCAATACAAATAATTTCATTTGTTCACTTTTGAGGTTTGCCACCAGACTCTTTACCTCCATTAACACAGGGAAATGGAAGGTGAATAGCCAACATAATAAATTGGTCTAGAAGCCAACTCATCCATCTGGTTATTTCTTCCAGCATTCTTACTCTGTTGCCACCTCACCATACACAAACATCCATACACACACACACACCCAAATGAAACCATGACGTGAAATAAATTCATCTCTATTACACAGAAAATTCATTTCTTTTAGGCTTCTTATGATATGTTCTTTGAACTTGGCCAGACCTAAATTCTATCTCATCTATAAAACGGAATTAATTCTTGTCTTATTCCTTTATCAAAAACCCAATATAAAAAAATTATTGTTGATTTTTACCTCCAAAAATTCATCAGAATCACAGCAATAAACCAGCTGCTTAACCGACGTAAAAGAAGCAAGCAAACAAACAAACCAAACACTATAACTTATTAAAATATTTAGCTGCAAAGACCCAACTCAAGCATCACCTTGTCTGGAGATCCACCCCTGACTCTCCACCCCATATCACTCCTGCTTCTGACAAAGCATACTTGTTCCTACTGGTGTTGCCTCTGCATCCTGTAGCTACTTGTTTGTTGCACATACACCAGGGAATATAATTATCTGTTTGTCTGTCACTTCATTAGACTGTAAGCTCATTAAGGGCTGGAGCAATATCTGTAAACACAACCCTGACTTCGCTGTGACCAGAACATAAATCCTCCTGCAGGTATGTTAGAAGGTGAGAGGAATAGAAAACCTCCTGACTTGCACTCTTTTCTCAGCCCTACACCTCACCAATGCCATGATCTTGGACAAATCCCTTTTCTTCTATGCCATAGGAACATCAGACTAAATCAAGTTTGCCAACTGCTGCCCCACAGGCCCAGTCCAGCCCCCAGACATGGTTTTTACCCTGCATGGTTTTGGCATCCATAGTGTTAAAAATAAACTTCAATTAATTAAGAACATTCAGATACAGAAAGTATCACATGAAATTAGAATTTTCAGCTTCTCTTTAAAAATGATACGATCTCACAGCACTGGGTTGTAACTTCCTAAAGCAAAAGCTTGTGGAGCTGGCTGGTGGCTTGCTAAGATAGACTAGGAACTGTCTATGCCACCACAGACCCTATTACTGTTTACTCTTGGCCCAGTCACTCATTTAAATTACTTGCCTCAATCCTTACATTCATTTGATTAGAGTTTTCTAAGTGCACGTTAGCTCTTATAACGCCATTCTTGGGGTCTAGGAATCCTCTCCCAGGCAGATACACAAGCACATGCACATGCACATTTCTTACCAGGGAGACAAGAAGCTCTGAGGCCTTCATACTACTGCTCTCATACTACTCTCCAACCTCCCTGTAGGCTGATGTCCCTTGGCAATTAATGAATGAAAGGACGGGACATCAAAGAGAGGAAAAATCCAGGAAGTCAGAGGAAGAGAGGGAAGTTTTAGCTACAAATAGTGCTACCAGAGGTATTATGATATCATGTGAGGAAGATTAGTTTTACAGAGCCAGATTTTCCATACAGCAAAGCAATCATTTTGTCTATGATCCTGGAAACATACATAATAGCTGACGTGAAAACAGGAGGTTAATCGTCCAAAATTATTGTGGCTTTGGGTGTCACTCCCACTGGGGTTCTCTCCCTTCTGCTCCCCATGGCCCTCTTGCAAGGAACTACAACTAGCAATTTGAAATTTACACACCTTCACAGATGGGTTGCCCCCATCTGTAGCATATCCATAACCTCCCAGGGCAAAGCTGCCATTACTTACAGTATTATCAGTGGCACAGTGGGTGCAGAGAGGAGAGAGCTAGGTACATATTACTAAGAAGCCTGATGAGCCCAACATACTGCTTGTCTCCAACACATAGTGCTCCAGGAAATTTAATATAGCACATCTCAGTGTGCATGGCATGCATCCGCTATAACCATGTGGTGTCTGATTGGACAATTCAACAACAACCCAACCTGCATTTTCTCTCCAGCTCCCTTTATACTCTGACTAGATAAGTTGAGCATAGAGACCAGCAAAAACTCTGCCGTCAGTCAACTACTTACAGAACCATCTGCATCCTCAAATTCCTAGGTTTTCTTTCTTTGCAAAAGCTTCAAGTTAGTAACTAAAAAAATTTAAAAAAAGTTTATTAAACATGCTGTATATTAGTATCCTTATCCTATGGCATGGTATTTTGAGACTAATCAATCAGTTAATGATAAACAGAGAAGTCTTATTTTATAAATATTAGTATTAGAATCTATGTTTTTGGGTTGGGAGATTTTAGTAAGAAACTCAATAATAAGCACAAATTGCCAACTACTCCACTCTCTCCCAAAATATTCAAAGCAACCTAAGTGCAATTTCAGTCAGTTTCTCCATCTCATGAACATTTTTCTCAAAGGTGAAGGGTCTGGGAAGATAAGATGGATCATAGCAAATCTATTAACCACATCTGAAAAACACTCGAAGTAGAGTTAGAGTGTACCTAATGACAATTTTATCCACACCTTTTTTTCTATATGGAGAATAATGTTCATCCACATCCAGAATGTGGGATAATGTGTACATGCCTAGAATTCAAGAAAGCTGAATTCTAGTTCTGGCTTCACAATCTAGAATTGTGACCCTCTGTAAATCTCTATCTCTAGATTTCCTCAACTGTGAAATAAAAGATGAAATAACCTCTAAATTACTGCTTATCAAATTTTAAAATGTTCATGAGTAACTCTGGTTTAGAGTGGAACTGACATTCTACAATCTTAACAAGTTCTCAGACAGTGTTGGTAACTATTGGTCCAGGGACCACACTGTAAGAGCAAGATGCTAAAGCACTAGTTCTTAAATTTGGCTGCACATTAGATAACCTGGGGAGTGTGAAAAATATATCAATGCCTGGTGCCAACCTCAGGGTCTGGTTTAATGGCTTATCATCAGCTATGTTTCACTATGGGGAGTTTTTGAAGCTCCTCAAGTGATTGTTTCCCAAATTCTGAGAACTTCATTCTATTCCTTAAAAATCTAAAATTATGATCTTTATTTTTTGTTGTTACTGTTTAGTTGTTGCTGTTCAGTCACTAAGTCATGTCCAACTGTTTGCAACCCCATGGACTGCAGCATGCCAGGCTTCCCTGTCCTTCACAATCTCCCAGAGTTTGCTCAAACTCATGTCCATCGAGGTGGTGATGACATTCAACCATTTCATCCACTGTTGCTTCCTTCTACTCCTGCCCTTTATCTTTCTCAGCATCAAGGTCTTTCCCAATGAGTCAGCTCTTTACATCAAGTAGCCAAAGTATCAGAGCGTTCAGCTACAGCATAAGTCCCTCCAATAAATATTCAGGGTTGATTTCCTTTAGGATTGACTGGTTTGATCTCCTTGCAGTCCAAGGGACTCTCCAGAGTCTTCTCCAGCACCACAGTTAGAAAGCATCAATTCTTTGGCACTCAGCCTTCTTTATTTTTTTAATCTCTATTCCTTGCAAGTCTAAAAAGATGACCTTTATTTTTTCAATCACATTATATTTGTACAGTGAAATTCCTGATGTCTATTATCTCATGGCAACTCAAAGAGATATGCAGGGCAAACGCTATTAACTCTCAGTTACAAAAGAGATAACCAAACACCCAAGAATCAGGTGACTTGCCTAATGGTATACAGCTAATGTCAGACCTTCTGCTACTAGAACACAGAGTTTCTGATACCCAACCTGTGCCTTCTCCAGACTGCTTTGTACTGACTCATATAGATGAATAATGACAAGCAAAAAGAAAAAGAGATCATAGCTTTTCTGCCCAAAATTCCACAAGAATGATACAAATGGAGATGTAAGGGAGAAATACATGCAACTATAAAAACAATTAAATGTATATTTGGTGAAGGAGCTACCTGGCTGCTTTGGATGCAGAATAAGGTTGATAAGACTATAACAGCAGGACCAGCCATTAGGCAACAAGTGAGCAGAGTGAGATGGATTAACTCAGTACGCGAAATATGATAATGTACTGGGGAAGTGCTATAACTGATCCTGGCAAGAGACCAGGAAGTCTGCCAATTGATGAAACTAATAATTTACTGGAACTTGTTAAGATAGCCATCCCATTTGAACACATTTGCAAAACCTACACAGAAACAAAACAAACTTAAGAGTTCTGGCATTAGAATTAAGGTAAAGGTGATCATTAATTTAAAGAAAGTCAGAGGTGGAAAGGAGGGAAATGATATTTTTAATGCTTACTATGCATCAGTCATTTGTAAAGATTATCTGGCCTTATTATAACTTGTAAGGTAGATTTTGTTACCCCCATTTAACAAACAAGAAAGATGAGGCACAGAGTTTGACTTTTATACCAAGTTACACATCAATGTCCAAGCTGGGTTTAAGCCTAAATCTCTCTGATTCCAGCCCCCTCATGTCCTTTCCATAGATTTCTATCACCAAATTAAACACTTTCAGGTAAAAAACCATTCTTCCCTAAAATCTTCATCTTGTCGATGTACCAGGGACATAATGCTATGATAATGTTATAGCTCTTTGTTCCTGTTGCTCCAAAGGAGAATGGAAACACTATTTATGGGTAGACAGTTTGGCAAAAAACAAAACCTTTCATTGACCTTGTGGCCTCTTGGTTTTGCAAAGGTGAGGCCCCAAATTCTTTTCAACAGTGGTTCCAAGATAGCTGCCTTAAGTTAGATCTGCCCTGCAGACATGTTTAACTAAAATATATACCACTGACTCTCCTATCATTTTTAAGATCTAGGATTTTGACAAATTAAAAAGCAACAGTATTTTAATAAGTAATTATCACATAGAAATGTAAATTTCTGGTACCTCTCAAAATGTTGGAAGAGTAGGAAATAGTGGCACCATGCTTTCTCCTTGTATAATCAACTGAAGCTGAGTCACCAAGCTCTCCACAATGAAGTATGTACTCTCCATTCACCACAGTCCTATCTTTAGTTGTTATATGTATCAGATGACATTGTCTTCACAATTAAGATGAATATTTCTTATACCTTATTCTATCAAAGGCTGAATAATGAGAGATACCCTAGGAAGTCCACTCATGTATTTCAAGAAAAATTGAGAACTACATACTTTTTCTTATATCTACTTCATCCCATACATTAATATTTAACAGATTCCAAAGGTATCTGAGGTTGTAAGTCCTGCTTTTCAGAATTAGGTAGGTTGACACGTGAGTCTGAGTGAACTCTGGGAGTTGGTGATGGACAGGGAAGCCTGGCGTGCTGCGATTCACGGGGTCACAAAGAGTCGGACACGACTGAGTGACTGAACTGAACTGAGAACATTTTCTAACACCATACACAAAAATAAACTCAAAATGGATTAAAGCTCTAAATGTAAGACCAGAATCTATGAAACTCTTAGAGGAAAACATAGGCAGAACACTCTCTATCATAAATCAAGTAAGATTCTCTATGACCCACCTCCCAAAGTAATGGAAATAAAAACAAAAATAAACCTAATTAAACTTAAAAGCTATTGCACAATGAAGGAAGCTATAAGCAAGGTGAAAAGGAAGCCTTTAGAATGGAGAAAATAATAGCAAACAAAATAACTGACAAAGAATTAATCTCCAAAATACATAAGCAGCTCATGCAGCTCAATACCAGAAAAATGAGAGCCAATCAAAAAGTGGGCCAAAGACCTAAACAGACATTTCTCCAAAGAAAACATACAGATGGCTAATAAACACATGAAAAGATGCTCAACATGACTCATTATCAGAGAAATGCAAATCAAAAATCACAATGAGGTACTGTATCAGGCCAGTCAGAATGGCCACCATCAAAAAGTCTACAAACAATAAATACTGGAGAGGATGTGGAGAAAAGGGAACCCTCTTACACTGTTGGTGGGAATGGAAACTAGTACAGCCACTAGGGAGAACAGTGTGTGGAGATTCCTTAAAAAAATTGGAACCAGAACTTCCATCAGTTCAGTTCAGTCACTCAGTTGTGTCTGACTCTTTGCAACCCCATGGAATGCAGCACTTCAGGCCTCCCTGTCCATCACCAACTCCCGGAATTTACCCAAACTCATGTCCATTGAGTCGCTGATGCCATCCAACAATCTCATGCTCTGTTGTCCACTTCTCCTCCTACCTTCAATCTTTCCCAGCATCAGGGTCTTTTCCAATGAGTCAGTTCAACGCATCAAATGGCCAAAGTATTGGAGTTTGAAGTATTGAACTCCAAAGTATTGAAGTTTCAATACTCCAAAGTATTCAATACTCCAAAGTATTGAAGTTTCAGCTTCAACATCAGTCCTTCCAAGGAACACTCAGGACGGATCTCATTTAGGATGAACTGGTTGGATCTCCTTGCAGTCCAAGGGACTCTCAAGAGTCATCCAACACCACAGTTTAAAAGCATCAATTCTTCAGTGCTCAGCTTTCTTTATAGTCCAACTCACATCCATACATGACTACTGGAAAAACCATAGCTTTGACTAGATGGACCTTTGTGGGCAAAGTAATGTATCTGCTTTTTAATATGCTATCTAGGTTGGTCATAGCATTTCTTCCAAGGAGCAAGGATATTTAATTTCATGGCTGCAGTCACCATCTGCAGTACTTTTGGAGCCCAAGAAAACAAAGTCTGCCACTGTTTCCACTGTTTCCCCATCTATTTGCCATGAAGTGATGGGACTGGATGCCATGATCTTAGTTTTCTGAATATTGAGCCTTAAGCCAACATTTTTACTCTCCTCTTTCATGTTCATCAAGAGGCTCTTTAGTTCCTTTTCACTTTCTGCCATAAGGGTGGTGTCATCTGCATATCTGAGGTTATTGATATTTCTCCCGGCAATCTTGATTCCAGCCTGTACTTCATCCAGCCCAGTGTTTGTCATGATGTACTCTGCATATAAGTTAAATAACCAGGGTGACAATATACAGCCTTGACATACTTCTTTTCCTATTTGGAACCAGTCTGTTGTTCCA
Source organism: Bubalus bubalis (assembly GCF_019923935.1). Lineage (NCBI taxonomy): Eukaryota > Metazoa > Chordata > Mammalia > Artiodactyla > Bovidae > Bubalus > Bubalus bubalis. The sequence continues at coordinate 119,826,695 of NC_059159.1, read as the reverse complement.
TGTCCAGTTCTAACTGTTGCTTCCTGACCTGCATACAGATTTCTCAAGAGGCAGGTCAGGTGGTCTGGTATTCCCATCTCTTTCAGAATTTTCCACAGTTTATTGTGATCCACACAGTCAAAGGCTTTAGCGTAGTCAACAAAGCAGAAATAGATGTTTTTCTAGAACTCTCTTTCTTTTTCAATGATCCAATGGATGCTGGAAATTTGATCTCTGGTTCCTCTGCCTTTTCTAAAATCAGCATGAACATCTGGAAGTTCACAGTTCACGTATTGCTAAAGCCTGGCTTGGAGAATTTTGAGCATTACTTTACTAGCATGTGAGATGACTGCAATTATGCGGTAGTTTGATCATTCTTTGGCATTGTCTTTCTTTAGGATTGGAATGAACAGTGAACTTCTCCAGCCCTGTGGCCACTGCTGAGTTTTCCAAATTTGCTGGCATATTGAGTACAACACTTTCACAGCATCATCTGTTAGGATTTGAAATAGCTCAACTGGAATTCCATCACCTCCACTACCTTTGTTCATAGTGATGCTTCCTAAGGCCCACTTGACTTCACATTGCAGGATGTCTGGCTCTAGGTGAGTGATCATACCATCATGATTATCTGGGTCATGAAGATTCTTTTGTACAGTTCTTCTGTGTATTCTTGCCACCTCTTCTTAATATCTTCTGCTTCTGTTAGGTCCATACCATTTCTGTCCTTTATTGAGCCCATCTTTGCATGACATGTTCCCTTGGTTTCTCTAATTTTCTTCAAGTGATCCCTAGTTTTTCCCATTCTATTGTTTTCCTCTATTTCTTTGCATTGATCACTGAGGAAGGCTTTCTTATCTCTCCTTGCTATTCTTTGGAACCCTGCTTTCAAATGGGTGTATCTCTCCTTTTCTCCTTTGCTTTTTGCTTCTCTTCTTACAACCCAGCAGTCCTATTGCTGGGCATGCACATCAAGGAAACCAGAATTGAAAGAGACATATGTACCCCAATGTTCATTACAGCACTATTTACAATAGCTAGAACATGGAAGGAACCTAGATATCCATCAGCAGACGAATGGATAAGGAAGTTGTGGTACATATACACAATGGAATATAACTCAGCTATAAAAAAACACTGCATTTGAGACAGTTCTAATGAGGTGGATGAAACTGGAGCCTATTTTACAGAGTGAAGTAAGTCAGAAAGAGAAACACCAATACAGTATATAAACATATATATGTGCAATTTAGAAAGACGGTAACAATGACCCTATATGCAAGACAGCAAAAGAGACACAGATGTAAAGACACAGACTTTTGGACTATGTGGGATAAGGTGAGGGTGGGATGGTTTAAGAGATTAGCATTGAAACATGTATATTGCCATCTAGAAAACAGATGACCAGTGCAAGTTCAATGCATTAAGCAGGGCACTCAAAGCTGGTGTTCTGGGACAACCCAGAGAGACTGGGTGGGGAGGGAGCTGGGAGGAGGCTTCTGGATAGGGGGACACATGTGCACCTGTGGCTGATTCAAGTTAATGTATGGCAAAAACCACCTCAATATTGTAAAGTAATTATCCTCCAGTTAAATAAATAAATCATTAAAAAAAAAAAAAAGAAGTAGGTAGGTTGAAAAAGCCAAATGCTAAACAATTCTACCTAATAATTCAAAAGGCTTTCTTAAAGGGAATCTAATTATAATTGTACTACAGAGAGTTAGATGAATGTCTGTGTTCCATGTGGAACAGAAGAGTAAAGGAAGATGACAGCAGCTTGGAGAAGCTTGCCACAAGATCTCCAAATGTGACTTGAGAAAACCAGAACAGAGTTTAAGACAGCAAACACCTCCCAGAATGCAATTTGAAGAGCACGCACATGTTCCCCAGGAATTCCCAGATTTGTGATGGATGCATTCCTCTGGTTATAATGGGTGTGATAGTGAGGTTTACTACTAGAATTTCAGTGCAAAAGGGAAAGATGGCCCTAACACCTGGAGAACCAGGGAAAACTGGTTTAGTATGAATATAGAGTACAATGAAATCTGTTTGGTTCTATATAGTTCTTATTTCTTGAAATGCCTCAATCCTGTTTATGTAAAAAAAAAAAAAAGCTAATAGTAATAAATTTTAAAATGATTAAAATAATGAATAGTGATAGATGTGTGACATGTAGCTATGATTTCTTGACAAGTGTTAAGGTTTCTCCAAGCAAATAATCAAAATATTCAAGAACTGAAAGGGAAATTTGTTTTTATGGGATAAAAGTGTGCTCCAAGTAAACATTTGAACCTGTATAGGTTGTATGATTCATTTATCTTTGGCCCCTATACAGTCAAAACACAGATGCTTCACACGTAATAGAAGCTAGCTAATTTTTGTGCATTTAAAACAAAAAAGGTTTTTAAAATTATCATGAGAGATATCTTTGAACTAAGTTTGCTTTTCAGAAAACTATAGTCACAAGTCTAGAAAGACGGGTCATGGGATTTCTGAAACATCCCCAACAATTTCTAATTACCACTAAAAGAGATGTGGGTGCTGGGAGAATGAGCAAAGTTCTTCATTGTCTAAGAAGTTAGCATTGATGCTAGGCACTTCTTGTCTCATGCAATCCTCAACAACCCTACAATATGAATATTATTCCCTTTACAAAATATTACATGATAAAGACCTTTGTGGCCATCTTCTATCTGAAAACATAAATGTTGTATTTGCAATGCCAAGAGCAAACCATAGAAAAAAGATACAAAAGGTAGAATTCAGCTCATGACCATCACTAAAGAAATCAACTGTTCCTCGTACTTGTTTGCTCTTTTGGTACATACATATTGGCCAAAGCAATAATTATTGATAAAGAGCTTCAAAGTCATCCTTTGGCACAACAGATCAACAATAACATCTGTGTAAATGTAATATCACAACATAAACACTCAAGGCCTCAGAAAAGAAAATAATGCTGTTTGGTTTGGTTTCATTTAGGGGAGCTTATATATTTTCTGAACAAGCCGTTCTCTCTATAAAACTCAGCTAGCAAATCTGCCTTGCCTATTATCATTGTGAGGATAATGTAGCAAACAGATGGAGGGTTTCATACAATTTGCTGAACTAAATTTAACAGGTTTGGCTGTGAGTGTCAACTTATTTTTATATTCTATTTGTGCTATGTTTGTAATAGATGCACACACATGAATAAAAACAGAAAATCTGTATACACAGTACAGCTGGTTCGATAATATTTTCATGATAGCATCACATACTTCTAATTAGAAGGCTTTATATTTGGCCACCAAGAATTCTGGCTGCAGAATAGCTTGTGTAGCACTCAAATAACAACAACAAAAAAATGTTCATCAATACTGTAGGAAATCTTCCACACTATGCACCATGTAGGACCAGGTTCGTTAAATTAATCATGATCTAATAAATAAAAGAAAAACTGAACAGCACACGACAAATTTTAGTACATAGAGTTAATTTGGCCCAGAGGCCCAAATAGGAATATATCTATGACAGATGAAACGTGGAACACTCTGTCAATAATACGAGTAGGGAAAATTGAGCATTATTAATGTTAAATGGTGCTCAATTCAAGAAGCTTCCACAAGCCTCTTATCCTTATCTATCAGAGGGCAGAGAGTGGAAACCATAATCACAGAAAACTAACCAAACTAATCACATGGATCACAGTCTTCTCTAACTCAATGAAACAATAAGCCATGCTGTGTAGGGCCACCCAATATGGATAGGTCATGGTGGAGAGCTCTGACAAAACATGGTCCATTGGAGAAGGAAATGGCAAACCACTTCAGTATTCCTGCCTTGAGAACCCCATGAACACTATGAAAAGGCAAAAAGAAATGACACTGAAAGATGAACTCCCCAGGTAGGTAGGTGCCTAATATGTTACTGGAGAAGAGTAGAAAGATAACTCCAGAAAGAATGAAGAGACAGAGCCAAAGCAAAAACAACACCTAATTGCAGATGTGACTGACTGGTGATGGAAATATGATGCTGTAAAGAACAATATTGCACAGGAACCTGCAATGTTAAGTCCACAAATCAAGGTAAATTGGAAGTGGTCAAACGGGAGATAGCAAGAGTGAATATCGATATTTTAGGAATCAGTGAACTAAAGTGGACTGGAATTGGCAAATTTAATTCACATGACCATTATATCTACTACTATGGGCAAGAATTCCTTAAAGAAATGGAGTAGCCCTCATATTCAACAAAAGAGTCCAAAATGCAGTACTTGGGTGCAATCTCAAAAATGACAGAATGATCTCAGATTGTATCCAAAGCAAACCATTCAATATCACAGTAATTCAAGTCTATGCTCCAACCACTAATGCTGAAGAAGCTGAAGTGTAACAGTTCTATGAAGACCTACAAGAACTTCTAGGACTAACACCAAAAACAGATGTCCTTTTCAATATAGAGGACTCAAATGCAAAAGTAGGAAGTCAAGAGATACTTGGAGTAATAGGAAAGTTTACCCTTGGAGTACAAAATGAAGCAGGGCAAAGGCTAATAGAGTATTGCCAAGAGAACGCACTGGTCACAGCAAACACCCTCTTTCAACAACACAAAAGATGACTCTACACTTGGACATCATCAGATGGTCAATACCAAAATCAGATTGATTATAGTCTTTGCAGCCAAAGATGGAGAAACTCTACACAGTCAGCAAAAACAACACTGGGAGCTGACTTGAACTCAGATCATGAACTCCTTATTGCCAAATTCAGACTTAAACTGAATAAAGTAGGGAAAACTACTAGAACATTCAGGTATGACCTAAATCAAATCCCTTACATTTATACAGTGGCAGTGACAGACAGGTTCAAGGGATTAGATCTGATAGACAGAGTGCCTGAAGAACTATGGATGGAGGTTCGTGACACTGTACAGGAGGCAGCGATCAAAACCATGCCCAAGAAAAACAAATGCAAAAAGGCAAAACAGTTGTCTAAGGAGGCTTTACTTCTGAGAAAAGAAGAGAAGAAAAAGGCAAAGGACAAAAGGAAAGATATATCCATTTGAATGCAGAGTGCCAAAGAATACCAAGGAGAGATAAGAAAGCCCTCCTCAGTGATCAATGCAAAGAAATAGAGGAAAACAATAGAATGGGAAAGACTAGAGATCACTTCAAGGAAATCAGAGATACTAAGGGAACATTGCATGCAAAGATGGGCACAATAAAGGACAGAAATGGTATGGACCTAACAGAAGCAGAAGATATTAAGAAGAGGTGGTAAGAATACACAGACAAACTATACAAAAAAGATCTTAATGACCCAGATAAGCAGGATGGTGTATTCACTCACCTAGAACCAGACATCCTGGAATGAAAGTCAAGTGGGCCTTAGGAAGCATCACTACAAGCAAAGGTAGTGGAGGTGATGGAATTCCAGTTGAGCTATTTCAAATCCTAAAAGATGATGCTGTCAAAGTGCTGCATTCAATATGCCAGCAAATTTGGAAAACTCAGCAATGACCACAGGACTGGAGAGGTCAGTTTTCATTCCAATCCCAAAGGAGGGCAATGCCAAAGGATGTTCAAACTACCGCACGGCTGCACTCATCTCACGTGCTAGCAAAACAAGGCTTCAACAAAAAGTGATCCAAGAACTTCCAGATATTCAAGCTGGATTTAGGAAAGGCAGAGGAACCAGACATCAAATTGCCAATATCCACTGGATCATAGAAAAAGCAAGAGTTCCAGACAAACATCCACTTCTGCTTCATTGACTACACCAAAGCCTTTGAGTGTGTGCATCACAAGAGACTGTAGGAAAACCTTAAAGAGATGGGAATACCAGACTACCTTACCTGACTTCTGAGAAATCTGTACACAGGTCAAGTAGCAACAGTTAGATCAGGTCATGGAACAATGGACTGGTTCCACATTGGGAAAGGAGTACATCAAGGCTGTATATTGTCATCCTGCTTATTTAACCTATATGCAGAGTACATCATGAGAAATGCTGGGCTGGATGAAGCACAAGCTGGAAGCAAGATTGCAGGGAGAAATATCAACAACCTTAGATATGCAGATGACACCACCCTTATGGCAGAAAGCAAAGAGAAACTAAAGAGCTTCTTTGATGAAAGTGAAAGAGGAGAGTGAAAAAGCTGGCTTAAAACTCAACGTTCAAAAAACGAAGATCATGGCAGCCAGTCCCATCACTCCATGGCAAATAAATGGAGTAACAATGCAAACAGTGAGAGACTTTATTTTCTTGGGCTCCAAAATCACTGCAGATGATGACTGCAGCCATGAAATTAAAAGATGCTTGCTCCTTGGAAGAAAAGCTATGACAAACCTAGACAGCATATTAAAAAGCAGAGACATTACTTGGCCAACAAATTACATCTAGTCAAAGCTACGGTTTTTCCAGTAGTCATGTATGGATGTGAGAGCTGGACTATAAAGAAAGCTGAGCACCGAAGAATTGATGCGTTTGAACTGTGGTGCAGGAGAAGACAGCTTGTGCTAAGCTGAAGACTGTGAAGCTTGTGCTTGAAAAGACTGTGGTGCTGGAGAAGACTGCTTGTACTGCAAGGAGTCAAACCAGTCAATCCTAAAGGAAATTAATCCTGAATATTCATTGGAAAGGCTGGTGCTAAAGCTGAAGCTCCAATACTTTGGCCACCTGATGTGCAGAACTGACTCATTAGAAAAGACCCTGATGCTGGGAAAGATTGAAGGCAGGAGGAGAAGGGGCAACAGAGGTTGAGATGGGTGGATGGCATCATTGACCTGATAGACATGAATTTGAGCATGCTCCAGGAGTTGGGGATGGACAGGGAGCCTGGTGTGTTGCAGTCCATATGGTCTCAAATAGTTGGACACAACTCAGTGACTGAACTGATACTATATGGAGTGGAGAGGAAATAGTGAGGAAACAACATATAGCCTGAAAATAAAACAAAATAAAAACTTACTTGACAAAGTCATCATCAAAGCTATAGAAAAAAACAGTATAGTCTACTGAGCTTATGTCTATCTCTGTAGTAAGAATTTACTCTTCAGTTAATTAATAATCTGTCTTCTCTCTTTATTGAATGTGAAACACCTCTGTTGATTTAGTGTGCATAAAGACCAAGAATTTTTTTATTGTACTCATCAAGTTCATCACCTTATTAGCCCTCAGTGACATCTCTGTTTAGGTTTTCTCTATGAAACATTACAAATATTTTATATTTTTGAAATCCTTTTCTAAAAAATTTTCCTCCTAGCAAGTACTGTTCTTTCAATCAGTGTTAGTACCAAAAATAAAAAACCATCACCGTTCATATTCTTCATCTTTCCTCATATCTTCTGGATTCTGTATTTCTTTCCACTTGTTACTAAGAATCCTTATGATGGACTTTTTTTCTTTGTTATAAATTTCCTGAATATCTTTAATTGCTCCATTTTCTAAAATATTCTTCATCGCCTTTTGTCTCTGATTCTCTCTTTTGTCTTTCGGACATATAGTTTGAGAGAGTGGGGTTAGAGAGACAATATTTTATAATTCAAAGAATATTTTGGAGTGGCAGTGGGCATTTGTTTTAAAGATATATACCTAGAGTATGCAAGGCAACAAGCGTTTGATTTTATTGTTTCCTGGGAAAGCATGCTCTTGGCCACTAAGTTTCTACCTCTAAAGTAAGATGTGGGACTTGGGAAGGCTTTGTATCTTTTCCATCTAAAAACTCCATTTTCACCTAAATCAGTGGTTCTCAGGACCTCTGGGGGTCCCAGAGATTATAAGAGAGTCAGTCAAGTAAAAACCACTTTCATATAAACAAGGAACTGCATGTACATTGGAGTTTTCCAGAGTAATATCACAACAGATTGAATGCATAAGCAGATATGAGAATCCAGCTGTCACTGTGCCAGACATTAAAGGTTTGCAAAAATGTAAAATAATTTCACTTTCTCACTAAATACTTTTGTTTTTTATAATAGTTATTTTTCATAAAAATATGTTATTTATGATAGTTTGTAATTGGTTTATTTTTGGTTTTTAAAATGAATTAATGAATAAGGTATCTTACTTTAATTTCTAATATAGTAAATACTAATAGATATAACCCACATAAATAAAAGTTCTTTTGGGGCCTTCAATAATTTATTTTAAGAATGTTAAAGCATCTTGAAATTTAAACAAAAATGAGAACTGCTGATTTAGATAAACTTTGGGGCTTAACAGAGGTAAATTATTTTTAAAAATTTACTCAAGATAAACTATTCAAATTATTCCTGAAACACTTATCCCTAGTAGAGATTCATAAGAGACTTGGTCTCAGGATCTGACTCTTCCATTAACTTTCTGGGTAAAAAGAAAGAAAGCCATCACTAAGTCATGCCTGACTCTTGCAACCCCGTGGACTGTAGCCTGCCAGGCTCCTCTGTCCATGGGATTCTCCAGGCAAGAATACTGGAGTGGGTTGCCATTTCCTTCTCCAGGGGATCTTCCTGACCCTGGAATTGAACCCAGGTCTCCTGCATTGTAGGCAGATTCTTTACCAACTGACCTACAAGGGAATACTTACTAAATGTTACTGAGTAACAGGAATTATTCTAAGTGCTTCATATGTGTTAGTAACTTCAGCCTCATAACAAAAGAACACTCACACACTGCTGGTGGGAATGTAAATTGGTCCAGCCATTATGGAGAACAGTATAGAGGTTCCTCTGAAAACTAAAAAGTGCTACCATAGGACCCTGCAGTCCCACTCTTGAATATCCAGTGAAAACCATGATTTGAAAAGATACATGCACCTCAGTGTTCATAGCAGCACTATTTACAATAGCAAGGACATGGAAGCAACCTAAAAGTCCATCAACAGAGGAATGGATAAAGAAGAGTGACTCATACATACAATGAAATATTACTCAGCTATAAGAAGGAATTAAATTTGGTCATTTGCAGTGATGTGGATGAACCTAGAGTCATACAGAGAGAAGTAAGAAAAAAAACAAGTATAGTATATTATGGATATATATGGAATCTAGAAAAAAACAGTACTGATGAACCTATTTTCAGGACAGGAATACAGATGCAGATTTAGAGAATGGAATTGTAGACAAGGGGAAAAGAGGAGGAGAGGGTAGGACGAACTGAGAGACTAGCACTGACATATATACACTACCACGTGTAAAATAGATAACTAGTGGGAAGCTGTTATGTAGCACAGGGAGCTCAGCTCAGTGCTCTGTGATGACTTAGAGGGGTGGGCAGGGACGGACGCACAAGAGGGAGAAGATATATGTATACATATAGCTGATTTTTGTACAGCAGAAACTAACACAACATTGTAAAGCAACTGTACTCCATTTTTTTTTTAAAGTAAAAAAATGTTTTAAAAGGAGTCACAAAAAATTAAAATTAAAAAATGAGTGTAAAGTCAAGTGGGCCTTTTAGGAAGCATTAATACAAACAAAGCTAGTGGGGGTGATAGAATTCCAGCTGAGCTATTTCAAATCCTATAAGATGATGCTGTGAAAGTGCTGCACCCAATATGCCAGCAAATTTGGAAAACTCAGCAATAACCATAGGACTGCAAAAGGTCAGTATTCATCCCAATTCCAAAGAAAGTCAGTGCTAAAAAATGTTCAAACTACCGCACAACTGCACTCATTTCACACACTAAGCAAGGTAATGCTCAAAATCCCTCAGACTAGGCTTTGATACCATGTGAACCAAGAACTTCCAGATGTACAAGCTGGATTTACAACCAGAGGAACCAGAGATCAAACTGCAAAAATCAACTGGATCATAGAGAAAGCAAGGGAATTCCAGAAAAACATCTACTTCTGCTTCACGGACTGTGCTAAAGTCTTTGACTGTATGGATCACAACAAACTATGGAAAATCCTTAAAGAGATGGAAATACCAGACCACCTTGCCTGCCTCCTGAGAAACTGTATGCAGATCAAGAAGCAACAGTTAGAACTGGACAAGGAGCAACTGCTTGGTTCAAATTGGGAAAGGAGTACAGCAAGGCTGTATACTGTTACCCTACTAATTTAACTTCTATGCAGAGTACATCATGTGAAATGCCAGGCTGGATTAATCAGAAGCTGAAATCAAGATTGCCAGGAGAAATATCAACAACCTCAGATATGCAGATAACTCTCTAATGGCCAAAAGTGAAGAGAACTAAAGAGCATCCTGATGAGGGTAAAAGAAGAGAGTGAAAAAACTAACTTAAAACTCAACATTCAGAAAATGAAGATCATGGAATCTGGTCCTATCACTTCATGACAGATAGATGGAGAAAAAGTGGAAATAGTGGCAGACTTTATTTACTTGGGCTCCAAAATCACTGCAGATAGTGACTGCAGCCATGAAATTAAATATGCTTGCTCCTTAGAAGAAAAGATATGACAAACCTAGACAGTATATTAAAAAGCAGAGACATCACTTTGCCAACAAATGTCTGTATAGTTAAAGCTATGGTTTTTCCAGTAGTCATGTATGGATGTTAGAGTTGGACCATCCAGAAGGTTGAGCACTGAAGAATTGATGCTTTCAAATTGTGGTGTTGAAGAAGACTCTTGAGAGTCCTTTGGACAGCAAAGAGATCAAAACAGTCAATCCTAAAAGAAATCAATCCCGAATATTCATTGGAAGGACTGATGCTGAAGCTAAGGCTACAATACTTTGGCCTTCGGATCTGAAGAGCCAACTCATTGGAAAAGACACTGATACTGAGAAAAACTGAAGGCAGGAGGAGAAGTGGGTGACAGAGGATATCTAGGTTGGATGGCATCAGGGACTCAGTGGAAATGAGTTTGAGCAAACTCCCAGAGACAGTGAAGGACAAGGAGCTTGGCATGCTATATAGCCCATGGGGGTCACAAAGACTTGGCAACTGAATAAACAACATATATGAACCTATTTATGAAACAGAAACTGAGTTTACAGATGTAGAAAACAAACTTTTGGTTACCAAGGGAGAAAAGAGGGAAGGATAAATTGGGAGACTAAAACTGACATATACACATGATCATATATAAGAAAGATAACTAATGAGAACTTATTGTACAGCACAATAATCAATACTCAGTAATGACCTATATAGGAATAGAAATTTTAAAGTAGATATATTTACGTATAACCGATTTACTTTGCTGTACAGCAGAAACTCCAACACCACAGTTCAAAAACATTATTTCTTCAGTGCTCAACTTTCTTTACAGGCCAGCTCTCACAACCATACATAACTACTGGAACTGTGGTGTTGGAGAAGACTCTTGAGAGTCCCTTGGACTGCATGGAGATCAAACCAGTCCATCCTAAAGGAAAACAGTCCTGAATATTCATTGGAAGGAGGAATGCTGAAACTGAGACTCCAATACTTTGGCCACCTGATGCGAAGAGCTGACACATTGGAAAAGACCCTGATGCTGGGAAGGATTTAAGGCAGCAGCAGAAGGGGATGACAGAGGATGAGATGGGTGGATGGCATTACTGACTCTACGGATGTGAGTTTGTGCAAGCTCCAGGAGTTGGTGATGAACAGGGAAGCCTTGCGTGCTGCAGTCCATGGGGTCACAAAGAGTCGGACATGACTGAGCAACTGAACTGAACTGGACAGCAGAAACTAACACAACATTGTGAATCAAAAGTGAAAGTATCCAACTCTTTGTGACCCCATGGACTGAATACCAGAGTAGGTAGCCGTTCCTTTCTCCAGGGGATCTTCCCAACCCAAGGATCAAACCCAGGTCTCCCACATTGCAGGCAGATTCTTTATCAGCTGAGCCACAAGGGAAGCCCAAGAATACTGGAGTGGGTAGTCTGTCCCTTCTCCAGCAGATCTTTCCAATCCAGGAATAGAATCGGGATCTCCTGCATTGCAGGCGGATTCTTTACCAACTGAGCTGTCAGGGAACGGAAGTTGTAAGTCAACTATAAATAAAATAAAAACAAAAATTGATTTTAAAAAATACTCATCGCAGCCCTATGAAAAAGGAGTTTATTATCCCCATTTTACAGAGAAGAAAATGGAAACAGAGAAAGATTAAGTAACTTGTCAAACATCATGTATCTAAAAAGCACTAGATATGAAACTTGAACTCCTACAATATGGGTTCATAATATGTATTAGATCCCTTTAGCTCTATGTAAAAATTGGAAGCAGTGACAGATTTTATTTTCTTAGGCTCCAAAATCAGCAGATGGTGACTGCAGCCATGAAGTTAAAAGATGTTAGCTCCTTGGAAGGAAAATTATGACAAACCTAGACAGTATATTAAAAAGCAAAGACACTACTTTGACAATAAAGGTCCATACAGTCAAAGCTGTTTTTCCAGTAGTCATGTATGGATGTTATTGTTGGACCATATAGAAGGCTGAGCACCAAAGAATTGATGCTTTCCAACTGTGGTGCCGGAGAAATCTCTTGAGAGTCCCTCGGACTGCAAGGAGATCAAATTGGTCAGTTAGGAAATCAACCCAGAAGAGTCATTGGAAGTACTGATATTGAAACTCCCATACTTTGGCCACCTAATATGAAGAGCTGATTCATTGGTAAAGACCCTGATGCTGGGAAAGACTGAAAGCAAAAGGAAACAGGGGCAGCAGAGGATGAAATGGTTATATAGCATCACTGTCTCAATGGATATGAATTTTAGTAAACTCCATGAGATGGTAGAGAACAGAGGAGACTGGCCTGCTGCAGTCCATGGGGTCTTAAAGAGTCAGACACAACTTAGCAACTGAACAACAACAAGCTGTATGTAATATGACAATTTCGCAAATACTGCAAGCCATACACACTGAATGTTGGTCACCAGGCTTTCCTCTTTGGCTTTGTAAACCTGCTTCCCCACCATCTTTGTCTTTTAATCTGATTAAGTCCCTTCTTAAGTTCTTTCTCTAACGTTATTTTCCAAATATGAGCTTATTTGTGTATATACCTTACTTGTTTGTGTATATATTATATTTTCCCATTACTCTAGATATTTATATTAAGTTTCCCAATTTGTAAAATCCCAAATGAAAAAAAAATAAAAGATGTCTATGGGCTGAATGTGCCTCATGGTCTGTGTGTGTGCAAATTCTAATATAATGGAATCAGTTTAACTTCACTTCATGAGATGTTTATAGTATCACAATTCATTTGACAGTAAATATGAAATACTGGGGCAGTTATGCAATTAAAAAACAGTAATAATATTATTACTACCACTTCATGGAATGGGGCTATTTGAACAAACAAGAACTATCTAGAGAACACATTACTTGAAATATTGACTCAGAAAACCCATGGAAAGCAGACTGTTAAGTGCCTTAAAAAGTGTAAGAGAGAATGGCAGAACAAACAGAAGGTAGATCATGTTGATACCCAACTCAAAATATTCCAGTGGCTTCCAAATATAGTTAGAATAAAATCCAAACTCCCAATCACAATCTTTAAGATTGTGCAGGGTCTTCCTTCATATCATTCTTACTACTAATATCTGCACTATGGCTGGGCAGACTTCCTTTTTTATTTCAACATATTAAAATCTTATATATCATATATATAATATCAGGGCTTCCCTGATAGCTCAGTTAGTAAAGAATCTGCCTGCAATGCAGGAGACTCCGGTTCGATTCCTGGGTAGGGAAGATCCCCTGGAGAAGGCTACGAGCTTCAGTATTCTGGCCTGGAGAATTCCATGGACCATATAGTAAATGGGGTCACAAAGAGTTGGACATGATTTATCAACTTTCACTTCAAAATCCTACTTCAAAATTTTGGGATTGTAATTCCATTTGCCCTGGAAAATCTCTTCTTCTAAATCTTTAGCCTAAGTCACTTCCTTGAACAGGCTTTCCCTGACTACTCTATATAATTAGTCCTGCCAATCTCACTACCCACACAATACATACCCATTTCATTTTTTAGGACGTGTATGTACTAGCTATAAAGTATCTCATTTATTTATTGGTTTACTTGTATATTTTTTATCTTCTCTGATTAAATAGTATACAAATAGCAGCAAACTTGTCTTCTATCCCCAACAATAATTGACACCTAGGAAGCACTCAGTTAATGTTTTTGAATAAATGTTGAATGAATAAAGGACTCTAAAATATGTGCCAGTTATCCAAAATCATTGAGACATAAGTTCAAATATGTATGGTGCCACCACAGAAAACTACCTTTCACCCCTCTAGGGATAATTTCTTTCTCTTTATTGCTCAAAGTAAGGTGGGTTACTGCAGCCAAGGTTCCCTGGAATGCTTGCCTAATTAGCTAGAGAGATGAGATATTGAGAGACAAGGTCTAATAGATACTCAGTGAACTCAGTTGAGAGCCTCTAGATGCATTACTGATTATGCATGCATTCAGATTCTTGCTGTTTGCACATCAGCACTTGCATCAGGGAATCAACTCTGGGTAGGTCTACCTAAAAATCATCTTAACAGAAATCATTTATTCCAGCAATTTAAAATAAATATGGTCATGAGATTACTGCAAAAAGGGGATATTTACTTAGTACAGCACTTGAGTTCCATTAAACTTTGTATTCGTGAGATCCCCCTTAGACATAAAACATTAGAAAACTAGGGGGCTTATTTCATTAGGAACTGATGCTTCTCTTGCATGTCAGTGCATAGTAGATAATTTGAATGAAAATATGTTGGCTAAAAAAAACAGTGAGCTAATAGTAGCTTTTAATCTAGAAAATTTGCCAATCTTGATAGCATCAAATGTACATAGTATATTAAGCAAAGTTCTTACCTCTCTATTTAATTTCTTTATTAAGAACTTTCCCACACAATCTGAAGAGAAATCTGAACAAAGAAGTAAGATATTAAAATGTCTTCTCTGCTTTTAAACTCACAAACAGACCTCCTACCCTGCTGGATTAAGTTACTGTTCTGGCTATTTGATGATGCCTGATCCTCTAAAAGTAAGTGTTTCTAAAATAACTCCACAGGGTATGAGCCCTATATTTTAATCCTTTTCTAGAGTGTACTTCTTGAAAATATTTTATGACCTTAGATTTGCCCATACAAATGGAGATCCTCTACCATCAACCTATGAAACCCATTTCATGAAATGTCACCTGTTACCTCCTAATGACCAAATCCAGAAACCCTTATTTCACCGCCTTCTTTGTGTTCATAACCAACCCCCTCTCTGCTTTACCCTTCTGAGATCCAGTACATTCTAACTGACCCTTATTCCAAATCTTCACTCAACCTCCAGAGCTCATGTTTTGCTTCCAGATCTGCTCTTTAATCTTGCAACCATTTTAATTAGTATAATGTGGGTGAACAAATATAAAAAACAAGGAAATAATCATTCCCTTATACAGAAAAGCCTCTGTATCTATATGTGGGTTTTATGTCATTTATATTTCAGTGTGGTGCCCTGTGAAGTTTACATAGCACAGCTGCATTCATTAACTGATTTTATCCTACTGTCATAGTATCTAGGCAGTTTCATAGTCTTATTAGTCAGAGCTCTCCAAAGGAATAGACCCAATATAGGGTGTGTGTGACTGTGTGTGTGTGTGCTGTGTATCTGTGTATGAGAGAGACTGATTAATTGATTCGTGGATTGATTAATTGACTGAATGATTTTAAGGAACCAGCTCATTCGATTACGGACACTGGTAAGAAAAAAATCTGCAGTGCAGATCCGGCAAAGAGTTGATGCTACAGTCTCAAGTCTAAGGCCATCAAGAGTCAGAATTTGTTCTTCTTTGGGGGACCTCAATCTTTTTTCTTAAGGCTTTCAGCTGACTAGATGAAGCCCATCCATACTATGAAGGGTAATAGTACTCAGAGCCTACTGATTTTAAATGGTAATCACATCTAAAATATTAATACACCTCCACAGTAACATCTAGAATGCTGTTTGACCAAAGCCTGGGTACCATGGCCTCGCCAAGTTGACACATAAAATTAACCATCACAAAATTATTCACTATTATTCAGTGTTAAAAAGAAAAGAGCTATCAAGCCATTAAAACCATGAAAGAATCTTATTATTAATTAATATTATTACTAAGCTTTATTGTTCCAACTTTACAGATAAGGAAATAGGCTTTTGTTAGCATTATTTAGCCAAAATTACTAGCTACCGTATGTTAGTGCTCACACTAGAAACCAGGTCTCATTACTCCTCGTCACATGTACATTCCAAAAATCACACTGCCTCTAACATTATTGCAGCAGTTTTCAATTTTGTGGGAATAAGATTTACATTTCTTCCAATAAGAGATCTAAAACCCACAGAATATTTAGCTCTCACTTCATGGCCAAAACTCCACAACTGCCCAATGTCAAGAGCATAGAATTCCCTTTAAGGAGGTGAGAACTGATAGATATTAATATAATATGAGCCTTCAAGGGTAAATTAAGACATCAAGTTTGGAATGTCCCTCTAGAGACTACACCAAAATTCACAAAAACTATTTCACCTCTCAACAAGAATTTCAAGATTCCAGAAGTACTTTTCAGCACAAAGAGACAGCACAGAACATAAAACTTTATCAAAAATAAACCTTAATGTGAAAGAGAGTGTCAAAAGAATGAGGAGACAAGCTACAGACTGGGAGGAATACTTATAAAAGACATATCTGAAAAAGCACTGTTATCCAAAGTATACAAAGAACTCTTAAAACTCAAGAAAACAAAGAATCTGGTTTAAAAAAATGATCCAAAGACCTACAGTCACCTCATCAAAAAAGATATAGATATGGCAAACTGGCATTTGAAAAGATGTCCAACATCATATGTCATTAGATAAATGCTAACCAAAACAATAATGAGATACCACTACACACCAACCAGAAAGGCCAAAACCCAGAACACTGATAACAAAAACTGGGAAGCATGTGGGGAAACAGAAACTCTTAGGGGAAATACAAAATGTTACAGCCACTATGGAAGAGAGCTTGGCAGTTTCTTATAAAACTGAACATACTTTTTTATAAAGCTAAACATCTCATCCAGTGATCATGCTCTTTGATATTTATCCAAAAGAATTTAAAATTTTAGTTCAGTTCAGTCACTCAGTCACATCCAACTCTTTCAACCCCATGGACTGCAGCATGCCAGGCTTCCCTGCCCTTTACTATCTCCCAAACTTTGCTCAAACTCATGTCCATTGAGATGGTGACAACACTGAGCCGTCTCATCCTCTGTGTACCCTTCTCCTCCTGCCCGCAGTCTTTCCCAGCATCAGGGTCTTTTCCAACGAGTCAGTTCTTCACATCAGGTGGCCAAAGTGTTGGAGATTCAGCTTCAGCATCACTCCTTCCATTGAATATTCAAGACTGATTTCCTTTGGGATTGGCTGGTTTGATCTCCTTGCAGTTCACAGGACTCTCAAGAGTCTTCTCCAACACCACAGTTTAAAAGCATTAAATCTTTGATGCTCAGCTTTCTTTATGGTCCAACTTTCACATCCATACATGACTACTGGGAAAACCATAACTTTGACTAGACGGACTTTTGTCAGCAAAGTAATGTCACTGTTTTTAAATATGCTGTCTAGGTTTGTCATAGCTTTTCTTCCAAGAAGCAAGCGTCTTTTAATTTCACAACTGCAGTCACCATCTACATTGATTTTGGAGCCCAAAATCCACACAAAAATCTTCACTTGGATGATTATAGCAGCTCATTCTAATTTCCAAAACTTAGATGCAACCAAGATGTCCCCTTCAGTGGGTGAATGGATAACTCAACTATGTACATCCAGACAATGGAATATTATTTCAGTGCTGAACAGAAATAGGCTATCAAGTCATGAAAAAACATGGAAGAAGTTTAAATGCATATTAGTAAGTGTAAGAAGTCAATCTGAAAAGGCTACATACTATATGATTTAAACCATATGACATTCTGGAAAAAAACAAAACTACAGTAAAAAAACATCACTTGCTGCCAGGGATTAGTGGGGGAAAAGAAATGAATAGGTGAAAAATAGAGGACTTTTAGGACAGTGAAACACTTTTAATGATACTATACACAGGAACAGATAAATGTAATTAATAGAATGAAATACTTTAGACTTATAAAAATAATAATCCTTCCTGCACCTTGATCTACACCAAAATTGATCTAATATTGCTGAAAATTTAAGTCCGAATGGTTTCTAAAGTCCTTCTTGTTTATCTAACCTGTATTTCTAGAAGGCTATCAAAACAACAAAGAAAACACCTCCATGCCTTGCATGGGTAAAGTGACACAGGGAAAATGTATGTGAAAACTCTCAGGGGGAGTCTAAGGGACACTCTGGATGATGGCGAAGACACAGAGCTAGAAATATTTACAGGAAAGAAAAAAAGGTGAGGACATGCAAATCACATCCCTGGGAGAATTCAATGTGAGTTCAATAAAACATGAGCTGGACTTAAGAGTAAACCAGGCAAATTTACCCAATGAGGGAGTGACTTTCTAGGGTTTTGAACAGGGGAGAAAAAGAAGAGAACATTCCAAAAGAATTAGAATGAGAACAAGAAGACAGGACATTGCTTCAAGGAAGTCTAAATGAAGGGTTCCCCATATTTAGAGCCATTAAGAACTAGATTGGCAGACTTTCATGGAATCAAAAATTTGGCAGGATGGGAGAAGAAGGATTTGCCAGATTAATATACCAACCACTGACTAGAAATCTGTCTATGTTAATTAAGCATATTTATATACATGTATTGTAAGAGTTCCTATCCAATATATCAGATAATCCAAGGACAGCTGGAAGAGGGAAATATAACAGACCTACCATATTCCATAATATAGTGATATCTGGATAGTATATCAATACACCAACATAAGTATTTCATTCCCATCCCAGTAGATGCTAAACCATAAACAACATCTTTGTTTTTAAGAGATTTAGCTAAAAAGACCTAAAAGTATAGTAAATATAGATACTACTACATAAAGAGCATTCCTTCATTAGTTAAAGAAGAATGATATTCCTCCTGAGCAGAGTATATAAAGCTAGGATTTTTCTTTTTTGAAAAGTAAAAGAAGAAGAACTGAAAGCTGCTCAGTTATGTCTGACTCTTTGCAACCCCATGGACTATTCAGTCCATGGAATTCTCCAGGCCAGAACACTGGAGAGGGTAGCCTTTCCCTTCTCCAGAGAATCTTCCCAACCCAGGGATCGAACCCAGGTCTCCCACACTGCAGACGGATAAAGTAAGGCATGGAGAAAACTACTGGGTGAAGTATCCAACTGAGGTTACATGTTTCTTCCTGTTCCCTCTTGAGAATCTATTTAAATTATGCTCAAGGAATAACAGAGGTATAAATCTATAATAGAAAATACGAGGTCCAGGGGGAGTGAATTTCAACAAATATCTAAGATAGAGAAATAAAAGAATGCCACTAAGTGAAATAGGAAGGAGAAAGCTGAAAACTAAAAATATTTGTGGAAGGAATTTCAATGAGGAAGGAGTCAACTCCTGGAATTATTGTGAAATAACAAATCAGTAGATAAGTGAATAAAACCTTAAAATTTTTCACTTAAACTTTAAAGTGAAAATATTGGAGTCATGAAAGTTTTCTACATGTGAATGGTCAACCCCTCACTCTTCTTTGACAGCTTCACACAGGGCAATAAACTTCCCATCTATTCATATGAGAGCTAAGCCTGCAGGTTTACAAGTATTCCCTGTATACACAAAGCTCACAGAGGACTCACGTATTCCCTCAATCACATGAGGAGAGTGAAAAAACTGGCTTGAAACTCAACATTCAAAAAAACTAAGATCATGGCATCCAGTCCCATCACTTCATGGCAAATGGACAGGAAAAAAGTGGAAACAGTGGCAGATTTTATTTTCATGGGTTCCAAAATCACTGTGGATGGTGACTACAGCCATGAAATTAAAAGGTACTTACTCGCTCCTTGGAAGGGAAGCTAGTTGTTGTTCAGTTGCCCAGCCATGTCCAACTCATTGCGATCCCATGGAAAAACAGCACACCAGGCCTCTCTGTCCCTCACCACCTCCCGAAGTTTGCCCAAGTTCATGTCCATTGCATCGGTGATGCACCCAGTCATCTCATCCTCTGACGCCCTCTTCTCTTTCAGCCCTCAATCCTTCCCAACATCAGGGACTTTTCCAATGAGTCAGCTCTTCATATCAGAGGACTAAAATACTGGAGCTGAAGCTTCAGCATCCGTCCTTTCAATTGAGTATTCAGGATTGATTTACCTTAAGATTGACTAGTTCAATCTCCTTGCTGTCCAAGGGACTTTCAGGAGTCTTCTCCAGCACCACAGTTAGAAGGCATCAATTCTTTGGCATTTTGTCTTCTTTACAGTCCAGCTCTCACAACTGTACATGACCACTGGGAGGACCATAGCCTTGACTATACAGATCTCTGTCAGCAGAATAATGTTTCTGCTTTTCAACACGCTGTGTAGAAATTAAAAAGCAGAGACATCACTTTGCCAAAAAAAGATTCATATAGTCAAAGCCATGGTTTTTCCAGTAGTCCTGTACAAATGTGAAAGTTGGACCATAAAGAAGTCTGAATGCAAAAGAAATTATGCTTTTGAACTGTGATGCCAGGAGAGACCAAAAGACAGAGGAGCCTGGCGTGCTGCAGTCCATGGGGTGGCCAATTCAGATGCAACTTAGCAACTGAACAACAACAGCAATACATGTACCAACAATCAGAAATCAGAGGTCATTAGGAGAAAACTAACTACACGAAAAACACCAAAGTTTTAGAAAACTGAACCTAAAAGAAACTGATTTTTTTTTAATTTAATTTGTCATAAATATATTCCAAAATGTCCAAGAAGATGTAATCTACAAAAGAACACAATGTGAAGAAAAAAAACTCAGAAAAAAACACTTAAAAATTAAAAGTATTATTATTAAAAATTCAATTATAAATTTAAAAGATAAAGCTGAGGAAATCTTTAAGAATGTGGAACAATGCAAGTTGTTGTTGCTCAGTCATGTCCGACTCTTTGCAATGCCACAGACTGCAGCGCGCCAGGTTTCCCTGTCCTTCACCATGTCCCGGAGCTTGCTTAAATGCATGTCCATTGAGTCGCTGACACTATTCAAACATCTTGTTCTCTGTCATCCCCTTCTCTTCCTGCCTTCAATCTTTCCCAGCATCAGGGTCTTTTCTAATGAGTTGGCTCTTCACATCAGCTCCAACACTCTTCACCAAAGTATGGGAGCTTCAGCTTCAGCAATAGTCCTTCTAATGAATATTCAGGATTGATTTCCTTTAGGATTGACTGGTTTGAGTCCAAGAGTCTCTCAAGAGTCTTCTCCAACACCACAGTTCAAAAGCATCAATTCTTCAGCGCTCAGCCTTCTTTATGGTCCAACTCTCCTATCCATACATGACTACTGGAAAAACCATAGATTAATGTCTCTGCTTTTTAACAATGCTGTCTAGGTTTGTCATAGCTTTTCTTCCAAGGAGCAAGTGTCTTTTAATTTCGTAGCTTCAGTCACCATCTGCAGTGATTTTGGAGCCCAAGAAAAGAAAGTCTCTCACTTTTTGCATTGTTTCCCCATCTAGTTGCCATGAAGTGATGGGACCAGATGCCATTATCTTCGTTTTTTGAATGTTGTTTTAAGCTAACTTTTTCACTCTCTTCTTTCACTTTCATCAAGAGGCTCTTTAGTTCTTCTTCACCTTCTGCCACAAGGGTGGTATCATTTGCATATCTGAGGTTATTGATATTTCTCCTGGCAATCTTGATTCTGGCTTGTGCTTCATCCAACCCAGCATTTTGTATGATATATTCTGCATATAAGTTAAACAAGCAGGATGACAATATATAGCTTTGACATATTCCTTTCCTAATGTGGAACCAGTCTGTTGTTCCATATCCGGTTCTAAACATGCATACATGTTTCACAGGAGGCAGGTAGAGAAGAGATTTAAAAGACACATAGAGAGACTCAATCTAAGAAGTCAAACATTTTACCTACAGGAATTCTAAAGAAAACAGAGAAAACAAAGGGACAACTGTTGTAAAAAAAAATCTGAGAGCTTGAAATAAAAAAATTTATATTTAAAATTTAAAGGGATCTCACAAATATTAACAGAAGATCCATGCTTAAACATATTTTTTGTGAAATTTCAGAACAAAAAGAACAGAGAAATCGAATATCTGAGAAGAAAAGGGAAAGAGAAAAAAAAGAACCTAAAGGAACAAGAGAGTTGCTGCCATCACATTTCTCACTGAAAGTAATAGAAGCTAGAAGACAGTTGTGCAAGATTTTCAAAACACTGAAGGAAAATATTTTGATCTTGGAAAACTACACCCTGACAAATTCTCAGGTAAATGTAAAAGGAAAATAAATCCATTTTTTGACACATAAGGCCTCGGGAAATTTACTTGTATTCTGCAGAAGTTGTTTTAAGATAGCCCCTAGCAAAACAAGAGTGAAAGCCAAGAAAGCTGTAAGATACAAAGAGTAAACAAAAATCCAAAAATACATGAAATGAAGTCCCAGAATGACAGCTTACAAAGTGATCTGTGCAAATTATAGCCAGAATAATCTGGATCCAGGGACATTTTCAAGGGGACAAAAAAGGGCATGGATTATAAACATTAGAAAAAGTAAATACAAAGCTATAAACTATTATAGACATAGTAAAGTATGCATGTATTTCTTAAGGGGGAGATGGCAATCATAAGCCCCAGAAAAAACATACAAGAAAGAAAAGGCCTAGTATAAAACAAATTAAAACATAATATAATAATTGAGCAAATGATGGAGTCTAAGAAATAAGTCTCTTTTTATCAATATCATTTTTTATGTTGAGAGATGACACTGGAATTCTAGAGAATGAAATGTAATATAGTACATATTGGCTCTCTAGTGAATAGTATTTATATAATAAAGAGCAATATGTGTAATGGTCAAGAGAATTGTGATAGATTGTGAAAATGGCCACAATTAACTATGTTTCTCTGTAAGCACACTAGTTGTTTCCAGCAACTCCCAACAATAGATGGAATCTATTCCCTTTCCCCTCAAATTTGGGCTGATCGTATGACTTCTATTGCCAATAGAATGCAGCAGAAATGACAGTGTGCCGTTTCCAGGCCTAGGCCTTGCCTTCCTCTGTTTCCCTCTATTTCTCTCTCTCCCTGAACATCACCAGATGTCACGAGAACAAGATCAGACTAGCCTGCTGAGTGATGAAACGCATATAGCCTGATCCTTCTGGCCCTAACCTACATCCAACTAACTTCCAAAAGCAGGGCTACTGTACTGACCACAGACCCTGAAATGAACAAGCCAAACAGCAAAGAACTGCACCACAAATCTTTGCCCCATAGAATCTTAAGGTAAAGAAATAGAGGCTGCTTTAATTAAGTCACTAAAATTTTAGTGTGGTTTGGTATATGGCAAAATCTAATTCTAGCAGAAATGTATTCTAACTCAAGAGTACACAAATGCAAATCCTGGCTCCACTACTTTTAGCTATATGACTTTGAGCAAGTTAGTTAACCTCCTATTGCCTCAGTTTCCATATCTGTAAAATATGAATAAAGTATATTACCTCACAGTATTGTTTGAGGATTAATATATGCAAATATATGTAAAGAATTTTGAATTATATGTAAAGCAATTTAGAATGGTACTCAGCACATTGTAAGTACTCAATTTATATTAGTTATTATACTTCTTTATTTTAATGGTGTTTATTCATTTTCAACATCTAGAATTACCCACAAAGTATAGATGATTTATTAATAGTTATAGAATGGTGTGAAAATATTAACGGTCATGTCAAAATGGAGCTATCAGAATCCAGGAGATAGAAAGAGGAAAGCACATGTGGAAGGACAGGTAGGGGGTTAATATAATCATCATATAAAGCAAGAAGTCAAGAGAAACTATCTAAAATTAACAAAATGAAGAACTAAAACAAAAATAGAGGTCATATGAAAACGGGTGACTTTATACAGAAGACAAAATGAGAAGCTTTGAATAATGATATAATTATCAAAAATTAAGAAAACATGTAAAAATAAAGGTGGGAGATGGAATAAGGGAGCTCAGTCATCATATATCATCTATTTGTCATACAAGAAGAATACAGGTTAAGTATAAAAACTCCAGAGGTTATCATCAACACATGTTTACTTAGAAATGTAAAATGAAAAACACAGAATGCTTCTGCAGGAGATGAAACACACAGCCTGATCCTTCTGGCCCAGGATAGGAAAAGGTAGAACAGCAAAAATAATTCTATCCTATTAATTTTCTTAGCTATATACACATAGTTTTGATCATTTTTCTTTTTCATAATAGCAAACTACAAAGAAGATTCTCCAAGCCATCTGTACTTCTCAATTTCAGGTTAAAATGTTTTTTAAAAACAAACTCTGGTAAACTTTTACAATAAAAACCCAAAAGGATGAAAACATCACTAAATCAACTTATGAAATATCAGCATTAGTAAACAACTTAAAACTTTGCTTACTAAGAATTCAGAAAGTTAAAATTTTGAATCCTAAGTGTAATGCATTTCATGTCAAAAATAAAAATAAAAGAAGGGAAAAATCTTCTCTACCTCATACTTGTATTACCTCCACCTCACTTCCTGGAACCTGAGTGATTTCTCCTCTCCCATTGGCCTCTCTTACATCCCATGGATGCTTCTGTCCTCACCCCCAGACCTTTCTGTATGTTATAGTGAAGAGTATCAACTTGGAATAAGATGTCTGAATTAAGTTCCAGTTTTGCTACTTCTGCTCTGCATGGCTACTATCAGGCTATTTCTCCTAATGGAAAAGCTATGCCATCCTCACTGGCTATCTTTCAAAATTAAATAAAATAGTGTATTTGGAATGAATGTTTATACAGAAGCACTACATTGCACATGCTAATTATTTAACACATAGGCATTCCCAATTGGGGAAGAACAACGAAGAGAGTGCAGTAACACAAACAGAAAATAATTGTTGAAACTCCATCTACTATCCTTTCCTTTACCTTCTGTGATTCTAAGCCCTTTCAAGTCAGGAACTTAGGGAGATTCTGGAACTTTTTTTGCTGTAGTCGCCAGCACCACTAGACACTGGCATCTGCAAATCCTTTCTAAAGGCATTTCATAGACAGCTTTATCTCTGCAACAAAGTTCATGCACAGAGATGAAAATGGATGATTTTCTTCCGAAGTATTTTTGAAATTTTTCATAGAAAAGATTTAAAGTACTAAGAGATATAACATTCACTCTAAAACAAAGGTTCATGAGCAGAAATCCACTTTAATTCTAGTATAGTAAAAGAAATGGACAATAATCCCATAGGCAAGAGTGGTAAAACACTATTTGCCTAGCCTATTGGAATGGTGGTTGACTGCCTAAGTACAGATGCTCAGGTCCATAACAACAGGAGTCCCTGGGGTACTGTGATTACAAAAATCACTATTTTCATCCTTTTATGTGGGAAAAATCCACAAATTTAGAATCACTAAAGTATCTGTAAGAAATACCATGTACATAATAAAAGCCTGGTGTTATAATTTGGATACTTCTAAGGCCCACTTCCAGGGCTGCTATGTAGAACCAGAAGCAATAAAAATGATTTTGAGGGATCATGCTATAGGGTCTTATAGAAGTTCCACACTCAAAATGAAGTCAATTAAGAAATACTTTGAAAATCATTCCTCAGCGGTCTGTGTTTTCCCAAAGACTGTGGTTATCATGGATAACCACCAGACTCTTGTCATACAGCTTATTCCCCATATACCATTTAAATGTCAAATAATGTTACCAGTCACAATTTATCTTGCTTTCCCTAGCCATAACATGTTTTTATTTTCTTTTATCTCATACCAAACTACTGACAAGAAATTTCCACTAAAAGGATATCATTTTATTTTCACTTTTCAGTCTTTAGGGGAAAAAAATGATATCAGCTATCTCTCACAGAAAAGCACAGCATTATCACTTGCCATTAAAGAAACAATCTATTGCTCAGGATCAAATGATGCATACAGAGAGAAATAACTGTTCAATTGTCATATTTCCTCTCAAAAAGACTAAATACAGGTAAAGGAATATGAGGCACACTATTTTGGCAAACTACACATGCCTAAAGTGAGCTTCTCTTCCCTGCAAACTAATACAATTATGTAAAGTTTAAAAATGAAATAAAATTTTAAAAATAAAAAATATAAAAAAATAAAAGTGAAAGTGAAGTAAAAAAAAAAAAAAGGCGAATTTAAACTCTTCAGGTTCCATGTGTCATAACATGTAAAAAAAACAATAAAAAGAAAAATCACTGGGAACCCAAAAAGTTATAATAAATTAAATATATAAGAATTATCATTTTGTCAGAATTACATGAATATTTGCACTTAAATGTAAATGAGAGAGGCAGGAATTCCAGTTCAGTTCAGTTCAGGAGTTCACTCAGACTCACGTCCATCGAGTCAGTGATGCCATCCAGCCATCTCATCCTCTTTCGTTCCCTTCTCCTCTTGCCCCCAATCCCTCCCAGCATCAGAGTCTTTTCCAATGAGTCAACCCTTTGCATGAGGTGGCCAAAGTACTGGAGTTTCAGCTTTAACATCATTCCTTCCAAAGAAATCCCAGGACTGATCTCCTTCAGAATGGACTGGTTGGCTCTCCTTGCAGTCCAAGGGACTCTCAAGAGTCTTCTTCAACACCACAGTTCAAAAGCATCA
This sequence comes from Bubalus bubalis, assembly GCF_019923935.1. Classification (NCBI taxonomy): domain Eukaryota; kingdom Metazoa; phylum Chordata; class Mammalia; order Artiodactyla; family Bovidae; genus Bubalus; species Bubalus bubalis. Next base: position 119,800,069 of record NC_059159.1, on the reverse strand, counting down.
ATTCTTTGGCGCTCAGCCTTCTTTACAGTCCAACTCTCATATCCATACATGACCACAGGAAAAACCATAGCCTTGACTAGATGGACCTTTGTTGGCAAAGTAATGTCTCTGCTTTTGAATATGTTACCTAGGTTGGTCATAACTTTCCTTCCAAGGAGGAAGCGTCTTTTAATTTCATGGCTGCAGTCACCATCTGCAGTGATTTTGGAGCCCCCAAAAATAAAGTCTGACACTGTTTCCACTGTTTCCCCATCTATTTCCCATGAAGTGATGGGATCAGATGCCATGATCTTCGTTTTCTGAATGTTGAGCTTTAAGCCAACTTTTTCACTCTCCACTTTCACCTTCATCAAGAGGCTTTTGAGTTCCTCTTCACTTTCTGCCATAAGGGTGGTGTCATCTGCATATCTAAGGTTATTTATATTTCTCCCGGCAATCTTGATCCAGCTTGTGTTTCTTCCAGTCCAGGGTTTCTCATGATGTACTCTGCATATATGTTAAATAACCAGGGTGACAATATACAGCCCTGATGTACTCCTTTTCCTATTTGGAACCAGTCTGTTGTTCCATGTCCAGTTCTAACTGTTGCTTCCTGACCTGCATACAGATTTCTCAAGAGGCAGGTCAGGTGGTCTGGTATTCCCATCTCTTTCAGAATTTTCCACAGTTTATTGTGATCCACACAGTCAAAGACTTTGGCATAGTCAATAAAGCAGAAATAGATGTTTTTCTGGAACTCACTTTCCATGATCTAGCAGATGTTGGCAATTTGATCTCTGGTTCCTCTGCCTTTTCTAAAACCAGCTTGAACATCTGGAAGTTCACGGTTCATGTATTGCTGAAGCCTGGCTTGGAGAATTTTGGGCATTACTTTACTAGTATGTGAGATGAGTGCAATTGTGTGGTAGTTGAGCACTGTTTGGCATTAACACCCAAAAAGATGTCCTTTTCATTATAGGGGACTGGAATGCAAAAGTAGGAAGTCAAGAAACACCTGGAGTAACAGGCAAATTTGGCCTTGGAATACGGAATGAAGCAGGGCAAAGACTAATAGAGTTTTGCCAAGAAAATGCACTGGTCATAGCAAACACCCTCTTCCAACAACACAAGAGAAGACTCTACACATGGACATCACCAGATGGTCAACACCAAAATCAGATTGATTATATTCTTTGCAGCCAAAGATGGAGAAGCTCTATACAGTCAACAAAAACAAGACCAGGAGCTGACCGTGGCTCAGATCATGAACTCCTTATTACCAAATTCGAACTTGAAGAAAGCAGGGAAAACCACTAGACCATTCAGGTGTGACCTAAATCAAATCCCTTATGATTATATACTGGAAGTGAGAAATAGATTTAAGGGACTAGATCTGATAGATAGAGTGCCTGATGAACTATGGACTGAGGTTCATGACATTGTACAAGAGACAGGGATCAAGACCATCCCCATGGAAAAGAAATGCAAAAAAGCAAAATGGCTGTCTGCGGAGGCCTTACAAGTAGCTTTGAAAAGAAGCAAAGTGAAAAGCAAAGGAGAAAAGGAAAGATATAAGCATCTGAATGCAGAGTTCCAAAGAATAGCAAGGAGAGATAAGAAAGCCTTCCTCAGTGATCAATGCAAAGAAATACAGGAAAACAACAGAATGGGAAAGACTAGAGATCTCTTCAAGAAAATTAGAGATACCAAGGGAACATTTCATGCAAAGATGGGCTCGATGAAGGACAGAAATGGTATGGCCCTAACAGAAGCAGAAGATATTAAGAAGAGGTGGCAAGAATACACAGAAGAACTGTACAAAAAAGATATTCATGACCCAGATAATCACGATGGTGTGATCACTGGCCTAGAGCCAGACATCCTGGAATGTGAAGTCAAGTGGGCCTTAGAAAGCATCACTACGAACAAAGCTAGTGGAGGTGATGGAATTCCAGTTGAGCTATTTCAAATCCTGAAAGACGATGTTGTGAAAGTGCTGCACTCAATATGCCAGCAAATTTGGAAAACTCAGCAGTGGCCACAGGACTGGAAAAGGTCAGTTTTCATTCCAATCCCAAAGAAAGGAATTCCAGAATGGTGAAGTAAAGTGCTCAAGAGACCCACTTCTCAGCAAGTGAACTAGTAAAAATTATAAAAAGCAATTATATGAAGGCTCTGAAAATTGTCCTCAAGGCATAAAGCAAATGGAGAAACAGTCATTCAAGAAAATATATTAAGTCTTAGTAAAACAGCAAGAGTTTATGGGGTCTGAGCCACAACTCACTCCATTATGCACTCACCCAACCCTTTACCTCCAGGTTACCAGGACCCTTCATCTCCTAGGCCGACTGTAGGCATGTCCTGCCAAGAAGACAGGGACACTCTCTGCCCCACCTCCTTGTCAGAGGCTACAGTTCTCATGCCAAGCAGGCTTCTGGTTATTCTCACGCCCCTCAGCCCTGTGTTGCAGAAGCTCTTTTTCAGGTGACACAGCCAAGAAGACCAGGTCATTCTTTCAACCAGCTCCCATTCTAAGGGTAGACTCCATTCTAGGCAGGCCAAGGATACTTGGACAACAACTGCCCCACCCCAGTTCACTTGTATGATGGAGATTCCATTTAATAATACCAAGGGTTGCTATCGCTGCTCACTTGTAAAAAGGGTAAATGGAAGTAATTACTCTGGAGAGGCAAGTCCCCAGCCATAACTCTAGTCCAGTAGCTCTGGGGTTCTGGCCAGGTGGAAAGGTAGACCATAAGGTTAAAGAGACCTGCTTGAAGAACTGACTTTATTTAAAATAAAACACATCTTCATACCTAGGGTGTGGATATTTTTCAGTAAGACTTTATTCATAAAAACAAGTGGTAGTAGAAGTAAAACCAGATATTCAAATACATCTAGTACATTAGATGTACAAGTGTACAACTTGTACTCTAATGTTTGTTCAGTTCAGTTCACTTCAGTCACTCAGTTGTGTCTGACTCTTTGTAACTCCATGGACAGCAGCACACCAGGCCTCCCTCTCTATCACCAACTCCCGGAGTTTACTCAAACTCATGTCCATTGAGTCGGTGATACCATCCAACCATCTCATCCTCTGTCGTCCCCTTCTCTCACCTTCAATCTTTCCCAGCATCAGGGTCTTTTCAAATGAGTCAGTTCTTCACATCAGGTGGCCAAAGTATTAGAGTTTCAGCTTCAGCATCAGTCCTTCCAATGAATATTCAGGACTGATTTCCTTTAGGCTGGACTGGTTGGATCTCCTTGCTGTCCATGGGACTCTCAAGAGTCTTCTCCAACACCACAGTTCAAAAGCATCAATTCTTCAGCACTCAGATTTCTTTACAGTCCAACTCTCACATCCATACATAACTACTGGAGAAACCATAGCTTTGACTAGATGGACCTTTGTCAGCCAAGTAATGTCTCTGTTTTTCAATACACTGTCTAGGTTGGTCAGATTTTTTTCTTCCAAGGAGCAAGCGTCTTTTAATATCATAGCTGCAGTCACCATCTGCAGTGATTTGGGAGCCCAAGAAAATAAAGTTTGTTTCCATTGTTCCCCCATCTATTTGCCATGAAGTGATGGGACCAGATGCCATGATCTTCTTTTTTTTGAATGCTGAGTTTTAAGCCAGTCTTTTCACTCCCCTCTTTCACTTTCAAAAAGAGGCTCTTTAGTTCCTCATCACTTTCTGCCATAAGGATAATGTCATCTGCATATCTGATATTTCTCCCGGCAATCTTGATTTCCGCTTGTGCTTCTTCCAGCCCAACATTTCAGATGATGTACTCTGCATAGAAGTTAACCAAGCAGGGTGACAATATACAGCCTTGACGTACTCCTTTCCAATTGTGGAACCAGTCCATTGTTCCATGTCCTGTTCTAACTGTTGCTTCTTCACCTGCATACAGATTTCTCAGGAGGCAGATAAGGTAGTCTGGTATTCCCATCACTTTAAGGATTTTCCACAGTCTGTTGTGATCCACACAGTCAAAAGCTTTAGCATAGTCAATAAAGCAGAAGTCAATGTTTTTCTGGAACTCTCTTTTTTTTTCTATGATCCGATGGATGTTGTCAATTTGATGTCTGGTTCCTCTGCCTATTCTAAATCTAGCTTGACCATGTGGAAGTTCTTGGATCACATACTGTTGAAGCCTGGCTTGGAGAATTTTGAGCATTACTTTGCTAGCATGTGAGATGAGTGCAATTGTGTGGTAGTTTGAACATTCTTTGTTATTGCCTTTCTTTGGGATTGGAATGAAAACTGACCTTTTCCAGTCCTGTGGCCACTTCTGAGTTCTCCAAATTTGGTGGCATATGGAGTGCAACACTTTCACAGAGCCATCTTTTAGGATTCAAAACAGCTTAGCTGGAATTCTGTCACCTCCACTAGCTTTGTTCACAGTGATACTTCCTAAGGCCCACTTGACTTCGCACTCCTGGATATCTGGCTCTAGGTGAGTGATTATACCATCATGGTTATCTGGATCATTAAGATCTCTTTTGAATAGTTCTTCTGTGTATTCTTGCCACCTCTTCTTAATATTTACCACATAATTTCCTTTATATGAAAATATATAAGATGCCAATCTCTGTACTGAGACAGAGAGTATATTAATGGTTGATTATACTAATAGTTGATTAAGGATGGTAGGAGAAAGTATGAGAAAATGGTGAGTGACCGCTAATGAGTATAATATTTCTTTAAGGGAAGATGGAAGTATTCTCAAATTAGATTCTGGTGAGGGTTGCATAACCTGGTGAATATATTTTTAAAAAAAAACAGTGAATTGTATACTTTGGGTAAATATCATCGTATATGAATTATATCTCAATAAAAATACTTCTAAAATTAATATACACTAACTCAAGGTCATACTCTTATCACTCCTTTTTAAAGTATAATTGATAAACCTGTTTACTAGAGTTTTTGAAAGTACAGATTCAAGAAAAAAAAAAATGAATTGGGCAGAGTGGGGAAAGGTTAGGGCATGAGGTGCAGTATCTTCCTAAGAAAAGCCTGCAAAATTCCACCTACTTTCACTCCCACTGCTACTGCTGCTCTTGGGCCCCACCCTCAACTCAGTAAAACTTATAAACAATGGAACTATACAAAGGAATACTGTCCATCTCTGTCGGCCCCTGACTATCCAATACCCTTACATCTTTGTGTCCTGAAACAGTGACCTCTCCCAACATCCCAGAGCCCTTTACCTATCCCCAGAAGGTCATCTATTTTCTGTAAAATGCTTAAGCATGCCATTTTGCATAGGGCAAGTAGATATGGTTTCCCCAAGATCACTCCATATTAAGAAATATAAAAGCACTACACTTAAACTAGTTAATTTATGATTACTGACTATCATATGCATTGTGAAGCATTTATTAACATAATATTTTTACACTGAATATACAATTTCTACATATAATATTAAATACATGTACCCTGTTTTGAACTTTCTGTATTTCATTTGCTTTGAGTCTGCACAGGGGCAGACTTTAAAAGACTCTTCTTCCAAAATCTGCATTTGTCATGAACAATAAGTTGCTCTTGAGGAAGTTTGATTATTCAACACATTAAGTAATGAATCTGAAAAAATTAGTGTTCATTGTGTTTAAAAATGAGACAGATGAATAAATGTGTTAATATTTTTCATATCTAGTAAGGTCTGCTAGAATTATATATATTTCTCTAGGAATAATTTGTTCAAATATATTTCACCAAGGAATATTTCAAATATTCCAGTCCTGCATTTAACTAAGTATTTCTATGACTGTATCATTTAATCACTTAAATTTACATCACCCAAAACACATTTTGGCAAGAACCCTCTGATAACAAGTTGATTTTCATGCACTTGGATTAGTCTTAAAAACAGGAAGCCACATTTTATCATGAGCAAAAATCTCTGAACATAGAAGACTGAGTTTTGGTTTCTTGTGTCAAGCTCTCTGTGTTTGAATGACTTTCAAACTTCACTAAGTGTATTTTTTTCATTCCTGCTATTTATTTTTACATCTCTTAAAGAGATCATATGTTTGAAGAGACAGGAGAGTACTTAGAAATACCTGTTAATAAAAAAATTTTAAAGTAGGCATGCCAAGGGAGGGAAAAATGAAGTCCTGTCTAGACCCAGTAAGATTTGCTTGACCTACTTACAGTTAAATGAAATATCAATGGGAAATTCAAGGTAAGCAAACTAGCCAAAGTTCTGCAGGAGGTGGCTCTGATGACTTGAGAAGAATGACATCTGATCCTTCTAAAGAAAACAGATTTCTCATGGCTGTCAGCATACTCCCAAGGAAGAAAGGGAAATAAATGAAAGCATAAATATTACTATTACTATTCCTAGAGGATGTCCTTCAATAAAGGAAGGCTTTGTCTTGGCTGTGTTTATATAAATCTTTGGAATATTTGACCAAAAAAAAAAAAATCACATAAATGCAAGTCACAGCCAATGAAGGAGAAATCAGTTCAGTGTGTCCAAACACAAACTCCAGGCAACCACAGGAAAAATATCATGTTCTCTTGGAGCCTCCATAGTAAATAAATAATGAAGATGACATTGCTAAGATTGTAAAACAGTGGTCAGGCTGCAAATGTGACTTGCTTAATGGGCTGACTAAATCAAAACCCAAGAATGTGCTGGAAAAGAGCTGCTATGAGATGGGTTAGTACAGATTTGTTTGTAAAACATATCAAGCACTTCTAGTGAGTGGAACTGAATAGCCTAAATTGAATAAAGTTCATGAAGCTATGGAGTGTACTGATGCCATCAGATTTTTATTAATAGTTCCTCCCAAAAGGAAAGAGTTGAGCTAAATGATAATAAATACAATGGCCCTAACTCGTGTCAGTGGGAAAAAGGCAAAATAACTTCCTTCCCTCAAACTCCAGGTATGTAAAGATATTAGTTAGATATGTGGTTTGCCTCAATAAACATTCTCAGGAATTAGAGAATATTTCTTGGAGCACACACAGCTTATCTCCTACACAGAAAATCAAAAGTTGATTATAAGACAAGCACGCTATACAGTGATATTCCCAAATACCTGTGTTATGCAAAGCATGTGTCTCTAAGAAACAGTAAAGAGATGAAAGTACATCAAAATAATCTGAATTGGTACCATTCTATGGTCAACCATTCTTTAAAAACCAACCCTCTCCCTCTCTCTCTCTATTTTGTTTCTCTTTCTCTCTGCCTCTTCTCCAAAATACTTAGACAAATATTCATGAGGTCAGGTCTAGGGATCAATTCTGCTGTAATCCTCATTCTCTCATTTCCTAGGCTTCCATCTCAAAAACATACTTCCTCAGTCTCTTCCAGCCAAAAAAAAAGAAAGAAAAATGAAATTTTCATACTAACTGGCCCATCCAAATAGTCTCCTGGCAGGCTGCCTTACCAGTTCATTAGACATTCCCTAGACATATCTGAATCCCTACTTAGATTAATGTAAAGACCCCAGCTATACAAGGAAACTTAAGATGAAACAAATCACATCAGAGACCATCTGGTCTCAGATTTAAGTCCAAATGTGAAGCAGCTGTAGATTTAAGGGTGGGTACAAGACAACTCTATGAACAAAGCTATCCATACTAGAAGGATTCCCTGGCTGGGAATATAAATGGTGCCTCCTGACCAAAAGACAGTGAGAGGACATTTGCTAGGGACATTGTAAAGCCAGTAGCTATAAGGAGGAGGCAGAGGTCTTCTCTTTGTTGACCAAGGATGTTGAGCCCTAAGAAGAAAAGCATGTGGCCCATTCTCCATCTGTCAATCTGTCATCACAAACCAGAGAAAATTATGACAGGAAAGGAAAGAAAATTATGATGGGAAAGGAAAGAGGGTAACAGGAAATACAAAAGCATATTGGTCACCAAAATTCCTGTTTTCATCAAATTACATTTTTAGAACTCTTTTGGAAACAAAGTAGTAAACACAATCCTGAAGGGATAAACTATGTGTGGCCACACAGTCTTGTGGAACTGAAATACCTTTTAGAATTTTGGTTATATCATTCTAAAAGAGGGAGAATGGGTCCTACTTACAGACCATGCCTAATAAGCTTAACTGATTCCAGTCATACAGGGTCTTTGTTAGAACAAGGAAAAATGGTTTCTTTCCATCCACAGAAGGAAGCAAGGAAAATCTTCCACTGCTATCTGCTTCTTCTACCTGCAAGTTCTTATACAAGGAGCTTAAAGATCCTGAGTATTCTAGGATAAGAGCTTCCTAGGTGGCGCTAGTGATGAAGAACCCACCTGCCAATGCAGGAGACAAAAGAGATGTGGGTTTGATCCCTGGGTCAGGAAGATCCCCTGGAGGAGGGCATGGCAACCCACTCCAGTATTTTTGCCTGGAGAATCTCATGGACAGAGGAGGCTGACAGGCTACAGTTCACGGGGTTGAAAAGAACCAGACATCACTGAAGCGACTTAGCACCCACGAATTCTAGGATAAAGCTCTGGAGAATGACTGGAAGATGTGGCAGAACTTAGGTCTTCTGAGTAAATTTCAAGAGAAGAAAGAGTCTCCTTTGTTTAAAAAAAAGAGAGAAAGAAAGAACATAATGTGACTGTTCTCCAAAGCCTTGTTCTTGGTTGGAGCATCATCAGATGAAAGAAGCAAGTCAGTCAATCAGTTTCCTGTTTAAACCTCTTCAAATTGCATTGGTGTCACTTGCAACCAAAAGAGTTCTGATAAACACACTGCACAAGAAAATAGAAGTTAGGAATCATGAAAAATAGAATGGGTGCCCAGAAAGTAAACCAACCAACCAACTAGCTGAGATTAACTTTATGACATTGTAACATGATTGCAAATTTATTTCATAAAATTAGCAAACAAGAATATAGGAATGATAAATCATTAATTCAGGGTCATATAAGGGTTTGTGCTCTGGCATCTAAGGTGAATTTACAATCCAGAAATCCTGAAGCCATTTTTCCTAGCCATTATGTATTAACAATGAGTCCTGATTCAAGAAATAAAAAAAGAGGAAGCTGATTATGGATATTTCACTCCCTTGACATGAAATATTTGAAACAGCCCACTGGTCCCTATTTTTAGATTAAAAACCAATCACTGGAAAAAGCCCATAACCAGTACAGTAATGAGCCCATGGCGATTTATTTATAGTTAACTCTAGCTGATTCATGAGCTGCAACTCAATGTCTGGTAAGTGTTATGTGACTCCTGGACTTTATCAACCTATTTATGTGTAGCCAAGACTTCTCTCATAGAACATGTATATATGCAAACACATTGTATGTAGGTATAATGGAAGGAGAAAGAAATATATATTCACTAGTGTACAACCTGACTACATTTTATGAATCTGTCTGATCACATTTGGCTTTTCCATAACTTACTTAGATCATCCACAATGAATTTACTGCAAGCTGCATGCAAAACTAGCAGTGTGGGCAAGAGGTAATGAGAGCCTAAGAGAGACACATGCATTTTCATATATATTAATGGCTTATATGGGGGGAAAAGCTGAAGGATAAAAGAGGCATCAAATATGGCCAGAATGACAGATGAAATGCTGAAATTATAGTCCTTTGAAGTAGGCTCTGGGTAAACTAGCTACACAGCACATGGCAAGAAATGTGTGGCAATAGTTGTGATGAAATTTGTCTTGATTAATGCCCCCAAGTGAAAAGATAAATCTTGCCAAGGAAGTTCTGGAGGTTCAGTGAATGGAAGCCACATATTCATGATACCATCTGAGTTCAGAAAGAGAGAAAAGCCTAATACTAACCTTGCATTTGCACCATATACAAGTCTTCCCTGTAATGACTTAAGGAAATGTGCATTATGTATCCACTTTCTTTTCGTTTTATGAATGACTGCTCTGAGTGTTGCCCATTTCATTCTTGAATTTAAAGTTTACAAACATGTTATACAATGTTTAATGTCTATTAGCTAGTATAATGTGTTTATTACTATAATCAAAGTTATTTTTAGAAGATGTCATGAGAGGGAGAGAAAAAGTGTTTGTAGAATTATGTTAATGGATTAAAAATTTATCTAGAAGCCAATAAAAGCTGAAAACAACTGAGAATATATTTAACATTTCTATTAAAGAATGTATATGATAACAACTAGAACTCCATCATAATTAGACACTGTACCTAAGAGGTAAAGGATAACACTCTACTTTGAGGCCAGGTGTCCTAGAAGTGAGTTAGGTTGAAGGACTTTAAACTCACTGGGCAAGTTTCCTCTACTCAGGAAAATTAAAAACACAGTCTCCTTTCTTAGGGTCTCATCACAGTCAGTAAAATATCAGATCAGATCAGATCAGTCGCTCAGTCGTGTCCGACTCTTTGCGACCCCATGAATCGCAGCACACCAGGCCTCCCTGTCCATCACCAACTCCCGGAGTTCACTCAGACTCACGTCCATCGAGTCAGTGATGCCATCCAGCCATCTCACCCTTTGTCGTCCCCTTCTCCTCCTGCCCCAATCCCTCCCAGCATCAGAGTCTTTTCCAATGAGTCAACTCTTGGTAGTAAATACTTTTCATTTGTATAAGGGTTTACAGTTTAAAAAACAAATCCAGTCTCATTAGTTGTTATGTTTGATCCTCTCTCTTGCTATTATTTTACAGAAAACTAAATTTGGAGAAGTAGAGTTGTTTGTCCACAGCTGTGTACCTTATAAATGTGAGAGCTAAAGTTAAAATTCACCTTTCACATAGAACAGCACTTAAGAGTAGAATAGAAGGAAGATGAAATGCCTGCTAAGTGTTATACAGTATTATAGTGCTTTCTCATTAGCTTATGTATTATCATATGTAAGTAAGTAAGTAAGTGAAGTTGCTCAGTCATGTCCAACTCTTTGCGACCCCATGGACTGTAGCCCACCAGGCTCCTCCATCCATGGAATTTTCTAGGCAAGAGTACTAGAGTGGGTTGCCATTTCCTTCTCCAAGGGATCTTCCCAACCCGGGAATCAAACCCGGGACTTCCACATTGTGGGCAGACGCTTTACTGTCTGAGCCACATAACTATTCCATAAAACAAGAATTATTATTTCCATTCATAGGTAACAAAACTGATGCTCTGAGTTTTATAAAACATACCAAAGTCCCATAGGTATTTAAGTGCTGAGAAGGGATGAAAATCTAGTTGTGTCTGATATCAAAAACTAGATTTCTCCCATAAAAGACACAAATACTTCTAAGGCATGTACAACTTTTATGCAATGACAGACAAGAACAAAATTAAGGAGAATAATCCACTTTCTTTACATATAATTACTTCATCAGCAGGTACTTATTAAGAGCTAATTAAGTGCTTAGCATTGTATTCAGAATTGTGGAAGAAATGAAGAAGCAGAAAACAGGCTTTCTTTTCCAAAGGAGGTTTCAAAACAACTTTAAAATGCCAAAAATATGTATAGTATTATACAATAACATTAAGGAGTATTAAATGCAAACAAAACAGGAGAAAAGTATTAGCAAAATAAATAAAACTGTTAAAATAAAAATGTGGTTTAATATGGACTAACATTTAACTGCAAATTCCAGGCAGGTACTAATTGAACTTTGGATTAGTTTTCCATACCCACACCCCTTGTGTTTTTTTCTCATTGTAACTGAAAAGGAAAGAGTCAGGTAGCCAATAGTGGTGGCAGATGAAAAAGCACTATCGCTAGGACTATAGCAAATGTCTATTAGATATCACACCATCACTAAACATCATTGTATTTCTCATCCCATTTGTTTGTTTATTCTTCCCTAAAGCACATGTACTGAGGGCCCACCACATGCCAGGCATCAGACTAGGCACTGCGTTTACAGTGGTGATCAAGATAGCAATGGCCCTGGGCAAGATCATCCAGAGCGATGCTCCCACTTCACTAGAGTGAACCTGTAAAATCTGAGAGGGAAAACTCAGAATTGGGAACTGAAAGACCTGAGCTTAGTCCCTGATTCAGTATTTGCATGCTCTTGAATGATTACATATGACTCTGAGGCTCAACATCCTCATCTGTGAAACAGGAATAAAATAATATCTATTCACATGTCTTGCAAAAGGAAGAATAGGAAAAGCATGTGAAAACAACTGTAAAGAGCAAAATCTCACACAAGTGTAATGAATTATTACTGTTATGTGCCCAGTCTCATAATTCTGGCTGCTTTCTCACAGGAAAGTCATATATTTGTGCTGCTTCTACTCAAAAATATGTGCTCCTGCTTGGGTTAGAGCTCAGCTACCTCTGCATATGAGTAGCAGCTGCCCTCAATTGTTCACTCTCCTTTTCCACTGCCCTCATCCCCCTTACTCCATGGCAGTTAGGGCTGTCATTACCACTTCCTCCTATATATATAATTTCTCTCTTTGTGTATAGTTATCTTTTTTATTTTCAAAAATTCATACCTTCCCCTAGGATCCTAACTCAGGTGACCTTACAAACAGTAGCCATGGAAACCTCAATCCAAAATGCTTCAGGATTATTATTTGTACTATATAGTCAGCTCCCATAAAAACCTAGCTGTATCTAAGCTATTTTACATAACTACATCTGTCACAGGCTTCCTTGGTGGCTCAAATAGTAAAGACACTGCCTGCAATGCAGGAGACATGAGTTTGATCCCTGGGTTGGGAAGATCGCTTGGAGGAGGAAATGGCAACCCACTCTAGTATTCTTGCCAGGATTATCCCATGGGCAGAGGAGCCTGGTGGGCTATAGACCATGAGGTCGCAAAGAGTCAGACACGAGTGAGCGACTGAGAACACACACACACACACACACACACACACACACACACCCCTCTGTCATAACCCTATGCTGGTAACAACAGCCTAGCAGTATGCTGCACAAGCAGCAAGAGTTTATTGCTTCTGGCTGATAGAGGGATGTCTAGGCACTCCCAAGTTAACATCCAGTGAAAGCCAAACCAAAGCACTATTCCCTAAGAGGTATTCTAACTTGTTTTCCAGTTTTCTGTCTAGAATCAATTTGCCTGCCCCATTCTTGTTCTCTCTTATTGGCCTGAAAACAACTGCCTTGTCTAATGCAATCCACTCAAACTCTTTCTCTGTACTGAGCATCTTCAAGTATGCATCTCCATTTCCTCTTTACAAGAGTTACAGCTGACAGATCTTTTTAAATAATGCTCTAAATTAGCCTCATTCCTTCTTGGATTCTATGTTCAATGGTTAGTCCCCTTCTCTGGGGTTCCATTTTTACCCTCATTCTGTCTCACATTCTTCCTGACTTTTCTCTAGTGCTGCTTTCCCCTGGCTCACGGCCTCTTCTCTCCCAGCAAGCCAAGCCACATGACTACAGTGTTTCCAACCTTTTGCCCAAAGCCAGCAATGACAGTTGCAGAGTAGGAGGAGGTGTGACTCACTCTTTTGAGAACTTGTTGCCACACATGTCAAAGCCCCAACACATTTCCATGCAACATTTTCATGCAAGAGACACGTATAAGCTCTAGGACTCAGCCAACTCGAGTTAGTTTTTCCTGAAATGTGATGCCAACTAGCATCTGCCACAACTGATTATCATGATTTGCTTAAGGAAATTTCTCCAGGGTTAAGATCTTTATCTTCAATGATATAATTTCACCTTGATGTCTGAAGGCTAAAACACAGAATCACTGTCTTAAAGTGCCCCTCGCATGGTGCCATAGTAGTAAGAATATCAAAGATCTGACACTCTTAAAACCTGGGGTAAGACCCAAATCTACTACATGACAACTTGGGCCCATGGATAAATCCTTTAATTTTTCTAGCCTCAGTCAAAAGGTGGGAGGGATTTTCCTAATTGATTACTAAGATACTCTCAGCTCTAATATCCTTTTCCAAGTTTTCTACAAAAGATAACTGTGGAGTTTAACAAATGAATACATATAAGATTATTTTAGGCCCAATTTGTCCTTCCTCCTAATAAATTACAGAATAACTGTTTTACTTTTTCAGTCATTAAAATATATAAAATTGAGTAATTCTCCATGGATTGTCAACTCATTCAATCAACAATTATTTATTAAGTGACAATATTAGGAACAAGACACAGGAGAACAAAACAAACATAGTCCCTGGCTTCTAATATGTACAGTCTAGTAGGAAAACAAGTCCCTAGAGGTAAATGACTATCTAAACAAAGCAGGCCCTCTCTCATTTATCAACGTGTCTTCAGAGTCTTTCAGAAATGCCTGGTACTGGGTACACAAAAATAGCTATTATTAATGGGAAACTGACTAAATGAATAAACAAACAAATGAATACAAGAAATCTACATCATAGAAACTCCAGAGTTTGTTCAAGTTGCAAGAATAAATGTAAGGCAAAACCTAATGCTCTAATTCTTCAATGTCATTAACATCCTAGTAAAAAATAATGTTAGGTACATAAACATTTGTCAAGAAGTGACTTAACCTGATCATTGTAAAATGAATCTTTGGACAAGAAAAGAAAAAATGTCATAGGAAATGATGTCCAGGTGAATAAGAACACCTTGAAAGCAAAGAGAGTAGGGACCTAAATGTGTACATCAGTGAACATGAGTAGCAGAGGAGGGGGTGAATGCATCTTCACTTACACTGGTTTTACCACTTAAAATATTCAATCTCCCAGTGGCATGTATGGTACAGTAGGAGATTATAAGCTCAACTGGTTTATATAAATACAATCTATAATTTATAGTCCATGCTGCTGCTGCTGCTGCTGCTGCTGCTAAGTCGCTACAGTCGTGTCTGACTCTGTGTGACCCCATAGACGGCAGCCCATCAGGCTCCACCGTCCCTGGGATTCTCCAGGCAAGAACACTGGAGTGGGTTGCCATTTCCTTCTCCAATGCATGAAAGTGAAAAGTGAAAGTGAAGTCGCTCAGTCATGTCCGACTCTTAGCGACCCCATGGACTGCAGCCTACCAGGCTCCTCCGTCCATGGGATTTTCCACGCAAGTGTACTATGGGGTTTTAGTATATTTCAAAGATATAACTAGTACTCTAGTTTTTAAAAAAGATGGATGAAAAATGGTGGGAAAATGTTTATTTATTATATATTTACTGAATTTATGAATACATTGGACATACTATTTTGAAATTTGTTTCAAAAGTCAAAGTTGTTTAAGGTGATTTCTAAAGTACGTACTGCATAACATTTGAAACTCATAATGTTAAGACCCCTTTTGGCATAGTCTTGTGGTTTGCTGTCCAAAAAATAGGTAGTAATTTTTGATAGCTCTTGGTATAAATCACACACAGTCAGTGTAAATCAAACACATTTTATAAATGAGCTTAATGGGTTATAATTTTTTCAGCAACTTGCTCATTTGCATAGGGTCATAGAAAACATTCTGAAGTCTTAGGGTTATAGAAAAGTGAGATGATTATTAAACCATAAAAGAAATTTGATTTTCTTTATGAAAAGGTATATGTTCCAATGTACTTCCAAATTATTTGCTCTTGAGAAAACTCTAAGAATTTTATATCTATGGCTCTTAAATCATCTGAGCCACCAGGGAAGCCCTTACATTTATGGTCAACTAATTTTCATCAACAGTGCCAAGACCACCGAATGGGGAAGAATAGTCTTTTCAAACAAAGGGTGCTAGACAACTGGATAACCACATACAAAAGAATGAAATTGAACCCCACTTTACATCACATAAAAAATTAAGTCAAAATGGATCAAAGACCTAAATGTAGGAGCGAAAACTATAAAACTCATAGAAGAAAACATTAGGAGTAAAATCTTCATGACTTTGGGTTTGGCAAAGGATTCTTAGATATGACATCAAAAGCATGAGCAATAAAAGAAAAAAAATTGACTAGACTTCATCAAAATTAAAAATAATTATACTGTGAAGCACCTCTCTCTGGAAAAAGAAACCCACAGAAAGAAAGAAAGTATATTCTATTCTCATTATTCACAGTAATTATCTTCTATAAAGTCACTCAATTACTAAATTGGTAAATATTGAACCATTGTCCCTAAGGGAAATACAGGATTGGGTTCCTGCAAGCCTCCAGTCAGATTTTTGTCGACCAACCAATTTATAACCTTGTTTTATGTGTGTTACTAATTTAAAACAACTTAATACATACTGTATTGTTGATTCACTAATGTTGAACTCATGACCAACAGAACTATAACTTAAGCCTGAATAAAGCTCATCTAACATACATATTTTCTCCATAAGGCACATCACAGCCTTCTTGTGATTAAGGACACTAGACAGCATTTCAACACAATGCTTGGGAAGATTTTAACAGCAAAATGACCAACAAAAATCACAAATAAAAGAGCATTCTATCCTACCCAGAGCGCTAGTTTTCAATCCTTAGCATAACCACATGAAAATCCCTTTATAACACATTTCTCTCTCTGTGTCCACTTCAGTGGTTTTTTTTTTTTTTTTTTTTTTTTTTTCACTTGTGTTTGTTCTGTCTGACAAAAAGATTCATTTTTGTTTAAGTTCTTTTGATCTTTATTATTTGGCAATCCTTACCCATGCTCTTGGGGCCCCACTCCTCTCATTTCTTATCACATTTGCCTCTCTTCTTGTACCTTCATTGCTACTTTTAACCCACTCCTAGAATTCACAAGGGCTTCTCAGTTGGTGCTAATAGTAAAGAACCTGCCTGCCAATACAGGAGACATAAGAGACACAGGTTCAATCCCTGGGTTGGGAAGATCCCCTGGAGAGGCACGACAACCCCCTCCAGTATTCTTGCTTTGGAGAATCCTGTGGACAGAGGAGTCTAGTGGGCTGTACAGCCCATAGGGTTGCAAAGAGTCAGACACAACTGAAGCAACTTAGCACACAGCACACAAACAGAATTCCCAAACATGGGATCTCAGTACTGGTAGCATCACAAGCCATAGTTTCCTTTCTTTTGACTTGTTAAAGAATC
This sequence comes from Bubalus bubalis, assembly GCF_019923935.1. Taxonomy (NCBI): domain Eukaryota; kingdom Metazoa; phylum Chordata; class Mammalia; order Artiodactyla; family Bovidae; genus Bubalus; species Bubalus bubalis. Next base: position 119,783,205 of record NC_059159.1, on the reverse strand, counting down.
TCCTCAACACCTTCACCTACTAAACTCTATTCACATACATCCCTGTGTCTGGAATATCTTCCTATCTCACATTTGCATCTTCACCTGTTAAAATCCACTCAGTACTGAGAAGCTCACTTTAAATTGCCTGGTAAAGCACTGCCTCACAAAGAAGCCCTTCCCAAAAGCCTTGGTTCTCTGAACTGGTTTTAAAATCTTTGCTTGTAATTTTCTCATGTCATTTGTCACTTTCCATCAGTGCCTTCAGCTATTCATATTATTCAAATAATATTCATATAAGATGAAAAGACCTATGAAATTCAGGATATTTATGAGCAAAAGATATGTGTCCAAAGTCATCCCAGAGGAAACTTTGGTTATATTTGGCCTTTGAGTTCTTCTAACTTTCTGCATTATATATATAATGTAGCTTCTAATTTAGTCCTCAGAAGAATTCTGTAAGACAATTATTTTTACTAGTTCTATTTTACAAATGAAAGTACTTAGAGTTAAGGGGCCTGATGAATGTCCTACAATGATATAACTTGCTAATCCAGTTTGTAAATTCCACTCATTACTTTCTGCTCATTGCATCATCAATAAAAACTGGGGGCATTCTATAAGATACCTTCAGTTGAGTTCAGTCGCTCAGTCGTGTCCGACTCTTTGAGACCCCATGAATCACAGCACGCCAGGCCTCCCTGTCCATCACCAACTCCCGGAGTTCACTCAGACTCACGTCCATCAAGTCAGTGATGCCATCCAGCCATCTCATCCTCTGTCGTCCCCTTCTCCTCCGGCCCCCAATCCCTCCCAGCATCAGAGTCTTTTCCAATGAGTTAACTCTTTGCATGAGGTAGTCAAAGTACTGGAGCTTCAGCTTCAGCATCATTCCCTCCAAAGAAATCCCAGGGCTGATGTCCTTCAGAATGGACTGGCTGGATCTCCTTGCAGTCCAAGGGACTCTCAAGAGTCTTCTCCAACACCACAGTTCAAAAGCATCAATTCTTTGGTGCTCAGCCTTCTTCACAGTCCAACTCTCACATCCATATATGACCACTGGAAAAACCATAGCCTTGACTAGACGGACCTTTGTTGGCAAAATAATGTCTCTGCTTTTCGATATGCTATCTAGGTTGGTCATAACTTTCCTTCCAAGGAGTAAGCATCTTTTAATTTCATGGCTGCAGTCACCATCTGCAGTGATTTTGGAGCCCAGAAAAATAAAGTCGGACACTGTTTCCACTGTTTCCCCATCTATTTCCCATGAAGTGGTGGGACCGGATGCCATGATCTTCGTTTTCTGAATGTTGAGCTTTAAGCCAACTTTTTCACTCTCCACTTTCACTTTCATCAAGAGGCTTTTGAGTTCCTCTTCACTTTCTGCCATAAGGGTGGTGTCATCTGCATATCTGAGGTTATTGATATTTCTCCCGGCAATCTTGATTCCAGTTTGTGTTTCTTCCAGCCCAGTGTTTCTCATGATGTACTCTGCATATAAGTTAAATAAATAGGGTGACAATATACAGCCTTGATGAACTCCTTTTCCTATTTGGAACCAGTCTGTTGTTTCATGTCCAGTTCGAACTGTTGCTTCCTGACCTGCATGCAAATTTCTCAAGAGGCAGATCAGGTGGTCTGGTATTCCCATCTCTTTCAGAATTTTCCACAGTTTATTGTGAGCCACACAGTCAAAGGCTTTGTGAAAATGAAAGTCGCTCAGTTGTGTCTGACTCTTTGTGACCCCATGGAATATACAGTCCATGGAATTCTCCAGGCCAGAATACTGGAGTGGGTAGCCTTTCCCTTCTCCAGGGGATCTTCCCAGCCCAGGTCTCCCACATTGCAGGCAGATTCTTTACCAGCTGAGCCATGAGGGGAAGCCCAACCTTACTAAAGTGGTTGGCAGAGCCATGCACTCAGTATTTATTCTTCATTGTGCTACAGAATTAGACATTATAGTCTTCAGCACCCTGGATTTCCTTATCTTTTAACAAACCACCTAGTAATATGCTGCACTCTTGTTTCCTCACCTTCCTTAAATTGACATTTATTAATGTATTACTCAAAGAAAGGGAGGTTTATGATCAAGATTCAAAGATAACTCATGGAAACTAAGACCAGGAAACAGAACCAGGCCCCAAGAAGGAACTTCCAGGTTAGGGAAAATTATGAACCAATTCTTAGGATCTGGATCTCTCAGTTAAAACTCTAAAAGGTGAAGATCTAAGCTGACATTTAATTCTACATAATTCTAGTGAATTGTCTAGCCTATTGATGACTCCATTTCAAAGTCACAGGATGCTGAGAACAAAGATACAGAAGGCAATCTCCAAAAACAAAGACCACTATTTCAGAGGCAAAGGTCATGCCAGGCTGAAAATTCCTTGATAATATCACATCTGATAATGATAGGAAGAAACAAATTAGGAAGACAGGGAAAAACACTATGACAAAACAGATTTTTCCTCTAATTTATGAAAACCTATTTAAAATGTGTCATTCTGTGGAGATTGAAAACACAAATGGCCTAATTTCTATGAGTCCAGCCTAGAATCATGGAATCAACAAATCAACTCTGAGATTCTTAACCCAGATAGGCCTTTATCTTTTTATAAATTGCTCTAAGATTCTGGAATGCAAGTTCCATAAGTAGTCTCCTGCCAAGAACAAGACCTCCAATTTAAGAAATTCTGCTCTTCTCAACTACATTTTAAGTTTCCTGAGGTTGGGGACCAGGTTGTGTATCTACCAATATCTCTCCTTAGCATCTCTCTGCCTTGCAAAGACAAAATGCCTCGTGAATGTTTCTTGCCTTAAATTAAATTAATTCAAACAGAAAAGGTGACAAAGAAGATAATTCTACATTCAGCACAGACATGACAATGTACTTATCAACAAGTTAGGTCTAAACAGTACTCTGTACAAGAGGGGAAAATTTGATTCTTGTTCTGATCCCTTCATCTATTCCTGTGTATTTCAGGTAGCAGATTAAGAAAAATCCTTTTCGCATGTGAGAAAATAGATGCACAAGATTTAATATAAAAAATTCATAGAGAAAAAAATTTAATAGCTTATCAGAATATTAGTTATCCTATACATGATACATTTAGACTACTTGCTTAATTTGTTACTCTTTGTGACAAAGAGTTTCTAAATAAGAATTATTCATATGTGCTTTTAAAAATGAAATGTTATGTTTTCCTTCTGGGACTTTTTAAAATTACTTGATTTACTAAACAATAAAATGCCCTAATGTTTTAAGCCAAACACTCTTCTTTGGCTCCCAAATGTTTTCAGAAATAACTTTTTCCTTGTTAATTTCCAAATCTTGGCTGCATTTCCCACTAATTTCAAACATATGTCATATACGAAATATGTTATTTTTCCAAGCCTAATTTTGGCAGGAGCGGATTTTTGGAACCAGCATAAAAAGATTCAGGGACAAACAAACAGGACAGCTTGAAGCTGCCACAACTCCATAACAATTTTATCTTTTTCATCTATCTTCAGATCCATAAAGGCAAGGGCAATAATGAGGGGTGAGTGGGTTCTGATAAAATTTCAACATGAGGTAAATCATACCTTGAAGTTTTATATCTTACCCTGTAATCTGCTTTCCAAAAAGAATCACTCACTCATAGTAATAATTTTTCTAGAATATAAGATGTGAAGTGAACTTAAGACCCTGATAACTAGAGTAATACAATCCTGATATCATCACTCTGGTTCCCTGAGACTTACAGTCAAAAGGAATAAACAGGTAAAGTGAAGTAAAAAGTTCTCTTAACCTGCAAAAGATTCACTATACTAATATTATTTGGAAAGCAATAGACATTTCTTATTGCATAAAATCTATTTACTCTAAAATTGATTTTGTAAATAACTACCAAGAACTCAATAGATAAAAAGAATGTGAATTCATTACAACTATTTGGATCAGTACTTGAGGACTGACATACCCTAAGACACAAATGTTTTTCCCCTTATAAACCCTGATGCATTGTACACCAGGTAAGTAGGAAGAAGCTAGTATAACAAAAAGAAACCTAGTCTGGAGGCATGATACAGGGTCCTAGTTCCATTTCCATCCTTTTCTAAAAGAGTGGATTGAGTGCAACAACCATAATTATTCGCCCCTCCCTATATCTACATATTAAATGTTATGTTGTGGTTCATCAACAGATAGAGTCTATTTTGTCAACCCTTGTGAGTTGCTTAGCTAATAAAATGCAAACAAAGAGATATTTTTGCCAGTTCAAAATCAAGGCCTTCAGGGATATGGTACACTTTCTGTGCTCTGTTCCCCCACAACCCCATCACAAGAATGTACCTGAACCAGTCTACTGGAGGATGAGACACATGGAACACAGGTAAATTAGTCCAGTGACCTAGGTAGGCCCCAGATATATGAGAGAGCAGGGCCAAGATTAGCAAAGTCAAATAGCCAATTCACAGCTGACCAGAGACACAAGCCTCACCAAGCCCAGTTCAAATCATCAGAAACCACAAGCTGAGTTATAAGCAGCTGTTCTAAGCTTCCGGTTGCTGTTCTAAGCTTCTGGTTGCTGTTCTAAGTTTCTAACTTTGAATTTCTTTAAATGTAGTGATAGCTAACTGGTGTGTGTGTGTGTGCACGTGTGTACATGTTTAGTTGCTTAGTCGTGTCGGATTCTTTGTGACCCCATGGACTGTAACCCGCCAGGCTCCTTTGTCCATGGGATTCTCCAGGCAAGAATACTGGCGTGGGCAGCCATTCCCTTCTCCAGGGAACCTTCCCAACCCAGGGATCAAACCCAGGTCTCCTGCATTGCAGACAGATTTTCTACCATCTGAACCATCAAGAAAGGCCAGTACCTCTCACCTACTCAAGTTACCTCCTTGTTAAACTGATAGAATAGTTTAATTAATAGGAGATATCTTTGAGAAATTTACCTATGTGCAATCCCATGGATTCTTTACCACCTGAGCCACCAGGGAAGTTCCATGTAAACTGCTACAAATAAATAAATCTAAGTTTTAGGAAAGTATTAAAATAAAATCTACAAATGATTTGTTTCTAACGAAGACCTGCATGTGTCTCTATCAGAATTAAGTTTTAAATTTAGGTCCAAATGCAAAAAATGGCTCAGTTACAGATCAGCAGATGGCACCTATTCAAGAACCAAGAGGACGCTGATTTAAAGAGTTAAAAAGATTTTAAAACTCAATAAAATTATTTTTGTATGTCACTGATTTTTTTAAATGAAGAGATTATTTTAGCAACTTAATTGTTCAATTCAATTCTTTAAAATTTGCTTTCACTTTGACTTACTTTTAAATTTCCCTTAAGATTTTAGTCTGGGAGATTTTAGTTTTATATGGCATCTGGCTGGGTGCTGCTCCCTTCTCCAAAAATACCCAAAAGTACCCAGAAAAAGAAGATTAAAAACAGCAACACTAAAAACTGACTATTGTCTAAAGTTGGAGGGAATTTCCTTTAAGTATTAAACCGATGGAGCTGAAATGAACAAAAAAGGCAAGATGACTGATTCATGAATGGCTCTGAAAACAAGGATGGCTCTCCTAAAGGGTGAAGAATTTTCTTTCTCATTCACTCCCTGATCCTCTGACTTGGAGAGATATGCTTACATCCAACCAGAAAAAAATAATTATTTCTCAACTAAGGGAAAGGAGATATGATACAATCATAACACGGTTTCTACTTTTCCCTCCTCAGTCTCCCCAATGCCTTTTTACATCCTGCAACACTCAAAAATATGAAGATAAATAAGGCAAGTACATAAGGATCAGAAGTCATACATTATATTCTGGGTGGTGTGACCCCTCTAAGTTTTATCTGGTAGGGAGAAAAGCCTACAAAACCTTTTGAAAGTATTTAGGAGACGAGTATATACTTTATTAACTCTGATTGCCAGGGTATCAGACTTGGGGCTAAGAGGTGATACTATCATGGTTTCAGCTCAGTTCAGTTCAGTCGCTCAGTCGTGTCCAACTCTTTGTGACCCCATGAATCAAAGCACGCCAGGCCTCCCTGTCCATCACCAACTCCCGGAGTTCACTCAGACTCACGTCCATCGAGTCAGTGATGCCATCCAGCCATCTCATCCTCTGTCATCCCCTTCTCCTCCTGCCCCCAATCCCTCCCAGCATCAGAGTCTTTTCCAATGAGTCAACTCTTCGCATGAGGTGGCCAAAGTACTGGAGTTTCAGCTTTAGCATCATTCCTTCCAAAGAAATCCCAGGGCTGATCTCCTTCAGAATGGACTGGTTGGATCTCCTTGCAGTTCAAGGGACTCTCAGGAGTCTTCTCCAACACCACAGTATCAGTAGTTACTTTATATTGCTGAGTAGTATTCCACTGTAAATAAACCACAGTTTGCTTAACTGTTCACCTTTTGAAAGGCATTTGGGTTGTGTCCAGATTTGAGCCTAAAGCTGCTATGAACATTTGTGTATAAGTTTTTGTGTTAACATAGTCTTCATTTCTCTAGAATAAAGCTCCGGACATGCAGTTGCTACATTGTATGGTCATTATGTGTTATTTTTTCCAACGTGTTTGTACCACTTTACATTTCCATCTGGAATGCATTAGTCTAGCTCTTCTGCACCCTTGTCACTGATACACACAACATCTTAGATCTCCACAGACTTAAGACTAGTGGGGAAAAAAAAAATCCCAAAAGGTTACATATTATATAACTCCATTTATGTAACCTTCTTTTAATGACAAAATTACAGAAATTATAATACTTTTCTAGGAGCAAAGAGGGCTAAGCCAGAAGAAAGTGGATACATATATAAAAAGACAACCTGAGAGATTCTAGTGGTGATGAAAATGTTCAATATATTGAATGTATCAGTGTCAGTATCCTGGTTATGATGCTGTATTATAATTTTCAAAGATATTATCACTGGATCAAACTTGGCAAAGTATACATGGGAGATCTCCACATTATTTCTTACAACTACACGTGAATCTATAATTACCTCCAAACTTTAAAGTTTAATTAAAATAAAACAAGATTAAAATTTTGGGGAAAAGAATCTGCGGTGTTCCAGAACATTTCCTAGTTGTAAAGACTTTTATTACTAAATAAGAAGAAAAGTGTTCGTTAATAAGGCATATCATTCAAAGTTTGCAGCTCCATGCAATGGCAGTATTGTAGCTACCAAAGGTTTATCTGAAGGACAATTATTGATAATTGAAAAGAATTTTAGGGTAATATAACAGTAAAGTAAAGACCCTGATGCTGGGAAAGATTGAGGGCAGGAGGAAAGGGGACAACAGAGGATGAGATGGTTGGATGGCATCATCAACACAATGGACATAGGTTTGGGTGGACTCCGGGAGTTGGTGATGGACAGGGAGGCCTGGTGTGCTGTGGTTCATGGGGTTACAAAGAGTCAGACACGACTGAGCGTCTGAACTGAACTGAACAGTAAAACAAACTTAAGAAACAGAATACATTTAAAAATAAGCATAAAGATAATTAATAAGTAACTGTAGGAACTCTTGAATTAACTTTTTTAGATATGAGGGAAGAAAAATTATAGCAAAGTTGACAAATTTCATTAGGAAACATTACTAAAAATACAAAGTTAAAGCTTAGAAATGAGAAAATGGATTTTTAAGGAAACAGAGAATCAAAATAGGTAATACAAAAAATTAAATTTCAACAAAAATTTGAAAAAGGTGATACACAAAATTCTCTGGAAAATATAAGCAAAATTAACACATGAAACAAAAATTCTAAATGGATTTTTCAGCTATAAGTTCAGTTCAGTGGCTCAGTTGTGTCCGATTCTGTGACTCCAAGAACCGCAGCACGCCAGGCCTCCCTGTCCATCACCAACTCCTGGAGTCCACTCAAACCCATGTCCATTGAGTCGGTGATGCCATCCAACCATCTCATCCTCTGTCGTCCCCTTCTCCTCCTGCCCTCAATCTTTCCCAGCATCAGGGTCTTTTCAAATGAGTCAGCTCTTCACTTCAGGTGGCCAATGTATTGGAGTTTCAGCTTCAATATCAGTTCTTCCAATGAACACCCAGGACAAGTGGTGCACAGTAAAAGATTAACCTTGCCCTAAAAATAGTCCTGACCTTTTGCCCCAACTCCTAGACGGCAACCTCCCAACCTCTGGCATATCCTGTCTGATAAGAGTGTCTTTGTTTACCTGGGGTTCTTGGGTCATGCCACACATTTGTTGTTGTTGTTGTTTAGTCAATCAGTCATGTCACACTCTTTGTGACCCCATGGACTGTAGCCCGCCAGGGTCCTCTGTCCAAGAGATTTCCCAGGCAAGAATACTGGAGCAGGTTGCCATTTCCTTCTCCAGAGGCTCTTCCTGACCCAAGGATTGAACCCGAATCTCTTGTGTCTCCTGCTTTGGCAGGTGAATTCTTTACCATTAGCACCACCTGGGAAGCCCTGGTGCCACACAGTCTGTGCTGATAATATGATTTATGGTTGGCAGAGGGTGCTTTGGGCCATGTGACAGCAGCTAAGGAGCTCTGGAGGAACTACAGACTAAGATCAGTCACACAGGTAGTCAACCATATCTACATGACCAAGGCCAAATGAAAACTGGACCCAAGGCTTGGGTGAGCTTCTTTGGTTGCAATATTCCATTTATGTTGCCACATATCTTTACTGGGAGAAGTAAGCACTGTCCACATGACTCTACCTGAAAAGGACAACTGGAAGCTCTGTAGTTGTGTCTTCCTGTACCCTGCCCCACATGTCTCTTCCTTTGGTTGATTTTAACTTATTGCTTTTCATTGTAATAAACTATACCTGTGAATGAGTATTCCAGCTTTGCTGAGTGCTATGAATCCTTCTATCAAATTACTAAATCTGAGGGTAGTCTTGGGAGCCCTCAGAACATGTAGTTGGTGTCAGAAGCAAAGATGGTCTTAGGGACTTGCTGAACTTTTCAGAAAAAAAAAAAAAAAAAGAGCTTAACAGAAAATTACTACAAAACCAGATGACTTTAGTGTGAATTATTTGAAATTTCCAAGCAATTAATAATCCCCTTGTTGTAGAAATTATACACAAATATTTTAAAATGCCAAATGAAACAATCTTATAAAATTAACATTAAAATGATATAAAATACTAATTTTTAAAAATAGCAAGCCATTCGCAACATGCTAAGAAAAAAAGCCAGTCACAAAGGCCTACATATTATATAATTCCATTTATATGAAAGGTTCAGAACAGGCAAATATGAAAAGGTAGATATTAAATTAGTGATTGGTGGGTGTGAAAGGAGATGGTAGAATAGAAAAACATCTCTTCTCACAGGCACACCAAAATTACTATTTATTGAGTAACTATTGATGAGAAAGATTGAAATCTAACAGAAAAATTATTCAGCAACTAAAGATATAAAGAAGGAACCACAAGATAGGCAGGAGGGGTGGAGTCACCCATGCTCCCAAGTGGGCAACCCCAAAATAGGAGAATAATTACATTTGAAGAGGTTCTACCAAAGGAGTAAGGGGTCTGAGCTCCAAACTGGGCTCCCAGCCAAGGGGTCCTGCACCAGGAACACAAGTCCCCAGAACATTTGGCTTTGAAGGACAGTGAGGCTTACTTCCCACCTAGAAAGCTGTGGGAAATAGACTCCACTCTTAAAGGCACACAACAATATCTCACCTACTCCAAGATCCAGGGCAGAAGAAGTAATTTGAAAGGAACCTAGTTCAGAACCACCCCACCCACTGATGTTGGAGAGTGTCATGAAACTCTTAAATATTCCTGTATTTTTAGCCACTAATTTCATTTCAAGAATGTATCCTAATGAAATAGGCATGGTTTAGACAAATGTACATGAACAAAACTAATCATCACAGTGTGGTAATTTAAAAAAATAATTTTGAGGTATATAAATATGACTTACAATATAAAAACTAATGCTTTTGAAAACTGTTAAATAACAAAAAGTAGGATTAAAGATAAAAAAAGCTTAAGGAATAAAGCAGAATCCAAGATTCCATGCAGAACATTATTCCAATTGCATTATACATACACACACACATCCCACTCAAGCATATATGTTGGAAATATACTAAAATGTTAACCTTGTTTTTTCAGAGAGTAGGATTGATAATTTTCTTTTATACCACAAAATTTAATCTCCATGACAGCAAAAATACGTATGTTTTGTTCATTGCAATCTTCTGAGAATGTCTCATACATAATAGGTGCCAAAGACATGTATCTTGAATGAATGGATATTTTTATTTTTTCCTTTTTCTAAAATAAGTATTTATTGATTTATAATAGGAAAATTTTGATAATTATTTAAATGTGTGGGTGTATATATATATATATATATAATCTGTACTTGAATAAATTCTATACAACTTTGTAAACAGGCTAATTTCTATATATGGAAATTTACATGCCATATAATTTTAGTTTTTTGTTTTTTTTTAATTTTATTTTATTTTTAAACTTTACATAACTGTATTAGTTTTGCCAAATATCAAAATGAATCTGCCACAGGTATACATGTGTTCCCCATCCTGAACCCTCCTCCCTCCTCCCTCCCCATTCCATCCCTCTGGGTCATCCCAGTGCACCAGCCCCTAGCATCCAGTATCGTGCATCGAACCTGGACTGGCAACTCATTTCATACATGATATTTTACATGTTTCAATGCCATTCTCCCAAATCTCCCTGCCCTCTCCCTCTCCCACAGAGTCCATAAGACTGTCCTATACATCAGTGTCTCTTTTGCTGTCTCATACACAGGGTTATTGTTACCATCTTTCTAAATTCCATATATATGCGTTAGTATACTGTATTGGTGTTTTTCTTTCTGGCTTACTTCACTCTGTATAATAGGATCCAGTTTCATCCACCTCATTAGAACTGATTCAAATGTATTCTTTTTAATGGCTGAATAATACTCCATTGTGTATATGTACCACTGCTTTCTTATCCATTCATCTGCTGATGGACATCTAGGTTGCTTCCATGTCCTGGTTATTATAAACAGTGCTGCGATGAACATTGGGGTACACGTGTCTCTTTCAATTCTGGTTTCCTCAGTGTGTATGCCCAGCAGTGGGATTGCTGGATCATAAGGCAGGTCTATTTCCAGTTTTTTAAGGGACCTCCACACTGTTCTCCATAGTGGCTGTACTAGTTTGCATTCCCACCAACAGTGTAAGAGGGTTCCCTTTTCTCCACACCCTCTCCAGCATTTATTACTTGTAGACTTTTGGATCGCAGCCATTCTGACTGGTGTGAAATGGTACCTCATAGTGGTTTTGATTTGCATTTCTCTGATAATGAGTGATGTTGAGCATCTTTTCATGTGTTTGTGAGCCATCTGTATGTCTTCTTTGGAGAAATGTCTATTTAGTTCTTTGGCCCATTTTTTGATTGGGTCATTTATTTTTCTGGAGTTGAGCTGTAGGAGTTGCTTGTATATTCTCGAGATTAGTTGTTTGTCAGTTGCTTCATTTGCTATGATTTTCTCCCATTCTGAAGGCTGTTTTTTCACCTTGCTAATAGTTTCCTTTGATGTGCAGAAGCTTTTAAGGTTAATTAGGTCCCATTTGTTTATTTTTGCTTTTATTTCCAATATTCTGGGAGGTGGGTCATAGAGGATCCTGCTGTGATGTATGTCAGAGAGTGCTTTGCCTATGTTCTCCTCTAGGAGCTTTATAGTTTCTGGTCTTACGTTTAGATCTTTAATCCATTTTGAGTTTATTTTTGTGTATGGTGTTAGAAAGTGTTCTAGTTTCATTCTTTTACAAGTGGTTGACCAGATTTCCCAGCACCACTTGTTAAAGAGATTGTCTTTAATCCATTGTATATTCTTGCCTCCTTTGTCAAAGATAAGGTGTCCATATGTGTGTGGATTTATCTCTGGGCTTCCTATTTTGTTCCATTGATCTATATTTCTGTCTTTGTGCCAGTACCATACTGTCTTGATAACTGTGGCTTTGTAGTAGAGCCTGAAGTCAGGTAGGTTGATTCCTCCAGTTCCATTCTTCTTTCTCAAGATCGCTTTGTACATGCCATATAATTTTAATCAAAAGAATTTGCTCCAAACCTAAGTTCATGCACCTAGCATTAATTTTTTATTATTTATTTCCTCTTATTAGTTATATACCCAACAAAGAATATTTTTAAAATATATGTATTTCCAGAATCTTTTGACTCTACAATTTCCCCCTACTCTCAATTTCCATACCAAAAACTGTAGTTAGATAACATAATTCAGGTCATTCATTAATAAATGTTTTCACAAAGGTCAGACTTCTTCCTTAATGAAATAAAAGTTAAAAGTATATTTGAAACAAAGTTCTAAGTGATTATCAGGGATTCATGAAAATTATGAAATTCTTTATCAAAATTTCATTCAGCAATACCTGTGGAGCTTTGTGATCCTTCAGGAAAAGCACTGGATCCTAGAACAAGTGTTTGATAGACTCTTAGATTGTAATGGAAGCCAGTTCAAACTAGTTTAAGCAAAAAGGAAATTTAATGATTTACTGAACCAGGAAGTCATGGATACATATGGCATCTGGCACAGTGCAACCAGTGGGCTCAAACAGCATTACCAGAGATTTCTTTTTTCATTTCACACTTCTAACACTACCTAGTTACATTCTGCATGCATGGCAGACAGCATGGCCAGCAGCAAGACAACTACATCTTTCCTTAACATCCCTAGCTTAATATTTCTAGAAAGAGAACTTCCCTACCTGTCCATATACTAATTCTATGCAATATTCTGCTTGACCCTTACCCAAAACTGGTCAAACTCAAGGTTAAGGGCATAGTTCTCCAGACTGCCAAGTATGCCCAATACTTCTGACACCAAGTGCAAAATCAGAGGGAACAGACACCAGACACAAGTTCTGGAATCCCAAAAGGACGCCTGCACTTTAGACCAGCCAGCTACAAATTCAGGGTAGTTCTCATGACCACCCACAAGTTCGATGGTTCACTAGAACAACGCATAGCACTCAGGAAACCATTAGCCATCATCATAGTTTTATTAAGCGCTTCCCTGGTGGCTCAGACAGTCTGCCTGCAATGTGGGAGACCTAGGTTTGATCCCTGGATCGGAAAGATCCCCTGCAGAACAACCCACTCCAGTATTCCTGCCCAAAATCCCGTGGACAGAGGAGCTTGGTGGGCTACAGTCCATGGGATCACAAAGAGTCAGACATGACTGAGCAACTTCACACAGCACAGAGCATAGTTTTATTATAGCAAAAAGATACAAATCAGAGTCAACCAAAGGAAAACATGCACAGGGCAAAGTCTAGAAGGGTTCCAGATGCCAAGCTTTCAGCATCCTCAGGTATACATTACTCTTCCAGCACTTATATATGACAATATTCAAAGAGTACTCCCAGCTAAGGAAGCTTACCCAAGCTTCCAAGTCCATAGTTTTTTATGAGGGCTTAATAGGTAGGCATGATTGATTGAATAATTACCTACATGGTTTAGTTCGATCTCTAGCCAAATCTTTTGGAAATCAGTCTGATATCACATGGTCTAAGGAGCCTATCATGACTAATAAAGAAACCCCTGGCATGAAATTACATGGGTTTAGAAGTTGCCTCCTAGAAATGAAAGATGAAGATCAGATACGTCTTTGAGCTGAGGCCAAATTCTTTATTACACAAATCTACTTGCCCATCCCTAAAAAGAACTGAACACTAATGCTTAGTGAATGAAATAATCTGATAGGCCAAACTAGATCTGTTTATATCCCAGGAGCAGGAATGAAACATGCTGGAGAGAAAGTTTCCAGAAGGAACTATAAGCATAAAGCAAGAATAATACATATATTGAATAGACTTAGCCATAGATGCCCACTAAAACTAGTCACAAATATTACTTCATTATGTAAAAAATTCAAACTTTAAAAATGAATAGGAGTCATAGGGGACATATAAGAAGTGATTCTAAAAACCCTATGATTATAAACTAATCAAATAGAAATCTAAGTAAAACATTAAAAATGAATATAAGAAAGCTATTTGAAGAAAATGGTTTCAATAAATACTTGTAGTAAAAACTTTAAAATCATAATGCATTTTTCTATTCTTTTTTCCTTTGAACTGCAATGCCTATTTTAAGTACAACCGGTTTTTGGTTTGTTTCATTTTATTTTTTTAATTGAAATATGTTAATTTACAATGTTGTCTTAGTTTCTAGTATATAGCAAGTGATTCAGTTATCCATATACATATTATGCATTCTTTTCCATTAGAGTTTATTATAAGATATTGAATATAGTTCCCTAAGCTATGCAGCAAGACCTTGTTTTTTATTTATTTTATATAAAGTAGTTTGTATCTGCCAATCCCAAACTCCTAATTTATCCCTTCCCCCCTTTCCCTTTTGGTAACCGTAAGTTTATTTCCTATGTCTGTGAGTCTGCTTCTGTTTTGTAAATAAAAATTGAGTTACCATATGATCCAGCAATTCCATTTCTGGGATATAGCCAGAGAAAACTCTAATTCTAAAAGATACATACACTCAAATATTCACAGCAGTACTATTTACAATAGCCAAGACATGGGAGCAACCTAAGTATCACTCAACAGATGAATGGATAAAGAAGATGTGTGTGTACATATATATATATTGTTGTTGTTGAGTCACTAAGTCATGTCTGACTCTCTTGTGACGCCACAGACTGTAGCCCGCCAGGCTCCTCTGTCCATGGGGTTTTCCAGGTAAGAATACTGGAGTGGGTTGCCATATCCTTCTCCAGATGATCTTCCCAACTCAGGGACTGAACGCACATTTTCTGCGTTGGCAGGCAGATTCTTTACCACTGAGCCACCAGGAAAGCCTATATCTCCACAAAAAAAGAATGAAATAAAAGCCACTTGTAGCAACATGGATGGACCCAGAGATCATCATCATAAGTAAAGTAAGTCAAACAGAGAAAGACAAATATCATATATCACTTATATGTGAAATCTAAAATATGATGCAACCATTTTGTTAAAGAATAACACCATTTTAAGTTTCAGTTTTTTTATTTGCAAAATGAGGTTATTACTACATATTACATAATGTTATTAAGAAGATTAGAGCAAACATTTGCAAAATTTCAAGCATAGTGTCTGTCATTTAACAGATAATATCAAATTGATACTTGTTGTTGCCACTGTTGCCTCCCAAAATTTAAAAGCCACAGCTCATATGTAGTAAGTGAGATATCCAAATATGAATGTCCACAACCTGGGAAAAGCAGAACCCCAAAGAATCACTTTTTAACACTTTAGAATAAGAAAGCAATGCACAAGGGAACTCCCTTGTGCAATGCACTCCCAACACTTGAGTTGGGAAGAAAGACCTGATTTCATGCTTCTTTCCCACCACTTTATGTTCTAAGCAACTTTGGGCAAGTCACTTTACTCCTATTAGACCTAACTTTAACATCTATAAAGTAGGGACAATAGTCTCTTTTTTCACCATCTTACTGGATTCTTCATGTGATGTGCTGAGAAAGTATTATACAAAATGAACCACACTAGTAGTTATATCACTTTTTTGTGTATATATAAAGCAAAATATCCATTTGTAGTTTTTGTATATATAAAGAAATATTATACAATTAAGACAAAATATGTAAACTTCAATTGCTTACAAAATTATTGTATCAAAAGAGAAAAGTTTTTTCTAATATTCCACAAGTATGAGAAAGGCCTTACCACATTATAAAAAGCATAAAATGTTTAAGATATATCTAGTTATATGTCATATCAAAGGTTACAATTTATAACTAAGATATAAGAAAAGATAGATGGCTATAAACCTGTATATTTTGCAGTATTAATAGCAGAGGTAACTGGTGCCAATCCTATCAACTGGAATATTTAATAACTAACAGAATATGGCAGAATTATGAACATCATTTCTGAACACCCAAGTTCCAATTCCATGGGAACAAATTCCTCAGGCCTCATAAGATATATATACTTTCATTATATTATGCATCATATGATCTAAACAATCACTTTTAGAGTAAAAGAGTTAGTAGAATGTCTTAAGTTGTAACCAAAGAATAATAGGAAGACAATCTTCCTTATTAATAAGAAGCACCTTCTCTTCTCCAGAAAATGTCAAAGGGCTATGCTAATATAATTTTCCTCAGTGTGAGCATCATAGTACTTCAAAGAACACTGCTTCAAAGCCAGGCTCCTGGCCTGGAAATCTTCAAACCACTTTGACTCCATCTCTACATTTAATCAGTTATTAAATTTCCTGGATTTTTCCTTAAAATTTCTCTCAAATTTGTTACTTTAATCTTCATTTTCTCTGCCACCACCACAGTCCATAACCTCACCTTTTATTAAAACTCTACCTCTTCCAGTTTTTTCTCCCTCAAATACAGCCTATAAAACTCTGCCTCTTTATTTCCCTAAAAATACTACTTGCATCCTGCCACCTCCTTGTCCAGAAGCCTGTAATCCAGTTAATCCTTTGATTCCAAGGGAGGAACTTTTTAAAAAACTACTGATGCCTAAGTTCTACCTGAAGAGCTTCTGATTTAATTCATCTGAGTCAGAGCAAGTCATTAATTTTTCTTTAGAAGTTCCTCTGGTGTTTCTAAAATGCAGCCAGATTTGGGAACCACTGCAATCAATCTCTCGGAGAAGGCAATGGCAACCCACTCCAGTACTCTTGCCTGGAAAATCCCAGGGACGGAGGAGCCTGGTAGGCTACAGTCGATGGGGTCGCTAAGAGTCAGACACGACTGAGCGACTTCACTTTCACTTTTCACTTTCATGCATTGGAGAAGGAAATGGCAAGCCACTCCAGTGTTCTTGCCTGGAGAATCCCAGGGACGGGGGAGCCTGGTGGGCTGCCGTCTATGGGGTCGCACAGGGTCCGACACGACTGAAGCGACTTAGCAGCAGCAGCAGTAGCAGAACTCCTATAGCGGACACTTCAGGTGCTCTTCCCAAAAGGCTTTCCCATCCTTTTGACCTTTCAGTGTGTACATTCTTTGGCTTTGGAATGATTTGCTTTGAATAGTTATCAGCACATCTCTTCCAGTGACTGCCCTGGAGCCACTAGAGCTAGTTTGTCCCTGCTTCTCCAGAGAAAACACAAAGGGCCTAGGAGTTTACATCCATGAGGTGACCAGCAGTTGATGCCTAAATAATGGGAGAGTGTGACCGCCTAGCACCTCTGCTTGGATTTAGACATATTCTGAGGTGTAATTTACACTTCAGAACTCCCTGGCACAATCAGGCTAAAACTGGGACTTTGCCTAAAAAACACATGCATTTACTTGGCTTCTTCCTGTTTCCTTTACACCCTTACTAATTTCTCCTGGGAGTACTTCTCTAGAAATCACTTGCACATGAATTCTCATCATGAGATCTGTTTATGGAGAATCCAACCCAAGGCAACATCTTGGTCAAAACAGTTCATAACCTCTCACCATTTTCCTGCAATTACCCAACATCCACCAGCAATGCTACTTTTCTCACCCGCTGTGCTTATTCCGCACCACTCTTTAAGTTTGCTATTTCCCTTCACCCAAGATGCCTCTTCCCTGCCTCTGTGACCATCAAAACTCCCCACCTTTCAAAATTAAGCTCTAGATATTTCCCCCATCCTACACAGAGCTAAAGGCCCTACCTATGATAAGTGGACAATAAATGTAGATTGAATTGGTGCTGCCTCCTCCATCAAACTCACCCTGACAATTCCAGCACATGTAAACCGAGCTATCTTCTCTAACTTGTATATTTAATACCAAATTCACAATCAGTTGTTGATTCATTCAACCAATATTTGTGTGATTACTATGTACTGTGCCCATAACAGGGAGTGAAATAGTGAGTGAGGCTATTTCTGCAAGCATGGAGTTTACAGTCCAGTTAAGGATGCAGACATTAAGCAAATAATTACACAAATAAATGTTAATCTATAACTGTGAACATCTAAGATGAGATAAGTGGTGCTGTGAGAGAATATATGAGTAGGCGATCCAACCAGTCCATCCTAAAGGAGATCAGTCCTGGGTGTTCATTGGAAGGACTGATGCTGAAGCTGAAATTCCAATACTTTGGCCACCTCATGCCAAGTTGACTCATTGGAAAAGACCCTGATGCTGGGAGGGATTGGGGGCAGGAGGAGAAGGGGACGACAGAGGATGAGATGGTTGGATGGCATCACCGACTCGATGGACAAGAGTTTCGGTGAACTCCGGGAGTTGGTGATGGACAGGGAGGCCTGGCGTGCTGCAATTCATGGGGTTGCAAAGAGTCGGACACGACTGAGCAACCGAACTGAACTGAACTGAATTGAATATCCTTATATAGGATTTCTCTGAATAAATAATGAAGAAAGAACAAGCTAAAATTACTGTATTGTTCTTTATTCTAGGGTTTCTTAGACTCCCTTCCTCTGTAAAAATGCGTGCAATTTTATGTAACTAAGTATTATCTACTAAGAGATTTTAAGAGTCCATGACCTGGAATTTTGCACAAGGTCAATCCTATAGAAAACAATGCCATGTTTATGTTTATTAACTGACTCTTACATGTGCCTTATCTATCTTATCTATCGGTCATTGTTTAAAGAAATATTAGTATTTTTTGGTAACTCATATAATTTAATGTTAGACACAGGCTTATCACTTAACAAATATTTGTTTTCTACCCCCTGTTTTCAGCCTATTTCTATAGAACTCAGATCCTCAAAAACAATTTTTTTTAAGTATATTTATTTTCTTTATTGAGTAAGAGCCCATTGTGAGCAGTTGTAGGTGGAATGAAAATTATTATCTGGGTTTTGTTTGGATACCAAGAAAATAAGAGCAACAAAACAGGATTTGCATGTTAAAACCTGCTTGTGCTCTGCTAGTGCCAAACTGTCACAACATTTCTTCAGAGTTCTCTTTCTTCAGGGAGTTAGCATTTTCAACCTGGGAACTCCCTGCTGCTTCCCTATCCCCAAACCTCAGCTCCCCTAAAAGTATGTTACCAGGTAAAAGCAGAAAATAAAATGTTCATTTCATACACAAAAAGATAAAAGCAAAGATAAAAACTTAGTCAACTATACTGATCAATTTAAAAGAAAAACAGAATGAAAAATTAAAATTTCATTTCAAATGCCACTGGAAAATATTTGTGACTGTGAACATATACACTGAAAACAAATGCTATATATGTATAAACTAAACAATATGTGTTTATACACACTAGAAATAAATATGCTTTCAATATATATATTTACAAGTGCATTTGTATGTTACAGATAAATAAACATATATAAAGGCCATGATTTTTAACTGACATTAATAAATACCCCAACATAAAATAATAAAATAAGATTATGCCAGACTCCAATATATTTCTAAGGTATTGATAAAAATGCAATAATGTCAACAACTTGTACTTGCATCACAGGTGCAAAAGATCTGAAATAATGGTGAAAAAACATGAAAAATACAGAAGCCACAGAAAATATTAAAACAATACAAAAATTAAACTGTTTAATCAAAGGCCAAAAAGCTTCAAATTTATTGTACTCAATATCTAGCAAAGAAGGCTGAGTGCTGAAAAATTAAAGATTATGAATTATGGTGCTGGAGAACTCTTAGGAGTCCCTTGGACTTCAAGGAGATCAAATCAGTTGATCCTAAAGGAAATCAACCATGAATATTCATTGGAAGGACTGTTGCTGAAGCTGAAGCTCCAATACTTTGACCACCTGATGTAAAGAACCAATTCATTAGAAAAGACCCTGATGCTGGGGAAGATTGAAGGCAAAAGGAGAGGAGGGTGGCAGAGGATGAGATGTTAGAGAGCATCACCAACTCAATGGACATGAATTACACAAACCCCAGGAGACAGTGGAGGACAGAGAAGCCTGGCATGCTGTAGTCCACAAGGTCACAAAGAGTCAGACACAACTTAGTGACTGAACAACCACAAAGGCAACCTATCAAAAATTGAAATAAAAACACATAATTCCATACTTTGAACCCATGCTTTTCTTAAATTTCTAGCTCTGAGTCTCAAAGACAAGTTACTACTGGGATACTCTGAAGAGATGACACCATATGCACACATCAATGTTTTAACAGAACTGCCACTCTTAAATGGTCAAAGACCAAACATCAAATTTTTTAAATTTATTTTCTTTTCCCATAGGTTGACAACACTTATGCCCCTGTGCTCCTCCTTAGCACTTTCATAGTAATTATGCAGATAAAGGAAGAGGAAGTTAGATGTAAATAACATTGGTGCTAAATAACAATTCAGGTATAAAGTTTGATATAGTAATTGAAATCCAAAGATCATTCTCAAAGCAAGATTGGACTTAAGGTTTTGAAGTAATCATTTTCCTTTCTTGTTAGTATATGCAATCAATGTATTCTATGTAGTTATACATTAGAAGGGGCTTCCCAGGTGGCTCTAGTGGTAAAGAACTTCCTTGCTAATGCAGGAGACCTAAGAGACATGGGTTCAATCCCTGGTTGGAAAGATCCCCTGGAGGAGGGCATGGCAACCCACTCCAGTATTCTTTCCTGGAGAATTCATGGACAGAGGAGCCCACCCACAGGGTCGCAAAGAGTTGGACTGAAGCAACTTAGCACAGCACAGCACACACGTTAGAAACCAAGTCTCAAAGATGACTTAGGAAGGTAGCGTCAGGTACAAAATTACTTTCCCATACAAGGAATAATGACAAGGAATGAAAGAGTATAAGGCAATCTAATTTGCCATCTATTTCTTCTACTTTGTAGGGCTTATGAAACCAAGATTGGTGTTCCCTAACATTTTGTCCTCCCAGGAATGTTGTACTCCCACAGACACTGTCAACAATTCTTTAAGCTAACTATACACTTTCTTCTGCTGCGTCAATGCAAGTAAAGAAAAGCTTGTTTTAAATAAGGATAGTTTTGATTTAGTTCCCACTTTAAAAGTAAATTTATTCTTAAATGTCAGCATTTTAATTATTAATGGCAAATTATCTGCTCCCCACTTCATGAGTAATGAAGAATGATCAATATGTTGGTATCTCAAAGTAGGTATTGCCTAACTATAGATAATTAACAGTAACTTGTCTATTCTAATCAAAGAACTAAAGAACTGTGAGAAATCTAACGTGGCATTCTAAACTGAAAAAAGAAATAGTCATTCAGTCCAATATTTTGCAACTCCTCTGTCAGGAAATCTCATATGCAGTGAAAGACTACCATAATTTTTCTTTCCATCCCTGCTAAGACTTTTAGCCAGAATGAGGGAAATGAAAGTGAGAGTAACTATAGTAGAAAGGAGACAGGCTGATAAACATGATAGAGGAGGTTTCACATGTGTATTATACATATAATATGATTGTGGATGAGTGCTATGGAAGAAACAGTGCCTAGAGGCCAGGAAAATGGCAGCCCCATTATGTCCTGAGAAGGTTCACTGGGCTGGAAAAACAGTGTTAGTCACTCAGCTGTGCTTGACTCTTTGTGACCCCATGAACTGTAGCCTGCCAGGCTCCTCTATCCATGGAATTTTCTAGGCAAGAATACTGGAGTGGATAGACATTCCCTTCTCCAGGGGATCTTCCCAACCCAGGGATTGTACCCAGGTCTCCTGCATTGCAGGCAGAGTCTTTATTGTCTGAGTCACTGACCAAGAAAGACTCACTAAAAGCAATGGGATAGGACTTAAATGTTTTTACTTCACTTTATAGTCAGCCAAGCACTGCATTTTTCAATTTGGATTCATACTTGGGTTGCTTTCACTATGTAAATAAAACAACCAGACTTTTTCAATAACAATTGATTTTTAATTGGCATGTTAAATCCCTCCCCCCAATGCCAGTCCCCACCGCATCCCCACTACCACTAACCTTAAGCCAAGGCACTCCTCCAATGACTTTGATTAAGCCTTTTGTAGAATATGAATTTGGAGTTTTTTAAAGGAGAAAGGGATTGAACGCCAGGTGGGATTTAGCCAAAGCTGTCACAGCTCTGGTTGTTACCCCTCATAATCCATCTTGCTGAATCAAAAAGCAAACTGTGAACAAACAGCTTAGGCAGTTTGTTTGAAGATACACTCCTGTCTTTCTAGGAGGGATTAAGTCATGGCTACAGTTTGTTTGGTAAATGATTATCCACATGAAAATTATTAAATTCATGTGCCATCTCTTTGAGCTGAATGTTTTATAACTTTTCACCTCTGGATCATAGTGACAACGATGCTGTAATTTTTCTACTAAAACATTCGCTCCACAGTCTTTCAAAACATTGTCCTTTTCTTTGCAATTTCCATAAGAATACAGAGATCGACTTTCAAACTTTTAAATAATAAGGATTCAAGCTCTGCCTTTAAAAGGAATCACAGCAATACCAGCTGTAGAGAAAAGAAGATTATTTTCAGCATTTATTCCAACACTGGGTTCTATAAAAAGCCACATTCATACCCTGCTACAACAGGGGAGACAGATTAGGTGGCTGAGAGCTTGAGCAAGAAAGAAAGAATAAAGGTAAACCTGTGATACATCCAAAGTAAACTGTTTTCCCATAGAGTGCAGAATGGAGTGGTGTTAAATTTTCATTGTGGTAAATGGATCTAAACCTTGGAATAGAATATAATCTCTTTAAATAGCGAAGCAATAAGCCTCTTTTATATCATAAAATATTTCAACCTTGCTTGCAATATTTTGCAATCAAGGTAGTTTGGTATGGTAACTTTTGAATCAAGGTGAACAGCAAAAGAGGTTGGTGGAGGGGGTTGCTATTCAACAAACACTAAATGGTTGCTATGTTTCAGGAACCATGGCAGGTCTTAGATAAACAAGCTTAATAAAACACTGGCCCACACTATGGAGAACAGTGTGGAGATCCCTTAAAAAACTGGGAATAGAACTGCCATCCGACCCAGCAATCCCACTGCTGGGCATACACACTGAGGAAACCAGAATTGAAAGAGACACGTGTACTCCAATGTTCATTGCAGCACTGTTTACAATAGCCAGGACATGGAAGCAACCTAGATGTCCATCGGCAGACGAATAGATAAGAAAGCTGTGGTACATATACACAATGGGATATTATTCAGCCATTAAAAAGAATGCATTTGAATCAGTTCTAATGAGGTGGATGAAACTGGAGCCTATTATACAGAGTGAAGTAAGTCAGAAAGAAAAACACCAATACAGTATACTAATGCATATATGGAATTTAGAAATTTGGTAATGATGGCCCTATATGCAAGACAGCAAAAGAGACACAGATGTAAAGAACAGTCTTTTGGATTCTGTGGGAGAAGGGAGGATGGGATGATTTGAGAGGGTGACACTGAAATGTGTATATTATCACATGTGAAGCAGATCCCCAGTCCAGGTTTGATGCATGAGACAGGGTGCTCAGAGCTGGTTTACTGGGATGGGGAGGGAGGTGGGACGGGGGTTCTGCATGCGGAATACATCTGCGCCCGAGGCTGACTCATGTCGATGTTTGGCAAAAACCACTACAATATTGTAAAGTAATTAGCCTCCAATTAAAATAAATAAGTTAATTAAAAAAAAAAACAAAACACTGGCCCTATCTTCTTGCACTCATAGTCTAGTAAGGGAGACAGATATGTAAATAACAGGTTACTAACCATCGTGTTAAAGAGCATAATAGAAAGGTAACTTGTGTTGATGGAGCAGAACTCCATAGGATGCAGACCAAAAAACAAACAAACAACTGCATTCATTCATTCCCCTTACACTAGGTCATTTCTAACCAATCTACAGATTCATTTTTTTCTCTTCTCCTCTGAGAAAATGTTGGGCAAGGGAAGTCCCATAATTTTCTTAGACAATCTTCTTTTAGGATACCTGTAGTACCAAGAATAATCTACCTCAGTCCAGTTTATTAATCAAAACACCAACTTCATTTAAAGTTAAAACTTCTTCCCTTTGTAAATGTGTAGTAGCTTCAGGCTGGGAGACTTAAAATGGAAGAGAGGGTATAGTCTTCTTTTTCCCTATTTCCTCCCCTACATTTTTTTAACCCATCCAACAACTCCCATTTCTACACACGGAATCACTTCTGTTTCAAACAGGGATGTAACTAGGCAAAGAGAGAAGTGTCAGGAAATGTCTTAACCTGACCGGCACTACTAGAATCTGAACAAAGTAAATTCTTTCTCTAATATAGTAAATTTACTTATCCCACAGATATTAATGAAACACCAATTATATTTAAAGAACTGTTAAAAACACTGAAGACACATAATAAAAAAATCAAAGTCCCTGATTTCATGGATTTTATAGTCTAGTGGGGGCTCTAAGTCACCATATGCTATGCTAAGTCACTTCAGTCGTGTCCGACTCTGTGTGACCCCATAGACGGCAGCCCACCAGGCTCCCTCATCCCTGGGATTCTCCAGGCAGTAACACTGGAGTGGGTTGCCATTTCCTTCTCCAATGAATGAAAGTGAAAAGTGAAAGCGAAGTCGCTCAGTCGTGTCTGACTCTTAGTGACCCCATGGACTGCAGCCTACCAGGCTCCTCCGTCCATGGGATTTTCCAGGCAAGAGTACTGGAGTGGGGTGCCATTGCCTTCTCCAACATAAATTATACTAAATATTTAAAATGTAATTTATACAGGTAGATTGTATATAAAATAAAATGTTAACTATATATAAAATATGTTCCGTTCAGTTCAGTCGCTCAGTCATTTTCAACTCTTTGTGACCCCAAGAACTGCAGCATGCCAGGCCCCCCGTCCATCACCAACTTCCGGAGTTCACTCAAACTCATGTCCATCAACTCGGTGATGCCATCCAGCCATCTCATCCTCTGTCGTCCCCTTCTCCTCCTGCCCCCAAATGCCCCCAGCATCAGAGTCTCCTCCAATGAGTCAACACTTTGCATGAGGTGGCCAAAGTATTGGAGTTTCAGCTTCAGCATCAGTCCTTCCAAAGAACACCCAGGACTGAACTCCTTTAGAATGGACTGGTTGGATCTCCTTGCAGTCCAGGGGACTCTCAAGAGTCTTCTCCAACACCACAGTTCAGAAGCATCAATTCTTTGTCACTCAGCTTTCTTTCACAGTCCAACTCTCACATCCATACATGACCACCGGAAAAACCATAGCCTGGACTAGACGGACCTTTGTTGACAAAGTAATGTCTCTGCTTTTGAATATGTTATCTAGGTTGATCATAACTTTCCTTCCAAGGAGTAAGCATCTTTTAATTTCATGGCTGCAATCACTATCTGCAGTGATTTTGGAGCCCCAAAAAATAAAGTCTGACACTGTTTCCACTGTTTCCCCATCTATTTCCCATGAAGTGATGGGACCAGATGCCATGATCTTAGTTTTCTGAATGTTGAGGTTTAAGCCAACTTTTTCACTCTCCTCTTTCACTTTCATCAAGAGGCTTTTGAGTTCCTCTTCACTTTCTACTCTAAGGGTGGTGTCGTCTGCATATCTGAAGTTATTGATGTTTCTCCCAGCAATCTTGATACCAGCTTGTGCTTCTTCCAGCCCAACGTTTCTCATGATGTACTTACTCTGCATGTAAGCTAAGTAAGCAGGGTGACAATATACAGCCTTGACGTACTCCTTTTCCTATTTGGAACCAATCTGTTGTTCCATGTCCAGTTCTAACTGTTGCTTCCTGACCTGCATATAGGTTTCTCAAGAGGCAGGTCAGGTGTCTGGTATTCCCATCTCTTTCAGAATTTTCCACAGTTTATTGTGATCCACACAGTCAAAGGCTTTGGCATAGTCAATAAAGCAGAAATAGATGTTTTTCTGGAACTCTCTTGCTCTTTCGATGATCCAGTGGATGTTGGCAATTTGATCTCTGGTTCCTCTGCCTTTTCTAAAACCAGCTTGAACATCTGGAAGTTCACGGTTCATGGATTGCTAAAGCCTGGCTTGGAGAATTTTGAGCATTACTTTACTATTACTAGCGTGTAAGATGAGTGCAATTGTGTGGTAGTTTGAGCATTCTTTGGCATTGCCTTTCTTTGGGATTGGAATGAAAACTGGCCTTTTCCAGGCCTGTGGCCACTGATGAGTTTTCCAAATTTGCTGGCATATTGAGTGCAGCACTTTGACAGCCTCATCTTTCAGGATTTGAAATAGCTCAACTGGAATTCCATCACCTCCACTAGCTTTGTTCGTAGTAATGCTTTCTAAGGCCCACTTGACTTCACAATAAAATATGTCAGATGGTGACAAATGCTATGGCAAAAATTAAATAGGAAAAGGGGAGGAGGACCATGACGAGGCAGGTTTATTTTACTAAGGGAAGTCAGGAAAGCTTTTTCTGATAAGGTGATATTAATATTTGAGCAAGATGTCTGAAAAAACTGAAGAATTTAAGCCAAGAAAATATCAGAGTAAAGAGCATTCCAGCCTGAGAGAATAATAACTGCAAAGGCCGTGAGGTAGGCAAACATTCAGCATGTTCAAAAAACAACAAGAAGGCCAGTAGTATGGCTAGAACAGAACACGTAAAGCAAAGAATGTTGGCGACGAAGCCAAGGAAGTAGAAAAACTTAGATCAAATGTAAGATATGCAGAGGCCTTAGGGCTTTTTTCTGAGTTAAAAAGAGAAGCTCTTGGAAGTTTTGAGCAGAGAGGTAAAATGGTTATTTGTTTTTAAATATCAGTCTGGCTTCAAGCAGAATAGATGGTACCGCAAGCATAGAAGCAAAAAGACAATTCAGAGGCTATCAAAAGAATGTAGGCAAGACATAATGGTAGCTTGAATCACTAAGCTTGAGTAGTAAGAAGCAGGTAAGGAACATTAGATTCTGGATATACTATAAAAGATTTAATGATGGACCAATTATGGGTATGAGAAGAAGAAAAAGTTAACTAACTGCAAAGTTTATGACCTCAGAAACTTAACAAAGGATGTTGCTACTCACAGAAATAGTGGTGATCATTTTGTAACACACAAAAATGTCAAAACACTATGTTGTATACTAGGAACTTACATAGTGTTACAGATCGAATATACTTCAAAAACAAACAAACTTAGAAAAAGAGATCAGATTTTATGGTTAACAGAGGCAGAAGTGGAAGGAGGTGGAATTGGATAAAAGCGGTCAAAAGACACAAACTTTCAATTATAAAATAAATAAGTGCTAGGGAGGTAAGGGGAGAAGGCAATGGCACCCCACTCCAGCACTCTTGCCTGGAAAATCCCATGGATGGAGGAGCCTGGTGGGCCGCAGTCCATGGGGTCGCTAAGAGTCGGACACGACTGAGCAACTTCACTTTCACTTTTCACTTTCATGCATTGGAGAAGGAAATGGCAACCCACTCCAGTGTTCTTGCCTGGAGAATCCCAGGGACGGTGGAGCCTGATGGGCTGCCGTCTATGAGGTTGCACAGAGTCGGACACGACTGAAGCGACTTAGCAGCAGCAGCAGCAGCATGGACTATAAATTATAGATTGTATTTATGTAAACCAGTTGAGCTTATAATCTCCTACTGTACCATACATGCCACTGGGAGATTGAATATTTTAAGTGGTAAAACCAGTGTAAGTGAAGATGCATTCACCCCCTCCTCTGCTACTCATGTTAACTGATTTTGCTTCTCTTGACAATGATAACATAGTATAAATACCTACAAACGTAAAATTAAAGATTCTACTCCATTTGATACTTTCAAAGATTAAACTATCAAGTGCAGGTAAACTATCAAACAAAGCTCTACTGTCCATGTTTTCATGCCATATGATTACTGTCCTATGTACACGCCAAGTTAAGAGAGGAAGAATTAATACTGGTCTACCAAACACTGCAAGTGTTTCCTATATTAAGATTAATGGGAGACAGATTTCTCACTACTAGAGAAGGAAGTTACAGAGAGTGGGAAGGAAGAAAACTAAAATGAATTCTACAGAGTTGGGCATTTAACTGGAATTGGAGGTATTAGTGTGAACTCATAGTTTTATCTTGTATATAGATACCAAAAAATAGATGCATATTATATGCACATTATATATTATACATGTTATATATATCAGATCAGATCAGATCAGTCGCTCAGTTGTGTCCGACTCTTTGTGACCCCATGAATCGCAGCATGCCAGGCCTCCCTGTCCATTGAAAAGACATGGAAACAGCAACACCCCAACAGCAATGAACACACTTACCACACTGAGAACTTACATACACACAGAAGTCGCTCAGTCATGTCCAACTCTTTGTGACCCCATGGATTGTAGCCCACCTGGCTCCTCGGTCCATGGGATTTTCCAGGCATGAATACTGGAGTAGGTTGCCGTTTCCTTCTCCAGGGGATCTTCCTGACCCAGGGATTGAACCCCGGTCTCCCGCATTGTAGGCAGACGCTTTACCGTCTGAGCTACAAGGGAAGTCCATCAAAACCACAGAAGAGTAGTAGTAAGTTTCAAAAGGATGTCAGTTGAGATCTTACATAATGGCTTCTAAATACCATACTCCAGCAAATTAAACCAGGGCATTTTGGAAAAATGGATGATTCTAGGATTGGTTGCCAGAAAATACAAGATGCTCCTGATACATGTTGCATGATAAAGTAAGAAAATGTTCAAAGAATGATAGAGATATGTCAAAAGGATCCAGAAGCCAGTTTGAAGGGGCTCCCACTGTCTAAATGTGACAATATAAACATCAAAATAAATATGACTACATGGAGATTCCCTGGTGGTCCAGTGGTTAGGACCCCATGTTTCCACTACAGGAGGGCTGGGTTTGAATCCTGCTCAGGAAACTAAGATCCCACAAGCCACTTGGTGCAGACAAAAAGAAAAATAAATAAATATTGATTACAGACCATAATTAACTAAATAAAATAGAAAACCATGAGCTTGGCCTGGGCTGGCCTGCACGCACCTCCTGTTGGGCACTAAAAGTGGCCCCCACCAGGGCTGGCCATCTTGTGCTGGTAGTGGGATCTAGGAAAGGTTCCCACCTTTCCTAGGGCCAGATCTCTCATGTCCATGGCTACTGGCTTTCCCACACACCTCATCACTGACGGGACCAGATCTCTCACAGCCACTGATTGCCCCATGCACCTGTCACCACCAGGGCTCCCACAGCTGGCAGCCATGCCACCTCCATGCTCTGTCCTCACTGGGGCAGACCCAAGTGCTCCAGGCCAGCCTTGGAAGCAGGCCCCTGTGGGTGGTCCACATGCAGAGATGGGGCTAAAACCACATATGAGCCCCACAGGCCATACAACTAAGGAAGACAATCTGAAATCTCTCCTCACAGCTGCTCAAACCATGAACTGACACTCCCACAACCAGCTTGGTAAAAAGTCAGCACCTACAAAACATCTGAATGGACAAGTGCTTTCACAGCCAAGGCAGACCTAGCTTTAGCTGCTGTAGCCTTTGTGGGCCCATACACATGGGGGCTGGGCCAGGCTAAAGTCTGAGCTGCCCCCCTAACACCCACAACAGATCCACGATTACTACAATCCTGGGACTTGACTTCAGTGGATCTACTCTGGTGACTGGTGAAAGCAACATTCTGAGACACACTAGGGCCAACTACTAGCATACCCACAGTTACAGTGGAGCCAAGAGCAGTGCCAACATCAGCGTAATCTGAGAGCTTGCACAACAGGTGAAAGGTGACACAACAGAGCACATGCACAGGTGAACAGCTCCAAAGGAGAAATACTCAGTAGCTTCCCTCCCAGTGGGAGTGCTCCGACCCTGCCTACCTCACACCACAGATGAGACACACAGCTAAGAAGCAGATCTGGGGGCCCTTACTCCAACAACTGGGGAGCAGACTCTGCCACTGACAGGACAGTGTCAACCACAGAGCAAAGAGAAGGCCCCACTCAATATCCAGAGCAGAGCTCGGGTCACCACAACACTAGTCAAACTGCCTATCACGTCTCTGACTTTAGTAGCTGTGGGCTCTGTGGGCCCATACACATCAGGGTAGGGCCAGACCAGAGTCTGAGCTGCCTACATAGCTCCCACAGCAGGTCCAGGTGCACGATTACTATAAGTCCCCTACTTATGAACCTTCAAGTTGCAAACTTTAAAAGATGTGATTATGTGTTCACATGTCCAATTACATTGTTAGTTCACATGTCTGGCATACACTGTCACATGCATGCATCCTCCACACATGGCTGTGTTTCTGTGTACTTTACTGTACAGTCCTTCATAGAGTATAGTACAATATCTTTATTTCAAGCTCAGGATGTCTGTCTGGAAACAAGCATAAAAGCCGGGGTGATGAAGCTGGCACTGCTAAGAAGTGCCAAGCAATAATGATGGAAACAAAAGTGAAAATAATTGAGAGAGTGCAGCAACCAGAGGAAGAAGCAACTGAAGACCCGAAGAGATTCACAACGCAGGAAATGGCAAGGGAATTTCCCTTATTTGAGGAGGCACTGTTAGTTTTTGAGGCACAGAAGCCAAACCTAGAACAGTACATGAAGGTTGCAGCAACCATTCAGAATGCAACCCAGTGCAGCGGTGTCATCTATGATGAGAAACAAAAAGTGAATACCCAGACATCACTGGATTGTTCTTTCAAGAGGGTAGATATAATTGAATCCAGCAAGGAACCAGAACCTGTGGCATCAACGTCAGGCATGAGTGAAGTTGCAGTTTGCCCTCTGTCTCCTATTGCCAATGATCCTTCATCTATAACATCTTCCACCCCCTCTCCCTCCTCTAATCAGTAACTTTTCTTGCCTGTTCACTCAATGCCAGCCCCTGTATGCTAGCTGTTGACTGTACTACCCTATTTTTCAAGGAACTTTACTATAAGATTTTAAATGTTTATTTTTGTGTTTGTTTTTTTTTTATGTCCTATTTGTGCAAAAAGTATTATAAACCTATTACAATACAGTACTATATAACCGATTGTGTTTGATACCTAGGCTAACTCTGTTGGACTTATAAACAAATTGGACTTACAAACTCATTCTCAGAATGGAACACAGAATGAAACCAATGGACAGATCATCCAAAAAATTAATGAAACATTAATTTAAATGTTTACATTTAAATGAAACATTAGATCAGAGAGACTTAACTGCTATTTATAGGACATTTCACCCAAAAGCAGCAGAATACACTTTCTTCTTCTTAAGTGCACAACAGAAAATTCTCCAGGATAGATCACATCCTGGGTCACAAATCAAGCCTTGGTAAATTTAAGAAAACTGAAATTGTATCAAGCATCCTTTCTGACCACAATGCTATGTGATTAGAAATCAATTACACAAAAAAAAACTATAAAAAAAAAAAACACAAACATACAGAGACTAAACAATATGCTACTAATAACCAATTGATCACTGAAGAAACCAAAGACAAAATTAAAAAATACCTAGGAACAAATGACAACAAAAACACAATGACCCAAAACATATGGGATGCAGCAGAAGCAGTTCTAAGTTCCCACCTCAAGGAACAAAAAATATCTCAAACAACCTAAACTTACACCTAAAACAACTAGTGGGAAGGAAAAAAAAAACAGCAACAAAAATAAGTTAGTAGAAGGAAAGAAATCATGATGATCAGAGCAGAAATAAATGAAGTAGAAATAAAGAAAACAATAGCAAAGATCGATGAAACTAAAAGCTGGTTCTTTGAAAGATAAACAAAATTGATAAACCTTTAGCCAGACTCATGAAGAAAAAAAGGGAGGACTCAAATCAATAAAATTAGAAATGAGAAAGGAAAAGTTACAACAAACACTACAGAAATACAAAGGATCATTAGGAGACTACCACAAGAAACTATATGCCAATAAAATGGACAACCTGGAAGAAATGGACGAATTCTTAGAAAGGTACAAACTTCCTAGACTGAACTGGAAGAAACTGAAAATGTGAACAGACCAGTCACAAGCACTGAAATTGAAACTGTGATTTAAAATCTTCCAACAAACAAAAGTTCAGGACTTGACAGATTTACAAGTAAATCAAAATTCTTCTTTACCGAACAGCTAACACCTATCTTCAAACTCTTCCAAAAAATTGCAGAGGGGAAGAACAGTCCCAACTCATTCTATGAGGCTACCATTACCTAAAACCAGACAAAGATATCACAAAAAAAAGAAAATTAGAGGCCAATAGCACTAGTGAACATAGACACAAAACTCCTCAACAAGATACTGGCAAACAGAATCTAATAATACATCAAGACGATCATACACCGTGATCAAATGGGATTTATCCCAGGGATGCAAAGATTCTTCAATATATGTAAATTAATCAATGTGATACACCATATTAACAAATTAAAGGACAAAACCATATGATCGTCTCAATAGATGCAGAAAAAGTTTTTTGACAAAATTCAGTACCCATTTATGATAAAACTTTCTAGAAAGTGGATGTAAAGAGAACCTACCTCAACATAATAAAGGCCATATATGACAAACCCACAGCAAACATCATTCTCTGTGGTGAAAAATTAAAAGCATTTCCTCTAAGATCAGGAACAAGACATGGATGTCCATTCTCACCACTGTTATCAACATAGTTTTGGAAGTCCTAGCCACAGCAATCAGAGAAGAAAATGAAATAAAAGGAGTCTAAATTGGAAAAGAAGTAAAACTCACTGTTTGCAAATGACATGATACTATACATAGAAAATTCTTAAAAGGCCACCAGAAAACCACTAGAGCTTATCAATGAATTTGGTAAAGTTGCAGGATACAAAATTAATACACAGCAATCTCATGCATTCCTATACACTGACAATAAAAGATCAGAAAATTAAAGTAACAATCCCATCTCCCATTGCAACAAAATAGAATAAAATACCTAAGAATAAAACTATATAAGGAGACAAAAGACTTCTACTCAGAAAAAGATATAGGATACTGATGAAAGAAATCAAAGATGACATAAACATGGAGAGACATACCATGTTTTTGGACTGAAAGAAATCAATATTGTGAAAATGACTATATTACCCAAAGCAATCTACAGATTCAGTACAATCCAATCAAATTACCAGTGGCAGTTTTCACAGAATTAGAACAAAAAAATGTATAATTTGTATGGAAACACAAAAGACCCCAAATAGCCCAAGCAATCTTGAAAAAGAAAAATGGAGCTAGAGGAATCAGGTTCCCTGACTTCAGAATATACTACAAAGCTAAAGTCATCAAGACAGCATGGTACTGTCACAAAAACCAAAATATAGATCAATGGAACAGGATAGAAAGCCCAGGGATAAATCCATGTACCTATGGTCACCTAATCTATGACAAATGAGGCAAGTATATATAATGGAGAAAAGATGGTCTCTTCAGTAAGTGGTGCTAGAAAAATTCGGCATCTACATGTAAATGAAAGAAATTAGAACAATCCTTAATGCCATACACAAAAATAGACACAAAATGGATTACAGACCTAAATATAAGACCAGAAACTATAAAACTACTAGAAGAAATCATAAGCAGAATACTCTGAAAAAATCCCAGAAAAATGTTTTGGTCTGCCTCCTAGAGGAACAAAAGTAAAAAATAGACAAGCGGGATCTAATTAAACTTAAAAGATTTTGCACAGCAAGGAAAACCATAAACAAAATGAAAAGACAACCTACTGAATGGGAGAATATATTTGCAAATAGTATGACCAATAAGGGATTAATATCCAACACATATACAGTTCATACAATTCAACATCAAAAGAACAAACAGGACTTCCCTGGAGGTCCAGTGGTTAACAATCAGCCTTCCAATGCAGGGGACACAGGTTCAATCCCTGGTCTAGAAGATTCTACATACCACATGGCAAATAAGCCCATGTGCCACAATTACTGATGCCCATGTGCTCTAGGGCTTGTGTGCCTCAACTAGAGAATAGTCCCCACCCACTGCAACTAGAGAATAGCGCCAGCTTGCCCCAGTTAGAGTCTGTGCACAGGAACAAAGACCCAGCACAGCTATAAAGTAATCAATTAATTTTTTTAAAAAAGAACAAACAACCCAATTTAAAAATGGGCAGAATTGAAGAGACATTTTTCCAAAGTAGAAATGCAGATGGCCAACAAGCACATGAAAAGCTGTTCAACATCACTAATCATCCAAGAAATATAAATCAAAACTACAATGACATATCACCTAACACCTGTCAGAGCAGCTATCATCAAAAAGAACACAAAAAGAGAAGAACAAGATGGCAGAGGAACAGGTGGATGTGGAGTACATGTCTCTCCACGGATACATCAGGGATACACCTTCAGACACAGAAGTGCATGCAGAATACCAGCTCAGAGTGGACAGGAGTACCTGACCAGTGGAAAAGAATATATAGAACCACGCAAAACTCAGTAGGACGAATGATCTAGGGGGAAAAACAAGAGTGTTAATAGGACTGGACCTGACCTCAGTAGGTGGGGGAACAGAAACAGGGGTCTGTTCCCCACAGTGGGGCAACTGTCTGAATCAGAAGAGAAACATTTAAGGCTGAGAGTGAAACAGCTGATCTCTGGCAGCCTAAATGGAATGAGAATCAGACAGTCCTTGCCATACATACCCCAGACAGGAACGCTGGCCTCCTAGAAGGCACAGCAGCTGGGAGCTGGAGTTTAGGGACTGTGGAGCAATCCCAGGGCAACCGCTGCTGTTGACTGCAGAGAGATGGATTGAGGGGATGTGACAGAGGAGATTACGGTGGAAAATGCTGGTGGAGGAAAGCCAGGCAGTGAAGGAAGTAAGGTGATACTGCTGAGTCACGTGTAGGGGGTGGAGCCATCAACATAGCCTCACTCACCCCCACAAGCCAGCATCGGCCACTGAACAACAGAGAGGCTGGTCCATCAAATGCCTGATGCACTGAAATACAGAGTAGGACCACACCCAGGGTACACCTTTTAGTGACTGATCCACTGAACTATAGAGTAGGACCACAGCCAGGGAGGCCCCTCTATATCCCTGACATGTGGAACAACAGAGAAGGACCCCAGGCAAGGGAGCCCTTTAAGTGCCTGGAGGGGCAGAGAGTTACAAAGAAAGATCGGCCAAAGAGGCCTTCTGATTGCCAGCTACAAGAGGCTGGAAAAAAGACTGTGATAGGGCCATAACTCCGGCGAAGGCAGTCTGTGTCCCTGCACAACTGGCACTGCCAGGGTCCCTGCAAACCAAGCAGCTGTGCGACCTTCATGCTCAACTCTCACTGGGGCAGAGCTACCACAGGCAAAAAAGTCTTGCGTCTATGCACACTGGGTCGCTTCAATCGTGTCCGACTCTGCCGCCCTGTAGACTTTGGCCTGCCAGGCTTCTCTGTCAGGGAGGTGGGTTCTCCAGGCAAGAAGACTGGAGCGTATTGGCCAATACTGGTCGCCATACCCTTCTAGAGCACTGTATTTCCTGCTGCCCTAGCCACCAAACCCCCTGAGTACCTGGTGCTGCCAGAACCCCTAAGACCCAGGCAGCTGCACCACCTCCACACCTGGCCCTCACAGGGGCAAACCCAAGCCCTCCAGGGCAGCCTCAGGAGCTGAACCCCAGTGGACGACCCACATGTAGAGGTGGAAATAAAACCACAATTGAAACCTAGGGGCAGTGTGGCTAAGGAAGAAGACCCCAAACCTTGCTACCAGCTGTACAAGCTGCAGATTGAATCCACATGATCAACTAGGCAGACTCTGTGTCTACAGAATTTACAAAAGGCTATTGAGAGCTCCCACAAAAGAAAACGCACTAGCTTTGATAGCTGCGGACATTGGAGGCAAGAACACACAGGAGTAGGACCAGATTAGAATCTGAGCAGCCCCCACAGCAGGTCCAGAGACCAGTACAGTGTTGAGAGAACATCCTAGGGGGGTAAGGTAGACTGTGATTCCCAGGGAGGGAAAGGACTCTGACAGCAGTGACTCAAGAAAAACATTATTCTTATTTTTTGACTTGTTCTGTAGATTCTTTTGGATTTTTTTTCTTTTTTTCTTTTCCTTTTCCCTGCTCTGTTGTACTTGTAGCTTTAATTGGTACTGCTGCTGCTGCTGCTGCTGTGTCGCTTCAGTCATGTCTGACTCTGTGCGACCCCATAGATGGCAGCCCACCAGGCTACCCCATCCCTGGGATTCTCCAGGCAAGAACACTGGAGTGGGTACTAAGAAGTCAAATTAAGCTTTTGAGCTTTTTTTTTCCCTCAGTCACATTTTTTATTGTTGTCATAAACCTCTACCTTGACGTTGGGCTTTTGCAGTTCTATGGAGTTTTCCTTTTTTTGCTTTCTCTTTAATTTTAATTTTTTAAACTTACTATTATTTTTCCTACATTTATTCCTTTGTTTGTTTTTCCTACTGTTTTTTTTTCCTTGCAGTTAATGTTTAACATATATAGATCTAGCTCTACTTAATTTTGCATATCTGTTCTTTCTTTCTTTTCTTTCTCTCCTTTCCTCTCAACATATTTGTTAGTTTTATTTTCATTGCTTTATTCTCCAATTGGCACCTTGCTTTAGTTTTGTCTTCCAGTTTGTGCTTTAATTAGTTTTGTTCTGATAGATATAATTTTGGGTTTCCTTTGTTCACTGGGTCAATCTATTGTGCTTTATTTTTGTTGGACTATTTTGATTTTGATTATGGGTATATATGTATATGTGTATATTCAGTCACACTTTATATTGTTATAAACCTCAGCCTCTGCATTGGACTTTTGCAGTTCTGTGGAGTTTTCCTTTTTTCTTCTGGTTTTTTTTTTTTTTTTTTTTCTCTTTTTTATAATTTTAATTTTTAATTTTTTAAAACCTATTATATTTTTTCTACATTTATTCCTTTGTTTGCATTTCCTATTGTTTTTTCCCTTTGCAGCTAATCTTTAATGTATATAAATCTTGTTCATCTACCTCTATTTAACTTTGCATATCTATTCTTTTTCTTTTCTTTCTTTCCTTTCCTCTCAACATATTTGTTCGTTTTGTTTTCATTGTTTTATTCCCCACTTGGCACTTTACTTTAGTTTTGTTTTCCAGTTTGTGCTTAAGTTAGTTTCATTCTTAACTGGTAAATATAATTTTTGATTTCCTTTGTTTCCCAGATCAATCTACTGTACTTTCTTTTTGTTGGACTGTTTTTACTTTCCTCATAGGTGTATATGTATATGTGTATATTCCATTATTTTAATTATTATTTGCCTGATTTTGTAATGCCATTTGTCTGGGGTTCATCTTTGGTTTCTCATTTTTGAATATTTGTTTTAAACTCACTTAATGCCATAATAAACCACTTGTGGAATCTTCATTCCTGAACAGAGAGCAAGCCTTTGGAGTAGGAGCACTGACTCCAAGACCCTAGACTACCAGAGAACTACCCCTAAGCAGTATCAAATAGTGAGAACTCACACAAAGGAAACCACTTGAATACAAGACCCTGCATCACCTAACCACCAGTGCAGGACGCCTCATCTAAACAAGAAACAAAACAAAAATTCAAACCCAATCATCAGCAGACAGATTTATCACCTCACTTAGTCTTGGCCATCAGAGGAAAAACAAACAAACAAAAATTCAGCACAAATCTCACCCTATATGAAGCTCACACAAACCACTGGACCAATCTTAGGAGGGCAGAAACCAAAAGGAAGAAAGAATTCAACCTTCTTCACGGAAAGAATTCAACTTTCCTTGAAGCCTGGGAAAGGAGACCTCAAACACAATGACTTAAAAAAAAATAATGAAAAGGCATAGAAATACTGCATAAATGAAGGAACAAACTAGAAACACACAAGTCCAAATAAATGAAGAGGAAACAGGCAAACTACCTGAAAAAGAATTCACAATAATGATAGTAAAGATGATCAAAAACCTTGAAAACAAAATGGAGAAACTGCAAGAATCAATTAACAAAGACCTGGAAGAATTACAGAATAAATATAAAGAGACAAACAAGATAATTACTGAAATTAAAAATACTCTGGAAGGAATCAATAGCAGAATATATGAAGCAGAAGAATGAATCAGTGAGCTGGAAGATAAAATGGTGGAAATAACTTCTGAAGAGCAGAATAAAGTAAAAAGAATGAAAAGAGCTGGGGACAGGCTCAGAGACCTCTGGAACCATATCAAACACACCAACATTCGAATTATAGGGGTCCCAGAAGAAGAAGAGAAAAAGAAAGGGTAGGAGAAAATTTTTGAAGAGATTATAATTGAAAATTTCCCCAACATGGAAAAGGAAATAGTCAAGTCCAAGAGGCACAAAGAGTCCCATACAGGATACACCCAAGGAGAAACATGCTATGACACATGTTAATCAAACTAACAAAGACTAAACACAAAGAAAGAATATTAAAAGCAGCAAGGGATAAGCAACAAGTAACATACAAGGGAAACCCCATACACTTAACAGAGGATCTTTCAGCAGAAACGCTTCAGGCCAGAAGGGAATGGCAGGATATATTTAAAGTACTGAAAAGGAAAAATCTACAACCAAGATTACCGTACCTGGCAAGGATCTCATTCAAAATTGATGGAGAAATAAAAAGCTTTTCAGACAAGCAAAAGCTAAGAAAACTCAGTACCACCAAACCAGCTTTACAACAAATGTTAAAGGGGCTTATATAGCCAAGAAATAAAACATAAAAAAAAAAAAGATCTACAAAAACAACCCCAAACAATTAAGAAAATGGCAATGCTGCTGCTGCTGCTAAGTCACGTCAGTCATGTCC
Source organism: Bubalus bubalis (assembly GCF_019923935.1). Classification (NCBI taxonomy): domain Eukaryota; kingdom Metazoa; phylum Chordata; class Mammalia; order Artiodactyla; family Bovidae; genus Bubalus; species Bubalus bubalis. The sequence continues at coordinate 119,744,596 of NC_059159.1, read as the reverse complement.
AACTCTGTGTGACCCTATAGATGGCAGCCCACCAGGCTCCTCCATCCCTGGGATTCTCCAGGCAAGAATACTAGAGTGGGTTGCCATTTCCTTCTCCAATGCATGAAAGTGAAAATTGAAAGCAACTTCAGTTGCTTGGTTGTGCCCATCTCTCCATTGCCTTCTCCAAGAAAATGACGATAGGAACATATATATCAATAATTACTTTAAATGTAAATGGATTAAATGCTCTGACCAAAAGACACAGACTGGCTGAATGAATACAAAAACAAGACCCATATATATTCTGTCTACAAGAAACCCACTCAGACCTCAAGACACATATAGACCGAAACTGAGAGCATAGAAAATTATATTCTATGCAAATGGGAAGCGAAAGAAAGCTGGAGTAGCAATCCTCATACCAGACAAAACAGACCTTAAAATAAAGAAGTTTACAACAGATAAGGAAGGACACTACATAATGATCAAGGGATCAATCCAAGAGGAAGACCTAACAATTGCAAATATCTATGCACCCAACATAGGAGCACTTCAATACATAAGACAAAAATTAACAGACATAAAAGGAGAAATTGACAGTAACACAATAATAGTAGGAGACTTGAACACCCCACTTACACCAATGGACAGATCATCAAAACATAAAATTAATAAGGAAACACAAGTCTTAAATGAAACATTAGATGAGACAGATCTCGTTGTTATCTTCAGGACGTTTCATCCAAATGCAGAAGAATACACCTTCTTCTCAAGTGGACATGGAACATTCTCCAGGATAGACCACTTCTTGGGTCACAATTCAAACATCAGTAAATTTAAGAAAATTGAAATCATATTAAGCATCTTCTCTGACCACAATGCTATGAGACTAGACATCAATTACAAGGAAAAAAGTGTAAGAAACACAAATACATGGAGATTAAACAACACGTTTCTAAATAACCAAAAGGTTATTGAAGAAATCAAAAGGGAAATCAAAAAATTTCTAGAAACAAATAACAATAAAAACAGGACAACTCAAAACCTATGGGATGCAGCAAAAGCAGTTCTAAGAGGGAAGTTTATCACAATACAATCCTACCCCAAGAAACAAGAAAAACATCAAACAGACAACTTTACACCAGGAGAAGGAAACGGCAACCATTCCAGTATTCTTGCCTAGAGAATTCCATGGACAGAGGAGCCTGGTGGGCTGCTGTCCACAGGGTCGCACAGAGTCGGATACAACTGAAGAGACTCGGCATGCATGCATGCATTGGAGAAGGAAATGGCAACCCACTCCAGTATTCTTGCCTAGAGAATCCCAGGGACGGAGGAGCCTGGTGGGATGCCGTCTATGGGGTCGCACAGATTCAGACATGACTGAAGTGACTTAGCAGCAGCAGCAGCAGCAACTTTACATCTAAAACAACTGGGAAAAGAAGAACAATAAAACCGCAAAATTAGTAGAAGGAAAGAAATCATAAAGATCCAAGCAGAAAGAAATGAAAGAAACAATAGTAAAGATTAATAAAATTAAGAGCTGGTTCTTTGAGAAGATAAACAAAACTGACAAACCTTTAGCCAGACTCATCAAGAAAAAAAAAGAGAAGAATCAAATCAGCAAAATTAGAAATGAAAAAGGAGAGATTACAAGAGACAATGCAAAAATACAAAGGATTATAAAAGACTATTATGAACAACTATATGCCAATAAAATAACCTGGAAGAAATGGACAGATTCTTAGAAAAGTTCAATCTTCCAAGACTGAACTATGAAGAAATAGAAATTAGGAACAACTCAATTACAAGCACTGAGATTGAAGCTGTGCTCAAAAATCTCCCAAAAAACAAAAGCCAGAACCAGGTGGTTTCACAGGAGAATTCTATTAAACATTCAGAGAAGAGCTAATGCTTATCCTTCCAAAACTTTTTCAAAAAGTTGCAGAGGAAGGAACACTTTCATTCTACAAGGCCACCATCACCCTGATACCAAAACCAGACAAAGACAAGACAAAAAAAGAAAACTACAGGCCAATATCACTGATGAACATAGATGCAAAAATCCTCAACAAAACTGTAGCTAGCAGAATTCAGCAACACATCAAAAAGCTCATACACCATGATCAAGTTGGGTTTATTCCAGGGATGCAAGGATTCTTCAATACATGCAAATCAATCAACATGATATACCATATTATTAGCGATCTAAGAAGAAATAAAAGGAATCCAGATAAGAAAAGAAGTAAAGCTCTCACTGTTTGCAGTTGACATGATACTGTACATAGAAAACCCTAAAGATAGTATCAGAAAATTACTAGAGCTATTCAGTGAATTTAGCAAAGTTGCAGGATACAAAATCAATACACAGAAATCACTTGCATTTCTCTAGACTAACAATGAAAAATCAGAAAGAGAAATTAAGGAATCAATCTCATCCACCACTGCAACAAAAAGAATTAAATATCTAGGAATAAACCTACCTAAAGAGACAAAAAAAACTGTACACAGAAAATCATAAGATGCTAATGAAAGAAATCAAAGATGACATAACAGATGGAGAGATATTCCATGTTCCTGGGTATGAAGAATCAATACTGTGAAAATGACATATTACCAAATGCAATCTACAGATTTAATGCGATCCCTATCAAATTACCAATGGCATTTTTCACAGAACTAGAACAAAAAAATTCACAATTCATATGGAAATACAAAAGACCTGAATATCCAAAGCAGTCTTGAGAAAGAAGAATGGAGCTGGAGGAATCAACCTTCCCAACTTCAGATTATACTACAAAACTACAGTTATCAAGACAGTATGGTACTGGCACAAAAACAGAAATATAGACCAATGGAACAAGATATAAAGCCCAGAAATAAACCCATGCACCTATGGGTACCTTATTTTTGACAAAAGAATCAAGAATATACACTGGGGCAAAGACAGCCTCTTCCATAAATGGTGCTGGGAAAACTGGACAGCTACATGTAAAAGAATAAAATTAGAACACGTCCTAACACCACACACAAAGATAAACTCGAAATGGATTAAAGGCCTAAATGTAAGACCAGAAACTATAAAACTCTTAGAGGAAAACATAGGCAGAACAGTCAATGACATAAATCAAAGCAAGATCCTCTATGACCCACCTCCTAGAGTAATGGAAATAAAAACAAAAGTAAACAGGTCAGACCTGGTTAAACTTAAAAGCTTTTACACAGCAAAGGAAACTATAAGCAAGTTGAAAAGACAACCATCAGAATGGGAGAAAATAATAGCAAATGAAACAACTGACAAAGGATTAATTTCAAAAATATACAAGCAGCTCTAACAATTCAATACCAGAAAAACAAGCAACCCAATCAAAAAGTGGGGAAAGACCTAAATATACATTTCTCCAAAGAAGATATATAGATGGCTAACAGACACATGAAAAGATGCTCAACATTGTTTATCATTAGAGAAATGCAAATCAAAACTACCTAACACTGGACAAAATGGCCCTCATCAAAAAGTCTACGAACAGTAAATGCTGGAGAGGGTGTGGGGAAAAGGGAACGTTCTTGCACTGTTGGTGGGAATGTAGACTGATGCAGCCACTATGGAAGACGGTATGGAGATTCCTTAAAAAACTAGGAATAAAACTACCATATGACCCAGAAATCCCACTCCTAGGCACATACCCCAAGGAAACCAAAATTGAAAGAGACACATGTATCCCACTGTTTACTGAAGCACTATTTACAGTAGCTAGAACATGGAAACAACCTAGATGTACATCGACAGATGAATGGATAAAGAATTTGTGGTACATATACACAATGGAATATTACTCAACCATAAAAAGGAACACATTTGAGTCCGTTCTAATGAGGTGAATGAACCTAGAATCTATTATACAGAGTGAAGTGAGTCAGAAAGAGAAAGATAAATACCATATTCTAATGCATATCATTGGAATCTAGAAAAATGGTACTGAAGAATTTATTTACAGGGCAACAATGGAGAAACAGATATAGAGAATAGACATATGGACATGCAGAGAGGGGAGGAGAGGGTGAGATGTATGGAAAGCGTAACATGGAAACATATTACCCTATGTAAAATAGATAGCCAATGGGAATTTGCTGTATGGCTCAGGAAACTCAAACAGGCACTCTGTATCAACCTAGAGGGGTAGAATGGGGAGGAAGATGGGAGGGAGGTTCAAAAGGAAGGGGATATATGTATACCTACGGCTGATTCATGCTGAGGTTTGACAGAAAACAGCAAAATTCTGTAAAGCAATTATTCTTCAATAAAAAAATAATAAATTAAAAAAAGAACACAAAGGACTAATGTTGGGGAGTATATGAAGAAAAGAGAAACCTCGTACACTGCTGGGGGAATGTGAATTATTGCAGCCACTATGGAAAACTGGAGAAGGAAAAGGCAACCCACTCCTGTATTCTCGCCTGGAAAATCCCATGGACAGAGGAGCCTGGCAGGCTACAGTCCATGGGGTCGCAAAGAGTCAGATATGACTTACTGACTAAACAACAATTATGGAAAACAGGACAGAGGTTTCTCAAAAAAGTAAAACTAGAACTACCATATAACCCGGCTATTCCACTCCTGGATGTATATCAAAAAAAACCCAAAAGCACCATTTCAATAGATACATGCACCCCAATGTTCATAGCAGCACTATTTACAACTGCCTAGATATGGAAGCAATCTAAGTGTCCATCAGCAAATGAATGGATAAAGAAGATGTGGTATGTACACACACACACACACACACACATACAATGAATTACCACTCAACCATTTTAAAAAAATAAATAAATTTTGCCATTTGCAGCAGCATGGGTTGTGTTGGAAGGCATTATGCTAAGTGAAATAAGTCACACAGAAAAAGACAAATACTGTATGATATTATTTATATGTGGAATATAAAAAATACAACAAAGTAGTAAATACAAAATAGAAGCAGACTCATAGATATGGGAGAACAAACTAGTGGTTACCAGAGGGAAGCAAAAGGACGGGAAATACAGGGATTAGGAATTGGGAGGTACAAACTACTGAGTGTAAGATAGGCTCAAGGATGTAATGAACAACAAAGGGAACAAAGCCAATATTTTGAAATAACTGCAAATGGAAAGTAATCTTCAAAAACTGTAAATCTTTTTAATTTTAAAAATAAAGATGTTTTAATTAGGACAAAAAAGAAAGTAAATAAATAGAAATTTTGACATGGAATCAAATATCTGTTTTTGTTTTACAATGCTATATTTTCAAATTAATTGCAAAAATGTACCTGAAGGATCTTACCATCTATTTAGAAAGGACAGAGGTCACTGTCAGAACTCCAGAATTTCTCTGCCCAGCATATTTTATCAGTTCATCCATGTAGTAGCTGACTAGCAATAGGGAAAATGAAGAGGGAGGAGCACAAAATGGCTCTTGTGTTTCTTGCTTGATGTCCAGATGCTACTGATACTGGGAAGATAAGAGGGAGGAAACAAAGACTGGGAACAAGGCGGACAATGGGTTAAGTTTAGAAGACTCTACACTGAGGATGTTTTACCAAGCAGTTGATTTCACTGACTTGACACTAGCACTGAAATAGCTAACCACATTAAATGAATTACTCATTGAAAGAGGCTGGAGAAAGAAAAAAACATCCATATCAGGGCACATCCCTGGGTTAATCAGATATTTAGGAAGAGCTTTATGCTTTGTAAACTTTGTAATAAGAAAGTTTATAAACAAGTACAATTATGACCAAACATGCAGTCAAATATTAAATTTTTTTTAAAAATATAAACTTTGCAAATGTCAACAAAAATTAGAATTTAATACTATAGCACTTAGGATGTCATGATTAAAAATGTTACTTCTGAAAGTTTATAATAACATTAAAATGTTTATGATAGCAGTTGTTTTTCTTTTAAAGTACATATTATTTAAGCAATGTAAAATTAGGCATAGCAAAACCTGGGAAACAGATGCATCAAAAAGTTAACAGTAACTATTTTGATGGCAAGAATCTATGAAATTCTTTCTTCTACTTTTCCACATCTTTGAAATTCACTAAATAATACTTTCTAAAAGGGAAAATAGTCACCAAAAAAAGGGATTATCTTCCCTCTTATTAAGGTAAACACAGCTACAGTTCCTAATTAACACAGAACCTGAATACACTGTTAAGCCCTCAATAATCCAAGAACATATCAATATCTGCAATTGAAGACATGACCTGAGATGTTCAGGATTTCCCGGTGGCTCAAGAGTAAGGACTCTGCCTGCAGTGCGGGAAACTACGGAGACTCCAGTTCCATCGCTGGGTGGGGAAGATCCTCTGGAGAAGGAAATGGCTACACGCTCCAGTATTGTCTGGAAAATACCATAGACAGAGGAGCCTGGAGAGCTACAATCCTTGGGGTCGCCAGGAGTCAGAAGTGATAGAAGCGACCGAGCACATCACCTGAGATCTTCTGCCCTGCAAAAAAGCCGAATCCTTTCTACCTGAGAGCCTCATGTCTTGCTGTCCTGGATCTTGCAGAGCACAAGGGATGGTTCAGCCTCTGCCCTCTCTGTCCACTGACACTAACGCCTTGATTGGCATTTATCTGGGGGTTCCCACAACTACTCCTCACTGATCAGTCCCAAGGGGAATTAAAGCACTTTGGGTACCTCTGAAAACCACCACCTGAGGACTGTGAGCATCCTTCTTATACTTTGATCCTGCAGAGAATCAGAGATGATTTCTTAATGCAGTGTATGGACTGGAGGTGGGGGGAGAGGGGGAGAGGTAGGTGCGCGCGGAGAAGCTTCCCAGGAGGCGCTAGTACAAACAATTTGCCAATGCAGGAGAGCAGGTTTGGTCTCTGGGTTGGGAAAATCCCCTGGAGGACGGCATAGCCACCCACTCCTATTCTTGCCAGGAGAACCCCATAGACAGAGGAGCCTGGCTAGCTACAGTTCATAGGGGTCGGACACGACTGAAGCAACTTAGCGGCACACTGGGTGTTTCACCATCCTTCTAAGCTGTGCAGGCACTTGCACGGCCCTGGACTCGGAGCACTGGCAAGACTCCCATGGTAACTGCCTTAGGGCCCCCAGCCCATTCCTTAACATCGGCCCTTAAGACTGTTCAAAGCTCTTCACTTGTCCATTCGTTCTCAAGGTCAACCCCATTAGTTCATATTAGCATCTCAGCACCTCACGGATGAGAGCTGAGACTCAGGTCACCTGAGCAAGCCCAGGCAGCCACTGCAAGGTGTAGACTTAACGGTCGTCAATGTGGTTACCATATCTGAGACTAAGACTGCTCCCACGGAGTTCCCCGAGAGTCCCCTGCACGGAGGGGCGTGTCTCGGGCAGGCGCAGCCCTGCCCCCAGGGCTTCCGAGGCAACGTCCTGGCGTGGGAGTTTCAGGAATGAGAAGCTTCGAGGCCGGCAGACTGGGATGAAAATGGCTGACGACTCTTCAAACAGGACAAGGGGAGGTGTCCAGAAACCTTGGTCAGAACCTGTCTTTGAGTGAAATCTCAACTTCTGTCTTCCACAAGTGATGGAAATAGGACTCAGAATCCTGAGGTAAGACGTCTCCCGAAACAGCCAGGTGCAGTCGCCATTAGGAAGCGATACGCCACAGCCTCTCAGGCCTTGCCCCCGACATGGCCCCGCCTCTGAACATGTCCACACCCCTGGGCGTGACACCATCCGCAGAGCACACTGGGATGAGCCTCCGTGTAGAAATTCCTTCATTTTCCATTTTCTCCAGAAGTTTCTGAGCTCCACTAGGTATGTGCAGCTGTGATGAGGTAAACTTTATTTCTGTCCTCTGAGAAGGTGATTACGCCAAACGTGTTCTACACCATGTGAAAAGTGTTATGAATTGGAAAACAAGGACAGATCCCAGTGTGGGGGAATCAAAGACAGCATCTGAGTGAAACCTTTCAGTATAATACGAAGGAAAGAGGAGAGAAAGTATGAGGACTCATGTTTGGTCTTGTTGTTTTGAAGTTTTTATGATGAAAAGTCCTCATTTTGTGAGTATTCATTCCCATGTGGTGGTCCAGCACATATGCTGTAAGAGTTAAGAATGTGGAGAAGTTGTAGGAACCTGAAAGTAGGCAAGAGAATTGATTAAGAAAACAATCATGAGCTCCACAAAGACAGGAGCTTTGTGTCCTTCACTGGTGTGTCCTAAGTGCCAAATACATAGTAAACGTAGAAAGAATGAATGGATTGTTTTCAGACAGTGTTGGAGCTGACCATTAGTTGTAGAACATAAATACCAATTTATGATGGTACCAACATACTTAATTGTATGATTTTACCCAAGAGGGATCAGACGTTTATTAGAAGGCAGGGCTTCCCAGGTGGCTCAGTGGTAAAGAATCCGCCTGCCAATGCAGGAGCCTCATGCATGGGTTCAATCCTTGGATTGGGAAGAGCCCCTGAAGGAGGAAATGGCAACCCACCTCAGTATTTCTGCCAGGATAATCTAAAGGAACATGTCAGGCTATAATCCCTGGGATCCCGAAGAGTCAGACATGATAGAGCCACTGATAACACTGGCCTGCATGCACTAGAAAAGGTATAGTTAGGTTTTGCCAGGAAGGCAATGGCAACCCACTCCAGTACTCTTGCCTGGAAAATCCCATGGATGGAGGGGCCTGGTAGGCTGTGGTCCATGGGGTCACTGGGAGTCGGATAGGACTGAGCGACTTCACTTTCACTTTTCACTTCCATGCATTGGAGAAGGAAATGGCAACCCACTCCTGTGTTCTTGCCTGGAGAATCCCAAGGACGGGGGAGCCTGGTGGGCTGCTGTCTATGGGGTTGCACAGAGTCGGATATGACTGAAACAACTTAGCAGTAGCAGCCAGGCAACGACATATGAAAGGAAAATTGGGAAGGTGCTTTAGAGCTATTTTTTGAAGACTTCTCTGGTGGCTCTGTGGTAAAGAATCCGCCTGCCAATGCAGGAGATGTGGGTTCGATCCCTGGGTCGGTAAGATCCCCTGTAGAAGGAAATGGCAACCCACTCCAGTATTCTTGCCTGGAGAATCCCATGGACAGAGGAGCCTGGTAGTCCTTGGGGTTGCAAAAGAGTCAGACACAACTTATTGACTAAACAACTTTAGAGCTATTTAAGTGTGTGGTTAAGTGATAGACCATGAAGTTTTCCTTGGAGGAGGAGATAAAGATAGAAGGTTGTCAGATGAATGAGTGGCTTGTAGTTCCTGAGCAGGTTGAGGAATTGACATACCAAGGGCATAAGCTGAAAGAGTAAAGGGTGAAATGTCAAACTATATTTTTTCAGAGCAAAAAAATATTCTGATGACGAGTTCTAGAATATGGCCATAACTGAACTGGAATGGAGGTAAAGAGCCATAGGTTGAAAAGGGATAGACAGTGAGAGGTCAGATTATTGGATGGTCTATTCACATGAATATTAGACCTCTGATTGATTCCTCCCACTTTGAGTTCCTGTCCAGAGACTCTTTCCTCTCCCCAAATCTACACAGGATTTGCATTTCCTGCAATTCTAACCTTCAACCAGTGTCATGACTCTGGACAGGAAGGTAAAGTGGGGCAGTGAGACAGAGGGCTATGATAGATACCTGATTTTTTTTTTTTTTTTTTGAAGACTCAGCCTTCACTTACCTTCTGTAAACAGTTCCTCTGTTGTCCTCTGGGAAACTAACCCCATTTACAGTCTCAGCCCATGTGCAAGTGAAGTAGTTGTTTCCCAACTCTATATTAAATACACTGATAAGAGCAGATTTAAACCTTGAAATCTGTAGGATTTGCTTCCTCTGTAAGCATGGCTGTCTACAGAAGTTGAAGTTAGCTTCTTTAGCCCTACGATCTGAAAGCTAGAGCAGAGGGGAGATATTGGGGGAGGCAGGATGAAATATATTGCATCTAATTTTTTTCTCTCTCAAGTCTGCAAACTGGCGGTAGTGAGTCAGGTAGTTGTAAGGCCTCCTTTCACTTGATTATTCGAGGTGACCCCAGACCACCTTTACCTCCATGCCTACTTTCCCACCTCCTTTGGACGCTCCAACCTCTTTGTTTTTCTTACCAGCCACTGCTCTACTTAACCATTAAATAGCTTTGACCTTGATGATATGAATGTGAATGAAGGCAAGGATACACTTGACACCTCTGGCCAATTTTGCTTCAGTTAACTGAGTTGGGTGTCCAAGAAGAAAACCTTGTCTTAGGAAGACTTCTAAGAAGGTCCCAATGATCCCTACCTCCTGATAGTCACACCCTGGAGTAATTACTCATCCCCTTGAATGTAGGTTGAACTTAGTAATTTGCTTTTAATAGAATAAGGAAAAAGGTAATGGAATATCAATTCCACTATTAGTTTACAAAATATTGTAACTTCTTTCTTCCTAGCAGACTGTCTTCTGAACCTGATGAAGCACTGGAGAGGCCCACATGGCAAGGAACTGAGGATAGACTCCAGCCAGCTCCAGCCAACAGTCAAGGAATTGAAGATCTCAGTCCAGCAGGCTTTGAGGAACTTCCTCGTGCCAGCAGTTATGTAAGTGATCACTGAAGTGGGTCTTTCTACAGTCATACCTTTAGATGATACCCCAGCCCCAGCTGATACCTTAAATGCAGCCATGTGAGAGACCTTAAAGCAGAGAACCCAGATAGGTCCTGCCTGAATTCCTGACCACAAAAACTGTGAGATAGTAAATAAGTGTTTTTTTTTAAGCCTCTGAATTTGAGGATGTCCATTTTAGAGCAGGGGGCTTCCCTGGTGGCTCAGCTGATAAAGAATCTGCCTGCAATGCAGGAGACCTGTGTTTGCTCCCTTGGTTGGGAAGATCCCCTGGAGAAGGGAATGGCTATCCATTTCAGTATTCTGGTCTGGAGAATTCCATGGACTGTATAGTATTCCACGGACTATACAGACTGTATAGTATTCCACGGACTATACAGTTCATACGGTCACAAAGAGTCAGACACGACTGAGTGGCTTTCACTTTCATGTTATACAGTAGTAGATAACTAATACACCCCTAAATTACTGTGATCTTGGTGAAAGATGTAGCATGACTAGAAAGTCAGGCACTGAATAGGAGTACATCCCTCTGATGTCATCCCTAGGAATACTGTCTTCGTTCTCAGAAATTACCCAATATACTCTTACGCTTAAATGGTATCATCATACTCTAAAAGCCCTGATTAGTCTCCAGGAGCTGCTGGAGGCATAGGTAGGGTTGTGTTGGGTGAAGTGGGTGGGTGGTCAGTATGGGATCATAAGTAGTGATGATGGTGTCATTCTTTCCCTTCTCATTTTTTGTCTTCCTTTCCCACTCACTCCACCATTACATTTTATTTACTCTCTCATTTTCCCCAAAATTCTGGGTGGCTGCCCAATGACCATTCCTGCAAACAGTGGCCAGGTGATCTCTTCGTCTTACAGTAATACCACCCTGAAGAGATTTCCTTGAAGAACAGCTCTTCCTGTTCCTTGAGGTGCTTTCACAAGCAGGGAGACCTCATCATCAAGCTCAAAATATGCTTTCCAGATTAAACATCCCACGTGCAGCAGATTCTTCAGCCAGAAGAATCTGCAGAATTCTGACCCTGGCCAGGCCAGTATCCACAATTGTAAAGCCTATCTATCTATATACACCTCATTCAATGACCACCTACCTGTGAGTTACTCTGGGATCAGAAACATTTTCTAAACAAAAGTAAGACCATCTTCAAGAAAATATTCATATCCCTCAGCCTTTTCAGAGCTGCAAATTCTGTCTTCGCTACTGCTCCAGTAAGGGTAGAGGAAAGGTAAAGGGTGAACTGCTACTTATTTTCATTAGGGTCAGGTAAGGCGTGGGAGACGGAGAAGGCAGTGGCACCCCACTCCAGTACTCTTGCCTGGAAAATCCCATGGACGGAGGAGCATGGAAGGCTGCAGTCCATGGGGTCGCTAAGAGTCGGACACGACTGAGCGACTTCACTTTCACTTTCATGCATCTTAGCAGGAAATGGCAACCCACTCCAGTGTTACTGCCTGGAGAATCCCAGGGATGGGGGAGCCTGGTGGGCTGCCATCTATGGGGTCGCACAGAGTCGGACACGACTGAAGTGACTTAGCAGCAGCAAGGAGTGGGAGATGTGGCCCATCACCACAAAATTCATGAAGGATAAAAGAGTTCTTCATTGCAGGACATTTACTCCTCACCAAGAGATCTAAGAGGAAGATTTCTGTCTACCACTAACCTCAAGGCCTAAACATTCTCTAAAACTTTTTGAGGCAACAAGAGTCAAATCTGGCTATATTATGCTAGAGTAACTCATTCCACCCTATAGCTGTATATGGTTCAGGATAGTTTGAGAGCAGATGAAAAGATAGTTTAAGCCAAGTTCTAGACTTTAAGATATCTTCTCATTTTTCAAAAGCCTGAAAATTTCTAGAGTAAATTTTTGTACTTTTTAATAAAAATAATTAAGTTTTTTAGGTAGAGGGTATCAGAGCAGGATCAAATAAAGGACTCCAGGATAAAACTGAGAAGACCACTGTCAGGCTCCCCGCAAGGAAGCCTCTTAGACACCAAGAGGAAATCAGAATGAGCTGAACTACTCCTTCCATTTCCCACATACAAGTACCAGGATAACTAAAACCCATGCACCCAGTGCAGTACACAGAGAGCATTAGTGTTTCTCTATTAGAACATTTATTGAGGAGGATCAAAATTCTCGATTTACTAAAGGAAGGTTGTTTTCATCTGAGAATGTCTTATCATGAAAACTGCAAGGTTTTCTCAGTGACTGAATGAGTTGTTTGGAGAAATTTCTTCTCCCTCAAAATGCTGGAGAAGTGATTTCTGTTTGAATAGAAGAGTTAGATCTCTGAACACAGTGTCTTCTTCAGGAGTGAGGGGGGCTGGAGGGATCTGGCATTCTTGATGCACACAGGTGGGGCTTGGATGGCTTACCAGCTCCCTGGAGGGCAGGGAAGAGGGTTGACTCTGACGTAATACCTGATCCTCAAAGGCCACATCTTTTGGGGGATGTCTGACCCCATCTCTGTTCTGTCTGACACTTGTAAGACAACTCTGATCAGCATAAACAACTTCTTGGTTTGAGGACTTGGGACTTACCCATTCCTCTTGCTGTAAGTCAGGGAGAGCACCATAGTTGGAGGGATGTCCCTTACCAGGCATTACCTGGGTCTGCAGTTCCTTCTTGTGCTGACTTAATTCCAAGGCCTCAGATTCAAACCTACATGCCATCTTCTCTTCTAGGATCTTCCCAATGGCTCTCATGAGCTCGTGAGCTTCAAGGGGCCCATGACTCACAAAGAGAGCTGCACTTTCCATTGAGTGTTGGTTCTGTGCAAAGGTTGACATGAATTTGGCTTTTTGCTGGGGACTTTCCTGGTCTTTGGTTTTTCTCATGAAATCAATCCACTGAAAAAATCGCCTCATCTTTTTTCTGAAGAAATTTTCAGGAGGAAGCTGCTCATTCTGTGACAGAGATGAGGAAGTGTCCTTTAATTCTCTTTCCTCAACAAGGTGGCACTTCTTTCTGCCTGTAGACATCCCTGCTCCTGAGTCTTCACTTCTGTATTCTCCTGCTTTGGAACCCAAAGGCTTTCTCTCTGCAGCAGGTGGGAAGTTATTATCCTGGCACTTCAATAGTACATGCTTAGAGGGATCCTGCCTCTGCTCCATGCTGGTCCCACTGTCCTCCGAGTGGGTGTGTGGCACCTGGGAAGCTGCCATGTCCCCAGTGGAGACACTCTGGGCAACAGTCTGTGAAGACTTGGAAGGCAACCTACTTGAAGTCGGGGTCATGTCTGTGGGACAATGGTCAGCCTGGCTATGCTCCTTATTCTTGAATTTTAACTTTAACTCAGTAAGGATCTGTTTTTGAAAGTCTGATATATCAGAATCTTGGGGAACAGATATTTTTGGTGGGGGACATTGAGTGGTCAGGGTAGTTTCTGCTTTAATCATTTTGACCTTTGTCATTTGGGAGCTTCTCAATTTGCTGGTTGGCAAGATGTTACAGGATTGTGATTCAAGAGCATGAAGCTCCTTGGCCCTGAATATCTCCCTGGACACACTGAACATTGTGGAATGTTCTGAATTCTTCCTCGCTATCTTTTGGCCCTGAATCATTTCTACTCTATCACTGAAGTTCATGGTCTCATCCCTTGGCTCAGGTCCATACCCACCTTGCCTTATGGGCACCACTGGGCTGCGTCTGTCATCCAGTAGAGTCTCATTCTGACTTACTTTGTCTTTGTTTCTGTGTGTGACGGGCTGAAAAGTCTGTCTGCCACACTCAATTGTCTGAATGTCCTCTGCAAGCTTTTGGTAGGTATCAGAGTATGATGGTTGTGGGGCCCTCTGTCCTTCTTGGCCCACAGATGAGATAACAGGGAGAGGATGATCCAGCATGGGGGTTGAATTTGTGGTTCTCACCTTATTTCCCTGAGAAGTTTTAGATCTTTCTTCAAGAGGCTTGGAAAGCTCATCTTTGGAGTCCACCCCAGAAATATGGGTGGTTGAGGAGGGAAAGTCAAATTGAGGAAGAGGCCATGTTTTGGCTTCTCTCAACATATAGAATTTTATGGATTCAAGAACCTTGAGGGGTAGGCCCCATCTCTGAGTCACACGAAACCTTAAAATATGGGCTTCTAGCACCTTTAGGGTATTGTGATCAAGAAAAGAAAGCTCTAGAGTGCTAATCTGGTGGCATACTTTACCTACAATTGTGTTTTTTGAATGTGGGTCTTCCACATTGGTTTGGGAGCTTGCAGAAGGAAGCAAAGTATTGTCATCAGCCAGCCATGAACGACACACACCTGTAGGAATCCTACCCACACTAATCTGCCAAGACTTTGTGCTCACATGTAATCTAAGAATGTTTTTTATTTGATTCCTATCTATGTCCTTTCTTGAGACATTTAGTAATTCATTCCTTGAGTGATTCCTTGAGTGGCACACACAGTTAGTTTTTGTCCCCAAGGCAGCCCTCAGACCCTGTACTAGGTAGCATTCTGAGCTATCTTGTGGGCTGTCTTCTGGGCTTTTCTCAAGGATATAGCCAAGATTCTTCCTCATGTCATCCCTTAGCTGAAACTTTGTTGAGACCCTCTCATGGAAATTTCCTGGGAGAGCCAATTCAGTCTTCTCTATATTGTTGCTACCCTGGCCCTGAAGCTCGGAAAGTTGTAACTGAACATGCCTGCCTCTCTGCTGAGGTACTTCTGCTAATTTGCATTGAGGCCCCATCAGTGCTAGAGACTCTAGATTCCTACAGGCTTGGAGGTACCAGCGTGGAATTAGCCTCCTTGGAACGTGGAGCTCCAGTTTCTCCTGGGGTTCACTGGTGACATGAAAATGGCCAGGAAGGATAGAGACTGGTACATAGGCATGGGATGGCTGGTTGACCAATGGGAGGTTATGAGCTTGAGAACAAGTGGCTTGAGATTTTTGGAGCACAGGAACTAAACCCCACAAACTTTCCTGTTGCTTCTGTAACACATGCCACTCCAGATGTTGATTTTCAGTTGCAATATGAAAGTCTGACTCATTCTGGAATCTGTGGAAAGACACTCCACAGTCCCTAATTTGGGATGGAGAAGAGGATGATAGGATTGGGAGTCGGGCTTGAAGGTGGGCCTGGGGCTGGACCTGAGTGAAAGGTAGAGACTGGGATTGTGGCTTAGTTTGAGGCAAGGATTGTGGTGGATATACATGGGGAAGGAGATGGGGACGGGAATGAAGAAGTGGTGGAGATTCTTGATCCCGCATTTTGACTGCAGGAGCATTACAGATTCCATTGAATAAGACAAAGTGAGACTCTAGAGGGGAACTACTACTAGAAACCAGAAGAGTAGCCACTAGGGATTCACTGTGCAAAGAGGGAAGACCCCAGAAGAGCTGGCTATATTTCTGCTGCAAGTTTCCCCCCAAAGTCTTGACATATAAGAGCTGCTGACAAATGTGAAGTTTCTCTGGTTTGCTTTCACTGTTCCAGCCAGTTTGGGGGGCTGTAGTGTTCTGCACATCAAGAGACTGCAACAAATTCCCTGAAGATGTCCGTTGGTATTCTGACCACATTTGTTTTGAAAATGGACCCTCTTCCTTTTCTTTCTTCTCTAAACTCTGGAAAGCCATTCTGTTTTTTATTTGTCTCTCCAAGAGTCCATGGATGTTAAAGCCAGAGAAAGAATGGCTATTGGCCTCCTTGTGCTTTGTAACAGAGTCTCCCCAGAGATAAGTGTCTTGTGGATGGAGGGAAACATGCTCTCGCTGAAAATCAGAGTGTGGTAATGATGGGAGGAGCACGTTCATGGCCTGAGCTTGCCACAAAGAGAAGTCTGAAATTGATAGGCTTGAATGCTCAGTGCCTCTGATTGTTGAAACACAAGTGGACAACTCACTAGGGCTATCTGGAGATGACTTCTCCAGAACAGGCTTCAGTAAAGTGGAAATTGATTTAGGTTGAGTCACAGATAAAGTGCAGTCTGACGGTGGTGAAACAAATGGGGTTGGTGGTACATGAGGACAAGCAAAAGAATCAGTGGGATCCATCGCCTGGGACAAATCTGATAAGGGGTTGATATCTTGGGAATGGGTGGGGTCAAGAGAGGAAATGGTATCCAGAAACAATGTGGCCTCTGCTGGGACAACAGGGTCTGCTGTCTGAGTGTCATGTGGTAGGAGAAGGGGGAAAGCAATGGTTTGGGGTAGGGAATAATCCACTGGGAATTCAGAATCCAAGGAAGAAAAAGGCTCTGAGGCCAGAGAGTGGCCCATTGGTGAGGGTGAAAAAAAGTCAGTTAAGGGGGTCATTGGGCTAGGGGAGAGAATAGAGGAGGGCAGTGAGGAAGGCTCTGGCAGAGAGGCTGGTGGTAGGTTTCCTGGAGGGACTGCTGAGAAGGCCGGGGACCGAGTAAACGATGACTCAGTCACAGGAGCTGTGGAAGCCAAAGGAGACACAGGGGAAGTAGCATCTTCCAGGGCCTCCAGGAACAGCAGCCGATTGACCTCAGCAGTTGCGTTATTACACACCTCACAGAAGGAGTCTGGACATAAGAGTTGACGAAAGCAGGTGGTATCATCATGCTGGCCCAGGGGGCTGCAGAAGATAGGAAGTACAAAACTACAGCCAGGACCAGGAAAAAACATGAGGCCCTGGTACCTCTGGCAAAAGTATGGCTGCCCAATGTATACTATCTTTTCACATTCTTCGACTTCTTAAATCTCACAATGTATCTTTTAATCCCTCTCCCCAAGGCTTCCACATTCTGAATCTGAGGATATTCCCTCCCATGTCAATCCCAGGCTTCACTGAGGCCCTAGAAATTCAAAGACTCCACTAAAAAAGTGGGATACAGGAAAGAAGGTAATGTTTAGTCACCTTTGCAGAAGATAAAGCTCCTTCCTTGCCTCCTCTGCTTTGCTCTGGCAAGTTCTCCAACCTGGGAAACCAGGAGAGTGATGAAGGTAGGAACAAAGAGAACTTATAGGAGACTAAGTAGAATGTCCTTTAGTGGTACCCTTGGTGGATTGGAGAGTCTCAAGAACTAGAATATAAGATCACATGGTCAGTGATAATAATAGCAAGGCTCAAATATATATGTTGCCTTATCATTCACAAAGGGCTTTCATATGTATTCTCCCATGTGATATTCAGAACTGCCCTTTGAGGAATATAGGTCAATGGTTATTTACCTCAAAGAGGAATCTGATCATCCAGGAAGTCAGAGGACTTATACAAAGTCAGGACACAGAAGTTCTGACTCTTGACATCTCACTCACATGGCCACCTGTGGGGAAACACCCATTACCCAGGTCCATCATGGTTTCAAGCCCAGCAATGAGAAAAACAGGGAATCCGAGAAGTGTCTCAGGCTTGGACTGCCTCCCCATGAGCCTCTCCCCAGATACCTCTGGTTTCTGAGAGAAACGGTATCTAGCCACTGACATCGTCAGAGGTCACGGACCTGGGATCTCATGGAAAAGGCAGGAAGGGTCACCCTTGGAGAGATCCGGTGAAACAAGCAGAGCCTTACCTTTCAGTGTGCCACCTTTCCTTCTCCTCTTGGTTCTGCCCTGACGCTGAGAACAAAAACAAAAGAATGAAGCCCTGGGGCTCATTTCTCTCAGTCCTCTCTAGAAAACTCATATATTCATTATCCATGAATAATATGACTCTAATTAATAGACTTTTATGTTCTTTTTATGAATTTTAAAGGTTTAAAATGTTTTTAATTTTTTCTTCTTAAAAAAATAAGTGACTTTGAATGTATAGCAATAGAAACTTTCCAAATTGAAATGCAAAGAGAAAAAAATTTAATATTTAAACCCAGAATATCCAAGAATTGTGAGACAGTCTCAAAATGTGTAGTATATCAATACATGCAACAGAAATATTAAAATGAGAAGAAAGAACAGAGCAGAAGAAACATTTGAAGAAGTAACAGCCCAAGATTTTCCAAAATTAATGATAGACTAACCATAGATTATGGAAGCTCAGAGAACACCAAGCAGCATAAATACTAAGAAAGTCTAAACCTGGACATATTTTATTAAAGCTGTAGGAACCTGAAAGATAAAATCTTGAAAGAAAACAGAAGAAAATAATGCCGTACCTCTAGAGGAACAAGGATGAGAATTATGGGCTTCTCATCATAAATCGGAGCTTCCCTGATAGCTCAGTTGGTAAAGAATCCACCTGCAGTACAGGAGACCCTGGTTTGATTCCTGGGTCTTAAAGATCTGCTGGAGAAAGAATAGGCTATATACTCCAGTATTCTTGGGCTTTCCTTGTGGCTCTGCTGGTAAAGAATCACTTGCAATGCAGGAGACCTGGATTTGATCCCTGGGTTAGGAAGATCCCCTGGAGAAGGGAAAGGCTACCCACTCCAGTATTCTCACCTGGAGAATTCCATGGACTGTATAGTCCATGGGTTGCAAAGAATTGGACATTGGACACAAAAAGTTGACTGAGTGACTTTCACTTTCACTTTTGATCATAAACGATGCAAGCAAAAAGAAAATTGACTGAAATATTAAAGTGTTGAAAGAAAAAAATCACTCCAGAACTCTTTATCTAGTGAAATTATCCTTCAAAAGTAAAGGAGAAATAAAAACCGTCTCAAGACAAACAAAAACTGAGATAGTCAGCAACATCAGATCTTCCCTGGAATAAATGTTAAAAAAAGTTCTGTAGGAAGAAGGAAAACAACATCTCAAGTCTTCATAAAGGAAGAGAGGAAAAGGAATCAATGATGGTAAAAGAAAAAAAAACACTTTCATTTTTCTTATTCTTAATTGACTTAATGATACTACTGATAATGTATTGAGTGATCATAGTATATGGATAGGTGAAATAAATGACATCAGTGTTACAAGGGATAGGAGGGAGGAATTGGGAACTCTGTTATAACAGAACCTGTACTACTTATGAAGTGGTATAGTGTTTATATGAAAGTAGATTTGAGTTCAGTGTATTAGTTGTCAGTACATTAGTTGTTAATGTATTGAATATATTGCAAATTCTATGGCAACCACTAAAATATTTTTTATAGAATACTTGATATGCTAAGAGAAGAGAGAGAGGGAATCCTATAAAGTACTTGTTTGAAACCAGAAAAGGCACAACAAGAGGGGAAGAAGAAAAGAATACTTATAATAAATACTAAACAGTTACAGACATGATGGATATTAATCCAACCATATAGAAAATTGCTAAATGTAAGTGGTCTAAATACATTCAATTAAAAGCTAGATTGTCAGTGGATAAAATAAGATCCAATTATGTGTTGCCTACCAAACACCCACTTTAAAGATACTGTACCATGCTAACACTGATGAAAGAAGCAGGAGGAGCTATATTAATTTCAGACAAAGCAGATTTCAGAACAAGGAGAGTTATGAGGGATAAAGAGGGACAGTACATAACAACAAAAGGGTCAGTTCTCTAAGAAGACACAACAATCCTTAACATGTATACAGTCTAACAACAGACTGTCAAAATATGTGAAGCAAAAACAGGCCCAACTGTAAGGACAATTAGATGAATCTACTGTTATTTTTGGAGACTTCAACTCCCCTCTATCAGAAATGGACAGATTCAGCAGGCAGAAAATCAGTAATGATAGAGTTGACCTAACCAGAAGCATCAGTCAAATTGATCTAATTGACATTTATAGAATACTTCATCCAACAGCAGAATACACATTCTTCTCAAGCACACATGGAACATTGACCAAAATAGACCACATTCTGGACCATGAAATGCATCTTAACAAATGCAAACTAGAAATCATACAAAATGTGTTTTTAGATGATAATAGAATTAAACTAGAAATCATTTACAGATAGTTAGAAAGGCCAAAATGCCAAAATGTTTGAAGAGTAAACAGCATGCTACTAACAAATGGGTCAAGGAAGAAATCTCAGAAAAAAGAAAAATTTTTAACTAAATGAAAATTAAAATACAACTTGTCAAAGTTTGTGAGATACAAAAGAAACAGTACCTGGAGGGAAACTGATAGCACTGAATGCATCCATTTGAAAAGAAAGATTTAATATCTTTGAGGGACTCTGGCTTACTGACCTGGTCGATGTCTCCCTGTTTCCAAAATATTGAGAAACTTGAGTTCCCCTTTAGGTAGCATAGTGACAGAAGAAGGAGCCCCACCCAACACACCAAGGCAAGGATGGGAAAACTTAGGAAGTTGAGCTGGAACTCAGCCATGGTGCAGTAAGTTTCTTCAGACAAAGATGATGATCCAAATCATCAGAAGTGCATTGCTGCCTCAGGCATCTGGGCATTTAAAGTGCACATTCTAGACTAGAGTTCTAGGCCCACATCACAGAGGTTTAGCATAAACACCAAAGGTTCTTGAGGGTGGGGGAGGGGACAACACAAGAAAGATGAAACCACAGTCCTTCCCTACCACCCAACCCAGCAGATCCATCCATCCCTCCAGGGCCCTTTAGATACTTCTGATCTACCTTTCCAACCACACATTCACATACCATATATTTACTTTAGTGAAAATTCCTATTTATTCCACCTGTTACCTAGATATTAACTGAGACCTTCTTATTGCCTAATGGTCACCCTTTGGACCTCACATAATATATAAAACTGCTGTGCCAAGGGATTTACACCTCCAAGGTCTACTCTGCCTTCAACTACAGCTTCCCCTCATATATAATGTGTCTTTACCTGCATGGAGCCAGAGGCACAAATATATGTCACCCACTCCCCCTGTATCTCCTCAAAAGAATTCACCAAAAAGCACAAGTGTGCAGAGTGGCATATATTAATAAATAGGAAGCATGACAAAAAGAGAAACAAGGGCATGGCACACTCATGACCCTATAGCAAACAACTTAGAAATCTTGGGTAATTCTTTTTTCCCAAAATCCCTCTTCAGCTATTCAGCCCCTTAAGGTTCTCAAACCAAGCCCCCTCCACCCATAGAGTGTCTCTTCCTGCTGCTCCCTCTTTCATCTGACAAATCCCTTCTTCTCCTCACAACATTTAAAATTTTTTATTTATTTTACAGAACACAACCTGCAGGACCAAATAAACTCTGATTTAAGGAGTGGGCTTCTCTTTAGCATAACTTCTAACAAACACAGTTATATTTAGTGATACTTTTTGACTTTTTTGACTCACATTAATAGTTACTTCTTCCATGAAAAGTTTTATGATTTTTTTCTCATCTACTTTCTTTTCACTAAAATTTCTGTTGGCATCTCCATACCTTTGTAGACATAACATTACTTTTGTTGATGCATGTACACAATGGTGTACATGCATTTATTTAATCTCCCTATGCTAGTTATTAGTCATTTACTAGTTATAGTCATTTACTAGTTGTACCCCTTATAGCTTCCTTAGATTATAAACTGCTGAAATTAACCCCTGTGTCATTTCCATACTTTGCTTGCCTGCATTCTCTCATTGAGTCTGATGAATCAGTCTTGACCCCAGATACCTAATTCTTTCCCTCCCCTCTGAGGAGGGTTTACCAGCAATGACAGCTCCTTCCTTCACCTGTCTTCTCCTGCATCCACAGTGCCACCATTGTTTCTATCCAAAAGGAATATGCACTTCAAGCCCACTCCATTGTCCATACCCACCTCCCTTGACCCTTGGAGGTGTATTTATTTAAAAAAAATCCCTCCACATATCTTTGTATCTCTGGTGTTATTTTGGGGTTTTTTTTCTTTTTTTTTTTTTTTCCAGAGGAAGGCTGGTCCTGACTGTCCCTGAGGTCCCTAGGATTCCCAACTGTAAAAACATTCTCTAAAGTCTGAGCAAGATAAGTTCCACCAAAAGAAAAGAGGTTATAAAGATGACACATCAAATATATTCTTCAAAAAATGGCCTTGTCACAAAAAAGGAAGACTAAAAAACACTAATCCATATTAAAGGAGACTAAAGACACAAGACAACTAAATGCAATCTGTGATTTTACACTGAATCCTTTAATGAAGGTTTTGAAAAAAACAATTACAAAGGACATTACTCAATAAATTGAAAAAAAATTGAATATGAATAGATCAGTTAAAAGTTTTATGCCATTGTTAAATCATTGTTACATTTACTGAAGAGGATAAATAATTGTACTATATGTAAGAGAATCTTTTACTCTTAAATACACAATGAAATATTCAATGAGAAGGTGCATAATACATAAAGTATTTTCTCAAATATTCAGAAATATATGCATATTTTTCATATATGTGTATATTCATATATAAACAGAAAGGAGAGGAAGGGAGGGAAAAAGACAGAAGCAGAGTCAAAGAGACAGAAAAGGGAGGGATCTCAAATAGGTCAAAATGTTAGGTAAGTCTGGATAAAGGGTACATGGTTTTACCATCCATGCAACTTTTCCACAAGTTTAATTATTTTCATATAAATACACTTAAAAAACAGAACATTGCTTGCTGTCCTGGATTTTACCAAACTGTTGAGATTTCTAGCTTTGATTCCTACAGCTACCACCACCACCATCTTCAGACCCCTGAAGTAAACAATGCCAGCATAAAAGTTATCTCAGGCTCTGTCCCCAGCAAGACATCTGGGATCCTCTGCACATTTCGACAGGATTTTAGAAAATGTTGAAGAAGAGTACCACCCCCCACAAAAATTTTAATTATACCCAATGCAGAACAAAAAAAATGGTCAACACGTTTACAGCTTGGATCCGCTGATTTTTCTTATCTGGTGCCACCAGGTCATTCATCTTCCAGGATTTTGTGGTGTGAATTGGTTTGCCAGTACTTTGCCTCTTCTGCTTGTCAGTTACCATTCCTCCGCCAGATTTCCATCTTCCAAAAATATGTTGACATCTATTGCCATATCCTCTCTCCTTCTTGTCATCCTCAAGCACTTCTTTGGAATCCTTTGTTTCTACAGTTTATTGAAACACAGTTCACACATACCATACAATTAGGGCTTCCCGGGTAGCTCAGCTGGTAATGAATCCGCCTCCAATGCAGGAGACCCCATTTCGATTCCTGAGTCAGAAAGTTCTCCTGGATAGGGGATAGACTACCCACTCTAGTATTCTTGGGCTTCCCTAGTGGCTCAGATGGTATAGAATCTGCCCACAGTGCAGGAGACCAGGATTCAATCCCTGGGTTGGGAAGATTTCCTGGAGGAGGGCATGGCAACCCACTCCAATATTCTTGCCTGGAGAATCCCCATGGACAGAGAAGCTTGGCAGGGCTACAGTCCATGGAATCACAAAGAGTTGGACATGACTGAGCGACTAAGCACACACTACAGCACACCATACAATTCACTCATTTACAGTGTGTAATTCCTTGATTTTTATTATACTCAGATATGTGCATTACTACAGTCAATTTTTAAAATATTTTCATGGCTTTAAAAAGAACCTCATAACCTTTAGCCTCATAATCCCCTTCCCCCATCTTGCAGCTCTAAGCAACCAATAATCTATGTTCTGTTCTGTCTTGGTTTCCCTAATTGGATATTTCATATGAATGGAGTCATATGTAGTCATTTGTGACTGGCTTCTTTCATTAGCATAATGTTTTCACAGTTCAGCCATGTTGAAACATGTATCAGTTTATGGCTTTTTATGCCAAAATAATATTAACTGCATAGATAGAACGTATTTGATTTACCTATTCATCAGTTGATGGACATTTGGGTTATTTCTACCATTAACTCTTATGAATACAATTGCTATAGACATTTGTTTACAGGTTTTTTGCGGACATATATTTTCATTTCTCTTGATTATATATTATACCTAGAAGTGGAATTGCTGGGTCACATGGTAACTCTGGGCTTCCCTGATGGCTCAGCTGGTAAAGAATCCACCTGCAATGTGGGGGACTTGGGTTCGATCCCTGGGTTAGGAAGATTTTCTGGAGAAGGGAAAGGCTACCCACTCTGGTATTCTGGCCTGGAGAATTCCATGGATTGTATCGTCCATGGGGTCACAAAGAGTCTGATACAACTGAGCAGTTTTCACTTTCACTTCTTTCATGGTAACTCTATGTTTAATATTCTGAGGCACTGCCAGACTGTTTTCCAAAACATTTGCCCCAGTTTTCATTACCAGAAGCAGTGTATCAGGGTTCAAGTTTTTTTTAATTCTCACTAACAGTTGTTCGAATCTGACTTTTTGATTATAGCCATTCCTGTGTGTGTGAAATGTTATCTCATAGCAACTTTGGTTTTCATTTCCGTGATGGCTAGTGATGTTGAGCCTCTTTTCATCTACTCTTTTAATGGTATTTGAGAAGATATTATAATAATAAGCAAGTGTATTTGATCTACTATGTTTAATCATAACACAGTAGCTCATTTTAACTGTGTGACAAGAAAAATATTTTGTTGTATGTATTTGAAAGCGCATGAACAGTATGATAAGGCAAAAAGATATGACATGAAAGATTAACACCCCAGGTTGGTAGGTGCCCAGTATGCTACTGGAGAAGAGTGGAGAAATGACTCCAAAAAGAATGAAGAGACAGAGCCAAAGCAAAAACCCAGTTTTGCATGTGACTGGTGATAGAAGTAAAATCTGATTCTATAGAAAACAGTATTGCATAGGAACCTGGAATGTTAGGTCCATGAATCAAGGTAAATTGGAAGTGGTCAAACAAGATGGCAAGAGTGAACATCGACATTTTAGGAATCAATGAACTAAAATGGACTGGAATGGGTGAATTTAATTCAGATGACCATTATATCTACTACTGTAGGCAAGAATCCCTTAGAAGAAATGGAGTAGCCCTCATAGTCAACAAAAGAGTCCAAAATGCAGTACTTGGGTGCAGTCTCAAAAACAACAGAATGATCTCTGTTCATTTCCAAGTCAAACCATTCAGTATCACAGTAATCCAAGTCTATGCCCCAACCACTAATGCTGAAGAAGCTGAAGTTCAATGGTTATATGAATACCTACAAGACCTTCTAGAACTAACACCAAAAAAAGATGTCCTTTTCATCATAGGGGACTGAAATGCAAAAGTAGGAAGTCAAGAGATACCTGGAGTAACTGCAAGTATGGCCTTGAAATACAAAATGAAGCAGGGCAAAGGCTAACAGAATTTTGCCAAGAGAATGCACTGGTTGGTCATAGCAAACACCCTCTTCTAACAACACAAGAGAAGACTCTACACATGGACATCACCAGATGGTCAGTACCAAAATCAGATTGATTATATTCTTTGCAGCCGAAGATGGAGAAGCTCTATACAGTCAGCAAAAACAAAACCAGGAGCTGATCCTGAACTCAAATCATGAACTCCTTATTGCCAAATTCAGACTTAAATTGAAGAAATTAGGGAAAACCACTAGACCTTTCAGGTATGACCTAAATCAAATCATTTACAATTATACAGTGGAAGGGACAGACAGATTCAAGGGATTAGATCTGATAGAGTGCCTGAAGAACTATGGATGGAGGTTTGTGACATTGTACAGGAGGCAGTGATCAGACCATCCCCAAGAAAAAGACATGCAAAAAGGCAAAATGGTTGTCTGAGAAGGCCTTACAGATAGCTGACAAGAGAAGCTAAAGGCAAAGGAGAAAAGGAAACATATAACCAATTGAATGCAAAGTTCCAAAGATAGCAAGGAGAGATAAGAAAGCATTCCTTAGTAATCAATGCAAAGAAATAGAGGGAAACAATAGAATGGGAAAGACTGGAAATCTCTTGAAGAAAATTGAGATACCAAGGGAATTTTGCATGCAAAGATGGGCATAAAATAGGACAGAAATGGTATAGACCTAACAGAAGCAGAAGATATTAAGAAGAGGTGGCAAGCATACACAGAAGAACTATACAAAAAAGATCTTCATGACCCAGCTAGCCACGATGCTATGATCATTCACCTAGAGCCAGACATCCTGGAATGTGAATTCATCTAGGAAGCATCACTATGAACAAAGCTTGGAGGTGATGGAATTCCAGTTGAGCTATTTCAGATCCTAAAAGATGATGCTGTGAATGTGCTGGACTCAATATGCCAGCAAATTTGGAGAACTCAGCAGTGGCCACGGGACTGGAAAAGGTCCGTTTTCATTCCAATCCCAAAGAAAGGCAATGCCAAAGAATGCTGCAACTACTGCACAATGGCACTCATCTCACAGGCTAGCAAAGTAATGCTCAAAATTCTCCAAGCCAGGCTTCAGCAGTACATGAACTATGAACTTCAAGATGTTCAAGCTGGGTTTAGAAAAGCCAAAGGAACCAGAGATCAAATTGCCAACATCTGTTGGATCGTTGAATAAGCAAGAGAGTTCCAGAAAAACATCTACTTCTCTGCTTTATTGACTATTCCAAAGCCTTTGACTGTGTGGATCACAACAAACTGTGGAAAATCCTTAAAGAGATGTGAATATCAAACCACCTTACCTGCCTCCTGAGAAATCTGTATGCGGTCAAAAAGCAACAATTAGAACCGGACATGGAACATGGACTGCTTTCTAATTGGGAAAGGAGTACATCAAGGCTGTATACTGTCACCCTGCTTTAAACTTAAGTGCAGAATACATCATGCAAAATGCCAGGCTGGATGAAGCACAAGCTGGAATCAAGGTTGCCAGGAGAAATATCAATAACCTCAGATACGCAGATGACACCACCCTTATGGCAGAAAGTGAAGAACTGAAGAGCCTCTTAATGAAAGTTAAAGAGGAGAGTGAAAAAGTTGGCTTAAAACTCAACATTCAAAAAACAAAGATCATGGCTTCCAGTCCCATCACTTCATGGCAAATAGATGGGGAAGCAATGGAAACCATTACAGACTTTTTCTTGGGCTCCAAAATCACTGCAGATGGTGATTGCAGCCGTGAAATTAAAAGATGCTTGCTCCTTGGAAGAAAATCTGTGACCAACCTAGACAGCATATTAAAAAGCAAAGACATTACTTTTCCAACAAAGATCCATCTGGTCAAAGCTATGGTTTTTCCAGTAGTCATGTATGGATGTGAGAGTTGGGCTATATAGAAAGCTGAGTGCCAAAGAATTGATGTTTTTGAACTGTGGTGTTGGGGAAGACTCTTGAGAGTCTCTTGAATCACAAGGGATCAAACCAGTCAATCCTGAAGGAAATTGGTCCCAAATATTCATTGGAAGGACTGATGTTGAAGCTGAAACTCCAATACTTTGGCCACCTGATGCTAAGAATTGATTCATTGGAAAAGACCCTGTTGCTGGGAAAGATTGAGGGAAGGAGGAGAGGGTACGACAAAGGATGAGCTGGTTGGATGGCATCATGGACTCAATGGACATGAGTTTAAGCAAGCTCTGGGAGTTGGTGATGGACAGGGAAGCCTGGAGTGCTACAGTCCATGGGGTCGCAAATAGTTGAACACAACTGAGCAACTGAACTGAACTGATAGCAATGTCAAATCTTTATCAATATGCACAGTTTAATACTTCTGTACTTTTTGCATGTTATAGTTACTGTGTGATTAGGGGACAGCAATACTGTGTGCTCAATTTGGTCTATAAGATTGCTTCTTGAATGGGGTTGAAGGAGGGATCCACTCAACTGACTCCTTGGCGTTGACTAAAACGCTGAGCAGAACTGATTGCCAGAGCCTATAAAGCACAATGCCTTTTTGTAACCAGTGCTGTGTACATCTGTTGTGAATAAGAGTTACCACAGGTTATAAAGATCAAAGAATTATGAGAGCTTTAATTGGGCATATAGCATATATCTAAGAGGTAGATAAGAAGAGGTTTAAATGGGCTTTTACACTTTAATCATAGTGTAAAAGATGGGACATATCACACATGCCAATGATAATTATGAAAGTTGGGTGAGGGATATATGGGATGTTACAGTATTCTGCTTTTGTGCACATTTAAACATTTTTATATGAAAAGCTTTGAAAATAATAAAAGATGTTGAGTAACTCGTAAGGAAAAGGAGGGAACAAAAGGATTCCTGGCCAGGTTGAATCAGTCCATCAAGACTAGAGTTTAGCTGTCTCAATATGAAAATCTCAGGAGATGTAATTCCTTTGAGGTTGGGGGAGAAAAACTTATTTCCATGTAACAGGAAAGAAGAAGGAAAGTAGAAATTGGAGAGTGGGTTTGGGGGTTTGTTTTTATTAGGGTTTTTGATGAAAAGTTCCCATCTCATGGCTACTAGTTCCTCTATGAATGTGGTTTGGCACAACTGCTGAACAAGTGGAGATTTGAAGAAAGTAAAGGAGATTTGAAATAGATTTGAGTAGCATTGGAGAGAAAATGGACTTAGGAAACAGCTAAGCTCCATTTGTTTTGTTCACCTGATAGTAAGCATGATATAAGAATTTGAGGAATGAATGCATTATTTCCAAGTAGTGTTAGGGCTGAATTTATCGTGGCATCAGTAGACCTGATTGTGAGATTTAATCCAATAGTGATCTGCTACTTATAGGAATCTGAAAAAAGCAGAGAGAGTTAATTTTACCAGGCAGGAAGGATTAAAGGTGATTGGATGGGGCCTGTTTGTAGTAGAGCTTTTTAAATGTTGCTTACATGAGAGACCATCAAACCTACCTTGGAGAAGAAGAAAAAGAAGCAAGAGCTTGATGGACAGATGAAGAGTAAGTGGGAAAATGACCTGATGCTGAAAAATTAGCAAGTGGTTTATAAGCTGGAAGGATAAGGGGGATGAGGCCAAAGGGTGGCATGTCAGACTATTATTCCAGATGGCAGAAGTGTTTCTAGTAATAAGCTCTACAGTGTGCAGTGACTGCACTGGGATGGAAGTAGAAATGAGATATTGTAGGAATAGGGAAGCTGGGTTATTGACAGGTGTATCTACATGGAGGTCAGTGCCCTCCACTGCTCCTCACCTCCTCATGTTCCCCACCCTAGGCCCCATCCCACCTTTTGTCCCTCTCCCAGGGCCTCCACAGAATCTGCCTTCTTTCTGTGACCATAAGCTTAAGATATTGTAGGATCAATGTCATAACTCTGGATAAGATAAAAGTACTGAGAGAAGGCTGTAGTGGACATTTATTTTAGTTTAGTTTTTTGTTTTAACACCCAGCATCCACAAGTCTTTCTGGAAAAACTATCTTAAGTGTTCACTAGGCTACTCACCAGATTTTTGAGTCCCAGTCTGCACAAGTGGAATTGTCCTCCCTCTCTAGACCTCCTTGTAAGGGTGGGTGTGTGTGCAGCCTTGGCCAAAAAAAGGTCCATGGTGAACCCCAAATATCTATAACCCCAGGGCATAGTTCTAGGACTCACCTCTGGTTCATGAGCTGCAGGTATTCTGGGGGAGGTCTACCATGGCTCCACCAAGACTATTAATATTAAAGGTGGCACTTAATCCTGATTGGTGAACTATACGCACTAAGGGTAAGGGCAGTATCTTGTATATTGCCATCAAACATAGATGGAAGGAAAGCACCATAATCACCTTCATCACCTTCCCCAAAGAGGGGGATGCCATCTTGATGACATCCTTGGAGATGCTGTTTCAGTACTCTAAGATGCCCTCATGCCTTTCTGGTATAAAGCATCAGTGTGCTGTGCTGTTCTCTGGTCAGCCTCAAGCATGTGGTGCTTGGATCAGATTGAGGAGTAGGGGAGCAGGACAGGGTCACAGTATGGGAATAATGAGGCATTAACCTTTGTTCCACCAGCAAGTACATTCTTTAAGATGTCTCACTTTAAGACATCTTTTCCTTACTCTCAGCTGTACTTTACCCTGGAAGATAGGTGACTGCCTAGTCAACATTCCTACCACTGACAGCTGAGTGGTGATTTTGCTCTGTAAAAAAAATTCATCAATTGAGCAGCCTGAAAAAAATACCCAAGGAAGGGAACTACTTCCCCAAAGTGTCTTTCTCATAGGGAAACCTCAATGTCAAGTTTAAAGTATGCTTTCCTGACCAGCACATTACATTAACATGACCCACGTGAAACAGATTCTTAAGCAGGTTTTATGCTATTCCTGGACCCTTTGGCAACCAGCCCAGCATCCAGTACAGTAACATCCACACCCAAACACTGCCATTCAAGGGATTCAGCTCCATGTAGGAGCCTCTGGTCACTGAGTTCTCAATAATGATTAAGATTTATTTCTTCTTCAGGAATATTTTCAGAAAGTAAACCCGCCCTTAAGCCTCTTCAGATATAGAAGACCTGTCTTTCCTACTTCTCTAAAGGATGTAAAACATTCAGTGAAGGAGGTGTGTGGTCTACTATACATTTTCTTTAAGGCTAAGCTAAGAGGCAGGAGACAAAGCCCATCTCCTCAAATGTCATCAAGAAGGAAATGGTCTTTTGCAGAGGGTGGGAGTGGGGAGTACATGGTATCTATTTCTCAACAAGAACTCCAGAGGGCTGGTCACCTTTGCACCAAAGCCAAAGGAAGCAGTAAGTAAGAGCAAAACTATATTCTTCCCTTAAATATAATCCCTGAGTTACCAAACCCATGCCCTCAACACAGTACACAGAAAAGACATCTTACTATTAGAGAAACATTTATTGGGAAGGATCAACATTCTCCACAAGGAAGGAATTATTTTTGGATGGGAAGTTTTCCTCCTTGGAAATTCTGGAGAAGTGTTTTCTGTCTAAACAGTAGAGACAGATCTCTGAACACAGTGCCTTCAGCAGTGGTGGGCACAGCTGGACGGGCCTGGCCAGCTTGACACCTGTGGGTGGGGCTTGGGTGGGGCACAGGCTCCCTGTGGGGCACTGGTGGGGGATGTTTCTGATACAATTGCTGGTCCTTAAATGCCACAGCTTTCTGGGGCTGTCTTTTCTTGTTTCTGATCTGTCTTGTACTTGGAGGATAGCTCTGGCCAGCCAAGATAGCTTCTTGGTGGCAGGACTTGGTATTTGTCACTTTAGAGGGAGCCTTGGAGTTGAAAGGATGTCCCCGGACAGGCTCTGTGTGGACCTGTACTCCAGCCTTTTGTTGAGATTGCCCAAAGTGCACCGGGGAAGGAGGGTCCTCTTGAGAGCTAGTGGCATCTAATGCATGCTGATACCCCAGTTTCTCCTCTAGGAACTTCCCGATGTCTGTCACGATTTTCTGAGCCTCTGTTGATCCAGTAGCAGCAGCTCTACTTTTAACTAGGCCTCTGCTCTGCACGCTTGATATGGGGCTGCCCTTTTCCTGGGGATCTTCTTTCCTTTTGCATTTTTCCCCAGGATAAAGCCACTGCAAAAAGTGCTTCATTCTTTTTCTGATATGGCCTTCAGGAAGAGACTGTCCTTTCTTTGAAAAGGTCTGGGAAGACTTGCTCACAAGCATCTCCTCTAGTACCGTCTCTTGAGGAGGGAAACTCGTCCTCCTAAGCTGGGATGTCCCCAGCCCTGCATCCCCTCCACCTAGCTCTTCTGCTCTGCACCCTGGGGAGCTCACTCTCTTCACAGTTGGTGGGAAATTCTTATCCTGGCACCTCTGGAAGCCATGCTTAGGGACCCAGGGTTCCTGCTGCTGTTCCATCCTGATTCCTCTGTCCTCCACGTGGACATGCAGCACCTGGGACTCTCCTGTGTCCCCACCTGAGACGCCCTGGGCAGGAGTCAGTGAAGCTTTATAAGTCAAGTTATCTGAAGCAAGGGACATGTCCGTGGGTTGACCTTGAGCTTGGCTCTGTTCCCTCTTCTCCAATCTAAACTTTAACTCATCGAACAGTTGTTCTTTAAGGGATAAGCATTTAGGATCTAGGGGAACTGGTAGTTTGGGTGGGGGGCTTTTAGTGGTCACAGTAGTTTCTACTTTATTCTCATTCACATTTGTTATTTGGGAGCTCCCTGACTTGTTGGTTGTCAACATGTCATTCGTTTTTAATTGAAGAGTGTCAAGCGCCTCAGCCTTGAATATCTCCCTAGACAGTTTGGGCATAGAAACAGGTTCTGACTTCTCCACCTTTTTGCCCTGTTGCATTTTTCCTTTATCACTGGAACTCACACTCTTATACTTTGGCTCATATCTGGCTCCAGATTGCTTTGCAAGCAGCTTTCGGGGATATCTGTCAGCTAGTTGCGCCTGTCTATGACTTCCTCTCCCTGTGATGCAGAGTGTTCCCACTTTGTCTCCATGGAAAGATTGAGAGCTTCTTCTAAAGGACTTGGAGCTCCCAAATTTGGAGTCTGCCTCAGAAATTGAATTGGTTGAGGAGGAAAAACTGGCATGGGACAAGGACTGGGATGAGGCATCTTTCAGTTTAAAAATTTGTATGGATTCAAGGACCTTGGAAGGAAGGCCCCACAACATCCTCATACGAAACCTTTTAATATGTGCTTCCAGCATCTGCTGTGCACTGGGATCAACAAAAGTCAGGTCCTGGAAGGTATTCAAGGAATAGGACTCACCCACTGATGATGTCAAACTTCTCTCTTTTATTTCGGTGTGGGATTTCGCAGAAAGAATCAATGTTTGCTTGATGGCATGCCATGAACTATGCACAGTCCCAGGAAGTCGACCCTCATTTATTTCCTCAAACTTCTTACTCAAATGTACTTTTAGGACATTTTCAAGTTGTAGACTCTCTGCTGACACCCTTAAATTTTTCTCTGAGAGACTCACGATCTGAATGTTTATGTTTTTCTCAGAGTCATATCCCAGATCCTTATCTGAAGAGCTGTTTGGGTCTTTCAACAGGTGATCTTCCTGTCCATTCTCTTGGCTATGTTCCTGATCTTTCCCCACATCTTTCTCTAGCTGGAGCATTTCCGAGCTTCTCTCATGGAAACTTCCAGGTTGAATCAATTCAACATTTACATGTTTGCTACTCTGACCCTTAAACACAGAGATCAGTGAGACTCCACCACTGCTTTCTGATTTAGATGCCTCTAAAAAACCAGTTGGAGGCAACATCAGTGACACAGACTCTCTGATTCTCCGGGGCAGGCCCCACCGGTGTTGAATGAGCCTCTTTCGAAGGTGATGCTCTAGTTTCTTCCGAAGTTCATCACTGAGCACAAACTCCCCAGGAAGGATGGAGACTGAAACATGGGCCTGAGGGTGCTGGTGGTGAGAAGTGTTAGGAGCTAATGGACAAAAGTCTTCCTGAGATCTTTGGATCACAGAGGGTAAACCCCACAAACTTTCATGTTGTTTCTGCAACACGTTCCATTCCAGCTGTTGAATTTCAGATGAGGAGAGAGATTCTGATTCATTCTGAGGTCTATGGAAATACACTCCACAGATCCTAATCTGGGGTAGAGGACCGGGTGGCGTGACCAGGAGTGGGGATTTTGGGTCAGCTTGGGACTGGACCTGAGTGAGAGGTAGGGGCTGAGATTGAGGCAGGGTTTGAGGCAAGGATTCAGGCTGAATCTCAGGCAAGGACAGAGGTTGGGGATGGGGAAGTCCTGGGGATTCTTGGCCTGTAGAGGCATTTGAGTTTCTATTGAAAATAAAGTTTGAGGAATTGTCACTGGAGACATGAACAGCAGAGGGCAAGGACTCACTGTGTAGAGATGGGAGACCCCAGAAGAGCTGGGTAGGTTTTTGCTGTAATTGGTCCTCCAAGGTCTTAGGATATGGGGGTTGTTGATGCACAGGCTTATCAGCAACTGACTCTAACTTTATCCCTGAGGAATTTAGTTGATAGTCTGGCCTCAATTGTTCTGGAAAAGAATCTTTTTTCTTTTCCTTTTCTTTCCACATCAGGAAATCGCTCCTCTTTTGTACTTGTCTCTCCAGGAGTGCCAGGACATCAGGGCTGAGACATGAGAGATTACCAGGCTCTATGAGGTTGGCTGCAGGGTCTCCACCAAAAGAGGCCTCTGAAGAGTGGAGGGCAAGAAACTCTTGATTGAAATCACATTGTGCCAACGTGGAAGGGATTAAGTCTTTGGCATGAGCTTGCCACCAGGAGAAGTCTGAAATTGACAGGCTTGAATGATCAATGCCTGTGAGTGTTGGGACATAAGTGGACAACATGCCAGGGCTTTCTGTAGGCAAATTCTCAGGAACAGGTGTCAGTAAGATAGCAATTGATTTAGACTGAGTGACAGTTAAAGTGCAGTCTGGCTGTGGTAAAACAGACAGAGTTGGTGGTGCAAAAGAATCAGCGGGCTTCATTGCTTGGGACAAATCTGATAAGCGGTTGATATCATGGGAAAGAGTGGGGTCAAGGGAAAAGATGGTATTCAGAGACAAAGTGGCCTCTGGTGGGAGAACAGGATCTGCTGTCTGCATGTCATGTGGTAAGAGAGGGGGAAAGGCAAGGGGTTGGGGTGAGGAATAATCTACTGGGAATTCGGAATCCAAGGAAGTAAAAGGCTCTAATGCCAGAGTGTGACCCAATGGTGAGGGTGACAAAAAGTCAGCTAAAGGGGTCATGGAGCTAGGTGAAAGAATGGAGGGGGGCAACGGGGAAGGCTCAGGCAGAGAGGCTGGTAGTAGATCTCCTGGAGAGACTGCTGAGAAGGCAGGGGACAGAGTCAATGATGAATCGGCCACAGGAGCTGTGGAAGCCAAAGGTGACATAGAGGAAGCAGAATCTTCCAGGGTCTCCGGGGACAGCAGCCAATTGACTTCAGCAGTTGCATTATTACACACATCACAGAAGGGATCTGGACATAAGAGCTGACGAAAGCGGATGGTATCATCATGCCGGCCCAGGGGGCTGCAGGAGACAGGAAGTACAAAGATGCAACCAGGACCAGAATAATGAAAGGGGGACCTGCTGGCCTGGCAGGGGTGGGCTGGAGCCTACTGCCCCTTTATATTGCTCCACATCCCTGACTTCACAACATGCTCAATAACTGTCACCTTAAGGCCTTCATCACATACTCATTCCTATGCTACCCCGTCCTGTGACTACAGTAGGTTGCACTGAATCCCAGGAATTGCAGAGAACATACTAAGGAGGGATCAGGAAAGAAGGGGAAAGACTAGTCACCTTTTCAGAATAGAAATCAGCTTCGTTTTTTCCTCTGTTTCTATCTGGTGAAATCTCCAACCTGAGAAACCAGGAGAGTGGGTTACATGTAAGGAAGGTAGAAGCATAGGTATAATGTAAGAGTCCCCTTATGGGAAACCCTTGGGATACTAGACTCTGAAAGACCCAAGAATTAGTAGATGAGATCAAATGGTCAATTACTTTATATGTATGTTGCTTCACTTGTAGTACTTTCACATGCCTTATATCTCCTGTGATGCTCAAAACCACCATGTGAAACACAGAGATCAGTGTGGCCTCAGAGAGCAATCTGGTTATCCAGGAAGTCAGAGGACTTATACAAAGTCAGGACACAGACGTTCTGACTCTTGACATCTCACATGGCCACCTGTGGGGAAACACCCATTGCCCAGGTCCATCATGGCTTCATGCCGAGCCATGAGAATAACAGGGAATCCGAGAAGTGTCTCAGGCTCGGACTGCCTCCCCATGAGCCTCCCTCCAGATACCTCTGGTTTCTGAGAGAAACGGTATCTAGCCACAGACATCGTCAGAAGTCACGGACCTGGGATCTCATGGAAAAGGCAGGAAGGGTCACCCTTGGAGAGATCCGGTGAAACAGGCAGAGCCTTACCTTTCAGTGTGACACCTTTCCTTCTCCTCCTGGTTCTGCCCTGACACTGAAAACGAAAAGAATGAAGTGCTGGGGCTCATTTCTCTCAGTCCTCTCTAGAAAACTCAGATATTCATTATCCAGGAATAATATGACTCTAATCTTTGTGTTCCTTCCTTTTGTCAATTTTAAAGGTTTAAAATGTTTTCAACTTTTTTTTCCTTAAAAAACCCAAAGAAAGACTTTTGTCTCTGAAGCCCACCCTTGATAGTCTCAGTCAGAAGTCACCTGCCTAAGGAGGGCATAGCATCTGAGGCTAACAGTCAACATCTGTGTCCCTCAGATAGGACTTTGGGTCCTGAAAACTCAGGCTTCAGCCTCTGCTCTGGAGGCTCTCAGAGGCTCAGCACTGCTGCCCTGACCAGCTCAGCACAAAGGAAGGCTTGGTCAAGTGATGCCTGACTGGAGAATGTAACTCATGATCAAGCATTGGGGAACTCTGTTCTCCTGCAGAGATCCAAAACTCTCTAAATAACCCAACCCAGGGCCACAGAATTACTGTTTGGGATTTTCTCCTGGAATCCTCCAAACACTCAGCTGGTCTGTGGGCTTCAAATGAAAGCCTTAGTACTCCCTGAACCACTGGCCCTGCCTAGTTTTATCCTCTCCTTGAAATTCCTATCTTAGGTGTCTCTCTGACCCAACCAAACTCATCTTAAAATGTGGAATAGAAATGGAAACAGCAATAAAGAATCTCTGTTGGGGGTGCACCCAGGGTTACTTACTTACCTTTTGGATGCGTTTAATTTTACAGAAGGTTGGCAAACATGGAAACCCCACCAGGTACCACAGGAACAGAAGGAACAACCCCAGCCCACACAGGAAAATGAGGTCAGAGTCAATATCCAAGGAGGTGGAGCCAAAGCTCAGACATGGGTCAGTAGGGCTATTCAAAAATGAGAGAACATTCCATTTTCTGAATTCCATTGTCTGAATCACAAGGCTGACTGAGATTACTGAGCACTGAGAGTGCAGTCACTTGAATATAGTCCCAAGCCTGCATCACTGAGAACTCAGGAGTCACAAAGGGTTTCTGAGGGTGGGGGAGGGGACAACATGAAGAGAATGCATCCACCGCCCCTCCCCCATCCACCAGCCTAGCAGACAACTCCACCCCTCCTGGGCCTTCCAGGTCCCTCTGCCCTACCCTGCCATCATATTTTCCAACTCCAACCTTTCATGGCTTCATATATTCACATTAATAAAATTTTCTGCCTATCCCATCCATAACCCAAATATTACCTAGGATCCCTTTACTGTTTGAGAAACTTGACTTGGGTCTCACCAGTTCCACTGCCTTAAAATACTGTCTGGAATTTTTGCTTGTACACTTTTACACTCAGGATCATCATCATCATCATAATAAATGTCACTCAGTTGTGTCCAACTCTTTGTGACAGTCCATGGAATTCTCTAGGCCACAATATTGGAGTGGGTAGCCTTTCCCTTCTCCAGTGGATCTTCCCAACCCAGGAGTCAAATCCAGGTCTCCCACATTGCAGACGGATTCTTTACCAGCTGAGCCACCAGGGAAACCCAAGAATACCAGAATGGGTAGCCCATCCCTTCTCCAGCAGATCTTCCCTGCCCAGGAATCAAACCAGGGTCTCCTGCATTGCAGGTGGATTCTTTACCAACTGAGCTACCAGGGAAGCCTCAGGATCATATATGTCCTTAAATCCATCTTTCCTACAGAATGTTTTTGCTACAGGAACCCAGATATAGAACTTAAAAGTTCTTTTATCTAGTTTTGTGAATGTTAAATGGGAAAATTTGTTTTTTGTTTCAGTCAGCCTTTACCATCTTGAGTCAGTGGGGTGTGACTCAAATAATTGAAATGAATAATTCACCATTCAATATTCACAAAACTAGTCCCTATAAGATAAATGTAAATAAACTTTCACATGATCTTGAGGATAAGTCTGTAGCAGTTATTTTTCTAAAGTTAGTAAAGGTTAAGCTGCATAAAGATTTTTAGGACATACTAGACACACACAGACACACATACCCTTTGACAAACCAACCTGGTGTTTTCAAATCTAAGAATAAAGTGTTTCTTCACTTCAGTCTTTCATCTTTTATTTTAACTCTACTTTTTTTTATTCTACCTAAAATACAGACAGTCCTGCACTCTACATCAATTTCCTAACATGTATACAAACCCCTGTCCTAGTCATTTTGGGCAACTGTAACAAAATACATTTGACTTTGTGCTTAAACAACACATACTTATTTCTCATAGTTCTGAAAGCTGGAGAGTTCAAAATGAAGGCAACAGCAGATTCTGTGTCTGGTGAGACCCACTTCCTGGTGATACAGCTGTCATCTCTCTGCAACTTCACATGACAGAAACAGAGAGTAAGAGAGCTCTGTGAGGTCTCTTTTATAAGAAGAGCACTAATTCCATTCATGAAGCCTCCACTGTTATGATCAAATCACCTCCCAAAGGCCTCATCTACTAATGCCATCATATTGGGTATAGGATTTCAACATATGAATTTGGTGGGACACAAACATTCTGTCAGAATGGTGATACAGGTTACACGCTAAGTCCCATAGTGACAGGGTGGGACCTAGGAGTATCAAAACTTAGGGCGAAATCAAGTCTTGACAGCCTTACCTGATTGTCTTTGTGGGCCCTATAAATATAATCTTTTCCAAAGAGTGCCTTTCCCCCACCACACACACATACACACAATGGTTTAAAAGCTCTGCTCTATTTAAGCATCCCTATATATGTTGAAAATCAACAACTAACCATGCTTTTTTTCAGGCTTCTCTTGTAAGGTTTAAATAATACCAGTATTTCCTTCCCTTCTTTCTACATCTTCCTTTCTAATCTCTTTATCTTCATAACAGCTGTCCTCTGAACTGTCTCCTAATTTCTCATGACTTTCTTAAACTGTGATGCCCTTTATTTAACACCCATGGCCTAATACAGTTACTTATCTCCTGTGAAGGGGTGAGACAGCCTTCAAACCTCCAGAGTCTTCTTTCAATTATGCAGGAACAGGTAACCTGCCCTGAGTATAAAATCGGCAAAGAGGGGCTACTTCCTTCTCGCCTTGATATGCAGCCTCAGTCTAGTTTTCATTTAATAAATATTTACTGCTGGAAAGTAGGAGACACAAGTACCTGTAAGTCCTGGTCTCAGTCCTTAAGGACATTATGGTACAGTTTTAGGGAAAAGCCCTGACAGGTCAAGATTTATATAACTGCACAGGTGAGGTCCCCATGGCATTTGTGAATTGCCAAGTGATCTCTGGAATAGACCAGAGAAGGGATAGACGCTGTGGGTGGTAACTGCCCAGACATATTTAGCTCCTTAGGAAAGTATCCTTGCATGCCTACCCTCTCCAATTTTCTGATACAAATTAATGATTCTTTGAGAAGATGGTTAAAAACTTTTCTATTCTAAAAGAGCACCTGTTGCTTAGGAATTCCTACATACATTTGTATGCCTTATGTTATACCTACAAGAAATTTCAATAAAAAGGCTTTTCCCAAAATGTTAATGATTCCTTTTCAGAATCTGATAGAAACTCCTTCAAAATTTAAAGAAACAAAGGATTAAATGTACAATGTTTTTTAAGTTTGTTTTTAACTTTTTGTACCAACCACAAATGAACTCCATTGATATTTAGTAGGAGAGGTTTATAGCACTTATCCTTCTTAGACTAATATCAATTATAAATTTGTCTAAGTTATAAAACATTTTGCATTCAGTGATCTCAGTGGATTTTCACAAACATCCTGTGATATAAACAGAACAGGTACTATTATGCCATTTTATCAATGAAAAAATTGAAGCTCAGAGGGGGAAGTGACTTCCCTAGATCATTCAACAAGTAAGTAGTAGAGCCCTGACTACCAAATTCCTCACCTTCCCAATGCTTCTATTTTAAAAAGGAGAAATAAGTGACTTCTTAAAAAATATTCCCTCGTCCTAAAATTAAAGCTGGTTATGGGACTGAGAATATT
This sequence comes from Bubalus bubalis, assembly GCF_019923935.1. Taxonomy (NCBI): domain Eukaryota; kingdom Metazoa; phylum Chordata; class Mammalia; order Artiodactyla; family Bovidae; genus Bubalus; species Bubalus bubalis. The sequence continues at coordinate 119,704,567 of NC_059159.1, read as the reverse complement.
CACTTTGTCCATGAAATGTTGCCAAATTTGGAAAGTAAAGAAAACTATATTTGGCACCCTATCCCCTCTTATGTACCTTTTCCTTTTCATTCTTAGCACCAGTATCTTGATAGGTTTTCTCTATTGTCCTCTTAAAACCTGCTTTCAAGAATTCTATTTCATATGATTCATGGTAAGGAATAAATTTTAAAATGTCCTCCCTTCCAGGAACACATTTCATACATTTTGGCCATACGAAGGCAATGGCACCCCACTCCAGTACTCTTGCCTGGCAAATCCCATGAACAGTGGAGCCTGGTAGGCTGCAGTCCATGGGGTCGCTAAGAGTCGGACACGACTGAGCGACTTCACTTTCACTTTTCACTTTCATGCATTGGAGAAGGAAATGGCAACCCACTCCAGTGTTCTTGCCTGGAGAATCCCAGGGACAGAGGGGCCTGGTAGGAGGCCGTCTATGGAGTCGCACAGAGTCGGACACGACTGAAGCGACTTGGCAGTAGCAGCAGCAGCAACACCAAACCCTTGTAATAAAGCTCTCACTAGAACATTTCAGGTAGCCATCCTGAGGTGGCAGTGCTGACTTTCAGTAGAGAGAGATCTTCTCCTCTCTACCCAATGACATCTTCCCAGTTGACCTGCGTCACCACACAGAAGCCTGCTCCCAGATTTCAGGCTGGACATAGTTATGTTATCACCAAGGGGGAGTATTTTCCAAAAACTCTACTAGAGTAATGTGCTGCTATTGGAGGAGACTCAGTAGTGATGTCATTCATTTAGGATTGTCGCATGTCCTCAGTGCTCTCATTCACATCCTGGTCACTGTCCCAGGGATGGAGGGAATTATCTTTAGGTTACCAAAAAACCTGAAGAAAAACAGATTCTAGGGAAGGATCCTTTAAAACTGCACTTAAATCAGTAGCTTTAAGATGTTCTTCATTCATACACACACCATACTGTCATTGAACTCTGTCGTATTTCTAGTAGAAATATCAAGAAAATGAGTCATTGCCTCTGCCCTCAGACTGGTCAGAGTTCAGTAAGTAAGACCTGAAAACAACTATAATAAAGTGATATGATAAAAGAAGTAGAATAAGAACACAATGAGGTACTTCTCTGGTGGTCGGGTGGCTAAGACTCTGAGCTCACCACGCATGGGGCTCAGGTTCTATCCCTGGTCAGGGAAACCAGATCCCACATGCTGCAACTAAGAGTTCACATGCTACAACTAAAGATCCTGTGTGTCACAACTAAGACCCAGCACAGCCAAATAAATAAATACATGGGTTTTTTTTAAGAGCATAATAAAAATACAGATAAGAGAGCAATTAATCCACCAGAAGGGAAACGAGAAAAGGCAGGGAAAATTTCAGAGTTGGTGCCAACTGAGATGGGCCTTGTGAGGTCATCACCTCCTCCTCTCCCTCCTTCCCCTGGCCTTTTTTCTGTTCTTTACCCCCTTTCTCCTCATCCTCCTTGTCTTCTTCCTTCAGACTTTTATTTTTTAGAGGAGTTTAAGGTTGATAGCAAATTTGAGCAGAAAAGAGTTCCCATGTGTGATCTGACCCTCCTCATACCCCTCCACCCACACACACAGCCTCTCCCACTATCAGCTTCCAGCACCACAGTGGGACATTTGTTCCAACCAAACCTACACTGACACATCATTATCACCCAGAGCCCATAGCTTGCATGAGTTTAGACAAGTGTCTAATGGCATGTATCCACCACTGCAGTATCATACAGTGTAGTTTCACTGCCCTAGAAATCCTCCATGCTCTGCCTAGTCACCCCATCCTACACCCCCTGGCAACCACCAACCTTTTTACTGTCTCCAGAGTTTTGCCTTTTCAGAATGTCATATAGTTTAAATCATATAGTATGCATGTAGCCTTTTCAGATTGGCTTCTTTCACTTAGTAATATGCATTTAAGCTACCTGCATGTATTTTTGTGGCTTAATAGCTCATTTCTTTTTGTGCTTAATACTATTCAATTACCTGGGTGTACCACAGTTGATTTATCCATTCAACTGGATATCTTGTTTCTTCTCAGTTTTGACACTTATGAATACAGCTCCTCTAAACTGTTTTTAAAGACCACATTATTGAGGCATAGTTCACATACCATATAATTCACCCATTAAAAGTGTACAATTCGATGACTTTTAGTATATTCACAATGTTGTGCATCCATCATTACAATCAATTTGAGAACATTTTTATCATTCAGTTTAGTCGCTCAGTTGTGTCTAACTCTTTGCGACCCCATGAACTGCAGCACGCCAGGCCTCCCTGTCCATAACCAACTCCCGGAGTTCTCTCAAACTCATATCCATTGAGTCGGTGATGCCATCCAGCCATCTCATCCTCTGTCGTCCCCTTCTCCTCCTGCCCCCAATCCCTCCCAACATCAGATTCTTTTCCAGACGAGTCAGCTCTTCACATGAGGTGGCCAAAGTACTGGAGTTTCAGCTTTAGCATCAGTCCTTCCAAAGAACACCCAGGACTGATCTCCTTTAGAATGGACTGGTTGGATACCCTTGCAGTCCAAGAGACTCTCAAGAGTCTTCTCCAACACCACACTTCAGAAGCATCAATTCTTTGGCGCTCAGCTTTCTTCACATTCCAACTCTCACATCCATACATGACCACTGGAAAAACCATAGCCTTGACTAGATGGACCTTTGTTGTCAAAGTAATCTCTCTGCTTTTTAATATGCTATCTAGGTTGATAACTTTCCTTCCAAGGAGTAAGCATCTTTTAATTTCATGGCTGCAATCACCATCTGCAGTGATTTTGGAGCTCCAAAAAATAAAGTCTGACACTGTTTGCACTGTTTTCCCATCTAATTCCCATGACCTGATGGGACCAGATGCCATGATCTTCGTTTTCTGAATGTTGAGCTTTAAGCCAACTTTTTCACTCTCCACTTTCACCTTCATCAAGAGGCTCTTGAGTTCCTCTTCACTTTCTGCCATAAGGGTGGTGTCATCTGCATATCTGAGGTTATTGATATTTCTCCCAGCAATCTTGATTCCAGCTTGTGCTTCTTCCAGCCCAGCGTTTCTCATGATGTACTCTGCATATAAATTAAATAAGCAGGCCTTGACATACTCCTTTTCCTATTTGGAACCAGTCTGTTGTTCCATGTCCAGTTCTAACTGTTGCTTCCTGACCTGCATATAGGTTTTTCAAGAGGCAGATCAGGTGGTCTGGTATTCCATCTCTCAGAATTTTCCACAATTTATTGTGGTCCACGCAGTCAAAGGCTTTGGCATAGTCAATAAAGGAGAAATAGATGTTTTTCTGGAACTCTCTTGCTCCTTCGATGATCCAGCGGATGTTATCAGTTTTATCTCTGGTCCTCTGCCTTTTCTAAAACCAGCTTGAACATCTGGAATTTCACAGTTCACGTATTGCTGAAGCCTGGCTTGGAGAATTTTGAGCATTACTTTACTAGCGTGTGAGATGAGTGCAATTGTACGGTAGTTTGAGCATTCTTTGGCATTGCCTTTCTTTGGGATTGGAATGAAAACTGACCTTTTCCAGTCCTGTGGCCACTGCTGAGTTTTCCAAATTTGCTGGCATATTGAGTGCAGTACTTTCACAGCATCATCTTTCAGGATTTGAAATAGCTCAACTGGAATTCCATCACCTCCACTAGCTTTGTTTGTAGTGATGCTTTCTAAGGCCCACTTGACTTCACATTCCAGGATGTCTAGCTCTAGGTGAGTAATCACACCATTGTGATTATCTGGGTTGTGAATATCTTTTTTGTACAGTTCTTCTGTGTGTTCTTGCTGCCTCTTCTTAATACCTTCTGCTTCTGTTAGGTCCATACCATTTCTGTCCTTTATCGAGCCCATCTTTGCATGAAATGTTCCCTTGATATCTCTAATTTTCTTGAAGAGATCTCTAGTCTTTCCCATTCTGTTGTTTTCCTCTATTTCTTTGCATTGATCACTGAGGAAGGCTTTCTTATCTCTCCTTGCTGTTCTTTGGAACTCTGCATTCAGATGCTTATATCTTTCCTTTTCTCCTTTGCTTTTCGCTTCTATTCTTTTCACAGCTATTTGTAAGGCCTCCCCAGACAGCCATTTTGCTTATTTGCATTTCTTTTCCATGGGGATGGTCTTGATCCCTGTCTCCTGTACAGTATCATGAACCTCCGTCCATAGTTCATCAGGTGCTCTATCAGATCTAGTCCCTTAAATCTATTTCTCACTTCCACTGTATAATCATAAGGAATTTGATTTTGATTTAGACCTGAATGGTCTAGTGGTTTTCCCTACTTTCTTCAATTTAAGTCTGAATTTGGCAATAAGGAGTTCATGATCTGAGCCACAGTCAGCTCCTGGTCTTGTTTTTGCTGACTGTATAGAGCATCTCCATCTTCGGCTGTAAAGAATATAATCCATCTGATTTCGGTGTTGACCATCTGGTGATGTCCATGTGTAGAGTCTTCTGTTATTATCACTCTAAAAAAGACACTCTGCTACACTTAGCCTTCACCTTTCGATCTCTTCACTCTCCCCAGCCCTCAGTTTAGTGGCTCAATCATGTCCAGTTCTAACTGTTGCTTCCTGACCTGCATACAGATTTCTCAGGAGGCAGGTCAGGTGGTCTGGTATTCCCATCTCTTTCAGAATTTTTCCACAGTTCATTGTGATCCACATAGTCAAAGGCTTTGGCATAGTCACTAAAGCAGAAATAGATGTTTTTCTGGAACTCTCTTGCTTTTTTGATGATCCAACAGATGTTGGCAATTTGATCTCTGGTTCCTGTGCCTTTTCTAAATCCTGCTTGAACATCAGGAATTTCACAGTTCACATATTGTTGAAGCCTGGCTTGGAGAATTTTGAGCATTACTTTGTTAGCATGTGAGATGAATGCAATTGTATGGTAGTTTGAGCATTCTTTGGCATTGCCTTTCTTCGGGATTGGAATGAAAACTGACCTTTTCCAGTCCTGTGGCCACTTCTGAGTTTTCCAAATTTGCTGGCATATTGAGTGCGGTACTTTCACAGCATCATCTTTTAAGATTTGAAATGGCTCAACTGGAATTCCATCACCTCCACTAGCTTTGTTCATAGTGATGTTTCCTAAGGCCCACTTGACTTCGCGTTCCAGGATGTCTGGCTCTAGGTGAGTGATCACACCATCATGATTATCTGGTCATGAAGATCTTTTTTGTATAGTTCTTCTGTGTATTTTTGCCACCTCTTCTATATATTTGTCAATTCCGTACATTTATATAAATGGAATTATACAACATGTGGCCTTTCATATATGGCTTCTTTGACTTAACACAATGTTTGTAGGGTTAGTCGGTGTTGTAATATGTATCAATACTTCATTTGTTTATATGGCAAATAATATTCCATTGTACAGATATACCACATTCTGTTTATACATTAATCAGTTGGTGAACATTTAGGTTGTTTCCAGTTTTGACTATTATGAATAAAGCTGCTATGAACATGTGTACACATACTGGTGCAAATGTATGTTTTTATTTCTTATTTATTTTTGCCATAACTTAAACTCACACTTTATCTAAGTTTGTTGTTTTTCTGAGATTTTGGTAATATAACCATGTCAGACTCCTTATGAAATGAAATCTTTGGGGTCTAGATGCAGTTTTTATCAAATGTCTGGATGTGTCAAGTTGCCCTTATGCCAACACTCTCCGAATTAGCCCTTGAATCAGCAGGAATGGTGGTGATGCATAATGCTTAACATTTAAAAGTAATGAATACCTTATGTTCTCAAGCTTCTATCCTTAGAAAACCAGAAAAGAGTGTAGGAAGAGAAAATGCAATTCAGCCAAAGGGAATATAAGCAGACCTAAAACATACATAAAAGTGTATGTCTGATTACCCTAAAGCATCAGGCATGTACTTGAGGATGAGAGTAGCAAAAAAATAAAAAAGGGTGAAAAAGAAGGGTACTCAGTTGTGAAAGACTTTAAATGATGGTTTAGGAAGCTTGAATTCTGTATCAAGGCAGTGGGAAGCTAAGGTTTTCATAACCAGAAGAATGTTTTTCCCAGATCTCTGTTTTGGAAAGATGACTGGCAAGCTGATTGAGAATTAGAGGGAAGTATGCATATCAATCACTCTATCATACGGGACTCTTTCTCTTGCAGATAATAGAAAACCTGAACTCTAGCTTAAGCAAAAATTTTAATTTACTGGCTTCTGTTTTTCCACAACACAGGAGCAGATTCATCTGACTCACTATCTTTTGGTTCTGCTTTCATGGTATTGATCCCTTCTCTTGTAGTCTCAAGGTGGTATCCAGCCAGGGAAAACAGAACTGTCCCAGTTTCTCAATTAAAGCCCAGACATTCAAGTGATTGGGACCAGCTCAGGTCACCAGGGGTTTCCCTGGTGGCTCAGACGGTGAAGAATCTTCCTGCAATGCAGGAGACCCAGGTTCCATCCCTGAGTCAGGAAGATCCCCTGAAGAAGAGGAATGACTACCCATTCCAGTATTCTTGCCTGGAGAATCCCATGGACAGAGGAGCCTGGCAGGCTACAGTCCATGGGGTTGCAAATAATCAGACACGATTGATCGACTAACACTTTCACACTTTCAGGTCATAAAATCACCCCTGAAATAATTAGTGGGAATCAAAGAATACTACTGGCCTAGTGGTCCATGGACCAGTGCCTGTTTCCACATTTTTGTTACCATCTGAAGCAAGATAACTATAGAAACTGAGAATGGCTAGAAACTTATTACAATTTGACAGAGTAATTAAATCTAATAATTAAAAAATTGAGGCATATATTTTATATGTCATTGTTTGAAAGGCATTTTTCCAGTACTTCATTTTCATTGTATTTTACACAAGTACCAGTCCTCAGTGGATGGGAGTGTGGGAGATAAAACAAACTGGTCCTTCACCAAAGATAGTTTGTGCTCTCAGGTACTGTGCACTACTGTGAAGCCTATAGCTGACAGCATTCTGGAAGCACACAGTGAAACTTTGGGGAGATCCTTCCCTCTTGCCATGAGAAAAGGCAAAAATAAATGTCCGTTATAATTGTAGGATCTTATTTGGAGAGAGGAAGGACACTCTTGTACTTACTTTAGTTCTCTTATTTTCTCATATTTTTTTTCTGACCTGTCCTAGCAACATTTACTCTGCATAAGCTTGGATATGGCCATTTTAATAGGCTAAACATCACATGGGCATTCACCTATCCTGCCCATTGGGACTTTTATTACTAGAATCAAAGCATTTGAATGGCTCTCTTTAACCATTAAGAGAAAAACAACTTTGAGCTAGACTAACACAAGGCAATTACTAAGCTGAGCCAAATTCCTCTGCCATGCTTTTGGCACTGAGGTATGGAAACTCTACAACCCTATAAGAGGTCTGAAGGGGGAAAAAAGTGTTTAAGACAAATTTCAGGGGTCTCAGGTTCTCATTAAAAATGCATTTTAGAAAATTGTTTTAAGTTAACTTGCTAGGGCAGTTGTATGGCAAGGAAACGTGTGTAGCAATTTGGCAAATTGCAGTTCTCATCTCTCCTTTAAAATAAAATGGAAACAATAAAAATACAATTAAAAATAAAATTAAAAAAGCATAATCTGAATGAGTATTTTTATTTTTTTTTCCTAATTAAAGCTTTGCAATTAAAGTTTTGCTGGAGAACAACCTGTGTTTTTAATCTCACAAAGGGCTAATACATGCACAGGATTTGAGATGTCAGCTAACACTCAGATCTGGAAGTGACCTTGGAGAACCGTCTAGTCTGGCTTTCTCATTTTAAAAATTGGAAACTGAGGCCAGAGCAGGTTTATTTCTTTTTTCCTTAATCCTTTATTTTGTGTGTGTGTGTGTGTGTTTTCTCTTGGAAGACTTCGAAACTTGGTATCTGCAGATAATTTAGACATTATAGGGCTTTTTTCTTTTCAGTATGAAGACAATGACTCTGTATACATGTGATGGATTCATTTTGATATATGGCAAAACCAATAGATATTGTAAAGTTGAAAAATTAAATTAAAAAAAAATGAAGACAAGGACTCAACAAACACCAAATTTTATCCAGTACTACCTCAAAAATCTGTAACTTTTGCCCAAGTGAACTTCACAAGCAATTAACATGCTAATGCTTCTTTGTGAAAACCAAATGGAAATACAACATATGCCTTCATGCCTTCTGTAATAAAGTAAGCTGAATGTAACTTCAACATTCCTTTATGACCCCAGCTTAGTCTAATAAACAGCAGTACTTCAAAGGAGCAGGTGTAGGTAGTATGGGACATGGACACAAATATGCATTGACTCCAGCAATGCCTCCCAAGCCTGCTATCAGTTAAAAAATCCATCACCTATATTTTAGGTGTTTACTTCTTGTTCATAAAAACACAATGACTGTTCATCAAATATACATACACAGTGCAAAAGAGAACTGCCTTTAGTAGATCACATGGCTGCCCTAAGTAGTTAATGTAGTTTGGATCACTTTTATCCCCTCAGTGTGGGTGTAGGGAGTGAGGGAGTTAGAAAAGAAATGGAATAGAACTAAGATTTGGTGGGTACTTAATTTGTTACCCAAAGTTTCATTCATTTCTTAACTATCTTGTGAGAGAATATTTATCTCACTTCACAGCTAACAAGACTGAGGCCCAGAAAGATTAAATAACTTGTCCAAGGCCATAAAAGCTAAAAAGTGATGAACTAAAGGATTTGAACCAAGCTTGCTTTGGGCCTAGGTATGCATCTTCAGTCCCCACAATGCTGTCTCAGAGGGCAGTCACTGGGTCTTGATCCCTGACTCTTCATTATCATCCAGCAACTATATTTTGCTGTATAACAAATCACCCCAAAGCTTAGTGGCTCAAAACAATGGACATTTTATCTGCTCATAATTCTGCAGTCTGGACTGGGCTTAGTTGGGTCATTCTTCTGTTGATCTTACCAATGGCTGCTCATGTGGATTATCCAGCTGGTAGGTCATCAGGGACCTGGACTTGGCTGGGATACTGGGATGACCAGGCTTCTCTCTCAGGGCCTCTCCCTCTTATGTGGCTTCTCCAATGGCCTCTCCATATAGCTCTAGCAGGTAAACAGAATTTTGTAAAGCAGATCATGGCTCTGAAGAGAACAAAACACAAACTGTTTAAGGCTTAGAACAAGAACTAACACCACATCACTTTACCACTTCCATTTAATTAAAATAAATCATAGTTGCAACTCAGATTCAAAGATAAGTATACAAAGGCAAATATTGAGAGATGTGGACCACTGGAGGTCAACAATGTAACAGTCTTCTTAAACTTTGGTCCAATCAACTCTGAAAGTTGCTGTTTCATCTATACATTATGCTTTTCTTAAATTCAGTTTTTCACTTTTTTCCTGCTAGTTTCTCCACTTCTCCCTACCATTTCTTAGCTTTTCTACATTCTAACTGGCCTTCCCTCAGTTCAGTTCAGTTCAGTTGCTCAATCGTGTCCGACTCTTTGTGACCCCATGTATCACAGCACGCCAGGCCTCCCTGTCCATCACCAACTCCCAGAGTTCACTCAGACTCACATCCATCGAGGCAGTGATGCCATCCAGCCATCTCATCCTCTGTCGTCCCCTTCTCCTCCTGCCCCCGATCCCTCTCAGCGTCAGACTCTTTTCCAATGAGTCAACTCTTCGCATGAGGTTGCCAAAGTACTGGAGTTTCAGCTTTAGCATCATTCCTTCCAAAGAAATCCCAGGGCTGATCTCCTTCAGAATAGACTGGCTGGATCTCCTTGCAGTCCAAGGGACTCTAAAGAGTCTTCTTCAACACCACAGTTCAAAAGCATCAATTCTTCTGTGCTCAGCCTTCTTCACAGTCCAACTCTCACATCCATACATGACCACTGCAAAAACCATAGCCTTGACTAGACGGACCTTTGTTGGCAAAGTAATGTCTCTGCTTTTGAATATGCTATCTAGGTTGGTCATAACTTTCCTTCCAAGGTGGAAGCGTCTTTTAATTTCATGGCTGCAGTCACCATCTGCAGTGATTCTGGAGCCCAGAAAAATAAAGTCTGACACTGTTTCCCCATCTATTTCCCATGAAGTGATGGGACCAGATGCCATGATCTTCGTTTTCTGAATGTTGAGCTTTAAGCCAACTTTTTCACTCTCCACTTTCACCTTCATCAAGAGGCTCTTGAGTTCCTCTTCACTTTCTGCCATAAGGGTGGTGTCATCTGCATATCTGAGGTTATTGATATTCCTCCTGGCAATCTTGATTCCAGCTTGTGCTTCTTCCAGCCCAGCGTTTCTCATGATGTACTCTGCATAGAAGTTAAATAAGCAGGGTGACAATATACAGCCTTGACGTACTCCTTTTCCTATTTGGAACCAGTCTGTTGTTCCATGTCCAGTTCTAACTGTTGCTTCCTGACCTGCATTCAGATTCTAAAGAGGCAGATCAGGTGGTCTGGTATTCCCATCTCTTTCAGAATTTTCCACAGTGTATTGTGATCCACACAGTCAAAGGTTTGGGCATAGTCAATAAAGGAGAAATAGATGTTTTTCTGGAAATCTCTTGCTTTTTCCATGATCCAGCAGATGTTGGCAATTTGATCTCTGGTTCCTCTACCTTTTCTAAAACCAGCTTGAACATCTGGAAGTTCACGGTTCATGTATTGCTGAAGCCTGGCTTGGAGAATTTTGAGCATTACTTTACCAGCGTGTGAGATAAGTCCAATTGTGCAGTAGTTTGAGCATTCTTTGGCATTGCCTTTCTTTGGGATTGGAATGACAACTGACCTTTTCCAGGCCTGTGGCCACTGCTGAGTTTTCCAAATTTGCTGGCATATTGAGTGCAGCACTTTCACAGCATCATCTTTCAGGATTTGAAATAGCTCAACTGGAATTCCATCACCTCCACTAGCTTTGTTTGTAGTGATGCTTTCTATGGCCCACTTGACTTCACATTCCAGGATGTCTGGCTCTAGGTCAGTGATCACACCATCGTGATTATCTGGGTCGTGAAGATCTTTTTTGTACAGTTCTTCTGTGTATGCTTGCCACCTCTTCTTAATATCTTCTGCTTCTGTTAGGGCCATACCATTTCTGTCCTTTATTGAGCCCATCTTTGCATGAAATGTTCCCTTGATATCTCTGATTTTCTTGAAGAGATCTCTAGTCTTTCCCATTCTACTGTATTCCTCTATTTCTTTGCATTAATCGCTGAGGAAGGCTTTCTTATCTCTCGTTGCTATTCTTTGGAACTCTGCATTCAGATGCTTATATCTTTCCTTTTCTTTTGCTTTTTGCTTCTCTTCTTTTCACAGCTACTTGTAAGGCCTCCCCAGACAGCCATTTTGCTTTTTTGCATTTCTTTTCCATGGGGATGGTCTTGATCCCTGTCTCCTGTACAATGTCACGAACCTCATTCCGTAGCTCATCAGGCACTCTATCTATCAGATCTAGGCCCTTAAATCTATTTCTCACTACTGTATAATCATAAGGGATTTGATTTAGGTCATACCTGAATGGTCTAGTGGTTTTCTCCACTTTCTTCAATTTCAGTCTGAATTTGGTAATAAGGAGTTCATGACCTGAGCCACAGCCAGCTCCGGGTCTTGTTTTTGTTGACTGCATAGAGTTTCTCCATCTTTGGCTGCAAAGAATATAATCAATCTGATTTTGGTGTTGATCATCTGGTGATGTCCATGTGTAGAGTCTTCTCTTGTGTTGTTGAAAGAGGGTGTTTGCTATGACCAGTGCATTTTCTTGGCAAAACTCTGTTAGTCTTTGCCCTGCTTCATTCTGTATTCCAAGGCCAAATTTGCCTATTACTCCAGGTGTTTCTTGACTTCCTATTTTGCATTCCAGTCCCCTATAATGAAAAGGACATCTTTTTTGGGTGTTAGGTCTAAAAGGTCTTGTAGGTCTTCATAGAACCATTCAACTTCAGCTTCTTCAGCATTACTGGTTGGGGCATAGACTTGGATTACTGTGATATTAAATGGTGTGCCTTGGAAACGAACAGAGATCATTCTGTCGTTTTTGAGATTGCATCCAAGTACTGCATTACGGACTCTTTTGTTGACCGTGATGGCTACTCCATTTCTTCTGAGGGATTCCTGTCCGCAGTAGTAGATATAATGGTCATCTGAGTTAAATTCACCCATTCCAGTCCATTTGAGTTCACTGATTCCTATAATGTCGACATTCACTCTTTCCATCTCTTGTTGACCACTTCCAATTTGCCTTGATTCATGGACCTGACATAAATAAAGGACACCTCCCCTTCAGATCAGTGAACTGACCAATCGTATCTTATCAACTCTCTTTCAGGACATGAGTCTTTGCAGCTAAAGTTTTCTATTGACAGAGATTTCTTTGTTTTGGTTGTTGTTGCGTTTTGCATGTTTTTCAAAGTGGGTTCAAATCTGGACGTTTAATCTAAAGAAAATAGGACATTACTGCCTCAAAAAGCAACTTAAGTGAGTACATTTAAATGTTTTGTCCTTATAAATAAAATCTAAAATCTATGATACTCTTCTTTAATTTTACCTGCAAGAAGGCCAAGGCAACAAATCAACATTTATCGTGTTTTACATGCTTTAAATTCCTTTAGCAGTCATTCACCAAGGCAGAGAAGGAAGAGAGGCCTGCAGGAATCAGATAATTTCCAGCATTACAATTCTAGTTCACAGCAGGTTGCTTCTTACATGTGGCTAAAATGAGATCAGATTAAATTTCCATTGAATCATTCAACCTGTCTGATCACTGCTTTCTGCTGTCAGGAGAATTTCGAGGGTATCAAGAATTAGCCAGGGTCAGAAGAACTTGCTTTACAGGTAACACAATCATGAAGGGGGCAAAGGAAATAAGAAAAAATATATATAAACATACAAGGTGAAAAATCTTGCTGAAGGGGCTCATGGGTTTCCATTTGAAATACTAAGGAATTAAAATGAAATTTTAAATAAAAGTTGAAATGTGAATTACACTTCAAGAGTTTCTAAATCCATTCACGGACAATATTTATCATTGTTTCTATTATTCTGCTCCTTGAAGCCAGTCATTGGATCTTTGATTGTTGGATTACATTTCCACCAGATATTTAGGTGCAAAAATGAAAGGGGATTAAATTCAATTTGGCTGTTAATTGCTCAAGTAAAAGAGGCAAATGAGATTAAAATGTCTTTGTCATTACTTTAGACTAATTTGTTGACTAAATTCTATTGTCACAAACATCGAAAGTTATTTGAAAGTGGACATAAACTCATACATAAATGAAATATACACAAACTCATTACAACCCTTATAATGATTTGCAAAAGTTTAATAAATATTCTATAAAAATTTCACAGAATCTGACTAGATTCTGATGTTCTCAGGAAGAAAAAAAAAAATGTTGTTTATCAAAGAAATGTTTGAATGAAGAACATGAATGGGACTAGCCACACTAGATTTTTAAATATATCATAAGGCTGAGCTGGAAGGAGGTTTCTGCAGTGATGCCCAGCACCACCAGCACCAGCCACCAGTGTCCACGTGGTGGGGGGAGTTCCCAAGTGTGGCTGCCACCAGTGTCTGTTTCCTGGTGAGCTGTAGTTGCCACCAACCTCCACCCCCTGGCTCTCCAGGAGACTCTCCAAGATTAGTTAGCATTTTTGGTGAGAAACCTCTTAAAAATGCTTTTGCTGTGTTCCATACATTTTGGCATCAACACACCTCATGGTCTCTGCAGGACAGGTCCTGGATCTGACCCCATCTCTTCATCACAACCTCCAGTTCTCCCCTAGGACCAGACTTCACCACTCTCAGCCTCAAGTCACTGTCATGGTCTCCCACGTGAACTCCTATCTTTGCTCTTTTGTTTATATGCTAGCTTCTGCCCTTTTATATGGAAAATAAACTCTCTATGGTGAAAAAAAATAAGGCTATGATAATTAAAATAAGACTCTACTGAAAAAAAAACAAACAAACATAAATACATACAATATACACTAGATAGTCCAGAATTGATTTTTATTTTTTCCATACAAGAATTTGCTAGGAAACAAAAGCAATATCACTAGAAAGGAAGAACTATTCATTAACTTTGTTTGGGAATAACTAGGTAAGACTTTTTTTTTTTTAATTAATTAATTAGACCCATCTTTCATAGTGTGTAACAAAATAAATCTCAGATACATTAAAAAGTTAAATTTTTTAAAACATCCTTTTTCAAGTGCCCACTCAAACAAGGTTTTTAGATCTCTGAATTTAAAACCAGGGATGACTTCTTAAGTTTAAAATCCATTTAAGAAATCATTAAAGACAACTGCTCAGATTACATAAAATTTAAAACTTCTATTTGTAAAAATGAGTGTAGCATAACCAATTTCTTTTAAAGAACAAGAGACTGAAAAGTGCATTGTTTCTAGTATGGCAAAAGCAAACATTTTCACATCTATTATTTGTTAATGAACTTTTATCTATCTGTGGCCTTTGTTCATGGACACAGAATTAAGCTTCCTAAAAATCCATTTCCTTATGACATTTCCTTGTTGCAGGAGTATAGCAATTCTTTTGTTTACCATTGTCAGTCATTTCAGTACAACCTTCATGTACTCCCCATATTCATAGACCATCTATACCCAATATTTAATAATTTTCTTTAAATCAACTCTGTTTCACTTAAATAAATTTACCTTTGTTCTAACCAATAATTTCTATGAAATCAGAAGCTTTCTGTAAAAGAGATTTAAATGTATAATACAAATTTAAAAACACAAATCTGTCGACCACTGAAGATTATCTATACTGACTGTGATGGTTAATTTTAATATGTCAACTTGGCTGGGGTATGGTATCCCACTGTTTGGGCAAATATCAGTTTACAGTTATGGTGGCTTTTAAAGATGTGATTAACATTTAAATCACTATACTTTGAGTAAAGCTGATAACTTTCCATAATGTATGTGGGCCACATCCAGTCAATTGAAAGACTTGAGAGAAGACTGAGGTCATCCAAAGAAGGAATTTGGCCTTCAGACTGCCTTCAGATTCAAGATCTCAACATCAGTTCCTGCTGGAATTTCCAGGCTGCTAGCCTGCTCTGCAATTTTTGAACTTGACAGCTTCCACAAATCGCAAGAGCTAATTCTTTAAAATAAATCTTCACTCGTGTGTGTGTGTGTGTGTGTGTATACTCTATCCTATTGATTTTGTTTCTCTGGAGAACATTGACTGTCCTTTGGGAACACTGCTTTTACAAATCACATTCAAACATCTTGGGCTGGATGCCAATGTCCACCTAAATCTGGATCCTCTTTCCTGTTCCAACTTCATTTCATGTGACTTTCCAATGCACACACTGCTTAACTCCATCTGGTGACTCATATCTTTTTGTTCTGCACTCTGCTGAGAATGCCTTGGTTTGCCAGGCCTCCTCAGTTACTAACTTCAAGACCAGGATCAATTACCACATGAGGAGCTAAGGAAGAAATAAGAGTCTCACATTTCAGTTCAGTTCAGTTCAGTTCAGTCACTCAATCATGTCTGACTCTTTGCAACCCCATGGACTGGAGCACTCCAGGCCTCCCTGTCCATCACCAACTCCCGGAGTTTACTCAAACTCATGTCCATTGAGTTGGTGATGCCATCCAACCATCTCATCCTCTGTTGTCCCCTTCTCCTCCTGCCTTCAATCTTTCCCAGCATCAAGGTCTTTTCCAATGAGTCAGTTCTTCACACCAGGTGGCCAAAGTTTTGGAGTTTCAGCTTCAGCATCAGTCCTTCCAATGAATATTCAGGACTGATTTCCTTTAGGATGCACTGGTTGGATCCAATCAGATCCAACCAGTCTCACATTTAGACATATATAAAAACAGCTTTGGAAAGCAAGGTTCCATTCCATATTCCAATTCTGACTAGTTGGTGGTGCCTTCTTGGACCATATTAAGATGAATTCTGAGGCTCTCTGAAAGAGCACAATGATCTATTAGTGATGTCTTACAGCAGAAGGGTGAGAAGAGGCAGAGTGGTAATAGACTTAGTACATATTTGCTCTCTGGCTTGATTATTAAGGAAAGTAGCCAAAAATATTTTCCTGAGTCTTTTCCAATGTCTTATTCAAACAAGATCAGATCTGTGAACTTTTTTAAAAAACTAATTTACATTCTAATCATTTTCCCAATTTACATATATAGGGAAGTCAACTAAGAGCATTCAAACAAAGGTAAAAGAGAACAGAGAGCAAGCTACATTTACTTCCCTCAAGCCTGCTTTTTCACATAATACCAAATGTTGAAACAGAATCTACCTGGTGGGATGAGTGAGTGGGCAATACAAATATCCCCAGCATGCCCTCTTAGCTATTTCATGGCTAAGACACCTAGCACCTGACACTAAGACATCCTTATAAGTACTTGGGGAAATCACTAGGAATGGAAATTCTCCTGGGGCAGAAAAGTTGCATTGATCCTTCCCTGCCTTCCCATCTCTGGATTGCTAGAATAAGAAAAGTAGCAACTCTTTACAGGTCATCAAGATCAGAGTTCCAAATTCCAAATAGGAAAAGGAGTACGTCAAGGCTGTGTATTGTCACCCTGCTTATTTAACTTATATGCAGAGTACATCATGAGAAACGCTGGGCTGGAAGAAGTACAAGCTGGAATCAAGATTGCTGGGAGAAATATCAATAACCTAGGATATGCAGATGACACCACCCATATGGCAGAAAGCAAAGAAGAAAAAGTTGGCTTAAAGCTCAACATTCAGAAAACTAAGAGCATGGCATCCAGTCCCATCACTTCACAGCAAATAGATCGGGAAACAGTGGAAACAGTGGCAGACTTTATTTTGGGACGCTCCAAAATCACTGCAGATGGTGACTGCAGCCATGAAATTAAAAGATGTTTTCTCCTTGGAAGAAAAGCTATGACCAACCTAGACAGCATCTTAAAAAGCAGAGACGTTATTTTGCCAACAAAGGTCCATCTAGTCAAGGCTATGGTTTTTCCAGGAGTCATGTATGGATGTGATAGTTGGACTATAAAGAAAGCTGAGCATCAAAGAATTGATGCTTTTGAACTGCGGTGTTGGAGAAGACTCTTGATAGTCCCTTGGACTGCAAGGAGATCCAAACAGTCCATCCTAAAAGAAATCAGTCGTGAATATTCATTGGAAGGACTGATGCTGAAGCTGAAACTCTAATACTTTGGCCACCTGATGCAAAGAACTGACTCATTTGCAAAGACCCTGATGCTGGGAAAGATAGAGGGTGGGAGGAGAAGGGGACAACAGAGGATGAGATGGTTGGATGGCATCACCAACTCGATGGACATGAGTTTGAGTAAACTCCAGGAGTTGATAATGGACAGGGAGGCCTGGAGTGCTCCAGTCCATGGGATCGCAAAGAGTCAGACACTACTGAGCGACTGAACTGAACTAAATTGAAGATCAGAGTTTGCCTGATTGATGCAGGTTTCCTAAAAATAAACCCCAAATTGTCTTGATAGGAAATCTCCCTATAATGGTTCTTTCCCATAGTCTTTAAGATTGGGAGTTGAAGGGGAACATGAGTATTTATACAGATGGATTCAGTTACTTTCATTTATCCTGAACTTGAGCACTTCTTTCCAATACAATAGTGTGACATACACTGAAGAGACAAAGAGAAATCATATTTGGTCTGAGCTTTCAAGGAACTTGTAGCTTAAGTGATCGTCAAAAGATCTAAAGAAACATATCTTAGACCAGGGTTGGCAAACTTTTTTTAATGAAAGCCCAGAGAATGAATATTTTCAGCTCTGTGGGCCATATATTCTCGCAACTACTCAGCTCTGCTGTTGCAACACAAAAGCAGCAAGACAGTACTTAAACAGACGGGTGTGACTATGTTCCAATAAAAATTTATTTACAAAAAAAGGGGGGAGGGGGAGCTATTGGTCAGGTTTGTCCTACACTTTGCTGCTCCCTGACTTAGACTCTTTTAGAAAGATTAGGACCTGAGATGAGCATCTCTCAGAAGAAGAATTTTAAAAAGAAAAAAAAAAGGTTTGGTCTTTATTTATAATTAGTGTGATTGCTTCAACAATCAGAATCTTATTCCTTGGTGATGATTTTTTTTTAATTAAAACTACCAGTAAGATCTAGGCATCTCTTATGAATATGTTACAGAATAAAGCAGTTATATTGAATAACAGAATAACTTTATTCATTTAAAAATATTTTTAATATAAGATTTTCCATAGTTCATAATTCATTCAGTAAAGAACAATTCCTAAATAAGAAAGTGATGTTGTAGAAAACTACCAGGCAGAGTGGAGAAAGCCCTAGAGGGAAATAAGAAGTCTTATAGAATGTGTTCAATGGAAATGTATCCCTGTCATGCACAGAGTTCTTAATTTTTCAAATCATCATGAAATATTCTGGAAAAACCACCCTCACCCCATAATCTCAAAAAAGGCTCTCATTCTCATTCATGTCCCCTCCAGCAACTAGAAATGTATTGAGCAGTGGGGCAAATAAAGAAGTCTGGAAAATTTGATGAAAGATCAGAAAGCACTATTTTACTATCGGGGCCACTGATGTTCTAAAGAAATTCTAATCTTACGAAAAGAACTTGTTTCTGAAGAATAGATTTGATAAGCCCATTGAAACACAAAGGCTTTGGCAGATAGTGCCACTGGCTCAGCTTGTGTGTCAGAGCAACTTATCCCCCAAAGTTCATTGTACTGTCCCTCGTGACACTATTAAACTTCAGTGTCCCAGAGGTTATGAGGAAAAGGATTCTCTGTTTAATTGTGAAATCAAAGGTCACATAGACTCAGCTACAGTGAGTAGCACAATCATTGCCATCATTTACAAAACAATTTCTGGAGGTGACAATGGAAGCAAAACTGAGGGACTAGCCATCTGGTAAACATCACTTCTACATGACCAGTGCCCCTGCTTTATCCCCAGTAGATATAGTTCCTTTATATTTGAATCCCCAAATAGAGGAAAACAACAGAATGGGAAAGACTAGAGATCTCTTCAAGAAAATCAGAGATATCAAGGGAACATTTCATGCAAAGATGGGCTCGATAAAGGACAGAAATGGTATGGACCTAACAGAAGCAGAAGATATTAAGAAGAGGTGGCAAGAATACACAGAAGAACTGCACAAAAAAGATCTTCGGGACCCAGATAATCATGATGGTGTGATCACTGACCTAGAGCCAGACATCCTGGAATGTGAAGTCAAGTGGGCCTTAGAAAGCATCACTACAAACAAAGCTAGTGGAGGTGATGGAATTCCAGTTGAGCTATTTCAAATCCTGAAAGATGATGCTATGAAAGTACTGCACTCAATATGCCAGCAAATTTGGAAAACTCAGCAGTGGCCACAGGCCTGGAAAAGGTCAGTTGTCATTCCAATCCCAAAGAAAGGCAATGCCAAAGAATGCTCAAACTACCGCACAATTGGACTTATCTCACACGCTGGTAAAGTAATGCTCAAAATTCTCCAAGCCAGGCTTCAGCAATACATGAACCGTGAACCTCCAGATGTTCAAGCTGGTTTTAGAAAAGGTAGAGGAACCAGAGATCAAATTGCCAACATCCGCTGGATCATGGAAAAAGCAAGAGAGTTCCAGAAAAACATCTATTTCTGCTTAATTGACTATGCCAAAGCCTTTGACTCTGTGGATCACAAGAAACTGTGGAAAATTCTGAAAGAGATGGGAATACCAGACCACCTGATCTGCCTCTTGAGAAATCTGTATGCAGGTCAGGAAGCAACAGTTAGAACTGGACATGGAACAACAGACTGGTTCCAAATAGGAAAAGAAGTACGTCAAGGCTGTATATTGTCACCCTGCTTATTTAACTTCTATGCAGAGTACATTATGAGAAGCGCTGGGCTGGAAGGAGCACAAGCTGGAATCAAGATTGCCAGGAGGAATATCAATAACCTCAGATATGCAGATGACACCACCCTTAAGGCAGAAAGTGAAGAGGAACTCAAGAGCCTCTTGATGAAAGTGAAAGTGGAGAGTGAAAAAGTTGGCTTAAAGCTCAACATTCAGAAAACAAAGATCATGGCATCCGGTCCCATCACTTCATGGGAAATAGATGGGGAAACAGTGGAAACAGTGTCAGACTTTATTTTTCTGGGCTCCAAAATCACTGCAGATGGTGACTGCAGCCATGAAATTAAAAGACGCTTCCACCTTGGAAGGAAAGTTATGACCAACCTAGATAGCATATTCCAAAGCAGAGACATTACTTTGCCAACAAAGGTTCGTCTATAGTTAAGGCTATGGTTTTTCCAGTGGTCATGTATGGATGTGAGAGTTGGACTGTGAAGAAGGCTGAGCGCAGAAGAATTGATGCTTTTGAACTGTGGTGTTGGAGAAGACTCTTGAGAGTCCCTTGGACTGCAAGGAGATCCAACCAGTCCATTTGAAGGAGATCAGCCCTGGGATTTCTTTGGAAGGAATGATGCTAAAGCTGAAACTCCAGTACTTTGGCCACCTCATGTGAAGAGTTGACTCATTGGAAAAGACTCTGATGCTGGGAGGGATCAGGGGCAGGAGGAGAAGGGGACTACAGAGGATGAAATGGCTGGATGGCATCACTGACTCAATGGACGTGAGTCTGGGTGAACTCCAGGAGTTGGTGATGGACAGGGAGGCCTGGCGTGCTGCAATTCATGGGGTTGCAAAGAGTTGGACACGACTGAGCGACTGAATTGAACTGAACTGAGATAACTCAAAGACAGAAGTTGGTGAATGTTGGTATATATCTTACCCCCAATTAGGTATTTACACTTTCAAAGAGGACTCTTAAAGACCCCAAAGTCTTTATGATTCTGTAATAGTAAAACTTCAAGTATCATGAGTGATAAATAACCTTATTGGAAATGGGAAGAACCCTATTAGTTTCCTAAACATTTAAGAAACAGTCTTTGTTGGTTAAGATAGTAGTGGATAACCAGCTGTCCATTCACCATAACAAACATGTTTTTCACAGTTTTAATACAAATTGTAATGTTGTGATAAGTTATCCAATGGATTTGGTTAAATAAGTTTCTTTCTAAGTGTGTTTACATAAAGCCTCACTCTCAAGAATCTGAAATATAACAAGAAACACACATCCTTTGGTCACCCACTCTATTTATTGTATACTGCTAGATTCTGAGAACTCGGAAGAAATACAAGACATCCTTCCTGTCTTGAAGAAGTCTGCATAATCAAAATAAACAGTAAATCAAGTCATCATTTGGCTAGATAAATCTCCACAAAAATGCAATAGCACACCAAAATCACTGGTTTTTTTTTTATTATTATTGATTTCCCAATGCATTTAAAGACAAAACTTTTAACAGGCCCATGAAAACCCATACGCTCCAGGTAGACAAGCCTTTTCTCTGGCCTTACGTCCACTTTCTCTCTCTGCTCCAGATATACCATCCATCTTTCAGCCTCTCAGTCTTACCATTCTCCCTCCTACCCTGGATCCTTTGAATAGGCTTTTTCCTGAGCCTGGAAGACTCTTCATTCTGCTTTCTCCCTAAATAATTCTTCTCACTGTGAGCACTCGGATCAATTGTTACCTCTCAACCTCCATTATTATATGCTTTCATTGCCTCCACATGCTTATCCCTATATTTTTATTTATTGTAGCAAACTTTTATTCATTTTGCAATTATTTTACTAATATATTTGGCTTCCCTGGTGGCTCAGATGGTAAAGAATCTGCCTGCAATGTGGGAGTCATGGGTTCAATCCCTGGGTTGGGAAGATGCCCTGGTGAAGGGAACATCTACCCACTCTAGTATTCTGGCCCAGAGAATTCCATGGACATAGGAGCCTGGTGGACTACAGTCCATGGGGTCACAAAAAGTTGGACACGACTGAGTGACTTTCACTTCACTTCACCCAAAACTCCATGAAGGCAAGGATCATATCTGGTTTTTGTTTATCACTGAATCACTAATGCTTAGCATATGATAGTGGTTCAACAGATAGTTGTTGGAATAAATGGATGAGTGAATGAATATATGAACTTCTATAAAAAATGTATTTATAAGCTATTTTATAATAATCATTTCATATACAGTTATTAAAAGTCTAGAGTTCACTCAACAAGTATTTATATAAATCCTATTATGTACCTGGCACTCTGCTAAGTACTGTTATACAAAGATGAAAACATTGTTCCTATCCATGCTGCCTACTGAAACAGACAGTGAACAAATAATTACAACGTAACATGAATTATGGGTAAGAGAAATCCAAAGTGTGGTGAAAACACAGAGGCGAGAATTAACTCTGTCTGTAGAAGCTGCAAAAGACTTCTAAGGAATTGATATTTGAGTTCTTGAAGAAGAAACAAAAGTTCAATGGGCAAAATAATGAGAGAAGCCATTCTATGGAGAAAATGGAGTAGGAAAAAAAGTCAAAAGGTTTGAAGAGCTCGAGATAGATATGGAAGAACAAATAGTTTGGTACCGTTGTGACTAAAGTATACGGAAAGGGAATGACTTGAAACGGGATGGAAATAGTAGGCTGACCTGAAGCAAAGAGGACGTGCTAAATCTTTAGGTCAAGCCACTCATGTGGGATGGGACTGAAAGGCAGTCAGTGGGAGGTAGAACTAAGAAAGAAAGAAATACCACCATGGGAATGAGGAGGGATATTTGAAAATCAGGGACTCCCTGTCTCTGATCACTTTTTCAAAATCCTACTTCATAGGACAATGTTTCCCACACTCCCCTAATGGCAACATTGCGTGGCTGTTAAAATACATATTCCAGGGACATATCCTAACACCTTTGAATCAGCATCCCCAAAGGATAAACCATTGTTTATCTGAATGTTTAACCAACACTCTAGGTAACTTATATTACAGGGAAAACTTGAGAAACATCTTCAAAAGGAACTCCTATTCCACCTTCAGTGAGGCTCAGCATCCTTTTCCGTAGAACTGTCCACTGGTCTATCAAGAACGTGGCAGTCCAAGAAAACATTAACTTCAATTAGCAGTTAACATAATGACTCTTGTTTCCAATAAAGCAATAAAATATGACTGTGCTCGCATAGAAAAAATACAAGTGTAGTCAACATATCACAGGAAGAATTGTACAAGCTACTGGAAGAAAATTTCAACTAATTATGTTCAAAAGATGAACCAGACTCTCTGCAGAAGGAAGAAAGCCCATGAACTTCTTCCATTAGTGCAGTGGCTGATTTCTTGGGTCTTCAAATCCATTTGTTTCTCCCCAGGTGACTAACTATCAATTAAATCAACCATTGAGTTCCCATGAGCTATGTGGCTAGCTATAGAACAACTGAAATGCTTTCAATGCTCAATTGTTGAGCTTGTCACTGACAGAGAACGGAGCCCAGTATGAGTTTATCACACCCCCACCCATACTGGAAAACAAAAATAAAAACCTCTTTCTATGCTATTGAGGTATTGGCATTGAGAATACCAATATTATCAATGATTATTGAGAATCATTATATCATAATGATTAGTTATATTATATTATATTCATTTGAATTGGAATAGAAACCCTTCATTTAGTTCACAGACTTCCTATGACCAGCTGGGTCATTGCTTGACTACCCACAACTGCAAATGCACATGGAAACTTTGGTGTTGTAAGCCTGAACCACTTCTAACGGAAAATTTTGCCTTTTGTGGGGATCCAGCTGGGTAACTGCCTCCAACCTTGGAACCCACTGAAAAGCAATAGAGTGGATTCTCAGGTTGTTTATACAATCTCCTTCATGGCTTTTGCTAAATAGTTTCATATCTCTATGCCTGTTTCCTCACCTGCAATTAACCACAAATGCTGGCATTTTAACCTGTATCATATAATACTGTAAAAGTAAAATATTTTTAAGAGTTTGCTTGCTGCTGCTGCTAAGTCGCTTCAGTCATGTCCAACTCTGTGTGACCCCATAGACAGCAGCCCACCAGGCTCCCCCATCCCTGGGATTCTCCAGGCAAGAACACTGCAGTGGGTTGCCATTTCCTTCTCCAATGCATGAAAGTGAAAAGTGAAAGTGAAGTCGCTCAGTCGTGTCCAACTCATAGCAACCCCATGGACTGCAGCCTACCAGGCTCCTCCGTCCATGGGATTTTCCAGGCAAGAGTACTGGAGTGGGTTGCCATTGCCTTCTCCGAAGAGTTTGCTTGACAGCATATCAAAACTGGGGCTTCCCTGATGGTTCATTGGTAGAGAATCTGCCTGCCAATGCAGAATATGTGGGTTCAATCCCTGGCCTGGCCCAGGATGATCTGCTGGAGAAGGAAATGGCAACCCACTCCAATATTCCTGCCTAGGAAATTCCATGGCCAGAGAAGCCTGGTGGGGCTACAATCATTGGGTCACAAAGAGTTGGATATACAACTTAGTAACTAAACAATAACAAGTCATAGAATGAAACTTTTAATATTTTTCATGGAAGAGGGGGCCCAGGAGAGGTTAAAATGCTTAAGGCAAACCAAAGTCATAATGCAGCCTTATGTACAAATATTCATGCTCATTTCTCTGGCTGAAATTTCCTCCCTTTTCCATCATCTGTCTCGCCCTTCAGGCCTCAATTTATGAATCATTGCCTTGGGGAAATTTTCCTTAAGGAAATTTTCTCCTCCACCTCTCATCTACTCCATCCCCCTCCCCCCCACACACACGCACATGTACATACTAACACCTAGCTTGGTTTATGTGCTCTTATGTACATAGCTCCATTACTCCATCTCCACGATGACCCTCTTCTATGGAGTCACTCAGAGACTAAATATCAGGTATCTTGTGATGCAGATGCTATTGAGTTCCACCCAGTCCTCGGATATGATGAGTGCATGGCTCACACACCACGTCTCCCAGAGGAACTGTCCTTGCCTGACAGGAGGTGCTTGTGAGCTCACGTTGGCCTCTACCTATCCCCACCTCCAAGGGTGGTCCTAACCAACAAGCCACTGCTAGCACCCTGGCCCTATTCTCTTTCCCAACTACCTTTACAGCATTCCCTATAAAGGACTAAATCACTTGCTAAGAATACCCAAATCAATCTCTGCTTCTAGAGAGCATGACCTAAGACACTTTGAATTGCCTTGACTAGCATTAACAAACTGGCAAAAATTGCCTAATAAGTGAACAAATGAGTGGACAAATTAAGGAGTAAAAGTTAGAGATACAAGGAAGTAAGTGTCAAAGACCTACCCAGGCCTTTACAAGGGCTGAACAGATCATAAAAGAAGTTCGGTCCTTGTTAAACTAACACAGGGAGAAAAGACAGAGAAGGAGTCTCCAGAAAAATAACATAAGACTCTTCTCCAGACTGGGAAAGAATCTAACAATCAGACCTGAAGAACAATGTCTGCTGTGTGCTCAATAGGTCACTTTCACATATACCAACAGACTAAGATGATATCAAGCCATCAAAACTGATGGAGGTTTCCTGGGACTTCCCTGGTGGTCCAGGGACTAAGACTCCATGGTCCCAATGCAGGGAGCTGAGGTTCAATCCCTTGTTAGGGAAGTAAGGTTCCACATGCTGCAACTAAAGATCCTGTGTGCAGCAACCAAGACGTGGTGCAGTCAGGCAAACACTTTAAAAATATATGTTTAAAAAAAAACTGATGGAGATTTCCATATATTCTCCCAGACCTGACTGGCTCCAGAGCTGGGGACAAGATGAGTTTGCAAGTGTGGATTATGAGGTTAGTTCCAGTGAATTTTTGTGAACTACAGTCTGTTAATGAAAGGCTATCTTTTTTTTTTATTTTATTATACTAGTAGAGATAATATATATTTTGTCAGTGGTAAGATAACCTATTCTAAAACTATTGGAACTCTGTTATTAATTTTTTTAATATATTATTACTAATAAGCACCCATGAAGATACTTTCACAGGTAGAGAAGGTGACAGTCCTAAATGTTGTGGAAAGGCTGCCTTTAAACACCTGATACCTTGTGATAGTACCCTGGGGATCCTAAAAGTGTGGTCCTCTGGAGCCAGTGTCTGTCAAGCTGGAAAAATTAGAAAAGATTTCATGGCATGGAGTTTCTATCATAGATATGGTTCTTTGTAATTTAAGCAGATCCTCTCAACCTTTGCTGCAGTTTGGAGCTGAGCAGATGGCAGGAGAAGGCTTAACTAAGTGGTGAAGTTTCAGCTGCAAAAGGCAATTCCTAGAATGACAATTCAGAAATTCATTTCCCCCAACACTTATCATATTGGCAGAGGGTTTGTGAATCTTTTTAGGAAAATGAGAAGGAAGCAGTGCATCAGAATAAGGCATCCTATGTTTAGTTAGGTTATATGGAAGCAAACACTACTGAATCCAATTCTCCCTTTGTGTTTGCTATTCCCAAGGCAGAGGACCAGACTTGTTTGTAAATTAAATAATACCAAAAAAGTAAAGCTTAGGGTCTGCAGTAAAACAGATCTCCGGCACACAAAGCAACTGATAAATGCACTTTAAGTTGCTCCAATCCTGACTGCCTACAGACCCCTGTAGTTTCTAGCTATATCTTATAAAGAAACATGGAGGTTGTGAAAAGAGCATAATCTGGACTCAAACCCTGCCTCTGATACTAAATAGCTATATGATCTTGAACAAATTACTTTTTTGTTCTGAGGCTGTTTCCACAAATGTAACATGGGAGTGGAGGTGGGGGAGGGGATAAAGACAATCTCAAAGGATTATTATTGTAAGAATTCAGTGTGATAATGTTTATGAAAGTAACTGACAAACAGTAGTGTGAAACTCACATCAGTTTTTCTTCATTTCTATTCTGCCTACGTGGCAGAAGTTTATGTCAAAATAGCTGGATCTTTCAAACCATTCCAGTGCTGGCTCATCTATAATTTTCCCTTTATCTTCAAGCAACTGCGATATTAAAGTTTGTTTTCCTTGCAATTCCATAGCCCTTATTCTATGTGAATGAAGCAATGAGGTCCGGCTTTTGTGATTTTAGTTTTGATCCTTTGCAATGTGCATGTATGAAAAACTAGAAGTCTATTCAAAAGCTCTAAGTGTATATTGTCTTTTAATGAGGACTGTTTGTTTTAATTCAGTTTAAATTACTCAAATGCAACAAAAATGTAATCAATTGAAGTTATTTCTGCAGCAAATAATAGAAACATTATTCAAATGTCTTTAAAAATTCGGGGAATTGGGCTTGCCTGGTAGTCCAGTGGTTAAGAATCCTCCTGTCAATGCAGGGGACACAGGTTCAATCCCTGATCTGGGAAGATCACACATGCCGCAGAGCAATTAAGCCCATGGGCCACAACCACTGAGTCTGTGTGCCCTAGATTCTGTGCTCTGCAATAAGAGAAACCACTTGTTGTGAAGCCTATGAACCACAACAGAGAGTAGCCCCCACTCACCGCAACTAGAAAAAGCCTGCTTATGGCAACAAAGACCCAACACAACCCCTGCCACCCCACAGAAAAAATTCAGGGAATTTACTAGCTTCTCTAACTAAAAAGCCCATAGGACTTTCCATGAGGTGGTCCCAGGCATGGTTCAGCCTAGGCTCTCACACAATTTTTCTGCAGGTCTCTCAGTTCTGTCTGCCTTCAAATGTTGGCTTTGTTCGTGGGCTGGCCTCATGAAATGACCACCAGCAGCACTCATGGTGGTTCCACAGTCACATTCAAGGGTAGAACAAAGGCCACAGCCAGTTTTTGGAAACATCATCATACAAAAGTCCCAGGCTTCACTCTTATTGGACTACTCAGATGCAATCTTTATAGGATGGGAAATAAATACTATGCTCTGATTGGCTTAAACCTGCATCAATCACTGCAACAAGGATATAGGATCTGAGAGACTCAGATCAATCAGGGCCCTCCTCTGACTCTGAAGATAAGGTTCATTCATCCCTCCTAAACATCATGGTTGGCACTCAAGGAAGCTTAAATGGATGTCAGAGAAACAAATTCAATGTCCACTACTATTAAAAAGTAAATTTAGCAATTTAGCACAGTGCTCCTGAATATCTATTTTTTACTTTTTGAAGTTATCGCTTCTTTCACTACATTGAATTCTTTCCAAATAAAATATCATAATTTAGCATCCAAGGGCAATGTTAGACTCAGAGTCAACCAAAGAAAGGCAAGACATCAGCAGTAATTTTAGGGCATCAAGGTGAGGGGTCTTGTTTCTTGGTTTTCTTCTCTCTCCACTTCTATTTTTTCACTAATTTTTTCTCACTTTCTTCCATCCATATCCTCTTTTTCTTTTCTTAATATGCCTTTTAATGCATGCAAACATAATAGGATGTGAGATTAGACATTTCCTGATGTCTAACCAGGAAATTTCAGCTACCACCTCAAAGCTATTGAAACATCCTTCTAGCGACATATCCTCTCAGAAATTGTCAAAGAGGGGGCCAGACTAACCCACTGCTCACCTCCCCAGAAGCTTATGAAAAATAAAACTAGAGATTCATCACAAAGGAAGTTTGTCAAAGGTGAATTTATATAGAGAGGTGAGAAAGGGATGTTTTTACCCAGCCTGGAGCCAACTGCGGAATCTTTCAAATGAATTACTCAGAGAAGCCAGAGCCTGTCAGATAAGGGAGGCTGATAGCTTACTCATAGGCTGGATATTTAAGAAAATGCAGGGGAATTCATTGGTGCTCTCGTGGTTAAGACATTCACTGCCAGGGCCCAGATTAGATCCCTGGTTGAGGAACTAAGATTCCACATGGCACAGCCAAATAAAAAGAAATCCATAATATTAGAGTTTGGTGGGATGGGAAGGAAAGGAAAGAGTGAAAGAACAGATAATGTCCATCTTTCACACTGCCAAACCCCAGGCTTTGAGTCACATCTTAGCTGAGGAGAGAGCAGAGGACTTGGGCGGGACTTTTAAACTGTATGCAAGATGAGTTGTGTGGATTTTTTTTAGGTTCAACTAGGTTCTCTAATATTTGAAAATATGGCTCTTCAATAATAGTCATGGAGAAGGCAATGGCAACCCACTCCAGTAATTTTGCCTGGAAAATCGCATGGGCGGAGGAGCCTAGAAGGCTGCAGTCCATGGGGTCGCTAAGAGTCGGACATGACTGAGCGACTTCACTTTCACTTTTCACTTTCATGCATTGGAGAAGGAAATAGCAACCCACTCCAGTGTTCTTGTCTGGAGAATCCCAGGGACGGGGGAGCCTGGTGGGCTGCCGTCTGTGGGGTCGCACAGAGTTGGACATGACTGAAACGGCTTAGCAGCAGCAGCAATAATACTCAAACGTGATTCTGGCTGAGCGGTTTTCAAGAGGTGAGGAATAAAGAGTCCTGAAGCATGTTGTTAATTGTGAGAATCTTTAAAATAATTTTTACATTATATTTTAATGTAAAGGAAAAAAGCTGTTTCCTAAATTCAGTTTTTGTAATAAATTTACTATATGAATGCAAATTACCATATATACATCTTCAATATACTTTCTCTGAATATACCTAAGGAATGCATTATTGGGGTCCTGCAGGAAATGCAAAATATTCATATGAGCAATTGAGGAGTTTACAAAGATGTGAGGTGGGGGGCAGGGGGTGGGGATGCTAAGGTCAGCACACTGATCAAGGATGGTGAGGCACCAGAGGGAGCCTTAGCATCCCCAGGCCTGCAGAGAGAAGGAGAAGGAGTGATAACCCAAGCCCAGGGAGGGATGGAGCTTCTCTCTGATGTGTCAGTGCCTTGGACTGCAACAGGCAAGGAAGCCCAGTCAGTGCTGGGCACAGAGCAGAATGGAGACCAGGGAAGAGCTCACCGGGACTGGCAAATAATCAGCACATATATTTCAATTTCTAAATTCTGACAAATATCATTGTAATTAATACAGAATACTCAAAGTACTCAAAAGTAATGATAAAGTTTCCCATTGAGTCTTGTGGCAAAAACAGAATTACATTCCTCAAGGAGAAAAAATTAACCCCAGGCCAATGAAATCAACCTTAAAGTTATAGAAATCTTACTTAAACACAAATGTTGTTCACCTAAAATTCACCTAAACACGTAAATAACCAAAAAAGTTAATCACCAAAACAATTCTGGAAACTAAAATGCTGAAAATGAAAACCAAAGAAAGAGTGACCCCACGTAAGGTCATACACAAAGAAAGGCCACAAGCCAAAGGCCCACTTCAGCATGCTGACCTGGCAACATAGACATTTAAAGTACCATCTCTCTTAACAGCTTTGCTCAGACAGGCCCTCCATGGTATATTTTCCAACATCTGAAGTCTAAAATTATGATAAAATCATTCCTAGGAATACAAAGAATCATTTTTTCCCTTTGCACCATTTTTCCATTACTCTCTACATTCTTATCTTTGTGAACTTAAAGTAGAACACCTAATTTTTTCCACATCTTTGTTTTTGTCCCTAATGAAATAGCGACACAAGATTTGTTGTACTCATTCTTTCCCTTCCAGTTAGTTCCCACATTCCAGCCATGCAACATTCAGCCTTTCTCTTTCTAAACTCAATTAAGTGCTGAGTTGTGTGTTCTTTCATTGCTCTGCAAAAGTCTCCTCTCTGTCCTCACCACACGCACACACACATACACCACACATCCTACACACACACCCTGTTACCACTTGATCAACCAAAGAAATGCTTCAAGGTTCAGTTTAAATGTTATCTCTTCTCTCAACCCCCCACTAATCTGGCCCCATACCACACCCCTAAGCCCAATAGGATCAATACAGTTAAACATCTCCTGTCTGCTCACCTCATACTCAGTCCCTTTAGAATGGTCTTTATCACCTATATCACAGATAGTTCTTTCTATGACCATCTTCCCATTAGACTATCAGATCTGGGAGACAGAAAACATGCCGTTTATATCTCCAGTGGCAGAGGGAGAAGGTTTATACTTTAAGAAAGAAAGAAAAAAATATCTGAAAAGGGTGTCAAGGTCTCTTTAATGTTTTGTAAGCAACAGAAGTAACTTCTGTGCACTCCCCTCTGCTCTGCTGGCACATTAGGGACAGGGCTACAAGGAGATAGACGGCAGACATGTGAGCTTGCACTTGGACACTGGCTTCCCCTTTGACCAGAAATCAGGTCAAGGCCACTTCAAAATTCCTCTAGCACAGAGACAAGAACAACATGTAATAAATTAAAACCATCTTTTGCTACTTAATTCTTAGCCATGGTCTACATGTCAAGTTGCCTTAAAATGAGAGGTGACTGTTCATTAATATCGTCTTGTTTATTAATGAGCAATGAGTGGCTGTATATACAAAATGGGTTGTTGCTACAACACATTGACACAGTTATAAATAAAGCAAACTGCAAAGAGATTAGCTGTGGAAGATCCGAGATTTTATTTGTTTTCATGAGGACTCTCCCAGTCACTTCACGCTTATGGCAAAGTCATGACTGCACCCTAAGGTCTATTTAGCCTAGACTAAGCGGCTGTCACCAGCCCCATTAATGCTGCAAGCAAGCTCAGTGGAGCTGCTTACAGACCAGGGAGGAGAATGATGTCATTTCACTTTTAATAGATACCATTTTGAAGTCTTTGCATTTCCTTTGCAGTCAGTAAAGACAGACTCCAAGTGCAGGAAGAGAAGTTTCTGACTATAAACTTTCAAGACTTTCCTTCCTACCCACCCCTCCCTTTGAGTCATGTTGACTATGCTCGTTAGATGAGTTACTCAGGTACAGTAAGTTCCTATTAGTTGCAACCCATTGTTCTCTAAAACTGCTCTGTAAACTATAAAGGGCTTTAAAAATTGACTTGTTTTCCTGCCTGAGCTGAGGACAACACCTCCTCCAGCTTCACTTATCAGCACACCAATCACAGCTCTCCACCAATGAGGACAGACTTTATCTGATTTCTAAAGCAACTGATTCAAGTGGAAAGAACCCTTACTTAGAGAACTAAGGGCCTAGGTTCAAATTCTGGCCACATTACCAGGGCTGGGACTAAGGCAAGTTAAGCAAGGGGCCCAAGGAGCAAAATTTAAGGCAGCACTCAGTCTCAGATCTCCCTCATCTTGTCCCATCCAATACAACCTCTGAATTTTTTTTAATGAAGGGCAAATTCATATAACACAAAATCAACCATTTGGAACCGTACAATTCTGTCGCCTTTAGTATAGTCACAATGTTATGCAATCACCACCTCTATCTAGTTGCAAACATTTTCATCACCCAAGACGAAACCTCATACCCATTAAGTAGTCACACCTCATCCCTTCCTTCTTCCCTTCAGCCCCTGGCAACTGCCAACTGCCTTCCTATTTCTATGGATACAACACGCATGCTTCTGAGTAGTTGCACTAATAACTAAGTTACCTTGTGCCAAGACACTATTTGAGAGGTTCTGCTACTGCTACTGCTAAGTCGCTTCAGTCGTGTCCGACTCTGTGTGACCCCATAGACGGCAGCCCACCAGGCTCCCCCATCCCTGGGATTCTCCAGGCAAGAACACTGGAGTGGGTTGTGATTTCCTTCTCCAATGCGTGAAAAGTGAAAGTGAAGTCGCTCAGTCGTGTCCAACTCCTAGCGACCCCATGGACTGCAGCCCACCAGGCTCCTCTGTCCATAGGATTTTCCAGGCAAGAGTACTGGAGTGGGGTGCCATTGCCTTCTCCATTGAGAGGTTCTAGGTGCATTAATTCAATTACTCCTCCCAAAACCCAATGAGGTAGATATTAATATCTCCAGGTGAATGGACTCTTATTAATTCTCTATTATTTGTTCATCTGTTAAATGAAGAAAATAGTAACACTCTAACAACAATTCGCTAAGCACACTTCTGTGAGAGGCATTGTTCTAGGCTAGGAATAGCAATAGGATTCATTGCTAACTAACTGGGAGTGACTTCCTGTAGAAAAGGGGGAGAGGAATTCTTGAGATAACTCACTGGGACAGAGTGTAATCATCGACTCGTGGTGTCTGCCACGGATAGAAGATGGGTGAAGTGCCATAAGAAACAGATTTGCCTTCCCTCCTACACAAGTAAGAAAAAAGAGAGAGAGAGAAGTGCAATGCAGACTCTCCCTCAATCCAGTACAAGAGGGAAGCAATTCCATGTAAGTATAAGGAGGCAGTGAAGACAGTTTGGAGAGTGTTAGGAGCAGAGGCATTGGAATTCAAAACAAAAACAAATGAAACTCTTTCAGTTCTCTACTCTGCCATTCATAGGCAACATCTTGAAAAAGTTATCTAACCTTTCTTATTCTTACTTCCTCTTTTGTAAAATAATAAATCTAATTCATAAAGTTCTGGTGGGAATGACATGAGATCATGTGAGAGAACATCTAAGCATAGTGTCTGACACATAGTAAGAGTTTAATAAATCACTAGGAAATAAAATAAACATATTATACATCCACAACTGAGCATTTCCACTTTGGCCCAACCACTACCTTCCTTCTGGAGCTATTAGTAATTGCCCTTTGCTTTATCCCCTGCTGCTGCTGCTAAGTCGCTTGTCGTGTCCAGCTCTGTGCAACCCCAGAGACAGCAGCCCACCAGGCTCCCCCGTCCCTGGGATTCTCCAGGCAAGAACACTGGAGTGGGTTGCCATTTCCTTCTCCAATGCATGAAAGTGAAAAGTGAAAGTGAAGTCACTCAGTCGTGTCCTACTCCTAGCGACCCCATGGATTGCAGCCTACCAGGCTTCTCTGTCCATGGGATTTTCCAGGCAAGAGTACTGGAGTGGGGTGCCATTGCTTTATCCCCAGTAGCATATTAGATACCTCCTAACATGGGGGACTCGTCTTTTTGCCTTTTTATACTGTCCATGGGGCTTTCCAGGAAAGAATACTGGAATGGGTTGCCATTTCCTTCTCCAGTGGACCATGTTTTGTCAGAATTCTTCACTGTGACCCATCTGTCTTGGGTGGCCCTGCACAGTGTGACTCATAGTTTCATTGAGTTACACAGCCTCTTTACCACAACAAGGCTATGATCCATGAGGGGGAATATTATATATTACATATTATATTATATATTGTAATGTTATATATATTATACATACTTTATATATTTAATATTGTATATATAAGAGGAGAGTATATGTGTATATATGTATGTACAATAAATATAAATATTCACATATAAAAATAAGTATAAATATATACATATACATATATGTATATGTATATATATTTAGGGGCTTCCCTTGTGGCTCAGGGGAGAAGGCAATGGCACCCCACTCCAGTACTCTTGCCTGGAAAATCCCGTGGATGGAGGAGCCTGGTAGGCTGCAATCCATGGGGTCGCAAAGAGTCGGAGACGACTGAGCGACTTCACTTTCACTTTTCACTTTCATGCATTGGAGAAGGAAATGGCAACCCACTCCAGTGTTCTTGCCTGGAGAATCCCAGGGATGGAGGAGCCTGGTGGGCTGCTGTCTATGGGATCGTACAGAGTCGGACACGACTGAAGCGACTTAGCAGCAGCAGCAGCAGCTTGTGGCTCAGACGGTAAAGAATCTGCCTGCAATGCAGCAGACCTAGATTCAATCCCTGGGTCGGGAAGATCCCCTAAAGAAGGGAATGGCTCCCCACTCCAGTATTCTTGCCTGGAGAATCCCATAGACAGAGGAGCTTGGCAGGGTACAGTACATGGGGTCACAAAGAGTCAGACCTGACTGAGCTGCTGACATACACACATACACACACACACACACACACACACACACACACACATTCTCTCCTCTTTATATGACATAGAGAGGACACGAAGGAGAAGTCAAGCCTACTTGCAAGTGGGAAAGGAGATTAGAAAAGCCTTCTTACAAAAGAAGCCCCTTGAGATGATTCTTGAAAGAATAGACCCACATGCCTGCCTTATCCTGTTGTTTTGATGATTTGGTGACATCCTTTATTTAAAACATTTAGCACAATGTTTGCAGTCCACAAATGTTAGCCTAGTATAAATGTTTTTGTTGGATGCTTTATTATTCCATTGTGACCCTCTGAATCAGTTAAGTAAGGTTCCTGATGGCAAAGAATAGAAAATGCCTCCAGGTAACCTATGCAGAAGAAAAAATTTTTGAAAGGGTCTCAGAGAGCTCACAGAAGGCAGGTTCAGAACAGAGACAGGAACCAAGAGTAGCTGGACAACAGAGGACACGGCCAGGAACAGCTCCCCGGGGCAGTCTGGCTAGGCTGATGCCATGAGCACATCACTGCTGGGCACTCAGCATTGCTGCCATCATCAACAGTGAGCCTCAGTTTTCTACCTGAGGTTTTCTATTGCTTCCCCAGGATGTGACTCTTGGTGAGAGAATCTGTTGGCTAATTCTAAGTCAGTTGTCCACATTTCAGCTGCCAGTGGTCATCAAGAGAAGGTATCTGGTCTCCTATACTTCTACTATAGCAATCAGGTCCTTTTTCCTACTGAGAATCACCCAGAAACGCTTATTTTAGAAATAGAAAGGGAATTTGGATGTAAGGTATCAATAAAAACGTTTCCACTAAACCATAAAAAATATTGTTTGGACGTAGCATAAAGTATTGTACCAAAAATGTAGAAAACAATCATAAATCTCAGAAATTTATCTTCAAACTGTAAAATACTTACAAAATGAGATTTTCAGGTCAGTGTCCATGGTGATCCATGCCAAACACATGCTACATATTAGGAAGTCAATAAATAATAGTGAAGTAACTATAAAACAAGTCAATGCACAGGGCACCTGAAGCCGGTGCTCTGTGACAACCTGGAGGGATGGGGTGGGGAGGGAAGTGGGAGGTGGGGAGGAAGGGGGCTACAGGATGGAGGGGGCAAATGTATGCCTATGGCTGACTCAGACTGATGTACGGCAAAAACCATCACAATATTGTAAAGTAATTATCCTCCAATTAAAATACATAAATAAATGTCTTTAAAGTCAATGACTAAATGTGTAATAAATGTTAATCCTAAGCAATAATTTCTTCAGATTTTTAAAAACTGGTCCAAAATGTTCATCTCTCAGTTGGAAATCTTATACAGGCCAATTTGAGATGTGAGAAACTTACTTATGTTTTCTTTACCCCCATTAACATTTTTCAGAGATGCTTTATCTAAGATGAGTGTGAGCATCTGGAAAAAAGTCAGAGGGGAATGTAGGCTTATGAGTTGATAGCAAATGTTGGTTGGTAAGAATTAGTTAATAATGAATTAGCAAGAGATAATTCTGATGCCCCTAAAAGATCTGCTCTGAGATTTCCAGGAACTACTCAGACCTCTAGACAGAAAGCAGGAGTCAGAGGAAAGAAAAATTACTTCAGTATAAAAACTGGAAAACTGAAAAACTCTTAGCATCAGTACCTAAACATGCCCAACTCTCTCCCACATCAAATAAAACCCTCCCTCTACATCTTCCCCTGCAGGGACTGCCCTACTTCTGCCCTTCCTTTGGCTGTCCCCGACTTCGTAATGGTTGTTTATATTCCCTTCTACTTCCTCACCTCCCACTCATTTCCCAGTTCACTACCATCTGGCTCTGGCCCCACTGCTCCACTGAAACTTGTCAAGGTCACTAATGACTTCCTTCTAGTTAGACCCAATGAACACCTTTCCATGTCTGTCTACTTGGCCTCACTGCAGCTATGGGTAATAATAACTTCCTCTGGGAAATACTCTCTTTACTAAACTTTCATAACCCAATAGTCTCATGGTTTTCCTCGTATATACTTAATTGTAATGTGTTTTCTTGGATTTGACTAAAGACACTCAAAATTCAACATTTCCAGTCTGAATTCTAATTCTTTCTCTGACAGTACACTTTGCTGCCTATGTCCTCCTTCAAAACGAAGGCCTCCCATGTGCATGGTTGCCAAGGCTAAAGATTCAAACACCACTTTTAAAGCTTCCCTCTCAGTATCCAACCCCTCAGTCTGTCACCAACGAGTCAGTCAGTGCTGATTATCACAGTCTATCAATATCTCTCAAATATGTCCACTCTTCTATATCCTTTCTGAAACCAGCCTGCTCCACATAGCCAACTAAATAACTGAATGATCTTAATGACTTGGTGCCTCTGTGTCTCAATTTCCTAGTTTGTAAAATGAGACAGAATGAACACCAAATTTCTTCCTTCTTTATATCCTGTGATTATAAGAGGTTAAAATCAAGGAAGCACTCAGGATAAAATCAAGTCCAGTGTTTTGGAAGATTGTGCCTCATATCCTCCCATAGCACTGCTCTTAAAGACAATCTCAGGATCTTCAAGATAATTTATAATAAGGCTCTTCCTTTTAGATAGACATCTGCTTTATGCCTCATTTTGGAGTTATAGACAATGAGATTCTAATAATAGTAACAAATGTATCTACCCTGTTTCATTAATTCATCTGAAAGTTCCTTGAGAAGAATAGGAGAAATCTCCTAGTCTTGAAAATGGTCCTTGTAGGAAAAGAAAAAAAAAGGTCACCACGTAAATCTCAAGTCTATCTTTGTTGGCTATCTCTTAAGTATATGTTAAAAAACCTGGATAACAGGGAAAGGTTAATGGAGGTTGGGGGAAAGACAGTGATGAAGGAGTTGGGTTGATTTTTAGAAAGTAGTAAGGTCAAAATAAAAGCATTATAAAGGGAGAGTAAAGGATTAAGGCCAGGGCTTTCTATGAAATGAAGTTTAAACCATAACAGATGGGAAAATTGGGGCTTCCCAGGTGGCTCAGTGGTAAAGAACTCACCTGCCAATGCAGGAGACACAAAAGATGTGGGTTCGATCCCTGGGTCAGGAAGATCCTCTGGAGAAGGAAATGGCAACCCACTCTAGTATTTTTTCCTGGAAAATCCCACAGACAAAGAAGCCTGGCGGGCTACAGTACAAGGGATAGCAAAGAGTCAGACACAACTGAGCAACAGATGGAAAGAGTTAAGTAATACATGATGGTAGATTCCACTAATGAGTTTATTTTAACAGGAGAGAAAGTAGACTGAAAAGTGAGAAGTTGGGAAACTTTAAGGGGCAAGAGCCAGAAAATCCAGGGACCCCTTCCTGCTCCGAGGATTCCTTTGGTTCTGAAGTGTGTTAACCTACCAGTAAGGATATCATATATCTTCTAAAAAGGACATCCATCAACTGGAGAAAGATGTGCCATCTCTCTCCACAGCTCATTAGCAGACTGAAAATGTGACACTGCCTGCATTACTCTGATTAAGGATTAATTTTCTAATTCCAGGGATGGAAAGCTCCTGTAAATGAGCAGGCCTTCACACAAAAACACAACCTCACATAGTATGACTGAAACACAATTTTTAATGCTGCCTTCCATCTTCCTAAGACCCAGTGGGGAAGAAAAAGGAGGTTCTCTAGCAAAAAGAGGAGTTAAGGGCGAGAGTTTTCCAGTTTCCCATCCAGACATAGGTCCCACCAGTGGGGGAGAAATGTGATGCCAGCTTTCTAGCAGACTGAAAACTTGGAAAACTAGGTCCTTCTAATCTGATGAGCAAAGACAAAACACCTCCAACAGTCAACTGTAGCAAGGCAATAAATAGCAATGTCACAGACTAGATGTGTAACCTGTTACCCTTCCAGGTACATAAAATTTGGGTCCCAGGTGGCAGTAGTGGTAGAGAACCCACCTGCCAATGCAGGAGACATAAGAGACGTGGGTTCGATCCCTGGGTTGGGAAGATCCCCTCGAGGAGGGCACAGCAACCCACTCCAGTATTCTTGCCTGGAGAATCTCAGGGACAGAGGAACCTGGGGGGCTACAGTCCAGTGGATTGTAAACAGTCAGACACGACTGAAGTGACTTAGCATGCATCATTTATTAGAGATAACTGTATCTTGACCCTTTGAAAAATGCCCACTTATGCCAGGGCTAGGCTTCTTAGGAAAAAGTAGCTTTCAATCCCTTTAAAACATGTTACTGAATGCTATCTACACTTTTATATTTCAAATACATTTGAGGGGGCTTCATTTTAAACTGCTATATTTTTTAATTGCTTCTGCTGCTGCTGCTGCTAAGTCACCTCCTGCTGCTAAGTCACCAGTCATGTCCGACTCTGTGAGACCCCATAGACGGCAGCCCACCAGGCTCCTCTGTCCCTGGGATTCTCCTGGCAAGAATACTGGAGTGGGTTGCCATTTCCTTCTCCAGATAGCATTAAATTCAAGGGGGCAGTTTTCAAACACTTTAGATAGAAACTTGCAAAAATATATGGAGTAATTTTTAATGATAAACCAGTACATATACACATACAAAACTAATGCAAAAGTTTTATGAAACTTTATGTACCCGTATTACATATAATGCATTTTAGTATTATCTATTCTACATAGTTCCATTGTTTTTAAGTGCTTGTCACAACCTGAAGGAGATATGTGTGTATATATATATATATATATAAATCTACTAATGGGTCAAGACCTGCATTTTGAAAAACACTATTCTAAAATTATAGGTTCTAGCTACTTTACTCAGTAGTATGGTGTCAAAAAGTTTTAGTCTCATTAAAATGCATCATTTAAAAAAGTATTTACTGAAGGTAACTCAGTCTCCATAAAGTACATTGTCTTGGGGATTTCAACCATAACTCACTAAAGGAGTAATAAGCCTAACCTTTGCAGAACTGAGATGTGAGCTGAACATTGAGTGAAAATGACATAAAATCAGAACAGAGTTAGGAAAGGAGGATGATCACCAAATGCAATATGTGATTCCTCTGGAAAACACAAAGCAGCATAAAATGAGGGGTATAAAATAGAAAAAAAACATATATGCTAATGAAGAAAAGATCAAGCTTGAAACTTCAACCTCCAAGCTTCACAAGTTGCACTTATACTTTTGAACGCTATGAGACTGAGTAATATTCAGGATGACTCCACTAATCATGTGGTCTTGAATGTCTCGGCAGATATCATTTAAGTCATTTAAAAGGATAACTGCAAATTAAATTAGTTCATCCTAATTATACAAAAATGATAAATTCAAATAAGCAAGGTAATTCTCTTCTAAATTAAAATTTTTTTCAATCACTTGGCATCTCAAATCAAAGCAAATGGGTAATGCTACCAATTATATCAATTTGATTCTTAAATTTAAATACATAAACATATGATGAACTGAATTAAAATTCTTATTTGATATGCACTTAACGTATTAACATTTGCATTAGGATAGGAAACCACATTCAAGATATGAGACAGGGTCATGTCCTTGAAAACCAAAGAAGGTTGCCACAAAATTGCCTTTGTGAGAATCTAGCCATAGAATGAGTCCCAAAATCTATTAAACAAGTCATGCCACAGGAAAAGTAAGGCAGACCATACTACTAAAGGTAACGCTATGGAAGCCTATGAAATATTTATCAAGAGAAATATTTGATAAATGATAAAAAATATTCAGTTTTAGCAAGCTGTATAATAATGTGTTAAGCTTTGACATGGTTGCACTTACGAAAAGAGGACTTTCATAAGAAGGAAAGAAGTGGAAATTTATTGACTGTGTTTTGCCTGGCAGCACTAAATACTCAAATATACTACAGCATTGGAAACTAAGACTCAGAGATGTTAAATAACTTGCCCTAGGTCACACAGTGATGAATAAGAGAGTTAGAATTCAAACTCCACCTTCTGATTACAAATCAATATTCTCGTCACATCTATGTTGCTTTATCCTGAACCAGTACTCAAAATATGATAGTGCTTAAAATATTTGCTTAAATAGTTCCTAAGACTTCTGATCAAGATCAATTCAGATTCTAATTTCATGACTAAAGAATAATAAAGTGACCTTTAAAAGAAAAAAATTTTAAATATGCATGCATAATGTCTGGATGACATTATGAATCTTTCAAACAGCTGATGAAAGAATGATCTATTGCTATATAACAAACCACACCAAAGTAGAGGAGCTTAAAGTGGTAGCTTATCTTTGTCTCTTATTGTTCTGCGGGTTGACTGGGCTTGGCTGGGCAGTCCTTGTTCAGGGTCTCCTGGGAAGTACAGTCAGATGTCAGTTGGGGTTGCCATCACCTGTAGGCTCAGCTGGGTGGGATGTCAAGTTACTCCTGTGACTGACAGGAAGTGCTGGCTATGATTTGTCGCTGCCAACTGGAAGACCTACACGCAGCTTCTCCATGTGATCTGGACTTCTCTCAAAGTGCTGGCGGGGCTTCAAAAGTCACCATCCCAAGAGTAAATCTCCCAAAAAACAGACTTCTTACAACCTAGCCTAAGAAGTCCCAGAAAGTCACTTCCACCACATCCTGTAAGTTGAGCCAGTCACTGGGGCCTAAGAATAGTGATTTACACTCCACCTTTTGATATGAGAAACAACATAACAGAAAGGGAGGGCATGGAGTCTGCCCATCACACCTTAGTCTCCTGCCTCCCATCCTGGACTCTCTAGTTTAGTCAATGGAGTTTAAAGGGAAACTATACAAGTACATCAGAGAAGGCAATGGCACCCCACTCCAGTACTCTTGCCTGAAAAATCCCATGGATGGAGGAGCCTGGTGGGCCACAGTCCCTGGGGTCGCTAAGAGTTGGACAAGACTCAGGGACTTCACTTTCACTTTTCACTTTCCTGCATTGGAGAAGGAAATGGCAACCCACTCCAGTGTTCTTGCCTGGAGAATCCCAGGGACAGGGGAGCCTCGTGGGCTGCCGTCTATGGGGTCGCACAGAGTCGGACACGACTGAAGTGACTTAGCAGCAGCATACAATAACATTATAGTAACATAAATTACTTTGCTGTATTTTTTCTATCTCTTTGACTCTCTTTCTTGGGAACACAGCACTTCTTGAATGAAGGAATAAATAAAGTCTCTGGTTTTTCCATTCTGCTCTTTATTTTCCTTTCCTTTTTTATAACTGAAAATAAAAGATAAATATATTATTTACATATATATTTATAAAGCACCAACATATTATAATCAGTTGGTGAATCATATGGTTAATTTCTACCCATATCTCCCATTTTATATATGACTGACTGAATCATCATCCCATATAAAAAAGTAATAAGAAAAAAGTTTTTAATGCAGGCAAAGGAAAAAGAGGAAAAATGGTAAAGTAGGATCAAGAGAAGAAGGAAAATATAAATGGGAAGGGAAATAAATCAAGGAGAATGAGCAGTATTAAGCCCAAGTGGCTGAAAAAGACAGAAAAAGAAGCCAAATTCTCCCCCTCCCCCCTTATAATGCTGCACCTACCCCTTCATGTTAATCCAATACCAAAACTTAGCCTAAGCCATACTTTCTAATGTCTTAACTATTGCCATATTATCTTACCTAAGGGGCTTCCCTGGTGGCTCAGACCATAAAGAATCTGCCTGCAATGCAGGAGACCCAGGTTCAATCCCCGAGTTGCAAAGATCCACTGGAGAAGAGAATGACTACCTGGAGAATGCCTGGAGAATTCCACGGACAGAGGAACCTGGCAGGCTACAGTCTATGGGGTCACAAAGAGACTAACACTAACTGTCTTACCTAATCTCCCTGCCAAAGTCTTTTCCCCCTCAGAAACCACCAATAAACACTGTTTTCCTTGAGGTACTCTCAGTGACAAACAAACACTAAATGACTTCCAAAGGATAAAGTCCAATACAAGCATTTTATGGCTTGTCATAATCTGACCTAACCATTCTTGCCAATATTGTTTCTCAAATCTCCCCTACATGAAACTATTGATTCAGCTACAGCACTCTACTCACTATATTCAAGCACACAGAAAAATGAGACTCAGTTCAGTTCAGTTCAGTCACTCAGTCATGTCCGACTCTTTGCCACCCCACGGACTGCAGCATGTCAGGCCTCCCTGTCCATCACCAACTCCCGGAGTTCACTCAAACTCATGTGCATTGAGTCGGTGATGCAATCCAACCATCTCATCCTCTGTGGTCCCCTTCTCCTCCCGCCTTCAGTCTTTCCCAGCATCAGGATCTTTTCCAGTGAATCAGTTCTTTGCATCAGGTGGCCAAAGTATTGGAGTTTCAGCTTCAGCATCAGTCCTTCCAGTGAATATTCAGGACTGATTTCCTTTAGAATGGACTGGTTGGATCTCCTTGCAGTCCAAGGGACTCTCAAGAGTCTTCTCCAACACCACAGTTCAAATGCATCAATTCTTTGGTGTGCACCTAGATCTCACTATTTATTATATCATGAAAAATACAAAATCTGAATCAAGGAAAATAATTCACAAAGCAGTATGGCAAAATTGTAAGTTTGTACTACAGCATTTATAGTCCAGATATCTACTAATACAGCCTTCTCATTTTTGTCTTGTGTCCTTTGCTCTGGCTAATACTATCACCTCCAGCAGCTTTCCCTATTGCCCTTGACCCTCCCAAATCTTATCTCACCAGGATCCACCAGATCTCTTCTTCATGGAAATTGACATTAGCTGATTAATTTGGAAGTGTGATTAGCAAGATTATTCTGGACCTGAAGTATGTGTTAATACTACAGCATCTGATTTTATTGTCCATGGAATCCAAGTTCCATTTCAGTTTTTACTCTGTAGATGTATTTGGTGTACAGTGGTTTACAGGACCATTTCAGCCCAGTCTGATAGATAACTCAACTAGCATCTAATCATTTGTACAAATGTGATTTGCAATCATTACAAACAGTGATTACAGAAATAGCTAAAAACACCATTGCTAATATTATAACTCTTTGGGAGCTCTATCTGGATGGAATGTCTTTAAAATAGGATATTTGAAGATAATGATGGGTATATACATGATCAAACAGATTTTGTGGTGAAAGAAGCTTATTGTCAAGTATAATTAAAACTGTAGATACCATTTTTAAATGGTAGGGGAAGAGACTTTTTGAAGCAAAGTACAAATTAGGAATAATTACAGTGATGATCATGGAATGTCAACATCCATTTCATCAAGATGAGCTCAGTATCCTTCAAAGTTCCACTGAGTCCAGGAAAGCATTAGTATAACACCAAAGGGAGCTTTGGGAAGTATACCTTTGAAGTATAAAGGAGTAGAGGGATGGGCAACAGCAAACATAAAAGTGGACTAAAGAGTAAATGTCTTTTATATTTGGAATCTAAGAAATAAACAAATGTATGTAACAAAACAGAATCACAGATACAGAGAATAAACTAGTGGTTACCAGTGGGGAGAGGCAAGATGGGGTAGGGGATTAAGAGATACAAACTACTAGGTATAAAATAAATAAGCTACAAGGTTATATTTTACAGCACAGGAAAATATGGCTATTGTGTTGTAATATTTTTAAATAGAGTATAATCTATAAAGATACTGAATGAATCACTATGTTATACACCTGAAACTAATATAATATTATAAATCAACTATACTTCAATATTTTAAAAGAGTAAATACCTTGATCAGCAATAGAAATTGTACACTTTGGAATATTA
Organism: Bubalus bubalis; assembly: GCF_019923935.1. NCBI lineage: Eukaryota > Metazoa > Chordata > Mammalia > Artiodactyla > Bovidae > Bubalus > Bubalus bubalis. Next base: position 119,660,290 of record NC_059159.1, on the reverse strand, counting down.
CTTAAAAATCTAGTTTTCTATTTCGTGCCCAACATTGAGTGTTGGGCATGCAAGTTGCATGCAAGTTGCTATTTTTCTTTTTTAATCTATTTTGATTTCAAAGTTTAGTAAGACAAAACTTTTTTGAGTGTGCATGCAAGTTGCTATTTTTCTATTTTAATCTATTTTGATTTCAAAGTTTAGTAAGACAAAAATTTTTTAGGAAAATTTACATAGATGGCATCATCAAATTAATGGACATGAGTCTGAGACAATTCTGGGAGAAGGTTCAGTTCAGTCACTCAGTCATGTCCAACTCTTTGCGACCCCATGGCCTGCAGCACTCCAGGCTTCCCTGTCCATCACCAACTCCCGGAGCCTACTCAAACTCAGGTCCATCGAGTCAATGATGACATCCAATCATCACATCCTCTGTCGTCCCCTTCTCCTCCCACCTTCAATCTTTCCCAGCATCAGGGTCTTTTCCAATGAATCAGTTCTTCACATCAGGTGGCCAAAGTATTGGAGTTTCAGCTTCAGCATCAGTCCTTCCAATGAATATTTGGGACTGATTTCCTTCAGGATTGACTGGTTTGATCTCCTTGAAGTCCAAGGAACTCTTAAGAGTCTTCTCCAACACCACAGTTCAAAAGCTTCAATTCTTCAGCACTCAGCTGTCTTTATAGTCCAACTCTCACATCTATACATGACCACTGAAAAAACCATAGCTTTGACTAGACAGACCTTTTTTGGCAAAGTAATGTCTCTGCTTTTTAATATGCCATCTAGGCTGGTTGTAGCTTTTCTTCCAAGGAGAAAGCGTCTTTTAATTTCATGGCTGCAGTTACCATCTGCAGTGATTTGGGAACCCCCCCCCAAAAATAAAGTCTCTCACTGTTTCCATTGTGTCCCCATCTATTTGCCATGAAGTGATGGGACCAGATGCCATGATCTTCGTTTTCTGAATGTTGAGCTTTAAGCCAACTTTTTCACTCTCCTCTTTCACTTTCATCAAGAGGCCCTTTAGTTCTTCACTTTCTGCCATAAGGGTGATGTCATCTGCATATCCAAGGTTATTGATATTTCTCCCAGCAGTCTTGATTCCAGCTTGTGCTTCATCCAGCCTGGCATTTCGCATGATGTAGTCTGCATGTAAGTTAAATAAGCAGGGTGACAATATACAGTCTTGACGTACTTCTTTCCTGATTTGGAACCAGTCTGTTGTTCCATGTCCAATTCTAACTGTTCTCAGGAGGCAGGTAAGGTAGTCTGGTATTCCCATCTCTTTAAGAATTTTCCACAGTTTGTTATAATCCACACAGTTAAAGGCTTTGGCATAGTAAATAAAGCAAAAGTCAATGTTTTTCTGGAACTCTCTTGCTTTTTCTATGATCTAAAGGATGTTAGCAATTTGATCTCTAGTAGATAGTGAAGGACAGGGAAGCCTGGCATGCTGCAGTCCATGGGGTAGCAAAGAGTTGGACACGACTGAGTAACTGAACAACAACAAACAAAGATGGAAGAATTTTGAACAAAAATAAGTAAAATACTATTATATCAGGCAGGAGAGTGGAGGTTTCTGGGCTGATGTCAAAGTTGTATTACTTGACATGGGTGGCAGTTCTATGGGTGCTCACTTCATTCTATTTGTTTATCTATACACATTATCTTTATGCTTCCTCAAGGATGCAATGTAAAAAATCCACTGATGGTAATAAAATGCCCAAATTCCATAGGTCATTAGCTCACAGGTGTCTATTACTGCCCTACCCTACCTCTTGAGAGTCCCTTGGACTGCAGGGAGATCCAGCAAGTCCATCCTAAAGGAGATCAGTCCTGAGTGTTCATTGGAAGGACTGATGTTGAAGCTGAAACTCCAATACTTTGGCCACCTGATGCAAAGAGCTGACTCATTTGCAAAGGCAAATGCTGGGAAAGATTGAGGGTGGGAGGAGAAGGGGATGGCAGAGGATGAGATGGTTGGATGGCATTACTGACTCAATGGACATGAGTTTGGGTAAACTCTGGGAGTTGGTGATGGACAGGGAGACCTGGCATGCTGCAGTCCATGGGGTCACAAAGAGTTGCACACAACTGAGCAACTGAACTGAACTGACCCAGTCCTTTGCTCTCATTCCCTTTTGCCCAGATGAAGATGTTTGTGCATTGAGAGAACATCTTGTTTTCTAGAAGAAATAGTGAAACTGGTCTGGCCCTTGGTGATATTTCAAAAAAGTTTTGTTGTGATTGGCATGAGATGTCTTTCTTAAGCCAAGGATGAAGTCTTATATTTTTGTTTTATTTAAGGTACCTGATACAGTGCTACACAACTAGTATGCATGCATTCATTCATTCAACAAATATTTATTGACTTACCTATCAACAGACCTATCAAAAGCCAAAGCCATTTGCCAACTAATCTGGTAAAATGGCATTTGATAAGTGCTATAAAGACACTTGAGATTCAGCAATTACTCCTGACCATCAAATTTATTTTGCCTAAAGGATATCACTTACTCTCATTCCCATTTAAGTCCTACAAAGGGATACTAGAGGAAGATCAGCCAGTTAGAAGGTAGAGACTTAATAAAAACTGACATAGAGTCAAAGATAGGAGAGAATAAGCAGAGGAATAAGTAGGCAGAGATTGTACATGCAGCAAGGCCTCAGGACCTGCACAGGTTAAGCTGAGCCAGATATTCTTCCTGTTTCCTTGCTTGTCTTTCCTCTTGCCCATGCCCACATCTGGAGGAGTTAAGCCTAGCACAGATGCCACTGAGACAGGTTGAAGCCAGGGAAAGGTCCTGGGATCAAAACTTGGCTGAGTAGAGTCAAAAGTTTTGAGCAGCCAAAAGTAGCAAGAGCCAGAAGATAAACATAACCCATTTTTAAAGGAGTGCCAGAGGTGAAAAGCGGGAAAGGCACAATTACTCATCAAGTCCAAAGGGGTGAGCACAGAGCCAGAAGCTGGGAGGAAAATGGAGTTAAGAAAGTCAAATGCCAGACAAAGCTGAAATAAAGATTTGGGAAAAAAAAAATAATAAAGCGAAATAAAGGATCCAAAACAATAACTGGGAACCATTCCTTGGAGTTTGACACTAAATGTGGTTAAGTATGAGTTAGCTTAATTTAAAAAGCACAGCATCTGAGCAGGTGCTTTCCCTCCTTCTGACATTATCTCCCACTTTTTTGCCAGTCCATTATCAATAAGCCATTAAAAACACTTACCAAACAAAATCTGGGAGCCATTTAGGCAGTCCTGCTAATGAACCAACTTAATTCAGACTGATTTGGCCATGAAGATGATCACATTTCTTGAGGACAGCTCTCCCTAGATTCTTTCACTGACTAGTTTGGAAAACAAAGCAATTAAAGAAACGGTATATGTAAATAAAGGAGTTCAGGTTCGAGTAGTCTGAGACGCTGGTGGATGGAAGTGCCTGACTTACCTGCAGAAAATTTACTGAGCACTTACTATGTACCACGCAGCATGTCCACCCAAAGTAATTCAGATATAACATACCAGGGTGTTTAACATTTAAAATTTTCTCCATTTGGTTAAAATCAATTAGATTTTTGTGAGGACCTTGATCCTTTCCACCCCAGCTTAATACTTTCATGAAATCTAGGGTTGTCTTGTCATATTTTTTTAACCTCCCTAATTTCTAGTCAAGTCTCAAAAAGTGAAGTATGCATTGGGGGCTTTTAGCACCTCCAAGATCACCTTCATTCTACTTGTAATAAGGTGGGGGTGACCTACTCAGTCAATATGAACCAAAGTGTTTAGTATCAGCCTTAAAATGAGTGGTTTCTTTCTTTCTTTTTTTTTTTTTAATCATTAACGTCTCTCTTTTTCTGCTTTTCAGAAAAGCAGCAACAATAATTTAAACTTTTCCACTATGTGACCAACATTCCATAGACACTGTTATAATAGCCAAGCCGGGGCTTAACAAAGGATTTAGGTAAGTGTGGGTATATGTGTGTGCATGTATGTGTGTGTGTGTGTGCATGCACATTTTTCACACAATATGTGTGCCAATATGAGGTGGGAGACAAGAAAGAAAGTTTGGAAACATGCACATTTATATCAAAGAGATGCTAGGACCCACAAGAAAAGAATGCTTCTGTGTTATTAATGTTATATTTTGGAGAGATATTTACAAGGAAGGAAGAGGAGCAGCTAGGGAGTGGATTCCTATCTAACTGTGTAGGGAGGCTCCGGTAAAAAGACAACTGAAGCCTTTCCTGGAACTGGGATGTTTCAAGAAAGGAAAAAATGCAACACTTGTTCCCTGCCTCCCTCCCTCTCTCCCTGCTTCCTTGGTGCCCTTCCAAGGTAGGGCCCCTTGGTGCTGGCTTCTCAGTTCTCCCCCCAGGGAGGCTTGCCAAGGCCAAGAGGGCCAGATGGGGCTGCTGGCAGAGATGCTGCTGATCCGGCTCTTTCTCATCCCACTTTCCGTCTGCCAGTGCTTTTGGTGGTGGCAGTGCCTCGTCCTGATGAGGTTAGAATTACCACCCTGCAGCGGGTGGCATGTGTACCAGCAGCATCCAGTTACAATCACCAGCTCCCCTCTACCTGCTCTGGGCTGGAATGTGCCATTATCTCTATACTCCCATTTTACACTTCACACACCAGCTTTCTCTCAAGACAGTTATTTGATCACTAACCACTTTGAATATCATGATCATCGGCTCATTTATTTTTTCTATTTTAAAGGATGGTGCTGGGGTGTGCAGGGAGCAGCCGCATCGATTTCCACATTTGCCAAGGCATCCGAGTGTGAGCTGCCTATCACAGTGCTGACTTTAATAAAAGGTTATTACTGTGATCATTATTTAGCATTTATATAGCTCCTCACAATTGTTTACCCATTATTCCTCAGAGCACCCCTGTCAAGGTGATCAGAATTAGTAACCTCCATTGTAGAGGCAGTACATCAGGGCTCCTGGAGAGATTTTAGGAATATCCACAAAAGGACACAAAATGAATAACCACAGAAGTGGTGGGGCCTGGCCCTCCCTCTAACATTGAGTTCACTTATTCCATCATTTTGTTTAGCAGACCTCCACAAGGTGGGGTCCTTTTGCAGGATGCAGCTCAAATATCCTGAAAGGCCTTCCCCAGCTACCCGATCTAAAATAGCATGGCCTTCCTAAGGCTCTCTCCACAACATTTTGGCGTTAATGGACTTCACAGTGCGTAGTGCTACCTGAAGTTATCTGATTTGTCTATTTACCATCTTGTTTACCGTCAGTCTTTGCCATTCAAGAAGGCCATCTCCATGACAGTAGCAGTCTTGCCTGGGTTATTCATTGCTATATCCATTCCCTTTTTGAAAGTAACTGGCATACAGTAGGTGTTCAATAATGCTTGTAGAGTGAATGACAATGACAAGAGCCCTGTAAATACTGCTACTCATGCATCATTTCCTATGCTTTTTCATCTCTTTCTTATGGGTATAATCACACATATAGTCCATTATTCTTAATTACCCTGGTACTAATGATCTAGTCTGTGGATGGCTCAGGTCCTTGCCTGCCTCTCCTTCTTGAGTTCCTTTCCTCTGGAGAGTCCTTCAAATCTTTCAGTCATTTCTTGCCTTTAGTTGAGAAGTGTCAGGAAGAGAGTAGAGCAATGAAAGTTCTACTAGACAATTTTACTAGTTCTAATAGCTTTGGAAAGGTACAAAGTTGAAAGTATTGATTCCAAGATTTCTTTTTCACCTTATATTTGTGGATTAAAAAAAGAATCCATCTGTGTTATATATGCAATACAGTGAAAAGTGCTTTGAAGAAGTTAAAAGCACTATATAAATGTAAGATATAATTATGTATGCATGTAGTCCCATTAACCTTGGTAATTGAGAGTTGGTTACACATTTAAGGTTTAATTAGTTTTGATAGAACAGTAGCTCACACTCTTCTAATGCGTAGGTCCAGACATGCTCTTAGAAAATGTACCTTTGGTTGATTTTTTTTTTTTTCAACCATTAAATCAAGATAAAGCTTGAAATCCCTTCAAAGTCTAAAAGGTTGGCAGTAATGCTAATGTCTCATCAACAAGTAAGAATAGACAAGTGCTACTAAGCATTTATATTTTCCTGCTTCAAATATCAGATGATTAGAATACAGTTCCCCCTTAAAAAAAAAAAAAAAAACTTAGGCTGATCTTGAAAAACAGACCCTCTGGATAATAGAAAAATGGAATTTTCTCTTTAAAGGTTGTTTTTAATGTTCTTTATAGTGCTATTGTATTTGATAACATGTGCTGTTGCATTTCGTCCTTACTACAACTCTGTCCATAGACACTGTTACTGACACTTAATAGATGAAAAAAATGGAAGCAAAGCCCTTAAATGCCTTCCTAAGTCTTAAAAGTCACCAAGAAGACTGGTCTGGCTCAAGTCTCCTACCTCCAGTTTAATATTCTCTACAATAATATTAGAAAACCACACTGGAAAGGAAAGATTCATTCCTAGTACTGCTGTCATACCATCAAGCTTCAAAGGTCAGATAAATATTTTACTTTATGGTTAAATTGGCCACATTTACTTGGTATGTATTATATCCCAGGCCCTGTGCTTTGCCCAGGGAGGTTGCAGAAAGACTAAAAGACTAGTTAGATTTCCCTGCTTGTTACTACCTAGTTGTGATGAGGGATGCTGTTGAAATGCAAAGGAATGGTGTGGCATGCACTAGGAGAGATGCGGGGTTCTACAGGATCAGGGGAAGGGCAATATCTGAAAACATTACACACACACTTAAATCATATACCACACAAACAAATAGGTGGTATGCTCAGAAATTAGCTTTATATCAGCAGTGGTTCTCACATTTGAGTTTAAAGTGAAAGTCACTCAGTCATGTCTGACTGTTTGCAACCCCATGGACTGTATGTCCATGGAATTCTCCAGGCCAGAATACTGGAGTGGGTACCTTTTCCCTTCTCCAGCAGATCTTTCCAACCCAGGGATTGAACCCAGGTCTCCTGCATTGCAAGCAGATTCTTTACCAGCTGAGTCACAAGTGAGTTTGTTAAAACTTATGGGCCTCTGGGCTTCCCTGTGGCTCAGTGGTAAAGAATCTACCTGCCAGTGCAGGAGACATGGGTTCAATCCCTGATCTGGGAAGATCCTACACACCTGTGCTTGCACCACAACTATGGAGCCTATGCTCTAGAGCCCTAGGAGCAGCAGCTACTGAGCCCACATACTGTAGCTACTAAAACCTGTGTGCCCTAGAGTCCATGCCTGGCAACAAGAGAAGTCATCACAATGAGAAGCCTGCACACTGCAGCCAAGAATAGCCTCTGCTCACTGCAGCTAGAGGAAAGCCTGTGCAGCAACAAAGACCTATCATAGCCAAAAATCTAAACAAATAAATGAATAAAATTATTTGTTTTTAAATTGCTGGTCCCAGTTTCTTCAGGATGAGGCCCAAGGATTTTCATTTCTGATAAGTTCTAAGACGATGCTAATACTGCTGGTCTGGGACCCACAGTTTGAGAATCAGTAACAGAGTAATCTAGCAACAAGAAGACTAGAGTAGTATGAGAATGGAGATAACCTGTTCCAACAGGACAGACCAGGAGGAATGGAGTCCTTGCCTAGGAAGCTGATGGTGGGGAGGTACAGAGCAGCCATCAAGAGACTTAAACCACCTGCTTCCAAGGACAGGAGAACCACTGGGCCTGTTCTGGGCCATTTTAAATCACAGATCATTGGTAAATCTCCTTTGCCCATGCCAGGTATACAAGAAGCACTTGGAATTCATTTTGTAAAAAAGCAATCCTGTCTAGAAATTAAGGTGTGAGTTTTATCTTACTTTCCCTTCCTGCCACATCAGTAGCCTCACCCTAGTGCAGTTTAGGTTGCAAAAGCATCTTCCAAGGAGAACATCCATAGCTGCACCTAGTCAGCAAGTGTATCCATCTGTATGTGTAAAATTGTACTAAAACCGATTTCCTTATAATCTCATTTTAGAACATCCTTGTAGCTAAATAGTATTAAAAATAAATAGGGTGTACAGGTTAGCACCCATCTCTACAGACTAGGGCAAAAAACGATTAACTCACTCTATCATGTAAATACCCATGGAAACACATGTGAATCCTTTATCCAACCAACATTCATTGAGTATCTACTATTTGACAAGCACCATGGATGTGATTGGAGATGAAGATAAATAGAACATAGGCTCTGCTGACAGCAGTTCAAAATCTAGCAGGCTTCTTCCTGTGCTCTTAAATCTGCCTAAGGATTGTGTTTTGTTTGTAATAAAAATTCTAAAGCAGGGACAGAGGAAGATAGCTAGTTTTTCTAAATTGACCACCTCTTGTCTAATTATTCAACTGAAAAAACTGCTTCAGTCCTGGGTTATTTTAGTGAGCTCAGATCTATTTTGCTGACACATAGAAAGAGTCTGGGGAGTATCCAGCACCCGTTCACCCCTTGTCTTTAAGTATAGTGAGCCTTTTATCACTTACACTTTTCAGTGTCCAAAGAGAGCACCACTTGGGGTTTTTAAAATATCATTTCCTTTACTACCTCCCAAAATAACAGGGTCACTTCAGGACCAGAGAGTGGTTGGCACTGTAACGGGTTTCCCAGAAGTACTAATAGTTCTGGAGAGGAGCAAGTATTTTCACAGCTGCAGGTCTGGGTGCTGAACTTTCTACTGTCAGTGAGAATCATGTCCCAGTGAAAATATAGAAGTGGAATCAACTGTCAAAGGGATAAGGTGACAGGGAGTGTTGTTTACTCGAGTCAGGGAGCAACCAGAAATGATTTCTGCAGCTGGAACAAAACAAAGACAAGGGTTGAAGGTCAACTTCCTCTATTATTTTGGCTAACCAGCCTACCTAAGAGGCTTTTCTCAAATATTTTGGGTCTGTTGACAATTCCAACTTTATAAAGACCCCACATATTATACCAGTCTCTGCCTCTTGGGTACTGGAGGGAAACAAAAGGGAAAATGTTCAGTCTCATTAGGACTAATGAAGTCATGCCATGGCACCCAGCTCTTCCTGCCTAGCTCATCCATCTCCAAATGTTAGGAATTTTATTTGGTAAATGCTACTCATATCCTTCCACATCATTCCACCTTGGCTACCACCACGGTAGTCCAAGCTGATGTCATCTCTCATAGATTACTGCAATAGCCTGCTATCTGGTCTCTCACATCCTATTTAGACTCCTCCAGACCTTTCTTTATATTAATTCACAGCAACTCATTAATTCATGTATTGGTTCATGGTAATTCATTCACAGCACTCTTTTGGAAACTCAAATAAAACCACTAAAGTCTAAATACCCCCACACATACACATACAACCTAGCTTAAATTTTTTCTCTGGCTCCCCGTTGCTCCAAACACTTAGCTAGTGGATTTGGCCAAGAGAGAGCCCTGTGTAATCTGTGCCTCCCACCCTTTTCCCTTTTCTTGTGGCATCATATTCCCCGCTCCTCACTCCCTCTGCTCTCCTCACCCAGATTCCCCCACCTGAAGCATTGCTCGCTCCCTGCTTTGCCAAGTTGTCTCTTCTACTCACCTTTTAGCTCTTAACTCATATCAGCTCCTGAAGGACTCTTAGGGAACACCCTATTCTCCCTGGTTAGGGCAAATCCCCATGCTTCAAACTCCCTTGACATCAATTGGCTCATGAACCCTTCACAGAATGTATCACAAGACAGTTATATAATTTTATTTGATTGTTTAATTTCTGCCTGGTCTCCTCACTAGACTATATGATCTGTAAAGGCAGGGACGCTATCTCTTTTTCCTTACCATTGTATTCCAGAGCCTAGCACAGTATCTGGCACATACCAGACACTGCTAAACAAATACATTTGGAAGAAAGGATGGGAGGGAGAGAGGGAGGGAGGAAGGGAGGGCGAAAAGGAAAGCAAAGAAGGGAAGAACGAAGACAGGAAGAATTTGAGTGACAAATTGACACTATTAAAATAAGAAAAAGGTCTAGCATTTTAAATGAATGATAATAGGTAACACATTGAATTTCCAATGTTAGATAAAGTTTTTAAGTTATATTTATAATTTATTTGTCATGACAACCCTATAAGGTAGTTATTTTGATTATCTTCATTTCATAGATGAGGAAACTGAGCCACAGAGAAATTAACTACTCAAAATCACACAGTTAGTTACCTCACAACTATAGAGACATTATGATCATATAACCACTTGAAGCCACTGCTTTTAAGGGTCAGGGATTTAATCTTATATGGAATTGGACCTTGAAAGTTAAAAAAAAAAAAAAAAAAAAAACAACCTCTGTGTCCTCTTTATGTGATAAACTCCCCAACAGATAAATATCAGAGAAACTCTTATGTGTATTTCAGCTGCCCCTGTGTCACTTCTCAGGATGAAATTTTTCTACATGAATTTAAGGACAGGCTGATTAAAATGAGCACACTGTGGCAAAAACCAATACAATATTGTAAAGTAATTAGCCTCCAATTAAAATAAATAAATTTACATTAAAAAAATAAAAAATAAAATGAGCACATTCTAGTCGCCAATCCTCACCTTAGTTTTGACTCTATTACTTTAATGTGAGCAGAACAGAAATTGACATGCCAAATGGATGAAAGAAAGAAAAAGAGAGCATTCAGCACATGGGAAGAAAGATTGAAACAGAAATATATTTGTTTAGAAAAGAGAAGATGAAAAGGAATGTGCTGCCCTCCCAGTAACCACAGGAAGCTGCTTGCCATGCGTGCCACCATAGATCAGTTTATTTGGGGCCAAACCTGGAATAAAAGCCTAATGTTTAGACAAGGTAAAGTCTTCTGGGGTGGGGAGGCAGGGCACAAAGTGAAAATAAGTAATCTTATTTGCAAGCTGGAACTCTAGATGGAGCAGTTCCCTCTATTTGAATTTTTTCTGGAGAGGGATAATGATTCCGCTGGATTAGTGACTACTGGAAAGATGACTGGTAGGAATACCTTAGCTCTGTGATAGGAAACAGAATTGGATGATCCACCACTTACAAATGTAACCTGACTCTACGAATGGGAGCCACGTAAACAGAGGAAGGCAGAAGATTAGGAGGAGGAGGAGCAGGAGAGAGAGGGGTTACAAAAGGAAGAACTTTGAAAAGTTGTCCAACAGTATGAAGCATAAATCAAATAAGATACAGGGCACAAGTGCTGGAGTCCAGCTGCTGGGATTAAAATACAGGATCCATTTCTACTAATTGTAACCTCCCTAAACTTACCGTCTTTAAAGCTGGGATTATAATCATCTCTAGCTCATAAAATTCTTTTAAGGATTAAAGAGACTAATCTTTGTTAGCTTCATAGCACATATTAAATGCTCAATAAATAACAGTGCTATTGCTGCTGGTAAAGATGATCTACCAACTCATACTAAACTTGAAGTACTAGCTATGTTGAATACCACTGGACTTGGACTCCACCAGAAATACTCAGGGATAATGCTATATTGGACTCCCTCCTGGAGGAGGTCAGCACCTAATGGTAAGCTTTATACCTTTGATGCAGAAGTGCAGGGTATGATACTATCTTCCAGAAACTGTCCATTCTAGACTTCTGTTATGAAATTATTTTCTTCTCTCCCTCTCTTAGCTTTAATGCTCCATCTTTTTTCTCTTGGCTTATTTTCCTACTTCATGCTCTCTTTTCCATTCCTTTGAAACCTTTGCTCCTCTCCCCATGCAAGGATCCTGTCGAGACAGACTAAGCAAATCTTTTTCCTCTATGCCTTACACACTGGGGGCCAAGAGGGTAAAATGTTTCCTTTGGGTGGATGCCAAGGAACTTGGGATGTGAGGGGAGAGTTTTTAATGACACAGTAAGAAAGAAAATATTTATGTTTCATTTTAATTGAACTTTTCTTAAGCTTACTACATTTTAGTAGGTGAAAAAAAGTCAGTGTATGAGAACACTGGGAAGGAAAATACACATAGCTCTGGCTTCAGGCACAGGGGTGGAAAAGGCAAAGGGAAGTCTAGCAGAGGCATCTTACGGGAAGAGCTGCCCCACCAAAAATCTCAGCTTAGCAGCATGGCCTTTATCACTGCATTCCCAGGATAGGTATAGATCCCATTTGATTGGCCCATAAAATTAGCAAGATAATGAACCAGTTCACTCCTTTAAGTATATATCTATCTGTTGGGTCCACTGAAGTACCTTGAGAAACAAGTTCATAAGGTGTCACATCCAGTTAAACCTGGAAACTGAGCACTGTAAAAGGAGTTGGCTTACTTTGTTAGGTAATTCTAGAAATAGCCACATTGTCACTGTTCCTTAAGCATCTGCTATGTGTTAGGTACTGTTCTAACTACTCATATGATCTCATTTAAACCTCCCAGCAGCTCTGTGAAGTAGGTACTATTAAGACATTTTTATATATGAGTGACATTAGGCAATTTACTTGGGTCACACAGCTGATGAACAGTGAAGTTGGGATTTTAATCATGGCTGGAAGGCCACCAAACCCAGCACTGATACTATGATATCAGGTGTGGCCCCAGCTGTCCAGTTATCTACCTCTAACAATACCTGGAAAGGCTTATAATCTTAGGATTTATGAAAATGACATAAGATCTGAGTATGAGACTTTTGCTTTATTGACTATGACAAAGCCTTTGACTGTGTGGATCCTAACAACCTGTGGAAAATTCTTAAAGAGATGGGAATACCAGATGACCTGACTTGTCTCCTGAGAAATCTGTATGCAGGTAAAGAAGCACCAGTTAGAACTGGACATAGAATAACAGACTGGTTCTAAATCAGGAAAGGAGTACGTCAAGGCTGTATATTGTCACCCTGCTTATTTAACTTATATGCAGAGTACATCATGCAAAATTCTGGGTTGGATGAAGCACAAGGCATAATCAAGATTGAGGGAGAAATATCAATAACTCCAGATATGCAGATGACACCACCCTTATGGCAGAAAGTGAAGAAGAACTAAAGGGCCTCTTGATGAAAGTGAAAGAGGAGAGTGAAAAAGTTGGCTTAAAACTCAACATTCAGAAAATGAAGATCATGGCATCCGGCCCCATCAATTCAGGGCAAATAGATGGGGAAACAATGGAAACAGTGAGAGACTTTATTTTTGGGGGGGCTCCCAAATCACTGCAGATGGTGACTGCAGCCATGAAATTAAAAGACACTTTCTCCTTGGAAGAAAAGCTATGACCAACCTAGACAGCTTATTTAAAAGCAGAGACATTACTTTACCAACAAAGGTCCATCTAGTCAAAGCTATGGTTTTTTCAGTAGTCATGTATGGATGTGAGAGTTGTACTATAAAGAAAGATAAGTACCGATGAATTGATGCTTTTGAACTGTGATGTTGGAGAAGACTCTTAAGAGTCCCTTGGACTGCAAGATCAAACTAGACAATCTTAAAGGAAATCAGTCCTGAATATTATTGGAAGGACTGATGTTGAAGCTGAAACTGCAATACTTTGACCACCTGATGCGAAGAACTGACTCACTGGAAAAGACCCTGATGCTGGGAAAGATTGAAGGCGGAAGGAGAAGTGGGTGACAGAGGATGAGATTGTTAGATGGCATCACTGACATGATGGACATGAATTTGAGTAGGCTCCAGGAGTTGGTGATGAACAGGGAAGCCTGGCGTGCTGCAGTCCATGGGGTCGCAAAGAGTCGCACATGACTGAGTGACTGAACTGAACTGAATTATAAGAATTTTGTGTGTGTATGTGTGTGTGCGTGTGTATGAGTATGTGTGTGTAATATAATTAAATGACATATAGAATCATTGTTCTATTAAATAAATCAGTGCAATTAAGATAAAAACATCCAGCTCCTCCCACTATTCCCAACTAAAACTATGCTTCTTTCCTTGTGAATTTTCTCTCCTTCCTGGGTTGTCCAGCTTTTCCTAATGCATTTCTATGTGGACTGTCAACCTTTACCTCCCAACTGTGCCTCAGTTTTGTTATCTGTATAAGTAGTACTGAACTCAGAGTTATTAAGAGAATTAATGCATTTAAAACACTTGGAAGAGTTTCTGGCATATTATTGGTATTTTGGAAATGTTACCTGTTAGCATTATGCCACATTCTTGAATAGGGATCATGTTCCCATTTGAAGAACTAGTTTTAGTCCTTACTGATGGGTTTGCTAAAAAAAATATTGACATTATCAGGATATATCCCAGGAGAGTTTGCTTCTCTCCCAGTGCTTGGTCACTCAGTCATGTCCAACTCTTTGCAATTCAATGGACTCTAGCCCACCAGGCTCGTCTGTCCGTGGGATTCTCCAGGCAAGAAAACTGGGGTGGGTTGCCATTTCCTTCTCCAGGGGATCTTCCTGATCCAGGGATCGAACTAGTGTCTCTTGTGTCTCCTACACTGCAGGCAAATTCTTTACCGGCTGAGCCATCAGAACATCTGTAAAATGCTATTACCCAATTGGCTTATTAACTGCCCAGAAAAGGCTCCCTCTTGTCCAGAGCCCTCCTAGTATACTCTGAGGGTATACCCTTTGCCACAGTGAGACAGGGAAAGATGTTTTCAAGGCTGATGATAACAAGAATAACCTCCTGGTTTTAGTCAAATCTACAAATGGATTTTTTTTTTCTTTTTTCCTGTCTTTTTATTCTTTTTTTGTTGATGGGCATGAGACCTGTGTGGGCTTTTCCAGGTTGCTCAGTGGTAAAGAATCTGTCTGCCAAACAGTAAATGCAGGTTCAATCCCTGGGTCAGGAAGATCCCCTGGAGAAGGAAATGGCAGCCCACTCCACTATTCTTGCCTGGGAATCCCATGGACAGAGGAGTCTGGCAGGCTACAGTCCATGGGGTCGCAAAGAGTCAGACATGACTCTGTGCCTAAACAACAAGAATGAAACCTATGTATATCCAAAATCCCCTGGAATGTAGCAATTTAGGAGTGCTTCTGTTTAATATGAAGCTTAAACAGACCTTGGAAATATAAATAATGATATTAATCCCAAGTTGATCTGCCTTTTCCATACGTCTTCAAGTTTTTCTTCCTATCTATTTTGGAGCATCCTGGCTCACGGAAAGTTGCTTTTCAAATTCTATGCTTATTTCAAGTGCCCATTAAATCTCGGATTCTTCACATTGAATCATCCACTACAATGTTCCCATTCTACAAATGAGAAAACTGAGACTCAGATGGGTTCAATCAGTGCCCCTGATACTATTTTTCCTCTGATATTTTATCAAATTCATTTTTTCCAAATTATGAAGATTTCCTACTTCTTTCTGGTAAAGATATTGCTCAATATTCTAGCAAAAATCCCTCAGGTAGTTATCATTTGTCTTGGTAGTATGTGGAGGGTGGGAGGGGGCTTTCATTTTTTATGTTTTTGAATCTTTGTTTCTCACTTAATTTTAACTCCTTTGTTCCCCTAAGGGGCAACCTGTTTTTATAGGCCAAAAATATTGTCTGTTGGCAATTTTATATGTTTCAACCTGATAACAAAAAGTCAAACACTGTCTCTATTTCTAGGTTTCTATAGTCATTGGTACTGTGCATTTTATTTCTGTGTTTTATTTCTGTGTACTGTGCATTGTTTCTGTGTTTTCTTGGTATACAATATACTTTATTATAAAGTCAAAAGATTTGCTGTGTAAATAGCAGTAAAACATGCACATATATGAGCTAAACATTCATTAATATACCCCATGAATTTCAGTCTCTGACAACACATCTAGGGCACTTATTTTGGGGTCCCCGATATTTCGCAGCCTTGTCTGACACAGACACAGTAAGACATCAAGGAAAGAAAACAATCTACTAAAGTCCAAACTGTTGAACAACTAGTCAGAGAATAGCAAATTAAATTTGCAGCAGCAGGAGGTGAGTTCTGTGTCTAGCAGTGACCTTGATAGCAACCCAGGTTCAGCAAAACGTCAGAGGTCATAGAAGACCTCTCTCCTGATCTGGACCACCTGGTCCTTCATATGTAAACAATGGGCAGAGAGCTCCAAGTTCACGATGTCAATATATTAGTGACCGTATGTTAAGTGTGAGAAGTGTCAGGGAATGTGACTGCTGCGTCAAAATTTGTTCCCTCAGAGAAAGCCTCATTTGTGACTCAGATCACTTATCAGTCACTAAATCATGTATCAATCATGAGGGAGCTAGAAAATCATGAGCAAATTACAAGCCCCACCAAACAGCTCTTGTGCTGATGTATCCATAAGACAATGAATAGGGAGGATTTCCACAGTGGTGAAAGTCTGAGTAAAGTAATTCAAAGCAACTTCAAATCCAGCTTTTAAAAGCGTGAAGGAAGCAGTAGTTCATATCAGTTTCCCCAGGGGCCTGGAGCCCATTATTTCAATACAGTGGAGGTGAGTGTGGGCTGCCTGTGCAAGTGGGGGCATGGGGAGGAAAGCAAGCCATGGGCTCAGGCCCATGTTAATTAAAGCCTCACTGTGCCACTCCCTGCTTGTGTCACCTCAGGCAAGTAACCCCACTGAGACTCAGTCTCCTCACCTGCAAAATGGGGGTCCTAGTGAAGTCATAAAAGAAATAGTAGAATCTAGTCATTGGTATTCTTGAAAGCTTGTAGAACAGTGCCAGGCATATGTCAGGAAACAAAGATAAGAACTGCCATCTGTTTGGTGCTTTCTCTATGCCAGGTAATGTTTAAAGAACTTTAAGAGTAACATTTATTTAATCCTCTCAACAACACTAAGGCCAGCACTAATACCACCTGTGTTTTTTTGTGGGTTTTTTTTATTTTTATTTTTTAGTTGCGGCATATGGGATCTAGTTCCCTGACCAAGAATTGAACCCAGAGACCCTGTTTTGGGAGCACAGAGTCTCAACCACTGGCCCACCAGGGAAATCCCCCTACCTGTGTTTTATAAGTGTGGAAAACTGAGGCATAAGAGTAGGTTTCCACATCTAGCTAGGGAAAGAATCAGGCCTCAAACTCAGGCTGGCATCCAACCCCAAAGCCCAAGCTCTTCACCAATGAAATCTTGTCCTGAGAATAACCCACAGAAGACAAGATGATATTAAGCAACTGACCCAAGGAAACTTCCCTGGTGGTCCAGTGGCTAAGACTCCATGCTCCCAATGCAGGGGGCCTGGGTTTGATACCTGGTCAGGGACTAGATCCCACATGCCCCAACTAACAGTTCACATGCTGCAACTAAACATCCCGAGTGCCACAACTAAGGCCCAGTGCAGCCAAAGAAATCAATATTTGAAAAATTAAAACCTTACCAAGTCCTTCATTCATCCTCCCTCTAACTCCCTCCACCCCCATGAAACCCACTCTCCATGGAACTTAGCTCTTTTAGGAGCTTCTAAGCCTCAGGGCTTGCTGACTCCTGGCTCAACTGTTCAGGGCTGAGGGGTTCCAGAGCCTTTCCAAGTTTTGCTCTGGCACTGAGCCTAACCTTTATTTTGTAACTGATTTACTCTACTCAGAAGTCAGCTTCGGCTACCTTCTGTGAGAACTGGGTAGACCCAGGAAATACTCGGCTGCCCAACCAGAAAATTAAACAAGAAAATCATCAGGCCCTGAAGCCTGATTCTCAATGCCAAACAATTTAGAACAATGAGTCACTCTTTTGAAATAGAAATACTTGTCATGTAGTGTTTAAGTTCTTGTAGCATGACATAGTATACTGGCTAAAAAACACAGTCTGAATGCCCAAGTTCTAGTCCCAGTTCCAGCTGTGTAACCCTGAGCAAGTCCTAACCTCTCTGTGCTGTAGTTGCCTTTCAATCATATGGCAACAGTAATAGGGTCGAGGTTAAAAACTTGCTATGAGGATTAATGATCAATATATGTAAATACTTTAGAATACGCTTGGCACATCATAGGAGCTACCTAAATATTAGTTTTTATTAGCATTGATTTATCTTATGTTTCAATAAAAGTATACAGGCTTTGCAACAATGTCTTTACAGAATAACTTTGCTGAAGCTTTATTCCTATTGAAAATGTTTTCTCCATTATTACCATCTCACTACCAGCCACCACCCATCCCCTATCAACCCCCTCCCCACCATCTCAATTTTTCCTTAAAAGCAAAGGAAATTACATTTAAAAGCCTCACGGAATTACAACACTCCACATGCTCATAAAAGTCAGGAAATGCAAAAGTTAGAATTCTCTGAAGACATTAGCTCAGAATCCAGGCTCTGACACAGTTCAGAGGGCTCTGGAGAACGCTTGCAAATTTCCCACTGGTGAGCTTTGAGGCCTTTACCCGCTGCCCCTCCTCCCCAGCTGCTTCTGTCTTCTGGAACCCTCTAGTAGACTGAGCAAGCCTTTGGACTTGCCATTTCAGAGATACTGCCCTTGTTCCAGCCTCAGAACCCCATCATGGAATAGCGGTCCTCAGATGAAGGAGCATCAGAACACCTGGCAGGGGTTTCTCTGGTGGCTCAATGGTAAAAAATCCACCTGCCAATGCAGGAGACACGAGTTCAATCCCTGGTCCAGGAAGAGCCCACATGTAGTGGTTTAGTCGCTAAGTCATGTCTGACTCTTGCAACCCCACGGACTCTACCCACCAGGATCCATCTGCACATGGGATTTTCCAGGCAAGAATACTGGAGTGGGTTGCCATTTCCTTCTCCAGAGGATCTTCCTGACCCAGGGATTGAACCCATTTCTCCTGTGCTGCAGGCAGTCTGGTGCCCTGCATTGCAGGCAGATTCTTTACTGACTGAGCTACCAGGGAAGACCACGTGCTGAAGAGCAAATAAACCCATGCACCACAACTATTGAACTGTGCTCTAGAGTCCAGGAACCACAAGTACCGAAGCCCGTGCACCCTACAGCCAGCGCTCCTCACCAAGGCCAGCTGCCCACCAGATAGCAGATCTGGCTTGCCGCAACTAGAGAAATGTGCTCACAGCGATGAAGACCCAGCACAGCCGAACTACATAAATACATGGAGATTAGTTAATTAAAACAAAAAGAGAATGCTTGGTAGGCTTGTGGAAACATGGACAGCTGGACTACTCCCAGAGTGTCTCTCAGTAAGTCTGGGGTGAGGCCTGAGAACCTGTATTTCTAACAAGTGTCCCTGTGAGGTTGATGCTGATGGTCAGGACCACATGTTGAAAATCATTGTCACTGGAGTTTCTCTCACTTCAATATAGTTCCCCCTCAAATCCCACAGACCCCTGCCTACCCACTGCACCAAAAATGGAATGAAAAATTTTATTCACGCATGTACATTGCTTATTTTCTGAAAAATGGAAAACAAGTTCTGTCCAAACTCCAGTACAGCCTTGACCAAACAAGACTCACCTCATTTCGGCTGCTTCACTCCCTCTACCCACCCACCTTTATCCTTCCAGTGAGTTTCCACCTCCGCCTTTGCACAGATGGTCAGGACTGTGTGTGTGTTTATACATCTCCAGCCCTGCTTGTTTACATGTACACATTTGTATTTTTCCTTCCCCCCCATTAAACTATAAAGTCCTTGAATGTCTTTCTCTCTAAGGCTCCATAGCACCTGATGCTAAACACACAGTGGGTGTTTAATACAAACAGTTGACTGATAAATGTTGACTATTTTATTGTATCTGGTAAGCAAAGTGAAGAAACACATATTGCCATGAGAACTTTAAACTTTGCATCAGAGACCAAAGTGTGTTTATTTTTGCAGCATTAATGTAGCCAAAAGATGGCTTTCCACTCACATATAAATATGTGATATGTTGCCAATGAGCATTTTAAACACCATTTGATGTCATTCTCAGAAATACCATCTGTGCTTCTTCTTCTCACATAGTTATCAAAATGAGTAATTTAACATAGACGAGTTTGTTGCATCCTTACAGGGAATTGCAAGAGAGACACAAGTTCTAGAAATATTAATGAAATTGCCATCAACTTTTATTCTATGGGAAATTCATGTATGTAAGCCAACTACATCTCTGTCTTTTTAGAATTAAATAAAGGAATGGTATCAGCCCTGAATATTTTCAGAGGGTTAATAGTTAACCCAGAGTTTATTATTATGTACTGATTTACAAATCACATGAACTTCAATCACCAAAGTATGAGATCATTATTGTTTTATCTATTGAACAGCTAAGAGTTGAACTGCACCAAGTTAAGGACACAGTATATTATCAGTCTTTCCCAAGAAACAGAGGCTGTTAGGGAGCCAATTGGAAAGCAAAGCTTGCGGTCTGTGTCCTCCGAGGTCTAGAATATACATTAACCATAATGACATTGGAGGTCAAATATTTACCCAATTCTGTTGAAAGAAATCAGTGTTATATCTAGTCCCAGTTGATGTGACAAAGTGTGGCCTTTTAAGATTTTTTTTAGGGATTTGATGCTACATCTAACCTTCTGATCCTATTCTTCTCTAATCATTAAGTTAAGGAGAATTTCACTGATGCATTCTGAACACTTGGTTTCTTTCAGCTTAAATCTTTCTAGAGTTCAGTCAGGGACCAGTGATGAGTCCTAACTGAGAATACATGTAGGTTGTTTCTAAATTTTTTTTTTTAAGTTGCTTCTTGCTATTGTTCCTTTCATAATAAAATGTGGTGACAACTGAGTTGATTTCTTTCCTTGGTCTGATTCCCACTGTTGCTTCTATCCACTCAAGTCAGGTCTTATTTTATAAAAGAAGCTGTATTTGGGCACTTGACTTAGTCTTTTCTTACACATAGCACATAATTACAGGCAGCACATGTAACCCCCTTGCAATTAATCTTTTCCCCCAAAGAAAATAGGATGGTAGAGGATAAAGAGTATTATCTTGTCTTTAAAGGGTAAAACCACACTTTGTCATATCACATAGAGATTTCAAGCCAGTCAAACTTTTTATTTTTTTACCTAATTTTTGAGATATAGATATATTCAATAAATAGCACTGTATTCATTTAAGGTATACAACATATTGATTTGATACATTTATATATTGCAATATAATTACTACCTTAGCCCTGGCTAACACCTCTATCACATCACATAATTACCATTTCTTTTTTGTAATGGGAACAATTAAGATCTAGTCTCTTAGCAACTTTCAAGTTTGTAATCCAGCACTGTTGACTATAATCACTTGCATTAGATCTCAAGAACCTATTTATCGACTAACAACATCTCTCCAATTCCCCAGTCCCCAACCCCTGATAACTACCCTTCTATTCTCTGGTCTTATGAGTTCAGTTTTTTTTTAGCTACCACATACAAGTGAAACCATATAGTATTTGTCTTTCTCTGTTCAGCCTGTCAGACTCTTGGCTCATTGGAATGGTTTTAAAAATCAGAAAGTAGGTGTTGCAGCTATGGTCAAGAAAATTGGGAAAATAGTCCTGATCCTTCTCTGCTATTCCAAAAGCACAGTTAAAACTGACTTCAAAGGAAACCGATATTTAGATCAGTTCTGAGAAGATGAGAATTCAATCCGGTTCAACTGCTGCTGGAAACTGTGGATAACATGAAAGTAATAGTCAACATATACCTAGTCTTCAAGAAAGTTTGTGAACATTAAAGGGATGATAAGAGGTCAAAAGCATTTGTAGTGAAGTATTTTCATTCTTCCAGAATTTCATTGTGGTTTATTTTCTAAATTGTGTTGTTTCCCATTAATAGGTGCTTCCTAGACTTTGAAAGACTGTAATTAGTGGATAATTAAGCAATGTGTTTTCATTAATAAATAGATTTTTAAAAGCTTGTTATAGTCCTTTAGTGAAGAAATTCTTAATGAGAAAAAACTTTGTTTACTAAGTTTAACATTGTGGGACCAAAAAAAAAAACTAGATCTTCCATAAAAAGACCTGAACTGACTTCATTTTCTGCGTTTCACTTACAGAAGAATATGGCAACTTCACATTCCTACAATTGGACATTGGTTCCTTTGTCACATGGCAAGATTCATAGAGGGTTTCAGCTCTTCAGATGCTAATTAATTGGAATTGTTTAGGCTGCATTTTCCACAATTTCTTTGCATGTCCCACGTTTGTATCTAGTTTTTTTTCTACTTAGTTGTTGCCTACTGTGAA
Organism: Bubalus bubalis; assembly: GCF_019923935.1. NCBI lineage: Eukaryota > Metazoa > Chordata > Mammalia > Artiodactyla > Bovidae > Bubalus > Bubalus bubalis. The sequence continues at coordinate 119,638,322 of NC_059159.1, read as the reverse complement.
AGTAATTTCATCCCCATATAAAAGTCTTCAAGTACCCAAATATATAATTTCACCCATCAGCAAACTTTCAGAAAATCTTCAGCTGTTCCATGTATTTCTAAAGACATGTTCCTTTGAAGTGTAGTGCTTTTGTGAAAGCCTGCCTCAGAGACTGTTCAAATTCTATGATGTTCTCCACTATTCTGAGGGTGCTATTCAGGGTGACGGCTGTAACTTCAAAATATATTGGAACAGACACATGAGCTTGGGTTCAAGTCCCAGCTTCACTACTCAGCACCTGTGTGATCTATGAGATTTTATTCAATCCTTCTAAACCTCAGTTTCCTCGCCTATAAAGAGGGATATAACAGCAACCTCATGGGATTACTGAAAAAATTAAAGAAGATGATATATGTATATATAAGCTACTTTAAAGAATGTCAGCATATAGTAAGCACTCAATAAATGTGACTTGCTATTGTTATAATTGTTTGGTTGGTATAAAGTAACTTCTTCTCTTTAAGTCTTCTTGTCACATCAGTTTAAAAATACATCAACATTTTTTTTTCCCCAGAAATGGCTGATTCACATTACTCTGATAACAACACACTGGCTAACACTTGTTCACCTACAAATTGATCTTCACTCATTCAATGTATTTATGCAATATCCACTCCACAAGTACTTATAAAGTGCATAGTTTGTACTGGATTTGGCACCTGGGAAAGAGGGTAACTTTTTCCAGTAATATAAGAATGTCGCCCTTGCTTGTTAAGAGCTCACAATTTCATGGAAAAAAAAAAGATAATTTTTAAAATCACAATTTGGTACAAAAGAATTAGGGAAGTAACAGAGAAATCTTTTTCAAAGACGATATCTTGAAGGATGAAGAAGAGTTTGTCAGAAGGATGGAGGCTGGGGGAAAATGAGAATCTGTCAAAAGTATTGAAAAAGTCAAGTTATTAATCAGAAATTGACAAAAAAAAAATGGTAACAAAATCGGAACAAGAGAAAGAAAATAAATGGTGGAAGGAGTATTCCTGCATCTAAGTATTGAAGGGGGCACTGAGATATCTCTAACTGACCACAGAGAACAACAGCTCTCAGAGATTAGATTACATCTATTACCAAAATCTTATGTCTCTTTGCTTAAAAAACAATTAGCTTTGGAGCTTCCCCAGATGGCAGAGTAAGAAGACTCTGAACTCAGCTCCTCCCACGGGCACACCAAAATCAACTACTTACAGAGCAACAGCCTAAAAACTAGAAGAAAAGATTTCTACCACGAAAGATATAAAAGAGGAGTCATACCAGATGAGTATAAGGGGCAGAGACACAGTACAGTCTGGAGCAACACTCCTGAGGTCAGCGGCCCACAAACAGCAGGAATATCACAAACTGCAGAGGTTCTTCCCAAAGAGTGAGGTGTCTGATCTCACATCAGAATCCTGCATAGGGAAGATGAGACCACAGAGCATCATGCTTTGAAAATAAGCTTATGCTTAGGAGACCAGAGAGCCATAGGAGACAGAGACTATACTCTTAAAGAATGTTTATAGAAACTCACTTGCTCTGTGACTCAGCAGAGAGGTAGCAGTTGGGAAGGAGCCTGGGTCACATCCACTTGCTGATCTTGAAAAACCTACTGGAGAATCAGGAGGCAACTGGGACTCCCCCTGGGGATGGTGACACTGGCAACAGAAATTTTGGGGGAGCTCATTCTCTATGACGTTACTGGTGCTGGCAAGCACCATTTTGGAATCCTCCTTCTAGCCTATTGGCACCAGGGGCTTACCCTGCCTCCCAATTGGTCTGCAGCAGCCATGTGCCTCCAGGCCATGCAACCAGCTCTCTGGGACCCAGCAGGCCAGCAGATGAACATCCAGGTTGCACAGCCAACCATGCAGAAAGCCTACTCCAGCCCACAGCAGGCCTATAGCAACTGTATGAGGCTGGGCCTTATAGCCAACCAGGCCAAGAGCCAGCTCTGCCTACTGGAGCACCCACAGTAGTCAGCCTGCATGGAAGAGCACATAGCCCATGTAGGGGGCCCCACTAGTGCATACAGCTCTGCTGCCCAGAGAGGAGTGTACCGCTGGGCCCCGTAGGACATCTCCTACATAACACCACTTCTCTAAGATCAGGAAACGTAACTGACCTACCTAACACATAGATATAAACAAGAGAATTGGGCAAAGTGAGGAGATAGAGGAATATGTCTCAAACAAAGGAACAACCCATGACCTCAGAAAAAGAACTGAACAAGATGGAGACAAGTAATCTACCCAACATGAATTCAAGGAAATGATGATAAAGTTTCTCAAGGAACTTGGTAGAAGAATGGATAAACACAGTGAGAATTCCAACAGAGTTAGAAAATATAAAGAAGAAACAAACAGAACTGAACAAGACAGTAAAATAAACAATATTATAGAAAGAAAAAAAATCAGCAGTAGATTAGATGATACAGAGGAACAAATCAGCAATCAGAAAGACAGAGTAGTGGCAATCACTAAAGCTAAACAGCAAAAAGAAAAAAATGAGTTTTTAAAAATGAGGATGGTTTAAGAAACCTTGGGGACAATATCAAGTAAGCATTTGCATTATTGGTGTCCCAGAAGGAGAAGAGAGAAAAAAAGGGCAGAGAACTTATTTGAAGAAATAATAGAATATAAGGGAACAACCCCATTTACAAAGAACTACAACAAAAAAATTTTAAATTTCTAATGAAAACACAAAAAAAACCCAAAAAGCTAAAGCAATTTTGAGAAAGACAAATGGAGCTGGATGAATCAGGCTCCTTGACTTCAGACTATACTACAAAGCAAAAGTAATTAAAAAAATAGTATGGTACTGGCACAAAAAACAGAAATATAGAACAATGGAATAGGACAGAAAATCCAGAAATAAACTCACACACCTATGGTCAATTAATCTATAACAAAAGAGGCAAGAATATACAATGGGGAAAAGATAGTCTCTTCAATAAATGGTGCTGGGAACACAAAGAAGACATACAGATAGCCAACAGACACATGAAAAGATGCTCAATATCATTAATCAGCAGAGAAATGCAAATCAAAACCACAATGAGTTACTACCTGTCAGAATGGCTGTTATAAAAAAGACAACAAATAATAAGGGTTGGCAAGGATGTGGAGAAAATGGAACCTTTGCACTTTGGAGAGACTGTAAATCCCATGGACGGAGAAGCCTGGTAGGCTACAGTCCACAGGGTTACAAAGAGTCGGACACGACTGAGCAACTTCACTTCTTCACTATGAAAACAGTATAGAGGCTCCTCAAAAACCTAAAAATAAACTACCATACCACCCAGTGATTTCCCTTTTGGATATTTATTCAATGAGAACAAAATCAATAATTTGAAAAAATATATACACCAAAATATGTGCACTTCTATGTTCATTGCAATATCATTCATAATAGCTTAAGATATGGAAGCAACCTAAGTATCTATCAATAGATGAATGGATAAAGAAGCTATGGTATATATAAAAATACAATAGAATATTAGTCATTAAAAACAGAATGAAATCTTGCCATTTACAACAACATGAGGATGGATCAAGAGGGTACCATGCTATGTGAAATAAACAGAGAAAGACAAATACCATATGATCTCACTTATACTGAAATCTAAAACACAAAGCAAACAAACCAAACAAAACCATACTCACAGGGACTTCCCTGTTGGTCCAGTGGCTAAGACTGTGTGTTCCCAATGCAGGAGTCCTGGGTTCAATCCCTGGTCAGGGAACTGGATCCCATATGTCACAACTAAGAGTTCTCATGTTGCTACTAAAGATCCCACAAGCCACAGCGAAGATTGATGATCTCATGTGCTGCAACTAAGACCTGGCACAGCTAAATACATAAATAGGTGTTTAAAATACCAACAATAAAAAACATTCTCATAGATACAGAGAATGAACTTGTGGTTGCCAGAGGGGGTTGGGTGAAGTAGGTGAAGGGGATTAAGTATAAACCTCCAGCTATACAAAAAATAATTTACAGAGATGTAATATGCAGCATAAGGAGTCAATAATATTATAATAACTTCGCATTGGGATAGATGATTACTAGACTTATCATGGTGATTATTTTGTAATGTAATGTGCTGTGCTTAGTCGCTTAGTCGAGTCTGACTCTTTGCAACCCCATGGACTGCAGCTCACCAGGCTACTCTGCCTATGGAGGTTCTCTAGGCAAGAATACTGGAGTGGGTTGCCATGCCCTCCTCCAGGGGATCTTCCCAACCCAGGGATCGAACCCAGGTCTCTCACATTGCAAGCGGATTCTTTACTGTCTGAGCCACCAGGAATGTATGGCACGCCAGCTATATTTCAATTAGGAAAAAAAGCAATAAACTTTGCCTCTATGAACTCCATTTTCTATATTGACTACCTCTACTTTCATAAGATATTGATTGTTTCTTTCAAATTTATACTCTTTATTTACTAAATGATTGCGTATAAGTATAAATGATAAAATTAGGTAATTTTAGCAAAAACAAAAAAAAATTATGCTCTTCTAATGTCAGTTCTTTTAAAATCTCTGCTTTAACTCTGTATTCTATGCTCACAATGGTCCTCAGGGCTATGTCAGCCCTTTGATAACAGCTGCCTAGTATTGCGCATTCATTATGCACCAATCAATTCCCCCTACCTCATGTAATCCTCCCAGCAGCCTTATGAAGAGTATCACTCTTACCCATATTGTGCACATGCGAAAATGGAAAATCAGGGAAATAACTTGCCCAAGATGCTACACCAGTGGTGACAAGGCACAGACTTGACCATAGGTCATCTGATTTCACAGCTGATGCACTCAAACGCCCAGAGCCGCGTTTCTAGCACCAAGTTTTAAGCTGGAGCCAGGCAGTAAGGACAAGTTCACTGCTCTAAAAGGAAGAAACAAAACCCCCAAAGTCTAGTATAGTGACACCGTACACAGAGATGGCTTTATTACAGAATGGTTTTCTATGGGATTATGTCTCACTTTTTCTTTACATCATATTGTCCTTATTTCTTGGGATGAGGAAATTGAAGATAGAAGTTACTTTCTTCATAATGCCCTATTTAGAAAATATAAACCCCCCAAAGTTGGCATCTGATGTCAGCTTGTAATTTAAAATTTTTGTTTTCATTCCCAGAAATTAGAAAACCAAAATTTCCTACTTGATGAGAAAATATCTTCCTTCCTGTGAGGCACATGTTTATCTTCTGTTGTCCGAATGACTAGTCATCGTCATCTTGAACTTTCAGTTTTTCATCGCCTGGTTTTAAAGTGCTGTCACCTCTCTTCCCCGAACTTGGACCCGACCCCAAATTAAACACACTTCTATTTATATTTATAGGAGAAGAGTAAGACAATAGATAATCTAATAGCATTCTTCAGCTGTGGTTTCCACAAGAGTGAAAAATTCAGTCTTTTCTTATCATAACTGGCTGGAAACACTCCACATTAGAGATGTCAAGTCATAACAATGTGGGGGGGGGGGATCCCACTTTCTCTCAGAATGACACAATTCTTCTATAGAAAAGACATTCTTAAAAGCTGTTTGCAATATCCTACATTAATTTCCTCTGGTACGGCATCTCATACAAAGGGGTCTTATAAATGGATTAAATGTGGTTGGGTGCAAAAGCACAGTAAGCCCTTGTCAGATGCTCTGGAGGGTGGACGCCACAAACAGGGGCCTCCTTCATCAGGGTTCTCTGCAAATAGCTGACTTGAAGTTTTGTGACCAGTAATAACCTCCTTAAAAATAAACCACTTATACCATCTGCTTAACAGTGCACTATAAATTATACCAAGAATGTGTGCCTTTTCCTCCCTGGCAAATGTCTTCCAAGTTGACAAAACGATAAACAGAGGAGGGAGGCGGGGTTGGGCCGTGTGCACGCTTTCATTGCCATCGATGTGAACCACCGTTCTGCCTCTGCATCTCCCTTGGCAGAAATAAGTTTGGGATGGGGAAGAACAGAATCCACTTCAGTATTTCCAAGACCAAACAAATCAAGGTTGGAAGGGGTTAGGTTAGAATGGGCAGGATAATGAGCTAGAATGAACCCTCAGAGCTGGAGTGGACAAAAAGTATTGGTTGTAGTCCAGGCTTTGATTGCTGAGCCAATTAAGACATACATGCATGACTGCAAGAGGGATCAAACTATTATTTTTAATATCTAATAAATATGTATTAGAAATAACTTCTTTGACCAGAGTCCAACATGGTTTCTTTTTATTGTTCAGTTGCTAAGTCCTGACTCTGTGACCGAGTGGACTGCAGCATGCCAGGCTCCTCTGTTGTCCACTCTCTCCCAGAGTTTGCTCAAATTCATGTCCATTGAGTCAGTGATGCTATCTAGCCATCTTATCCTCCGCCACTCCCTTCTCTTTTTGCTTTCTATCTTTTCCAGCATCAGGGTCTTTTCCAATGAGTTGGCTCTTCACATTAGGTGGCCAAAGTCTTGGAGCTTCAACATCAGTCTTTCCAAAGAATATTCAGGACTGATTTCCTTTAGGACTGACTGACTTGATCTCCTTGCAGTCTGAGGGACTCTCAAGAGTCTCTTCCAGCACTACAATTTGAAGGCATCAATTCTTCAACACTCAGCCTTCTTCATGTTCCAACTCTCACATCTGTACATGACTACTGGAAAAACCATAACTTAGACTATATGGACTTTTGTTGGCAAAGTGATGTCTCTGCTTTTTAACACACTGTCTAGGCTTACCATAGCTTACCTTCCAAGGAGCAAGTAGCTTTTAAGTTTGTAGCTGCAGTTACCATCTTCAGTGATTTTAGACCCCAAGAAAATACTGTCACTGCTTCAACTTTTTCCCCTTCTATTTGACATGAAGTGATGCGACCAGATGCCATGATCTTAGTTTTTTAAATGTTGGGTTTTAAGTTATCTTTTTCACTATCCTCTTTCACCCTCATTAAGAGGCTATTTGGTTCCTCTTCACTTTCTGCCATTAGAGTGGTATCATAGGCCTATCTGAAGTTATTGGTATTTCTTCTGGCAATCTTGATTCCACCTTGTGATTCATCCAGCCCAGCATTTTACATCATGGACTCTGCATATAAGTTAAATAAGCAGGGTGACAATATGCAGCCTTGACATACTCCTTTCCCAATTTTGAATCAGCTCATTATTCCATGTTCTAACTGCTGCTTCTTGATGCACATACAGGTATCTCAAGAGACAGGTAAAGTGGTCTGATATTTCCATCTCTTTAAGAATTTTCCAGTTTGTTGTGATCCACACAGTCAAAGGCATTTGTGTAGTCAATGAAGTAGAAGTAGATGTTTTTCTGGAACCCCCTTGCTTTCTCTATGATCCAACAAATGTTGGCAATTTGATCTCTGGTTCTTCTGCCTTTTCTAAACCCAGCTTGTACATCTGAAAGTTCTCAGTTCATGTACTGCTGAGGCCTAGCTTGAAGGGTTTTGAACATAAGCTTGCTAGCATGTGAAAAGAGTGCATCTATACAGTAATTTGAACATTCTTTGGCATTTCCCTTATTTGGGATTGGAATGAAAACATATTCCCTTAAAACATAGACTTAAGCGAACTTCCCTCATGGTTCAGTGGTTAAGAATTGCCTGCCAATGCAGGAGACACAGGTTCAATCCCCAGTCCAGGAAGATCTCACATAAAGCAGGGCAACTAAGTCCATATGTCACAACTACTGAGCTCACTCACCCTAGAGCCTGTGCTCTGCAACAAGAGAAGCCAGCACAATGAGAAGCCTGCACACCGCAAGAGAGTGATCCCTGCTTGGGGCAACTAGAGAAAGCCCTTGCAGAGCAAAGAATATCCAGCAGAGGCAAAAATAAATAATAAATGTAGAGTTAGGTGAATCTTCAGGAGGAAAATGCTCTTCAGAGAGGAAAGTCTTTGGGAAGGGTGAGGCAGGCATGTGGGGAAAGGAACAAGGAAGAAATTGAAGGCTGTTTACCCCAGAGGATCTTTTCGGCAAGATCTATAAAGCAACAACTTCAAAATTCCTCCAAACTCAGAAGAGCTTGCTTGGGGAACCCCTCAGATCATAAAAGAAACAATTTTTCCTGACACTTATTCTGTAAGTGCTGTGCCTAGAATCACAGAGTTATTTAGTTTTAGTTGGCTCTTTCTTAGTTGAGTAACACAAGCAATAGCAAGGCTAATATATAAAACTTAATTGAGCCTTTCTCTTAAATAACTTTTCACTCTACAAAATGAGGCCAAACATGACAACAACAGTGGGGGGAAAATATCCTCAAAAAGAAAGCCCTATGTTCAGGAAATGAGAGAATGAAAAGAAAAATCCTTGTACTTACACCAAATAAACTATTATATTGGGTGTCATCCAAGTCAAGATTTTTCTCCAGAAAAGTGCAAACAAGCTCATTTGAAATTAAAGTCTTCATTCCTCTCCTAGTCAGCAGTCAGGCTCCCAGAAGGTCAGTCTCCATTATGCCCTAAAGTACTAAGAGAAGGACGTTCCACTGCTGGTTCCAGCTGACAGCATTCTCTCCAAGAGCAGACTTCTCAAAGGAGTGCATTACACTCTCGTGTGTGTGTGTGTGTGTGTGTGGAAGCAGCCAACAGCAGCATTCAGGAGCACCCAGGGAACATTTTGGGTGCTAGTCCTAAAAGGCGGGGAACAGCAGATTGTCACTCTGTGGACAAGCTTCTGATTGTGTGAGAGGTGAGTTGCTAGCTTGTCTTCAACCGCTTCTCCTTCCTCTCAGGCACACTCAGCTCTTCTTCAGATAAGAAAGGGGAAAGAAACCGGAGTGACACTGAGACAGGCAAGCTGTATACTTTGCATAATAGAAGGAGGACATGTGTCTAGCTACTTCTAATTCCCAGCAGCATGTGTTGTTCTTCCTTTCAGAAGATCATTCAAGGCAAATTGGGAGTTGTTGATTAGAAAATATAAATATCAGTGTGTATGTGTATACACAGACACACACACACACACACACACACACACAATGGAATATTAGTCAGTCATTAAAAAGAATGAAATAAGGCACCCTCTGAAGCAACATAGATGACCCAAGAGATTATCAGTTTATCAGAGAAAGACAAATATCCTATGACATCACTTACTGGTAGAATCGAAAATATGACATAAATTAACTTGTTCTTGAAACAGACTCACAGACATAGAAAACAAACTTATGGTTACCAAAGGGAAAAGAAGGGGATAAACTAGGAGTTTGGAATTAGCAGATACAAACTACTATGTAGAAAATAAACAAAAAGGCCCTACTGTATAACACACGGAACTGTATTCATATATCTTATAATAAACTATAATGGAAAAGAAAAAATGAAAAATCAGTGTCAAGGTACAGAGAACACACTAGTGGTTACCAGTGGGGAGGGCAGCGGGGAGAAGCAAGACAGGGGTTGGGGAGTAAGAAGTACAAACTACTATGTACAAAATAAATCACATACACGGATATACTGTGCAGCACAGGGAATAAAGCCAATATTTTATTATAAATATAAATGGAGTATAACCTTTAAAAGTTGTGAATCACTATGTTGTACACTTGAAACTTACATAATATTATAAACCAACTGTATGTCAATAAAAAAAGAAAAATGTAAATGTCAGGATGTTGAGAAAAAGGTATGTAGTAGGGGAATGAATAGATATGAAGCAGAGTTCTTTGGATACTGCTAAATGCAAACTCAGACTCCTCAGTGTTGTGCTCAGTCCTCAAACAGTAGCCTCTGGCTGACATTTTTGACACTTCCTGGGCTTTATTATACTGCAGATACTTATTTGGGTACTTGGGCTTCAGTCCTTTTCAAATGATTATTTTTTTTTTCTTTTTTAAGTATCATTTCATCCAGCTAGAGAACCACAAGCACAGGAAAACTCAAATTGTCTAGAAGTTTAATTGTGTTTTCCTCAAACTTATCACATGTTTATCCCCACCCTGACCTCCACCCTTTTTTAATTTTTCTGATAACTTATTCAAGCATATTTTCCCTGGAACCTACAGTGAATACATCCCTTACAAACATAGAATTAACTAATCTTGAAAATTTCTCAAGGCAACATTCCTCTGATTCCAACAGTCAAACTCCGATTATGAGCAAAGCATCCCATTACACACTTTGGAGAACATGAACACATGCCAGCCCTACGTTTTAGTTATCTACTGCTGCACAACAAATTATTTCAAAACTTAGCAACCTATTACCTCATAGCTTCTGTGACTCTGGAATGGAGAAGAGGTTGAACTGGGTGGTTCTAGCTCAAGGTCCCTCACAAGACTGCAAATCAAAGTGTCTGTAGGAGCGGCAGTCACTTCAAAGTTCAGCTCTGGGAGGACCCACTTACAAGCTTACTCACAGGCACCTTCCCACAGGGCTGGCTCTTCACTTCTCCATGTGGCGTCTCATTCTCCAGGGCCTCCCTGGCAGCACAGCCCAGGTTGGAATGAGCTTGTTTGCTGAAGGGGACCCCCTTCCAGGGCCCACGAGTGGGCTCTTGTCTAACACTCGCAAATGAATTGTCCGAGGAGACATATGCACTGACAAAGCCAAAGACTTTGCTGAAAAGAGGCACTAAACGGGACAGCAACAGAGTAATGGAACACAAAAGAATTGCTCTGCCTCAAGGCTGGCCGTCTTCGGTTTTATGGAGATGGGGTTAGTTTCACGTTGTCTGGCCAATCATCGTGCCCGTGCCCATATCTGGTCCAACTCAGGGCCCTTCCGGTGGGGCATATGTGTCCCAGTCAAGACAGATCCCAGGGTGAGGGTTCCTGGGTGGTTGGCAGGGCCAACAGGCTGGTGTCTCCTCCCTCCTTTTGGCCCACGCTAATTCTTCTGGTCTTTTTTTTTGGCGGCCGCTTGTCAGTTCCTTGTTCTTTATTGGGACCGCATTATGAGCAAATTTATGCACATGGTTCGGCTTCCCAGGTGGCATAAGTTGAAGAACCTGCCTGCCAATGCAGAAGACTTAAGAGATGCAGGTTTGATCCCTGGGTCGGGAAGATCCCCTGGAGGAGGGCACAGAAACCCACTCCAGTGTTCTTGCCTGGAGAATCCCATGGACAGAGGAGCCTGGCAGGCTATGGTCCATGGGGTGGCAAAGAGTCGGGCACGACAGAAGTAATGCAGCATGCCTGCATGCATGTGGTTATTTTCCTGCCTGGCCAGGGTAAGTGGTTTCGCCCTACAGTTCCCTAACATTTAAATGGTGGTCAGACTGGGTGGAAGGGGTGATGAGGCAGGAAGAGAGAGGAGAAAGCTGAGAAGAAGAGGAGGGAGGCAAGGAGTGAGAGAGAGAAAGAAGAGGGAGGCAAGACAAGAGAATATGACCAAGATGGATACCAGTCATTGTATAACCTTATCTTGGAATTGACATCCCATTGCTTCTGCCACAGAAATAAGCCTTACTTAGACCAACTCACACTCAAGAGGAGGAAAACAAATGTGTATCATTGAGGGCCATTTTAGAGGCTGCTTACCACATGATGCCAGACTCCACATCATGGACACACATACAGTTACAGCAGATGAGAAGACGTTTGACAGAGGTAAAAGGGAAATGGTCCGAGGCAGTAGGAAAAGGAGAATCTAACTTCATTTGGGGGATGCTGAAAAGGCTTCTTGAAAAAAGAAGTATCTGAGCTGGGTCTCAAACAGACCTCAAAAAAAGTCATGTCAGGCAGCTGGGACAGCTAGAGCAAGTAAGTGGTCTGGGAAATGAGCAAACATCAGAATTACTTGGAGGGCTGGTAAAAGTGTAGATCAGTTCAGTTCAGTTCAGTCGTTCAGTTGTGTCTGACTCTTTGCAACCCCATGGACCGCAGCACTCCAGGCGTCCCTGTCCATCACCAACCCCTGGAGTTTACCCAAACTCATCTCCACTGAGTCAGTGATGCCATCCAACAATTCATCCTCTGTCGTCCCCTTCTCCTCCTGCCCTCAATCTTTCCCAGCATCAGGGTCTTTTTCAATGAGTCAGCTCTTCTTATCAGGTGGCCAAAGTATTGGAGTTTCAGCTTCAACATCAGTCCTTCCAATGAACACTCAGGACTGATCTCCTTCAGAATGAACTGGTTGGATCTCCTTGCAGACCAAGGGACTCTCAAGAGTCTTCTCCAACACCACAGTTCAAAAGCATCAGTTCTTCAGCGCTCAGCTTTCTTTATAGTCCAACTCTCACATCCATACATGACCACTGGAAAAACCATAGCCTTGACTAGACGGACCTTTGTTGGCAAAGTAATGTCTCAGCTTTTCAATATGCTGTCTAGGTTGGTCATAACTTTCCTTCCAAGGAGTAAGCCTCTTTTAATTTCATAGCTCCAGTCACCACCTGCAGTGATTTTGGAGCCCCCAAAAATAAAGTCTCTTACCGTTTCCACTGCTTCTCCATCTATTTGCCATGAAGTTATGGGACCGGATGCCATGATCTTAGTTTTCTGAATGTTGAGATTTAAGCCAACATTTTCACTCTCCTCGTTCACTTTGATCAATAGGCTCTTTAGTTCTTCACTTTCTGCCATAAGGGTGGTGTCATTTTCATATCTTAGGTTATTGATATTTCTCCTGGCAATCTTGATTCCAGCTTGTGCTTCATCCAGCCCAGCGTTTCTCATGATGTACTCTGCATATAAGTTAAATAAGCAGGGTGACAAGATACAGCCTTGATGTACTCCTTTTCCTATTTGGAACCAGTCTGTTGTTCCATGTCCAGTTCTAACTGTTGCTTCCTGACCTGCATACAGATTTCTCAAGAGGCAGGTCAGGTGGTCTGATACTCCCATCTCTTTCAGAATTTCCCACAGTTTATTGTGATCCACACAGTCAAAGGCTTTGGCATAGTCAATAAAACAGAAGTAGATGTTCTTCTGGAACTCTCTTGTTTTTTCAATGATCCTGTGGATGCTGGAAATTTGATCTCTGGTTCCTCTGCCTTTTCTAAAACCAGCTTGAACATCTGGAAGTTCATGGTTCACATATTGCTGAAGTCTGGCTTAGAGAATTTTGAGTATTACTTTACTAGAGGGTGATGAGTGCAATTGTGCAGTAGTTTGAGCATTCTTTGGCATTGCCTTTCTTTGGGATTGGAATGAAAACTGACCTTTTCCAGTCCTGTGGCCACTGCTGAATTTTCCAAATTTGCTGGCATGTTGAGTGCAGCACTTTCACAGCATCATCTTTTAGGATTTGAAATAGCTCAACTGGAATTCCATCAGCTCCACTAGCTTTGTTTGTAGTGATACTTCCTACGTGCAGTGGGAAGTGCAGATGGCTGAGTCCTATTTCCAGTTTCTAATTCAGTAAGTGATGGAGGAGGCTTGATCATTTGCATTTTAGATGAGGCTGATGCCCTATGTCCAGAGACCACACTTCAAGAAACTCTAGCTTGAGTAAGGCTGGAAAGTGGAGCCTTTTAGGAAAGTAACAAATAGATCTTTTTATTTGTCAATTTGGTCTGATTCAATTAGTTTCAAGATCCTGTTAGAATCAGTAGGAATGAAAGGCATTAGCCTTCCAAAACTATCCACTTTTAGTGCTGAGAGGGATTCAGAGAATATAAAGCCATCATATTACAAATGAGGAAAGTGAGGTTAAGGGATGGGCTCAAACAGATAGTGAGAGTTTTCTTTAAAGTCAAGTGGATTTCTGTGGCTCTCACTCAATGGCTCCTGAAAGAAATAGGCTAGAGCCCTCTTCCCTTAGAGTGTGAGTGCTTTCTACATGAAATGAACTAACGAGTTTGTGATCCACTCTCCCAGTAGAATACTCACACTCTATAAAATGCATGTGCCCATACTTTGGTACGGAAGGAAGGCTAAAAGAACTCTCTGAACACCTCTGGGTCCATTATTTCTTGGGCAAAAGGATAATGTAACTCCTGCCTGACTTCTAGCAATGAGATGCCTTCCCCAACTTCTGCCCTCTCTTAGCCTTTGCAGTACTTTTTCTTTCACAGGGCCACAGGTGTACGCATTTGGTGGCCAAAACTTCTTTGCAAAACTTGGGTTTGGTGTGCTGTTTCTTTTTAAAGGCTAAATAATTAGTTTAAAAAAAAAATCTAATGCAAACTGGGATGAATCTATCTCAGTTCTTGAAATATGCTTTCTTTGGAAAGAGGGTAATGAAACCCTGCAGTTTGTTCCATGTAATGTGTGCACAAAATTAGCTTGATGCCTTTGTTCTGCTGTCTGAGCTTTTGTTACCTTTTATTTGACTGTACTTAGGGAACAGTATGAAGACATTTAAAAGAAGCCCAAGGGAATCTCATTTCCACATCCAAACATAAGTGTTTTTAAATCACTATTCCCCTATACCTTCAACTTCCTTTACTCTCACTCTTCTCCCAGTTTCCAGCCCTCCACCCCACTCTGACATAAATTCTTGCTCCAGAAGCAGAAACAAAGATCCTAAAGGTAACTGAACTGTAACCTCTTTGCACTTGTGGTTTTTGCACTTGCTTCAGCACAGGTGTCTCTTGAACTGTGACATTCTGAGAACTCCTAAAGCTCATCAACCACATTTCCTCCCAAGAGTTGGACCTGCCCTCTGCTGTAACCCTGAATGAGAAGGTAATCTACAAAGAGACAGAGGTTAGCCAAAACCTCACAACAGCTTCAGTCACTCAAACCTGGTCTCTGAGCATGTGTTGGTTAACTGGCATCAAGGATACTGTGTAGTTCATGTCTTCTTGCAAAGCTTAGAGGTGAGAATGCAGCAGCAGCTGCTGCTACTGCTAAGTCGCTTCAGTCGTGTCTGACTCTGTGCATCCCCATAGACGGCAGCCCACCAGGCTCCGCCATCCCTGGGATTCTCCAAGCAAGAACACTGGAGTGGGTTGCCATTTCCTTCTCTAATGCATGAAAGTGAAAAGTGAAAGTGAAGTCGTTCAGTCGTGCCCGACTCTTCGCAACGCCATGGACTGCAGCCTACCAGACTCCTCCGTCCATGGGATTTTCCAGGCAAGAGTACTGGAGTGGGGTGCCATTGCCTTCTCTGAGAGGTGAATAGCAAACTGTAAATCCACTTTATTTGTTGCCTTTACCAATTCAACCACAAATTGCTTCCTGTTCTCCCACTGAGCACCGTTTAATGAGCTCTATCAGGTGTACAATGGAAGCAGTCAACCTCAGAGGCAGAGACAGCACATCTCGTGAGCAAGCATATAGGTCCTACCCTGCCTTTCCCACTTCCCAAGTCTTTGGACTTGACCAAGTTATTTAACATCTCCAGGCCTTGGGTTCCTCCACTGGACCTTGGTTTCCTCAACTAAAATGATGGTGATAAAATGGAATTTAAAGATCATGGCCACTATGTGAAAATTCTCACTATCTGTGTATACTTTAGTTATCTGATACTAAGCAGGTATTCAAAAAAAGTAGTCATGATGAACTGGACAGTAAATTAAACACATGATTTTTCTCCCAAAGAAGCTCACAGTCTTCATATACATTGTTATTGGGTAAAAAACAAACAAACATGACAACAAGTCCAAAATGGAGTAGCTTATGCTACATCCCGCATCACCAAACCAAGATTTAATTACAGTTTTGGTCCCTCCCAGAGATAGAATCTTAAACCAGTCCATCAGGAATCACCTAAATAACACTAGTGAGGTTACCTGCCTGACAGACCCCTTGTTGTTGTTCAGTCACTAAGTCCTATATAACTCTTTGCAACTGCATGGACTGCAGCACGCCAGGCTCCTCTGTCCTCCACTGTCTCCTAGAATTTGCTCAGATTCATCCATTGAGTAGGTAATACTATCTAACCACCTCGTCCTGACAGACCCCTGACATCCCCTAAAGGAAAGTGGCCTGGCCACAACCAATCCACTTTTTGTTCCTGCTTCCATCTGCCTACAAAAGTCTTTCATTGTGTACAGCTCCTTGGAGCTCCTTTCTATCTGCTAGATTAGATGCTGCCCATTCCGTAACTTCTTGAATAAATTTTTAAAATGTAATTGCTTAATTTTGTTTTTTTTAACACTGGCTTGATTTGCGTTTTCGTTGGCTCAGACCCACTTCTATGTATCATATTCTCATTCCAGGTAAACTAGAGAAATCCAAATTTACCAAAACATTACACTCGGGTCAGCCTCTGAAGTAAAAAACCTGTGTTGCCCTGAAATACCCCATGTGCTTTTTCCAATCAACACCAAGTTGTTAACAACAACATTATTTTCTAAGTCATTAGTAAGGAACTGTCAGAAAGGAATTACTCCTATTTTCTGGGGGTTGATAGAAAAAAAAAAGAATTAAAAAATGTTGAAGGCTGAAGCATCCGTCACTGATATAAATTCATCTGAAACAAAGATGACTTAAACAAAAAAATCTGTGCTGCACATAGACAAGGAAAGAAACTTTGGCTGCAAAATACCACCCCTCCCCCCACCATCTTCTCTGGGGAGATTCATGCCTCTGCCTGCTGTTCATCAATCAGCCTTGATTTTGATGGTGTGATTTTTAGTCAGCTGCCTCGATCATTTTGGCACAGACAAAAATCCTTTAAAAAATGTTACACTTCATCAAAGTGTATCATGAGACTTCACGGTCATTATCTCAATGGCCGCTCTGATGTGCTACAATTGGCAGAGACACAAACGGTAGGGGGTGTGTGAGAAGAAAGCCAGCATTTCGTGTGGAAAGCTGGCAAGCCTCGCCAAGCTTCTGTCAACAACTCCGCGGTCTGATCCGATGCACTGAGCGTGCTGATGATGCTCTTGTTTCTGGAGGAAGTAAACAAGAAAATGAATTCCACCGTGCAACACAGCCTCTTTGTATCTTCAAAATGGTGTGACTGGACCAGGGCCAACCGCGTTGAAAGTTTGGCCATTTATGTCATCAAGGCCCCAGTACTGATGGAGGCTTTGATTATGAGTTGGACCAGCTCTAAGACCCTTCAGGGGCAGCCACGCAGCAAATAAAGGCATTGATTGGTTGTTGGGTCAATCTAGCCATAAGGGTACAGAGCATAGCTCTTTTGAAAAGCCTAATGGATTAGCTACACAACCAGTCCCACTATAGGTCTTATTTTTCAAGTAACTTCAGGACAGTTTTCCAGCTTGGCAGGGAACAAACTCTTCCTCTAGAGCAAGCTTCAGGGCTGTTCTTGTTATCAATAGTGGGCTCCAAGGATTAGACACAGCGGGCTTTACAATTTAATGAAAACAGCTGTTGAAACAACAATTAAGGCAAACAATAGTTTGCCTGGAAAACTATTAATTATGTAAAGTTATGCAGAAAGTGGAATACGCTTTTATTCAGGGCCTTCTACAGCCACCGAGCTGCCTTCCATTCCAGGGCTCTCAAGTGTCAGGAAGTGGGGGTGCTGGTAGGAAGCGGCTACTCTGCCTGTGGAGTGAAATGTAAGCAGAGTTCCAGGCTGCCAGTTTGCTGCAGAGCAAATCAAGGGTAAAACATTCAGGCAAAGAGTATCAGTTAAACATACATTACCTTGGGTACCGCGGATCTTTTCATATAAACTCAGAGCTGTGTTTTCACAGGTTATCTGAAATTCATTTTGAGCCTTGAGGTTGGGATCTCTACTTTTACTTGAAAACAAAACAAAACAACATATTTCTATCATATGCCTCTTTTGGGGCCTCACCCTGAGGAGTTATGAACAATTACAGTATTTTAAAAGTTGTTAGTACGGACTGTCAGAAAGGAATCACTCTCCAGGAATTGGTGGAGTTCCTTGTCCTTAGGAAAAAGTAGGTTTTCCTTCCATTAGGATGGTCCAACTTGGACTCTCAATCACTCCCCATCTACCTCCTCCCCTAGAACAGCTCTCCTTCCACTTTCTCTGCTTGCTGGGGCTTTTAAATTCATTGCTTCTCTCTTTGCAATTTCCACCCTTGACTAACAGTGCTGGGAATTGACTTATGGCCCTTCGCCTACCCTGTGTTCCACATCTCACTTTCCTCCCCATACGGGAATCACCAAGCCAAGAAGTCCCATTAAGAAGGTTATTAACTGTACACATAAACATTGCCTCCTGCCTACAGTTAGATTTATTTCTCATCACTTCCAAGTAACTGGCTTTAACACTCTTTCCAGCATGCCCAACACCTTTTATTTGACTATACTGTTTTAGAAAGACCTTTGGGAATTTGGTTAATTTCATGCTGAAACTTATTAAGAGGGATTTGACACTCTTTGATAATTCCAATAAACCATTAGTCAAGTCTCACTCCCTTCAGGGAAAGAATGAACATTTTATTAGTCAAAGGGTCTCTATTCTAAACATGTCACCTGAATTTAGTAGGGCATCTGTGCTGAAATGAATGCAATGACTTTGTGATTGAAAAGAACTTTCCTGGAAACTATAAGAAAGTTGTCATTGGCTATTATCAGTAAGATAGCATCTTTTTTTTTTCCTGAAATTCTCATGAGGTTCACCTGTGTATTTTGAAACAATCCAGTGAATTCGATTTACTAACCTGTGAATGTTAATAAAATAAACAGCACACACACCAATACACACAAACTTTCTCTAAAGTTCTTGATTTAGTCCTTTCTTCCATCCAGGACAAGAAAGAGAATACACAATAATCTCCTTTCCTTCTACAAATAGTTTAAAAAATCTTGAGAGATCTTTATCTCTAGAAGTCCCCAGAACATAATTGAGTGTGCAAATGAAATTCATTACTAGGGTCACAAACAATAATCCAATTAACATGTATTTGCATAATGCTTTCAAAATCATTCTAAACCCCAAACCACCTTCATCTTCAAAGCATAACTTAAAACAAGTACCACATCCCAGCATAATCGAGTTCACACTTTTGCACTGGAGAGTACAAAATAGCATCAAGATTGCAAAAATAATTATTCCAGTTATTCAGATGTGATTTTTCAATCATTCTAAGAAATTTTTTTAGCAGTTCTTATTCCGTGGCACCACTCACAGCTCTCATGCTGGCGCGGGGCTTACATCTCTTCATTATTAATTCAGCTCATGGAGCTTAATTGGACAAGGCTAGAGCGAATTTGACAAACATCACAGCAGCAGAAAAAGCAATCACTCTTTCAAGATGAAAATTTGTTTGATGTCTTACTGTGTAACTCATTTACTCTCCTCAGGAGTCATGTGACCTGAATGTTAATCAGCCATTGATTGGTTTCTCTCCTTGGACAGTCACGTGACTCGAATATTAATGGGCTGGCACTCGCTAGCTGTACTGTTAGGCAACCTTGTGATTGGCTGCCAGGTTAAGATACGGAGATAAGTGGGTGCTTGATGAGCACTTGACAGAACTTCACAGAAAATTAAGGCCCTAAAATAGCATGAGAAAGTCTTGTCAAATCAAGCATGATTATCATTGAATGCTTAAGGAATTCATCATCTGCATGAAATTGATACACTTCAGCACCAGCAGGCCCTGTAGTCAGCAGGGACTCATCAGATTTTTATTTATATGTGTTCACCAAATCACATTAATTCTGAGAGCTAAAACATGCTAAGGATGAAGGTTATTTTCTGTTCAATCTAATTTATCTATGACAATAATCATCACTAATAATGTGTCAAATTGGATTGCAGTCATTTTATGCATGCATGCTGATTTGGAAAATAGTGTTAAACCATCCTGCGGTAATTAACAACCGGTAAAGGTATGCCAGGCCTGAAGTAATCAGCATATCTAGATGGAAAATTAAGTTTTATAGAATGGATTTATAGATACATATCCTTATTTAATTCAGAATATAAATTATTCCTGGTAAAAGCCGACATCATTTTTATAACACCATTAAGACCAATAACGATTGAGGGACTTGCATCCCTAATTTACTCCATCCTTCATTTTTTCTCTCATTTTCTGTGGTTAACTTTCTAATGGGTGTCACTTCCTTCTTGGCAAGTCCTCATTTTAGTTGGGTTTGGTGGAGCTAAGAGATGAATGAATATGCATTGGTTTAAGTGTTAATCATGGATGAAGGACTCAGCATCATACCTCTTAACACACAAGGCTTTATAATTACTGGCGGGGGTAGGGGGTGGAGGGGGGTAGGGGGTGGAGGGGTGTTGGGAGGTAGGCATTAGGGAGAATACAAAGGGGATGGTGGGGAAAGACTTTGGCCTTTTTGCTGTTTCTCTATTATTTCTTCTGGCAAAGGGACAATGGGAAATTTTGCAGATTAACTCATAAGAGATTATTGGTTCTTGGGGAATCATTTAAGCCTAAATTGCTTTTGTGGAAATACCTTTTATGGATCAGAAGTTGTGTTGTTGTTGTTTTAAATAACCCCTTGGTTTATGGAGTATGGGGAGTAATGAAATCTTAAAGAAACATTTAAACCCTTTGATGAGTGTGGCTAAAATGTTTGAGAGAACCATCACACTTCCAAAAGAAGAGCAAAATAAATACAGATAAATTGTTATTTCTTTCCCACCACTGTCCCCAACCCCCATCTTAATCTCCTGAGAGACCAGGACTGCCCTGACTCTCTCCCCCCTCTCTCAGGAGGTCTCTTTATTGATTAAATGAATCTGCTCCAAAGGCTGGCTCCCAGGCTCTTTGATCTAATCCGATCTGATTTTATCCTATCGCTTCAGCAGGACATCGGGGAATTAACAATAAGCAGCTTTACCACAAGTGTTTAATAACTCAACACAATCTCCTTATGGCTCCGAGCTGCTCATGCTCCCATCCAGTCCAGGCAAACAGTGTAACAGATTGGCCATCCCCCCCTGAACCTGAGGAATTTTCATGCACTGTGAAACTAATCGCTTCAAGTTCCTTCATAAATCACATAAAGCAGATTTTAGCATCTTAACAAATTGAAAAAAAAAAAAACACTCACAACCAGTAGAGTGGGGTGGGGGTGGGGTGGCAGTGAGGACAGGCCCTCCAGCTAAAAGAGGGTGGGAGACTGGCAGGCAGTATTACAGTGGGGGAAGGGGCAGATGTAAAATAACTTGTCTTCTCCTGCAATATGTTTCTCATCTCCTTAAATTTGAACATGAATGAAATAATTTGAGCAGGCTCAACCCTAACAATGCTCCAAGCTCACAGTGACCTTATTACTTTTTTTTTCCCTCTGTGATGGAAACGATGTGGTTTCAACAACAGGCCTCTTATTGTTGTTCCTATGACAGCTCTTGAAGTATGCAAGAAGCACACTATTGAACAAGGATTGTACATCCTGCGTGATGCAGACAGCTGAGATGTTAGGCTGAAACGGTATGTCCCCTGGCTTTCAAACCAGGGTACATGCATAAAGGGGCGTCTTAAATGATCATTCAATTACAAAATGCTGTTCTTGAAATGCTTTTTTTTTCCCACTCAGGGCTGTCCAGAAATATATCTCTTTCTGTAAACTGTAGCTGCAGAATGGAGCAATATCTTACTCCTCTCAAAAAGAAAAAAAGCATCGTATCACAAGCACAGATAGTAAAGGTGATTCTCTCCTTTTGTAAGGCAGAAATTTTGATTCAAGGGCTCACCCCGATGCCGGCATAGACAGAGCTCGTGAGGAGCTGGGAGGCGAAATGGGCTTGTGAAAGCTGCCAGATTATTAGTGCCATGGGGAAAATATCACTCTAGCAGTAATCTAAAATAAAACATCTTTCAGTTGCTCTATTTAATACCTACCGTACATCAGAATTGCCTATAAAAACATGTTTCATAACAGAGAAACAGCCCTAGCTCTCCACCTCAGTCACTGTTCTCTCCATTACCCTGGCAGTTCTGCGATTTCTCGCTACATCAGCAGAGTAACGAAGTACCCTCTAACTGAACATCTGGGGGCAGCAGGAATTTTATGACTCAGGTTCAGACCAGCTTACTATTACTACGGTGAGATCTTTTTCCACATCCCCGGGGCCCAGGGTTCTAACACATTCATATACAATTGGATGCTTCATTATTGCTTTCCTAAGTAAACGCATCTATTTTTATATACTTCTCCATCCATGCCCATTCATCAGCATTCATACAGATTTTCCCACCATTACATGAGTTCAATATTTTGAGACACCCCCACCCCTGAAAACAATCTCCAGTTTCATGATCTACTCAATATGGAATGGAACACTAGCATGAATAGTGTTATTTTTTCCTTTTGGGAAATGACTCTTGTGTTACTTTTTTTTTTTCCAGATAAACTATGTCATAACAGAAAAATCCCTGTGAAGTTCTCCAAAGAACGCTATGCTACTTCCAGACCCTGGAACTATAATTATGCCTTGCATAATTAAACCAGAAAGAGCATCCCCTGCCAACTGTAAGCACCCCTGTTTACATCAAAAAGCAATAGCAAAATGTACTCTAGAAGGTTCTGGCCAAAGTAATTGATTGGGCTGTCTGAGCCTAGCGCTGCTTTCTAAATATTGTCCCTGGGTTAGGAACTGGAGGGACAAGGAGGGAGGGAAGCACGTAGGAGAATGCGCCAGAGGCCTATTGACTTTTCCTGCCCGGGAATGATGTCATGGAGTTCAGTGACATAGGGGGCTGGTGTTGACTGAAGTCTCATGGCACATTTTGCCCAGGTGCTTCTACTGGGGAGCTTCAGACCTGTCGCTCCATTACGGGTTGGCCTTCATATGCTCTGAATCCCTGAACTCACATGAAAAGGTTCAGAGCGTTAGGCCAGGGTGTAGACACATTCTTGACATCGAGGAGTACAAGGAGGATTCTTCTGCTTGCAGTTCAATCAGTCTTTCTTTGGAGCTTTCTTTGTAGGTTGCTGCAGCTGGAACATGAAAAGAGAGACACAGACAAACAGAGAAAGACAGAGAGACAGAGAAAAAGAAAAAAATAGCAAGGCACCGAGGAAAAAGGGAAAAAAAAAAACAAACAAACCCAAAACCAAACCAAAGCCACAAACTGCAAAAAAAAATCCCTATAAAATAGAAATGCATTATGTTTTTGTGTATTTTCGAAATGTAGCCAAACTAAACCATTAAATGAGGATTTTGTTTCACAGAGTCTGCAAACTATTCAACGCTAACCCACTACACCAAGAATGTGGTGCCAACCAAAATATGTCAAGATTAGTAGTACTCAATAAAATCTCAAAACCAAATGACATGCAAGCTGTATTTCATGATTAGAGTGCTTCCTTATGTCAAGAACATACATATTAACTTGTTTAAACACAGCGATGGGCTGTCACTCTGTTTGTCAAAAGCAAAGGAAGGAGAATCTAGCACTTCCCAAATCCATCCAGATGATGCTTCACACTTTCTGTCTTCCTGGCAGACATCATGGACCCCATCCAATTAATCTCTACATCTGAGATAAGAGGAACTGAAGGAGAAAAGGGAGAACGAAGGAGAGAGAGAGGGAGAGAGACCACTTCCCACTTTACCAAGTCAGGCAGTAAAAGCAGGATTTGCAATTGCTCTGCTCAAGGCCCTGATACAGTAGAGAACTGGAATTAAAAGAAAAAATGCTTACTCTTTTCTGTCAAATCACCAAAATTATAAAATACAAGCACCTTGAAGCTTTTTTTCCTTAATCCAGAGAATAAACATTAGCATAAAGCATTAAGGTCTACCAAGGGCTCTTTTCCCTCACTGAATCCTCAACACTCTCCTAGTCATATATATATTATTATCCCCATTTTGGGCTTCCCAGGGGGTGCTCAGTGATAAAGAATCTACCCATCAATGCAGGAGATGCGGGTTCGATCTCTGGGTTGGGAAGATCCTCTGGAGAAGAAAATGGCAACCCACTTCAGTAACGTTGCCTGAAGAATCCCATGGACAGACAAGTCTGGTGGGCCACAGTACATGAGGTCGCAAGTCTGTGACTCTTTGAGCGACTGAACATGCAAGTACATATCCCCATTTTACAAAAGAGAGATGCAGTGATATGACCAAGCAGCTACTCCAGAAACAAAGAAAACCAGAGCCTGCTCACACCCCTGTTTCAAGCCACTAATCCAAATGGGAACTACACAAAACACAGTGTCCCTTTCTGCCTCGAAATGTGTGAGTTTGAGCAGGATTCTCAAATGTAGAGGAGTAATTATCTCATTCTCTGTCACCAGCAACGAGCTGCTGTGTGCTTCTACTTGGCAGGAGGATGAAAGGGAAGCTGTTCTCTCATTTACAAAATACAGTAGTAAGATATGTGATTATGTTAGAAACACTTGAGGGGCGCCTTTTGGTTGAAAAGGAAAAACTAGAGCCTGCTTCATTTGTTATTTGGGTGCTTTTTCACTTGTGTGAGCCTGGCAAACCCCCATCGGTGCTGACACAGCCAAAGGGGCTGCTCCCACCACAGACTGGAAGCTACACCTGCCTCCATCTTCTGCACTCAGCTGTCCCCCTACACCCACACAGCCTTGTTCTCAGGGGCCCTCTTAATGCCAGGGTATCGCTGCCACCTTGTACCTGCCTTGGGGCAGGGTGGAAGAGAACTGGAATCCAAACCAGTGTCTCCTCTGACATAACCACAGTCTGGCTCCTTCCAGTAAGTCTGCCCTGCACACTGCAACCTGAAGGGGCCAGGGTCACCGAAATGTGGTGGTGATGCCCATTTCTATGCACTCTGACATCCTCCTTAGCCTGATGAGAAACCAAGCCTTTCGAGATCTGGGCACTGTCTGACGTTCCGGCTTCATTTCCTGACGCTCATTCGCATGCACTTGACTCCAGTCATGCTTAACAGATGACTTCTCTTATGGGCTGAATTGCAGCCCCTAAACCTTCATATGGGGAAGCCCTAACCCCTCAGTGCGTGAGAATGTGACTCACGTAATTAGAGACAGGGCCTTGAAAGAGGTAACTAAGGTAAATGAGGTCATATGAGTGGGCCCTAATCCAACATGACTAGCGGCCTTAAAAGAAAAAGAGATAAGGATACAGAGAAAAGACCATGTGAGGACACAGTGAGAAGGCGCCTGTCAAGCCAAGGAGAGATGCCTCAGAAGAAACCAAACCTGCAGACTTCTGGACTTCAGCAGGGAGTGGAAGGAAGCAGCAACAGCAGTAGCAAAAATAACTAAACCTTATTGAATATTTACTATGTGCTGGACGTTAGTCTAAATGCTACACCTGTATCAACTAGCTTTATCCTCCCAACAACCCTATGAGGTAAATAATACTGATATCCTTATTTTACTGGTAAGGACCAAGGCAGACCAAAATAAGTAACTTGCCCAAGGTCATGCACAGCGGGGGATTTAAAACTATCTGGCTTCAGATATATCTAGAATGTCCAGGGACATTCTTAAGAGAATGTCTTTCAAGGAGAACTAAAAGGAGAAAAGCAAGAAGATAGGAAAGGAACAAAAGAAGGAAAGAAATCACCAATTGTGTAAACTTGGGCTAGATACTTAAATTCTTTGGAACTCAGTTTCCTCACCTGCTTATCTCAGATAAGTCTCAAGTGAGATAATACAGGAGAATATATTCTAATTGCAGAAAGCTGAAGAACTACACAGCCTCTATTTTCAGTAGCCAGAAGTCAATGAAGTAACCCCACAGGCCTTTGACCTGAGAATTTTCAGGTAGAGACTTTCTTCATGGATAATCCTGAAGAGATAAATTCAAGGCAGAGAAGAATGGGGTAGTCAAAGATGAGTGTTGCAAAGAAATACTTCTCTGCCTCCCACCAGGGACCAGAAATTTCACCACCTTTTTCCAGACCTCTAGGAGAACTGGTTGGATGAGATGGTTGGATGGCATCACTGACTCAATGGACATGAATTTGGGTAGACTCCAGGAGTTGGTGATGGACAGGGAGGCCTGGCGTGCTGCAGTCCATGGGGTCACAAAGAACTGGACACAACTGAGCAATTGAACTGAACTGAACTGAAGGACAACTATTCCTCCCTGGTAATCTTTTTGCCTCCAGGGGCCATGCATTCCAACTGACCTGGTGGTGGAGGGTGGGGGAATGGGTGTGGTGGCGGGGGGCGGGGGGGGGGGGGGGGGGGGGGGGGGGGGTGGGTGGGGAGGTCTCTCAGGATACCCTACAAAGGTGCTGCCTCTGATTCAGAAACCGCAGATTACATCCTGGAGAGGCTTACAGATCAATGTTGTGTTGAAATTTCAGTTTAATAATTTAGTTTGCTGAACTTAATATTCCGGGATTCTGATGTTACCTGTGGGGTGGAAGAAGTTCCTGTTTTATTTTCAAAGTGGACTTTTCCGTTTGGGGTTTGCTTGTTTTTTCAATACTGTCTTCAATGGAGCATCTTCATCTCTCTTTTTTTCTGTGATTTAGAAATGCACAGAGCATGAAGTAAGGACAAATACAACCTGGTAAGGAAACAGGTTTTGTTGTTCTTCACCTGCAAAGACTCCTCTTCTTTGGTGGTTTTCAGATGACCTACTTACCTAGGCAGGGAGAAAAATGGTTAAAGCGCTAGGAGGAAATCAACTGTAAATAGAAAGTCTATGTTTATAATCCCCTCCAGAAGATTCCCCGTTCTCCAGCCACTGTAATCAACCCTGTAGTATCAAGTGAAGGTTCTTGATTATCTCCCTGTGGCATTATGTCTCACCACATAGCTGATAATAAACTGATAGATTATCAAACAAGATTACAGCTTTAGCAAATAAATCATGTTTTGTGTTGAGAGAAAATGCTTACTATCCCTATCTACCTGGCTAAATATTTACATATCACAGGCTTTCTAGGGTCCCTGTTCTTTCAAATCTGATTTTTTAAAAACAAGACAAAGGTTAAGTTAACAAAAAGAGAACATGCTGTGCTTCAACACCAAGCTAAATGCACCTTTGGGAGAAAACAGTGCTGCCAGAAAAGTAGGAATAAATCCAAGGCCTCAGGGGCTGGTTAGATCAGTGGACACAAGTGATAAAAAACTGACCTGAATGTGTTAGCACTAAATCACTTCAATCATGTCTGACTGTTTGTGACCCCATGGACTGTAACCCATCAGGCTCCACTGTCCATGGGAATTCTCCACACAAAAATACTAGAGTGGGTTGCCATGACCTCCTCCAGAGGATCTTCCCAACCCAGGGATCAAACCTAGGTCTCCCGCATTGCAGGCAGATTCTTCACCAGGGACGCCCCTAGGAGGAATTCAGATGCCTACTTTAAAGGGAACATAGGGAATTCTCTGGTCCAGTGGTTAAGACTTTGCCTTCCAATGGATGGGGTGCCAGTTCGATCCCTGGTCGGGGAGCTAAGATTCCGCATGACTTGCAACCAAAAAAATCAAAGCATAAAACAGAAGCAAAAAAAAAAAAAAAGAATATATAATATGCTTTATTTTAATCATGCCTTTCTGAAGAGACTCTTGAAAACTAAATAATTTTGAATAAACTCATATGAAAGATAAAAAAAAAAAGAAGCAATATTGTAACAAAGCCAAAAGACTTTAAAAATGATCCACATTAAGAAATAAATAAATAAAATAATAAAAGGAACATAAATGAAAGAGAATATAAATCCAAAGTGTGCTTGCAGCTGTGTGTGTGTGTGTGTATG
Organism: Bubalus bubalis; assembly: GCF_019923935.1. Lineage (NCBI taxonomy): Eukaryota > Metazoa > Chordata > Mammalia > Artiodactyla > Bovidae > Bubalus > Bubalus bubalis. The sequence goes on along the minus strand of NC_059159.1, from coordinate 119,610,896 downwards.
TGTGTGTGTGTGAAAGAGACAGAGAGAAGGGGAGAAATGGGCTTGCATAAAGTTTCACACTGGCCTGTTGTTTTATACTTTCCAAAGCTCTTTCTCCTTCATTGAATATATTCCTCCTTTTGTCTCCCCACAACCCAGTTTCTCCCTGTTTTTCCCAATCTCTCCATCTACAACTGACACAAAGGAAGGCCTAGGAGAAGATACATGAGTTGCAAAAGGACCTGGAAAGCAGACCTCAAACACAAATTTTCTGATTCCTGATTCCAATTTTCTCTCTACTCCAGGGATGTTCTCCTGAAGGACAGAAATAGCAGAGATTTTACTTTTTTTTAACGCTTTGTGTAGCCATATTGCCAAATCTCAAGTTGAATTACTATTAGGTTTAAGACTTACAGACAGAAATGGATGTAATATAAAATAGGAAACAGGAATTTTAAAATGCCTATCTTTCAAGAGATGGAGAAAGAAAGAGAAAGTGGCTTGGGAATTGTATACGGGGGTCAGTTTAAATTTGTTACCATGCCAGGGAAGAGGAAAAAGCATGGGTAACCAACCTGACTAGTCGTGGAGCAAGTTATTCCAGATAATCTGATTTCCTTCTCTTAATGACAGATCTCACAAACACAGCAGGGCAATGAGATGGGGCTTTCTGCATGTGAAATTCAGAGAGGCTCTGGGTTTCAGTGTCTTTCACCTGCCACACACAGAATAGCACTGGGCTGACCTTCATTGCAAAGGAATTTCTGTTCAGCAGTCTGGGGAGGTCCACAAAAGCACGAGGGCAAGGTTGCTCTGCACGTCTCCTGCCACGTTGTCATGGGGCCTGTCATCTTCCAGGCAAACAGACCGGAGTGATCCTGGAGTGAGAACGCTGCTACTCGGGCACTGCCCGGGGAACCAGTGTTCCACACACACATGTTCAATATATACACTGATGCTCCACACACATACATGCTACTAATGAAGATTCTCAAGTGACAAAATAATGAACATAACACATAATAAAAATATAATAATATATTTCTCTTTTGTAATGGTATGTCATCTATGAAACTTATCAAATAGAAACTAGTGAAATCATGACTTTTCCCTTTTAAAAATTAGAAATGTGAAAGGAGATAGAAGTTTTAAAATACATGGAATATGATATACAATACATTTCAAATTATCTACAGTTTTATATATAAATATCAACAGTGAAAATATATGTTCCATCCCCCACAATCTTCCTTTCCCCATTTCCAGAAGGATTTCCTCTATAGTGTGTGTCTTTCTAGTTCTTTTTCTACTTTATATATATATATATATATATATATATATATATATATATATATATATGCATGCTCAGTAGTGTCCAGCTCTTTGCAACCCCATGGACTCTAGCCCACCAGGCTCTTCTGTCCATGGAATTCTCCAGGCAAGAATACCAGAGTGGGTTGCCATTCCCTCCTCCAGGGGGTCTTTCTAACCCAGGGATTGAACTTAGGTCTCTCATATTGCAGGCAGATTCTTCACCATCTGAGCTAGCTAGGGAAGCCCATTCTTGCCTGGAGAATTCAATGGACAGAGGAGCCTGGGAAACTACAGTCCATAGGGTCACAAAGAGTCAGACACAACTGAGTGACTAACACTTTAACTTTTCTTATAAATGTTTAAGTATTACATATATTAAGAATAATTAAATATATATACTTTATAGTTTTTGTCACTTTATTATTATTTGTTAATATTAAATATGAACGAGCTTCTCAAGTTAGTAGACAGAAGTCTACTTCATTCTTTCAATCTTAGCATTTGAGAATATGTACCACCCATAAATATTAAGTATTCTCCTACTGATGGACATTTAGGTCATTTCCAGTTTGGGGATAATATAATCAACAATGCCATAAACATTCATGCGTGTACTATTTTATGTACATTGTGGAAATGCTGAATTGAAAGAAATGTCTGATTTTAACTGCAACTTGTTCAGTTGTTAAGTCATGTCTGACTCTTTGCAAACCCATGGACTGCAGCACACCAGGCTTCCCTGTCCTTCACTATATCCTGGAGATTGCTCAAACTCATGTCCATTGAGTCAGTGATGCCATCCAACCATCTCATCCTCTGTCACCCTTTTAAACTCCTACCCTCAATCTTTCCCAGCATCAGGGTCTTTTCCAATGAGTCGACTCTTCACCTCAGGTGGCCAAAGGATTGGAGCTTCAGCTTCAGCATCAGTCCTTCTAATGAATATTCAGGACTGATTTCCTTTAGGATTGACTGGTTTGATCTCCTTGAAGTCCATGGGACTCTCAAGAGTCTTCTCCAGCACCACACTTTGAAAGCATCAAAACCTCAGTGATCAGCCTTCTTTATAGGCCAACTCTCACATCCATACATGACTACTGGAAAAACCATAGCTTTCAGTATATGGACCTTTGTTGGCAAAGTGATGTCTGTGCTTTTTAATACACTGTCTAGGTTTGTCATAGCTTTTCTTCTAAGGAACAAGTGTCTTTTAATTTCATGGCTACAGTCATCATACCCAGTGATTTTGGAGCCCAGGAAAAGAAAATCTATCACTGATTCCACTTTTTCCCCATCTATTTGCCATGAAGTGATGGGATCAGATGCCATGATCTTCGTTTTTTGAATACTGAGTTTTAAGCCAGCTTTTTCACTCTCCTCTTTCACCTTCATCAAGAGGCTCTTTAGTTCCTATTTGCTTTCTGCCATTAGAGTGATATCAAATGCACATCTGAGGTGTAAATATTTCTCCTGGCAATTTTGATTCCAGTTTGTGATTCCTTCAGCCCAGCCAGGCTAGTACTGTTGTTCAAATAATTAGCTACTGACAATAGGTAATGCTACCAACAAGCAAAACAGAGCATATGTATTTCTACTTCTTTAAACTTTGCTGTAAGGACCCTGTAGTTAATACAATAATTCATCACTAGAAATTATCATGTTTTATCATTTAATAGCATTTTTAAAAGAAATATCTGTTTACGTTGAATTTTACCTTAATCTATGTTCTCAGTTACTCTGTTCAATGGAAAACTTGGTCACTGGCATTACAAAACTTAATCCAAAAAATACCATTCACCACATAAGCTTCATGGACTACTGTGAAGAAGGAAATAAAATGTCTGAATGACTAGTTTTACACACTGATATCTGTAAGATGACAAGTAATATATTATCCTCTCTACTTTTCTCACCACCATCTCCTTCCCCTCAAAATTCCTTGTCATTGAAAAGGGAGAGAACTAACTTCACAGAATCATATTCAAACCAAGAAGAAGAATTCTTTGTTCATATTTCAAATCTTCTGCAGAAAACGTGTGCTTTTTAGATCACCCACACCATTTCTCACTAGCACAGCCTCTTGAATGACTAACAATATTCAAAATAGAATGTACAGATCATAGCTGCTAAAAGGCCAAAAAGAAGCAACTGTGTATAGCAAAGTTTTATTAGACAAATTAATCAAAGAATGTTATGTGGGTAGTTATCTTTGTATATAAAAGGGAGGGGGTGAGAGTGACAATGAATTAAGGGGACTACGGCCATTTTCTGTACATTTGCATACTGTAGAAAACTTTTACACTGAGAACGTGATCATACATGATTGTATAATATTTAAAAATAGGACGAATATCACAAACAAACAAAAAGAATATTAACAATGAAAGGACCATTAGAGATGATCTAGTCCCAAATCCCTCAGTTGGGGTGAAATTGAAATTTGAGAAAGTAACTGACACACTCAAGTTGCAGAGAAATTCAATCTCCAACTCCTGAAAGTGTAAGTGTTAGTCACTTCAGTCATGTCCAACTCTTTGCAACCGCATGGACTGTAGCCTGTCAGGCTCCTCTGTCCGTGGAATTTTCCAGGGAAGAATACTGGAGTGGGTAGCCATTCCTTCTCAAGAGGATCTTCCTGACCCAGGGATCGAACCCAGGTCTACTGCATTGCAGGCAGATTCTTTACCAGCTAAGTCATGAGGTGGGAAGTAGTGCAGAGCTGCTCTGACAACAGGCAGCCTCTCTTGAAAAAAACAAGAGAAAGATGCCAGGGCTTGAAATATGAATTAATCCAGAAACCAAATAGGAAGACTTTTGTTCATATACTGGAGGAAGTAAAGAAATATACCCACTATATTCCTAAAACCTAGAAATATTATTTTCATGTGATAGGGACTGAATCCACAAGCAATCTTTCAGTCTGCTGTTTGGCAGAATCCAAAAAGCGTGAGTTGCAGGGGGAACCAAAAGAGATGAAAAAGATATAAGGATGTGAGCACAAACAATTCTGTGTTCACAGACTTCTCTTCATGTGCCCATACTCTCCTTAGATAAAAATCAAAATGGTATCTTACAGAACAATAACATAATACCATCAAACTATAAATACCAAAGTTAACTAAAGTTTAAGTTTCACATTTACTGAAAGTCTAAACAAACTCCTTGATAATTAATCTCCGAAATGTATAGCTCTGCTTCAGATATGGGCACATAAATTATAATAAAGAACGTTGGTATGCAATTTGGTTCGAAGTGCTTTTTAGTAAAGTACATAATGATGCATGCTGAGGAGATGCAGGTATATTTAATTGGATATCATTAAAATAATGATGTGTGTTTAAAATAATGATATACTAAAAAAATTTAAATGTAAGTGACTGAAGAACATGTAATAAAAAGTCAAAGCAGTAACTACTTTTTGATTACCTGATTATTCTCAGACCTAATACCTTTCACTTTAACAAGTAACACAGTAATGCTGTAATAATGTCACACTGGAGGGATCCAGGGAGCCTGCCGACAACGTGGGCCTTTGCTTCCTCCACTGCAGAGTGTGCTTCCAGGTCTCTGCTTATGCCAACTTCCTTCATCAAAAATGATTTCTTCCAAGAAAGGTATAATTGATAATTGGTGAAGCTGGAAAATGGGTTCATAAGGGTCAGTGTATTTCTCCTTTTCTATTTATTTTATCTGCATTGGGTCTTAGTTGTGGTACATAGGCTCTTCATTGCATCATGTGGGATCTCTTGCTGTGGTGTAAGGGCTCCCTAGTTGTGGCGTGTGGGCTCAATTCCTACACAGCATGTGGGATCTTAGTTCCTGGACCAGGGATCAAACCTGCATCCCCTGCATTGCAAAGTGGGTTCCTAAACTCTGGACCACTAGAGAATCCTTTCTGAATATATTTGAAATGCTAATTAATGGGGGAAAAAGAAGTTTCTACATTGGAATATAATGTTCTATAATATTTGATAATTTTGTTCCTTTCCTGATGCAAAGGACATCACTTATTAATGTTTCTGTGCATATACTGGTTCTACTGCATGATACTCCCTTCAAGTAAGTGGACAGATGTACATTTCTAACTCTTCAGTTCAGTTCAGTCACTCAGTCATGTCCAACTCTTTTGAGACTGCATGAATCGCACCACGCCAGGCCTCCCTGTCCATCACCGACTCCTGGAATTCACTCAGACTCATGTCCATCAAGTCAGTGATGCCATCCAGCCATCTCATCCTCTGTCGTCCCCTTCTCCTCCTGCCCCCAATCCCTCCCAGCATCAGAGTCTTTTCCAATGAGTCAACTCTTTGCATGAGGTGGCCAAAGTACTGGAGTTTCAGCTTTAGCATCATTCCTTCCAAAGATATCCCAGGGCTGATCTCCTTTAGGATGGACTGGTTGGATCTCCTTGCAGTCCAAGTGTTTCTAAAGAGTCTTCTCCAACACCATAGTTCAAAAGCATCCATTCTTCGGCGCTCAGCCTTCTTCACAGTCCAACTCTCACATCCATACATGACCACAGGAAAAACCGTAGCCTTGACTAGACGGACCTTTGTTGGCAAAGTAATGTGTCTGCTTTTCAATATGCTATCTAGGTTGGTCATAACTTTCCTTCCAAGGAGTAAGCGTCTTTTAATTTCATGGCTGCAGTCACCATCTGCAGTGATTTTGGAGCCCCAAAAAATAAAGTCGGACACTGTTTCCACTGTTTCCCCATCTATTTCCCATGAAGTGATGGGACCAGATGCCATGATCTTAGTTTTCTGAATGTTGAGTTTTAAGCCAACTTTTTCACTCTCCTCTTTTACCTTCATCAAGAGGCTTTTTAGTTCCTTTTCACTTTCTGCCATAAGGGTAGTGTCATCTGCATATCTGAGGTTATTGATATTTCTCCTGGCAATCATGATTCCAGCTTGTGCTTCTTCCAGACCAGCATTTCTCATGATGTACCCTGCATATAAGTTAAATAAACAGGGTGACAATATACAGCCTTGACGTACTACTTTTCCTGTTTGGAACCAGTCTGTTGTTCCATGTCCAGTTCTAACTGTTGCTTCCTGACCTGCATAGAAATTTCTCAAGAGGCAGGTCAGGTGGTCTGGTATTCCCATCTCTTTCAGAATTTCCCACAGTTTATTGTGATCCACACAGTCAAAGGCTTTGGCATAGTCAATAAAACAGAAATAGATGTTTTTCTGGAACTGTCTTGCTTTTTCCATGATCCAGCAGATGTTGGCAATTTGATCTCTGGTTCCTCTGCCTTTTCTAAAACCAGCTTGAACATCTGGAAGTTCACGGTTCACGTATTGCTGAAGCCTGGCTTGGAGAATTTTGAGCATTACTTTACTAGCATGTGAGATGAGTCCAATTGTGTGGTAGTTTGAGCATTCTTTGGCATTGCCTTTCTTCGGGATTGGAATGAAAACGGACCTTTTCCAGTCCTGGGGCCACTGCTGAGTTTTCCAAATTTGCTGGCATATTGAGTGCAGCATTTTCACAGCATCATCTTTTAGGATTTGAAATAGCTCAACTGGAATTCCATCACCTCCACTGGCTTTGTTCGTAGTGATGCTTTCTAAGGCCCACTTGACTTCACATTCCAGGATGTCTGGCTCTAGGTCAGTGATCACACCATCATGATTATCTGGGTCAAGAAGATCTTTTTTGTACAGTTCTTCTGTGTATTCTTGCCACCTCTTCTTAATATCTTCTGCTTCTTTTAGGTCCATAACATTTCTGTCCTTTATTGAGCCCATCTTTGCATGAAATGTTCCCTTGGTGTCTCTAGTTTTCTTGAAGAGATCTCTAGTCTTTCCCATTCTGTTGTTTTCCTCTGTTTCTTTGCATTGATCACTGAAGAAGGCTTTCTTATCTCTCCTTGCTATTCTTTGGAACTCTGCATTCAGATGCTTATATCTTTCCTTTTCTCCTTTGCTTTTCGCTTCTCTTCTTTCCACAGCTATTTGTAAGGCCTCCCCAGACAGCCATTTTGCTTTTTTGCATTTCTTTTCCATGGGGCTGGTCTTGATCCCTGTCTCCTGTACAATGTCACGAACCTCAGTCCATAGCTCATCATGCACTCTATCTATCAGATCTAGTCCCTTAAATCTATTTCTCACTTCCACTGTATAATCATAAAGGATTTGATTTAGGTCATACCTGAATGGTCTAGTGGTTTTCCCTACTTTCTTCAATTTAAGTCTGAATTTGGCAATAAGGAGTTCATGATCTGAGCCACAATCAGCTAACTCTTACCCCTGGTTAAATAAGGCCATCCATAAAGATGGATGCTTGTTATTTCAGCGTCTCCCACCATCTTGAGTTACTCTTTGATCTCCTTCCTTGGTCACCGTGTTTCCTGCATCAGCTTGAACCAATGAGTCACGTGTGCCTCATTCAGGCTTTCTCAGATGAGCAGGTGATGAGCTACCCTACTGCCCAGACATCTCATTACCTTCTGTCCTCCTCATCCCTGCTGTGACCTAAAACTCAACTCAGTTTAACTCCCTGCAGGATTGTATGGGCAATTAGTGTCCTTGAGCACCCTGCCAACTCTATAATTCATGATCTTGGGAAAGCCAAGTGGCTTGGTTAAACTTTTTTTTATTTCTGCTTATATGACTAAGCTTCTTGCATTCAAAAGGGGAAACTACGCTTATGGTGCACATATAACATTTCTGAAAGATAAAAAAAGTATTATACATGCTCTCTATACTTCTTGCTTTACTTGTTATGTTTAATAATTGATAAATTATAACCATGCTAGTAAAGTAATGCTCAAAATTCTCCAAGCCAGGCTTCAGCAATACGTGAACCGTGAACTTCCAGATGTTCAAACTGGTTTTAGAAAAGGCAGAGGAACCAGAGATCAAATTGTCAACATCTGCTGGATCATTAAAAAAGGAAGACAGTTTCAGAAAAACATCTATTTCTGCTTTATTGAATATGCCAAAGCCTTTGACTGTGTGGATCACAATAAACTGTGGAAAATTCTGAAAGAGATGGGAATACCAGACCACCTGACCTGCCTCTTGAGAAATGCAGGTCAGGAAGCAACAGTTAGAACCGGACATGTAACAACAGACTGGTTCCAAACAGGAAAAGTAGTACGTCAAGGCTGTATATTGTCACCCTGCTTATTTAACTTATATGCAGAGTACATTATGAGAAACACTGAAAAAAGCACAAGCTGGAATCAAGATTGCCAGGAGAAATATCAATAACCTCAGATATGCAGATGACACCACCCTTACGGCGAGAAACGCTGAGAGAAACACAAGCTGGAATCAAGATTGCTGGGAGAAATATCAGTAACCTCAAATACGCAGATGACACCACCCTTATGGCAGAAAGCAAAGAGGAACTAAAAAGCCTCTTGATCAAAGCGAAAGAGGAGAGTGAAAAAGTTGGCTTAAAACTCAACATTCAGAAAACTAAGGGCATCTGGTCCCATCACTTCACGGCAAATAGATGGGGAAAGAGTGGAAACAGTGTCTCACTTTATTTTTTGGGGCTCCAAAACCACTGCAGATGGTGATTGCAGCCATGAAATTAAAAGACGCTTACTCCCTGGAAGGAAAGTTATGACCAACCTAGATAGCATATTGAAAAGCAGACACATTACTTTGCCAACAAAGGTCCATCTAGTCAAGGCTATGGTTTTTCCAGCGGTCACGTATGGATGTGAGAGTTGGACTGTGAAGAAGGCTGAATGCTGAAGAATTGATGCTTTTGAACTATGGTGTTGGAGAAGACTCTTGAAAGTCCCTTGGACTGCAAGGAGATCCAACCAGTCCATCCTAAAGGAGATCAGTCCTGGGTGTTCATTGGAAGGAATGACGCTAAAGTTGAAACTCCAATACTTTGGCCACCTCATGCAGAGTTGACTCTTTGGAAAAGACTCTGATGCTGGGAGGGATTGGGGGCAGGAGGAGAAGGGGACGACAGAGGATGAGATGGCTGGATGGCATCACCGACTCGATGGACATGAGTTTGAGTGAACTCCGGGAGTTGGTGATGGACAGGGAGGCCTGGCGTGCTGCGATTCATGGGGTCACAAAGAGTCGGACACGACTGAGCAACTGAACTGAACTGAACTGAACCATGTTTTCACCAGCTTGAAACAGATAATATGGACTTGGGAAAAATCATTTTCAAAAACGTCAATTCCTCTATCAGTTAAGTTTTATGGCTCACCACTTGATCTTAAAAGTGACTGTGAGGTAGAAGCATCTTCTTTTCAGAAGCTTGTATAGGACTCCAGTGAACAACATACCATGGTAATAAAGATTAATAAACTTTTGGCATTATTTTGTCTTATAATAACTCAATATCAACTTATATGGGCTACAATGTCAAGCTTTTGATTATTTAATGGTGATGATGCAATTTATAAATTGCATTCCCTTATTCCTGTTTTTGTTCACTAATCTTCTCTTTACTTTGTTGCTCAATATCATTATCAATGGGGGCTTCCCTGGTGGCTCGGTACTGAAAACAATCCACCTGCAATGCAGGAGATGTGAGTTCAGTTCTTGGGTTGGGAAGATCCCCTGAAGAAGGGAATGGCTATCCACGCAAGTACTCTTGCCTGGGAAATCTCTGGGACAGAGGAGCCTTGCGGGCCAGAGTCCATTGGGTTGCAAGAGTCAGATACGACTTAGCAACTAAACCATCACAACCATCATTATCAATTTTAGTAAGCAAAAGGCAAAAAAATAAAGGCAGAAAAAAACACAAGCTAACCTATAGTATCCATTTTAGCATCTCTCCAATAAGATTGTTTGAAGGGAAACCTGAAACAATTGACTAAAATAAAATCTCTAGAGTTTGAAAACCCATGCACAATCACCCTTCTTCCGATGCTAAAAGCTACGAGGGAGTTGATTTTATATCCCAAGTTTAACAAGATAACCACGAAATCCAATTCCCAAATACTGTGACTGAATTTTTATAAGATTTTCCAGCTAACATGCTTATATAAACAAGTACCCTGAGAGTATCCAGGATTTGACTGGATGTCTGAAAAATCATAGTCTACATCCCACAAGAGTGCTTGCATTTTGAGATCTTACAAAGGACAGTTAAAAATTTAATTAACTAAAACATAATTTTTTATCTTTAAAAATTAAAATTTTAAAAAGACGGAGAAGTCTCCTCTCTGCAAGTTTTAACATTGCCAACTCAGTTGTCTTCGTATTTCTCCCTGTTCCTTCACTTCCTTCTTGCGTACCCACTGTCACCGACCCAGATCTCCTCCACCAGATTTGTGCATGACAGAGAATGGGAAACACAAGGAGAACAATGAAGGGTGAGGATGGAGGACAAGAGCCAACAGCAACTTTGAGGGCAGGATTTAGAGATTAAGCTGCAGGCTAAACTCAACATGGCCAAACTATTTTGCAGCTAGTGGAATTTTCTTCATTGTCAAGAGGCAGGAGCCAAACTTTGGAACGTCACAGTTTTCCCAAGACTTAAAAGAAAGATAGCCTTGATCACGCACATATTCTTGGAATGTTTGTAGGTTAGAACTGATGATCTTCCCCTGGATGGACTTACAGGCCAAAATGCAATCAAGCTTAGGAGCTCCTGGCTCCAGTCACAACTGCAAGTGAGGTAAATACAGATTTCTAAATTACATCTTTGATCTGCCAATGTATTCTCTGCTCCCCACTTCCTCCACTGCCCGAACTTTGAGATTCAAATGACAACTCCATATTCTTTGAGGTGCTGTAATCTAAGATTTTCTAAATCTCTAAAGCACAAGAGAAAGTATGCATGGGTCAAAATATGTTATATGTTATGCAAAAAAAAAAAAAAAAAAAAAAAACCTTTCCATTAGGGAAAGCGATGAGAGGTTTTTAAGCAGGATAATCATAAGACCAGATTTGGTTTAGGAGGATAGTTCTACTGATGGCAAATTCTTCCAAAATAATGTATAAATTTAATACAATTAACATAAAAATCTCAACAAGTGTTTTTGAGACATGATACAATTATGCTCAATTTTATTTGAAAAATAAATTTATATATTTTATATATATATATAAAATAAATATAAATAAAGGAGCCAAGAGGAGGACTTGGCCTATCAAATATTAAAACTCATTAGAAAGCTACTAGATTCAAACCAACAGAGCATCTTTGCTAAATTTATAGTCAAATTGAAGGAACAGAATAGAAAGCCCAGAAACAGACCCAAAATTAAATAAAAATTTAGTATATGACAGTGTTGTCACCTCAATCATTGGAGAAAGGTTGGATTTAAGTATAAATAGTACTGAGGAAAGCTAGCCAACCATTTTAGGAAAAATAAAGTTCAAAACACTGTCTCACACCTCATGCCAAAGATTTTCCTATTAAAAACAACTATACAAGAATTCCCAGGTGACCTCGTAGTTAGGATTCCAGGCTTTCACTGCTGTGGCCCAAGGTTCAATCCCTAGTCGGGGAACTGAGATCCTACAAGTCATGTGCCACAGCCCCCCCAAAAACAAACAAGCAAAAAGACACAACTATACATCGTGACGGAGAAGGCAATGGCACCCCACTCCAGTACGCTTGCCTGGAAAATCCCATGGATGGAGGAGCCTGGTAGGCTGCAGTCCATAGCGTCGCTGGGAGTCGGACAGGACTGAGCGACTTCACTTTCACTTTTCACTTTCATGCATTGGAGAAGGAAATGGCAACCCACTCCAGTGTTCTTGCCTGGAGAATCCCAGGGACGGGGAAGCATAGTGGGCTGCCGTCTATAGGGTCGCACAGAGTTGGACACGACTGAAGCGACTTAGCAGCAGCAGCAGCAGTATACATCGTGAAACCACAATTAAATGATATGTGATCAAGGACTTCCTGGCAACTCAGCGGGAAAGAATCCGCTTGCCAATGCAGGAGTCATAATTTCAATCCCTGATGCAGGGAGATCCCACATGCCTTGGAGCAACTAAGCCCCTGCACCACAGCTACTGAGCTTGTACTCTAGAGCCTGGAGCCACAACTACCGAAGGCTGCTCATCCTAGAGCCTGTGCTCCACAACAAGAAAAGGCACAGCAATGAGAAACCCGCCCACCGCGACTAGAGTGTAGTCCCCACTTGCCACAAACTAAAGAAAAGGCTGTGCAGCAACGAAGACCCAGCATAGCCAAAAATAAATAAATAAATACAACGTTTACATAAAAAAATTATATGTGATAGACAGTCCTATTTCAAGTGACTCCTTCAAAGAAAGTAACACAAGAGATACAAGTAGCAAAATAATAGAAGGATGTTCAATATAATTTGTGAAAGCAAAATAACTTAAATGGCTTTCAAAAGAAAATTATATAAGCAAATTATAGTACATTCATATAACAGAATAATATAAAACCACCAAAAATGATGTCGTTGTGTATCTATTCATTCAGAAAAATGCCATCTATTAAATAAAAAGGGAAGTCACCAAACAGGATTATATTATAATCTAATTTGTATATATATGTGCATAATCATAGAAGAATGTTTAGAAGGATACACACTGAATTTTCATTTGGTAATAGGATTGGGTTATTTAACAAGAAAGTATTACCTTTGTATTGGGAATAAAATATAAAAGAGTTTGCATTTAGGGATAAAAAAATAAGATCAGGTCAGTAGTAGTTTGAAATGACACTGGAATAAAGATGACTGATGCTAATTTAGGAAGTTGCTGCAAAATTTTTGGTGATAGCAGATGAAAACCTGAAGAGGGACAAGGATGATGAAACTGAATCTGAGAAATATTTGGGTGGTAGAAGATGTCAGAACATGGTGGTCAACTGAACTTTGTTACTTGGTTGTCATTTAGGATGCCCAGAACTTAGAAAATAAAAAAGGAGAATACCACTGTATGATAGGGTAGGTGGGCAAGTCAACGGATAGACCTAAATCGCAGATCTACATAAATTGCAGGACTCTATGGGTCAGCTGTCCAGCAAACAGTTGGAAATAAGAAGCTGGCAACTGAGACATGGAGTTTATTAGTATAAGCATACTGGTGGAAACCATAATCAAGGTTTATAAAAGCACCTGTAATTCTCTAGGGAAAATGACCTCTGGGTCTGCATTGCTTCTAGAGCTCTTATCCTACTAGACTACCTTTTCCATTACATGGGCTTTTATTTCCTTAGATCCTAATCATCCAGTTTTCTATATCATTAGGATGCTCACTTTGTCACAGTCTGGCTTAAGTAACTGCCCATCTCTGCTCTTTAAATCTTTCATTGGCATCCCATTTCATTTAGAACAAAATCCAAACTCTTGGCCAGGATCTACTGGTCCTACATATCTAGACTGATGCTATTCCTATCATTTTCCCCACTACTCACTATGATCTTGCCATTCTGATCTTCTTTCTGATCCTTTAATACACTGAGTTCTTTCCCATTTCAGAGCTTTGTCCATCATCTTCCCTTTGCCAGGAAGGTTTTTCTTTGCCTTGTCTCACAACTGACTCCCTATCTTTCAGACCTCAGCTCAAACATCATTTCCTCCAAGGGGCATTCCCTGACCTTCAACTCTAAAGAACTACTCTCTTCTACACGTGACCACTCTACCACATCACCACATTGTATTTCCTTCACAGAACTTACCTCTACTGAACATTATTGTTACTTGTTTATTGTCAGTCTTTCCTTCTAGAATGTAAGCTCCATAAGAGAGATCATGTCAGTCCATCACCTGTAATAGAGCCCAACACACAGCCACACAGCAGGCTTTCAAGTCTGTGGAATAGCTATAGAATAATATAATGATAAATGAATGAAGGATTGAGGCATTTACAGTAAGTAGCATGTACAGTGGACAAGGCGATGGCACCCCGCTCCGGTACTCTTGCCTGGAAAATCCCATGGATGGAGGAGCCTGGTGGGCTGCAGTCCCTGGGATCGCTAAGAGTCAGACACGACTGAGCAAATTCACTTTCACTTTTCACTTTCATGCACTGGAGAAGGAAATGGCAGCCCACTCTAGTGTTCTTGCCTGGAGAATCCCAGGGATGGGGGAGCCTGGTGGGCCGCCATCTATGGGGTCGCACAGAGTCAGACATGACTGAAGCGACTTAGCAGCAGCAGCAGCAGCAGCATGCACAGTAAGTAGATTTACTATAAATGCTCCATGGGCACAAAAGCATTGGACACGACTTAGTGACTAAACAACAACAAACAACAAAAAGCACTAGAGCTGCAGTCAGAAGGCAACATTACTTTGGCTCAGTCAACCTCAATTTCCACATCTCTAAAATGTAGCAACTTCAGTTTCCATATCTCTAATACGTTTACCCTGCCTATGCATTAGTGTTGTCATGAGACTTCAATTCTTCATTCATTCATCAATAAATATTTCCCAAGTACCTACTACGTGATAAACACTGTGTTCATCATTGTGTTCACAGCTATGAATAAGAAGTTTAGTCTAGTGGCACAGAGAGAAGTTTATAACTTAACTTTCTGTAATTTGTAAGAAAATTACAAATGGTACAGTTCAGTTCAGTTCAGTTCAGTCGCTCAGTCGTGTCCAACTCTTTGCAACGCCATGAATCGCAGCACGCCAGGCTTCCCTGTCCATCACCAACTCCCAGAGTTTACTCAAACTCATGTCCATCGAGTCGGTGATGCCATCCAGCCATCTCATCCTCTGTCGTCCCCTTCTCCTCCTGCCCCCAATCCCTCCCAGCATCAGAGTCTTTTCCAATGAGTCAACTCTTCGCATGAGGTGGCCAAAGTATTGGAGTTCCAACTTTAGCATCAGTCCTTCCAATGAACACCCAGGACTGATCTCCTTTAGGATGGACTGGTTGGATCTCCTTGCAGTCCAAGGGACTCTCAAGAGTCTTCTCCAACACCATAGTTCAAAAGCATCAATTCTTTGTCACTCAGCTTTCTTCACAGTCCAACTCTCACATCCATACATGACTACTGGAAAAACCATAGCCTTGACTAGATGAACCTTTGTTGGCAAAGTAATGTCTCTGCTTTTCAATATGCTATCTAGGTTGGTCATAACTTTCCTTCCAAGGAGGCAGCGTCTTTTAATTTCATGGCTGCACTTACCATCTGCAGTGATTTTGGAGCCCCAAAAAATAAAGTCGGACACTGTTTCCACTGTTTCCCCATCTATTTCCCATGAAGTGATGGGACCAGATGCCATGATCTTAGTTTTCTGAATGTTGAGCTTTAAGCCAACTTTTTCACTCTCCACTTTCACTTTCATCAAGAGGCTTTTTAGTTCCTCTTCACTTTCTGCCATAAGGGTGGTATCATCTGCATATCTGAGGTTATTGATATTTCTCCTGGCAATCTTGATTCCAGCTTGTGCTTCTTCCAGACCAGCGTTTCTCATGATGTACTCTGCATATCAGTTAAATAAGCAAGGTGACAATATACAACCTTGACATACTCCTTTTCCTATTTGGAACCAGTCTGTTGTTCCATGTCCAGTTCTAACTGTTGCTTCCTGACCTGCATACAGATTTCTCAAGAGGCAGGTCAGGTGGTCTGGTATTCCCATCTCTTTCAGAATTTTCCACAGTTTCTTGTGATCCACACAGTCAAAGGCTTTGGCATAGTCAATAAAGCAGAAATAGATGTTTTTCTGGAACTTCTTGCTTTTTCAATGATCCAGCAGATGTTGGCAATTTGATCTCTGGTTCCTCTGCCTTTTCTAAAACCAGCTTGAACATCTGGAAGTTCACGGTTCATGTATTGCTAAAGCCTGGCTTGGAGAATTTTGAGCATTATTTTACTAGCGTGTGAAATGAGTGCAATTGTGTGGTAGTTTGAGCATTCTTTGGCATTGCCTTTCTCCGGGATTGGAATGAAAACGGACCTTTTCCAGTCCTGGGGCCACTGCTGAGTTTTCCAAATTTGCTGGCATATTGAGTGCAACAGTTTCACAGCATCATCTTTCAGGATTTGAAATAGCTCAACTTGAATTCCATCACCTCCACTAGCTTTGTTCATAGTGATGCTTTCTAAGGCCCACTTGACTTCACATTCCAGGATGTCTGGCTCTAGGTCAGTGATCACACCATCATGATTATCTTTGTCATGAAGAAAGTAGGGAAAACCACTAGACCATTCAGATATGACCTAAATCAGATCCCTTATGATTATACAGTAGAAGTGAGAAATAGACATAAGGGACTAGATCTGATAAAAAGAGTGCCTAATGAACTATGGACGGAGGTTTGTGACATTGTACAGGAGACAGGGATCAAGATCATGAGACAGCAAAAGAGACACAGATGTATAGAACAGTCTTTTGGACTCTGTGGGAGAGGGAGAGGGTGGGATGATTTGGGAGAATGGCATTGAAACATGTATAATATCATATATGAAACGAGTCGCCAGTCCAGGTTCGATGCATGATACTGGATGCTTGGGGCTGGTGCACTGGGATGACCCAGATCAATGGTATGGGGAGGGAGGAGGGAGGGGGTTTTGGGATGGGGAACACGTGTATACCTGTGGCGGATTCATGTTGATGTATGGCAAAACCAATACAATATTGTAAAGTAATTAACCTCCAATTAAAATAAATAAATTTATATTTTTAAAAAAAGAAAAAAAAAGATCATCCCCATGGAAAAGAAATGTAAAAAAGCAAAATGGCTGTCTGGGGAGGCCTTACAAATAGCTGTGAAAAGAAGAGAAGCGAAAAGCAAAGGAGAAAAGGAAAGATATAAGCATCTGAATGCAGAGTTCCAAAGAATAGCAACGAGAGATAAGAAAGCCTTCCTCAGCGATCAATGCAAAGAAACAGAGGAAAACAACAGAATGGGAAAGACTAGAGATGTCTTCAAGAAAATTAGAGATACCAAGGGAACATTTCATTCAAAGATGGGCTCAATAAAGGACAGAAATGGTATGGACCTAACAGAAGCAGAAGATATTAAGAAGAGGTGGCAAGAATACACGGAAGAACCATACAAAAAAAAAATCTTCACGACCCAGATAATCACGATGGTGTGATCACAAATGTTACAGCTGTTATCAAAAAGACGAAGCACAGACTGCCAAAAGAGCACATGAGAGAGGCACCAAATTCATCCCCAGGTAATCAGAGAACGGTGAGTATCAGTAGAAATCAACTTGGCAAGGCTAAGGCCAGGGAGATAGGTAGGCAAAGAAAGAGAAAATAGTTCAGAGCAGAAACATTTGCAAAGGCCCAGAGTCAAACAAGGTCAAGGCGTATTGATGAACTGCATGTCACTCAGGAAGGCTGAGACTAGAAAGTAGAGTGGTGGCAAAATTCAAGAGTCGAGCTCTAAAGAGAATCTAGATCATGATGGGCCTCAGCACCAGCATGGAGAATTCGGAGGACTTTGGCAGGACCAACACAAAGGAGGTGGTGGTGAAGTGGGGATGATGATTAGGGCATGCCAGAGATGAGTTTGGAAACAGGGAGAAGCCCAATCAGAGAGGGCTTAGGATGTCATGTTTAGGAGTTAGACTTTTTACTACGGGTGGTATGGAGCTACTAAAGAGCTTTAAGTGGGCCAATGGCCACTCCAGCATGGAGGAAAAATGGAGGAAGACAAAATAAGGGACTCAGAGTTGTTTATGAAACTGAGAGAAATAATGGGTGGCTTGAATTAAGAGTAATGAAGTTGATGAATCAAAGAGATGCTTAGGAGAGAGAACTGATTGAGTGTCAAACCATGTTTGGAGAGGGGCAGGGATCAGCATGTTGAGGGATTCCACTGTTAAGTGTTTAGTAATAGCAGTCTTTCTAACTCAGAAAAAAGAGAATTAATAGGGCAGATTTCCTTAATATTAAGATGGTCTATACATTTTCCCTAAATTTTAGATTCTGTCTCCGATTATTTGTAAATACCTGGCTCAATAGAATTGTATGCTTAGTGATTGTTTGAGATGGGTTGTCCAGGAAGCAGACTCTAAGACAGTTTAGTGTGCAGGATGTTTATTAAGGAGTGTCCTTGGGATTAACACCTGTGGAAGGGAAGTGGACTCAGGACTGAATGAGGCAGAAATCAAGCACAATATAGGCTCCATGACAACCTTGGATAATCTCACAAGGAACTCTGGAGCTAAACTGGCCTTCCAGAGTTGTCCCATGTTGGACTGAAATGGCCAGACCTTTATGTCTGTCTCAATCAGTCACTGGAATGTTTGCTGCAGGTCAGGTAGTCCCTGAAGCGGTTAGTAACTAAGAGTGGGTGCAGCTGAGCAGCTGGGTCAGTAGGTTCTTCGCTGAAGGGAGACGTGGGCAGGCACCTGCATGTCACAGGTGATTGTAAGTCTGTTATTTCAATCCATCGAGGCCCTCAGAGGACACCCTGACAGCTCAGAAATATGCCACCCTGAACAAGTATGAGAACTTCTTCCCTTCCTATACTCTTTGAATATGTATTTATTGAAGATATCGTTTGTGTCTAGCACAGTGTTAGGCATCGGTTCAGCAAGTGAAAAACACAGGAACAGCCTTCATGGAAGTGATAATGCAATGAGGGAAACAGTTTTTTAGTAAGAAAAATATTGTACAATTAAACAGTGTACTTTTCCAAAGAGAATGGAAATGAAAGAAAGTGGAAAACATGGGTAACTGGAAGGAGTCTCATTACATGGAGGGGCCAGGGAAAGCCCCTCTACAGGCCACCTACGTTCCTTGGTTTGTGGCCCTTTCATCTTGAGTCTCCAGTGTGGCCTTCTTACTTCTCTGACCTCCGCTTCTGTCCTGTTTGCTTCTTACTCTGACTCTGTTTCTGTCCCATTCATATTAAGGCCCTGTTATTACCTCTAGCCCACACAGATAATCCAAGATAACCTTCCCATTGGAAAATTCTTAACCTAATTCCATCTGCAAAGTCTCTTTTGCTATGCAGTGTAACAGATTCACAGGTTCAGGGGTTAGAGTGTGGACAGGCTTGGGTGGGGGGCAGAAAGGGCCATTACTCTGCCTACCATACTCAACTTCCTCACCTTTAAAATGGGTATAATAATAGGACCGCTTTAGACAATTGTTGAGGAAATGAAATTCATATCAAATGTTAAGGGCACTGCCTACAACAAAGAAAACTCTCAATAAATGGGAGTGGCTATTTGAATCATGCAGATTTCCTTATCTATGCTATCTTCTTCCTCCCTAGTATTTCTGCCTTAGTTCAGCCCCTCCTCATTTTTACTTTCCATAATCATTTCCTGTGTTCAGTTCTGCCTTCTTATACATACATCCCAGGCATCCCTTGTGACTCAGACAGTAAATAATCCACCTGCAATGCAGGAGACCTGGGTTCAATACCTGAGTTGAGAACATCCTCTGGAGGAAGGCATGACAACCCACTCCGGTATTCTTGCCTGGAGAAGCCCCATAGACAGAGGAGCCTGGGGGGCTACAGTCCATGGGATCGCAAGGAGTCAGGCACGATTGAGCGACCAAGCACAGTATACATACATCACTACACACCCACAAATCCAAGCCAGGCTTCAGCAGTACGTGAACTATGAACTTCCAGATGTTCAAGCTGGATTTAGAAAAGGCAGAGGAACCAGAAATCAAATTGCCAGCATCCGTTGGATCATCAAAAAAGCAAGAGAATTCCAGAAAAACATCTACTTCTGCTTTATTAACTACGCCAAAGCCTTTGACTGTGTGGATCACAACAAACTGTGGAAAATTCTTAAAGAGATGGGAATACTGGACCACCTGACCTGTCTCCTGAGAAATCTGTATGCAGGTCAAGAAGCAACAGTGAGAACTGGACATGGAACAAAGATTGGTTCCAAATCTGGAAAAGAGTACGTCAAGGCTGTATATTGTCACCCTGCTTATTTAACTTACATGCAGAGTATATCATGCGAAATTCTGGGCTGCATGAAGCACAAGCTGGAATCAAGATTGCTGGGAGAAATATCAGTAACCTCAGATACGCAGATGACACCACCCTTATGGCAGAAAGCAAATAAGAACTAAAGAGCCTCTTGATGAAAGTGAAAGAGGAGAGTGAAAAAGTTGGCTTAAAACTTAACATTCAGAAAACTAAGTTCATGGCATCTGGTCCCATCACTTCACAGCAAATAGATGGGGAAACAACGGAAACAATGGGAGACTTTATTTTTCTGGGCTCCAAAATCACTGAAGATGGTGACTGCAGCCATGAAATTAAAGGACACTTGCTCCTTGGAAGAAAAGCTATGACCAGCCTAGACAGCATATTGAAAGGCAGAGACATTACTTTGTCATCAAAGGTCTGTCTAGTCAAAGCTATGGTTTTTCCAGTAATCATGTATGGATGTGAGAGTTGGACTATAAAGAAAGCTGAGTGCTGAAGAATTGATGCTTTTGAACAGTGGTGTTGCAGAAGACTCTTGAGAATCCCTTGGACTGCAAGGAGACCCAACCAGTCATTCCTAAAGGAAATCAGCCCTGAATATTATTGAAAGGACTGATATTGAAGTTGAAACTCCAATACTTTGGCCACCTGATGTGAAGAACTGACTCATTGGAAAAGACCCTGATGCTGGGAAAGATTAAGGGCAGGAGGAGAAGCGGACGACAGAGGATGAGATGGTTGGATGGCATCATTGACTCCATGGACATGAGTTTTAGCAAGCTCCGGGAGTTGGTGATGGGAAGGGAACCCAAGCACACTGCTGCAGTCCATTGGGTCACAAAGATTCGGACATGATTGAGTGACTGAACTGAAAACTGACTGACACACCCACACAGACCAGCCTCCATACCACCACCAGAAGGGAACCACAGTGATTGTATTTCATGGACTCAGTCACTTAGTAGAGATGTATGGGGTATCCACTAAGAACCATGCACCTACCATCGTTGTCTCCATGGCCAATTCCTATGTCAGCAGGACATCTTGAGCCAGGTATTGAGTCTTGTTTACCTATTTAATAGTCCTGGGCTGCCACAGGTGCTCCCAAGGCCTGTTGAGTTAATAGGCTCATCTAGTTAAAGCACTCTATAGTTCTATGATTCTATAAGGATAGAAGTCCTATTAAATTCTCATCAGAGGAACATATTTGAATTATTTTTAAAGCTGTTGAGGTGCTGTAAAAATTTATGACTGTAGCTCAGTGCATCCCCAAGAAGCCTATACCTCCCCACCTCCAGAGGCCTCCTTAGCAGAAATGCACCGGGACAGTGGGGCGGAGAGGGCATGGGTAAACTGTCAGATAAGCAGACTTCAGAGCAGATGCTTCTCTGCAGCTTTTAGAAAGGAAAATTAAGTGACCCCGTGATGTGGCTACTATTTTGGTTAAGATATATTTTCTTTCTTTCAATGTAATCTCATTTCCTCTCCACCACCAAAGGGGGAAATAAAAACCCACACAAGATACCAAGAAGGGCCCTTCTCTATGCTTCCCATTCAAGAGTGTCTGCCAAACCAATTAATACCTTCTGAATGTTATCTCCCTGCTATGTTAATGTTATGTTAATAAATGCAATTAAGATAACATTCAGGAGGTGTTAATTGGTTTGGCAGATGTATATGAATAAGAAGCACAGATATTTTGCTTTCCCTATTTATGGAGGCAGGAAGTGACACAAAGTTGGACAAAAGGAAACTTAATTTGCCTCCAGTCTCTTCTGATGCCACTTAGGCCTTTTCTGTTAAGTAATATATGGGACTCTTAAAAATGCTAATTTAGATGGCATTACAAAGATGAAGTGATTGTCAAATGTTGCAAAAACACTGAACTTGTCTTTGGCCACAGGAATTAACTACATAGTATTTACTCTCGGTAAAACATTGAATATGCCATATATGTTATATATACATGTATATATACATACTCTTTGTTTCGTGTGTCTATAGCATATATGCAAATAAGCTCTCATGTTAATCTATAAAGCAGATTGCTCCAGAGGACTAATGCCTAGACTATTCTTGATATAATTAGTTATTTAATATATTTCAGTGACTTAATGTTCTTTTATTCTAATTTACAATAAGATGGTAGCTTTTACTTTCAGTGTTTAGAAATTATATACATATACATACATTAATGTACCTTACTTGGCAAAATAGAGGTTTTCTCTGAAATTTATATTTATATAAATTTATACAAGTATAATCCCTGGTGGCTCAGACCTGGGTTCGATCCCTGGGTTGGGAAGATTCCCTGGAGAAGGAAATGGCAACCCACTCCAGTACTCTTGCCTTGAAAATCCCATGGACGGAGGAGCTTGGTACAGGCTAATATCCATGGGGTCACAAAGAGTCAGCACGACTGAGCGACTTCACTTTCACTTTCACTTTCATACAAATACTTATATTTATTTATAAATTTGTACAGTCTTGAAGCAAAGAGATGTTCCCTTGTGTTACATTATATCACCATCAGGGTCTCTGTGTTCATTTCTGGAGCTTGGCATTTGTCAGCACATCACACGGCCTTTGGCAGACTTAGTCTTCCCAGGACCTTATCAGGACACACCTCAGACAAGAGCCAGCCCTCTAAGAGCTGAGATCTGAGAGGATGTCAAAGCACATTAGGGTTTCCATTAGGGTTCCTTCCGGTCCCGAAGGGCAAATTATCAGAGTCCACTTTGTGAACCAATTGGGCAGAACTAAACTAAAACTAGTCTTCAACCTGGACTTCAAAACAAATTGGAGGTAAATTAACTCCATTCTAAGGCATCATCTATAAAACGCACCAGCTCGTTAATAAGGATTTTCCAGAGAGGTGGGGGAAGGAAAAGAGGAAAGAAAATGAAAGGAAGGAGAAAGATTCCATGAAATTTTATATTTATTGCAAGACTGAAGTCCAGTTCCAGAAATGCTAACGTGTGCATCTCAAATTAGAGTGTCAGGTAACCTCTTGAAAAACAGGTAACAGTAGATAGCTAGAACATAGGCACTGCTTTGTTTCCAGTGGATTGTTTAGAGCCAATATCTGTTTCATAATTCCATGATTCTTTGATATGTGCTTATCTATAGTCCTTAATTGTCCCTTCATCACTTTTCTCAATGTAATTTTCTTGGATCTTACATATAGAATAATGGGACTGTTCCTAGCTTCCAATCTGTGAATATGGGTAATTTCTTAAGCAATAAAGGGTCATGACTGTTCTCCAGTGAAAATAACTGAAGATTGTTATGAAATATGCGTCTAACCAACCTGTGTGCATGTTGCAAAAATATGTTTGTGATAGAATCAGTGTGGCTCAAATTCTCTAGGTTTTAAAATCTTGCCCCCTGCCCCCGTCCTAAGGCTAAGGAGGTGGAGGAACTCTCCTGACTGCGGTGGCACTGACTGAGTGATGTGGGACAGTCTGGTGAGGCCCTAGGCTTTGGGTGACTCTGGAGTGGCAGTGAAGCCTCGACACAGATTTAACTAAGAAGTGATTTCTGGATGATTCTGCTGTACCTTTAAGGTGAGGGTTGCTCACAGTGGGCACCTTCAGGCACACTGCCTGAAGAGCTCAGAAGGCCACTCAAAGATGGGATCCTGCAATAAAATCTCATTCTCAAAGCAGTGTACTCTGGTCCAGGGTTGACAAACATTTTCAGTTAAAAAAATAAAAGCAGATTATACTCACTTTAAATTATTTCTGGGTAAAATTATTGCATTTATACTATGTGGCAGAGATTGCAAATACATTCTATCTGAGGATAATAGGCTGAATTGTGTCCTTCCAAAATTCATACTTTGAAGCCTAACCCCCGATATCTCAAAATGTGACTATTATTTGAAGATAGGGTCTTTAAAGAGATAATTAAGCTAAAATGAGGCCATTAGGGTAGACCCTAATCCAATCTGACTAGTGTCCCTGTAAAAGAGGAAATCTGAACCCACAAAAGAAGTACCAGGGATGTACATGCACAGATGGAAGGCCACATGAGGACACAGAAAGAAGGTAGCCATATGTGAGCCAAGGCAAGAGGTCTCAGAAGAAACCAAACTTGGACTTCATCTTGGACTTGCATTCTCCAGAACTGTGAGAAATAAACTTCTGTTGCTTAAGTCATGAAGTCAGTGGAATTTGTGATGGCTGCTCTAGCAGACTAACACGCTGAATGATTGCTATTGGCTGCCTTAAGCACAAAGTCAAAAAGGATTCTGTTGTGGCAAACATGGGCATGGGAAAGGGAAGAGTGGAACACATGCTAGATTTTTAGCCATCCTTACTCCATGGGGAGGAATTGAGACATTTGACTACCTGTAAAATGCTTATCATCACTCACGACACATGGTAACCAATGAATAATTTTAACTATAATCATTATTATTTTAAGTTTAAACATTTCTTTAATGAATAGGTCATTCAATGAATAGCATGTAAATCTTCAACTCCAAGGCTACTTGGTCAGTGAGAAAAAAAATCACACACACAGGCACACACTCATTCCTGCAGGCTGCCTGCTTTAGTCAACCATTCCACCACTAATCCTGAAAAATCACTGCTCTGTTCTCCATCGCTATAGCTTTAGCTTATAGCTTATCCAGAATGACATATATAAATGGAATCGCATCATATGTAACTTCTTGAATTTGGCTTCTTTCACTTAGCAAAATGACTGCGATCCATCCAAGTTGTTGCATGTATTGCATGTATCAAATAATTCATTCTTTTTATGCTCAGTAGTGTTCCATTGCATGAAATGTACCACACTTTGATTATCCATTCACTCATTAAAGGATATTTGGGTTGTTTTAGATTTGAGCAATTTTGAATAAGGCCGCAACAGGTTTTTGTGTGAACTTAAGTCTTCAGTTCTCTAGGGTAAATACCCAGGAGTGGGATAGCTGGATCATATGGTAAGTATATGTTTACTTTTATAAGAAACTGCCAAACTGTGTTTCAGAGTAGCTGTATCATTTTGCATTCTCATAGCAATGCAGGAAAGTTTCAGTTGCTCCACATAAGACCTAGTATTGTCAGTTGTTTGTTTTTAATTTTAGTAATTCTAATAGGTGTGCAGTTTATATCATGATTTTAATTTGTCTTTCTCTAATGACTAATGCCTAGTGATGCTGAGACTCTTTCCCTACACTTACCTGCCACCAATGTGTCTCTTTTCTGAAATATCTGTTGAAGTTTTTTGCTCTTTTGAAAACTAGCTTGCTCCTTTCTTATTGTTGACTTTGGAAAGTTCTTTATATATCCTCAGTCCAAGGTCTTTGTCAGACATATGATTTGCAAATATTTTTCTCCCAACCTTGGACTTGTCTTTTCATTCTCTTAACAGCAATTTGATAATGCATAAGTCTCAATTGTGATAAAGTCTAATTTAACAACTTTTCTTATGAAAATCTTGCTTTTAGTATCATATTTAAGAATTCTCTAGCTACCTTAAGCCTACAAAGATTTTTTTCCTAGGTTTTCTTTGAAAAGTTTTATAACTTTATGATTTGCATTCAGTTTTGTTACCCATTTTGGGTTAATTTTGTACAAAACGTGAAGTTTAGGTCAAGATTCAATTTTTTTGCACGTGGGATTTCAGCTGTTTGGCACAATTTTTTGAAGAGACTATCTTTTCTCCATGGAATGGCCTTTGTATCTTTTTCAAAACTCAACTGATCACAATTCTATGAGTTCATTTCCAAAGTCTCTATTCCACTCCACTGATTTGTATATTTATATTTTCATCAACATCTCATTGTTTTAATAACAGTAGCTTTACAGTAAGTATTGATATAAACAAAGTCTTCCAACTTTGTTCATTTGCAAATTTCACTGAATATGCTCCTTCGCCTTTCCATATAAAATTTAAAATCACTTTGCCAATAAATGCAAACATGCTTGCTAGGATTTTTTTATTGGAATTGCTCCAAATATATAGATCAAATTAAGGAGAATTGACATCTTAAGTATATTGAGTCACTGAATCTTCTAATCCATGAATAGTCTTTTTATTCATTTTATCAGTGTTTTTTAAATTCATTTTATCAGTTTTAAGCATACAGATCCTGATAAATTTATATATAAATATTTACTGATTGATTTGGGGTGCTATTCTAAATGGTACTAATTTTCAATTTTTGTTTATTGTCATTACAGGCATACCTCAGTAATATTGTGGGTTTTGTTCCAGACTAACCAAAGCCAATGTCAAAATAAAGCAAGTCACATCATGGTTTTTTTTTGTTTCCCAGTGTATATAAAAGTTATATTTATATTAAACTGTAATCTATTAGGTTGTCAATAACATTATGTTTAAAAAAAACAAGTATATACCTTAATTTAAAAATACATTTTGCTAAAGAAAGCTAACCATCATCTGAGCCTTCAGCAAGTCTTAACAGTGACATCAAAAATC
The DNA here is from genome assembly GCF_019923935.1 of Bubalus bubalis. Classification (NCBI taxonomy): domain Eukaryota; kingdom Metazoa; phylum Chordata; class Mammalia; order Artiodactyla; family Bovidae; genus Bubalus; species Bubalus bubalis. The sequence continues at coordinate 119,584,344 of NC_059159.1, read as the reverse complement.
ACTAATCACAGATTACCCTAACAAATGCAATAATGAAAAAGTGTGAAATATTGTGAGAATTACCAAAATGAGACACAGAAACATGAAGTGAGCAAATGTTACTGGAAAATGGAGCTGATAGACTTGCTCAACACAGGGATGCCATAAACCTTCAATCTGTAGAAAACCCATCCATGAAGCACAATTAAGTGAAGCCCAATAAAACAAAGTATTCCTGTATATAGAAATACAATTGTTTTGGTATTTTAATCTCATAGCTTGAGACCTTATCAAATTCACTCTTAAGTTCTAGGAACATTTTTGTAGATTCTTTGAGACCTTCTTCTTGGGCAATAAGTTCATCTAAAAAGTTTTATTTTCCATTCTGAATGCATTTTCTTTTTCTTGCCTTGTTACATAGACTAGGAATTCCATTATGAATGTTCAGTAGAAGTGGCAAGGCAGACATCCTTACCTCATTAAATATAAAGTTAGCTACAAGAACCCATGGCCCAGGTTAATCCCTCATCAGGGAACTAAGATACTGAAAGCCACGTGGTGCAGGAAAAAATTAATTAAAAAAAAAAAATTTTCCCCTTGAAAAAATAAAATCCTGTATTTTACATTATGTAGAGAGGAAAAATGTAATTTCTAAAACCTTTCCACTAGTCAAGTTTAGTGTAATAAAAAAAAATTTAATCTCCAGCACTGGAGACATCATGCTGCTATGCTGCTGTGTATGTGTTCAGTCATGTCTGACTCTTTATAACGCTATGGGCTGTAGCCCACCAGGCTCCTCCATTCATGGGATTTTCCAGGCAAGCATACTGGAGTGCATAGCTATTTCCTTCTCCAGGGGATCTTCCTGACCCAGAGATTGAACCTGCATCTCCTGCATTGGCAGGCAGATTCTTTACCACTAGCACCACCTGAGAAGCCCTGGAGCCATCATATTTTCATTTTGTAGTCAACTGGATAAATTTTCTTTCATTCCACCTCTCAGAATTTTGTTCTTTTGAAGCAAGCATACAACCCAGGCTTGACAATGTTGTCTCTCATTTAACAATCAATTTCAGACTTATTCTTGGCAGTTAACAATGACCTTGCATTGCTGACACATTTCAGTGTGTGTGGCTGTGTATGAAATATTGCTATTTTCCTATATTGCTCTCCCCTTTGATCATCAACCTTGTCTTGTCTCTTGCTCTGCCTTGCAGCTCTGATTGTTTTTACTCCTTTGAAACCATCTGAGAAAAGTAGGTCCTAAAAGAACAGTCTACCTTTCATTGCCAACTTAGAAAATTTCCAGTTTCTTCCTACCTGAATATTTTTTTTGTTTTGTTAAGATATTATTAATATTTTCTTCCCATCTAGCCTAGACTAATCAAGACAGATCCACCAAATCGTCTTCCAGGAGGAACACCCCAAGGCTTTTGAATGCCATAATGGAAGACAGTGCCTATGAGCTCAGTCATGTCTAATTCTTTGCAATCCCATGGACTATAGCCCACCAGGTTCCTCTGTCCATGGGATTTTCCAGGCAAGAATACTGGAGTGGTTGCCATTTCCTCCTCCAGGGGACCTTCCCAACCCAGGAATCGAAGCTGTCTCTTATGTCTCCTGCATTGACAGGTGGATTCTTTACCACTGTGCCACCTAGGAAGCCCAATGGAAGAGCATGAGGTTTTAAATAAGAACCACTGCTCAACCCTGGCCCCAGCCCACATTTTGCATCTGCCACACTGTGGCAAGCCCTAGAAATGCAAAGAAAAATATCTGGTGTGTGATGGATTTTGCAATGCGCTGCCATACTCCCTTTCAGGAAAGGAGGTGCTGTCCCAGCTGTAGAAAGTGATGTCAGCAAATGGCCTTCAGCTGCCAATCTCTGCAAGGACTGCTGCAGTGATGGATCTGCCTCCTCCAATGTCATGCCCCTTCCTGGGGCAGCCCATGCCCAAAGACCCAAGAATCACCAGCAATTTGCTTCAAATAAAACTTACTAGAACTAAAAGAACCTAAGAGAACTAATAGAACTTAAATTGAAGACTTTTCTTCCTAGCTCTTTGGAACTTGTTCTTTCTTTCCTCCAACAAGGTAAACGATGCTCAGCCACCCCATGCCAATTGAGAACAACTCTGAAAGGGCATTCAGCCCCAGAGCTCTTTGTGGTATTGAATGAGGCAGCTGGGTTTGCAACAGGATTTCTCCCTTGACCCACTCCTGTTTCCTCCTCCTTTCCACAGGTGTTGATCCCAAGGATGCTCCTGAATAAACATCTTGTACACTAAAAAGAAGACTCTTGACAGTCCCTTGGACTGCAAGGAGAGCAGACCAGTCAATCCTAAAGGCAATCAATCCTGAATATTCATTGAAAGGACTGATCCTGCAGCTGAAGCTCCAATACTTTGGCCACCTGATACAAAGAACAGACTCATTGGAAAAGATCCTGATGCTGGGAAAGATTGAGGACAGGAGGAGAAGAGGGTGACAGACGATGAGATGGTTGGATGGCATCATCAACTCAATGGACATGAGTTTGAGCAAACTCCAGGGGATAGTGAAGGACAGGGAAGCCTGGTGTGCTGCAGTCCATGGGATCCCAAAGAGTCAGACACGACTGAGTGACTGAGCAACAACAAAACTAAAAAAAGAAGTCTGTCTCAGAATCTGCTTCTTGGAGAATCCAACCTGTAGCACAATTCTTGAAGCCATGAAACAATTTTTAAGGTACATTAGGTAAACAGATGATTTCAATATCATGTGATAAACACAGGGATAAATATGGGCTTCCCTGGTGGCTCAGTGGTAAAGAATACGCCTGCCGGTGCAGGAGACACAGGAGACGTGGATTCGATCCCTGGGTTGGGAAGATCCCCTGGAGGAGGAAATGGCAATCCATTCCCAGTGTTCTTGCCTGGGAAATTCCATGGAAGAGGAGCCTGGCAGGCTACAGTCCATAGGGTCACAAAGAGTCAGACATGACTTAGTGACTAAACAACACCTACACACAAAAGCTATGGAAAGGAAGAAGGGAAGGGACAGGTAGTTCAACCAAGTGGACTCAAGTCCTACCAGAGCAGAAAATCTCGAGATCATTTATAAAGGCTAATTAGGCTGTAACCAAATATTGAAGAGGGAACAAATATTCCAGGTAGAGAAAGAAAATGCTAAAAGCAAACAGCAGACAGATATCCAAGGAATCTGGATACCCAGGCACCCATGAAGAACCACCAGCAACTTGGATCTAATAAAACTAATAGAACCTAAGAGAACAAACAGAACTTAAATTGTGAACTAGGGATTAGCGTGAGATAAAGTTAGAGAGAAAGTAATTTAAGAGCTTGGTCTTGATCCAGTAGATAATGGAGATTTTTCTTCCTAGCTCTTTGGAACTTGTTCTATTCCTTCAACAAGCTTTACATGTTGGTCCTTCATGAAACTTACTTTCATTCAGTAGGAATGCCTTGAGAAACCTTGTGTCTTATCATAATTCAGAATCTAGATATGAACATCCAACTCAGCATCTCCACTTCAATTGGCCTACAGGAATCACAAACTCAGTGCGTCCAAAATTAAGTTCATTACCTGACATTCCAACACCTCATCTTTCTGAATTCTCTACCTTGGTGAATGTTAGCTCTGTCTACCCAGTTGCCCAAACTAGAGTTCTAGGCATCAGTCTTGATTTCTTTCTCTTCTTCATCCTCCTAGTTCAATTCTTCAATGTCTCCTATAAATAATATCACTTTAATACATTTTGGATCATTCTGTATCTACCACTACTTCCTGAGTTCAGTAACAACTGGCTAATCTGTCTCCAATCTTACCCCTTTCAAATCTATTTTCAAACAACTACAAGAGTAATCATTCCAAAACGCAAATCTGCTCATGCCAATCCTTGGCTTAAAGTTCTCCAGGGTCCCCATAATCTTTGAGATGAAGTTCAAAGTCCTTAAAACTCTTCATCATCTGACCAGTGATTTCACAGTTTCTGCTTCACCCACACTAAGTTACTTTAAATTCTTCCAGCTCTTATACTCCGACTTGCTTTCAGAATGTGCACTGGGTTTCACTCAGAGCCTGTCTTATTTTCCTGTCTGTCTCTCCTCTTCTCCTTCCTTTTACCTGACCATCTTCTATCAGGTCTTTGGGGCTAAGCTAGATGTTAATTTCTCCATGGACTTTCCTCTGCCACTCTTATTCCTATCATGAGATAAGTGCCTGGTTCACAATTTTATTAATTTGGTTCACAATTCTATCAACTCATACTTCTCTCTATCACGAAATTATATTGAAGGCAGAGAACATGTTTTATTCATTTCTGAATTCCCAACATTTAGCATAATATATAGCACACAATGGGACTTCCTGGGTGGCTTAACTGGTAAAGAGTCCACCTGCAATGTGGGAGACTCTGGTTTGATTCCTAGGTTGGGAAGCTCCTCTGGGAAGGGATAGGCTACCCACTCCAGTATTCTTGGGCTTCCCTGGTGACTCAGATGGTAAAGAATATGCCTCCAATGTGGAAGACCTGGGCTCCATCCCTGGGTTAGGAAGATCCCCTGGAGGAGGGCATGGCAACCCACTCCAGTATTCTTGCCTGGAGAATCCCCATGGACAGAGGAACCTGGCAGCTTACAGTCCATGGGATCACAAAGAGTTGGACCCTACTGAGTCATTAAGCACAGCACAGCATGACACATAATAGTTCACAATAAATATTTTTCAAATGAGTGAATGAAACAGAATTTGATTTTTTAATACACATTCTGATGGCAATGTGGGTTACAGTTTCAAGAGGGAACTTACTGGAGGCTAGGAGACAGGTTTCAAGAAGTAGTAATGACCTAAACCCGAAAAGTGGGAGCAGAAATAAAGAAAAAAGAAGCTAGAGAGAGAAACACCTTGGAGGCAGAATCAGGAGAATTGGTGATGGGGTGTTGGGGGTGAGAGAAAGAGTATGGTACAAAATGATGTCTAGATTTCTGACGTGGCCATTAAAATAGTGATATGTTAACTGATTTTATAAGATAATAAAGGGCATAAAGATGTGAGTGTGATAAATTCATTTAGGGTATGTTGAGGGTGAGGTATCTAGGGGAGATTCAGGTGGAGTGGTGGAGTTATTTGGACATCAACCTATAGGATGAAGGGAGGAGTAGAAAGCATACACGGGATGGCACATAGGAACAGTGCGGGCAAGGAGGTGGAGCAGAGTAGGAACTCCCATTTTGCTACAGTTTGTGCCGAATCTCTTCCTTTTGCCCTTTCAGATCCACTCTCTGCCCAGTCCCAGGAGACTGACTTATATTGAGGACTCCAGTGGGCTTCTATGTCCTCTGGTTTTGTTTGGATTTAGTCAATATGGGAGCCCAGTAGTATATACAAGGTGAGACGAGTGAAGGCTGGATGTTCATTCTCCAGCTCGCTCCTTGCTTCATCACTCCACTAAATGTCACAGCAGCTTTCAGGGAGCTTCCTTATGCAACTACCTCACCAGGATCTAGGAGGTGCCCCTCACCCCATCAGACCCAGGAGTGCTAATAAGTCACATGTTCTTAGCAAGGGCCATTCCTAGGCCACACACACTTTGTAAACAGCCCCTTCATTAAATTCTCCTCAATTACCAGCTTGAATGTGTCATCCATTTCCCAAACAGACCCTGAGTAATACACAGGAGATCCTAGGAAAGAAAAGGACAAATGAACTAATCTGATAAACTAACTAAATGCAAGTGATTTAGTGGATTACCTTTCTGAAAGAGTCTTCTCTGAAAACTAAGGGAATAACCCTAACAGCAGAAATTCAGGTACCTAAGGCAAATGAGTAAGTGGTTGGTAGCTAGGATGACTGGAATGGGAAAATAAGTCAGAGAGTCCCCCAAATTAAATTTCAAGGAGGCACCTTTCAAACGGCTAAACAGCTGTATAGATGCATCACTTGTAGGTATCCCTGGTGACATGGGATCATATTATAATAAACTGTGAGACTTAATAATGGCAGGGGTTACAAATAAATGGGTATAAAATGCTGGTGGGTTAGGGAATGGATCTAAATGCACTACATTCTTGCCAACTTAGTGACACCCACCCAACCTGAGTCCAATAGCTGGGCATCAAAATAGAGCAAAAGAAATGTAGAAATTTTAGGAGCAATTCAGCTGTCTACTCCTGTGGAACCACAGATTAATAACACATATACCTTGCATTAAAGAAGGGATTTTGATAAATACATATGGCTTCAACATTATTTTTTTGAAAGCCAGACAATGGCCTTTCTTGAGGCTCCTCAAATGTATAATACAGGCCACTGCCAACTCTGCCTCAGTTCTGTGGCATCTTCTTTCGCGTCTGAGTGCTCTTGGCCATCTTCACTGCTCCACAGTTCATGAGAACCCTCTGAAGCAATTCCACGTGACTCAAGGCAGCTATTGTCAAAACTGCAACCACTCAGCAGTCCTTACATGGCTAGCTTATTTACACAAAGTGGCCAGATTGCAAATTTAATTTTTTTTCTATAGTTTATCCAATCAATCCTGCCAAAATGCAGGGAGAAAGAAATAATGGCGGCTACTCAAGAACAATTAAAACATTAACAGGTTTGGAAAGAGACCTATTAGTAACACAAATATGAAATACTTTTGATATTGACATTCAGGTCATTAGAACCTAGTGTTAATCAGGCCATTAGAACTTTACATCAACTTACTAGTTAGGCAAAGAGGGACAGTAGACCCAGGACTGTGGGCTGATTATCTCAAATCAACAATCTAAATAAAAAAGAAAAATTCCAAACTCAGCAATAACCCAAGAGTTCATCTCTTCTAAATAGGAAAAGGAGTACGTCAAGGCTGTATATTGTCACCCTGCTTATTTAACTTATATGCAGAGTACATCATGAGAAACTCTGGGCTGGAAGAAGCACAAGCTGGAATCAAGTTTCCCAGGAGAAATATCAATAACCTCAGATATGCAGATGATACCACCTTTATGGCAGAAAGTGAAGAGGAACTAAAAAGCCTCTTGATGAAGGTGAAAAAGAAGAGTGAAAAAGTTGGCTTAAAACTCAACATTCAGAAAACTAAGATCATGGCATCTGGTCCCATCACTTCATGGGAAATAAATGGGTAAATAGTGGAAACAGTGTCAGACTTTATTTTTTCTAGGCTCCAAAATCACTGCAGATGGTGACTGCAGCCATGAAATTCAAAGACGCTTACTCCTTGGAAGGAAAGTTATGACCAACCTAGAGAGCATATTCAAAAGCAGAGACATTACTTTGCCAACAAAGTTTCGTCTAGTCAAGGCTATGGTTTTTCCAGTGGTCATGTATGGATGTGAGAGTTGGACTGTGAAGAAAGCTGAGCGCCAAAGAATTGATGCTTTTGAACTGTGGTGTTGGAGAAGACTCTTGAGAGTCCCTTGGACTGCAAGGAGATCCAACCAGTCCATCCTAAAGGAGATCAGCCCTGGGATTTCTTTGGAAGGAATGATGCTAAAGCTGAAACTCCAATACTTTGGCCACCTCATGCGAAGAGTTGACTCATTGGAAAAGACTCTGATGCTGGGAGGGATTGGGTGCAGGAGGAAAAGGGGACGACAGAGGATGAGATGGCTGGATGGCATCACTGACTCGATGGACATGAGTCTCAGTGAACTCTGGGAGTTGGTGATGGACAGGGAGGCCTGGCATGCTGCAATTCATGGGGTTGCAAAGAGTCGGACATGACTGAGCGACTGAACTGAACTGAACTGAAACTGCTTCTTAATTCACTAATTTCTTATATGATGTCCCTGACAAAGTCACTTGTTAGCACAGTCAACATAAACAAATTGAGCACCTGCCAAGCATCATTTAATTCCAAAGAACTTTGGTTGCTACTTCCAAGGAACTCACAACACACCTGTTCTTGAATGCTGACTTTCTAACATAAATCATTAACATCAAGGTCTCTTGAATAGGTGGCGCTAGTGGTAAAGAACCTGCCTGGCAAAGCAGGAGACATAAGAGACACAGGTTTGATCCCTGGGTTGGGAGGATCTCCTGGAAAAGGAAATGACAACCCCCTCCAGTATTCTTGCCTGGAGAATCCCATGAACTGCAGAGCCCTGCAGCTATGGTCCATAGGGTTGCAAAGAGTCAGACACGATTGAAGCGACTTAGCACACACTCTTGAACAAATCTGCCTCCATACAAGTTCCAGAAGAGAGAATAGTTCTGTTTTCGAATATTTTTCATAAGTAGTTATACTTCTGTGCCACCCATTTCAATCTAAGTCTCTCTTAGGCAAAATATACCAAGTTTTTTCCATCACTTCTATGCCTTAGTGTCCAAACCACTCATGACCCTGGTGATACTCCTCTGAGCACGTTTGTTTATCATATCCCCACTTGGGACTTCCTTGGTAGTCCGGTGGTTAAGAGTCTGTGCTTCCATTGGAGGGAGCATGGGTTCAATCCTTGGTTGGGGGATTAGGATCTCACATACCTCAGGGTGCTGGAAAAAAAAAATCCCCTCTAATGTGAAGAGCTCAAACTGGGAGATACATCCAAGGTTTCTTCTGCTACAGCATGGGCACTGTATTTTCACTAATGCAGCTACAACCCCTTGACTTTTAAAAAATTCTCCTGTGATTCTATTATATGAGTATGGCTTTGGAGTCAGACCCCAATTTATATTGATAGATAATTTTACAATCTTAGATAAGTTACTTCACATCTCTAAACCCTAAAAAAAAAAAAATCATCTGTGAGACATACACAAGGTACTTTTTTGTGGGTGAAAATGTATGACATATGTAAAGTCCCTGGCACGGTATCCAATACCTAATAAATGCTCAAAAACCATTAACTAGCGGTTTTAACATGACTTCTACTTTCACAGGTGCATTCACTGTTTTCCTTTTTCCCCCTAATAAATTGACACCAAATCTAGTGCCATCTATCCTGTATTTAACTGATTTTCTTCCTGTAATTTGACTTCACAATTTCCCATCATAACAATTCATGTTTTCATCTTCTTGTCCCAGTTTATTAAGATTTTCTCTAACTTTTGAATTCTATTGTGTTGCACACAGATTCGATAAGCCTGACCTTTAAGTCCTCATCCAAGTCACTGATAAAGCTGTGACTAAAGAAGGACCAAGGACAAAAAGCCCTGTGACAGGCGAGGAGCCTTTCATCCAGGTTTACATCCATTTCCACTTTTCATCAGTTGTTTAATGAGTTGTGAATAGAGCTTACTGCACTGACATCTGACACACATTCCTTCATCTTTCCACAAGAACATCCTGAGAGAAAAACTGAGCTGATAAATTTGTGCCTGGCACCCCCACATCTATTTGCCGAGTAACTCCATTAAATAAGAAAATGAAATTTGCTATGACTTAGTGAATTATTACTGGCTCTTGATGCTCATTTTCTTTCCCAATTATCTGTAAGTCATCTCTTTAATAATCCATAATTTTTCTTTTTCTCTTTCTCCCTCTTTGTGGTAGGCCAAATAATGCCCCTCCCCACAAGTATGTGTGTGTGTGTTGTTACTCAGTGATGTCAGTTACTCAGCGGTGTCCAGCTCTTTGTGACCGCATGGACTATAGCCCGCCAGGCTCCTCTGTCCAATGAATTCTCCAGGCTAGAATACTGGAATGGGTAGCCATTCCCCTCTCTAGGGGACCTTCCTGACCCAGGGATCGAAATCAGGTCTCCTGCATTGCAGGCAGATTTTTACCATCTGAGCCACCAGGGAATCCCCTGCCCCCCAACCACCCGCTCCCCTGCCCCAATCCCCCAAGTATGTCCATGTCCTAATCCCAGAACCTATGAATTTGTTACTTTACATGGCAAAGGTGTGATTAAGGTTAAGGATCTTGAGATAAAGAGATAATCCTAGATTGACCTGGGTGCACCCAATCTAATCACATAAGTCCTTAAAAGCAGAAAACCTCTTTTTCTGGGTGTGGTCAGAGGGAGATCAGATTTTCTAATAATTAGATAAAGAGTCAGAGGGGTGCAGTGTTGCTGGTTTTGAATATGGAGGAATGGGGCCACAAGGCAAGAGAACAAGGCAGCCTCCAGAAGCTAGAAAAAGCAGGAAACAAGTGCTTCTCTGGAGTCTCCAAAAAGGATTTTTAGTTTAGCTAACACCTTGATTTTAGCCCATTGAGAACTGTGTTGGACTTCAGACCTTGAGAAGTTTAAAACAGTACACTTGGTACTGTTTTAAGTCAGATGTGTGTGGGAATTCATTATAGCTACAATAGGAAGTGAATACCTCCTTCTTCTCTGTTGTAAATGTATACTTTGAGTCAACATAAATTTTTCTTCAGATTCACTTTTGGCCAGTTGGGGCTTAATCTGTCCAAGGCATTGGAGCTCAGTATGTTTGGTGAATTACAGGAAATCATCAATCTCCTAATAATGAACTATCTTTATAGCTTTATTAATGCAGGTAACAATGAAATGTCTCCACATCAAAACCCAGAATGCTTATCATCACCATGACTAGCAACTGTATCTCTTGTTGAAAAAAACCTAAAGTTCTTCTTGTCTTTACTCCCTTGCTCCTCTAATGTAATTTAATAAAATCAGGTGCAGTTTTACTGAACATATTCTATCCTTAAAACATGTATAATAGTGTTATCATGGAAACTACCTTTGTGAGCCAGAGCCCAACTCTCACTTAAGAGTTTTGTGACTTCCAGGAAATTCCCTAGTGGTCTGACAGTTAGGACTCCATGCTTTCACTATGGAGGGCCCGGGTTGGATCCCTGGTTGGTAAACTAAGATTCCACAGACCACACCACCTAAAAAGAGTTTTGTAACTTTCAATAGTCACTTCCATCTCTCTGCACTCTGGTTCTCATATCTAGAAAAATAAGGACATTAGACAGGATAGTCTCTGAGGTCTCTTTCTTCCTCTCAATTGCTATGTTCTATCAGAGTACAGACCCCCCAAAAAAGAAGTCCCTGTTTCTTTGCTGAAGGATAAACTAATTGAAGTTCAGTACTTCAATCCTTTGTTCATGCCAGTCCTCTACATGAAATGCACTCTTTTCTCCTTTATTTTCTTTTACCATTTATATCTCCAGCTAGTACAATCCTACTCTGCTTTCAAGTTCCAAATCAAATGCCACTTCTCCTGAAGTCTTCCTTGATCACAGCGTCAGGAGCTCATCTCACTCTCCTCCCAAATGCCACAGCACTCATTGCCTGACAGCTTATCACAGAGTATTATTCTTTTCTGTTGCAATGTCTTGCCACTCCAACTGGACTGTCGCTTCTCGAGGATGGGGATCATGCTCCTTGTTGTTTCCTCACAGCAGGTGTTGAGTATATATCCTGCCTTCTCTCCTATCAGAATAGAAGCAGTAGCCTACTCTTTCTGAACCCTTTCTCCCCATCTCCCAATTCCACCCCTCTGACTTCTCACAGACTTAGTGACATCCATTATCCTCCATCTCTCTTTTTCCTTCAACTTCTCTCCCAGCCTCAGTCCATTAGCTCAACTATCTTCTATTTAAAAAAAAGAAAAAGTTCTTTTCTCAGCTCCATGTCCAACTCTAGCTACATCCTTGCCGAATTTCAGGAAGGAGTTAAGTCATTCACAATTACTGCTTCAGCTTCCTCCTCTCTCATGACTCTCTGTGTCCACTCCAGGCTTGTTTCCATCCCATTATTTCAATGAAGCACACTTCCCCCAAGATTACCAGTGTCCTCCAAGTCATTACAACCATTAGATACTATATTTATCTTCTAGGCAGCATTTATACTATTGACTCTGACCTCCTTTTTAAAACACTATCTTCCAATATCTTCCCATGATTTTATACTCCTCTTTCTGCTTAGATGTTCCTTTGGTCTGCACTACCAGCTTCCTTCTATTATTCACCTCTTAAATACTTAACTCTCTTAGAGTTATGTCCTACACCCTCTTATGGACTTTGTCTACAAGGTCTCTGTAAATTCTTTCAATCCCCAAGATTCCAAATGTCATGAAAAAGCAAATTATAGAGAAGCCAAGTCTTTGCTCTCCAGAAGTTTATATTCTATTGTGAAAAAAAAACAAAACAAAAAACAGATAATAGATAAGCAGACTAATAAATTAGAAGATAATTTCATATGGTGAAAAACTAGACATAAAGAATGTTTGCTTACAGAGATTATACAACAATAATTTTGTGTGTGCATGTGTGGCCATGTCCCATGGCTTGTGGGATCATAGTTCCCCCACCAGGGATCAAACCTGGGGCCCTGGAAATGGAAGTATGGAATCCTACCCACTGGACCACCAGGGAATACCCATAAAAAAATAAAATTAAAATTAAGTTGCTAATCAACAAATGTAGGACTCTTAAAATTCAAATTGACAATTTTAATTTAATGGGACATGTACAGATCTCCACTCTATCCCACAACCTGAATGTGTTCTTGTTGTGCAGGCTCCTCTGAGTCCACTGTGTTGATGACCACATGCTGTGTAATGACTCAGTGCTTCCGCCTCTTGTCTCCATTCAACTACGCAGAGCCTTCCTTCATACATCCTGTGATGAAGTCATCTGGCCTTCACTTGGTGAGAACAATCTTCACATATTAACTGCCTCTATGTGTGTTTTCCAAATCATTTGTCTCCAACAATTAAAGTGGCACTCCCTGGCACCTACAGAAATCTCAAACATAGACAAAAATACAGGCCCTGATAGCACACAGCAGCTCTCTGTTAAGTTGATCATCTAGAGGAACGAAAATATGTTGATAGTCATTTATTATTATTACCAAAATGAAAACACAAAATTAAATTCTTGCAGAGAACTCAAGGCCCCTTGAAAATACAACTGCAGACTTTCAAGGATCTTCAGACCCTAATTTCAGAAATATGAATGATGAGAAAGGTCCTTGACTTAAAATCAAAAATTGCAAATACATATTCCAGCCTTGTCATTTATAACGAGTGGGCCTAGGCTATTTACATTACAGATTTGTTAGAAAGATTAGATAAAATCATAGTGCCAAGATTATTTGTGAAACCATGTTTACAGCATTTTAGAAAATATCTTAGCCAGGTCTTCTGAAGACAGGATGAGAGTAAGCAGTGGGCTAACACTTTACGGGGAGTGATGGAAAGCAGAGGAGGAAAGTAAAGCAGAAAGGTTATAGCCGTTGTTTTGCAATAACTTTAAATAGAGTATCACCTATAAAAATACTGAATCACTATGTTGTACACTTGAAACTAATATAATAGTAAATCAACTATTCTTCAATTTAAAAAAATAAAGAAAAGCAGAAAGGTCTGTTGTTCAGCAATCACAGATAGGAATCCTGCAACCTTCTTTGTCTTGTTAGCTGTTTAGGTTACAATCAGAAAATATTATACTACATTTTTGCATTTAAATTATTTATTTTTGGCTGCACTGAGTTTTCGTTGCTGTGTGGGGGCTACTCTCTGGTTTCAGTGCACAGGCTTCTCATTGCAGTGGCTTTTCTTGTTGAGGAGCTCAGGCTCTAGAGCTTGATGGCTCTGTAGTTTCATCACACGGGCTTAACTGCGCAGTGACACGTAGGATCTTCCCAGACCAGGGATTGAACCTGTGTACCCCGCATTGGCAGGTGGATTTTTAACCACTGGGCCATCAGGGAAGTCTGCTATATACTGAATTTTATTATTTTAAAAATAAAGCTATTCTCTCCCTCTCCCCAAATTCTTCCTATAAATAGAAAGCATAAAACCTTTTACTCTTAAAGACTATTTGGGGGGTTTGTTTTAGTATAGTCTTATATTTCAATTATGGTCATGTGTACACGAAAGTGTATTTGCTGGAATTTGTTGCCTGACTTGACAGGCAAACCTTGAGAAATGCAAACATGCAAACACGATGGCACACACGTAATGCAAGACATCTTATGCAAATAGTCCCAATCAAGGCGAAGCCCCGTTAAATTAAAGAAATAAAACAGATTTTGGAAAAAGCTAAAAAATATAACATCTGAAGTGTCTAATTGCCCTTGGTTCACCATGTGTATTAATCTTATTTAACCTGGAAAAGATAACCACAGTGAAAAATATCAAAAGGCCTGGTCTGTGTCCCATCATTTTTTCCACCCAGCCATTTTGCAATTTTCATTTCCAGGCTCTGTGCCTATTTTTAGACATTTAATAACACCTAGTATAAGCCACTGCATGTTAGGCATGAATTAATGAACAGTAATATCTAGGCTGCTGGCAACATATTGTGGCAGGGAGAGTCAGGCAAGATGGGTGGTGGAAAGAAAGGAGTATTTTGTGCAGAAGACTACACCAGAGACCTGCGTAAAGGAGCAATCTCTTAATGTGATTTTCAGACACCAGTCAGGAGAAGAAGGCTCATCCTGCCTAAGGGGCTTAGAACATTCCACCCACCATCAGCACCTGGAGAGGCAGTCACTTCAGCAGGATGATAATGGTGCCCTTGAGCCTGTACAGAGGGAACTGCATCAGGCCAGGGGCCACTGTGAACACAACTGTCCTAGTGGGTTAGCAGAGGCAACATTCAGAAATAAGAGCTTTAAGGTAAAAAGTGGATGTCTCACACCAAACCAAATAAAATGAAAACATTGGAGAGTATGCAGAAAAAAATCCAGTCCAGACAAGCACAGAAAATTCCCTTAGACACATGAATTTACAGTGGTCACAGCGTCTTCTAGGAGGAACCAGAAGTAAACAAAAAATTCACTAAAATCCCTTACACAATAATGTATATAAATAAGAGTGTAAACTACTATGTATTTGGTTTATTTAAGAATGTGAGTTGAGTCATTCTCAATATTTTGCATTCTTAGGAGTCCCAAGTTAAAATGAATGAATGAATGAATCCTGTAGTTTTTGCCATATATCCATATCTGGATTAGGTTTTTAATTTCTGGCTTATATCAAGACTCTGGTTGCCAAGAATCAGATAAGGATTCTTTTCAGATCTCTGTGGAGTTATATTATATATAATATAATTATATATATTATATATATATAATTGTAGGAGGGAGGCAACAGCATGGAAGACCCCTCTGCTGGGTTCCTTCCTGCCTCCCACCACCAAACCCACATATAATTAATTATATTATTGATTATAACAATGTTATATTAATATTATATAATATTAACCCCCCCTTCCTCCTTCCAAGAAAGAAACTCCCTTCTTGAAACTGCTGCTTTCCACATTCCAAACATGGGGTTCAAGAGAGCTGAACCATGTTCTTAGCTGATCCCATCCCACTGACACAATTAACTGGACCAGGCTGGGTCCCTGCCTAAAGTCAGGACAATCCTCTCCTTCCCTAAAATATTTCTATCTGGAATTAAGAAATAAAGTCAAGGCCCCTTTTGTGCTCTATCCGACAACACTGAAACTCAAGGTCTACTCAGAGAGAGGGATATGGACACAACCACAAGGAGCAGAGAGGAAGGCAGAGGGAGAGAATCCCCATAGCGCTTTGGCTCCCAGTTTTATTGTTTTGTTTTGCATTAAATTTGACTGCTTCCTTGTCTTTCCCAAAGGTTGACTTTTGATCCTGCCTTCAATTTACTTAAAACACCTCAATATTCTCCCAATAAACCCTTCCTTTCTGCTATACAAGTTCAATTTGGATTTCGGTTGCCAGTAACCAAGGGGATCCTGAGTAACAAGACAATATATTATTATCTCACTCTTCAAAGGGTGAACATGAAAATGTACAATAGCTAAAGGACTGGTGGTATTCCCAGTTACACCTTTCTTTTCTCTAACCTTGATAGGTGGCTTGCCGTAAGCTTAATCTCAAGAATTAGGCTGATATCAAAGTGAAAAAAAAAACCCTTCACATTGTTATAGCACACTAATGAAAGGACAATCGCTGGAGGCAATAGCAGGAAACAGTAAGGGCTTTCAGAGGTCTTCTTTCTTTCATTCTTTTTATATCATTATATTTTTAAAAATCCTTTGCTTCTGAACTTTTTGCTCCACAGGCAGTGCAGCTGGGAAGCCATGGGTGGTCCCTTCCCCTCTCCCCAGGACAGCCACAGATGACTTGTCTCTTGGTCAGTGCCCCTAACGAAGCAGGGTCCGAGGCTGGGAGAAATCAAAGGAGCTATTTTTACAAAACAGGGGGTTTTTGTGCATGCTGTGCAGAGACAATCTAGGACTGTCTGGCTGGAGCTGGGACATCTGAAACAATTGTAGGAGGGAGGCAACAGCATGGAAGACCCCTCTGCTGAGTTCCTTCCTGCCTCCCACTACCAAACCCACAAATCAGAGGAGCACAGAGACATCAGTGCCCAGCTGGTTCAGAACAGCCTTTGGATCTTCCCTGGGAGACAGATTTGGGAAGCAGAAAGTTTTCGCTTTATTGGTGGTAGCTGTTATTGTTGCTGTTGTTTTTAGGAAACCTTAAGACAACACAGCACCACTTGACACTCCGCACTGGGTCAGTGCTTGGGAGGTAAGGACAAAGCACCAATCAAGGTGAAAGTGCTAGTTGCTTAGTTGTGTCCAACTCTGACTCCTCCGGACGGTGGCCCGCCAGGCTCCTCTGTCCATGGGATTTCCCAGGCTAGAATACTGGGGTGAATAGCCATTCCCTTCTCCAGGGAATCTTCCTGACCGAGGGATTGAACCCAGGTCTCCTGCATTGCAAGCGGATTCTTCACCGTCTGAGCCACCAGGGAAGATTTGGTTGACCTAGCATCCCCTGACCTGGCTCCTAACACAGAGACCCATCCATGGTGAATGGGTCTGTGGGACTAAGTGCCACCCAGCAGGGCAGGCACCACCCTATCTGCTACTGAGGCCCACACAGCAAACTATTATTTTAAAAAAGAAAATCTGAAATCTTCACCACTTCTCTCGCCAAGCCAGTCACATGCACCCCACCTCCTCCTCACAATCTATACCATTGTCCCTCCCTCGCTGTTTGGTGGGGAAGAAGTATAAAGGCATTGCAATTCAGGGCCTGTTCCCCTTTCTTTGTCGTTGCTGGTGGGCGTTAGCGGCAGTCTGAAGACTGGCCTGAGGTTAGCCAAGTGAACTCTAGTGGGTGAGATTTCTAGCTATTGTGTGTGTGTGTGTTGGGGTGGGGTGGGGGGGTGGTTGGGGGTGGGGTGGGGCGGGGTGGTCCTTAACAAATACACACTAAGAATCATGGAAAGAAATGCCCAGAAAGAGCCCCTTCACAAGCAGGCCCTCTCTTCTGCACACTGGCAGAAAGCATCATGCCTACACAGACAGCGTGGCTGCGTTTACGGTTACACAAGCCAGGCTAATTTTACAATGTGTCACTGAGTTAGTAGAGTGAGGATTATGATTATTTTTTATCATTAAAAATACTTTTGCTGAGTATGAAAATCAGTGAAGGTGTTTTATGACTTGAGCTGTAGTTAGATCCACTGTGTATTGCTTTTCACTGCTTTTAAACCCTTAATCAAAGATTTCATAGCCTTTGGGCAGAATCTTGTGGGTTATTTCACAAATGGGCTCCTGGATATGTTAACTGTGACTTTTAAAAGCTGGAATTTATAGTCAGGTGTATATTGTTTCCCTTAAAGCAGTTTCCTGAGGAGACAACAGTAATGCTGAAATTGTTTAAAGTCTTCTGGTTCCTCCCTAAGCACTGCCTAGAGGAAGAGCGTGTGCTTTAGAGAGAACTAGAGCTAGGTTTGAATTCTCACTTTACCGCTCACGTGCTGTCTTATCTGATAATTAACTTTTCAGCCTGCGCTTTCATCTGTAAAACAAGGTTACTAAAACCTACCTTTCAGGATTGTTGAGAGATTTAAAGAAGATAGTTAATGCAAAGCCCTGGTATAACTTGGGAAACGTATAAAAGCTAAATAAATAGTTACTCTAAAGCTTGCCTTTAGAGCTGGCAATGCTTTTAAAAATATCCCCAGTGGTTACAAGCTTGGTTTTCTGGATTTTGAAATGGACAAAACTTCTTTAAATTTTTTATTTAATTCCAAGTCTGTTCCCATGTGGAAGGTGATCACCCTCCATACTGATTTTGGTCAGACATAAAGTTGACCTCTTATGTAATAAGGCTGCCTTGGTTGTATTACTTGAAAATTGGTTCTGAAGAAAACTGCCAAAGAGAATTTCTAAAAGTGGTGGCATGGCATGTCCTTCCATGGTGATTATTAGCTTCTACTTCAAGTCTACACGGCTTCATCTGCTATGGCCCCTTGATCCCACCTAGAGTCTCAGATGCACAGTCAGTCCCAATCAAGGCCACTTGGCTTACCATTCATTTGGAGGCCTAACATTCCATATCCACATTTACAAGGGTTGGATTCCTGAATGGGCCCTGCAGTCACTCTGCTGGCAACCAGATCAGGTGCCCAAGAGTGATAAATGTTCCCTTCTTAAGAAGCTGCTCTTACCTTCCTCTCAACATTGACCCAATTTCAACCAGATTCTTCCCAGTTCCCTGTCCTGAGAACTCAACTTGCTGAGACCTTTCTGTTCCCCCCAGTCCCCTGATCTCCCTCATGCATGTCAATTCTCCTGCCATTTGAAATAGGTCCTGCTATATAAAGGGGAGAATTCCTGCATGGAAATTTACCAAGTTCTTTTTTTGCAAGCAGTAGAATCAAACTCTGGCTTGTTTCAACAGAGTAATTTATTAAAGGATATCGAGACTTGACAGGGGATCAGAGAAGGCTGGACAAACAGGCTCAAGAAATGGGAAAGAATAAGACATTGACCAGACAGAGCCCTCCTGGTGGGAACACTGCTGCCACCATCACCAAATGCTGGGCGTCATGGCTTGAGCCCACCTCAGCACAGAGTATCAGAGGCTGACTTGCTCTAGGTGACTGTCACTATACACCCCAGAAGGATCTCCACTGTGCCCAATTCTTTTCATAAATGATTTCAGTCTCAGAGTCTGAAGGTGGTCAATTTGACAGTTAATCCCTGGTTACAAGCTGATGGCTTAGCTTGGAAGAAGCCCGAGAAGGTATCTTTGGCATTTTCACTTTTTACCACAGGTGCTGCTGCTGCTGCTAAGTTGCTTCAGTCGTGTCCGACTCTGTGCGACCCCATAGACGGCAGCCCACCAGGGTCCCCCGTCCCTGGGATTCTCCAGGCAAGAACACTGGAGTGGGTTGCCATTTCCTTCTCCAATGCATGAAAGTGACAAGTGAAAGTGAAATCACTCAGTCGTGTCCGACTCTTAGCAACCCTGTGGACTGCAGCCTATCAGGCTCCTCCATACATGGGATTTTCCAGGCAAGAGTACTGGAGTGGGGTGCCATTGCCTGCAAAGGACAATTATCCACTATAGGTGTATGGTAACTAATTATCCATAATAACTAAATATCTACAATAAGTAATTACCCATGCACTGTCTGCTTTGAAGAAGACATCCTTTCTAATGCCATAAGCTTTGACACACTGGGATTATTAACATTTGAAACACATTCCTGGAAAGCCTTAAAAGAGTTTATACCTTTAGTCTTAGAATGTTCATTTCTCAGCCACTATAATGAGCACATAATGTGAAACAGACTAAGATTTCTTCAAAATTCAGAAATAGATAAATATAACAGGAAGGTAGTAATGCTCACAATTGGTAGAAGGCAGAAAAGTATTTTTTCATTTCTACTTTCTAGCTTTTTCAGATTATTATTACAAATGAGATGTATTACTATATATTATATATATGTGTATATATATATATATAGTCATGTACATATACATATATATATGTAACCCTTAAAATATCCATTTCATTTCCTTATGGTCAATCATAATATAAGAGTATATCAATTAAGTTAGCTCATTCTAGATTTTGAAAGACTAAGAGCCACATAGTCAAATGCAATGACCCACACAGTTATCAAAGTCACCTTAGAAATAACTGTGGGTCTTAGAGTATGGGCTGGGTATTAAATGATATTAGGTGATTATTTGGAGAAATGTATACTGAAGTCACAATGTCTACAATTTAATTTTAAAAGATGAGCAAAAATTGTGTAAAGGAAATATAGCAAAATATTAAGGGGAGACATAAGTGAAGTATTAAAAAGATCAAGAATAATCAGACAGAAAAGGGAAAAGGATGATATAAGGATGTGAATATTAACCAGAAGAAACACAGCGTAGCTATATTAGTATCAAAGTAGTCTCTGAAGCTGGAGAAGGAAATGGCAACCCACTCCAGTATTCTTGCCTGGAGAACCCCGTGGACAGAGGAGCCTGCTGGGCTGCTGTCCTTGGGGTCGCACAGAATTGGACACAACTGAAGCGACTTAGCATGCATGCATGCATTGTAGAAGGAAGTGGTAACCCACTCCAGTATTCTCGCCTGGAGAATCCCAGGGACAGAGGAGCCTGGTGGGCTGCCATCTATGAGGTCGCACAGAGTTGGACACGACTGAAGCGACTTAGCAGCAGCAGCAGCATTCTCTGAAGCAGAAAGAATTCCTAGAGACAAATGACACTTCATTATGAGAAAAAGGTTACATTCACAAAACAGAACAATTCTAAGTTTGTATACACCTAATAACTTTGCCTCCAAAAATATATACATAGCAAAAACTGAAGAGAGAAATGAATCCATACTTTTAGTGAGAGATTTTAGCACACATTTTAACCCTCGGGAAATAACAGGGTAAGCAAACAGTCAAACCAAAAAAAAATCAGCATATCAGTAAATACATATGATTTGAGCAAGATTAACACACAGTATGACTGATATACAAGGAACATTCCCACCAACAGCTACAGAAAACGTTTCCTTCTTCAGGTGCACTTGTAGCACTTGTAAAATCAATGAATGCTGGACAGCAAAGCAAGTCTCAGCTGCTTTCCCAAGGCTGAAATCTCACAGAATCTGTTCCCTGGATGTTGCAAAGTTGTGCTAAAACACCAGTAAGACTGTGGACATAGAGGGGGAAGGAGAAAGTGGGACAAATTGAGAGAGTAGCATTGAAATATATACATTACCACGTATAAAATAGATAGCTAGTGGGAAGCTGTTGCATAACGCAGGGAGCTCAGCCCAGTGCTCTGTGATGACCTAGAGGGGTGGGATGGGGGAGGGGGGTGGTGGGATAGAGACTCAAGAGGGAGGGGATATATGTTTACTTACAGCTGATTCATACGTTGTATGGCAGAAACCAATACAACACTGTAAAGTAATTATCCTCCAACAAAAAAAGAAAAACATTAATATGAATAGAAATATAGATACCATTAATAAGTTAACTAGAAAGTCCACAAATATTGGAAATTAAAAAATACAACTCTAACTATCTTGGGATATGAAGAAGAAATCACAAAAGAAACTAGAAAATACCTTGAACTGAATAATAAAGAATAAATCAACTCCTCTAAGATGTTTCATGCCACACTAGGCTGCTAAACAAAAGATAGTCAGTTTTTGTTTAGAACAGTAATATTTCTCTTATCCGAAAGAGAGATATACATGACCAGGTAAAAAATATCAAGGTCAACACTAAGAAACATGAATTCAAACTGCTTCAAAAAACAAGGGCCTAAAATTTAAAAAAAAAAAAAAAAGGGCCAGGGGGAGACTATCTTTGGACAAGTCTTTAATTTGCCTAATGTCAAACAGTACCAAAGAGGTGGACATGATTTAGTGACTAAACAGCAACAAGACAGTATTAGGAAGGAAATTAGTCTGGCTGAAAGGTTCAAATGCATTTTTAATATGCATCTGATGGTGTTAATTCAGATTCACTAACCAGTACTTCTCTCTGTCAGAGCAAAGAGCAAGGAATAACTAAAGCTCTCTGGCTGAGTAACAACACACAACAGTACCGGAAATGTCACCCAGTGTAGATAAAATACGACAGAAGAGGCTGTAAGTCTGAAATAGACTCAGAGAGCTTTAAACTAAGCATTTCAATAACCTGCACCATAAGGAATGAGTCCCTTGGTCAGGAATTTAGAAAAGAGACATTTGGTGTCTGTTTCAGGCTGCACATTTTCAGGGAAGAAGTCTGTTCTACAATCAGAACTCCTAATTTGAGCTCCCCCACAGATTACATGGCTTCCCTTGTGGCTCAGCTGGTAAAGAATCTACCTGCAATGTGGGAGACCTGGGTTCGACCCCTCGGTTGGGAAGATCCCCTGGAGAAGGGAAGGGCTTACCCTCTCCAGTATTCTACCCTAGAGAATTCTATGGACTACAGTCTATGGGGTCGCAAAGAGTTGGACATGACTGAGCGACTTTCACTTTCACTTTCACAGATTACACTGTGTCCTTGGGCAAAGCATTACACATAGCTGATCTTCGTGAAAGAGGATGTATATCAAACATAATAACGTATGTGGATGTGCTTTGTAAACTGTAAAGGGCTGCATAAATGTTAGTGATTACTCTGTTATAGTACTGTCCCAGCTGAACTTTTATTTAGGTCACTGCACAAGCACAAACATTCTTAGAAAGTTTTTTGAAGTAACCGCTTGGAAACTGAACACTCCTCTCTTCTGTACTATACCACTTCCTGTCCCTTTTCAAATTCTCTCTCTCTCTTCTTTGCATTACTTCTAATGACACTAACATGGTGGGTGAACGGAGCATATAATAATGTTGCAGACTCTGTGCTGTGTACTTTATACATATTATTATCTTTATATACATTAAATATACATAATATTATATATCTCCAACTCTTAAGATAATCTTTCAAGATAGAGACTTCAATTGGTAGCATTTAAGCCTGGGGTAGGGGTGAGAAGGGTGGCCTGAGGAAAAGAGGTGGTGTAAACTACTCCTCTTTTTAAAAAAATACCAGGGAGTGGAGAGGTGGGACAAGCACACACATTTCAAGAAGGTTCCTGGAGTAATCTGTCTTCTCTGGTCTTTTGTGAAAGGTTAAATTACTAGGTTAGTTAATCTGGTCAAACTGCTAGAGAGAATCGAATTTGCACTCATATCCAGGCCTCTGCTAGCAAACTCATGCTTTCTGTACTATGTCTCAACAAATTATATAATATAAATTTAAATTTATTTCTACTTCTTCATCATTAGGTAAATGATCTTTGTAGAAAACTTCAACTAGATAGCATAATTCCATCTGTAAATCAAACGTTAAGATCTAACTCCCAGATTACAATAAATAGGCAGAATAACAGAAATAAGTTACATGACATCATAAGGAATCAGACAAATCTATCAATAGAATTTTATATGTTCTATAAGATGATGAGCCTCTGCTTTTCAAAAAGTCAATGTCATTAAAAAAGAAAAATTAGGGGAATAGTTCTATATTAAAAGAGACATGGGGGAATTCTTTGGTGGTCCAGAGGTCAGGACTCCTCACTCTCACTGCCGAGGGCCCAGGCTTACATACACCCTGATGTGGGAACTAAGATCCCACAAGACGTGCATCGAGGCCAAAAAAAAGAAAGACAAAAATCAAATTAATGTGTGAACCTTTGTCTGAAGAACCAGGATTTGGTGAAGAGGGCATTAAAAGACATTCTTGGGGTAATTAAAGCAACCTGAATGTGAAGCAGACATTGTATGATTCTATAGGATTGGTACTAATTTGGGGGCAGCTCAACTAAGTTAGGTGTGATAATGGTGTTATGGTATCTATGAGAGTGCACTGATTCTTGGAGATGCACGTTCAGTTACTTAGAGGCGAAGCATGAAGTCTGCAACTTTTAAATGGTGCAGAAAAATGCATGTGTGTATACATAAACATATGCACATATACACACACAGACATAATCACACAGAACAAAAAATGTTAACAGTTGGTAAATCTAGTAGATATGAACGTTCATGCTACTGTTCATTCATGTTCTATTGTAATTAGCCTCTAATTAAAATAAATAAATTTAAATTTTTTTAAAAAAGGAAAAAATAAATAGACAAAAAGACTATTAGCTTCATCAATGCAGGACTGAAATATGCCAGTGCCCAGGTAGAGTGACTGGCTCATGGAAGATGCTATAAATAATTGTTGAAAGAAGAAGTAAGTGGGGAAGGAAGGAAAGAAGGGAAGGAGATGGGGAAGGAAGAAAAGAGGGAGAGACGGGGGAGAAAAGAATGCCCTCCCTCCTACCATCACCCTGGCACCCCCAGCATGAGTGTGATGGTATACATCTTTCAGGACTTTCTTCATCCCAGGGATAAATCCATTTTTTAAAGTGCTACATTTGTAGAATCATCAGATTTTAAAACCCAAAGCACCCTGGAGGCCATCCACACCCTAGTACAGTTGAATAAACTGAAGCCTCAAAGCAAAGTCACTAAGGTCACCTGGCAGGGCAGTCACTGAGCCAGAGTCCTTTGTCTCACAACCAAATTCACACTGGGCTGTCTTGCTCCCATCATTGGCAAGACTCTTAATCTACCTATTACAATTTAAATGCAAACCCTACAAAGAGCCGTACTTATTTACCCATAGGCTTTCATTTCACTAAAGGAGAAGTTTTACACAGAATAGCAGTTTTGAGGGCCTATCAAGCTTGTGGAGGGCTTCCCAGGTAACCCTAATGGTAAAGAACCTGCCTGCCAATGCAAGAAACAAAAGAGACGTAAGTTCGATCCCTGGGTCAGGAAGACCCCCTGGAGGAGGTTATGGCAACTCATTCCAGTATTCTTGCCTAGAGAATCCCACGGACAGAGGAGCCTGGCAGGCCATAGTCCATAGGGTCTCACAGAGTCAGACACGATGGAAGCAACTTAGCAGGAGCAGCAGCAAGCTTGTGGAAGTACAATTTCTTAAATGTTTAAAAAGTAAAAACTGATGTCATGCAGTGTGCTAAGAGCTTCCATATGCATTTTATTGTGTTTAGTTCTCCTAATCGTGCCATGAGGCAGGCATTATATTTTATAAAATTTATTCCCTATGACCTGCCTCTTAGGTTAAAAGGTAAAGATAATCTCAAAGTAGAAAAAGCAAGAAAAGAGAAGAGAAAGGAAAAAAAGAATAACAAACAATTGGATATGTCCATGAACCTATGAGCATTTAATAACTGTATCTTGGTAAAACAGAATAATTATGCATATAGTCTTGTGATGATGAAAATTAATAAAAAGAAAGGCAAATTCACATGTCCAATAATAAACTGGCTTAGTAAAGTGACAAATCCTATGATAAATTATTTGATATGAAAAGAAGTTTGGAACACCAATTAGAATGTAAGTATTCAGAAGTTAAAACTTTCTAATAGATAAGCATATATATGCACCATAATTTATTAGATAAAAGATAGCAATGCTAATGTAATTCATTTTAGGCTCAATAATAATATGTGTTTCATTCATTATGTTTAGCACGTCCTTTAAAAAAAAAAAAGAAAAACTCTCGCAAAATGAGCAAAAGGGGAAAAATGACAATAAAAATTGAGAGGAATGCTTTCTAACTGGTTTCCTTTTTTACAATACAAATATTGGGGCTTCTCTGGAGCACCAGTGGTTAAGACTCCATGCTTCCACTGCAGGGGGCAGCGGCTGAATCCCTGGTCAGGGAACTAAGATCTTGCATGCCATGCAGCATGGCCATGGCCAAAGAGATAATAATAATAAATAAAATAAAATGCAAGCATTCCTAAGAAAGGTAATGCAATGCAATCCTTCCCAAACAACTTTAAGGCAGATGAATTTATCAGAATTTCCTAACTACAGATACTAAAAATCATGGTTTCAGTAGGGACTCATAGGACAAGTTACTAAAAGGTGAAGAGAAAGGGGGAGGGGCAGACACAAAAGATAAATTTGATTTTCTTAGCAAAATTCACCTGGGGGCTCATGGGAGAAATGGTTAATTCCAGGGAGGGGGCAGAGGAAGCACAAGATGAGTCATTTGCTATAGAAAGTAAGGTAGTACTTCAAAACATCATAAAAACATGTCAAAAAAATAAAATAAAAACAGATCGAAGGGGCTGGCCAAATCAGAAAATTTGAGCATCAAAATCCAAAAGGACAGAAATAGATCATAACCCATTGAATACCATAAGAATCCATGAATTTGGACTTAAATAAGGAAAAAAATAAAATGTGAAGAAGGAAAGCTCTTCTTTATAGCAAAATGACAACTAATAAATCTAGAAGTAACATCACTAAACAGTGCAAAGTAGTCAAAGAGAAATTTTACAGACAGAATATTGACATAGTCTCAAAATACCTCCCCACAAAACACTTGTAATTTACCAGGAGAAAAGCTGTAACTTCACAGTGGAGAAAGCACCTGAACCAAGTGATCCAAGTTAACATTAATGGACTTCGGGTACCCCTGTTATGGTACATTGACAAGGACAGGGCTTCTTCACCTCAGTGGTATCTCTGCCAAAAATATATAACACAGGTCTAAACATGAAGATAAACCCAGTCAAACCCAGAATGAAGAGCCTTCCCCTGCACCCTAACAAGAAGGACAAAGAAAAATAATGAGGTATTGATCTGCTGTTTTTAAAAGTGTCAAGTTAGGAAGACAAAGGCTTAGAAACTTTCCCAGACTACAGGAAACAAAGGAGATATTACAACTCAGTACAATGCACTCTCCTGGACTGGATCTTGGTCTGGGGAAAAAAAAATTAACTTGTAAAAAATTATTGGGACATCACTGAGATAATTGAGAAAATCTGAATTAAAATTTGGACTATGGCTTATATCATGTTAAAATATCTTATTTTGATAGCAACCATAGTTATTAAAGAGAATGTTATTCTTAGACAAATACCAAAATGTTTCAGAGTAAAGGGTAGGGTGTCTTCAATTTACTCTCAAATGGGTCAGGAAAGAAACAGAGTGTGCAATATAAATAGATCTGTAGAAACAGAGGTAGTGAGTGCAGCAAGATATAAATAAATATGAATCTCAGTAAAGGGGATTTCTTGTACAATTCTTGAAACTTTTATAGAAATTTGAAACTATGTCAAAATAAAAGTTACCAAAATGCTAAAATAAAAAGTTTTCTGGGATTGACTTGACCATCCACAATTCCCTAAATCTCAACTTAAGTGACTGATAGGACCAAGTAGGAACTTGTTGTTGTTTAGTCACTAAGTTGTGTCCAAATCTTTTGTGACCCGATGGACTGTAGCCTGCCAGGTTCTTCTGTCCATAGGATTTCTCAGGCAAGAATACTGGATGGGTTGCCATTTCCTTCTCTAGGGGATATTCCTGAACCAGGGATTGAACCTGCATCTCCTGCATTGGCAGGTGGATTCTTTACCACTGATCTACCAGGGAAGCCCAAGTAGGAAGCACAGGATGTAAAAATAATGTCAGTTCAGTTCAGTCTCTCAGTCATGTCTGACTCTTTGCGACCGCATGAATTACAGCATGCCAGGCCTCCCTGTCCATCACCAACTCCCGGAGTTCACTGAGACTCACGTCCATCGAGTCAGTGATGCCATCCAGCCATCTCATCCTCTGTCGTCCCCTTCTCGTCCTGCCCCCAATCCCTCCCAGCATCAGAGTCTTTTCCAAGGAGTCAACTCTTCACATGAGGTGGCCAAAGTACTGGAGTTTCAGCTTCAGCATCATTCCTTCCAAAGAAATCCCAGGGCTGATCTCCTTCAGAATGGACTGGTTGGATCTCCTTGCAGTCCACCTGCCAAACCAAACACTGCTTGACAGATAAGGTAAAGCTGATGTTAACAGAAATACTGTTAAAAGTTCTAAGGTAGAACTTTAATAAAGTTAAAAGTTCTTTTAAGGTAAAAGTTCTGTACTAACTTTTTAGACCCAGGTTTTCTTGACATGAAAGGGAATAACTGTTCCCGAACCATCACAATGAAATGGGTAGGAATAAACTCAGCCATGTTTCTTTTTGGCCTTTTAATTTAAAGTCAATAGTTTAATAACTTCTTTGACTCTCCAGTTGGTTGCTCTCAAGCTACAAATGGATCACCACCAATATGTAATTAAAGGAGAATAACAAATAGTTTGAATCTAGATTACACAGGTGCTGACTTACAAAAGCAAATGTTGTAGCAGAAGATTAAGCTCCCAGGAGGCTGGAGGTGTGCGTCTCTGCTTATTGTCATCATAATTCATTAGTGGTCAAAGTAACACTGAGATCAATATTCCTGCAGTCACAGGAATGAGAAAAAATGATTAGCACCAAAATAAGCAACAAAAACAGTCTCAAAATATTTCTCCTTACATAATTAACTAACCATTCATTGTCATGAATTTTAAAACTGAGATTTTCTTAGCTGTTCCATGTTTAAGAAGTGGCACAGCTTAAGGGATCTTGAAAAGAACTATTATTCCCCTAGATAAGATCATATGCAAAAAGAATGTGTGAGGTCATCTTTTATCCCTTCATCTTCGTGGTACAGAAATGGAAGGGAGGATGCTGGGATATGGTAAATAGCACAGAAGGCCATACAGCATGTGATGGTTTCACAACAAGTTCAGTCCTGAAATACACCTGAAGAAGATGTACAAGTAAGCCTTTGGTAAGATCTGTGTCTCGACCACTGGTTCCAATGCAGATTCCTGGGTCCCAGTTGAGGGGCTCAACTTCATTAGGACTGTGTTTGGAACCAGGGACTCTGCATTTGTAACAAGTATTGCAGGGACCAGTCCTTGAGAAATATTAAGAGACAACTAAAAGAAAAAAGAGAGAGAGAGAGAACTGTAACTGTTTTTATGAATTTAATTACTGTAAACCAATACTTACCGTGTTAGGGTAGTAAATACACCTTCAATAAATTGACCAGTATAGATAAAACGATACAGAGAAGCTTATGGTGATTCCTAACCCCCACCCCCAATTCCACCTCTTATGAAAGTTGTTCTAAAGATTTTTAAAAATTTATTTATTTATTTATTTATCTATTTTTACTTTTGGCTGTGCTAGGCTTTTATTGCAGTGTGGGCTTCTCATTGCAGTGGCTTCTCTTGTAGCAGAACATAGGCTCTAGGGTGTGGAGTTTCGTTGCTCTGTGGTATGTGAAATCTTCCTGGACAAGGAATCGAATATGTGTCCCTTGCATTGGCAGGCGGATTCTTAACTACTGGACCACCATGGAAGTCCTAAAGACTTTTGCTTTTCGTTCCTCTGGTTGTAAACACCCCCCTGACTTCCCCTAATTTAAAAAAGTAAATACTGTTCTTTTACAATAAACTCATATTTTAGAAAAATTAGAATAATGCATATTTGAAGTAGTGTAATTGGCCTATTAGGTAAGTATCAATTTTGTGCAAAATTTGAAATAGTTTAACTCTTGCCAAAAGTAATCAAGAATTGCATAATTTAAAGCTAGCAAGCAACGTGTATGGCAACTGTGTTTATCTGTGTGGCCATGTGGCATGCCACTCTAGCCAGTAATCAGAAGTACAGTGGAACTTGTAATTACACACTCCTTGATAATGGAAATTTGTATATGACAATTTTGGTGATTGGCTCCTGTCTTTCTGCAGCCGGCTCACGTTGGTCATTTCATTAACTCTGCACTAAGTTGGTCCCAGGCATTACAAGACTGGATGTTTTGTACCTCAGTTACGAAGTTACAGCAGAGTTTTACTTGCATCTGCCATGTTTTAACAGGAGCCTGTAAACCATGCTGCTATACAAGCGTCTAGAAGTAATTCAAGGGATTTTATATTATTTTTAAGGATTAATTTTAAAATAGTTTTTATCCTATAACAAGGTCATCTAAGCTTTCATCTAATGGGAGCAAAATCCCAATTCTGAGAATATATTCTTGGGGAAGAGAAATTAGATATAATAAAATACCATCAAGAGACCACATGGCCATATACTATGCTATGACTTTTGGAAAGAGTACTCTGTGGAATAATAGAGATAATTCTGAGAAAAAATTTAAAAAGCATTAAAGCAGATATGACTTTGTTTGCAAATAAAATCTTATAACTGGGCATGGATAATGGAATGGGAAAAAATGCCATGACTACAAGATCATCGGCACTATAATGTGTCCTTAACATTGTTGATGCCTATGAAAAATCACTCCTGAATTACTCATTCTTTGAATATATGGGGTATTTGGAAATTGATTCCTGTTTTCAATTTCTTGGTTATGAATGGCCTCCAGTTACAAAAGATAATCATTTAGCTCATTCACATTATCGTCTTCCTCCTGCCAACTCCTCCCAGTTTGGGGCAGTTGTCATTATTTTTAAGTTTTGTTTTGGTTACCCTTGTAACTTTAAATATTATGTCATGCCTCAATTTCTCTTTCTAAAAACTTGAATATCTTTGTCTTATTCCTGATCTTAGGGGGAATGCTTTCAGTTTTTCACCATTGAGAATAATGTTTGCTGTAGGCTTATCATATATTCTTCAGCAATATTTGAACCGTGAACTTCCTGATGTTCAAGCTGGTTTTAGAAAAGGCAGAGGAACCAGAGATCAAATTGCCAACATTCGCTGGATCACGGAAAAAGCAAGAAGTTCCAGAAAAACATCTATTTCTGCTTTATTGACTATGCCAAAGCCTTTGACTGTGTGGATCACAATAAACTGTGGAAAATTCTGAAAGAGATGGGAATACCAGACCACCTGATCTGCCTCTTGAGAAATTTGTATGCAGGTCAGGAAGCAACAGTTAGAACTGGACATGGAACAACAGACTGGTTCCAAATAGGAAAAGGAGTACGTCAAGGCTGTATATTGTCACCCTGTTTATTTAACTTATATGCAGAGTACATCATGAGAGATGCTGGACTGGAAGAAACACAAGCTGGAATCAAGATTGCCGGGAGAAATATCAATAAACTCAGATATGCATATGACACCACCCTTATGGCAGAAAGTGAAGAGGAACTCAAAAGCCTCTTGATGAAAGTGAAAGTGGAGAGTGAAAAAGTTGGCTTAAAGCTCAACATTCAGAAAACGAAGATCATGGCATCAGGTCCCACCACTTCATGGGAAATAGATGGGGAAACAGTGGAAACAGTGTCAGACTTTATTTTTCTGGACTCCAAAATCACTGCAGATGGTGACTGCAGCCATAAAATTAAAAGATGCTTACTCCTTGGAAGGAAAGTTATGACCAACCTAGACAGCATATTCAAAAGCAGAGACATTACTTTGCCAACAAAGGTTCGTCTAGTCAAGGCTATGGTTTTTCCTGTGGTCATGTATGGATGTGAGAGTTGGACTGTGAAGAAGGCTGAGCACCGAAGAATGGATGCTTTTGAGCTGTGGTGTTGGGGAAGACTCTTGAGAGTCCCTTGGACTGCAAGGAGATCCCACCAGTCCATTCTGAAGGAGATCAGCCCTGGGTGTTCTTTGGAAGGAATGATGCTAAAGCTGAAACTCCAGTACTTTGGCCACCTCATGCGAAGAGTTGACTCATTGGAAAAGACTCTGATGCTGGGAGGGATTGGGGCAAGAGGAGAAGGGGACGACAGAGGATGAGATGGCTGGATGGCATCACTGACTCGATGGACATGAGTCTGAGTGAACTCCGGGAGTTGGTGATGGACAGGGAGGCCTGGCGTGCTGCGATTCATGGGGTCGCAAAGAGTCGGACATGACAGAGCGACTAATCTGATCTGATCTGATGTTGAGGTAGGTTCCTTCTACCCTTGTCTTGTTATAGAAGACTTGACTTCTCGTTATAGAAGTTGATGATGTCAATGATACTATTCTTCTCTTCATATTTCCTTCAGTTTGCACTTCCCACTTTCTGTGAGCTTATAAAGTTTAATGTGCTTTTTTTTTTTTTTGGCAACATAACCAAGATCTTCCTTACTCTGTCCTTAGGTTGACCGCAAGGGTTTAAAGCCAAAATACTTATTAAGATTATGTCAACACCGTGCACTGCCAGGCTAAGGAGCATGTTAGAGTTATCAACATTGTCCTCCTGCTCTAAAATGGAAGATTTTGTATTATACTCTAGTTCCATTTCCTGTATTAAGACCCTTGCCACCTTCTTTCTTGGATAATGTCCTCATTCTCTTTAATATATATTCAAGTAACTCTTAAGAAAGGAGTCCTGGGAAGTAAACTTTCCAAATGCTGGTTTATGTGAAATTTCTATATTCTACTCTCACAGTTGAACTACAGGTTGGCCGAATATACAAATTATTTTAAACTCAACTTCCCCCAGAGTTAAAAGGACCACTCTATTGTCTTCTAGCAGCCAGAGATATTAATGAGAATGTGGCTGCTCAATTTTAATTCCTGAGTTGGTGGCCTAATTTTTCTCTCTAGAAACTTTTAGAAATTTAATTTATTCTTAGAGTTCTAAATTTTTACAAAGCTGTGTCCAAGTAGGTAATCTTCTCCGTTGGCTGCAGTTGGTCCTCAGTGGGCTCTTTTAATGTAAACATATATGTCCTTTTATGGGAAAATTTTAAATATTATATCTCTAGTCATTTCCCTGTTATCATTTTCTCCATTCCTGAATCTTATAATATTTAGCTGCTGTATTTCCTAGACTGGTTTTTATATCTCCTCTTTCTTTCATACTTCCCCTCTGTAGTGGAGAATGTTATTTGTATCTCAACACCTTCTTTACCACAGTCATCTTCTTTGTCCACATCAGCTGATTAAAATAAGAATACCTGTTACTAACAACTGTGTCAGCCTGGAGCAGAACCTTAGTTTTTACGACTCTGAGTGCCTCATTGGAATCGTGTCCACCCAACTGTTGATCTAGGTGGCATCCTCTTGGAGTGTTGATGCTGAAAATGTCAGGGGATGGAATTTTTTAAAAAAGAAAACAAACAAATACAAAAAATCTTAGTAAAGTCCAATTGTAGGTATTGCTTTCCCCTCTTCCGACGGGCTCATCACTCTCTGCTGGTAAAATTAAATTGGTCTAGCATAATTTGTAGTTCACAAAATTATGTTGATTACTATGCAGAACCTTGTACTCTTCTAGATGTTTGCAAATTGATTGTTTGATGATTTGCTCCTGTATCTTCCCAGGTATCCAAGATAAACTGAATAGTCTATAATTACTACAGTTGTGCTTTTCTCTGTTTTTTAAAAAAAAAAAAAAAACTCCATCTGCAGATTCCACTTGTCAGGACTTTCTCCTGTCCAACCTTCGTTTTCTAAAATAAAGGCTAGTGGTCTTGCAATTACATTTGCCAATTCCTTAAGTGCCCTGGGTTGTAAGTAATCAGGCCCTGCTGATTTGAATGTACTGAGCTTTCTGAAGAGCTCTTCAATCACTTCTTTCCCCTTGTTTGCCTTTGTATCTCCAATAAGATAGCACTTAATCTGGTGTAGTTTTCTTATCATTGCTGATTAAAAAGGGAAAAAAAAAGACTAAAAGCACAGTGAAAGCCTCTGCTATTACAGTTAGTTGTTAATAGATTTTGTTTAGCAGTACTTGTTAATAATTTTGCTAATAGTTCAGTGGTCCAATTTGCATCCTATACATTCCTTCTGTATTCTTCCTTCCTTTCAACCCTCCTTCCCTTGCTATTTCTTTCCTTCTTTCCTCCCTCTCTCTTCCCACCCTTTCATTAAACTCTCTTTATCTTAAATTTCTTATAGAGGGTGAGGTAGGGGAAAGGAAAGGGAGGAAAAACAAAAAAGGCAAAGAATTCCACATAACTTTATGACAGAGACATTTACTAATCCCCATATATCCATGTGCTTACCCCAAATTTTCCAGCATCCTTATAGTTGGGGCAAGAGGCATACGACTAGTTCTGGCCACTAGGTACTTAAGAGTCATGGGTTCCCCTTGCCCTCTCTCCTCCGGCCCAGGTGATCTGGAAGCCAAATGTTCCTAATGACAGACCAACAAAATGCAAGTGGCCTATAAGTCATTGCTTGGTGACCAAGACCGCTGAGTCATCACTGGAAGGCAGCAGTCCTGGAGAGCCATCAGCCCCCCAGAGGCTCACACATTAAGCTGCTAAGACTTGGGGAGGGGGGAGTATTTTTGCAGCACCATCTACCTTATCTTCACTAATACAGTACCAATTTCTGGATTAGTCAGATTAGGTTTTGCCAAGGGAACAAATTAACCCTGAAATCTAAGTGGCTTAACATAACAAAGGCTTACTTCTTACTTGTGGTATGTGATTAGCTAGTCTCCAAAGAGGGCTCCCACTGACTCTTACCTCCTGGTAGTCACACCCTTATCTTAGTCACCTGCTACTCCATCTCTGCACTGATCCCATGACACACTTTAAGCAAGAAAATGAAGCAGAAGCCTTAGGAAATCTTGACAGCCTCTGCATTTGAAGTCATTCATGATATAAGAACTCTGAGTATCCCACTGCAAAGAGAGTTCAGGTGTAGATGGCTGGAGAATGCAACTCTATGTGGAGGTGCACTTAGGTGTTAGACCTTAGCAAGAAGTTCATTCTCAGTTCAACCCCAGTCAAGCTTTCCAAGGATTCCAGCCCTAGTCATCCCAGGTGGCACAGTGGTAAAGAATCCTCCTGCCAATGCAGAGACGCAAGAGATGTGTGTTCTATCCCTGGGTTGGGAAGATCCCCTGGAGTAGGAAACGGCAACCTACTCCAAT
This sequence comes from Bubalus bubalis, assembly GCF_019923935.1. NCBI lineage: Eukaryota > Metazoa > Chordata > Mammalia > Artiodactyla > Bovidae > Bubalus > Bubalus bubalis. Next base: position 119,549,963 of record NC_059159.1, on the reverse strand, counting down.
AGTCTTGTCTGGAGAATTCCATGGACAGAGGAGCCTGGCAGGCTACAGTCCATAGTGTCACAAAGAATGAGACATGACAGAGTGACTGAGCACAGCACACATGAAACCCTAAGTGAGAAGAACAGAACTGCCCACTTGGGAAGAATGGAGGGAAGAGACAGGGAGTTTGGGATAGACATGTATACATTTCTATGTTTAAAATGGATAACCAACAAGGTCCTACTGTATAGCACATGGAACTCTGCTCAATGTTATGTGGCAGCCTGGATCGGAGGGGAGTTTGGGGGAGAATGGATACATGTGTATGTATGGCTGACTCCCTTTGCTATCCACCTGATACCATCACAACATTGTTAACTGACTGCAGTGCTCTGTTACTCAGTTGTGTCCAACCCTTGCAACCCGGGGACTTGTAGCCCACCAGGCTCCTCTGTCCATGGAAATTTCCAGGCAAGAATACTGGAGTGGGTTGCCATTTCATCCTTCAGGGGATTTTCTGGACCCAGGGATAGAACCCTTGCTTCCTGTGTCTCCTGCATTGGCAGGCCAATATTTTACCACTGAGCCATCTGGGAAGTCCATACTCCAATGCAAAATAAAAAGTTTAAAAAAAAAAAAAAAACAAGAACTACCCACTGGAGCCCAACCAACTCATAGAAATGTGAGATACAACAATAAATTGTTTTAAGTCATCGTGTATAGGATGGTTTGTTGGGCATTAGTCACTAACAGAAGCAGGGCACACATCCAAGGTTGGTGTACAGGGGTTGAGCTCCACACAGTCCCTCATGGAACCATGTGGATACAGGTTCTACCGTCTTGTATCTGTACCACTGGGAACATGTGACCTTTACCAGAGAGGTGCAGAGGCAAGGGAAGAGAGGACTGCGGGTTGCATACCAACTTTTAAATGCTGCTTCGATCTCTTTTCCCAGTCCATTAGTCAATGAGGAATGTGGGAGAGTAAATGGAGAGTCAAAGGGCATTAAATGTCTCTGCTGCAGATCTTACCACCAATATTTTTTAATGGATTTTATTGGAGTATAGTTGATTTACAATGTTGTGTTGGTTTTTGCTGTACAGCAAAATGAATCAATTATACATATATATATGTTGTTCTGGAGAAGGCCCTGGCACCCCACTCCAGTACTCTTGCCTGGAAACTCCCATGGACGGAGGAGCCTGGTGGGCTACAGTCCATTGGGTCGCTAGGAGTCGGACACGACTGAGTGACTTCACTTTCACTTTTCACTTTCATGCATTGGAGAAGGAAATGGCAATCCACTCCAGTGTTCTTGCCTGGAGAATCCCAGGGATGGCGGAGCCTAGTGGGCTGCCGTCTATGGGGTCACACAGAGTCGGACACGACTGAAGTGACTTAGCATATGTTGTTCTTCAGTCACTAAGTCGTCTCCAATTCTTTGTGACCTCATAGACTGCAGCAAGCCAGGCCTCTCTGTCTATCACCAACTCTCAGAGTTTGCTCAGATTCACGTTCACTGAGTTGGTGATGCTGTCTAACCATCTTATCCTCTGTCACTATCTTTCCCAGCATCAGAGTTTTTTCCCATGAGTCAGCCCTTATCATCAGGTGGCCAAAGTATTGGAGTTTCAGCTTCAGCCTTAGTCCTTCAAATGAATATTTAGGCTTGATTTCCTTTAGCATTGAATGCTTTGATCTCCTTGCTGTCCAAGGGACTCTCAGAGTGTACTCACACCACAATTTGAAAGTATCAGCTCTTCAGTGCTCAGCCTTCTTTTTTGTCCAGCTCTCACATCCATACACGACTAGTGGAGAAACCATAGGTTTGACTATACAGACCTTTGTTGGCAAAGTGATGTCTCTACTTTTTAATACTGTCTAGGTTTGTCATAACATTCCTTCCAAGGAGCAAGCGTCTTTTAATTTCATGGTTGCAGTCACCATTTACAGTGATTTTGGAGCCCAGGAAAAGAAAATCTATTACTGCTTCCAGTTTTTTGCCATCTATTTGCCATGAAGTGATGGGACCAGATGCCATGATCTTAGTTTTGTGAATGCTGAGTTTTAAGCCAGCTTCTTCACTCTCCTCGTTCACCATCATCAAGAGGCTGTTTAGTTCCTCCTCACTTTTTATCATTAGAGTGGTATCATCTGCATATCTGAGGTTATTGATATTTCTCCCAGCAATCTTTTTTTAATTAATTTTTTTTTTATTGAAGGATAATTACTTTACAGAACTTTGTCCTTTTCTGTCAAACCTCAACATGGTTCAGTTCAGTCGCTCAGTCGTGTCTGACTCTTTGTGACCCCATGAACCGCAGCATGCCAGGCCTCCCTGTCCATCACCAACTCCTGGAGTCCACCCAAACCCATGTCCATTGAGTCGGTGATGCCATCCAACCATCTCATCCTCTGTCATCTCCTTCTCCTCCTGCCCTCAATGTTTCCCAGAATCAGGGTCTTTTCAAATGAGTCTGCTCTTCACATCATGTGGCCCAAGTATTGGAGTTTCAGTTTCAACATCAGTCCTTCCAATGAACACCCAGGACTGATCTCCTTTAGGATGAACTGGTTGGATCTCCTCGCAGTCCAAGGGACTCTCAGGAGTCTTCTCCAACACCACAGTGCAAAAGCATCAATTCTTCAGCACTCAGCTATCTTTATAGTCCAACTCTCACATCCATACATGACCACTGGAAAAACCATAGCCTTGACTAGACGGACCTTTGTTGACAAACAAATGTCTCTGCTTTTTAATATGTTGTCTAGGTTGGTCATAACTTTCCTTCTAAGGAGTGAGAATCTTTTAATTTCATGGCTGCAGTCACCATCTGCAGTGATTTTGGAGCCCAGAAAAATAAAGTTAGCCACTGTTTCCACATCTATTTGCCATTAAGTGATGGGACCAGATGCCATGATCTTAGTTTTCTGAATGTTGAGCTTTAAGTCAACTTTTCCACTCTCCTCTTTCACTTTCATCAAGAGGCTCTTTAGTTCTTCTTCACTTTCTGCCATAAGGGTGGTGTCATATGCATATCTGAGGTTATTGATATTTCTCCCGGCAGTCTTGTTTCCAGCTTGTGCTTCCTCCAGCCCAGCATTTTTCATGATGTACTCTGCATTTAAGTTAAATAAACAGGGTGACAATATACAGCCTTGGCGTACTCCTTTTCCTATTTGGAACCAGTCTGTTGTTCCATGTCCAGTTCTAACTGTTGCTTCCTGACCTGCACACAGGTTTCTCAAGAGGCAGATCAGGTGGTCTGGTATTCCCATCTCTTTCATATGAATTCTATGAATTTTCTTATGATTTTATGAATCAGACATAGGTGTACATATATCCCCTTCCTTTTGAACCTCCCTCCCATCTCCTGCCCCATCCCACCCCTCTAGGTTGATACAGAGCCCCTGTTGAGTTCCCTGAGCCATACAGCAAACTCCCACATGTTACGCTTTTCATATATCTTACCCTCTTGTCCCCTCTCCCCATGTTCATAAATCTATCCTCAATGTCTGTTTCTCCATTGCTGCCCTGCAAATAAATTCTTCAGTGCCATTTTTCTAGATTCCATATGCGTACATTAGAATACAATATTTATCTTTCTCTTTCTGACTCACTTCACTCTGTATAATAGGTTCTAGGTTTATCCACCTCATCAGAACTGACACAGGAGTGGGATTGCTGGGTCATATGGTGGTTTTATTCCTAGTTTTTAAAGGAATCTCCATACTGTCTTCCATAGGGGCTGTATCAATTTACATTCCTACCAACAGTGCAAGAGCGTTCCCTTTGCTCCACATCCTCTCCAGCATTTATTGTTTGTAGACTTTTTGATGAGGGCCATTCTGACCAGTGAGAGGTGATATCTCATTGTAGCTTTGATTTGCATTTCTAAGCTAGTGGAGGTGATGGAATTCCAGTTGAGCTATTTCAAATCCTGAAAGATGATGCTGTGAAAGTGCTGCACTCAATATGCCAGCAAATTTGGAAAACTCAGCAGTGACCACAGGACTGGAAAAGGTCAGTTTTCATTCCAATCCCAAAGAAAGGCAATGCCAAAGAATGCTCAAACTACCGCACAATTGCACTTGTCTCACATGCTAGTAAAGTAATGCTCAAAATTCTCCAAGCCAGGCTTCAGCAATATGTGAACCGTGAACTTCCAGATGTTCAAGCTGGTTTTAGAAAAGGCAGAGGAACCAGAGATCAAATTGCCAACATCCACTGGATCATCGAAAAAGCAAGAGAGTTCCAGAAAAACATCTATTTCTGCTTTATTGACTATGCCAAAGCCTTTGACTGGGTGGATCACAATAAACTATGGAAAATTCTTCAAGAGATGGGAATACCAGACCACCTGACCTGCCTCTTGAGAAATCTGTATGCAGGTTAGGAAGCAACAGTTAGAACTGGACATGGAACAACAGACTGGTTCCAATAGGATATGGAGTACGTCAAGGCTGTATATTGTCACCCTGCTTATTTAACTTCTATGCAGAGTACATCATGAGAAACACTGGTCTGGAAGAAGCACAAGCTGGAATCAAGATTGCCGGGAGAAATATCAAAAACCTCAGATATGCATATGACACCACCCTTATGGCAGAAAGTGAAGAGGAACTAAAAAGCCTCTTGATGAAGGTGAAAAAGGAGCGTGAAAAAGTTGGCTTAAAACTCAACATGCAGAAAATTAAGATCATGGCATCTGGTCCCATCACTTCTGAGAAATAGATGGGGAAACAGTGGAAAGACTTTATTTTGGGGGGCTCCAAAATCACTGCAGTTGGTGACTGCAGCATGAAATTAAAAGACGCTTACTCCTTGGAAGGAAAGTTATGACCAAACTAGATAGCATATTGAAAAGCAGAGACATTACTTTGCCAACAAAGGTCCGTCTAGTCAAGGCTATGGTGTTTCCAGTGGTCGTGTATGGATGTAAGAGTTGGACTGTGAAGAAAGCTGAGCGCCAAAGAATTGATGCTTTTGCACTGTGGTGTTGGAGAAGACTCTTGAGAGTCCCTTGGATTGCAAGGAGATCCAACCAGTCCATCCTAAAGAAGATCAGCCCTGGGATTTCTTTGGAAGGAATGATGCTAAAGCTGAAACTCCAGTACTTTGGCCACCTCATTCGAAGAGTTGACTCCTTGGAAAAGACTCTGATGCTGGGAGGGATTGGGGGCAGGAGGAGAAGGGGACGACAGAGGATGAGATGGCTGGATGGCATCACTGAGTCGATGGACGTGAGTCTGAGTGAACTCCTGGAGTTGGTGATGGACAGGGAGGCCTTGCATGCTGCGATTCATGGGGCTGCAAAGAGTCGGACACAACTGAGTGACTGAACTGAACTGAACTGAATAATGAGAGATGTTGAGCATCTTTTCATGTGTTTATTAGCCATCTGTATGTCTTCTTTGGAGAAATGTCTATATAGGTCTTTTCCCCATTTTTTGACAGGGTTGTTTGTTTTTCTGGCATTGAGTTGTATGAGCTGCTTGTATATTTTGGAAATTAATCCTTTGTCAGTTCTTTCATTTGCTATTATTTTCTCCCATTCTGAGGGTTGTCCTTTCTGGTCTTACACTTAGGTCTTTAATCCATTTTGAGTTTATCTTTGTGTATGGTGTTAGGAAGTGTTCTAATTTCATTCTTTTACATGTAGCTTTTCAGTTTTCCCAGCACAATTTATTGAAGAGGTTGTCTTTGCCCATTGTATATTCTTGCCTCCTTTATCAAAAGTAATGTACCCATGGGTGCATGGGTCTATCTCTGGGCTTTCTATCTTGTTCTATTGCTCTATATTTCTGTTTTTGTGCCAGTACTATACTGTCTTGATGACTGTAGCTTTGTAGTATAATATGAAGTCAGGAAGGTTGATTCCTCTGGCTCCGTTCTTCTTTCTCAAGACTGCTTTGGCTATTCAGGGTCTTTTGTGCTTCCATATGAATTGTGAATTTTTTTGTTCTAGTTCTGTGAAAAATGACATTCGTAATTTGATAGGGGTTACTGACTCTGTAGATTGCTTTTGTTAGTACAGTCTTTCTCACCATATTGATTCTTCATACCCAGGAACATGGAATATCTCTCCATCTGTTTATGTCATCTTTGATTTCTTTCATTAGTGTCGTAATTTTCTGTGTACAGTTCTTTTGTTGCCTTAGGTAAGTTTATTCCTACATATTTTATTCTTTTTGTTGCAATGGTGAGTGGGATTGATTCCTTGATTTCTCTTTCTGATTTTTCATTGTTCAGTTCAGTTCAGTTGCTCAGTCGTGTCCGACTCTTTGCGACCCCATAAATCACAGCACGCCAGGCCTCCCTGTCCATCACCAACTCCCGGAGTTTCATTGTTAGTTTATAGAAATGCAAGTGATTTGTGTGTATTGATTTTATATCTTGCAACTTTACTAAATTCACTGATTAGCTCTAATTCTCCCAGCAATCTTGATTCCGGCTTGTGATTCATCCAGGCTGGCATTTCACATAATGTACTCTGCATGATCCATGAAGGGGATATAGACATATATTCACAATTTTTTTAGATTCTTTTCCCATATAGGTCATTACAGAGTACTGAGTAGAGTTCCCTGTGCTTAACAGTAGGTCCTTATTATCCCCCTAGGATTATAACAAGGTTTATCCAGGAGTCAGCCAACTGGCTTTCCCAAAATTGTAACCAAGGGTGTGCAAGGCCAGCTCATACAGCTCAGAGTGTGTGCTCACAATTCTGCATTCGTTGATGCCATGTTGGTAGCTTGAAATCAGCCATGGTGGAAATACTTACATCATAGAAATTGGCAAGTGCTATAAGTCAAAACCCTCCTACCCCCTGGTTGAGCTGGTTGTTAAATATTTACCAGACCACTGGTCGTACATAATTCAAAACATACCTATTATTCAGGCTGCCCTATATTCACTTGTTATAGGAAGAAGTTTGAAAACTCACCATCAATGGTCTTATCATTTTATTTCACATATCAAATAACAGACTGAACCTATAAAGATTTTTGTACAAACCTCAGTAACCTTCATCAACAATAAAAAAGAAGACAGCTTGAAGTTGTCTATATGTAATCAGAATGTGCATATTTTTATAGTTAACTTCATTCTGGTCCAGTATTGAAAATGCTGCTATGTAGTAGGCATAGAACATACCTATTTTCAGCTAGCATCAACAGGATTTTATCATTCCAGTAATTACTGTATCTAATAACACTATCTTAGGTACTGACTCATTCTGGAAGCTTCAATATCTTTTAGGCTTTAGAGATTATAAGACCAAAATCTTTTAAGTCTTGCTGAAAGAGTTAATTCAGCTTCCTGTTCCAGGTCATTGACCCATTCTCTCCCAGCCTTCACCCTGCACACGCACAAAGAAAGGCCATCAATAAGGTTCAAGCTTCTATTATGGAATATAAAGCAATAACATTTGAAATAGCACCTTGGAGGCCTGAAGGAGTTAACACATCTTTCAATAGTGCCTACTTTACAGCTCTGGAGTATTTTGGACCCTGAAAACCTGGATTATTACTCATTCAAAAAAAAAAGAAGAGTCCAGTTGGAGGAAAAACCTCATTCACTAAGCAATAAAGCATATGCTTGCAAATAACATTTGAAAATAAGATAACCGGAAACTTTTTGCTATAAACAGCAGGGATTTGAACTTAATCCTCACCTAATTATGGGGCAAAATAAAAGATAAGATGGTTCCAGAATCAAGGACACAAGTCAACTTCAAAATGCTATTTCCTGGGCAAAACCCAGTGAGATCCCCTATGGAAAAATTCGATCTTTGTTAATCAGAACAGGAAGAAAAAGAAAGAAGTCTCACTGTATCTACCAACCAGTGTATTTTTCATCACAACCCTGAGAATTTTCTGGGAACTCTGAAACCTTTCTGAGTTTTAGAGATTATTCCATATGTTAATCAAGGTTCTTTTGATTATAGGTATGACTGATTTTGTTTTCTAAAAATGTCCACATTAATATACATTCTGCTAACTGCTAAGTCACTTCAGTCGTGTCCGACTCTGTGCGACCCCAAAGACAGCAGCCCACCAGGCTTCCCCGTCCCTGGGACTCTCCAGGCAAGAACACTGGAGTGGGTTGCCATTTCCTTCTCCAATGCATGAAAGTGAAAAGTGAAAGTGAAGTCACTCAGCCGTGTCCGACTCTAGCGACCTCATGGACTGCAGCCTACCAGGCTCCTCCGTCCATGGGATTTTCTAGGCAAAAGTACTGGAGTCTGGTCACATGTTATTCTCACAATGTGATGGTAACATTCCTTCATTGAGAGGCAGCAGCCTTTTGAGCCTGGGTGGATCTTTGTATTGATAACTTCCTCCACAAATATTAATATGATAAGGTGGAAATAACACCACATGACTTGGGAAACTAGGTTATAAAAAGTGATACAGCCTCCACCTGGTCCTCTCTCCTTGGGTCTGTGCCTTTGGAGCCCTAAGCCTCCAGGGGAAAGTCCACATACCTTGAAGCTACCATGATAAAGAGACCACAGATGGATAGAGAGATTTCTACATAGCTCCAACTCTTGTAGTCCCTAGCTGCTTGAGTCTTCCTAGGCCAAGCAGTGAAGAGTTAGGGCAATTTTAGCCCCTGGCCTTCAAGCTGCACTCACTGAAACCAAACTGTAGCGGAAACAAGCTGTCCATGCTAAGCTCTGCTCAGAGTGCAGGTTTTTAGGCAAAATAAGTGTTCTTATTTTAAGCCACTAAATTTGGGAATGTGTTTTAAATCAATTATTTATTTATTTTTGGCTGTGTTGGGTCTTCATTGCTGTGTGGGCTTTTCTCTAGTCGTGGCGAGTGGGGGCTGCTCTTCATTACAGTGCATGGCCTTCTTATTGTGGTGGTTTCCCTTGTTGTGGAGCACAGGCTCTAAAGTGCGAGGGCTTCAGTAGTGGCAGCATGTGGGCTCAGCAGTTGTGGCACACAGGTTTTGGTTCTCTAAGGCATGTGGGATCTTCCCAGATTAGGGATCGAACTTGGTGTCTCCTGCATTGACAGGTAGATTCTTTACCACTGAACCACACGGAAGCCCCTGGGGTACTTTTTGTTACACAGCCATTGTAGCCAGAACAGCAAGTAAGAGAAGCCCCTCGAGTTAGCGTTATCAAAATAGTGGAGGTTAGAGTATAAAGGTTCCAGAGCAGCCAATGGCTGCCCAGAGGCATGGCAGGGTCTCTGGATGGGTTGAATAGGAACTCAATTAGAAAAGCAGCAGAAGCCAATCAGCTACTTTGCTCCAGCGTCATCTCTTTTTCTCCTTCTGTCTTCTTCTCTGGTCTCATACTTCAGGGCCCTTACCTGTCGCCCAGAACATCCGCTTCCTTCTCTCTGCAGTCAGAGTTCTGACTGCCTATGGTGCAATAGCACAGCTCTTGAGTTGTATGTCCTTGATTTAAGAGACCAGCCCATGCTAACTAGCATCCTTTCATTCCAGTGGTAAATTCCTGGAGAGAGGATCTAATTGGCTGGCCTTGAGTCACATGTCTGCTTCTGGTGCCTTCTGTCAACTGGGGAAGAGCCACATTGTAGCAACGTGGCTGCTACTCCCAACCCCCAACCTCCTGGAGAATTCTTAGAAGGGAGGCTCAGAGGTTTCCACATATAATATGCCTTTTTAAATTCTCGAGTCTTAGAAGGCATTTTGGGTGTTTTTTTGGTTGTTGCTGTTTAGTCACTATTTTTAGCTGTACATAAAACTCTACCATGGACTCCCTTTTAATTTGCTTGTTATTTCTTTACAGACCTGCTTAAACAGCCTCCTCCCCATTCTCATCCCAACCTCATGGTGATCTGAAAGGGTCCTTCCAAATCTCTACAACAACAAAGGAAGTGGAGGAGGTTGATGTGACCTCAAGGAGACAGGATTCAATAATTAATCTTTTCTATTTCATTTTTATTTTTTGAGGCACAATTTCTAATGTGAACTTAACTCCTTGCTTTCCTGCTTTTAGCTGTTAGGCCTCTGAGCAACTGGGCTGATTAGACATTACGGAGGCACTCAGGGAAACTGAGGATACTTGATGAACTTGAAAAAGTTTCCTCCCATTAACAATTTCCCTTTGCCAACTATGGTGTTAAAAAGTCAGGATTAAAAAAAGAAAAAAAAAAAAGTCAGGATAGAGGTTATCCCCAAGGAAAGGAGAGATTCCTTGGAACAGAGCCTGGCCCATAGGACACAATGTTAACTCTTATTGCTCTCACTACCATTACTATAAGTGCTATTAGGCTGTAACAAAATAAAATGAAAAAGCATCTCTATTCCTGCCTTTTACTATTCCATCCACCCCAGCTCAACAGCACCTACAACAATTCAGCAGGCGTTGGCTGACGGCCTCTATGAGTCAGATCCACACACAGAGACCCTGGAGGCATATTTCTGGCCATTCTGGGTCCCCCACTGCAGAGACTGACAGTGTCTGATGGCCGCATCCTTGAAAGGTTCTGTGGTTCATTTCTTCCCTGGGTCACTGCTGGTGCTGTTCAGAGTTTTACACATTCCAATCCTGAGCCAGGGTGAACCTAGGGAACTCCCCTGGCTGGGTTTCCTTGGTGGAGCTTGGCCAGGCGGGGAGGTGAAGCAGGACTGATTTGCTCCATGTTTGTGTTCTGCGGCAGTGGTTGTGTTGTGTTTTCTTTCACCGTGGCAGCAGTCAACTTTACCTGAATAGAAACACCCTGTGCGGCCCTTTGTAACACCAGTATTATTTTAAGGAAACATAAGGAGGTGGGACAAAAGAAAATGGCCATTAATCAGAACTCCAGTCCCACACAGCACTCTCCACAACAAGGTGCCTTTAGAACCATCCATGTTGAACAGTTGTCTAGGGGTCATTTGTAACCAAGGCACTGAGCAGTGGACAGGACCAAAAATGATTAGTTACCTCCTTTGGGATTCATGGTCACTGCCGTCCCCAGTAACTCCTGTTCTGCAGCTTGCTTCTGGCGCTGCACGGACAGACGAGCCAGGAACTCACTGAAATGAAATTGGTGAAAAACGTAAGAGAAACACTGCTTCTATGTAGGCACGCCTAATGCTGTAATGACTGTTTAAGCCCAAAATGAAAACAAAACAAAAACACCAAGACACTGAAGCAGTGTTTTTTCATTTATTTTCTCCCTCCCTTCCTGAATAAGCAGCTTCCTGAGGCCACCTTGATATATATTCCTCTTCCCTTTCAGATACACAATTGGGTGTTTCACAGCTTGGTTTCCTCCTGTCCTCACCTGGGCAGGTGCACGGCTAGGGAAAAGGACCAGGAGAGCTGGGAGAATGAGGGCTGCAATTTGGTAGGGAGCAGTAGATCCCCCATCCCCTTCCCGCTGCACTGCAGCCTTGGCATGTGGGGGGAGGAATCTTCCCACTTGGTTACTTCCAGGCAGGGTCATCAAGTGTTTAAGGGCATGAACGCCCAGTCAAAATGCTTGGGTTTGAATCCTGGCTCAGTCACTTTTCTTAAAGTTTGACCCCTCTGTTGCCTCAATTTTCCCATCTATAAAATGGGAATAATAATACCACTATTACAAGTACTTCCTAGACTTGTGGTGAGATTAAATGAGTTAATATCTGTAAAACAAAACAGAGTCTTGCACATATTAACCACCCAATAAATGTGAGCTGTTACTATTCTTATCACCTTGGAATATCTCCAAATCATGGCACAACATCATTATATTATATTATCTCCAAGCTGCATACCATAAAACCACCAATGGGCAATCATCAGCTTGTCCTTTTGCTAGTTTAGTTCCTAAACACTGTCATGTGATCCAAGGTGAGACACCTTGGGCTTAAGTCAGTGAAGACTAACGTGAGGTTCCAGGATTCTATTTTGCCAGGAATCCTAAGAATACTTCCATGGGAATTTTCAGATACACAAATACAGACACTCACGGTAGCATTATTCATATGGTGGAAAACGACACAGGCTACATGCGGGATGATCTGAGGATGATTAGGTCACGGACAACAAATACTCCAGGTACCACATAGCCATTAAGAGGGGTGCTTTTGATGAATTTTTATGACAAGGAAATGCTCATGAAATAAGTATTAAGTAAAAATGCAGGCTTCAAAACTGTGTGCACAGTAGGATCACATTTGGTAACTATATATGCACATTTGCAGAGAAAACAAATGTCTAGGGAAATGCATGAAGATGCTAACAGCGGGGTTCCCACAGGTGGAAGAACTCAGTACGTGGTTTTTATTTATATTTTTCGGTGTTCCATGTTTTACACACAAATACAAATTATTTTTATATTTGGGGAAAACAGTAAGTCATGAAACCAAAAATTTAATAAAGACTCTTTCAGAAGACACACGGAGGACTAACAGGAACTGAACCCTTGTTTCCTAAACTCCTAATCTATATTATTTTTGTAAGCCCCACACACCACCATATAAAGAGATAGGTGTTGCTAACTCTTGACCTTAGTTTTGCTTTGAAAAGAAGGAAATCTCTCAGTTAAGAAGAGAGAGAGAGAGAGGTGGGTAGGAGCAGTTAGGGAGGATAGCAAGGGCCTCTTAAGGTATAGGATACAACTTGGCATTGACTAATCATGACCACTTGTTATCACAACATTGCGTAGAAACATCGTTGGCCCAAAGCAAAATGAGAGAGAGCCATCTATCCTCTTTCGGAAGAAGTTAAAAAGAAAAGAAAGGAAAAAACACCAAACTTCTGCGGTTAAAAAGAAAGAAAGAAAAGGAATACTAATGCAAATAGGACATCAAACAAATCCAAGCAGACGAGTAACAGAATTCCCATGCCTCTGCAGGCAGAACCTTGCCAATAAACCACCCATTTTGAATCCTACACCTAACAAAAGATTATTAAGAAGAGCCTATTCTGCAAGCACTCAGAAAACATCAGGGAATGCCAGGGCATGGGTACTGCCCTCTGTCTGAGGGCAGCTGTATTCCCAGGAGAGAGAGTCTTGCAGGAGCTGTGCCTTAGCCTCAGGGGCAAGATTAATAAAATTAGGATTATTTATGATGCAGGAGTGATTTAATAATATTTTTCAAGAACCTGAAGGATTTATGTAGAGGAACTGCTGTTTTAGTAACTAAACCCTTTTGGATGGACTCCAAGATAAACCAGACTTGTCTGGCTTCCTCCCCGAGTCCCTCCACCTCTCCCAGTTTCTCTTGGCAAATAATCTCTTCTACTTCACTGGAGGGTGATGGTCAAGGGGATGACCTTCCTGGCTGCTTTATCAACTCTCACCTCCACCTCAAAATATCTCTTAGCTCCTCTCTTTTGTTCCTTCAAATCTTAGAGGAAGAATCAAGAGGGGAGGGGGTGCCTTCTGCATGCCAGGAGCTGGCAGACACATTACCTCATTTAATTCCCACAAACACTTTGTGAGGTAGTCATAATTATCCCTATTTTGCTTATTAGTGGATAGAGGAAATTTATCCTCTTAGCAGCTGGTAGGAGAATTCCTCTTGGGGACAGAACCAGCTTTGTGAGGAAATGCCCTTGACTAGCCTCTTTTGGCTAAAGGGGGTGTATAGGGAAATGGGTGGAGAATGGTGGTGGGCAGGGGCACTGTGGGCTCTTCACTCAGAAAGAAGGGAGGTAGATGAGAGGAAGAGACTTAGAAAAATACTGTGGGGCACAGAATGACCCTATTCTCAAAAGTATAGCTCTTCAAATCTCCAATAAATTTCCTCAATTCATGAAGTGCTTGCTGAAAGAATTTTCTGAATGTGCTGGGTGGCACAGCATGAAACAGGAGCCCCATGCATTTCACCTGAGATGGTGACAGGTGGCTCCATAAGGAAATGTTTCCTAAATCAAAGAGTAGGAAGGGCCCACTTGACATCTGAGTTACATAAAGGTTGGGGGTGGGGGGTGGGGATGGTGGAACTGAGGCTCAGAGAAGTTAATCAACTTTCCTAGTATCACACAACAGTAATGCATATATTAGCAGAGACAAAAGTGAACTCAGCTGTTTATCTCTGATGTCTTTTTTTGTTTTTTTTTTTTTTTACTCTATTCTACAGGCTGCAATGACATGGTTTCTCCTCACCAAAGCCAACTCTTCCACTGATAAAGTCCATCCACATGTAGGAAGAGTGTTGTTGTTGTCGTTCAGTTGCTCACTTGTGTTTGACTCTTTTCTGACCTCATGGATGGTAGCCCACCAGGCTCCTCTGTCCTTAGGATTTCCCAGGTAAGAATACTGGAGTAGGTAGTCATCCCCTCCTCTAGGAGATCTTCCTGACCCAGGGACTGAACCCACGTTTCTTGCATTGGCAAGCAGATGCTTTACCACTGAGCCACCAAGGAAGCTCACAGTAAGAGTTGTTGTTGCTGTTCAGTTGCTCAGTCATGTCCAACTCTTTGTGACCCCATGGACTGCAGCAGGCCAGGTTTCCCTGTCCTTCACTATCTCCCAGAGCTTGCTCAAACTCATGTCCTTTGAGTCAGTGATGCAAACCAACCCTCTCATCCTCTGTCGTCCCCTTCTCCTCCTGCCTTCAATCTTTCCCAGGATCAGGATGTTTTCTAATGAGTTAGCTCTTTGCATCAGGTGGCCAAAGTACTGGAGTTTCAGCTTCAGCATCAGTCCTTCCCATGAATATTCAGGATTGATTTCCTTTAAGATTGACTGGATGGATCTCCTTGTAGTTCAAGGGACTCTCAAGAGTCTTCTCCAACACCACAGCTCAAAAGCATCCATTATTTGGTACTCAGCCTTCTTTATGGTCCAACTCTCACATCCATACATGACTACTGAAAAAAAAACATAGATTTGACTATACAGACCTTTGTTGGCAAAGTAATATCTCTGCTTTTTAATATGCTGTCTAGGTTGGTCATAGCTTTTCTTCTAAGGAGCAAGCATCTTTTAATATCATGGCAAGAAGTAGTGAGTATTTATTGAGTGTCTACTACATACCAGGCATTGTTGCAGGCATTAGCTCATTTGGTCTTCACCACATCACTGTGCATTTGAGAGTATAATTATTCACATTTTAAAACATGGAAACAGCTGCTTAGAGAAGGTAAGACACTGGCTCAAGCTCCTACTGTGCTATGTGGTGAAACCAGCCTTCGAACCAGACTGTTGTGTTCTCTCATCTCCCATCCCTTCCCACCTCCTTCAGGAACAATTTCTCTAATGAACCCATCTAATTAACCCATTCTCTCCCTGTCACACCCTGGGCTGTACCCTGGGCTGGGATCCGGTAGAGTTTGTAGAGGCCATGCAACACTGAACACAGAAGAGGCTTTGATGAGCTCAGGGTAAAATCACTGTCCACAGCTCAGGCTAATTTCTCTAAAGGGCCAATCAGTAAAATCCTTGGCTTTACAGTCTCTGATGCCACCTACTCTGCTGCTGTGACATGAAAAGTAACCATAGACGTAAATAAAACACAGCACAGCTGTGTTCCAGTAAGAATTTATTTATGGACACTGAAATTTGGGTTTCATATACTTTTTATGCATCACAAAATATTCTTCTTTTGATTTTTTTCCCCCCAACCATTTAAAAAGGCAAAACCCATTCTTCTTCTCACAGAAGAATGGGAGGCAGGCTGGATTTGGCTCATAGGTGACAGTTTGGTGACCCCAAGTTTTACTAATCCTGCTCCTTTTTGGCTCTGTACCAGCTGGGTCTGTGTTGAGGCTGAACAGCCTGCAGGCTGGGCTTTGATCCCTCCTGCCTCAGAGTCACATGGGTTCAGTTCCCGAGCCCTGTTCATTGCTCTCATGAGGAGCTCTTCTCCAATCCTACAGCTTCTCCTGCCAAAGCAGAAGAGAAGTTGTCTGCTATCCCTGAAGGAGGAGACCATAAAATAAGATGAAACTGCCATCACATAGATGACCCTGGTGAAGCTAAGCCCTGGGGACAGATTAAAGGAGGGTCACCCTAAGCTACAAGGTTTGAGAATAACATGCTTCAAAAAGATGGAACATTGTAGAAGAAAAATCTCTAGGAAGAGTGAAGACATTCCTAAGAATCTGAGACCAAGGAAAGAATCCTGGAGCCAGAAACAGAAGTACATAAGGCAAAAGCCAGAGGGCAAGAGACAGTGGAACTAGTGAAGGACAGGGATGTAACTCAGCCCAGGGCCAGGGGGCAGCTTATAGCCAGACCCCTAGAGAAGACCAACGCGCACTAAAAGACTGAGAATTCATTCACAGTCTGGTATGTTTCAGGCACTATTGCTGGGTTCTTTATATATATTATCCTATTTAACCCTTCCAACACTCTAGTAAAAAAGACATTTTTAAAAAATCTCCTTGCATTTATTATTATTTTCCTTTTTGGCTGTGCTAGGTCTTTATCACTGCACACAGGCTTTCTCTAGTTGTGGTGCTTCTCATTGCAGCGGCGTCTCTTGTTGCAGAGCACAGCCTCTAGCTGTGAAGGCTTCAGAGTGTGGCACACAGGCTAAGTTGCTCTGTGGCATGTAGAATCTTCCACACCAGGGACTGAACCTGTGTTCCCCTGCATTGGCAGGCAGATTCTTAACCACTGGACCACCAGAGGAGTCTGCATTTATTATTATTGATTGATTGTGCATCGTTCATGTAACAGACATTGGGCCAGATGCTGAAGATATGTAACTAAGCAAAAACAGGTCTTGTACCTGCTGTCATGGAGACTCTAGTCAAGTACAGGACTTGGTAAATTTTTTCTATGAAGGGCCACAGTAATTAGGCATTTTGAGCCATAAAGGCTGCTGCAACTCAACTCTGTGGCTGTAGATAATATGTAAATAAGTGGGCATGATTGTGCTTCAATTAAACTTAAAAATGTATATATTTATTTATTTCTTTGGCTGTACTAGGTCTTAGTTGAGGCATGCAGGATCTTTGATCTTCATTGCTGCATGAGGGATATTTTTAGTTTTGGCATGCAAATTAATTGTGGCATGCAGGATCTAGATCCCCCTACCAGGGGTTGAACCTAGGCCCCTGCCCTGGCAGCGCAGAGTCTTAGCCACTGGACCACCAGGGTCCCTCGATAAAACTTAATTTACAAAAACAGACTACAGGCCAAAGCTGGAAATAGTTTGCTGACCCCTGGTTTAGGAAAAGAGAAACATTAAGCAAAGAATGACACAAATAACAATATTAAGTGTTATCATATAAGTTCCTCATAGTAAAAAAAAAAAAAAAACAAAAACCTATAAACAGGAGGGATTTTTACTTATTCAGAGAGATCAAGGATTTCCTAGAGGGAGTGGACCTTACATATAGATCTAGGAATTACTGAAGAGGCAGACAAGACTATTCCAGACAGAAGACAGAGTATGTGCAAAGGCCCTGTGATAGAAGGGAGCATGAAAAACAAATTGAAGCAGATTTATGCACTTGGAGCAGAAAGAGTAAGATCAGTGGACACAAGATGAAGCTGAAAAAGGCAGGTAGGGGCCAGACTACTAAGATCTATGGATCTCGTCAGGGAATTAGACTCTATTTAAACACAGAAACTGTGGCACAAGAAGTCCATGCAGTACACTGTATAGCTAGTGAAAGACACGCTAGAGGAGTCTGTTTATCTCTAGACCCAAATTCTGTATTCTATTCACTTTGGTTTTATGTTTGCCTAGTGTTAAGGCAATATTCTAAACACCATTATTTGACATGGAATATAAAGAATAATTTAATAAGGCTCCATGAACCTCGGAAATGAGAAGAGAGTACAGAACACAGATATCCCCAATCCTTATACTTCTTTCTCTGTAGTTAGGACTTCTCTACGAGGCTTTCTCTGGTTTGCAGCTGATGTCGAGGACTTGCTAACTTTCTAGTCTGTGTGTGACTAGCCTCTTCCCCACCTAGCCAGAACACTGTGCTCCTGTTTGCTCCCGCAGGTCCCTGTGTTAATGGCTAACATCCTGAACTACTGCTCGTGGTCAGCCTTCCCCACTGGACTCTGCCTGACAGCAAAGAACTTACCTGATAGGCATTTAACATTTTCCATGTAGAGGTTAACTTGCTGTTACTCCACTTGTTCCTGCTTCTTAATTATCCTCATATTTCTCCTTTCGAGTTCCTAGAGTCAACAGTTCTCAAAGTGGGATTCCTGGTCTGACAGCATCAGCATCACCTGGGAACCTGATAGACATGCAAATTCTCCAGTTTTCCTCCTTCTCATGAATCAGAAACTCTGGACGGCCAGCAATCTGGGCTTTTCAGAAGCCTGCAGGTAGGTCTGCTGTGCACTAACATTGGAGAATCACTGCCTTGGAGGAAGTTACTGTTCATTAAGCTGCTGCTGGTTCCCTGAGAATGGCACCCAGTTGTTTTCAATCTGGAAAAGAAAAAGCGGAACTGAGGAAATGACAATTTAAGCTTTTATTAGGCTGGTGTTTTAGAGAAGGAACATTCTGACAGAGCATTTCAAATATGCAACTGGTTGAACAAAGGCTGTCCTTCATATGCCTTTAAAACAAGGCTGATTCTCCTCCAGTCTGGCTCAATCCAGCTTGGGTGTAATCTTGCTGAAGGGCTGGAGTTTGGATGAGATAACCTCACCACCTACCTTCCAATGCTCAGGTTCTCTGCTTCTAGGATATTCTATACACTATGAATGATAGACAAGTTAGGAAGCAGAGCATTATTGCTAGGGGACTTTAGGCTTTCAATCCACAAGGAAGTATCTGCTTATTTTTCCCCCCTCATAAGGTGAGTCTGCCACTCTACACTCGTAAAAAGAGATGACCGGGACCTTTTGAGAAAGGTAATTGTTTGGTTTTAGGTCATAAAAATGAATCCTTGCTTTGTTTTCAAAGGAACACGCTCTTCATGCAACCTGTACAAACTGAATGACAAGTAGGTGAGGTCTAAGATTGGAAAGATAAAACTTCGTTTGTTGATTTTTGGCCTAGAGCTGAAACAATGGGACAAAGGAGCGGCTTGTTGGTATAAGCCCCATAAAACATAATAATATTAGTCATGTAAACAGAAGAAAACAGGAGAGGCTTAATGAGATAAATTACACCAGTCACCACAGTAGGGATTAAAATATTCTGATAAAGCAAACACTAAAAGGTCCAAAAGAAAGGATAAAGGGAAGAGTGATAACTTCAGATTGGCAAAACAATGGATCCTTCTATCTCTCACAAGAGGAGCTTTCAGAGGCTGCCTCGGCTGACTGGGAGTGCCCATTAAGATCCCACTTTTCATCCAAAAAAGAAAAAAAAAATCTCCCTCTACTCAAACCAATGGCAGACAAAGCCAACATGTTCTTTTCTTCTTTTCTATTCTTTTTTTAACCCCTTCACAATTGTGAAGCAATCCATTTTGTTCTGGAAGTCTGTGAACAGAATAAAGGAGCTCACAGGTTTGCAACTCTCTATTAGTATTCTCGAAATGTGCTGGTCTGACTTCCAAAGCGTTCCCCAGCCTAGGGGAAAACAGACAACTTATGGATGCTTAAGACTGCCCATGTACACAAATGAACAGCAAGTTTTTCAACCGGTTTCATAAGGACATTTGAACAACTGAAGTACAGAGCATGGATTTGTGCTGTTTAATAGGGCTTGGTGTAGACAGTATATATCTATCTATACCTATTGGTTTGGCATAGATAGAATATATTTGTATAGTTATCTTTTTAAAGTGTATATCTCTATCTATGAAGAAACAGAACTTTTTCAAAAGTTAGAACAAGTAAACTCTCACTGGCTCACACTTCTGTAAATTTCTTGGCAATGGTAATGAACGAACACAAGGTTGCCAAAAGTCAGTGTACATTTTAAAAACAACAACAGCAACAACCAGGCTACCAGACTCAGTTTTAGGTCAAGAGCTAACAATACAACTGCTAGAGGAGGACTCTATCTGTGCTTTTCAGGAACATCCTTCCTGAGTGTCAAAAAACTGAACCTCGGTGTTTTCAAAATAAACTTTTGTGAGTATAGTTTTTATTTTATTTTTTTTTGGTTTGAATTTTCTTCTTTTTTTATTTTATTTTATTTTTAAACTTTACATAATTGTATTAGTTTCGCCAAATATCAAAATGAAGCCACCACAGGTATACATGTGTTCCCCATCCTGTGAGTATAGTTTTTAAAAGTAATATGTACTCATTGAAAAAGCCCCGGATGCTGGAAAAGACTGAAAGAAAAAGGAGAACGGGGCAGCAGAGGATGAGATGGTTAGATAGCATCATCAACTCAATGGGCATAAATTTGAGCAAACTCTGGGAGATAGTGAAGGACACAGGAGTCTGGTGTGCTGCAGTCCGTGGGGTCGCAGAGGGTCAGGCACGACTGAGCAACTGCACAACAACAACATGTATGCATTTGTTATGGAAGATATTAAAAATGCAGAGATATTAAAGAAAAAAATTAAAGCAGCTTGTGATTATAAGACCCACATAAAGTCACATTTTGGTTTGTTTCCTTATAGGCTTTGTTCTGTGCATATATTAAGATGTACACACACACACACATACACAAATATTATCTAACTCAATATCATACTATGATATACTACATTTACGATTACACATTTATTATATGTGTATATATATATTTATTATATATGTATATATTATATATGTATATATATTTATTATATATATTTATTACTATATATTTACTACTACAGAACCTACCTTTTTCATGTAACAATTATAAACATTTTCTTGCCAACAAACACTTGAAAGCAAAGGTTGTAAATTGGTGGCCAATGAAAACTAAGATCATGGCATCTGGTCCCATCACTTCATGGGAAATAGATGGGGAAACAGTGGAAACAGTGTCAGACTTTATTTTTGGGGGCTCCAAAATCATTGCGGATGGTGATTGCAGCCATGAAATTAAAAGACGCTTACTCCTTGGAAGAAAAGTTATGACCAACCTAGATAGCATATTCAAAAGCAGAGACATTACTTTGCCAACAAAGGTCCGTCTAGTCAAGGCTATGGTTTTTGGATGTGAGAGTTGGACTGTGAAGAAAGCTGAGCGCCGAAGAATTGCTGCTTTTGAACTGTGGTGTTGGAGAAGACTCTTGAGAGTCCCTTGGAGTGCAAGGAGATCCAACCAGTCCATTCTGAAGGAGATTAGTCCTGGGTGTTCTTTGGAAGGACTGATGCTAAAGTTGAAACTCCAATACTTTGGCCACCTCATGCGAAGAGTTGACTCATTGGAAAAGACTCTGATGCTGGGAGGGATTGGGGGCAGGAGGAGAAGGGGACAACAGAGGATGAGATGGCTGGATGGCATCACCGACTTGATGGAAGTGAGTTTGAGTGAACTCCGGGAGTTGGTGATGGACAGGGAGGCCTGGTGTGCTGCGATTCATGGGGTCGCAAAGAGTCGGACATGACTGAGCAACTGAACTGAACTGAAGTGAAATACATCTGATGGGCTCACAGGGTGTTCAGACACGTGGAACTCAGCTGATCCTGTGTGATAGGACTGTGCTTCCACTTTACTGCAGTTCTTACTGTGCCCTGTGGTTCTCCAACTTAGACTGTCAGTTGCTGTTTACAATTTCACTTATACTCTTTGAAAAATTAGGAACATGAAATAGTTCTCTTCTCCATGTCTCCATTTTATATCCAGACTACTTTACTCTTATTACTGTCTGGCATCCAAATGTGGAATCCTTTTACTAAAGTATGCTTTGCAAAGGCTTTTGAAAACACTGCATTATATGACTTCCATAATATATTGATCCAAAATTCTGTTGTTGGACATCCAGTTTGTTGACATTACAAAAAATACTAAAAGGAACATCATTTTACATAATTTTGAAAAGATGAGTTCCTAGAAGCAGAATTGTTTTTGAAGGGTAAGAATATTTTCAAACTTTTGATCTATACTTCCAAATGACTTTCAGAAAAATTGCCCAAATACATTATACTAAGAGTGGAAGACTTTTCTTATTTCCCTCTCTATACCAAATCATTACTTTTTTTTTTTGGCCAATATGAGGAGTTAAAAATGGCATTACAAGCAGTATATTAAGTGAAACAAATCAGACAGAGAAAGACAAATGCTACATGATCTCACTTATATAGGAAATCTGAAAAGAAAAAGGCATTTTATTCTTGCTTAATATGTATTTCATATTCATTTTTTCATATGTATTGATAATTGTATTTCCTTTGGGAATTGTCTGTTCATGTGTTTGCTCATTTCTCTACTAAGATAGTCATAGTTTCCTGAATGGATTATATAAAGTTTATATATTAATGACATTACTTGATCATCTGTGCCACAGGATTACCTCATTTCTTTTTTTTTTTTTTAAGATTTTTTTATGTGGATTATTTTTTAAAAGTCATCATTGAATTTGTTACAATACCTCTTCTGTTTTATGTTTTAGTGTTTTGGCCACATGGCATATGGGATCTTAGCTCCCAGTTCAGGGGTCGAACCCTTACTCCCTGAATTGGAAGTCGAAGTCTTAACCACTGGACTATGAAGGAAGTCCCTCTACATTTCTTATATTAATGTTTTCTTATGATCTCTTTTGCCTGCTGAAGTATATAACATTCAAATGTGGCAATACTTTGTTTTTTTCCTTTGCTTTTATGCTTACAAAGTGCTCTATGTTGTGATCAGGTAAAATTTTACCTCTATTTTCTTCTGTTCTTTTATGGCTTCTCTTTTTACATTTATGCTTATAGTAACTCTCTTGCCCTCTCAGCAACATGACACAGGGATCTGCAGTAAAACATTCTGTTTTTTTGGTTCTGTGCATTTCATTATCCAGAGATACCTATTACTTCTCTATATTCTCAGACTTATAATGGCTTCTAGCATTTTTGAAATCTTTTAAACAAATATTTCTTACACTGATATGTGCACAAAGGGTAATTTAGAGAATACCTTAACATGCAGTTGTCCTGCTCCCTGAGGTAGGTCCCAGAAATATGCATGTTCACCAAGCATCTGAAAGAATTTTTCTGCAAAGTGGTGTAGGAACTATTCAGCCTTATTATCCATTTGCACGTCTATATTTATACATGTATGTCTACACACATCTATCTCCACAACCATGTCTGTGTAGCCTCCATTGAACATCTTCAGCTGTGTATCTCCCAGGTGCCCCAAACTCAAGCCAAAGGAGAATTCATTACCTCTTCATTCAAAACTCTTCATCCTTTGAGCACCATTTTACTTACTGACAGTGAAAGTGAGAGGTTTCCCTGCCCCAAATGTGAATGAGAGATTTTTCCCAGAAGCTCTGGTACCTGTCTGTGGATAATAGTATTTAGAAACTAAGACCTGGGCACTAGGTATACTTATAATTACCTTGTCTTCCTTTTAACTCTTTCCTTGACCACCATCCCAGCAGTGGGATTATTGGATTAGAGAAGATGAAATATTTTATGGTTCTTGATTCAATATTGACAAAGGTATAACCAGTCCCTTTGTGGGCTCTGTTGGGATACATACCATTGCCTCTCTTCCCCCAGACAGTGTCAGTCACTAATATTAAAGCCTTAGCATTACCTAACAGTGTCCTCTTGATATTAGAACTTCAGGAAGAGATTCTGAGGTACAGCTCCTGTCACTGCCCTCTCTATTCCTCCAGGGATCTTTGCCATAAGGGAGAACAGACACACACTGAACAACAGTCAAATGGGGAAAAAGAACCAGCTGGGCAAGTGCCATATCCAGCTCCCACACCTACCCCCTTCCAAATCAGCGTGTCTCTGATTCATTTGGAGAGAAAGATGGGGCCAAGACCAGGACTTCTAAACAAATCTCCATACTTTGCTTTGTTTCCTTAGTCTAAACATCCTCAGAAGGCACCGGGAAGGCCAGCCTGGCCCTTCACAATAGCAGGAAGCAAAAAAGAAAAAGGTTAAACAACGTTTCTTGACTGCAATGAACAGTAACAGAACCCTTCAATAAATGTGTCCCAGATTATCATATTGGGGGGAATGGAAGACAGTGAGGGTGGTGGCCAAGAAAGGGGTAGAAAGGGGGCAGAAGTACAAGGGCAAAAGGGAGCCCCCAGAGTTACCATCTGTGATGAGACGGGGGCTGGGGGCAATCCTGTCTCCTAGAAGTGCCACCAGGCACACTATCCAGCCATGTCTGTCCTCCCTTCCCTGTGGTGAAGCCCACATTTGCCCACTCAAACTAACTCTACAGGAGACCAAGAAGCCCTGAGAAAGAACAAGTCTTGCTACAGGCTGTTTCAGTTTCCTTAACGACTATAAGAAAAAAGATGCCAGGGAAGAATCAAAGCAGGTGTGGTTTGTCTTGACAAATCTTACACCAGTTCAAAAACATGCCATTTCTGTGTTGTTGCTACTGTCTGTGAGTTCAAGAGAGCACTCTTCTTCTAAGACTTGTCTCATGCTCCGGGGTGACAGGAACTCTGACCATCTCCAAACTGGACTTCTCTAGGTCCAGCTCCTTCAGTTAAAACCAGAGGTTAGGCTTTGGCTCAAAGTGGTAGTCAGTAACCCACCTGAGGGGTGGCAGGCACCCAGGTTGAGGAATGCTGACTACAGAGTATCTCTGCTACCCACTAGCTAGTGAGATTTGAGGAAAGCCAGCAACTCTCTGACAAACATAGACAATGTGTTAAAGAGCAGAGACATTACTTTGCCGACAAAGTCCATATAGTCAAAGCTATGGTTTTTCCTTTAGTCTTGCATGGATGTGAGAGTTGGGCCACAAAGAAGGCTAAACGCCGAAGAATTGACGCTTTTGAGCTGTGGTTCTGGAGACGACTCTTGAAGTCCCTTGGACTGAAAGGAGATTAAATCAGTCAGTCCTAAAGGAAATCAATCCCGAATATTCATTAGAAGGACTGATGCTGAAGCTAAAGCTCCAATACTTTGGCCACCTGATGTGAAGAGCTGACTCACTGGAAAAGACCCTGACGCTGGGAAAGATTGAAGGCAGGAGGAGCAGGGGATGACAGAGGATGAGATGGTTGGATGGCATCATTGACTCAATAGACATGAGTTTGAGCAAGCTCCGGGAGATGGTGAAGGACGTGGAAGCCTGGCATGCTGCAGTCCATGGGGTCGCAAAGAGTCAGACATGACTGAATGACTGAACAACATTAACAACAAAGCAACTTTCTCTGCCTCATATTCCATATGTGAAATAGAGATCCTCTAGTCAGAGTTCTCTAGAGATAAACAGAGTCAATAGGATGAGTATATATATGTGTGTGTGTGTGTGTGTGTGTGTGTGTGTGTACAGAGAGAGAGAGAGGAAAGGAGATTTATCAAAGGAACTGGTTCACATGACTGTGGAGGATGAGAAGCCACATGATCTGCAGTCTGCAAGCTGGAGAACCCGTGAAGCCAGTGTGTAATTCAGTCCAAGTCCTAAGGCCTGAGAACCAGGAGCATGATGTTGGACGGCTTAAGATGTTTGTCTCAGCTCAAGCGAAGAGCAAATTTGCCCTTCCATGTTGTTCTATCCATTGGATGATGCCCCCCTATATTGGTAAAGACTATCTTTACTTCGTCTACTGATTCAAATGCTAACCTCTTGCAGAATAACCCTCAGATACAGCAGAAATAATGTTTTAACATCTATATGAGCATCTCATAGCCTTGTCAAGATGACACACAAAATTAACCAGCACAGGAGGTGATAACATACTGACTTTAGAATCATTGTGAAGAATAAATGAATTCATACATAAAGTATTTAGACCCGTGAACTCAGGAATGATGGCTAGAAAATGAAGATAATGATAAGTAGGACTATAAAGCTGCCAAAAGTCATCTTCCTTCAACCCGCCATGGAACCTGAAGATTCCCTTTTGATCACTCCTACAATTTTCAATGGTCCCCAAAGTATGCTTCAGGGGATGCAAGTATTTCAGGGGCTGGGCCAAAGTAACTCACTGCTAAAACTGAACAATGACAGCCTTCCCTGTACCCATTCTTCACCAGCTGCAGACCAAATTAAGCTAATGGATACAAATTTTAAACTTAAATTTTCATCCTACCTATAAGTTTTTATACCTTTGGTGCTATAAGTGTTTGGAAGGAATTAAGGGGTAGAAAATAAATATTATTGGCAAAACTCAAATGCTTGGTTGCCCAAGCCTAGCTCAAAAGCCAAATGATTTTTCATGAAACTATACTCAATTGTTTTTACTTTAGACTGAAGATCTGTGAGTCATTTTTTGCTAGTAATATTAGTTTTTATGTATATGAGAGAATGAAATATGTCTGTATTTGGTTGTGTCCTAGCACGAAATAGAATCAAGGCTCAATGCCATTTGAAAAAATCAATCCCTTGGAAAAGTATTAAAGGTCGTCATTGGTACCATCTCCAGGTACATGGCTCCACTAATCCCTACAGGGTTCACTGAGTGTAACAATTATTTGACCCTTAGCATGCAGGGCTGGCAGCTGAGATGAGCTACCGCACGACCAAGGTCAGGGGCAGCGGCTGAGAGGAGCAACCCTACGTCCAAGGAGTGGTGGCTGCGCAGGGCGCAGGAGGGCCGACAGGAGCTACTCCACATTCAAGGTCAGGAGGGGCAACCTTGTCCAAGGTAAGGAACAGCGCTTGCTTTGCTGGAGCAGCCGTGAAGAGATACCCCATGTTCAAGGTAAGAGAAACCCAAGTAAGACAGTAGTTGTTGCAATAGGGCATCAGCGGGCAGACACACTGAAACCATAATCAAAGAAAACTAGCTAATCTGATCACATGGACCACAGCCTTGTCTAACTCAATGAAACTAAGCCATGCCGTGTGGGGCCACCCAAGACGGATGGGTCATGGTGGAGAGGTCTGACAGAATGTGGTCCACTGGAGAAGGGAATGGCAAACCACTTCAGTATTCTTGCCTTGAGAACCCCATGAACAGTATGAAAAGGCAAAATGATAGGATACGGAAAGAGGAACTCCCCAGGTTGGTAGGTGCCCAATATGCTACTGGAGATCAGTGGAGAAATAACTCCAGAAAAAATGAAGGGATGGAGCCAAAGCAAAAACAATACCCAGTTGTGGATGTGACTGTAATAGAAGCAAGGTCTGATGCTATAAAGAGCAATATTGCATAGGAACCTGGAGTGTTAGGTCCATGAATCAATGCAAATTGGAAGTGGTCAAACAGGAAATGGCAAGAGTGAATGTCAACATTCTAGGAATCAGTGAACTAAAATGGACTGGAATGGGTGAATTTAACTCAGATGACCATTATATCTACTACTGCAGGCAGGAATCCCTCAGAAGAAATGGAGTAGCCATCATGGTCAACAAAAGAGTCTGAAATGCAGTCCTTGGATGCAATCTCAAAAACGACAGAATGATCTCTGTTTGTTTCCAAGGCAAACCATTCAGTATCACAGTAATCCAAGTCTATGTTCCAACCAGTAATGCTGAAGAAGCTGAAGTTGAATGGTTCTATGAAGACCTACAAGACCTTTTAGAACTAATACCCCAAAAAGATGTCCTTTTCATTATAGGGGACTGGAATGCAAAAGTCAGAAGTCAAGAAACACCTGGAGTAACAGGCAAATTTGGGCTTGGAGTGCAGAAAGAAGCAGGGCAAAGGCTAATAGAGTTTTGCCACGAGAACACACGGGTCATAGCCAACACCCTCTTCCAACAACACAAGAGAAGACTCTACATATAGACATCACCAAATGGTCAACATCAAAATCAGATTGATTATATTCTTTGCAGCCAACGATGGAGAAGCTCTATAGAGTCAGCAAAAACAAGACTGGGAGCTGACTGTGGCTCAGATCATGAACTCCTTATTGCCAAATTCAGACTTAGATTGAAAAAAGTAGGGAAAACCATTAGACCATTCAGGTATGACCTAAATCAGATACCTTATGATTATACAGTGGAAGTGACAAATAGATTTAAGGGACTAGATCTGATAGAGTGTTTGATGAACTATGGACAGAGGTTTGTGACATTGTACAGGAGACAGGAATCAAGACCATCCTCATGGAAAAGAAATGCAAAAAAGCAAAATGGCTGTCTGAGGAGGCCTTAAAATTGCTATGAAAAGAAGAGAAGTGAAAAGCAAAGGAGAAAAGGAAAGATATACCCATTTGAATACAGAGTTCCAAAGAATAGCAAGGAGAGATAAGAAAGCCTTCCTCAGCAATCAATGCAAAGAAATAGAGGAAAACAACAGAATGGGAAAGACTAGAGATCTCTTCAAGAAAATAAGAGATACCAAATAAGAGATAAGTGAACATTTATCAAGCAAAGATGGGGCTCGATAAAGGACAGAAATGGTATGGACCTAACAGAAGCAGAAGATATTAAGAAGAGATGGAAGAATACACAGAAGAACTGTACAAAAAAGATCTTTACGACCCAGATAATCACAATGGTGTGATCACTCACCTAGAGCCAGACATCCTGGACTGTGAAGTAAAATGGGCCTTAGAAAGTATCACTACGAACAAAGCTAGTGGAGGTGATGGAATTCCAGTTGAGCTATTTCAAATCCTGAAAGACGATGCTGTGAAAGTGCTGTACTCAGTGTGCCAGCAAATTTGGAAAACTCAGCAGTGGCCACAGGACTGGAAAAGGTCAGTTTTCATTCCAATCCCAAAGAAAGGCAATGCCAAAAAATGCTCAAACTACCGCACAATTGCACTCATCTCACACGCTAGTAAAGTAATGCTCAAAATTCTCCCAGCCAGGCTTCAGCAATACGTAAACCGTGAACTTCCAGATGTACAAGCTGGTTTTAGAAAAGGCAGAGGAACCAGAGATCAAATTGCCAACATCTGCTGGATCATCGAAAAAGCAAGAGAGTTCCAGAAAAATATCTATTTCTGCTTTATTGACTATGCCAAAGCCTTTGACTGTGTGGATCACAATAAACTGTGGAAAATTCTGAAGGAGATAGGAATACCAGACCACCTGACCTGCCTCTTGAGAAACCTATATACAGGTCAGGAAGCAACAGTTAGAACTGGACATGGAACAACAGACTCGTTCCAAATAGAAAAAGGAGTACGTCAAGGCTGTATATTGTCACCCTGCTTATTTAACTTACATGCAGAGTACATCATGAGAAACACTGGGCTGGAAGAAGCACAAGCTGGAATCAAGATTGCCGGGAGAAATATCAAAAACCTCAGATATGCAGATGACACCACCCTTATAGCAGAAAGTGAAGAAGAACTAAAGATCCTCTTGATGAAAGTGAAAGAGAAGAGTGAAAAGTTGACTTAAAGCTCAACATTCAGAAAACGAAGATCATGGCATCTGGTCCCATCACTTCATGGGAAATGGATAGGGAAACAGTGGAAATAGTGATAGACTTTTTCTGGGTGGGGCTCCAACATCACTGCAGATGGTGATTGCAGCCATGAAATTAAAAGATGCTTACTCCTTGGAAGGAAAGTTATAACCAACCTGCTGCTGCCAAGTCACTTCAGTCAAGCAGAGATATTACTTTGCCAACAAAGGTCTATCTAGTCAAGGTTATGGTTTTTCCAGTGGTCATGTATGGATGTGAGAGTTCCACTGTGAAGAAAGCTGAGCACCGAAGAACTGATGCTTTTGAACTGTGGTGTTAGAGAAGACTGTTGAGAGTCCCTTGGACTGCAAGGAGATCCAACCAATACATCCTAAAGGAGACTAGTCCTGGGTGTTCATTGGAAGGACTGATGCTGAGGTTGAAACTCCAGTACTTTGGCCACCTCATGTGAAGAGTTGACTCATTTGGAAAAGAATCTAATGTTGGGAGGGATTGGGGGCAGGAGAAGGGGACAACAGAGGATGAGATGGCTGGATCACATCATTGACTCAATGAACATGAGTTTGAGTGAACTCATGGAGTTGGTGATGGACAGTGAGGCCTTGCGTGCTGTGATTCATGGGATGGCAAAGAGTCAGACACGGCTGAGTGACTGAACTGAACTGATGCACTGTTTTAAAGTTGTTTTTTATTTTTTTTATTATTTGTTGTTGTTCAGTCGCTAAGTCGTGTCAGACTGTTTGTGACCCCATTGACTGCAGCACACCAGCCTTCCCTTTTCTTCACCATCTCCCAGAGTTTGCTGAAATTCATGTCCTTGAGTCAGTGATGCTATCTAACCATTCATCCTCTGCTGCCCTCTTCTCCTTCTGCCTTCAATACACAGTTTGAAAGCATCAGTTCTTCGGTGCTCAGTGTTCTTTATGATCCAACTCTCACATCCATACATGACTACTGGGAAAACCATAGGTTTGACTATGTGGACCTTTCTCGGCAAAGGGTTGTCTCTGCTTTTTAATACACTGTCTAGATTTGTCAAAGCTTTCCTTCCAAGGAGCAAGAGTTGTTTAATTTCATGGCTGCAGTCACCATATGCAGTGATCTTGGAGCCCAAGAAAAGAAAATCTATCACTCTTTCCATTTTTTCCCCTTCTATTTCTCATGAAGTGATGGGACCGGATGCCATGATTTTAGCTTTTTGAATGCTGAGTTTTAAGCAAGCTTTTTCACTCTCCCCTTTCACCCTCATCAAGAGGCTCTCTAGTTCCTCTTCACTTTCTGCCATTAGAGTGGAATCATCTGCATATCTGAGGTTGTTGATATTTCTCCCAGCAATCTTGATTGCAGCTTGTGATTCATCCAGGCCGGCATTTCGCATGATGTACTCCACATATAAGTTAAATAAACAGGCTGACAATATACAGCCTTGCTTTACTCCTTTCCCAATTTTGAACCAGTCCATTGTTCCATGTAAGTGTCTAACTGTTACTTCTTGACCTGCATACAGGTTTCTCAGGAGACAAGTAAGGTAGACAACTAAGGTATTCCTATCTCTCTAAGAATTTTCCAGTTTGTTGTGCTCCACACAGTCAAAGGCTTTAGCATAGTCAGTAAAGCAGAAGTAGATGTTTTTCTGGAATTCCCTTGCTTTCTCTATGATGCAATGAAAGTTGGCAATTTGACCTCTGGTCCTGTGCCTTTTCTGAACCCAGCATGTACATTTGGAATTTTTTGATTAACATAATGCTGAAGCCTAGCTTGAAGGATTTTGAGCATAACTTTACTAGTATGTGAAATGAACCCAACTGTACGATAGTTTGACATTCTTTGGTACTGTCCTTCTTCAGGATTGGAATGAAAAATGATCTTTTCCAGTCCTGTGGCCACTGCTGAGTTTTTCAAATTTGCTGACATACTAAGTGCAGCACACTTTCACAGCATCATCTTTTAGGATTTTAAATAGCTCAAGCTGGAATTCCATCACATCCACTAGCTTTGTTTGTAGTAATGATTCCTAAGGCCCACTTGACTTCACACTCCAAATGTCTGGTTTTTTTTTTTTTTAATTTTATTTTATTTTTAAACTTTACATAATTGTATTAGTTTTGCCAAATATCAAAATGAATCCGCCACAGGTATACATGTGTTCCCCATCCTGAACCTTCCTCCCTCCTCCCTCCCCATTCCATCCCTCTGGGTAGATGTCTGGTTCTAAGTGAGGACCACATTATCTTGGTTATCCTGGTCATTAAGACCTTTTCTGTATAGTTCTTCTTGAATTCTTGCTACCTCTTAATCTCTTCTGCTCCTGTTAGTTCCTTATCATTTCTGTCCTTTATCATGCCCATCCTTGCATGAAATGTTCCCTTGATATTTCCAATTTTCTTGAAGAGATCTCTAGTCCTTTCCATTTATTGTTTTCCTCTACTTCTTTGCATTGTTCACTTAAGAAGGCCTTCTTATCTCTTCTTGCTATGCAACTCTGCATTCAGTTGGGTATATCTTTCCCTTTTTTATTAGTACTCATCATTTAAAATATAAGTTTGTAAAAACAGAGTTGCCATAAGATCCAACAATCCCATTCCTGGGCATATAGCCAGACAAAACTATGATTCAAAAAGATGTTCACAGCAGTGATATTCACAATAGCCAAGACATGGAAACAATATAAATGTCCATCAACAGGTGAATGAATAAAGAATATGTGATATATGTTAATATCTACACATATATATATACATGTATATATACAATGGAATATTACTCAGCCATTAGTAAGAATGAAATAATGCCATTTGTAGCAACATGGATGGACCTAGAGATTATCTTGCTAAGTGAAGTAAGTCAGAAAGAGAAAGACAAATAGCATATATCATTTATATGTAGAATATAAAATATGACACAAATGAACATACTTATAAAAGAGAAACCAACTTACAGACATAGAGAACAGACTTGTGGTTGCCAAGGGGCAGGGGGACAAAGGAGGGGAGAATTGGGATTAACTGATGCAAACTATTATATATAGGCTGGATAAACAACAAGGTATATGGTATAGGATGGGGACCTATATCCAATACCTTGTGATACATCATAATAGAAAAGAATATGAAAATAGAATACATATATGTACAACTGAATCACTTTGCTGTATAGCAGAAATTAAACAAAACATTGTAAATCAACTATACTTCAATAAAATTAAAACAAAGTATAAGCTAGATTTCCCAGCTATACTGCATGCTCTCTGAGAGAGGAATTAATGTTTATATAGCTCCTGATGTCCTCAAAGCCTAGGGCAGAAACTGTTTGTGGTATATCCAAATAAACATATTGGCTCATAACTTGTTACCTGGAATGAATTATGCTTCACAACTTTTAATTTTCATTTAATCCCCCATTGGAATTGGAACATTGGGTAGCTAAGTCTTAATGGTTAAGACAGTAGAAAATGTCCACCTACTGAGGATCAACAGCCCAGTTCACCAGATCTAGATGGATCATGAAAAGGTCCATAACTGGAGCCTCACGAGTAGGGCATTAATCCTTATAAGAGTTATGGCTGGAAAAAACCCACTTCACCACAGAAATTCCATTCGCTTTAAAGGCTTGCTGGGTTGCAAAGGAATTGCACTTTTCTGGTTTCTAAAGTTAATATTTGAAGAAGCTGTTTCCCTACTGATTCGTTTTACATAGAGAAAAACTGTACAGACCACTGAGCTAAACCCAGTGAAACAAAATCCAGCTTGAGATTCCTCCTGGGTATCTGATGAAATTGTAGAACTATGCAGAATCCTTTCAAAACACTTTTCAAGAATATGAATGATAGGGTTCACAGAAGGAACATCTTAGGCTCTTTTTCACACTGGAAATAAAAAATTCCCATCATTAATGTCTTCCATCTACAACTAACACTCACACCCTGGTCTTTCCCCCAATCCATGTTTTTTTTTTGCATACTCAACCTTAAAGGATGTTGGAAATGAGAATACTTCATTCATTCCTAGAAAAAATTTCCTAATTTTAGCCCAATGTAACTGTGGATCTTCTAGTCCATGCTGGTCCTAATGTCTGCTAATCTATTATTATGTGAACATGCTTATTGAAAAAGAGGGCTGTGTTTCCAGGGATTTGTCTGAAGACGTCAAATACAAGTTGACAGACTGCAAATTCTAGATATGCCTCCCACTTGACACTGAAGGAATTCTTACTAAGTAAAATTTAAGAACTAAGTATCACCTACTCCTTGTTCATTATCCCTTCATCTTCTCCCCTCCCCCACAGCTGGGAACTCTGTACTGTTCATAGGGGAAAGATAGGCTTTGTTCTTTCTTCCTAAATAGAACTCCTCCTTAAATGGCTGCAGTGGGGGAAGGGAGTGGCAGTGATGTAAAAGCTGCAAGAATTGGTCTATGGACACAGCAGTGCTAAACATACTACCCTTTATAAATCATGAGGATTATGTTTTTCTGTTTTGTTTTTTTTTTTAAGCCTGATCTGGGTAGCCAAGCTTGTTTACCCAATGGTCTAATTGTTCCTTAATGTAAAAAGTGAAATCTAGAAAGAAAAATCCCTTCTCTTTTTCTTTTACTCTCCTCACAAATGAATGTCTTGTATTTCAATTTTTTTATCTTTCTAGAGTAGCCCTGATTTCAAACAAAAGATGTCAAATGAAGAAAGACACATAGAAGAGGTCCTAAAGAGTTCCTCGGTTGACAGAGAATTGTTGGATTTAAAGATATTTGAGATTGACTTCTACCACAGAATAGCAATCCACGGCCATTAGGATTCTTACTTAGCCAGGGCCCATCAATTCTCACTAAACCCTATTCACAGATTGAGAGACCTCAGCCATTGCTAATTAAATAGATGATGTGGAAGGAAAGTGGAAGTTCCCAGTTCAAAAAGAATCCTAGGGCAGATCACATTCCTCAAAAGAATTCAGTTAATATCTAATCGACTTCCTAATTTCTATATGTGTTTCTCAAGGTCTTCTCAACACACAACTTCACATTCATAGGGTGAGATGGTATGACACTCGAGCGTATTTGAGACATAATTCCATTAACCTCTTGCTGGTAAGCCACATTTTTCTTGTTATATTATCTAAATGAGGGAATTCAGGGGATTTAGCCATCCAAAATAACCACTGTATGTAGCTCATGATTTGTTTTCATAGTACTACTCCCACATCAAATTGCATTTTCACTTCCACAAAGATTTATTTACTTATTTAATTTTTTGACTGTGGTGGGTCTTTGTTGCTGTGGGGGCTTTCTTAAGCTGCAGTGAGAAGGGGCTATTCTCTCGCTGTGGTGTGCAGGCTTCTCATTGCAGTGGCTTTCCTGGTTGCCAAGCACAGGCTCTGGGCACAAGGGTCTCAGTACTTGCGGTTCCTGGGCTCTAGAGTACAGGCTCAGTAGTTGTGATGCAGGGGCTTAGTTGCTCTGCAGCATGTGGGATCTTCCCAGACCAGGGATTAAACAGTATCCCATCCGGTGTCCCTGGCATTGCAAGGCAGATTCTTAACCACTGGGCCACCAGGGAAGCCCCTTCACTTCCAAAAAGATATGTGTACCAGTGGCATATTTTCTTGAGTATGAAACAGCCTATGAATGGGAGGGCATTCATGATCTATGGCTCCTGCCTTTCACAAGATCCATTTATCCTGCCTCCAAGAAACACATAGTGATGTATTTCTGGGCAGCAGAGTATTCTTGGGCCCCAGACGTATTTCTTGGGGCCCCCACACAGGCCATGGCTGGACTAGAGTTCCTCAGATCGCCCTTTTAGAATCTGTCCTGCTATCTGATTTTCAAGGATGCATAATAGCAGGGGTGATAATCCCCCAGTTCTTTAGTGACCTAGGGTAGGGCCCTTCTTTCCAGGCAAAAAAGGGAAAGGAACAAGGTTCTTAGGGCCAAGCACTGAGTGGAATAGGATACTGTGTTATCTCAGCTTATCTCTTTCAGTCCAGGCAACCACCTTGAGAGACCTGTGCTTTTATCCTGGTTTTATGGGTGAGGAAACTGATGCTCAGAGAGGGGAGTAGTTTGCCCAGTGCCATACAGTAAGAGGCAGACATGGATTCCATTTCAGGATCCTCTGTCTCTAGGCTTGGTGCATGTTTTGTTAAACTTCTCTAGGCTTCAGGGTTGGGTGGGGCAGGGAGGAGAATGAAGGATGCCACAGGATGGGGATGGGGATCCTGAGAGGGGAGATGGAAACAAGAGGCAGGAAAGGGTCCTCAGAGAAGGGAATGACAAAAGAATTATGCAGGAAATTCTCTGAAGGGCTTTGAATCTTACTGATTTGGAACTTTGTAACTGAATGTAGGGCTTCCCTGTTGGCTCAGTGGTAAAGGATCTGCCTGTCAATGTAAGAGATGAGTTCCATCCCTGGGTTCATCCCTGAATTGGGAATTTCCCCTAGATAAGGATATGGCAACCCAGTCCAGTATTCTTGCCTGGGAAATCTCATGGACAGAGGAGCCTGGCGGGCTACAGTACAGAGGTTTGCAAAAAGAGTCGGACAGTAGTGACTAAAGAAGAACAACTGCATTTAAGGCACGGATTATGATTTATCGTTGCCAAAAGTGTAAAGAAAGGTCCTAACATTATTGAGCAGACTTGTTTTACCATTTTTCATTAATATGGTTTTGGGGTTAATGACTTTCCATAAGCTGAAGTTGTTATTAAACTGAAAAATTCTATAGCTGTGATGGTTCATTTCAGGTGTCAACTGGGCTAAGGAATCCAGATAGCTGATAAAGCATTTCTGGGTGTGTCTGTGAGAGTGCTTCTGGAGATAAGCATTTGACTCAATAGACTAAGTAAAGTTCACCATCACCAATGCCCAATGCAGGCGGGCATCATCCAATCCATGGGGGCTGGGGGGGCCCACACAGGACAAAAAGGAGGAAGGGTGAGCTCGCCTCTCTTCTTGAGCTGGGATGTCAAGCTTCTGGTTCTCACACAAGTAGCCCTTGGTTCTCAGGCCTTTGGACTCAAAATGAATTATACCACTGGCTTTCCTCGTTCTCCGACTTACAGATGGCAGATTCACGGCTTCCATAACCTCAGGGGCCAATTCCTTTAATACATCTCTTCTCTCTTTTTCTCTCCTATTGGTTCTGTTCCTCTGGAGAACCCTGACTAGAACAGTAAACAGTAACAATTTAAAGTAATGTTTTAAAATCGTGTTGCAACCTGTTTATATGACCCCTGTTGATGTAAAAGAGAAAGAACTGGACAGAGATTTTTTAAAATGTATTTCTTAGTGTGGTTCACGGAGAAGGCGATGGCACCCCACTCCAGTACTCTTGCCTGGAAAATCCCATGGACGGAGGAGCCTGGTAGGCTGCAGTCCATGGGGTCGCTAAGTCGAAGACTGAGCGACTTCACTTTCACTTTTCACTTTCATACATTGGAGAAGGAAATGGCAACCCACTCCAGTGTTCTTGCCTGGAGAATCCCAGGGACGGTGGAGCCTGATGGGCTGCCGTCTATGGGGTCGCACAGAGTCGCACACGACTGAAGCGACTTAGCAGCAGCAGCAGTGTGGTTCATGGTCAAAGATATTCAAAATCCATTTATTTTAGGAGAATTTGGAGGATAGAAACTATCCATTTACATTCAACAGGTCAAATGTTTCCAAACATATTATCAGGACCCAGACCATATGTCTACCATTACCAGGACACCCCAAACCATTATTAATTACAGAGTTCTATATATCCCCCTGCCTTTTTTTTTTTTTTTTTAATTTTATCATTTGTGACATTGTAAATCAGGACAGTTGCTTTGCTATCCTAGGTGAAATTAAGACTTGCTATCTTTGGCGTTCCTCTGCTTCATCTGGCTACTGAGCCCATCTTTTTTTTTTTTAACTGAACTGCAATTTAGGGCATGGATTGGGTGCTTCCAGAAAGCACACAACTGAAGGTAGCTGCCTTTCTCTGCTGGCAATGCACACAGTTCTAGAGCCCAGAGGCAACTCTGCAGGAATATAAGTCCTTATATTCCTTATATATCACATATATATAAGGACCTTATATAGTCCTTATATATCACAGCCTACCAAGCTTGTGAGCAAGATACATATAAATATTTTCTATCAGGAGATCAATGAGGGATTTGATCAATGAAAGAGAACTCACTGTGGCCAGTGGCCGCTAGTGAGTTCTCTGGAGTACCAGGCTTCAAAAAACCCAGCTCTCCTACAAGTGACTGAGAAAGTACTGGGCCTTGGGCTTCTGGTCAGTAAAATAGGGATAGTAATACAAATGCTTTGATGGTCAAATGAGGTAATACGAACAATAAAGCACTTAGAACAGTGCCTGACACACAGTAAGTGCTCAATAAACAATGGTATGCACATTCAGGAAATGAATAGGATGAGAATCCACTGTAAAACTGGTACATACCCAAAAAAGAAATCCTACTGACTTTAAACAAATAACTGACAACATACACAAAATGTGTCGTAAGCATTTTTAAAGGCATAATGCGGTGTCACTAAGTACATTCACACTGTTGTGCTGCCTTCACCCCCATCCATCCAAGAACTCTATGCCTCTTGCAAAACTAAAACTCTGTACCTGTTACCTCTCCCCAGCCCCTGGCAACCTCTGTTCACTTTTCTGTCTATAAATTTGCCCAGTCTAGGTACTTCATATAAGTAGGATCATAAAGTCCTTGTCATTTTGTGTCTGGCTTATTTCACTAGCATAATGTCCTCCATATTATGGCATGTGTTAGAATTTCCTTTGCTTTTAAGGTCCATTGTTGTTATTTTTCAGTGGCTAAGTCATGTCCAACTCTTTTGTGACTCCATGGACTGTATCCCGTCAGGCTCCTCTGTCCATGAGATTTCCCAGGCAAGAATACTGGAGTGAGTTGCCATTTCCTCCTCCAGGGGAATCTTTCAGACCCAGGGATCAAACCCGTGTCTCCTGCATTGACAAGCGGATTCTTTACCTCTGTGCCACCAGGGAAGCCTAAGGTCCATTGATTATTTAATTGTTTATATATTTTAAAGGCTACACTCCATTTACAATCATTACAAAGTACTGGCTATATTCCCTGTGTTGTACAATCCAGCCTTCAGCCTATCTTATACCCAATGCTTTGTACCTCTCATTCCCCCACCCTTATATTGCCACTTTCCCCACCTCGTCTCCTAGCTAGTAACCACTACTTTGTTCTCTGTATCTGGAGTTTGCTTCTTTTTTGTTATATTCACTAGTTTGTTGTATTTTTTTATATTCTACATTAAGTAATAACATACAGTATTTATCTTTCTCTGATTTATTTCACTTAGCATAATGCCCTCCAAGACCATCCAGGTAGCTGCAAATGGCAAAATTTGTTCTTTTTTATTGAAGCCCACTGACCTGTCAGACAGTAAAGAATCTGCTTGCAATGCAGGAGACCTGGGTTCGATCCCTGGGTCAGGAAGATTCCCTGGAGAAGGAAATGGCAACCCACTCCAGTATTCCTGCCTGGAGAATCCCATGGACAAAGGAGCCTAACAGGCTACAGTCCATGGGGGTGCAAAGAGTCGGACCCAACTGAGTGATTAACACACACACACACACACACACACACACACACTGATCTTTTAACCTATCAAATTTTTGAAGTCTTCAGAAATTAAAGATATAAATATGAAAATGCCTCCTTTCACTAGCAAAGGCAAATAACTTCTTGAAACACTTCCTGGAGTTACCTAGAGATACCCATCTCCATAGAAATGCTAATTAGAAATCCAGTTTTCTTAAGAAAGGTATTATTCCTTGAGGCAGGCTGTTTACATTAATCAACATTTCTCTAATACTAGTCAGTGTTTTGTAACACTTTTTCAAGTGCCAATTGTAGCTTGCCAGTTCTTCTGAAATGTGGAGAATGCCAATGGGGGAAATTAGAATGGTAACTCTGTCCCCAT
The DNA here is from genome assembly GCF_019923935.1 of Bubalus bubalis. Taxonomy (NCBI): domain Eukaryota; kingdom Metazoa; phylum Chordata; class Mammalia; order Artiodactyla; family Bovidae; genus Bubalus; species Bubalus bubalis. The sequence continues at coordinate 119,510,855 of NC_059159.1, read as the reverse complement.
GGGATTTTTTCTGTCATCGTGAAGGAGTTATTTTTATCGTTTTCACTTTACATAAGCATTGCTTATATGGATGGTGGCTAGAAATATTGGACACTGTGTAGAAAGTCCTGGTTTTTCTGTATTTTCATATTTGCCTCCCTGTCAGGCACTCAAGTTTTTCAGTGGAAATTGTGGATTTAATCTGTCCACACAAAATGGAATCTGTTTATTACTGTCACAGAAATGTTTCCTTTCAGTCAACATAATGGCAATGGGAAAAACAAAATTCATGCTAAATGGCCACAATTAAAGGGAAAAAACTGATGGATGGGGCATTCCAATAGTCAATGCTCAGATTATGCTTTGTCACTTTTCACAACTTTTTGGAAAACTGTTTACTTGCACATCATAAATATGTGCCTCTGTGATTCTAGATGAACATAACATCAGCATCCAAGATTTAGTGCTATTTTCATTCCTTTTCAAGATTAGTATTTAAAGCTTAATACACAGAGCAATAATCGGTTTCAGTATTAAATTTAAAAATCTTCAGGAAGTTTCCAAATAAAACTAACAATTTATAAATTTCACTGCTGGGTTCAAGTGATGAAAAGGCCAGCAGAACACCTATTTATAATGGGAATTAAGAAACTGATATAAAATTTATTTGCTACAATCTTATTCTTAATATGTAAGTAGTTTAGTTCCTTATTTTATAGTAGATTTTCTGGTTATTCTGAGCCTGATGGTCCACAAAACGATGCATTAGAGGATTGCTAATGTAATGCCCTAATTTGTTTAAAGATTTTCATTTTATGTTAATTGATAACTAAAGGACATTTGAGACAGCGGGAAAAAATAAAATACCATTAATAATAAAAGAACTAAAAGATCCAGAGAAAAACACTGGGTAATACTTTGGATATTAGTACAAGAGCTTTAACATGATGGGGGGGCACTTTTTTCGTACTTTTAAAAACTGGAAACATCATAAGCCAATCTTTTAACTATGAAGGGAATTTCTATTACCATGTGAAGAAACAGATGCAGACAATGAACCTAAAATGGCTTTCCCACTTTTTATCATGAAAAATTTCAAACAGAAAACTTGAAAGGTTAGTAAAATGAAAAACGACAGACTCTGCTCCTAAACTCTACAGTTTCTGTTTACAGATTTGCTTTTCCTTTCTTTTCAGATTTGAAGATTTGGTTTCTCTTTCTCTACCTACACATTTTCTCTGCAGTTGAAGACTTCATTTGAAGTTGCATGCATCAGTTGCAAATATCTTCTCAGAATATCCTTTGACATGATCACAATTTTTTAAAAAAATTAACCATAATCCCATATTACCTAATAACCAGTCCATATTAAAACTTCTGAAGAACATCTTTCACAGATACGTGATGGGTTTTTGTTCTTTGAACTAGGAACCAGTATAGATTCATATATTGCATTCTCATCATGTGTCTTTGCTTTTATGGAATAGTCCTTTCCATTTTTTTCCCCCTCTCATGACACCGAATTTTAGAGCAGAGGCCAGTTGTCTCATGAAATGTTCCAACATTCTGTAATTATGTCACTTGACTTGTTCATCTAGGTCTACACTTAGCATTCTAGAAGCCATGGAAGTATTTGAAATATTCACTCGCTATCTAGCCCATTTTTCATCCCCAGGGCTCACCTGCCTTCAACCAGTGAGGAACATCAAGAGATCAGAGATTAGCTGAACTCAGCTTTAACCCTTCAAAGAAACTGTGTAGCTCCAGGAAGAAAAGTTATTTAAATGATACTCCCAAAGAAAAGGCAGAGGAAAGGTGCCCCCATTTAATTTTTCCTAGTAAGTCCAAGGCCTATGGTAAAGTGGGTCATTGAAGAGAATTATTAAATCAACAAAGTTTGCTCCTTTATGTGAATCCCTAGGAAGGAGCGTCAAAGGTACTTCCTTTAACTACTTTTTCTTTTGTCTATGAAATACCCTTCAGCTTCTCTTGAGCTAAATGCTAAACTGAAAAGGTAAAAAAAAAAAAGTGTGTATTATTCCAACTAGTACCAGGCCACATTAACAAATTAACACGTGCTCCATACACGGGCAAGAGATGTAAACAGGCCTAGAAGGGGCTGTGAGATGGAGAAGAACATTTGTATCTGCACTTCTAGGATGACTTATAAACACAGGCTATTTTGGACCTCCACCTCTTGAAGTTCAGACTTAAATAAACACAAGTTCGCCCTGGCTGAGGTGGTGTTCTTCTGCAGGCGAGTGTTTTTTAAAACATGATTGGCCAGCTAAGAAGTTTATCCGCCTGGTGCCTCAAATTCTCAAACAGTTTATTTGAATACCGTGTGAATGGCTAATCTCCGACAAGTTTTGGGGCTTTAGCAAGGTAAACAAGTGGGTGGGCTCTGAAAGTAAACACTGCATTTCCTGCCAGTCTCATCCTCCTCTCCCAAATTCCGCTCCCTCATTCCTTTCAGCAGCCCCAGCCTCCCCCTTCCAAAGCTTGGTCTCTTGTACCCTGTAAATGTACTGAAATTGCAAAGGAGACATTTTTAATTATAAGTACTACAGTAATGAATTCAAGTACACTCGTTTATCATAAAGGGCTTTTCCATCTGTCTCTAAAGTATACTTAAAAAGACTGTGTATTTGATAACATTAGCACTGAGCATCTTCCACATGTTGATGTTCAGCGTTTTAGATATTCGCTCCCCCCACCCTCAAAGACAGCACGGTGGTGGTTCCAGAAAGAGCACATTTATCTCTGTGTTTGGGAGTGTCTGTGTGGTCTCTTCCTAATTTATTTGCACTCCAATCCTCAGGGATAGCATCGCAATCCCCCTAGGCCAAAGGAGATTAGGGACTGGGCTGTCTGCTTCTCCCCACCCTGACAGAGAAGGGAAAACAACTTCCCCAAGTCCCACAAGTTCTCTGGCCACTGTACAAATTGTTCTTGAGCATGGAGGGTTTCCAAAAGCCCTAATTAGCAACTCACAGCAAACATTTCTTTGCATTAGCTAATGATCCGGCTACACTTGTAAGCAAACAGAACCAACATATCTAATCAATGCTGAAAAACCAACCAAATGCCTATTAAACATCTGGATGTAATTTTCTAGTTAGAACAAAATGAAAACATATGCAGGTTCCTTTGATCTGTGTTTTAACAAAGAAATTGTTGATAAAAAAGCATACTGGTCAGTCAATGTGTCATTTTCATAAAGTCTGCTCATTTCTCTTCAAATGCTCCCAGTTTAATTTAGTTGGTTTCCTGCAATCTCTAATTTTACCATATTGTGTGAAACCGCAAGAGATTCTTTGGATGTGATTTTATTTGAGGTTTTACTGCTTCATGGATTTGCTACCGACTTTTTTTTCCCTTTCCTTCTCTGCTTTCTCCCTTCCAACCCCATGCCCATCCTGTTCTTTTCTTTGGTAAAATGCTGAGGGAAAAAGGTTATAAAGCAATGCTGGGAAGATTTCTTCTGGACCCTACATTCTTAGGTTTAAGAAAACTTCCAGTTTAAAAAAAAAAAGTCAAATGAGAAAATGTATAACAGCTGAAAGGAAGAGAAAATGACAAAAGTAATCTTTTTAAAATGTGTGTAATTAGTATTTATTTCAAATAAAAAAGTGACAGATTTAAAAGATGTATAATTTCCATGACCAGCATTCATAATTTTTCCTATTGTGTCTAGTACCTATACTACAGATAGCACCTAGTTTTTGTAATCACTTATACTATTAGTGAATTGAAAATTTGATAACTCAGCAACAAATGAATGGAAACATACATGCATCAATGATAAAGAGCAATCTTTTTGTTTTCTTGCCGAGGATAAAGAGGGAATTTTTTTCAGAGACAATTTCCTATGGAAGCAGAGTACTTAATATTTCATGTAAAAACATCATCAACATATGAATATGTTAAAGGTAAAGAAGATTATGGTTAACAGACTTTAAACAGAAGACCAAAATTACAGATTTCGTGAGTAGAACTATTTTCCTTTAAATAGGCTGTAGGCAATCTGCACATATATTATTTATTTAAAACATAAGATTAAAGCTACTTGATTGTTTAAACACCATCATTTGTAATGCAGTTTGATGAGAGTTTTGTAGTATAATTATTACAGCATGACAATCACATAGGAAAAATGACCTTGAAAGGGGGCCCAGCCTCCTCTCTCAAGGAGGATGTGCTGTAAGAGAAAGAAGCCATCGAAAACCAACCATCTTTATGCACACAATTGAAGGCCTTTCAATTTTCAAATCAGTATTCTTTCTTTTCGCCAAATACTACATCAGAAGGAAATCAGAAGGCCTGGTGTATCAAACTCTACTGGTAAAGAAGCACGAGTTAAAAGAGAATTTCTTGCTGTTCACCTGAAACTGTCACAACATTGTTAATCAGCTATACCCCAATACAAAATAAAAAATTTAAATAAGCAAATCAAATAAAAGAAAATTTCTAATTTTCCCCTTTGGCAGACTAGGAAATATGGTTGAGTAGACATGTTCACTGTGAACAGTTATATTAGAGAACGTTGGCCTGGCATGCTGCAGTCCGTGGGGTCGCAGAGTCAGACACGATAGAGTGGCTGAACTGACTGACTTACTGACTGACAATGTGTTAGGGATTTCCACAGTGGTCCAGGGGTAAGACTCTGGGCTCCCAGTACAAGGGGCCCAGGTTCCACCCTTGGTCTAGAGCCCACATGCTGCAACTAAAGATCCTGCGTACTGCAGCTAAGACCCGACACAGCCAAAACAAATACATATTAAAATCAAAACGAACAAAAATGTGTTAGAAGACATTTTGAAGGGGATGAGGAAGGGTGAGAAGTAGCAACATTTTTACTCCTGTTTTAACTTCTCTGAAAGTGAAATTGCTCAGTCATGTCTGACTCTTTGTGACCCCATGGACTGTAGCCTACTAGGATCCTCTGTCCATGGGATTTTCCAGGCAAGAGTACTGGAGTGGGTTGCCATTTCCTTCTCCAGGGGATCTTCCCAATCCAGGGATGGAACCTGGCCTCCCACATTGTAGGCAGACGTTTTACTGTCTGAGCCACCGGAGAAGTCTTAAACTACTAGCATGTGCCAGTAAATCAAAGTCAAGTTTGGGTAAAGCCATGGAGAAGTCTTAGTTGCCCTAGTTGTCCCCACATGCAGAGGCATATTTGTGGAATCTAAGCACTTTCTACACAACCCTGGAGCTGATTACGGGATGAAGCAACCATAGACTGGTATAGGTGACCCAATACTATGTGATTTCAAGGCACATAGGTTGCCAATCCCAACTCAAGGAAGCTATGAACCAAGCCGTGCAGGGCCACGAAAGAAAGGTCATGGTGGAGAGTTCTGACAAAATGTAGTCCCCTGGGGAAGGGAATGGCAAACTACTTCAGTATGTTTGCCTCAAGAATCCCACAAACAGTATGAAAAAGCAAAAAGATATGACACTGGAAGATGAGCCCCCCAGGTCAGTAGGTGTCCAGTATGTCACTGGGGAAGAGTGGAGAAACAGCTCCAGAAAGAAAGACTCAATGGACATGAGTTTAAGCAAACTCTGGGAGACAGTGAAGGACAGGGAAACCTGGTGTGCTGCAGTTCATAGGGTTGCAAGACTCAGACACGACTGAGGGACTCAACAACTAACAGGTTGCCAACCCATGGTTGTATGATTCAAAAACTCCTGTAGCAAGACTGCTCTCATCACTAAATATAACCAAGAAAAGGGGCAGTGCTTCCTTGCTATTCATTTCCAATGTCAGCAGAAATGAATAATAGAACCCACTCCTTTAACCCCACTTAATGAGCCACAATTCTGAACTTGTTTGAGAATTACTATGGCGTTGTACAGACTGGCTAAAATCGCTCCTTTAATTTTTCATTTATAATTGATATTTGGGATTGATCCAATTATAGACAAATCAATATCATACATATTTAAGAACTCCACCAGTGAAACGTATTATCTAAAATGATTCTTTTAATATTTCAAAGAAAAGATCTCTGTAAAAGCAAATCTTCGAATAAATTGTATTTCTGTTTAAATAAATGCCTTTCCATAATTCTCTTGAAAGTAAAATAATGGGAACATGGGGGCCATTAACACCGAAAACTTAAGTATATTCCAACATTAGATGAATGCTTGTCAAAGATGTGTCTTTCTCATGGAAGAATTCACCCCTATTTGGCTAAAACAGCATTATTCACTTACCAATCATGTGGAAATAGCTCAACTGAACTGCTCTTTAACGTATAAAAGCAGCAATAGTGAAGGTTTTCTGTGGGATGTATTTTAGAAAAACTGACAAAAACTGGAGATTTACGCAGTATGCTCCGTTTATTTAAAATCTTAAAATCCTTTTCAAGTCAAGTTCCAGCTCATAAGAATTTTTTTCGACGTCTTTTCCACAAAGCTTCCCATTTAGCTCCTTACATAGCTAAAGGGGGCGGGGGGTACCACCCGAACTATGGGGGTGAGGTGGGCAGGACAGGTTTTTCAGGTCTCAATGCTGTTTATCCCATTGTCTCCCTTTGTTTCTAGAAATTGGAAACCGACTCGTGGTCGTGTTCCTGAGAGGCCCCTGGAACTCTCAGTAGCCCTCTTCTACCCAGTACAGCGAAATCGGGACTTTAAAAGAGAAGGACCCGAGATTTCGCGCGGCGGGCAAAACATCTCATCCTTGATCGAGATGCGCCAGCCTTACCCTGACAGCTCCTCGGGTATCCCTCCCGCCCCAACTCAGGTCGATCTTTTTGCAAGGTGGTTTGTGAAATACTCCAATAAAAACCAATTCCTACCACCTTGAGTGCAAAAGGGGGCGTGGGCATTAGAAGCCTAGTCCTAAGCCGCTAGTGTATCTACGCAGCCAATGAGTTGCCTATTTATGCAGTTTCCATGAAGTGCACAGTCCACTCCTCGGGCATCTGCGTAAAGACAGCTCAAGGGAAAACAATCCTCACAGAAATTTTGAATATGACCTCACTTTCTAGAGTAGCATCGAACAGGGGCCTCCGAAAGACACCTTTGGCTTGAACTACCAAAAAGCACCCACTCTCCCTCTTAAGAAACTACGCGGTTAGTCTCCGGGTTACTTTCACTGAGATCTGAGGATTTTCATTAAAGGGAAAAGTGAACAAGTGGCAGGATTTCTGCAAACTCGAACCCCCGGCTTCCGAGGCTGCACGCTCGCGTGTCCCTCCTGCTCGCGCGCTCCCGCGCGCTCCCTAGCCGGCCCCACGTTACTTTGATTGACAGCCCGGCCCCGCCGCTCTCCTTCCTACCGACCTTCCCATCCACCGTGCCAATCTCCGCGTCTCGCTGCTTCCCATTGGCTGGTTTCGGCATCCCGCGGCTCCTCCAGGAACAGTTCCTCACCGAGCCCGGGAGGACGCGACTGGCGGAGGAGTGGTGGGGGTGGATGGGAGGGGAGACGGGGGAGACGGCGGAGATGGAAGCAAGTGGGGTGGGAGAGGAGAGGGGGACCGGGTGAGACGGCCTGTCCGGTGCCGCGCTGCCATAGGCTCTGGGGAGGCTTCTCGTCAGCACCCCACGTTGGGCGCGCCGTAAGCGATTGGTTGACGAGGGCCTTCCCCCACCCCCCTCCACCAGACAGACTCACGTCCCCCGCCGGCTCCGCGCTCGCGCCCCCCGCCCGCGCGGTGCTGGGCGGGGCCGGCGCTGGTTAGCTCCGGAGTGTGAAACCGCGTGTTAATGTAACCGGCGCGAGAGGCGCGGGCGGCGGCAGCGGCTGGAGCGGCGGCTGCAGGAGCGGCGGCGGCGGCGGCGGGTACCCTGTGTCCTGCGTCCCCGAGGCAGCCGACTGCGCCACTCCCGCCTTCGCAGGACCGGGCGGGAACCGCGCCACCAACCGGGACCTCCGCCTGCCCTCGGCAACTTAACCGCCTCCGCGACTGCTCCGGACTTGCCCGCGGAGTTTGCCGGCCCGGGAGGGAGGCCGAGCGGCGGAGCGCACTCTTGGGCTTTTCCTCACCGTCTCTTGGATGTCTTTCTCCGGGTCGTGAGAGAACTTTGGAGCGGGCTGGAGCGCCCTGTGAGGAGAGGCAGACGAAGAGAAGGAAAGAAAGAGGATCGACGGAGAGGCTCTAAGAAAGGGTCCGGAGAGGTCTGGCCGGCGGTGCAGGACGAGTGCGCGCGGGCCGCGGCGCCCGGATGCGCCCAGGTCTGGAGGAGCAGCGGGCGGCTGCGGGATTGCCCTCGGCGGAGTAGACTCGTCGGCCCAGGAGGGTTTGTGCAACCTCGGAGAACACCCAGAGCCGGCTGCACTGGGCGTGCCAAGCCGCCTCCCGGCGCGCCCTCCGCACTTTCCCCGCCTCGTCGTCATCCCGCGCTCCTCGTCTCGGGTTAAAGCTGCGGAGCGCCGGGCGGGGAGCCTCCGCTGCGACCGGGACCTCGCACCCCGCCGCCTCACGGGAGCCTGTGAGCTCCCGGTCGTGAGCGGTGCCTGGGCCCGAGGGGGTCACCCCTGAACACAGTCAGGTTTGTTTGTGTGGGGTTAGCCGCGGGCGCCGCGCCACCTGCACCTCGCCGGCGGGCGCCTCGGGGAATACCCGAAGAAGAGGCGGGCCGGGAGAAGAGCAAAGGAGAACAGTCCTCCCCTGGATTTGTTGCCCGGGACCGCTGCGGCGCACGCGGATCGCCGCGGGGAGCATCGAGTCACCGGGCTCGTCATCTCTCAGCCCGGGCGGCCGAGACCCGCGGGTGGAAGCGCAGCCCCCGCGTCCTCCCCACGAGCACCAGCGGCGTCCCGCAGGTTCTTGGTGCGGCCGGGCCCGGAGTGCCCTGTGATGTGGCCCTGAGCGCGGGAGTCCGCACGGGCGGGAGCAGAGTGGCCTGTGCGTCCCGCCGAGCGCGCCTGCGTGCGTGGCCAGCGCGCTGTCCGCTTCTGCCTGGCTTCCCGGCTTAATTTTCCTCGGCGGGATTAAAGTTGGAAATTGAGCGGAGAATTGAGTTGCCCGGGAACAGAGCCGCGGCCTCCTCCAGAGCGATGTTCCCGCAGAGCCGGCACCCGGTGAGGCGCGGTGGTGGCGGAGTGGGGGGCAGGGGGGTGGCGGAGTGGTAGTTGTTCTTTCTGTGCGGTGAGGAAATGGGTGGCTGCTACAATCTGACCGAGCCCCCTGGCCTCCAAGGGTACAAGACTTGGGAGGTCCCGGGCCCTCCTCCTGTGTGGGAAGGGGGCTGAAACTCTGAATTCTCCCCCTTTGCTCTAGGCTCCCTCCTACTTGACGTCTAGACTGGGCGGGCGGGGCGCTTAGGGAGACTGGGGTTTCTCCCGCCGCCGCATCCTCTCCGTTCCCCAGGCGGGTAGTGCGCCCCCCGCTTTGTTTCTCGTCTCGCCTATTTACATGTCAATGAGGCCCCGGTTCCGGCGCGCCTGGAGGTGGCCCCGGCGACTCTGGGAACGGGGAACATCAGGGAGTTTTCTCCTCTGGTCCCCGGGGTCATTATCGCCCCCTGAGGGAGGAGGAGGCGTCGTCGACGACAATCTGGCCAGGTCCTCCACGGCCGCCGCCTGGAACCCTTGTCCCTTCAACCAGGTGACCCAGGCGCACTTACCGCGTCCCGCCCTGGAGGCTGGAAGAGGCTGCGAGCGTCATTTGAGGAGCTTCGGATCTGGGAAGGTCCACCTTCCCTCTCCCCAAGTGAAGCGCAAATTGGAGTTCGGGACTCCGTTTGGTGCCACTTCTAACTTTATTTTTCGTTTATGTCCCACCCACTCTTTGATACTCCGACTGCTTTATCCAACCGCCCGCATCCCCGTCGCTTGGTCCCCCTCGTTGGTCGCCCTTAGACGCCGCACCAGGCTGCAGGCCAGCCCTTCAAGTTCACTATCCCGGAGTCCCTGGACCGGATTAAAGAGGAATTTCAGTTCCTGCAGGCGCAGTATCACAGGTGCGTGTCGCGCCGCGCCCGGTGAGTGGTCGCCCGGGCAGCGCTGTGCCCCGGGTCGCCCATCCTGGTGGCGGCGGCAGCTGTACTTAGTACTTGCGTCCAGGCGGTGGCGCGTGGAGTCACAGTTAAGACCTGTCATTCACGTTACCCCTTTCCCCTGCTCTTCCCGGGCCGCCTCTTCTCTTGTCTCCTCCTCCTCCCATTGTTTCCCCTTTGCCCGTTTGCTGCTGTTCCAAGGAGCCTTTTTTCGTGTATTTAGGAGTTGCATGAGAACTGTCAATATTTGCACTTCATTTATTTATTTTGCAACAGGCTGAGCTTGGTTCAGTCGATGCCCCAGCTCAGGAGTGCAGGTTCAGAGAGGCAAAGCCAGTGTTGAAATCGCTGTTTGCCATACTAGAATGGGTTCTTTGAAGCAAAGTCCATTATGGGAGGGTAGATTCTTTTAGCTGTGCCCATCCTTAGTGGGGGGCTGTGGATGTGTTTAGGGAACAGCTCACCTGCTTTGGCTTCATTCTGGGTTGGTTTGGGTAGGGCACGGGATTGGAGTCACATTTGTAGTCATTTCACCTTTAGTCTCTTCATCTAATGAAAGCTGCTTCAGAAAATTTATAACAGAAAGCTATTTGTAAAGCACCCAGTCCATAGTAAATTTTCTAGAAATGTTAGTTTCTTCCCGTTTCTATGAAATCTTAGCTGATTAGAGCTAAGAAATAACTGTAATGACAGGTTTTGTTTTTATCATGCCCCAGAGAAAGCACACAGCTGCTTGGGTGTGAACTTTCTTATTTTTGTCAGAGGCTTTCTGATTATTGACCTTTTGTCTACTTGAAGATAATAGTCTCTAGAGCTTGAAACATCCCTGTCCACACCGTGTTTGCCAGGAAGGGAGGACTTCAGCCCACTTTAATTGCCAAAGCTATATGACATATTTTGGCAGGGAATTAAAAAACAAAGGTATTAAAAGGGACCAACAGTTGTAGAAGTAACTTTACAGGTACAGTTTTCAAACCAAGAGACTGAGTTGGCAGAGGTGACACAGCCTATGCCTGAGACCAAAGGTTATATATACAAAGGCCAGATTTTGGTTAAGTCCAGGGAAGCAAACTTTGATGCAGTGAAGCAAGTAGGAGTGAACAGATGACCATGAGGAGAAATCAGTCTTCTGAGTAGATCAGAGGTTTTGACAGATCTTTTGGTCTTGGCATCAGAGCAGGTATGCATGAAGAAGGAAAAGCTTAGTTTTTAAGTGGATACCTTGCACTATTCCTCTTATTCCTTTTCCCCATTTAATGCAAGGACAAAGCTTTTGGGTGTTTACCTAGATAGTTTATGGCTTTTCCAAATTGGTCTATGTTTTTACTTGAAGTGCAAATATGTGAGGCAGATGTTAAAACAAGTGACATAATGTTTACATTAAGTTGCCTGTTTTGTTTTCGTAGCCTTAAATTGGAATGTGAGAAACTGGCAAGTGAAAAGACAGAAATGCAGAGGCACTATGTGATGGTAGGTATCAAAGATTAGGTTTTTTCCCTTTTCATGTAATAGTAACAAATATGTGTTCTCGGCATTACAGAACATGAGTTAATGACATACTTGGTTCTTTTTTCTTTTTACAGTATTATGAAATGTCATATGGATTAAACATAGAAATGCATAAACAGGTAAGCTTGAATGAAGTCTCAAGTTGAAATGAGAAATAAAGTCATGATTCTATAGTGCTGGCTTTGTCCTCTGTAGTGGGAGGTATCTGCATGCCATGTTTCAGCCGTGGTTTCCCTTTCTGGGAATTGGGGGGCAGTGTTCTGGAGCAAGAGCTGGTTCTTGACAGTTATAGAATGTTTAAGTTCCTAGGTGGGAGGTGCTTTGGAAGTGTAAACTAGCCTGTTCATAGGCAGATTGGAATTGAGGCTTTGACTTGACTTTACTGCCTGGATACATTTATTCTCCTCTTGGAAGACCGGGATATCCTGTCAAGTTCTGAAGTTCAGAATAGCTAACGTTTTTGTGCTGATTTGGAAAGAAGTGTGGCCCTTTGGGGGAAAGATGGGTATTCAGGAGTTTCTTTACTCAGGTTAAACAAGGTATAAGACAAACTATGGAGTTTTGGGGGCTACATAAAGCGACACTCAGGATTAGTGGCATATTAGCAAACAACTTTTTAAAAAATGTCTCAGTTGATACAGGTTTGGAGGTGAAAAAAGCATCCTTATATGACCACAGCGTATGTTGGGAGTTGCTTCAGTCCTAGTGGTTTTAAAAGCATGAAAAGATTAGTGACTGGAAAGCTCAAGCTATGACTATGAGTTTGCAAGTTCCCATAAAATTCACACTTATGGCTGCTATAATGGTGTATAAAAAGAGTATTGAGCTGGAACAAGGCACTAAGGACCTCATAAGAGAAGAAAAGCTAAATGATTGCTCAGCCCAAAGGACCCTCGATTGAGTAGTCATTGTCTGCCAAAGAAAGCATTAATGGCAGGGTGTAAGTATTCTGGAGATATGCTGACATTCACTTTTTCATCAAGACTCTGGTACAATAAGTCTTTTAGAAATCGATTGCCTCTTAAAAAATTATCATCAGATGAAGTTGCACAGTTGGACACATTTCAAAGTGCAACAATACAATTCTTACTTGATGTATATGTGCTATTTCATCTCAAACCCTTGTTTCATTAAATTAAAGAGCATGGCTGACCGGCTGGGGCACAGTGGAGAAATTGATTAGTTCAGCCTTCAGATCTTCCTTATATTCAAAGACTTTCATTAAGCAAGTGTATTTCAGAGTTGAATTCTGCTTTTGTAACTCTGCACTCTTTGATTTTTAATTCATCATAGATTTCATAATGTTATGTTATCATCGTGTACCTTAGATCTGTTCTCAGATATGTGTTTGGAAGGAGATAGTTAAGTTCAAGGCTTTTCATTAGCAGTGTAATGGGCCTTTAAAAATGCCAGTTCTGTTCCGATTTGCAAAGTTGGTAGCCTAATTTCTGCTGGGTTTGTGTCTTTGTTTCTCTGTGCTTAAAGGGGCCAGTGCCTGATTGAGGCAATTGTAACTTGTTGATAGTAATTATACTAAGAGATATATGGTCATTTATATGAATTATGGAAATAAACTTGGTGGAGGATTCTAATGTGCCACTTTGTTTTTTTAAAGTTACCCTAAAGGCACATTTTTTTCCCCCAACAAATTTTCTGGAAGGGTAAGGAGGAGATTGAGCTTTCTCTTAAACTCATAAACTCAAAGGATGTAATAACCTCACTGACTCCGTACAGGGGAACGCCACCTCTGTGTGATGTGTATTGGTGCTGGATTTATTGGGGGAGCTACAGGAGGTGTGAAATTCTCCTGGGTTCCTGTAGGTTACTTGGTGGAGGACCTCTATCAAAAGGAAGAAGGGAGAAGGAGGATCAGGAACCCCATGGTGTGAAAATAGTTTTCTAATGAGTTTCTGGACTCCATTGGGCATTTGTGGGTATATATTGTCTGTTCATGAGCCAGTGTGCGTTAATAATATGCTGTGTATAATTGGCTCAGTAATTTGAAAAATGTGAAAAGCTGAGAGATGTTGTGTTCTCCATAGTAGGATATTAAGCTCCCTGAAATTTGGTTTGTATTGTAAATGCTGATAGACCCTTAACTGGAGTAGTACGCAAAGCTGTGCTGTAATTCAGTTTAAAGTGGCCTTACATTTGAAAAACATCCTTCTGAATGTCACACATTAATAATAAGTTCTGAGGAGGCATTTGGTGCAGCTAGTAATCATAATTCTTATTAAAACTGGTGACGTCTGGCCCCCAGGGTGTAGCCAGGCTCAAATTGATGCTTTTTGCCGCCTGATCACCAGCATGGCCTAAGTGCTCATTATATTGTAGAGAGGGCCTTTGGAGCTCTCATTAGATTTGACAGGAATTCTCTCTAGGGGGAGACTGGGCATTAGCAAGACTCCTGACAGGCTGAAATTAGTCCTGCTTTATGGCTTATAACCAAATGCTAGCAAGGCATCATCAGGGGACACAAAAAATTGTCATTTCTGACAACATCTTTGTTACTGGAAAAAAAAAAAGCAGTGATGGGGAAACTTTCCATGGAGAGTCCTTTAATGTTGTTAAGATTTGTCTCCAGCGTGACGACCGCTCTCCTCCCCACCTTTCAGTGGCTTTGTTGAGGGGTGAGTTTGAGAGATTTCAGTGTCAAATCTCACCACCACCTTTTGCGTCTGGAAGTTTGAAAGTGGAAGTACATCCAGATCAAGAATGGCATAATTGTGGTTTCCTTAGCTGGTTTGGTGCCCGCAGTCCGTGTGGCAACACTTCCTGATAAGCCTTCCCCTTACTTTCTCTGCTGCCATCTGTGGCCAGTTACCAAAAAGTCAATGAAATCAGGGTGGTTGTGGATATTTAAATCTCTAATTGTAGCATGAAGACAAAATTTTTTTCCTTTGTGCTTTTTATAGCTTCCCACCTGTCTGTCTGTTTTCAGGTAGGTCATGTAAACTCTAGATATCTCTATACAGGAAGGTGGGGACTTTTCATGAAAGCTGGAGCAATTCTGATACCACCAGTGTTCGGGTACATGAAAAAATAGGTTAACGTGAGTCTAGCTGTTTTTGAGGATAGGACTGTGCCTAGTGTGTTTGGCAGCTTGATAAAGTTTTTTTTTTTTCCTGTCATGTGGCATGGTATTGTTTCATTTATATTTTGGGGAACAACATGCACTGTAAATCCTTACTTAGGGCTTATTTATCCCACTTGTGTACCTGTTCAGCACACTGATAAAGCCATGCCATAAGTTGTCATTAGTGGCATGAATTTGTACAGCACTTAGTTTTCAAAAGCAAATTGGCCTTGTCCTCTGAAGAAAATAGGGTAGGTGTTAGATTGGGTAGGTGTTGTGCTCTGCCTTGTAATGTGGGGCCAAATGCTCAGAGTCTGCAACTTGTCAGGGCCAAGAATCTACTGAAACTTGAGTTTGGGTCACCTGGTTCCCCATTCAGTGCTTCTTCCCTGTCTCCTCCAACCCCGCTGCCTTTGGAGGATGAGGCCAGTAGTGGAATCACACTTGAGCCTGTGTTTAGCGACCTATATCTACTCTGCTGCGTGCCTATGTTTGATCTTTATCTGTTTTGACCAATTTCACAATTTGCAAGACAGCTTGGGGCAAGGCGCATATTGTAGAAATTAGGAAAATCAGCAGTACTGACTGGTGGGTGGAGGCCACAGCTGTGGGCAAGTAGAAAGTTGTAACTAACTGAGCAACACTGTCCACAGGTTAAAATAGGCCTAAGAACCAAAAAAAACCATGAAACGCGTTATCAGGATTCCTAGTTGAAACCCAGCAATGCAGTGAGTTTGATTGATTACTTTGCCTCTCTGTGCCTGTATTCTTTTAAAGAGCAGACAGTGCTTAGGGCTCTCCAGGGTGGTGGAAGAATTTAAAAATAAATGAAAGGACTAGTAGGAAGGTTTTCTGCAGTCCTGATTGTGGGGTGGGGAAGGAGAGGAGAAGGAAGGAAAAAAAAAGATGAGAGCTGAACATTTCAAAACTCTGTGTGATAATTCAGCAAGCACAGTGTCTCAGACCATATAAATTTTGGAGTTAAAACTGCTTTCACAGTTTTGGTAAGTGCTTTAAAGTTCCTCTCTAGAAAGAAATGTTCTTCAGTAGTGTTTTAAAAGTGTTGTGGTGGAACTGTTAGGGGTTCACTCGTGGGTTAATTCCTTAGATGTGACCCTTATTATTTTGTCTGTATGCTTTACCTTTCTTCCTGCTTTTAAACCATGTGGGTTTTCAGTCTACAGCTTCTCATTTTGAGATCTTTTTTTTTTCCTAAGTCAGCATCTCCGAATGGAACTGATCAGCTGGAGTATAGGCACTTGGAGTTAAACCTCCATCTCGTAATACAAAGAAGACAGCTGTCATCAAGGTTGGAGTGGTCCCTCACTTCATTTCATTAGCCAGGCCTGTCCTTTACAAGTAGGAGTTAAGAGATAAAGCTCCCTGTGTGTAGAACCTAGATTCCGAGGTGCAAGATTAGCCTTTGTGTTTTTTTTTGTTTGTTTTTATCCTTTGCTCCTTACACAGCACCCTCCTGACCCCTTCCATAGCTGGGCTCGTTGTGGGTTTCTTTCCAGGGCCATGACTAGGGTAGGTGAGTAAGGCATTTGCCTCGGGCACAGAGTTTAAGGGAGGTATCAGAAAGCCTAATTGTTGTTCAGTCGCTCAGTTGTGTCCCACTCTTTGCAGCCCTATGGACAGCTGCACGCCAGGCTTCCCTGTCCTTTACTGTCTCTCGGAGTTTGCTCAGACTCATGCCCCTTGAGTCGATGATGCCATCCAACCATCAAGCTTTTTAAATATTTTTAAAGCTTGAAATCAAAGCCAAAAAACCCGTGAGGAACAAAATGCCAGCATTTTATGTAGGGGCAGAATCTAACAGGGTTGGGAATAGGGTGAGGTGAGGCCAGGGAGGCACATGTGGGGTCAGAGAGCCGCCCTCCCCTCCTCTTTGCTCTGCATCTCCAGAGGACAGGGCAAGGTGGAATGTCCCAGTGATTTGTGGGATCTATCTTGGTGTAAGATAGAGCTGACTGAAGTCACTTATTAGGGACCCTGTTAGTGATGGGGTGGGTCATTAACAAGTTGCCTGGACCCTGGTTTCCTGCTCTGAGAAGAGGGTGATGAGACTAGACAGACTCTGACGTAGAGCTCTGCCCTGCAGAGGGGACTCACTCCTCCAGAGCAAGGAGCATCCTCCACCGGACTTCGAACCCAGCTCCGTGTATATGTCAGCTGAGGAGAATCTGTCTGGAGGCTTCAGAGGTCCCTTCAAACAGTGTTTATTAAGAAACACAGAAAGGAAAATCTGTTCCTTTAGCAAATATTTAAATAAGTATCTTGTGTGGTAGTTTCACTAAAGATATATTCAGTTACTGGCTCCTGGAACCATTTTGAGTTTCCCTAGATCTGAGTCTTCGACTTGTCTATTAAACTTTTGTGGTCTCCAGGCTTGGATTAAATTTGAGGAAACTAAGAAACTGACTGGGCTCTCATTAAGCCTTGACTGACTCAGTCATCTCCTATGCCCCCTGCCCCCGACCCTTCCCTTCCCTGGTACTTAGCTGTTGCTTCAGATTTTTTAAAATTGAAATTCTTAGGACCAGTACATTTGATGTGGAGTATTTGGTGTAATGGTCTTTAATTAAATTTTAGACAGCTGTTCTGGGAGGTTGGCTGATTTGACAAGATTAGGCATTTATAGCTTCAAAAATAGTGTTCGATAATAGAACTGGTGAATTCTGTAGTAAGAAATGTGCCATAGGATTGTTCCATGAATATGGCTTGGTGCTTGAGAGAGAGAGAGAGAGAGAGAGAGAGAGAGAGAGAGAGTGTGTGTGTGTGTGTGTGTGTGTGTGTAGGCATGAGTCCCTCAAGTGTGGGAGAGATTTTCTAACTTTTTTCTGAGGCATGGTTTGATTGGAAAAATGAAAAAAGTTTACACTGAAATTTTAACATAAATTAAGAGATTCCTGTATTACTATTCACTTGGCTAAAGAAAAAAAAATGATTTCTAAAATTGTTTGCAAGAACACAGTGATTACAGAACTATTCAATTTATAGATCACCCAGTCACTGTAATGCTTTCTGTGAAACTACAAGAAATGTTGACACAAAGTTTTACCAACTAACCTGTGATTTCAAACAAGTGTGTATTTCATTATTTTACATTTCAATTTTTGGTACCTAGTAAATTTTTAATTCTATTTGCCTACTTTAAAGCAGCATAGCAGTCATAACCATGAGAATATTGTTTACCTTCATCCCTGCCCCCCCATGTTTTCATACTAGATATAACAAACACATTTTTCTAGTTTTTCTAGTAGCATTATTTGCTACTTGGTCATTCTTTGACCACAAAATATGTTTTCCGGAAAAGGGAAGGATGAAGGCTATTTTGAGTATAAGGAAAATCAAACCAGAAGAATTCTTTTCATTGAATCAGCTTTTCCACTTGCCAAGTAGAGGAAAAATTGCTATTAAGTGTGGTGGGTGTGCATTGCTGTGCATGCTGAAAGGGGTACTATACCTATTTTCAGTAGATTCTCATTAGACAGTCATTATTCATTTGATAGTGGAATTAGTTGTCTTAGAGAACATAGGTACATTTGAACTTGTATGTCCAAATCATGCTACTTGTTAAACTGCTGAAATAAATACAGGTGGTACTAGGCTGGGGTTTTGTTTTGTTTTGTTTTCTTTTTTCCCCTCTGCTGCATGACTTGAGGAATCTTAGTTCCCCAGCCAGGGATTGAACCTGCACCTTCAGCAGTGAAAGCATGGAATCTTAACCATTGGACTTCCAGGAAATTGTCTGGGCTGGGTTTGACAGTACTGTCTTCAGTGATCTAACTAGCTTTGTACAGCCTGTCAGTAAAAAGTTAAAAAATGTATCCCCAGACTTGTTTACTTATGAATTGGTAAGTTCTGTAAATATGTTACTATACTGATTGTTGTATACATGTATAATAAATGGGAATTTTAATTGGAGGGGTTAACATCAAATTTCTCACAGCCTCTGTGTTCCCTGTTGGCTTGTCTGGTGTGGCTCTTGGGGCAACCCTGACTCCACGGTCAACATTAACCCACATTGTAAATAGTCTTGGAACGCTCATCCTGGAAGGGAGCATCTTTAAGGGAGTGAATGGGGGGCTTGGGTCTTTTCATCTCTTCGATATGCCCAATTTTTCTAAATTTGACTTCCCACTCAGGTGGTTGCTTCTCTGCCCATCACTCACAGCCTCTGTGTTTGCCTCTGGTCACTGTCCCTGCCAATCTTACCTGGTCACCTCCATCCTCTTCCCTCCAGGTCATTTAATCCAGCCAAATGGGTCCTTTCTTCATACCTAAAACATGCTTTGTGTTTTTCTGTTTTCTTAAATGTCCAGGCTCTTTTGTCAAAGTTCACATGGCCTTCTTCAGTATCCTTCAAGATCCAGTTCAAATACCAACACTACCTTTCTACTTCAAGACCTTCCATGGCTGCTCCCAACAGGAGGCTGTCACATCACTTATTTTTGCTCTGATTTTTGTAGTGGTGTTTTCATGTGCCTTTTTTCTGTTACTTCAACTATGCTGCAGTCTGCTTGAGGCTTGAGTTTGAGATTTGCATCTTTCCCAGTGAGTTTGAGTAGGCATTTAAAAATTAAAAAAGAAAAAAAGGAGTATTTATTTATCTATTTGGCTGTGCCAAGTCTTAGTTGTGGCACGCAGGACCTTTTTTCTTTTTTTTAATGCAGTGTGTGGGATCTTTAGTTGTGGCATGTGGGATTTGGTTCCTCAACCAAGAATTGAACCCAGGCCCCCTGCATTAGGATTGTGGCGTCTTAGCCACTGGACCACCAGGAAAATCCCTGAGTAGGCATTTAAGAAGCATTTATTGTGCCCCTCAGAGCCGGTAGAGTAACAATTTTGGGTCCTGAACCCATATGAAAATCAGGTAAAACCTGCTTGGCAAAAAACCATATGCATTTTGATACACATGCAGCTTTGCCAAACAATTTTGGCTTTTTGTGGACATGTTAAGATCCATCAGCAAGTCCATGGAATCTAGATTAAAAACTTGACTCTAGAGTACCAGTATGAGTCCTTATGATAAAATTAAGAGTGAAATCTGTTTGGTTTCATCAGATGTTTTGTAGGATTACAGTTCTAATCTCATCCAACCACTTTTGCTCAGATGTTTTTCTTTTGAAAAATGATTTATAGTCAAATATCTATAGAGGCTACTTAGAGAAGTTTAATTAGAGTAATACATTTCAGTTTGTAGTAAAAAGGTAAAAAGAGAGAAAACAGAAGTAGTATGTTTCTGAGATCTGGGTTTCCATGTGAATTGAGTGTGTGCATGCTTTACTGCCCTGGGAACCACCATTTATCTCCTAAGGATGACCACAGCCACTAGCAGAGCTGTGGATAAGTTGAGTTACAAGTTTCTTCCAGGGCATTAGACTTGACTTAATCACCAGGTTTCTTAATAATTATACTATTGATTATTTACTTATAGAGGCTTCCCAGGTGGCTCAGTGGTAAAGAACCCACTTGCCAGTGCAGGAGACGCGGGTTTAATCCCTAAGTTGGGAAGATCCCCTGGAGAAGGAAATGACAACCCACTGCAGTATTCTTGCCTGAAAAATTGCATGAACAGAGGAGCCTGGTGGGCTACAGTCCATGGGGTTGCAGAGAGTCAGACCCGACTAAGCATGGGCATGATTTACTTGTCTTTACAGAGTTCATTCCCCTACCCCAAACATTTTGCTATGAAGAGTTTCATATATACAGAAGAGGAGAAAGAAATGTAAAGTGAACACCCTGTATTATACCCACCTATTTGATCCCAGGAGTCTGTAAAGTAGCATTTTTGTAATATCTCTGTCTGTCCCATATTTTGCATAGAGCACTTGCCTTCTGCTCACCCTGAAAGATAAATAGGTGATTCAAGCCTTTCTTTAGCAACCTTTGAGGCCGGTGCACATAGAAGGGGAGTTTCTCCAAGTATACACCATCTGAATAGGTGTTTATCGCATTTTGTAACATTTTCCTTCTAACTTGCCCTTTGTGTTTTTGGCGTGATTGTATTAGATGATCCACCATTATGTGGTGTTGGGGTGCTTGCTCTTATGCTCTCATCTGAAAGCAGAGGTTGGTACTTAAAAAAGCCAGATTCCCCTTCCCCTTTTGGAGCTTGATAATGCACGTTTCAGATGTGATCAGCAAATTCACCAGGGGAACAGCTTTAGTGTTGATAGGTAGGAAACTGGGAAGGACTCTGATCAGGACTCTGATTTTGAACTTTGTGTGAATGGAAGCTCTCCTGATGGAGAATTTAAGGTGGCCTCTCAGATGCTGTGGGTGTTACTAGGATGTGGATTGCCAGAGACCAAAACCTCTTTGAAGATCCTGGCATGAGGAGGAGGCTCTCCATCGCTGGGGCCTCTAGGAGCACAGCCTTTGTCCTCTGTGCCCTCTTGATGCCTTGAGCAAATAGCTGGGCAGAGCCTCTCACAAGTAAGGTGACTGGCCAGTGTATTGACACTCACAGACACGATAAAAAACTGCATTAGGAGGTGAGCCACTGGGATTTGCAGTAAATATATTACAGAACACAAGTGACTTGCCGATACTGCTTGTTTAGCAGTTTGCAAGGGCAATGGCAGTATGGATTTTTGAATTAGAAGGGAAGGGCTGTTCTTTCTCTGTGCAGGAACATCTAGTTGATGGCTGGGGAGAAAATTGATTTAGAGAACAAAATGCAGCCGCCTTTATTTGTGCCATTTGAAAGGCTTCTATGGATTAGTGAGTGTAAATAAAAAGGTTGCTTTTGGTTTAGGAAAGGGGGTCTTAAACATTGATCTGCATCTTGGTCTGGTATGGAAAGAAAAATGGTTGGGCCCCTGGGATGGAGGAAGGGCATCTGATCCCCATGCAACCTGCAGCTACAGGTGCCCACTCAGTTCTCAGACACTTGTCTGTTTCAGCACTTTGGCTTTCAAAAGGCAGCTTCTTGGGTCTATTATTGTTGTTATTGTTTAGTCGCTAAGTCGTGTCAGACTCTTTGAAACCCCATGGACTGTATCCCTCCTGGCTCCTCTGTCTTTGGGATTTCCCAGGCAAAATACTAGAGTGGGTTGCCATTTCCTTCTCCCAGGGATCTTCCCGACTCAGGCTTCGAACCCATGTCTGTTGCATTGGCAGGCAGATTCTTTACTACTGGGCCACCAGGAGTAAGCTTATTTGAGACATGAGAGTAAATATTCTTAGCTCCATGTATTGGGCCACATGTGCCCTAGAAATTGTACAGTATGTTGTTATTGAGTCACTAAGTCATGGCCGACTCCTTTTGCAACTCCATGGATTGTATCCCGCCAGACTCTTCAGTTCATGAGATTTCCCAGTCAAGAGTACCGGAGTAGGTAGCCATTTCCTTCTCTAAGGGATCTTCCTGACCCAAGGAACAAACCCTTGTCTCCTGCATTGCAGGCGAATTCTTTACCACTAAGCCACCTAGGAACTCTGTAAATCCTTCCAGCCTCCTGTGGATATTAATTATTCCCCCTTGCAAAGGAAAAAAACAGGCAAGAAGGTTAGGGGATGACAGTAGCATCTACTGTATAGGGTAGTTATCAGGATTGAGTGAGTTTCTGTGCGCAGGAGCCTGTACTTGGGCAGTCTCAGGACAGCTGTTCTCAGAATCTGTTATTGACTCTATTATTGATTCCTTTTAAACTATACACTCAATTTGGAATTCTAGGCCATGCTCCCTATTGTTTTTCCAAGTCCAGTTTCCTTCCTTCCTGCATCTGAACTGTTTGCTTTCCAGTATTTCCCCTCAAAGTTTTTATTGTTTGTTTACTTTTAAGATCGGGAGCATTTATCGGTAGGTTCAAAAGGGCATTTTTTTTTCCTCTCTTTTTTTAATCTCCTGTTGGCAGCCTCTATGGTGGCTCAGTGGTAAACGAATCCACCTGGAGTCCAGGAGATGTAGGAGATGAGGGCTTGATCCTTGGGTCGGGAAGATCCCCTGGAGGAGGAAATGGCAACACACTCCAGTATTCTTACCAGGAAAATCCCATGGACAGAGGAGCCTGGCAGATTACAGTCTGTAGGGTTGAAAAGAGTCGGACACAACTGAGCACACACATACGTACACACGCACACGTATGTGCTCTAGAGGAATTAAGGTGCTTTATTTAAGTCAAACAGCAAAAGGTGCCCTTGGAAGGCAACAGCGTTAAGTAGTTAATACAGCTACCAGTGAGAATAGTTTTGTGTTGAGTTTTTTCATTTATGGGGATGGGTGAACAACAGAGAACAGATTTGGTTCATTTTTATCGAAGTGAGTTCTGGCAGAATAAAGGATGGGAGGTGTGTTTCTTTTGATGTAACGTAGAAAATCAAATTTTGAATTGGAAGATAATTTTATTATCCTGAAAAAAAAGGTGTGTGGATAAATTAAAGATAGTTGTTGCTTTGTTGGAGAAAGGGAGGAAAAAAACGTGTGTCTTGATGACATATACACACATACAGTTTTTTGGTTTATTTTTTTATTGAAGGATAATTGCTTTACAATATTGTGTTGGTTTCTGCCATACATCTACATGAATCAGCCACAGTTATACATATGTTCCCTCCCTCCTGAACCGCGCCTCTCCTCCACCCCCCATCTACCTCCCCATCCCACCCCTCTGCTGCTGCTGCTAAGTTGCTTCAGTCATGCCCAACTCTGTGTGATTCCATACATGGCAGCCCACCAGGCTCCCCCGTCCCTGGGATTCTCCAGGTGAGAACACTGGAGTGGGTTGCCATTTCCTTCGCCAGTCCTACCCCTCTAGGTTGTCACAAAGCACTGGGTTGAGCTCCCAGTGTCACTCAGCAAATGCCCACTTGCTGTCTGTTTTACATATGGTAATATATGTTTCCATGCTGTTCTCTCAATTTGTCCCA
This sequence comes from Bubalus bubalis, assembly GCF_019923935.1. Taxonomy (NCBI): domain Eukaryota; kingdom Metazoa; phylum Chordata; class Mammalia; order Artiodactyla; family Bovidae; genus Bubalus; species Bubalus bubalis. Next base: position 119,487,451 of record NC_059159.1, on the reverse strand, counting down.
CCCTTTCCTTTCCCCACTGTGTCCACAGCCTGTTCTCTGTGTCTCTGTCTCCATTGCTGCCCTGCAAATAGAATCATCAGTACCATCTTTATAGATTTCATATGCATGCGTTAATATGCAATATTTGTGTTTCTCTTTCTGACTTACTTCACCCTATGTAATAGGCTCTAGGTTCATTCACCTCATTTAGGACTAATTGCCAATGAAACAACTGACAAAGGATTAGTCTCCAAAATATACAAGCAACTCATGCAGTGCAATACCAGAAAAACAAACAACCCAGTCAAAAAGTGGGCAAAAGACCTGAACAGACATTTCTCCAAAGAAGACATACAGAGGGCCAACAGACACCTGAAAATATGCTCCACATCACTCATTGTTAGAGAAATGCAAATCAAAAAAGTGCAATGAGGTGTTATCTCAAACACCAGTCAGAATGGCCATCATTAAAAAATCTACAAACAAAATTGCTAGAGAGAAAGTGAAGAAAAGGGAACCCTCTTACACAGTTGGTGGGAATGTAAATTGATATGTATAGTTTTCTTTGGCTATGAAAATTCTGGAGTGCATGCAAAAGTTTGAGTAGATGTGTTGCAGTATTTTCCACGTACTCCATGGGCTTGAGATTTTTGTAGACTGTCAGTTCACAATTGCTACTTAAGTGCTAGTATTTGAGGAAGCAGGAAGACACACACACACCCACAAAACCCACAGGAGGGAGAGAAAAGCAGGGCCATTGGGATTGGATGGACCGGAAGTTAGACTGTTGACTCTTACTGCCAGGCATGATGCAGTAGCAACTTTTTGTAAGTATTTGGGTTAAAAGAGGACACACCTGGACAAATTGTGCCAGTGCCTGCTCTCACGTTTGCTTAAAACCCCTGCTGCCTACTGACTTCGGTGTGCTGAGATGCCCCACGTTGTGGCTCTGTGTTTAGCTCAAGTCCTAAAGTCCTCCGAGTGTCCGTAGGCGAAGCATGAAGTTCTTGACAACCCCTTGGCCTGCCAGTTGGCCCGGGTTGCAGAGCCTTTTCGTTTTCTAAGCTGGCTGGCCCTCTTACAGTGCCTGGACCCTGTGCTCCCTCGGAGCCAGTGTCCTTGTAGAGCTCCCGAGAAGATTGGAATTGGACCATTGAAATGTGTCCAACTCGTGTCCCTTTTTAGCTCACCAAAGGCCAAAATCATACCACTAACAAGAGCGGCTGACTTCTGAATCTTACCAAAAAATCTCTATTTCATAATTGATTATTCTGAATGCTGTGACTGTTCTGAATTCATGAATTAAATGAAATTAATGGGGTGTCACATTTCGACTGGATTTCTCTAGGGATACAGAGATTTTTGAACTGGTTGCTAAATCTGGATTCATTCTTACTTTTTACAATGCACAGGGTCAGATGTGGCTTACAGAAGGAGCCCGGCAGGGCAGTGGTGGCACACCGCTGTCACCTTGTGCGGCCGTTGTTTTGCTCATGATTTTATCACAAGGTCAAGTACCCACAAAAGCTGAGGTTTTTATTTTAGTATTACTTTTTCTGATCAACTCGTTGGTTTCCCTCAAAATGCTGAAATTGCTCAAGATTTACATGGAATGGGTACCAACTGTTGCTTTGCAAATTAAAACAGTATAAAAGGGAAGGGGCTTTTGGGTAGACTTTGCACAGTGAGGATATTGGTGTTGACATCACTTAGAGTTTGGAGTGTAGTTTGAAGACCAGATTCTACTGTTTGTCGCATACTGGTTAATATGGCCGTAAAGAGGAGATGAATGTGGCTACTTTTCCAAGTCTATTACTCAGGAGGACTGTAAATTTGATTGGCTGTTACAATTCTAGCAGAATCATTCGATTTGAGAGCAATAGAAAGATAAGATATCCAATTACCCAAATGATTTGCAGGGTTAGCCAACGTTGTCATGGAGACACGAGTTGGAACAAATTAAATTTCAAGCAATAAAATAATCTTAAAGCCCGTCTGGGAACAAGAAAATTTGGCAGTGGCACTTACCTGAATTGAATCTTAGCTTGACACGATGTTGTTTGACATTGATATACTGTGGGGGCCTAAACTTACATATGGACCTTCACAAAGGAGCTTGACCAAACCAGGGAAGAGGAGTATTAGCGTAAAGTCAGGGTATTAACATTTATTCCGTGGCTTAAGTGGTAATTAGGCTCTGGGTTCCCAGGAATATTTTGTATTTAATGATTGAAATGCTTTAATAATGATTAAGCAGCATTAATTGGACACTTGGAAGAAAAAAGATTCCTCAGCAGCACACAGCTTTTGGAACTGCTGTTCTCCTTTGTGTTAGCAGACGTAATAGAAATCGTGTGGATGTCTTTTGGTGGGGGGGCGGAGGTGTGTGAGCATGCATATATTTGCATGTACAAATAAGGAGATTTTTGGCACATGCCCCTGCAACTGCAGACGATTCTCCATATTCGTTAGAATTTCTCCTTTGCAGTACTGCTCGCAGACTGGAAAATTGCTTTCTAAACTTGAGCTGATGCCCTAAAACCTGAGTAAGTGTCAGTCTGGGGCTTAGAAGGTTATTTCCCCTTATTAACGTATTGTTTAACTGGTTCCTGGCTTGTGCGGTGGATTTGAAAACAGCAGAGTAGCCCAGAAGGAGGGAGGCTTTTTATCCACATGTCTATTAGACAGATGGAGATGGAAATTGGTCTGAGGTCAAGCCATTTGCAGCGTTCTCACAGCCTTCGATTTTCCTCTCATCCTCACCGCAGATCATCTCAAATGATTCAGTAATGACCAAAAGTGCAACATTGACCTTTATTCCCTGGTGGATTACTGTGTTTCACAGTCCAAATGGCAGGAAGTCTATTCTGTTCTTCCAGAAGAAGCTCGACATTATTGAGCCAGCCGAGCCCTGTGGGAACCATGCGAGTGCAGACCCGTGTAACACAATACGTGGGTTAAATTTGGTTTCTTATGCTCTGGGAAACAAGAATTGACATGTCTTGAACTCACATAATTAATGGAAGAATATCTAGGATGCTTTCTAAAAACACACAAGCACAAAAATTGATTTGTCCACTTGTAAAATAACTGGTGAATGATAGGAGTGGTAACTTCTGATGGCCCCTGGTTTATAAATTGTTCTCGCTTGAATTATCCAGTATTCTTTCAGTATTCTTTCATCCCTTCTTGTTTAATTCTTCCCTGGTAAATGTTAGACAACACATGACATTGATGTGTCATTTTAAAATTACAAGGTGATATGACGGCATAAAGGGGCTTTTCTTTAAATACTTTTAATTATATATATATTTGTGGTCAATCCATGTAGCCCTGACTAAATTATCTTCAGACAGCACACTTTTTACCCCCTGAAAGTAGCTTGATTGTTATGTTGGAGAAGTGATGATTATTTTTCTTACTGCTTAGATTTCTCTGTGGATCGTATTGTGATGCAATGTGATGAACAGGTGCTTTGTTTAAGAATTAACTTGTATTTATTTATGTGTGCTGGGTCTTAGTTGTGGCATGTGGGATCTAGTTCCTCAACCAGGGATTGACCCAGGCCTCCTACATTGGGAGTCTGAACCACTGGGCCACCATGGAAGTCCCTTAATTTGTGTTCAAAATGCTGTTTCTCTTTGCATCCACCTGCATGGCCAAGTTAATATCCTGTGGCTCTTGAGTGTACTAATGAACTCTGTCATCTAGGATCCTTGTGCTTACCATCTTATAAATACTTAAAAGTTTTTCCAAAAGGTGATGCTTTGAACACAATTTTCACCAGCCCATCAGATTTCATTTTTTGTAAATTAATACTTTACTTTTGGCTGCATTAGGTCTTTGTCTCTTTGAGTGGGCTTCCTGTAGTTGTGGTGAGTGGGGGCCACTCTCCAGCTGCAGTGCACAGGCTTCTCTCGCGGCTCACGGGCTCTACAGCACGGGCTCGTTCGTCGTGGTGCATGGACTTACTTGTCCCACAGCATGTGGGATCTTCCAGATCAGGGCTCACACCCGTGTCCCTTGCATTGGCAGGTGGATTCTTAACTACTGGACCACCAGGAAAGTCCCCAGATTTCATTTTAATTATGATCTAAGGTGCTTTTGAGAAAGTAATTTTTTCCTTCACTTTTGATGTCACTGTGCACATTTTTTTTTCCCCCTCAAACTTTGATGCTTTTCTGGCACTGCTAGGTTCAGCAGAGGACTGTCCTGAGGCAGAAGCCCAACCCCAGTCTGCAATAGAGCCCCCTCCCTTCAGATTCATCCTCTGGCCACTCTAGGGGGTAACTTGCATTCTGGAGTTTCTTGGCACATGATGTTGATGGAAAAGAGAGCCCCAGGTTTCAACTGGGAATGCCAGGAACCTTGTCTTCCTTCCCAAAGGACCACCTCTCCAGCAGTTCAGCCTGTGAGGAGTCAGGCCCAGAGATGGGGCTTTCCACCTGAGACTTGAGTTTGGGACTCAAGGATGGCCTTATCAGTGCATACACACACACGTGTCTTTCTGACTTGGGCCATTCTCCTGCATGTCACATGGCTTTGATGGCGTAGACCTCTTGATGAAGTAGCTGCTTTTCCCAGGAAGTTGCTCTGGAACAAGAGTGGCAGCCATCCTTCATGTGTATGGGTCATTCTGCTGCAGCGTGCTTATAAAATTAGGGAGCCACTGTTCATGGTCCATTCAGGCAGGAGATTCCCTTCCCACCATCTAGATTGGCTGACGATTCCAACCTTTTAGGGAAACATTCATACCTATCCAGTGATCTCCAGATAAGATGTGGGGAGAGGGTATGATGAGAAATACTAAAGCTGATGATAAATTGTGCTTTATAGTTGTGTGCACTGGATGTTTGCTTTATCGTGATGGGGGGCAGGGGCACAGTGATGCAGACTGTTGGAAGCCAGTACCATCCAGAAACGGGTTTGTTGTTGTTTAGTCGCTAAGTCACGTCCAACTCTTTGTGACCCCTTGACCTGTAGCCTGCCAGACTCTGCTGTCCATAGGATTTCCCAGGCAAGAATACTGGGACCCTTTCCTTCACCAAGGGATCTTCCCAACCTAGGGATAGAACCCTCATCTCCTAAATGGGCAGCTGGATTCTTCACCACTGAGCCACAGGGAAACAGACCTAAAAGTTTGCTCTGATTAAAAAGAAAGGGTTTAAGTGTTATTACAAAGAAAGTAACTTTCCAAGTTTTGAACCAAGACCATTCTCATAAACCCGGTTTTCAGAGGCTACTTGGTTTTTGCATATTCTTGTGCAGTCTTTGTCTTTACGTATGCATATTTTATTTTCGTAATTGTAATTTTAGCCTTCGTGCCATGATGATGTAGCCGGTTCTTCCTCCCACTGATCTTCCTGCTGTTGTATGATACTATCTAATTTCTCATGAGCTCCCTAAACGACTAAGCCCTGTGAAGAGGGTGAAAGGTGTAGGCTTGCTCTCTTTCCATTCCCAGAACAATAGGTGATTAATTCATAGTATTGTTCCATGGTTCACCCCGTGGAGTTTGTCTTGAAACCCTTTTTGTGGCACAACAGAGCGCATTTTCCTCTGACACCACCAAACGCTGTCTTTTTGCATCATGAAACGAGTCAGAACGATTTCTTGTGAGCAGCACTTTCTGAACTCCGCAACAAGGGTTTCTGAATAATGGAAATGTGCTGTTTAGGCACTGAAACAGCTGCGATGCTTTTGTCAAGGATGCATCTTTACCAAAATGACAAATTAAAGCCCAAATGTTCTGCTTGGCAACAGTTGGGTCAAAACATTTAAGTCATTAATTAGAAGGAACTGAAGGGGGAAGAATTTACACAAATACACAGCATTGGAGACTCAACTTCATCTTGGAAAATGCAACTGAATTCTTTAAAAAAAAAAAAAAGAGGACAGCCCTCAAGTGGGGCCTGCCAAGCTTGTCATTTGCAAATAAATCAGAAAACTGTCATTGCAGGAAGGAGGACCAATGAATAGAGTTGCTTTGTCCTTCTTTGATGGGCCCCACACTCAAGCCTGCTATTAAAAATGAATGCATTCAAGAGGCTCTGCATTAAGGACATAAACAATTAAGGGCACTTGAGTTGCTCTGCTGAGAGCTGCTGCGAAGATCCGAGAGCTTTCTCCGAAGATGCAGGCCCCTGCGATCTGCCTCACAAGGAGCCAGAGAATGGGAGCAATTAGTGTTGCTATCTCCGCCCAGGCAGCCTTCAGCAGGTTTTTCTTTCCCTTTATTTTAACCCCTCCTTGCTCTGAGAGAAACTGTGAGTATGAAAGGTGAGCAGTGGAAGGAGGGAGTCGGCGCCCTGTTGGAAAGGGCTGGGGTCTAGAATGTGCTTGTAGAAGCTGCCAGATGAGGAGGAGGCGGAACATGAAAGTTATGATCTGCCTGTAATTGGCGACTTTGTATTCTGATTAATTGAGCCACTGAAGGGGTTCTGTCATCTGGCCCTCTTTGTTTTGCTTTAATTATCGGGTTGAAGAAGGGATGAGATTACATTGTCATGGGTGGACTCATTTAAATGAATATAGTTTGAGGTTTCCCACAGTAGGCAAATGGCTTGCTCCAGCCTCGGTTTATGTTCTTGCCTTGGTCTGATTTTCTAAAAAGGCGTGGAGAAAGGCGATCGTCTCTCTCTGTGGCAAGGCTTTGGAGAGAGACAGATCTGACCTCCCTTCCTGCTTAATTCTGACCCTGGGCGAGTTATTTTAACCTTTCCGGTCCAGTCTCCAAGGGTACCCACACTAACTGACATTTAGAGCCTGTGTGTAATTGGAGCTCAGGTGTGTTAAGCAGTAGACGCTGCCTCTGTCATGATTATTCAATTTCCAAGGTTCTCAAAGTGTGGTCCCCGGTCCAGAAATCTGCAGAGCACCTGGGACCTTGTTAGAAAGGCAGATGCTGGGGCCCCAGACCTCCTGGCTCAGAAATTCTTTGAGTGGGTCCAGCTGTCTGTTTTATCAAACCCTTCAAGTGAACCTGGGGCACTCTTATTAAACATGATAACCTCATGATCAGTATATCCTCAACTTAAAGAGATCTCAAGTCCTTTTCATTTGGATTTCCCCCAAATCGTGGCTAGTCATTTATCTCCGTCATTATATTTTAAACAGAAAAGCTACTCTGATGCATTAGAATTTCTGATAAAATTCCTTTTTCATGAGTGTGCTGGTGAAGCAAGGTGTTAGTCTGATGCGTAGTTATTGTTCTGAAGGCGATCTCTAGCCCAAGAAGCCTTTTCCCCTTCTAAAGGGGTGGGCAGAGTACTGGAAGATTATTTGCAGAGTTTTGCATAGATGATTTTGGGTATGCACTATCAGGCAAACATCTTGAATTATCTTTAGGTACATCAGAGACAATGTTCAGGAAATGAGAGATGTATTTGTGGCTTTGTTTTCGTGGATTCTGCTTCATTGGTGGGCCAGGTTGTCTGAAGTTAGTGCTGAGGCACTAATTCTCTTTGCCTCTGAAGGGCGAGACAGAGGTGTGCAGTTTGGCTGCTGTTTTTTATTTAAGGTTTGCAGTTTAGGACTGAGGCTCCTTGTGAAATGCCTCCTTTGCTTTGCACTGTACTTCTGCCCAAGGCAGCAGGAGTCCAGTGACCCTGTCACTGACATACGGTGGCCACGTGTTGTGGTCCTGTCGTTGGCTCAGCAGTGACATGGCCTTGTGCTGCTGTGGCCCTGTGTGGGCTCTATTGCTTTGCATACAAAGCTGAGTGTTTAAGCTTTGTTTCTGGTCTAGAGTATGTTCCAATTTCCCACTTCCACTTCCCTGGAGAAAGAGCTAGGCAGTGAACGTGGCTTCTTATCTTTATGATCCTGGGCAAATCGTTTCATTTAGGTATTTGCTTCTCCATGTGTGATAGGATGATTGTGAGAGGGCTGGGCACCCAAAGGGTGTCAGGGTTTGTCAGCATCCTTATGACTCAGGGCCAGGGTCCATCACAGGAGTGGGGAGCCTGATCACCCTTCCCCATTGAATAATACATTCAAACGGTAAATCAAGGGCAGGCGACATCTGCAAGGTCACTCTTGGGGGAAACAAGGCATTGATAATGCTGCCATTGCAGGATAATCACTGGTTTTATTTGGGGTATCAAATTACAGTGCTTTGCCACATGCATATGTTGTTAAGAAAAACAAAACAAAACACAAACACATGAACACCACAGCTTTGTTCTCCTCCTGGTTCATCTAGTAAATATGTTGGCTATTTAAGCATCATTATCATAAATATGACTTTAAAATGGTTACCTGCCATGCCTTTGGGTTGATGTCGTGTATTTAACCGTTCTCCTAGTACTAGACAACTGATTTATCAGGAGGGCAAATGTTAAGTTTTTCAAAAACTCTGCAGATGGTTGTGATGTGTCGAGCTACTGTTATATCTTTACCTGACTTTTTCTCTTTTGCTTTGAAACTTATGCTGCAGTGAGCAGCTTCATGCATGGAATGCTTTTCATTTGAACTATTTCCTTAGGATAAATTCTTAGCTGTGGGAAGCCTTACCAAAAGGTTTGAATAATTTCATGCTCTTGAAACGCATTGCCCAGTTGCTTTCCAAGATGACTGTACCAATTTACTCTGTCATCAGTAATGTATGATTGCTCCAGTTTCCCAGAAGACTCATCAGCTTTTGATTTCATTAATTTTTTAAAAAATAAGCTAACATAACTGGTGCAGAATGACCCACCTTACTTAGAACTGCATTTGCATTTTATTTGGTTGCTGCTGAGGCTGAACATTTTTTCTGGATTGAAGGCTGTCATTTCACAGACTCTGAACCTTCTAGTCAGAAGGGATTTAGAGATTATTTATTTCCTTTTGTGTGCTTTGTTTTCATGTTCTTGCCCGTTTATCTTTTGCCAGATACTTATGACCAGCTCTCCACTGTGTTTTTCTCTTGGCCTCCCGCTTGGTTCGAGGAAACCAAAAGATCAGTTTGCCAGCCCTCAGCATAAGCGGCATTTTTTATGATCCATCAATTTGCAATTTAATGGTGGTGGAGTTTCCCCTCCCTAAGCTGACTTTGGGCAGGGTGCCATTGGATTGCTTTGAGACCCATGGGCAATTTACTGTTAAGCAGCCCTCGCCCTGCTTTGAGCCTCCAACAACCCTCATTATATATTACTCGGTGTGTAGTGGAGATCAGTGGGCAGCCGTTGGAAAGCGGGCTGGCTCTTCAGTCTGGTAATTAGATGAGGTGGAAGGAATATGAAAAGGTGGAGAGCTGAGCTTTTAGGAATCGTGAAGTCCAAAAACGTAAGTTCAGATGCTCAGAAGATCATATCTTCGGTTTAAGAGTTCGGTTCATTGCTGGCCTTTGAGATATTTGACCTGTTTAACTCTGTTAAAATATACATGTATCTGAATCTTGCGGGCTTCCCAGATGGCTCAACGGTAAAGAGTTCACCTGCAATGCAGGAGATGCAGGTTCGATGCCTAGGTCAGGGAGATCTGCTGGAGAAGGAAATGACAATCCATTCCAGTATACTTTCCTGGAAAATCCCATGGATAGAGAGGAGCCTGGCAGGCTACAGTCCATGGGGGTTGCAAAGAGTCAGACATGACAGAGCGACTAAGCAACAACAGCAACCTGACTCTTGTACTGAGATGTGATTTCTTATTGTAAACAGAGCCTTTTCCTAACACTGGTTAGGAATGGTTTATGTAGTTCCATGTTGGTCATTGAGTTTAGGATGTATGGGGATTCTGTTTTGGTTCTGTAAGGCATTCCTTTGAAAGTTCCAAATGTGGAAAGGGTATCCTGTGGTCAGTTTTGATGGGGAGGGTTCAGCGAGGAGCTGAATCAGGAGTCTTCTCCTGCTTCCCTGTTGGGTTAAGATGCATGATGCCAGCCTTGATGCTGGAAGCTGTAGGAAATTGTCCAGAAGCTTCATGTCATATGTGATTTTCAACATTTAATCTTAGTTTATTTACTAAATAAAGTTAAATTGCTCTGGTGGGTCTTGAAGGGCCTAGAGTTTGTTTATTGGTGTTACAGGGGAAAGGCAGCTTCTCTTTGGGTTTGAGGTCGTTCTTAAAAGATTGGGATGAGAGCACAGCACTTTGTAATAGTGCAGCTGTAGTTTACATATTAGCTTATGTGATTCTGATAAATCACTGAAGTAGATTGGTGATAAGAGACCTGGCGCTTAGCCATTGAAGTGACTTAACTCAGGACACTTAGTACTACTTTGCTGATATGCAAACCCAAGTTCTTGGATTATGAGGGCTGACTCATCACCATAAGCAAATCAGTGAGAAAGGAGTTGGCACTGATGAGAATAAAAGCTGGTTCTGGGGACTTCCCTGGTGGTCCAGTGGTTAGGAATCTGCTTGCCAGTGCAGGAGACAGAGGTCGGATCCCTGCTCTGGGAAGATCCCACGTGCTGCAGGGCAACTAAGCCATGAGTTGCAGCTACCAAAGCATGAGCACAGCAATGAAGACTCAGTGTAGCCAAAAATAAAATAACACATAATGCACTTTAAAAAAAGCTGGTTCTGAACAGACGCACTCCTGCTGCCTCGGTGGGTGCTTGCCGTCCCTGAGGCAAGGCCTGATGCTGGGGCCTTGACCAAGCTGGTAAGTTTTTGGGCGCAATGTTTCCATGCAAATCTGGTTTGGGTCTGGCTCTTGAATGCTGACTTAGTGTTGTTGCCTTACATGGTGTCAGAAATACAGACACAGGGTAAGTTTACTTATAAACAATATGTCTGTTAGCAGGTACCAAATACATCTTCAGTTTGGGTCAGGAAAATGATTTCTAGGTGGAAAACACAGTTAGCCTGCAGTTTTTTGTTTTTTGTTTTTTGTTTTTTCCTTCCATTGAAGTTGTCTGGTCTTTGGAAGAGGTAGAAAGAAGGCAGTCTGAAAAGGTTATGGGACTTTCTCAACACCTGCTTAAGCAGGGTCAACTATCCAGTCTAACCTGCTTGTAAACTCTGTGGTCAGGAATAGAAGCACAGGTAGAGAACACTACTACTCGTTAATTTGTGCTAAGTTCTTGTCAGAATATCCTTATGTTGAAGCAAGAGATGATGCTGGAGGATCGCTGTCAGTTGTCATCCAGACTGTTTGAAGGGCGGCAGTGGTGGTGATGTGTTAGACCTCCCAGAGCACTGTCAGGGAGATCAGATGCATCCTCACGCTGCCAGGAGCAGGGACTCTACAGCTGGCTCAGAGAATTGCAAGGTAAACCAGAGGTGAGGTTGGAAGCTAGTTTCCTGGCTCAAGGTCAAGCTCACTTGTCAGAGGATGGTTTTAAGATTAGGGATTAGAGACCTGGCAGAGGAAGGAGACAGCTGGGACAAGATCTTTCTCTGTTGTTCTTGTTTCTGTTTCTTTTCCAAACCGTTTATTTAGAATTCCCAGGACAAATGGTATGGCTTTTGATGTTTCTGCATCAGTTTGAGCTTTGATCTTTAACACTCGTCCTCCTGTTGCAGTCTTAGCTGCTCTAACCCAATTTATGTGGTCTGTGCTCTTAATCCGTACTTCTTTTATTTTCCTCTTAATATTAAAGGATTAATATTAAAGGTTTATGAGTTCGTTTCATTTAGACCAGGTCTTAACTGTCCCCTGACAGTGAAGTTCACTTCTACCTTGAAGCCACTCTGTGTAATAACATATATAATTATTAATTAAAGAGGAGATCATCTTTCCTTCTTAAACTAAAATAAATTCCATGTAGGTCAAGTAATTAAATGTAGAAAGTACAGCCGTAGCAGCACTAGAGGAAAATTAAGAATGGCTTCTTTAATTTGGGAGTGTTCTAATCCTCACCCAAAGGCCAGGAACATAGGAAGGCTATTCTTTAGTCCGACCATGTAAAAACGTAGTTATGTATAGCAAAAAACCCATACTAAGCAAGGTTGAAAGACAGGTGACAAGGTGGAAAGACCGTGGAAAAGTTAGTATTTATCTTATAGGAGGAACTACTACAAAAAGACAAGGTTGAATAAATACCAAAGGAAAAATAAAGTGGGCCAATCAATATATGAAAAGATGTTTAACTTCAGGAAGAATCGGAGTAATGCAAATAAAAATGAGATCATTTTTTAATCTATTAGATGGATAAAGATTTTAAAAAGGTCAGTGAAACGCAGTATTGACACTGGGTGGGGGAGCAAGCACCATCATAGAGGGATAATATAAACTGGTAAGCTTCTCTGCTGGGCAGTTTATCAGCATGCATTACAGTTTAAAATATGCAGACACTTTGACCTAGCAATTTCACTTCTAGAGATTCCTTTTAGAGATCTAGGGAAAGGGTTATTTGATGTAGAGCGTGTAATTGTGGAATATTAGGTGAAAAATAAATATCCCCCGATGTTGGGAGTGTTCAGACACCTGACTGCTTGTGTAGTGGGATATATTGATGATGTTCTTACTTATATCTGTTTTTATGGAATGGAAGGGTGTCCATGACAGGTTTGAGTGGAAGGAACAAATTGCAGAAGAGCAGCATACCTCATGGGATCCGTTGATATCAAGGTGTCTCTCTCCACTCTGGGCTTGTGCACACACAGATAATGAGAGCCTGGGGGGTTGCTTCCCAGGATCACCACAGAATTATTGTGGTTGTCTCTGGGTGGCAGACTTAGTTCTTGTGTATTTCTGTGCAGTATACATCTGTGGATATGTACTCAGAGTGAGCAGATGTCATTTTTAACATAGGAAAACATGAAGAGAATTTTGGAGGCCGGGTAAGAACAGAATGCTGTTGGAATGTATGGCAGGTGGAAAGTGGGGAGCAAGGACCTCAGACCCCACAAAGGGCATCTCTGCCTCTTTATGTCTACCCAAACATACAGGGTAGAACCTTGTTGCAAAGGCAAGGGTAGCTGGCCCATACTTTCCAGGAGAGCCATGACCTTGTGTTCACTTGAGTGGGTGGCTGTGATCAAACGAGCTACGTGGGGCTGACCCGGTTTTGTGATTGCACCTGGTACAGCTGTGCCCTTTTTGCATATATGTATCTGTTAGCTCCACTTGTTCAAGCAAGGTCATGGGATTGTTCTCTATACCAGTGATTTCCCTTTCCAGTACATTTCTTCCAATGCACGGTCTGTAACCCTGTCTCAGTGGTGGTCAGGGAGAATTGAGTTGGATTGGCATAAATCCAATCCCATAAAAGGAAAGGCTTGTTGCTCAGTTAACTGGAATCATCTCAGAGGACAAAAGGCAGCTCTTTTTTATGTACTTGATTATACAGTTCCTGAGGTTTCTACTTTATCTCACTTATTCCATTCTGTCTTTCTCAAGGGCATGGGCTGTGCTCTTCTTATTTTTTTTCTCCCCATAGTCCTTTTCATTGCCTAGTTCAGTAATAGAGGTGGCATCAGTAAACATTGACACAGAAATGACGAAATATATACATAAGGTCAACCTGGGACTCTTCAGATGTCTTTCCCCCTCCACCCCCCAAAACAGAACTGTTCTTCAGAGTTAGAGGAAAGCAGGGCTCCTTTGCATTGCTGCAGGGTGTTGGAGAGGGGGTGGGCAGGGGGAGCGTTCCTAGTCTGGGAGCAGAGCACACTGTATTCCCTCCTTTGCCAACTTGTCCCTCTTCCAGAGGGACTCCTGTGCCCTTGGAGCTGAGCAGGGATTATTCCTCCTTGCTCTAGAATAGCCTGTGCCACAAACACTCAGGACACATTTTCTTAAACTCAGTGGAACCGTGGGCTCCTGGCATTTGATGCTGAGTTGTGGTAAAACTTGACAGATATCTAGAACCCCTTGTCTTGACTGTCTGGATTTGAGTCTGTTTCAGCGGTGTTTTCTAGGCTTGTTTGAAATTTTGAAACTTGGTGAAGGCTTACTAACATTAAAGTTCAATTTCAGTTGTGCAAGAGTTGAAACAAGTGGAAGGAGGTCTTCCACTCCCACTCTGGACCTCAACTTGAGAGCTAGTCTGCTTTGGCAGTGCTTCTGCTCTCCAGGGTTCTGACTTTGGTTTGAATGAACTTGCTTCATAAAAGTGCTCTGGTATGCCATAATTGAATAAGTGTACAGAAGGGTTTGGAATCACCAGGTTAAATGATTATATAGCCTCAAACTGCATAGATTTTCTGACTCAATTAAACTACCCATTATCTCTTATTTAAGTGACCAATAAAACGTGCGATTATGTCTTTCTTTGCAAGTGGGATTAATATCTACTGTTTATCTCAAGATAAATATTGCTAACATAGCCTGGGAAAGCACTTTTATGCCCTTAAGAGTGAGGCAGTAGAGGACTCCACTGTTGGGTATGAAGTTTTGTCTTCTGAACTGATTATGAAATACGCTAACCATTTATATGGTTTTGTCTTTATAGACTGAAATCGCCAAGAGATTGAATACGATTTGTGCACAAGTCATCCCATTTCTGTCTCAGGAAGTAAGTAAAACTGTTCAGCTGTTAAAGTGCAATTATGTTGCTTCTCTGTTTGCAAATTAGCTAGTTTTAAGATGTTAATTTTATCACGAGGAACAAGTGTGAGGAACATCTGTTACAGCTGAAGTGTGTAAACCCCCTGCTATTCCATCTCATAGATCTAAGGGCACACTGTGGAAGCAGTGACGATAGCTCAACCTTAAATTAATTCTTTTCTATGGAAAACTGCAAAATGACTATCAAGCATAAAGCTTTTCTTTTCTTCGAGGAGTAGTATAAGCTTGATCGCTTCTGATGATTAACGTGTCCTTTTACTGTTTCTTTTACTGCTTTTTAAAAATGGTTCCATCAGGGTTGACTTGATCATGGGAGCAGGTATTTCATTTGTCCTTGTACCTCAAGGCAGATTGATAATGCTGTCTGTGGAGGGAGCGGATGCCAATACTCGTAAGGTTAAGAGCATTCATGTTACATGTTCGTGTTACCTTGGCTTACAGAGTTATATCCATATATGAGCCATTTTATTGTTACAAAGTCATAGATAGGAGTTTAACCTTAATCTTTTGAGAGGGGAAAGCTCTTTGTGTGAGTAAACCTATGAAATTGACTCAAAACCAGTATATTTTAGTTTTGCCTTAAAGTTTACTTTTGGATACAAGCTAATAAATGTAAAACTGTGCTTTAAGTGTGTACAAGATGCGTATATCTTGAGACAGAGTGAAAAGCTTATGGGCCTTGGAGCTGGAATGCTGAGTGTCTGCTCTTATTGGCATCTACTGCTCCATGCTGGGTAGCACCATCCCTGCTATTACCATGGCAGCCTTTTCCAGCATAGCATTTACGGGATGTTACCATTTAGATTTGTTGGCCTTTTGAAGACTGTTGTTTTGTTAGACTTTATTAATTCGGAGTCTCTGCTATATATAGTCTCCTTTCTCCCAAAGAGACGTGCAACTTTGTTTTTATTTGTGAGTGGACCTGGGAGGTGTGTGGGCTATTTCCAGCCTGTGATCTCAGAGTGTGTGTGTGTGTGTGTGTATGTGTGTGTGTGTCTTTCCTTTCTCCTGTGGCGGGTGAAACATCTAAGGACTAAAGGAGGAAAGGAATTCCCAGAGTCCAGAACCAACTGGTGGGTTGAGATTTGTTGACCAGAGAAGAGATTGCAGGTTTAATGTTTAAAATTTGAGTATCCAAACTGCTACTGCTGCTAAGTCACTTCAGTGTATGACCCCAGAGATGGCAGCCCACCAGGCTTCCCCGTCCCTGGGACTCTCCAGGCAAGAACACTGGAGTGGGTTGCCATTTCCTTCTCCAATGCATGAAAATGAAAAGCGAAAGGGAAGTCGCTCAGTCGTGTCTGACTCTTCACGACCCCATGGACTGCAGCCTACCAAGCTGCTGCATCCATGGGATTCTCCAGGCAAAAGTACTGGAGTGGGATGCCATTGCCTTCTCCAAAGGGGTGTTTTAAATGGCTGTAAATTTCTCCTGCTCAAATTTATCATAGCAAACCCTTTCTGAGAATCAGGATGATCTTCCACATCCCATACTATTGACTTCTAAGGCTTCACATGACCATTTTTGATGTCTTTTTTTGCCTTTCTACCATTCTGAACCCCAAATTCCCATCAGAAGTTAACTGGTGCTGTTTAGAAAGATGGGCAGCACCACTGTTTTCCTTTCCCTGGTTGTCTGTGTTCTGTGAAATATGTGCTCCAGCAAGTTCACATTTAAACTCATATTACACCTCAGTCTGTACCATATGCAGCATTTGTCTTTTGGTTGGAAGGTACAGTGAAGTTCTTGGCTGCCTCACTAATACTTTTTCTTCTTGTTTTCAAAGCATCAACAGCAGGTGGCCCAGGCTGTTGAACGTGCCAAACAGGTGACCATGGCAGAGCTGAATGCCATCATCGGGGTACGTGGCCTACCAGGTCTACCTCCTACAGTGTGTATAACCAGCTTTCATTTCTTCTAAATTTGTGGGCTTAATCTATATCTAATCTGTATATAATATGAAGTTAACTTGACCTTTTGATAAGTGGGAGAGGGGGAGGCAGTTTCAGGTACGGGGAAGTGGTTTCAGGTACACTGAGGTGTGTAAGGGAAGAACACTTGGCATAAGGGAGGTAATAGCAACCTTTTTTAGGATGGGAACAAAATAAATCTTATTTTCAATGGAAAAATAAATATAGTTTATCCTGCTCCCTTAGGTTAAAACTTTAGGTAAAGGTTTTAAATACCTACTTTCCTTACTTCTGTCATATAACTTTAGATCCCAATTGGGGTCAAGACATCCCTTGGAATTATTTCATTTTGTTATCGTTTGATTCTTTTGCCTTTTTTTCCCCAGGGTATTAGAACCTATGTATAACTGTTTTGATTTTCTTGTGGCTCTTTCATGAAGTTTTAAGTAGCACCCCAACGAAAAGAAAGCCCTCTTGCCGTTGAAGAAGTGATAATTGTCTGCCCTGGTGCCCTCTAGCCTTTCACGAGGTTTCTGCTCTTCTGGGTTGAGTTCAGTTAGTGCTCCTTGCTGGCAACTGGTTGTCAATCACAAGTCATTTGCTCTGCATTAATGAGCCCGGTGAACCGTGGGGTCCATCTCCTGCATGAGTTCATTCCCCACCCCCTGACCACGCCCCCTTCCTTCCCCTCAACTGCAGGATCCAGGACGGTTCTCATGTTTTCTGCCCTTCCAGACTAGGCGAGAGAAGTAGCTGAAACAAGGGACCGTCCTTTCTGATTTTATTCATACGTGAGTGCCTTGAGCGGATTCAAATCACTCATTTATCAATTTATGTTAATTGCTTGTGAGAAGATGCCCTGCTGGTCTTTATAGTTCCCTCAGACACTTTGTAATGATAATTAGACATGCTGCTGTACGGATTAAGAGTGCCATAGTGCAGTGACGGCCACAGACAATGGAACCAGTTAATCCATCAGGGTTTAAAATTACATCCCAACTGGAGATGGAGAAAAACATAAGAGCCAAGGAGGATTAAAGAATGAGCCTCAGCTTGAAAACTCTCCTTTCATCAGTTTCTCAATTGCAGATCTGCAGTCGGGTTGCCTGTGG
The DNA here is from genome assembly GCF_019923935.1 of Bubalus bubalis. NCBI lineage: Eukaryota > Metazoa > Chordata > Mammalia > Artiodactyla > Bovidae > Bubalus > Bubalus bubalis. Next base: position 119,470,006 of record NC_059159.1, on the reverse strand, counting down.
TAAGCTATTGGCAGTCAATTAGGTGAAATAAACTGGGAGGGTGACCTTCATTTCCTTTTAATAGCTTTTTCCTCCCTGAAATGGGGAGCTTCAGTGGATTTTCAGCTTAAATTTTATTCAAGCTGCTTTATTACACTTGACAGCTTAGCTCTGCATAAACAATTCTCCCTCCTCCCCTTCACCCCAGATCCGGGCTCTGCATCTCTCCCCCTTCGTATCACGTTTTTGACTGTTACTTAGTGGGCTCTCTAATCACATTCAACAAAAAACACAATTACATCTGCATTTGTCTGCTGCCTTCTGTACCCTTTTCTTGTGTAATGAATTGCTTTATTTCAGAGATCAAATCAAATATTCACTGGTACTTTTGCATGTACTGTGTTTGATTAGCAAAGACTAATAGCAAATTGTACTTGTAGCTCGAGCGCAGAATTTTTTAACCCAAATGAATGAGGATGGAAAAGCCTGTTTTGATTAAAGGAAAACATATGCAAAGCAGTTCTCAAGTACCCAGTTCAACTTTGTGGAACATGTTTGTTTTCTGATAGGCTCTAAATTTTTACATATCATTTCTTCATGGTAAAACTTTGTACTCTTTATGTCCTCAAAGCCACTGCCCAATTGTACCCATTAGAAAGGAGGAAATTGTGTTAACCAGATGTTTATAGGTAATACTCATTTCACGTTGAATCAGAAAATAAAAATAACAGGTTGTTTTGCAAGGGCAGATGAATCGCTAATTTTATGAGTGGCTTTAGTCCAGGAAACATGTTGTTGAGATTATAAAGGCAGATTAGCTCTGATAGCTAGCAACAATAACCCAAATCAGTGAATTGGGCCCAGCACAAGACTTAACGCCAATTGTGAGTCTTCAGCATATTGGCATGTGCAGCTTTTATAATTGTAATGTTTGGATCAGTATATTAATTTATGTCGGCAGGCTCTTTTAAAGTTTGTAGTGATCAATAATTATCCTACACCATAAGTTTCATGCTCTGGCATATGCTTGATTTTTGCTTGAAAGGAATTGTGCGCGTCCTGGAAAATCGAAGTAGCATAAAATTGGGTTGACAATTCAGTGGACCTTTGCACCCCTTCATTGAACATGCAGTGTGTCAACCTTTCTCCCCAGAGGGGAGGAGGCTCTGGGAGGCTGTCTGTTCCTACAAGCAGCAGCTGCGCGCAGAGTAAATGCAGCCTGGTTTGATAGCAGCTGTCAGTATTGTTCAGGGACCGACTTAGGGTAAAGAACAATGGCAGAGGCCACGGTCTTCGTCTGCATCGACTTTCAGGCTAAGAAAAGAAATAGTAATTTAACGGTTTAGACATCTATTACAAGTGTGAAAGATCATGAAAGAGTACCCTTTAAAATGCAGATGAACCAAAAATTTCTCATCCCCTTTAAGGTACAATCAAGCAGCTTACTGCTTGCTTAACAGGGCTAAAGATTTCTCTTTAGCAAACCTGGAAAAAGTTATATCTTCCTAAGGACACCAGGCTTCTAAGTGAGATTAGCTGTGTCCTGGGACTGTGGATGCTCTTTTAGTAGGCAGAGAGAGGTTCTATTATTTTTTTTCCCATTTTTGTGAAGTGAATTAATGATACCTGTTTTGCACTGGCATAGAACACTTAGTTCTCATATCTGATGGGAAATACAGAATTTTAAATCTTTTCCACTGCAGCACCTGCCTTCAACTTACGTAGATTACTGGTATTTAAGAAAGATAAACTTCTTAGATATTTGAGATATTTTTGGTTATACTTTTTAAAAATAGCTTTGATGGTAAATTTGATAATTGGCAGAATAATAACTGCAACCCTAGATTTTGAATTTTTTTTAAGCTCTCTTGCTATTAAACATATGTTCTTGTAACAATAAAAAGTAATAATGCAGAGATCCTGATAGGCACAGGGTTTATTCAGTTTGACACAAGCTGACTTGTACTTTAGAAAACAAGTTCATTGTGGGAAGGGAACTTACTTGAACCTTGATTTCCGCCTCCCCCCCCCCCCAAACATTGGGATAAACAACACAATTTAATCAGCATTCCTCAAATATTTTTTTAAAATTTGGAATGCTATTAAAAATGCTCAAAATGAAATAGTTTATTGACTTAATGTAACATTTTATTTGTGGAATAGCTAATGGCTACCTGAAGGAAAAGAAAATTGACCAAAGACCTCTTAAGTTCATTACTCCCCATTGTAGTATTTGGGTAGTTGGAAACTTAGAACTCTCCTTTACCTGCTCTGACACTAAGTAATTGATTCTAAACTGAGATTAGGATTACAAATAATTAGTGTTGTCTTTTAACTGGATTTATTATATCATATATAATTGGTTTTATATCATATAAAATTAATATGTCATACAAATACAGATATGGCTATGTACATACCTGTACACACATGGATTTTTAAAATTTGATGTGTAATTTACACGTGAAATGCACAGTGTACAGACTGACCCCTGGCACAGGCACACACCCTTTGGGCCACACTCTCTCTCAGGGTACAGATTGTCCCCACCACCATAGAAAGTCCCCTTGTCTTCTTGTCAGTCAAGATTTCCCACTCCCTGAAGAAACATGGTTTCTTTTTGATTAAAAAGTGAAAGAATAATTAGCAGAGGGCAATTTCTTTTTTAAAGAAAACAGTTGCATAGTTTACCTATTTCTAACCAAATACCTGCTGCCTAACTTCTCAGTGTTTCATTTATGCTCATTTTCTAAGACCATTTACATCATGTTCTAGAACTAACACCCCAAAAAGATGTCATTTTCATTATAGGGGACTGGAATGCAAAAGTAGGAAGTCAAGAACACCTAGAGTAACAGGCAAATTTGGCCTTGGAGTACAGAATGAAGCAGGGCAAAGGCTAATAGAGTTCTGCCAAGATAACGTACTGGTCATAGCAAACACCCTCTTCCAACAACACAAGAGAAGACTCTACACATGGAAATCACCAGATGGTCAACACCAAAATCAGGCTGATTATATTCTTTGCAGCCAAAGACAGAGAAGTTCTATATGATGAGCAAAAACATGACTGGGAGCGGACTGTGCCTCAGATCATGAACTCTTTATTGCCAAATTCAGACTTAAATTGAAGAAAGTCAGGAAGACCACTAGACCATTCAAGTATGATCTAAATCAAATCCCTTATGATTATACAGTGGAAGTGAGAAATAGATTTAAGGGACTAGATCTGATAGATAGAGTACCTGATGAACTATGGACGGAGGTTCGTGACATTGTGCAGGAGACAGGAATCAAGACCATCCCCAAGAAAAAGAAATGCAAAAAAGCAAAATGGCTGTATGAGGAGGCCTTACAAATAGCTGTGAAAAGAAGAGAAGCAAAAAGCAAAGGAGAAAAGGAAAGATAGATCCATTTGAATACAGAGTTCCAAAGAATAGCAAGGTGAGATAAGAAAGCCTTCCTCAGTGATCAATGCAAAGAAATAGAATAAAGAAAATAGAGATCTCTTCAAGAAAATTAGACATACCAAGGGAACATTTCATGCAAAAGTGAAGTCGCTTAGTCGTGTCCAACTCTTTGCGACCCTGTGGACTGTAGCCTACCAGGCTCCTCCAAGATGGGCTCAATAAAGGACAGAAACGGTGTGGACCTAACAAGCAGAAGATATTAAGAAGAAGTGGCAAGAATACACAGACTGTACAAAAAAGATCTTCATGACCCAGATAATCACGATGATGTGATCATTCACACTCACTTAGAGCCAAACATCCTAGAATGTGAAGTCAAGTGGGCCTTAGGAAGCATCGCTATGAACAAAGTTAGTGGAGGTGATGGAATTCCAGTTGAGCTATTTCAAATCCCAACAGATGATGCTGTGAAAATGTTGCACTCAATATGCAAGCACATTTGGAAAATTCAGCAGTGGCCACAGGACTGGAAAAGGTCCGTTTTCATTTTAATCCCTAAGAAAGGCAACGCCAAAGAATGCTCAAACTACTGCACAGTTGCACTCATCTCATATACTAGTAAGGTAAGGTAAGTCACTTCAGTCGTGTCCGACTCTGTGTGACCCCAATAGATGGCAGCCCACCAGGCTCCCCCATCCCTGGGATTCTCCAGGCAAGAACACTGGAGTGGGTTGCCATTTCCTTCTCCAGTGCATGAAAGTGAAAAGTGAAAGTGAAGTCGCTCAGTCGTGTCCGACTCCTAGCGACCCCATGGACTGCAGCCTACGAGGCTTCTCCGTCCATGGGATTTTCCAGGCAAGAGTACTGGAGTGGGGTGCCATTGCCTTCTCCGCATATACTAGTAAAGTACTGCTCAAAATTTTCCAAGCCAAGCTTCAGCAATACGTGAACTGTGAACTTCCAGATGTTCTTGCTAGTTTTAGAAAAGGCAGAAGAACCAGAGATCAAATTGCCAACGTCTGCTGGATCATCGAAAAAGCAAGAGAGTTCCAGAAAAACATTATTTCTGCTTCATTGACTATGCCAAAGCCTTTGTGTGGATCACAATAAACTGTGGAAAATTCTGAAGGAGATGGGAATACCAGACCACCTGACCTGCCTCTTGAGAAACCTGTATGCAGATCAGGAAGCAACAGTTAGAACTGGACGTGAAACAACAGACTGGTTCCAATAGGAAGAGGAGTACGTCAAGGCTGTGTATTGTCACCCTGCATATTTAACTTAAATGCAGAGTACATCATGAGAAATGCTGGGCTGGAGGAATCACAAGCTGGAATCAAGATTGCCGGGAGAAATATCAATAACCTCAGATATGCAGATGACACCACTCTTATGGCAGAAAGTGAAGAAGAACTAAAGAGCCTCTTGATGAAAGTGAAAGAGGAGAGTGAAAAGTTGGCTTAAAGCTCAACATTCAGAAAACTAAGATCATGGCATCTGGTCCCATCACTTAATGGCAAATAGAAGGGGAGACAGTGGAAACAGTGACAGACTTTATTTTTGGGGGCTCCAAAATCACTGCAGATGGTGACTGCAGCCATGAAATTAAAAGACGCTTACTCCTTAGAAGGAAAGTTATGACCACTGTAGACAGCATATTAATAAGCAGAGACATTACTTTGTCAACAAAGGTCCATCTAGTCAAGGCTATGGTTTTTCCAGTGGTCATGTATGGTTGTGAGAGTTGGACTGTGGAGAAAGCTGAGCGCTGAAGAATTGATGCTTTTGAACTGTGGTGTTGGAGAAGACTCTTGAGAGTCCTTTGGACTGCAAGGAGATCCAACCAGTCCATCCTAAAGGAGATCAGTGCTGGGTTTTCATTGGAAGGACTGATGTTGAAGCTAAAACTCCAATACTTTGGCCACCTGATGTGAAGAGCTGACTCATTGGAAAAGACCCTGATGCTGGCAAAGATTGAGGGCAGGAGGAGAAGGGGACAACAGAGGATGAGATGGTTGGATGGCATCACTGACTCAGTGGACCTGGGTTTGGGTGGACTCCGGGAGTTGGTGATGGACAGGGAGGCCTGGCATGCTGTGGTTCATGGAGTCACAAAGAGTCGGACATGACTGAGTGACTGAACTGAACTGAACCTTGGATAACATGGTGCCCGTGTTGGTACCCATGTTACCTGGTCCTAGGATAAGACTGGACTTTTTTGGGACACTTGGCACTATTATGCTTTGTGACCTCGTACAGCCAGTTTAGCTCCATCAGCGTCCATCTTCAGGTGGACAATGCCATTTACCTTGTATGGCTTTTGTAGAGGGTAAGACTGACCAGCAGCCTTTGCCTGACATGTGGGTGAACTGACTGCCCTGAACTGCAGTTTTGCCTGCCTGGTTTCTCTCAGTGCCTGTAGCACATCTCTGGGTCCAGTTGACCAAGCTTCTTCAAAGGGTGATTACTCCAGGCAGTGGGTCACCTCCTCTTTTGTCTTTTCTGGTGGTTACCTGGATATTGTTATTTGAGATTAGACCCAGCCAGATGCTCTGCTTCTGCCATTAAGTCGTGTGCTTGAATGAGTTTTAATAAGGACACAGCAGTGTAGAAGCATTGCCATTTAACTTTTGGTGAACAAACTTAAAATTCAGAACCGAGGGAAAAGTTAACTTTGGGGAACAGATGGAGAGAAGCTTGAGAAGCAAAAGTGTGAGGATCAGGCACTTTTGGCTTCCTTACTCAGCATAAAGCGTGAGGGACCAGTTCTTTTGTTGGCACTGAGAAGTGACAGGGATCCTTGAGATGGAATTAGAAGGAAGGCAGAATTAGAAGAGATGCCTAGATGACCAATTCCCCTACCACAAAATGCCAGATTTCTGATAGCTGCCTCTGTGCTGATTGTTGGACATAAGAAAATGTAAACAATTTTCCATAGCAGTATATGAAGGTCAGGAACTCAAGGAAATTTGGAGTTAGTATAAGCAAACTTGTTTATCCTTACTCATTTATTTGGATGTGATCTAACTTACTTTCCCCAAATATAACTTCTGTCAAGGTCTGTGGGGCTCTGGTTTGGGGCTCTAGTTTTGGTCAGGTGTGTATTCTTGTTTCATAGGCAAATTTATAATTCTCTATACTTTAAAACAACTTAGTGTGAAATAAAAGAAGCCTAGGGTGGTTTGTGGTATCTGACTATGTGTGTTTGTGTAGGTGATGGCTGTGAATACAGCCTTCTGATGTGTCAGTAGAAGGAGCCTTTCTGTCCTGAAGAGATTGAGTTGTACACCTAAAGGACTCCCCATTGTTGCATGAGATGATTGGTTTAAGGATTAGCAAGAATGTTGGATTATTTTTCTCCTCCGGCTGTAGCTGTCAGCCATCTATAGGATTGTAGTGTGTGAAGTTTAAGAGGATGAGGTTAGCCTCTTATTCTTATGAGTATGCAGTTAATCCCTGGAAAGCCCATCAGTAACCCAGCTGTAAGTTTCTTTATAAAACAAAATCACCCTAGGAGAATAATGCATAGCCTGCTACCACAGGAAGTAACTAAAATGACAACAAACATGGATCTTCCAGCTCTACCAGCTTCTATTTAGTGACTTACCTGCCACTTAAATTCCAATAGTTCAGCCCGTTTATTAATTTTCCAAAGGGATGGAGCAATACAGCCGAGAAGTCTCTGCATCTGACTTTTTTTTTTTTTTTTTTTTAAAACCTAGAGTACAGCTAGGTATCTAACAAATGCAGGGCTTGGCTTCAGTGTCTGAGTTCCTCTGAATAGGCAGTGTGCTTTTAATTTATTAGGAAACTTGCTGAAGCGTTGTTTACTTGTTCATGTCCCCATATATTTTCATATGATTTTTATTTGGATTTATTAGAAGGCATTATAATATTTTCCCTCTTTTCAGGGGAAGAACTCTTCAGAATAGAAAGTAGAACATCTCATTTTAATTATTAGATCTATGCAGGTTTTTTTAATTGATGGGTGATTTATGTACCATATCATTCACCCTGCTTTTTTTTTTTTTCAAAGAATTTTTTAAAATGTGGACCATTTTTAAAGTCTCTACGGAATTTTTCACAATATTGATTCTATTTTATGTTTCTTTGGTTTTCTGGCTGTGACACATGTGGACTTTCAGCTCCCCAACTAGGGTTTGAACCTGCACCCCCCTGCATTAGAAGGCAAAGTCTTAACCACTGGATTGCCAGGGAAGTCCCTCACTCACCCTTTTAAAAGCACAGTGTTTTTAATATATTTACAAACATGTATAACTATCACTAATATGTAATTCTTGAACATTTTCATCACTCCAAAAATAAACCCATATTCATTAGCAGTCAAGACCCCCTTCTCCATCCCTTCAACTCCCTGGCAATGCTTAATCTTTCTATCTCTTATGGATTTTTCTGTTCTGAATATTTCCTGTAAATGGAGTCACATAATACGTTCCTTTGTCTGGCTTGTTTCACTTGGCATAATGTTTTCAAGATTTTTGAGTCCTTTTTTTGATGAAAAATATTCTATTACATCAGTATACTGCATTTGTTATCTGTCCAGTCACTTGCTGGTCATTTAATTGTTTCTGCATTTTGGCTATTATAAATAATGCTGCTGTAAATATTTGTATGAGGATGAGATGGTTGGATGGCATCACTGATTCAATGGACATGAGTTTGAGTAAATTCTGGGAGCTGGTGATGAGAGGGAGGGCTGGCGTGCTGCAGTCCACGGGGTCGCAAAGAGTCAGACATGACTGAGAGACTGAACTGAAACATTTGTATAAAAATTTTTCTGTGGACATGTTTTCTTTTATCTGGTATTTATATCTAGGAATGGAGTCTCTGGGTCATATGGTAATTCCATCTAACTTTTTAAACAGCCCAGTGGCTGTACCATTTTACATTCCCCCCTAGCAGTGGGTGAGAATTCCAGTTTCTCTGCTTCTTCTCCAACACTTGGTATTGTCCATTGTTTGATTCTAGTCCTCCTAGTGGGTGTGACATGCTGTCTGATTTGTAGTTTTGATTTATATTTCTCTGATGGCTGGTTATGGTGAGCATCTTTATATTGAAACCTTATCTGGTTTTAGAAGTGGATCTACTTAAGTGCCCATGACTTGTAAAAACTCACTCTAGTTTAGGTCTTTAAGTCATGATGGAAACAGGTACCCAGGGCAGGTAGAATGAGTAAGTCAGGGTGATGATGCAGAACAGGTTGGCCTGTGCAGGTTAGCCGAAATACAGAAACAGAAAAGAAGAGTTTCGATCCTTTTCAGAATTTTAGGCCTTCATCTGGGTGCCTGCCTACATGTAGGTCAGCAGTTTTGTTTCTGTGTGCTCCTGCATCAAAATGGGGCCTTTCGGTGGATTTATTTATTTACTTACTTTTTATTGTCTTCAAGTGGCTTGTGAATTCTTGGCCCCAGCAAGCAGTTCCTGCCTGTTTATCACCCCTGCCCCTCTTCACACGAGAGGCCATCCACATAATGGGAGGTTTCCAGATAACTCCCAGAGTAGTGTCCTTGATGTTTCTGCTGCCACACAGCTCTTCCCCACTTCTCCCACTTATTTATCGTAGCATACCAATTTTCTTTTTATGCACTCTCCCAAGATAAGAACTGAGCGTTTTAAAGAACAGAGTAATAGCAGAAAATCAAGGAAGAGTGATTTGGAGAAAATTGTCAATAAATGCTACTTTTCACTCTCCCCCTCCCCACCTTTAAAAGTGTTTAAATACCAAGTGCTATAAATGCCACGTACTGTCACACTTTTAGCATTGGAGATGCTGTTTTGGGGCATGGTTTTAGTTCTGGTTGGGTTCAGTTTGTGGTTTGTGTGACACAGTTTTCCCAAAGGTTGTAAAGTGGGTTAAATTTCAGAAATTCATATTGATTCAGTGGTTGGTGATGAGGAACTTATTAACATCTAGTGGGGATGAGGGGGATATTGGTCTTCATTTTTCTGGTTTCCTTTCTACCTGTATAGGCAGCTTTGTGGTGATAAATCTTGTGCTATACCTGTTTTAGAAACAAAAATGTAAAAACCACCTCACTATTACATTAAAGCTCTGAATGTAAACAGCAAAGTCAATTTCATTATAGCAACATAATTGACCTGGGCTGCACTAGGTAAAATGTGAATTAAAATTCTAAATGCATGGCTGTTGTTTGACATGGATGAGGTTATTTTATTCCTTGTGGGTTTTCAGTATCATTAACTCAGGGTTTGGTGTTTGTTTTCTTCATCTCATTCCCAGCCTATTCAAATTGTTTGGGTAAGAATGAGTGCATTTATCTCCTCATGCCCCAAACTAAACCTTTCCCTAATCATCTCTGTGGCATCAGAACAGTCCGTAAAAGTTCCCAGTGTAGCTCTTTCTCCAAATTGTTTTGTAAAATGTGAAGTTTCTGTTTGTTTTAAATTGTTACTGGAGTCAGCATAAGCAGCTGCTCATTTTGGGGGGTCGTGACAAGGTACTTGATGGAGAAAGGACAGTGAAGAGTTGAATGCTGAAAAGTACTTTTGGGTTTTAAACAATTTGGCAAATCCTTTGGCATATAAGAACATGGATTCTAACATAATGGTACAGAATTCTAGCTTAGATTTAGACCAGAATTTCTCTGTTTCAGTGTTACTGACATTTTAGGCTTGTGAATTCTCTGTGATGAGGGCTGTTGTGTGCATTGTACTGTGCATTGTACGGCGTTGAATGGCATCCCCGGCCTCTACCTACTGGACGCCAGTAGCACTTCTCCTCCTCTCTCCCTCCCAGCTGTGACAACCATAAATGTCTCTAGATGTTGCCAAATGTCCCTGGGATGGGGGAAAAGGCTGTCAAAATTGCTTTGTTTGAGAACCACCTGTTTAGATTGATACATATTGCCTCAACCACCACTGTTCATCAAAAATGCCTTTTCTGATGCTTTGTAAACTGTTTTGCTTGTGTGTTCTGTGGTTATAAATCTATAGCCAATCACTTAAAAAAAAAGTTTACTAATTAGTGCAAGCTAATGAATGGGTAGAAGGTTGAATTTTTCCAGCCTTGCTGTCATGTTGAGAAACATTTTAGTTTCCCCAATGATTTGGGCAGGTTTGGGTCTATGGAGGACTGATGCATGTAAATTCCCTTAATTGGCAGAGCCATTGGGTGTTTTGAGGTGTTGCTGGCTGTATAGTAGTGTCTTTTGTTCTAACACATATTTTTGAGTAGCATTCATGTTTTTTTTCTTTTAGTGAAGGTGATGGGTATTAGGCTGTCTCAGGTAAACTGTGGGGAGAAAAAAAAAAAACACAAAACAACATGTTCTTTCAAGAACACATGGGACAGGTCAGCTGCTCTTTTGGAGTCAGCTGTTTTAATCTCCTGGATGTGGGCCCTCTATTCATTTCCATGAATATTTTATCTTACAGACAACACTTCTTATTTATTAAGCGTCTTCTGAGAGAAGCCAGAACTATCTCTGTTTCAGCTTGATTCTTCCTTATCAGCTTCCTTGGAAGAGAACTAGAGTGAAAGATGTTTTCATTTCTCATATGTAGGGTGTTGGGAAGTGGAGACTGGAGAGATGGCACTTGTGAGTTGTAAATCTCAGAACAAATTCCCATCTGTCACTGCTGCCGAGGCTGCATTGTGGAGATCGTTTTATTTCCCAGTAAACATCCGACAGTGAAGTGGATTGTCTCTGGGTGTACAGTGTTGCGTGCCCTCAGGAGTATCTCCTTACCTGGGAAGGGAGAAATGTGAAGTCATCAGTGGAGAAAGAGCTTGTCTTCTTCCTTCCGCTGCTTGGGAACCCTGGGTCTGTCACTGACTCCTTATGAACATGCCTGGGCTGCTGGGGTCACAGGAGAGATGCTGTTGAAGGGAATGAAAGGTTTTCAATCATCATTCTGGCTGAGAACCCATGGCAAGCCACTCTTTCATCTGTGAAATGGGAGCCATGATTCCCACCCTCCCTCCCTCTGGTATGTTCTAAGCTGAGGCCAGATAAGGAAGCTGGAATTATGATCTAGGAGCTCTGCATGGCAGGATAAAGAAGTAGAATGTGAGGCAGCAGTGTTCATGTTTCCTGGGTCTGCAGCATCTTCAGTAGCTGTGATTCATCCTGTTGCTATCTACTTAAGTATTCCTTTCATTTTGTGAGAGAGTTATGCTTTTTTATAAAAGGTGGAAGAAGGCACTTTCAAGATGGCCAAGCTCAGAATGGAAGAACCTCATTGCCTCTAATAATAGACTGTCTTCATGGGCCTGAAACTCTATAGCAGGGTAGAGGTGGGGGTTACCTATGGCCAGTGTAAGCTGTTGGAGAGCTCTGTTGAGAGCCATTTGCCTAAATGTTGGGTTTAACCTTTCAGGTCTGCTTCACAGCTGAGGCAAAGCCCCTTTATTTTGTAAGCTTAGTCTTCTTTTTAGTAATGAGAATGCTTTCCAGTTCATCTTTCTAAAAACCAACTTGGCTTTGGCAGAAAATTCCCTTCCTTCTAGCGTCTTCAAATGTCACCTGAGACTGCCTTAACTCTGACATAAAATCCCACGTCTGGAGTCATTTTTTTGGTAACTCCATTTGGGGGGGGGATTTTAGGGGGGTAACTGGGAGGGGCGGGGTGCAGGGAAGGGTGATAGGGTTGTATCCTCCACCCTGTAGTTAAAGTCCTTCCCCTCTGCTTAGCCTCGCTCATCTTCTTTTAATCAGTGCTGCTCTTAATTACCCCACTGCACCCACTTCTGTATGCATCACTGCCTTCCCCTCGCAGCAGCCGGACATAGCTCTCACTCTCCGAGTAATGATAGTAATCGCTGGTAGGGCAGACCTGTTCCTCATCCTTCTCTGAGCACATTTCTTATGGCAGGTGTCTAGTTCCTAATTAAGTGCTAATGAGCATGCCTAGTGGACCGTGATGCCTCTGCCAGCTTCTTCAGTTTTATGTCCTGCTATTGCTGAGCTCTTAAAAGGTGAGAGAGCAGGAATTAGTGTCTTTGGGATGACAGGAAGGTGATTTTATGCATAAAGAAATTGTTATTATGATCTCAAATGGTGAATGAGTAGTTTATAAATACTTTCCAAGAAGGCTATTAATGTTGCTCTCTCTGACCTCGCTCCCTTTTCCAATTTCCTTCTCATTAGAACTGTGCTCTCTTTGGAAGGAATGGAAGTTTAAAGAGGTTGGCTTCTAAAGATTTTTAAAAAGATACTAGGAGTGGTTGAAAATTCACTGTAAGATAACTGTAGACACTGATTTCTGCCTTTTAGCTGCTGCTTGCTCTTGAGGGCTGGAAACCTGTTTAGTATTCAATCAAATATCAGTAGTTGGGGTGGAAATTACTGAAGATCTGGCATAAAGATCTAATATATTCAGTACACGCAAGGGGGTAATAAATAAAACTAGTAATTGAGTCCCAGGGAAGTGAGCACAAATCAGAATCTTAAGAATTTCCTAACATTACACCTTAGAAATTGAGCTTTAATCGTTTTTACTATCTCATCAAAAATGAGTTTTATGTTGGACAGCTGAAATGCAGCCAGATTTATGGTGGAGGGGCCATTTCTGGGATACTTTTTCATTTCCTGTAGTGTGTCTTAAATATAATATATGAGAGCAATGGTACTTTTTAATATGAACCAATTTATAACTTCTGGAATGGGTTAAGCAATAGAGGTGAAGGCATTTAGGAACGAGGGACTTGGTCATCAACAGTGTTTTCCTCAGCAGGCTTCTTGGCCTCACTGTATCCCGGTGTCTTCCTCCGTGACATGGAGAGGGGCTGGTTTGGGGCATGAAGCTCAGGAGAAAGGAAGGGATAATCAAAGTTCTGCCTCTGTGGTTTCTTTGAGTTGTCACATGCATGTCTCCCTGAGGCCTCCCTCTGTATGTGGTGGTACCATGACGGCCCTTCCTATGTTGACTTCACTCCCCTCCCACCTGGTGGGAGAAACTCAGTGCCTTGAGCCTGGCCACCTGTGAAATGGGAATATCAGTACTTCCTCATTTCTGTGAGGGTTTGATGAAGTAGAACTGACTTAAGATGAAGATAAACCTTGATGAAGTAAGGGCACACCAGTGCATAAGAGATGCTAGTTCTTCCTTCTTTCTGGGTATGTTAATATTTGGTTTTGTCTCATCCTACCATTGTGTTAGGTTAACACAAGAATGCTGGGGTAGAATGGAATCGCCTAGTAACTTGTGACTTGTTGAGAATATAGGTACTATATTGTAGGATGTATATCTGTGCCTCCCCTGTTGTAACCTTTCTGAAATCAGAATGAACCCAAAATCTGTGGCATCTTAGATTCAGTGACAGCACTGGATTTCAACCCTGGAGCTGCCTAGAGATGGGACTAACTAATATGTGAGGGCTTACTTACCTATCCAAGCTTGCACAGCTACGTTCTCAGGGTGTGAGTTAGGCCAGAAAGTGACAATGTTAGTCTGAAGATTATGTTTTGGGACGATTATATGATATCAGGTAACTAAGCAGATGCAGGCTTTTGATGGACTGAACGTACTAACCACATTTTTTTTTTCTCCCTTTCCTCTCTCTCTCTCTCTCTCTCTTTTTGCTGTGTGTGTGTGTAACCTCCTGATCTGTCTCCTCCATCCTCTCATGTCATGTCTGGTTTCTACCCGGATGCCACCACCGCCGCCGCCACCACCACTTTTTCTTTCTCTCTCCCTCTTCCTCTCAACCACCACCTCCAACAGCAGCAGCAGTTGCAAGCTCAGCATCTTTCTCATGGCCACGGACCTCCAGTGCCCCTCACCCCTCACCCTTCGGGACTTCAGCCTCCTGGAATCCCGCCCCTCGGCGGCAGTGCCGGCCTCCTGGCGCTGTCTAGTGCTCTGAGTGGCCAGTCTCACTTGGCAATTAAAGATGACAAGAAGCACCACGATGCAGAGCACCACAGAGGTGAGAGGCCGGGCAAGCCAGATTAGGACCTTGTCCTAACACTCTTACAGTGCTGCAAAGTTTGTGCACCGCTAAAGAAAGCCCCAACCCATACAGAGCGCTAACAATGAGCTAAGAGGAACTGTCTGTCGCAAAGCTTGGCCACTGAAACACAGTTCACCCTGGAGGTTTTCAGGGTTTAACGTGGGCATCTGTAGATTTCTCCATCTCTTTAGATGGCAGGCATCTTGACATCTTGGCAACTGCCTCGTTAATGCCAGTGGCCTGTACCATATTATGGAAAACTGTTAACTGCTTAATTGGGTAATTTTCAAAGAAAGTAATGTTGTTAAATGGGGCGAAATAAGAAGTTAAATTTGAAAGTGAATGTGTTCAAATGAAAGGTTTGATAATTGCATCTGTTACTACTTAGTTTCATAGGCTTTAATTCTAGTATGCATTAAATATTGGGCAAAATTGCACTTGACTAATTTTTTGAAAAAAAAAAAAAAAAAAGAGTAATTTATTCTGTCAAGAAATTTTAAAAAAATAGGCTTTTGTGTATGGTTAAACTGTAAATCTTATGTTTACAAAATACTGTAATTTTCAGGAAATCACTGTATTAGGAATGTGCAATGACTTATATAAATAAAAGCCATTTTTAAAACTGTTTGGGGCTTGTGTTCTAATTATTCCCCCCTTTTTTTTATTTCTGTTCTTGCCTCTGTGTCTGAACGGGCATGTCTGTGCGTTTCTTGGTAACCTCGGGAGCAGACAGAGAACCAGGCACAGTAAGTACCCTGACTTTATGTGCCTGCTGCACATAAAAACACGTTCCTCCTCCCACCCCCACGGTGCACCCCAGCCGCCTTTCTGTACATATAGGCACAGACACGTGTATTCTACCCTATCTCTCTCAGCAACTTGTTTTTTTTTTTTTTTAATATGTCTGTTCTCTCCCCCACCCCCCCATCTTTTGTATAAAACTTTTATCGGATGAGAGGGAGGCAAAGCTAAGATTACTCACTTGAAAATACACTTTGATCCTTATGTGCCCCATTTTAAAAATATGTTTATCATTGCACTTCAAGTCCAGGTTTACCTCTAATGTAAGAGAGTATTCATTTTTTTCTTAAGTCAGTTCTGCAGGCAAGAGGTCATAATCCATATATGAAATTGGTTAGTGTTGTGTTATTTCTACCTAAACCATCATTATCCTCTGCAAATGCATCTTAGTTGCTAGGTTTCTATATCTGGTTTTCTTTTCATAATCATCCTTGGAGTGTGAACTTGAACTTTATTTTAGTCCAAAGAACTGAGTCTTTGAGTAATCTCTCAAAACCAAGAAAATTGAGTTCACAGAGCTCTGTGCTTATTGAGTTCATTTTTTCACCAGCCTAAATCTCAGTATATACTGAGTTTCCTGCATAATTATTATAGAAAACTCATGGTAATGGTTATATAAAATGGAGAAACCCACTTTATGTAATATTTGATCTGTTCACATATCTGCCAGTTACTTGTGGGGTTGCCTGTCTCTAGAATGCACCTCTCATGTTGTGGAGCAAACAGTGAGAAACTGGCCCCTTTTCAGCTAAGATAACCTGTAGTTTTTACCCCTTCCCTCCTTCCTTTTATCTTTCTGAACATGACAGTATTTTGATGATCTTCAATCTAAATATGGTTTAAAAATGGGATGAAGTGAAGTGAAGTGAATTGAGCTCGCTCAGTCGTGTCCGACTCTTTGCGACCCCATGGACTGTAGCCCACCAGGCTCTTCCATCCATGGGATTCTCCAGGCAAGAATACTGGAGTGGGTTGCCATTTCCTTCTCCAGGGGAACTTCTCGACCCAGGGATCGAACCTGGGTCTCCCGCATTGCAGGCAGGCGCTTTACCCTCTGAGTCACCGGGGAAGCCCTACTGAACTTTTAAATAAATCGCTCTGATACTTTCTTATGAATTTGGGGGGAAGATATGTAATTTTTTTCAGTTTGAAAAGTTTAGGTCCCCCGTCCCTCCACCTTCTGGGTAGAATAGTAACTGTTTTAAAAATTTTCTTTGGGACTGAGCTTGGTATACTTTATGTGTCAGAGTATATTAGGGGAATAGATAATGGTGAAAGGATGAGAAAGCTGGTTTTAAGATTCTTGTTCTGTAAGTTTTCTTTGGAAAATGTTAGGAAGGAAAAAGAGGGGAGAAAAAATTAGACCTAGGGAATAAAGTCACCTTCTCCCAAAGTACAGACCTAAGTAAACTGATATATGGAGGAACTAACTTTTGATTTATGGGGAAGTTGTACCCTTAAAGAAGTACAAAATAGTTCTTCAATTTCAGGCAGCTGTGGATTGTTTTTAAGTCCAGCTAGTTTGGTTATTAGTAAGTCCATGTTGAGTTAATAGTTAGTGAACTTTCAAGTCCAAATGTGGTAGATACATTGCATAAACCAATCTATAAAATAATATAAAATACATAGTTACTTAATGTTTCATTTGCATGTCTCCTTTTTTACACCAAACTTCTGTCAAGTCTTAATTATAATTTCAACATTTTCAGAAGTATATATACTGAGTTTCCTGCATAATTATTATAGAAAACTCATGGTAATGATTGTATAAAATGGAGAAACTAGACTACTTTGTAACCTAAACATTTAATTCAGTCTGTAGAGAGGAATTAAATTGTTCACTGTCCATATAAGTGGGATTTTGCTGCAGTTATGTAAAATTAACTCTCTTCAAACTTTATGTAAAATTAAATATGAGACTCAGTGGGTAATGAGATGATGTGTACTATTAACACCTAAAATATTATAGTACTTAAGTATTTAATAAAGTGGTTTGAATTATGAAGTTGAATTTTACTTGGCAGATGAAGTCAATTGATTATACAGGTGTTTTGTTTTTCACTCAATGAGGGGTTAAGAGCAGTGGCTATCTAGGGCAATGATTTTCACACCTTGTGGTCTCAGAACCTTCATATCCTTAAAGTAATTGATGACCCCAGAGAACTTTTGTTTATGTATGTCACATATTTTGAAAAATATCTGGGTTAGAAATAAAACAGATTTTTAAATTACTTAAACAGATAGTTACTTAATTGTGTTAAATAACATTTTTAGTGAAAAATAACTAATTTCCAAAATAAAAAATTAGAGTGGGAAGAATGTCTTTGTTTTTTGCACATTTGCAAATGTCTTTATTGCCTGGTTTAAAGAGGGTAGCTGAGTTCTTGTCAATTTTTTGTATTCTGTTTGTTGACATATATTGTTTTGGTTTAAGTATTAAAATCTGCCCACAAAGAGACACCCTTGAGGTCCTTGGACCCAACTCTTGAGAACCTCTGCCATAAATAAGACCAAGGAGTTCTGAGAAATTCTAGGCTGGCATATAGTTTTATTTTTTTCCTACTCTTCTTTCTATGTTGAACAGACATTTTTTATATCCAATGCAAAAATCAAGGACTTACAATAGATCCAGAGGGAACTGTTGAGTGTGTATGTATTGTTATCTGAGTCTAAACTATTCCATTCGCTAGTTGAAGGTTTTATGGTGGGAAAACAAATGAACTATAATGTAACCTATTTTATGTAAAACCCAGGAAAGGAGAGAGCTAAGAGCAGAGAGGACACGATTTTTTAAGTTTCTCATTTCTGAAAGGGATGAGTGGTAAAGCTAGTAACTTAAGAGAGGTGTAATTTTCTGTTTGGCTATTGATTTTAAATTAAGATTTGACTACTGTTTTTCTAATTCACAAACCTTTTTTTATTTTAACATAAGCCTGTTTATCAGAGTGCTACTACTGAACAAAGAAATGACCTGACAAAAGCCTTTATTTCTTCAAGAGTAATAAAATTTAGATACTCAAGTTAATTTAAAGATGAATTGCACCAAATTCATTTTGGCTGAAGAAAATCTCCTTTAAATTAAGTCTGCTTGAAAGACCTGGAGTTAGAGAATTGACAAGGAGCTGTATGGCTTTTAAGAAAATGTGATAGGATGTTTATTTAAGTACTCATTCATTAAACAAATACTTATTGACCATTTACTATCTGCCAGGCACTGGCTGAGAGCGCTGTGTATACTTGCTGCCGTTTTATAGTGATGTCTTGTGATGTCAGAGTCAAATTATGTGTTGAATGAAAAGCACTGAAATACGTCACTCATGTGATCATTATTTGGAACATCTAGAAAAGGGAGGAGACTTGAGCGGGCTGTCTGGGAGAGACTCTAGAATGGGACGGTCTGTAAACTTAGGCAGGCTCCTGAGTGGACTTCAGAAGGCCCTTGAATACCCCTAAGATTTTATGTAGAGTACTGTGGGTGAGTGCTCTTATGTAATGCTGGGAAAAGATCATAACTCTCACTGAATTCTCCATGGGGGGTTCCTGGCTCTGAAAAGTCTTAAGCACTTTTCACCTGCTTTAGGTCAGAATAGTGCATCGCTATCATTTTCTTCCTAGGTGGTACTAGTGGTAAAGAACCCACTTGCAGGAAACATAAGAGATCTAGTTCAGTCCCTGGGTCCAGAAAATCTGGAGGAGGGCATGGCAACCCACTCCAGTATTCGTGCCTGAAGAATCCCATGGACAGAGGAACCTGGCAGGCTACAGTCCATGGGGTCTCAAAGAGTCGGACATGACAGAAGTGACTAAGCACACATCTCTTTTCTCACACGCAAAGCACAAGGAGGTTGGGTGCTTCTGTTCATACAGATCATCTTTCTGAGGGACTGTATTACCACTCCCGTAACTGATTTCTACAGTTACCATGCTCACATTTAGAACTTTTAAACAAGTGGTTATGACAACCATCACTTGATGTTAAGATGGTGTCTTTATTTTTTTCTTCTCTAGCTGTTGTACTTGACTAGTTAATTGGCAGAGGCAGGACCAGAGCCTAGTTCTGGACCACCCACCCCTTCCCTTTTTCTGAAATGACACTGTGCAGAATAGAGGGCAAAGAGGGAATAAGCTACGAGGCTTGCTTTGGGAAGTATTTCACCCTTGGCTGTTTCTGAAATTTTACTTTTTTGAATGTCACATTGTCTGCTCGTGGCTTTTTATGACCATGGCAGTGTGTGGGGGGGTGTGGGGGTGGTGAGGAGCAGTGATAGAAAGAAGGTAGGTTTTGGACTAAGGCAGACCCAGTGGAATTCTGGCTGCACAGGCAGTCTTCCTCATCCTTTTGGACCTTCTTGTCTCCTCTGTAAAATGGCAATGGTGGCTGCCTGCAGGGTGAGGGTTCAGGACCCACAAATGGGAAGTCGTCAGACCTGCCATTGCAGGCCTTTAGGCAGGTCCTCCCTGCATCTGCCTGCAGGGGAGCCAGACAACAGGAAACATGTCGTTGGTCACCCTCAGCATAGTTACTTGTGGTTTCCTTTCCTCCTCACACAATGTGTGAGGCTTCTGTGGCGACGAGGGCCCACCTGACTGAGTGGCTGGTCCTGATTATGTGTGTCAGCCTCACGAAACACACCCCAGTCTCTTAGGAACTTGATCAGTTGAATGATGCTGGAATCCGTCAAAGGCAAATGGGGGCTCAGAGGAGGTATTTTCACCTAAACATTGATGACTTTATCTTGGCCTATGCCAAGGAATTGTGTGGAGACAAAGGATAAAACTAAGATGAATTAACTGAAATCTCTATATTTAAGGCACAGTAGGAAACACATTTTCTGAAGCAGTGGCCTCAGTAGATTTTTCTTTTGGCAGAACTTAAAACTCTGTACTTAAAAAAATAAAATAAATCCTCTGGGAAAACCAGCATCACTGCCGTGAGAAGGGTGAACCCCCAAGGGAAGGAGGACCCTGGCGGTTTCTTGCTTGTTGGGAATGGTGTGTTCCTGTGCCAGGTGAGGTGTCTGCTTATCATTTTCAACATCCCCTCCTTAACATAGTACAGCAAACTGTATCTTTCCGATGAGGAGAGATGGGTGTAAGTGCCATCAGATATCAGATACCACAGTCCAGTCCTGACCCATTGCTTTCTAGTTTCAGGACCTTTTTCTTTGCAGTAGAAGCTTCTCACCAGGGGCTGGCAAATGAAGAGGGGCAGTAGCACCTAAGAGCGCTTTACAAACATGCTTCTAGAAAAGGTTTGAGATACAGCTTGATTTTTGCTGTGACCAAGGTCCTGATTAGGGGAATAAAGGTGTTATGAGGTCATTTAAAGATTATTTTTAAGTAGTTATGTTTCTTTTCAGCTTCATAGTTTTTATTGAAAACGTTTTATTTTGTTTTACCTGGAGAAGGAGGGTGGAAAAGCAAACTGTGGACCTAGAGAGTGACGCTGAAGGCATTTCATGGTTTAGCACGTCTTCCAGCCCAGATGTCACTGGGTGTGTGTCTATAGCTCTTTTATCTTGGACATCCTCTCGAGTCACCCATCTGCATCCAACAGTGCTGAGTTCCTAAATGCAGGTGCACGAACATGTTTTTTCTTTTAATTTTTTTTTTATTGTTCTCCCCATATTTTGCCTTCAAACCATGTGAGAAATAGATGTTTACCCTTCAGGCCTGCTTCACAGCCAGTCTTCTGAGACATGTTTTCTATGTTTCCACACATCTCCATTTGCTTCCACTTTTGCCATTGACAAGTGGGGATTCTGTTAGTTTTATACGTTACAAGTGCATTTGTCACACACAGTGCGTGAATGACCAACTGGACCGCAGCACAAAGTATGCACAGAGTACGCGCAGAGTGACGGCTTAATTGGTACCAGGTGTGGATGAGGCGGCGCACAGATGTGATGGGGTGTGTCGTTACCTAATTGTTTTAATGTTCACTGAGAAGTTAATTGTCAGCCTAGAGTGTGCTAGCAAATTAGGTTCCCACTGCCTTAGAGTAACTGAGGATAAATGAGGTGTCATGAGTTTCCAATCTGTACCTCTGACACAAACACTTTTCCTGTGAGGAGGAGACTGTTCCCAAGGGGAATCAGCATGGCAGCTAAAGAAATCCATTTGAATAATGTGCATTATTTTCACATTAGGGAAACCTGTCTAGCTTTTGCTGTCTCCATGAGCGGGTTTTCCTTTCACATTTGCTGCTGGTGGCTTCAAGCTTTAGATTTGTCTGGCAAAAGAATTGCTTTGAGGTCTCAGAGTAGATGAAGGAGACGTGAATGCTCTTATAAAGTGTTCTGGCAACACTAACAGTGTAAACCAGCTCTCTTTCATATATTTGGAGTTTACCTTCCAAAATACCTCAGTGTACATGAACAGCCATTCTTGTTAAATTGCCCAAGAAAAGTAAAATTCTTAGAACAAGACTATAAAGACTGCTTATTATTCATATTAAAGCAGCTAAGTCTCTCTATGTTGGTCTTGAGTAGGTGGGTGTTCAGAGCATGAAATAGAAACATTATTTTCCAGAATGGTCAGAATAAAGGTAACACAAACTCCAAATCTTGACATTTGCTTCTGATTTGACTGAATGCTCTTTGAAATTCAAAAGATTCTTCTATTTAAATTGTAAGTTCTTATAGGAAGGTATGGTTTGTTATTTACATGTCTGGATTTTATTTTTACTTTAAGAGATTACATTGTCCACTTCTACCCGCTAGTTCAAATACCACCAACTCTCTAGTTAACTTGGGCCCACTCATCTTGAGCAGGGAATGATTCTGGTGTGTTTTTATGCAACATGTTTCCCCTATTTGGGAAATTGTGCTCTGAATCTGACCACAGGTTATAACATTCGAAGGCTTCCTATGCTTTCTGGGTAGCTTTTTTGCTCACTCTCATTTCTGTTCTTAACCATCACATCACTGTTAGTGCAAGAAGGGACTCTCGGGAAGCACAGGGTAACCATAGTGAACAATTCACCTGTTGTCAGTTCACATGCCCAGTGAGGTTTTAGGTTCTCAGATATTCCAGATTTTAGAAGGGATGCGTCCCTTCTTGTGGTTCATACCTTTTCTCTGTTCTTAGACCTCATCTAATCATTTCATGAATAGTTTCTTTATATAGATGGAGAGAAAAGCATGCCAGTTGGGATAACGGGTCTTTTAGACACTCTGTCTCTGGGCTGAACATTCCAGGGGGATCTTGTTTTCTTTAGAGACTTGTTTCATCTGCCTCTCCCTTTATTGTTTTACTTGGCTCTATTCCCACCAGTGTGTGTAACTTGAAAGGTGCAGAAAATCATCACGGTTTTCAAATTTTAGCTTATTTTGAAAACAGTGTGTTTTTAGATCTTGATTTGCTCAGATTTGTAATATCCCCCATGGGCTGTATGAAACTTCTATTTTTGAATTCTTGTAGGGAAGACATAAGGTAAATAAGATGATTTTGTTTGGTTCTTAAGAAAATTTTTAAACAAACGAAAACTTATATACAGTCTGGAAATCCCAGCTCTCGGAACATTTGTAGTAGAAGTCTGCCCGGTAATTATAGTGTTTGAAAAATTCTGGCAGATAATTAAATTTTACCAGCTGCAAGGTGAAATAAAACATCAAGTTTCTTGGCTAGAATTAGAGTCTATCATTCAGTGTGGTAACGCTAGTTTTCATGTTGATTAAAAAACTCTGATTCACAATTAAATATTTATTTGGCAAATAAATATTTGAAAAGTGAATTTTACTTGATGAATGCTGTTTGGGAGATAAATACCTTTCAAAATACAGACTCTAGGGGGAGAAGCAGTAAATAAGCATATGGAACCACCGTTGGCAGTAATTGATGGGGCATGAAACTGGGGCTGTGGATACTGGGCTATTTTGTTGCTCTCTGCTGGGGTGTTTTTTTTAGTGTGATTCTTGGCTTATAAATGGCAGGAATCGTGAGTGGAAAGCCAGGAATTTGGGATTGTTTTCAGGTCATTTAAAACTAAGCTGTAAAATGTTTTTGGTGTTTGATATTATGTTCACAATTTTGTTAGTGGGCATATACCAAGTAAGGCAAGATGTGTCTGTGTTTAGGTGGGGGAAGTCCAAGAGAGCATACATTAGTAGCTATTATATCACATTAGAATTTTAGGCTCACTAGGTTAAAGAGCCAATATGACTTTTAAGTGAGACATATTTGGGGGAGTCAAGTATTTGGGTACAAGTATTCAATGTACATAAACTGAGTTTAAAAAATCACTCTTTTGGGAGCACAACACTTTGACTGAATGGACAGAAGCTTCTTGACTTCAGGAAAATCACCTCCCCTTCTGGACGTCCTCTAGATAAAACAAGAGGGATAAAGACAATGAATATGTGTTAAGGTTGCTTTAGCCTCATCAGAGGTTTGGTCCTAACTGTCTTGAGTAACTTGAAGCAACCTCAGTTTTATTCTTTTACAAACAGGCTCTTCTTAAATGTTGATTGAATATTAAATTTTAATGTTAAATATGATTCTGTCTTGTCCTCTTTCAAATCTAACAAATCAAAATAGAACCATAAATTTTGAAGGACCCAAAGGATATTCATTCAGCACCCAGGGATAGTCTCTTCATTCTTAAAATGTGTGTAAAATGTCTTAGAACAGCCATCAGAATGACTGTTCTGCTGCTGAGCCCTGAGGAATGTAAGACAACGTGTGAGAACAAAACATAGCACCAGGGAAGAAGACTTACGGTATCAGGAGACATCCAGCACTACCCATGTGGTCACTTGCGGGTTCTGAGGATCAAATGAGGGAATTGTGAAAGATGAAGGTCACCTAGGCAGTAGTTAAGCAAAACTGTTGCTGCCAACAGTGCATTGAAGTTCATTAGGCTGGAACTATTTGCTTAAGAGCAACAATGAAAGCAGTGTCAGGGCTGGAAGATGCTGGGGACAATTACAGCAAACAGGGCACATGGGAACCACAAGAAAGTGGTTTGTCACAGGTGGGGCTGCAGCGGGGGCCAGGCGCCCTCTGGCTCCAGACTGCGGCTGTCCCAGGCCTCTCCAGCCCACACTCCTTGCTGCCGTGTTTTGAATCAATTTTATACCATCAAAGGTATGATGAGACATTTCATTTCATAACTTGTCTCAATCTTCCATCTGAATGGAGCCAATTTTCAGATAAGCAGGAGTGCTAATTACCAACCCCATCTAAATTTAGAAGTACTTTCAGAGCTTTGCAGATCTCATTCAGATTATAGGCCTCACTTAAGCTGCTCAAACAGGAATGAGAATTTAACTTCTGACATGGAAATGCAAAAGCCTCACAGCTCGCCAGGGTCCAGCCAGAGGAATGTTAATGTTTCTAGCAAATATTGCATTGTTCCTAGAAGGCACGTCGTTTACTTTTGTGATCACAGTCCCATTTGACGAGAAAAATCAGATCATTAGAAAGCTGTCTTTGAGTAGCTGAGTGATTTGGATGCCCAGTGCTAGTTAGAGCAGGAGAGCTGCTCAGGACACCCTGAAGAAAGAGGCTTTAAAATTGCCAGTGGACACCAACACTGCTGTGTTCTGCTGGGCGCATGGGTATGTGTCCGGTTGAGAATGATGCAGCCTGGCCCTCACTGCTTCTGGTCTGAGTCTAGAGGAAGAGACTTGGGGGCTGATATAATCTAGAACACAGACAAGCGTGTTTGGACACTTTTTCCATGTGAGCACAAGCTGCTGCTCCCCTCCCCAGTGTGTGTGTTAGCACTTCACAGGAGTTTTGTTAAGTCTCCTGCGTCCTGTCAGGCAGTGGGTCTGGGTCAGAGGGGTTAGTTTTTAGCAGACGTTTGCCAAGGTAATTAGTTCAGGGATCCAGCCAGCTCACCTTTCAGCCCCACACTGTGCTCGAGACATTCTGAGCTTCTCTATAGTGAATTGTGTTGGTTCCTACCACTGCTTTTATGTAAGCCTCCCTGCATTTGTGGAGCTTGAACGGTCATGAATGAAAGCTCAGCTGCTTCAGAGGCAGCCTCTGAAGTGGGCAGAGGGGCTTCAGCATGCCTTTTGATTTCCTCCTGAGTGTGGTTGAGCTGAGAATGTTCCCATGGTGGGGTCCCCAGTTTTCACAGGGGACGAAAGGGGGGCGGTTTGAGAGCAAGCCACCTGGCTAATTTCCTTGGGCTGATTAGGACGGAAGACCCATCCAGGGCCTCTAAAAATTGACCTTTATTTAAAGATTTGCTCCTGGTTTTTATTGCATTAGAGGTGGTCTTACTTCAAGGTTTTCCCAAGCCCCTTTGTATTTTAAATTGCAGCCTAGAAAGGTAGCATCACTGTTTGTTGTCTGTGGACTGAGTTCTCCAGCATTTTTCAGAAATTGGGGTTATCTGGGCTTTGAGAAAGGAAGTTTTTGCACAGCCAGTTCAGCATTGTTCAAGGCAGTAACACATCACTGAACAAATTGCACTCTTGCATATGCTAATCCCACACTTAAAAGAACTCTTTGTAACATGTTCTGATGCTTTAGCCCAAGGGGAGATGGGAATTGAAGGGATGTCAGATCGTGTCATGTGACCCTCAAATATCTAAAATGCCTGTTTTCTTTGGGTCAGCAGTTCATACTCAGCACATGTGAAGGAAAGTATCCTGTGTGGTTTGTGGAAAAGATTAGTCCTTGTTCCTGCTTTTGTGTGTGGGAGCTGGCCTTGCTGTTGAAGATTCACTGGCTGGAATTCCTGCTTTGGGTCTTAAATTTCAGTGCTCTTGGCAAGGAACACCAAATCTTATTTTCAACAATAAATTAAAAGAATTCAAAAGAATTCCTTCATTGTGACTGTGGAAAATGTGATTTGCCTTTTAGGAAAGCATACTGTTAATCCCACCCGCCCTCTTTGTGTCTTTTTAGAAAGGCCCACATTGACTCTTACAGTGACAGAATACGTCTAATAGAGTGATCTCAGGTTTTGCTCATAGACCATTCGTATTCCAGACCAGGGAGTCTCAGTGGGAAAGAATAAAAACACATCCACATATAAACAGCAGGCTCCCATTTCTCTTAAGAACAAACAGAACAGAGGAGCATTTTAAGTGAGTTGGGCCAGAAGGATCCACGAGGCTTTGGATGGCTTGATTGCATAATCAGGGTCTCCCTTTTAAGTGCTTAAATCTCTATAAATGTTTGCCATCTACGTCTTCAGATGAGACGAATTAAATGGAATGAAAGGCTGTGTAGGTATCACCTTTCCAAATCGGCTGTCACATCCAGGTTGGGTTTTCATGTGTACAGAGAGACTTGGGAAGAAATCTTTGATTAATTTTTTTTTTTTTTTGGTCTTGCAGAGTAATTCCCTCTTGGTCCCAGACAGTCTAAGAGGCACAGATAAACGCAGAAATGGACCTGAGTTTTCTAATGACATCAAAAAAAGAAAGGTGGATGATAAGGACTCCAGCCACTATGTAAGTAAATAAAGGGCTTGAAATAATATTTTGTTTGTCTTCTTGCTCACCTTCTAAGTGAGTCTATAAAAGATCTGATAATTTCACATACCTTAAAATAATGTATCAAGAGGATAGATTCTTACATTGTAGGATATTATTTCCCTCTAGAGCTGTAAATTATGTATCTTCTAGGCTCAGTATTAAATTTTGGGCTTTCTACTGCAGTTATTTGTAAGAGGGGATACAGAAATGTAGGACTAGCTTCATGGTGTGTGGTCTGAGCCAGCTGCACTGGCCCTGCTCTTAAAAAGAACCTATCTCACCCTTAGTTTCATCCTCTGCTCTCCACCATCTTTAAATGCTCAATTTTTGAGCCAGGGCCTGTGTTTTCATTTTGTCCCAGGCCTTGCAAAATTTGGTACCCTGTCATGCTGAAATAATGAGGATAAGAATTTGGTGTCACCAGCTGCCTTCTTGGATGCCATTGTGGTAATAGATTCAGGTCCAAATTAGGCCTTAAGTCAGAGTCTGTCCTCTGCTGCAGCGAGTGGTGCAGTGATAAAAGTCCGTGGTAAAAATGGAAGAAACACTGGGGGCATCTTGTTCAAACCCTACAGATGAGACCACACAGCTCAATGTGAGGACTCTTGATTCAGATCTGGCTAAAACCACATTCATGAGGAGAGCAAACCAAGCCAAATGGCCATTGACTGTGGTCTCGGGGTCATAAACATTGCATCTGACAGATGCCTTGTCATTTCCTTGTGTGTCCATGAGTTTCTATTTCAGGATGGACACATTCTCAGAAGCGTGAGAGTAGAGGGTGTGTTAAGCCATTCCCGGTTGCCCCTGGAGGAGAACATGTCCACCTCCAGCTGGCTGCTGTGCAGAGGTTTCCACGCTAGGCCTCTGTCTCCTGCTAGCTGGCACAAGCTGAGGGCTAATGTAGTATTTAGAAATGGGTAGCAGTTCTTGAGCAGCACCTCAAGGTAGTGCCAGGTACCGTATCCTTCTATGTGGCTTGTTTCACTTAAGTCTCAAAACCACCCTGTGTATTTGGTACCACCCCTCCATTTCATAGATAAAGGAACTGCAGCACAGAGCTTTTAAGTGATTGGCCCAAGGCCAGAGTTAGTAGCAGAGCCTGGAGACAGTCTGACTCTAGAATCCATGCTCTTGGTAACCATGCTAGGATTCCCAAAGCAAGAGCCTAGGATTGGATGTTTTGGCGCAGAATATCGGTACCTACTTTGTTCCATAATAATACTCTAAGAACCCAAATTGTTGATCTCCCCACCCCAGCCCAAGCCTTTTTAGTATGTATTTGCCCCTTATCTTTTGCCCAGCACTTGTGTTGCACACAGATACTTTTATATATGACATTGATTGTTTGTCAGCCATGACATACCGAAATGTGCACACTTGCCAATGATACAGTTCCAAATTGCTGTGTGCAAGGCTCGTGTGGATAAATTATGTAGTAGTGAGTGATGTAGAATCCGTGGCTCTACATGACTTTTTCATAACCTACTGCTATTAACTGTGTCTAGTTGTATTGGTAGTTGAGGGCAATGTATTGAGATGATGTTGGAGAATGTGGAGCAAAGGACTCAGACCTTAGATGTTTGATGACAGATATGTACTGTACTGTGAAGGTTTATATTTGGGGGATGATCCGATACAAAGCTAACATTTACATTTCAGACTACTTAGGGATGCACTTCACAGTTCCATTTTAAATAAATGAGTTGTCTGTTACTTCTTACCAGTTGGTCTGTACATTACATTAACCTTTTTTATTTTCCTACTTTTTTTCCTAAAGGGAAACCCCTTCAGCTTGTATGTTGTCACCGTCACCCTGGGTTTCTTTCTTTCTTTCTTTTGATCAGTGTTTTTTGTTGTTGTTTTGGTTGGCCGCCCTGTGCAGCATGAGGATCTTAGTTCCTTGATGAGGGATCAAATCCGTGCCCCCTGCAGTGAAAGGGTGGAGTACTAACTGCTGGACCACCAGGGAATTCCCATACCCTGGGTTTCTTAGTACCGGAAAACGTTTGTGATTTTCTGTGGGCTTTGTTAAGAGAAAGCAAATTTTTTTTAGTATTTTTTCTTTTATTGCATGAAAAAATACTTCTTTCAACAGACTTATTTTAAATTACCCAGGCTTCCTCATTGGTTGTAATTTCTTGTTATTGCTAGTGAATTGCATGGGACCTTTATAACTATGACTAAAGCATATCTAGTCACACATTATTGAAGAAAGTCAATTGGGTCTCCCTCATATAATACTTTAGGTATGACTAGATAAAACATTTAAGACATGAATTTAGAGTTGGGGTATCTTTCTAGCTGGACTTGGGGTCCACAGAAAGTTAATGGGTTTGCACTTATACTGATATTTCTCAAGCATTATTAGTGTATTCTTATTTGACAATGACATCAGTATAAGAACGTAGATCATAAACCCGGGGCCTGCTCCTTTTTGAGAATTAGGGCCCATTTGCGATAACCTGTTTTTTTGTATGTCCATTGTATGACTCTGCACTAAAGAGCATAGGCCTTTTAGCTAAGAAAGCTTCTTAACCTTAGTTCAGGGCTTCTTCAGCCTGCCCTGAACTTGATGTAGGAGTGATCACGTTATTAAATTAAACAGCTTTTTTCTGAAGTTTTTTCAAATTCAGTGCAACCATGGAGTTTCCTTTGATGAGCCAATTTTATGGCTTCGTGTCAAGACCATAAAAACCCTACTGTAGGATGCCAGTGCCCTCCAGATCCTGCCATCCTATCTTCCTTCCATGTCAAGAATATTCCAAGTTGATTGCTAAAGAGCCAACGTGAGGTTAGATTAAATCTTGGTAGTTATTTCAGCCAGTACTTAGCTTTGTTGTTTGTACTTTATTTTTGCTTTATTTATTTTTTTGCTTTATATAACTTTTTTGGCAGTAATTAGTAACCCCATGGGAACAAGGTCCAAATTTGTCTTTGTAATTATGAATTGCCCATGAACACTAGAATTGTTGACAGCCTTCAAGGTGATACATGTAAACGCAATAGTATGAAATTGTGTTCTTAGTTTGAAATCCGTTGGGGAAAGATCTCTTAAAGAAGGACATGTAGTTTTTGGATTATAATAGATTCAGCTGTTGCAAACATTTATTGAGTCTTTACTGTGTGCCAGGTTTTACAAGTTGCCATCCCCTGTATACACACTGTGACTGTATGGCTGGTGTGCTATTGCAACAGAGTTCCTGCCTGGGGCGCTGCACCTCCCTGGGTCAGATGAGAAGGGAAGAAGGTGATCTTAATTACCAGGGCTGGCATTCTGTAAGGGAACCTGTAGGCATGTCCCAGGTCATTTTCTAGTCTGTCTGCTACCAAGAACTATAGGTATTTCATTGAGCCTCAATCCCTTTAGCAAATGGCATTAAAATCTCTTTTTTTTTTTTTCAGGATAGCGATGGTGACAAAAGCGATGACAACTTAGTTGTGGATGTTTCTAATGAGGTAACCATTCTCTTCATCAAACTTTATTTTTAGAGCAACTTGTGAGAGAAAGGACGTGGAGCTACCGTATGTTGGTCTTTTGCAACTTTACACATTAAGAATTTACTGAGTGTTCATAGAGCAGTAATGGTCTAAAAACAACACAAACTGGTTTCTTTAAAAAAATAATCTGTCTCCCTAACCATTTTGGATTCCTAAGTTGGTGTCTGGTGCTCCTTTCTGTCCTGTGCCCTCTGGGCAAAGTAGGTGAGCATGAGGGGAAACACAATTGTTTCTAGATTTTTTTCTTTACGGTGTCTCCACTGGTGTGCTTGCAGGACACCATCCTGTTCATTGTAACAACAATATTAGGTGCATGCCCTCAAATCACCCAAATCTCAAGGACTTTAAGCACTCTCCTTTAATTTGGAGAATTGGTATGGAAACAGAGTGTGTAAAGGGAAAGATCCATCTGTTGTGAGTGAAATCATGAGACCTTTGCTTGTGCTTCTGGAGGACCCCTCATCTCCCCGCGCAAGCCCCGCCCATTCACCCAGGGAAAATGGGATTGACAAAACCCGCCTGCTGAAGAAAGACGCCTCCAGCAGCCCGGCATCCACTGCCTCCTCGGGAAGTTCCACTTCTTTGAAATCCAAAGAAATGAGCTTGGTAGGTCATAAGAACTGTCACTTGCCTATTTAGCAGTTCGGTTTTCTTGGGGAACCAGAGGTTCCCTAATGTATTTGAAATATGGGGTTTTTAATGACTGAGTTATATTTTTAAGGGTTTTAAAGTGAAACTCATGGTTCTGCTCTCTGTCCCTGGGTGATTCCTTTTTCCCACTGGGTCATCTCTTCTGGGCCATGATTAGAGCAAGATAAGCTTCCGTGCCTGTTGCCTGCTTTCTTGGGGGATATGTCTGTGGCACAGACTCTCTTGAAACTTCTTACTTGACAAATGGTTTGAATGCCTTAGGTCCTATGAAGTCCTTCACTTTGTTAAGTGGTGCATTTCCCCTGGTTTTAGACTGACCCGTCCTGTCGGGTCATGTTGTGACCAGGTTACTGGGCAAATTGGTGATATACTCAAGGTGGCATCAGAGGTAACCTGGACGTGGGGAGGGATGAGGGTGGTATCAGGCCCATTCATGCTCTCAGTCATTCACCAGACATTGTGGAGTGTCTCATCTCTCCACTCACCATAACTGCACCATAATAACCCTGCAGTTAATCCCTGTGTGGTCCCTCAAAGCATTATCCCATTTCACTGATGGGGGGGCAGGCCTCAAGTTGGCAAGCTTGAGGAGCCTGCCAAGTTTACACAGCACATGGACTCCCAGGCCAGAAAGAGCTGGGGTCTCTCTAGCCTATGTTCTTTGCTATCCTAGAGCACTTCTCAGACTGGCTAAAAGGACACGAAGGGTTGAGATGCAGAAGAAGGTGCCCTGTGACCCTGTTACCATCTTGACTGCTGAAGGCCTCTTGCACTAGTGGGTCCACACTGTTTATGTAGGCAAATGGGTGCTGCTGCTGAATGCCAAAGAGTTATTTTTTGTAGGTACATCTCTTAAAATGATAGGGCTAGTTCTAGGGCTTTTGCCTCTGAAATGCTAGTTTGCTTCTCATCAAGCTGATGGCTCAGCTGTCTCTCTCTGTCATTCTCAATCCCACTGCCACTAAAAGGCAAGGGTGGAAAGGTTGGTAGGGGGGTTCCTCCCTCTGATATTCTCAGTGATGGAGGCATTTGTTTCTGAGTGACCGAGAACTTTCCTCTGGGTGGTCATCATTCTTACTTGGACTAGATCCAAAGTCCACAAGCCTGATGGAAAAATACTTTTTAAAATAAAATCTGCGGAGGAAGGCGTGTGATCATGTTCTGTGTCTCTAGCTAGAGTTTTAATTCTGGCAGGAAGAGGAAAGGTCAACATTTCTCACTCACAAGTTAATGCTGTCAACATTGTGTGGATTTATGAAAATTGGCCGAGGGAGTAGCTAGAAGGTGCCCAGTGTTCCAGCTGCTGTTGTGATAAATTGTGTAATATGGCTTGGATTAAAAATAATACTCATTTAATTTGTTTAATGATACCAGCATGAAAAAGCCAGCACGCCTGTGCTGAAATCCAGCACACCGACGCCTCGGAGTGACATGCCAACGCCGGGCACCAGCGCCACTCCAGGACTCCGTCCAGGCCTCGGCAAGCCTCCAGCCATGGACCCCCTCGTCAACCAAGCGGGTAAGGCATTGCCTCTGGTGGGCTGTGTTTTGTTTTTCTCTTTCGCAACTTGATTTGTCTGTTCATCTCATTGTGCATTTCCCCGTGAATATGAGAGGTGCTTTCTGCCTGCCTCCCTCCTTCTTATCTCTGAAAAGCTGTGATAAGAAACAGATGTTTGTCCTTGGGTTTCGGCAGCTGTACCCTGTTCAGTCTCCGACTGTTTACATTTGGCTTTTCTTTTATTTCCAAATAATCCAAATCCCAAGGACTTCAATAAAGTTTCTGATAATTATTCCGCGTGTAAGCTCCTTACCAAACTATCATTGTGTGTCTGAGATTGCTAATGTTGACTGAAACAGCCGGTCTGGCTGGCCCAAGTGTGTTTCTTGTGTGCTTTAGTTGGCCAGTGTTCTGCTGGTACATCCCTTAGAAATCAGTGGTCTCTCTTCCAGGAGAAATTGGGAGGGTTCACTGAGACTCCAGTCCCTGAGCAAACTCATAACTTTTAACTATATCTTCCTCCCTGGGAAAGGGAGAATGTAATACCCTGGACCAGGCGGTAAAGAGGCCCCAGAATATTCCTCCTAAACCTGTGCTCTTGTTTACATAAATCTAGGATCAGGTTTTTATTTGAAATTGGTACCAGAAATGGAAAGTTCAAGCTGAAGGAAGAATTATGGATTTTTATCAGAAAAACCTTCTGAGTTTAAGTCAGAAGGTGGTGCTTTCTGTCAATTAGGTACAATAATGCTGCTTAATTCCCCTGGTTTCCCAGTGTTGTCAAGTGGAGGTACAGGGGGAAATGTGTGGGCAGTGCTCCCCTTGGAGTCCATTCTTTCCTGGAGAGGAGTTCAGCTGTAGGGAAGAAGGGACCAGGACCCTATGTAGGAATTGGAGGTGATACCTTCCCCTCCCAACACCCCCCCAGACCCCCAGACCCCACCCCTCACCCCCCACACCCCCAGCCTTCCCTCCGTCTCTATAACAGGAGGCACTGAAGAGGGCCCTGAAACTGATGATCAGGCGGCTTTGAGTGGCCAGGTGAGTCACTGTGGCTTGTGCTTCCTTGCAGCAGCTGGCCTGAGAACACCCCTGGCGGTGCCCGGCCCATACCCCGCACCATTTGGGATGGTGCCCCACGCGGGCATGAATGGTGAGCTGACCAGCCCCAGCGCCGCCTATGCCAGCCTCCACAACATGTCACCGCAGATGAGTGCAGCTGCGGCCGCTGCCGCCGTGGTGGCTTATGGGCGCTCCCCAATGGTGAGGATAGCAGGGACTGAGGATGGGTGCGGGTGGGGACCTGCGGAGCGCCAGCGGCTGGCAGCCCCCACACCTGCAGACAAAGACCCAGTGTCTCCACTGCTCCTTCTTGTCCACCTTCATCAATGTGCCGCTTCATTAAGTTAAGGCCAAACACTTTTTGTTTTACTGTTTTTGTGGATGAAAAAAGGCAGTGTTTAGGAGCTCCTTCCGTGGTTCAGGGGACATCTGGTTTTCTCCCACCAAAGTAGATTTTTTTTTCCTCTGGAAGGCGATGAAATGACTCAAGTAGCTCACAGAAGCCTTTTCATTCGTTTCTTGACATTTTTTTTTCTCCTCTTTAATTCTTAGGAAAAAATATTTGAGAAGCCGTTATTTTCTCTTTCCGTGCTTATATTATTCTTTAAACCCAATTGCGTGACTTTGGTGTAAGCGGTGATCTCAGCTCAACAGGGAGAAACACAGAGGGACTGAAGTTGTGGGGCAGGGTCTCCTTCTCGTCTGCCTTCTCCCACCCTGTAAATGACTTCATGCTTGACCAGGAAGAGATAGAACTTCGAGTAAAGGGGAAAGTTGACTGTGTGGTCCTTGATTGCATCAGGAAAAGGGACTAGATTATAACTCATAGCAAATGAAAGTCCCCAAATCATTTCTGTTGACTGTTTGAAATATGGCATGTGCATTTCTCTCCTCTCCCTTCTTCATTACCTCCAATAACTGGAGATGATATTAAAGTGCATCGTTTTCCCCTTCCTTTTCACTCCTAGGAAAGGCTGTGTAGTGGAGGGCAAGATCATTTAAAGCAAAGGGGGCAGCCGAGGGACTAGGTGCACAAAAAAGAGTCCATGTGTGAATTTTTAAGCATTGACTTAGACCAGTGGCATGAAACTGGAGGTGATTTTGCCCCCTTGGGACATTCGATCGTATCTAGAGACACTTTTGTTCATCAGAACTGGGGGGTTGCTATGGGCACTTAGAGGGTAGAGGCCAGTGATGCTGCTAATTATCCTGCCATTCCAGGCCAGCCCCTGGCCAAGAATTATCTGGCCCAAAACGTCAATAGTGCTGAAGTTGGTAGTCACGGTGTCCTGGCTCAGACAGCGTATGTTCTTTGTACTTGTTTGAACAGGCAGAACATCCTAAGTCCACAGGACGTATTTACCATGGGAAGCTGGTTCTCAATACACAGATGGATCATGTGCCATCCTACCTCCCAAAAAAGAAGTGTCTTGTGGTATTTAGTGAAGGCTGTATTATTTCTTGCATTATAATTTTTCTTTTGGGAAATGTTAACACGTGTCCCTGTTTCTGTTGCTTTGGGGATTTCTGAGTTTCTAGTAAGAAGTTTTTAGAGGTGTCACAAAGTGCCTATCCTGCATAAACTGAGTCTTTGATGCCTTATTCTGTTCCCAGGTTGGGTTTGATCCTCCCCCTCACATGCGTGTACCTACGATCCCTCCAAACCTGGCAGGAATCCCCGGGGGGAAGCCGTAAGTACCTCTAACTCTTGGGTTCTGTTTTAAAGGCGGTTATTTAGTCACAGGTATCAGTGCACTAGAATTCCAAAGGGAGCACAGGCTTGGGCGTTTCCAAGGAGATTTCCAGTGTCTTTTCCTGAGGAGTGTTAACACTTTCTATAAATAGACACTGGGTAGGTGTCATGCCTCTGTCTTCTCACTGTGGGTGATCTCATGCATTTAGTTATTTCTGGAGAGAAGCTGTTGGAGACAGGGCCAAGGAGGGAGGTGAGAACCAGGGATGGTCGGTCCCCCTTGCTTGACCCTCAGAAAGCTGCTCTGCCTTGCCCCTGGGTTAGAGGGTGCCTGTTGGAGGTTTCCCACAGGACAGTGTTGTGGGCAGTAAGCTGTCACAGACTTGAAGTCTCAGAAAAATGAAATGTGCTATTTCTTTACCCAGCTCAGTGCCACCTCTTCTTATTTTGGTGGAAGCAAGAGTTGTATGAAAGGTGGGGGAGTTCCGCGCCCCCTCACCTGCCCCCCGGCGCTCTAGTAAAGTTTTGCTGGGTGCCTTCCTCTGGGAGAGCCAGGATTATAAAGTGTAATATGGCATGATGGGAAGCAGTGAGAGGTAGGTTAAAGGGCAAAAGAGCATTCAGAATTTGAAAAGCCCTGTGGGTTATTCTTCCAGGGTCACTGAAAACCACCTGTTTTCCATAATATGTTAGTAATTAGAAATGTGATTTCAAATAATTCCTAAAGTTCTTCATTTTTGTACAAAGCAAGCTTGAAGTACCAGAGTCTGTCTGTCTTCTCAGCAAACACTCTTGTTTCCCTAGGTAGAAGATGGCAGAAAGCTGGTTCCAATTCACTGATTTTTTTTTTTTTTTTCCTTCCCAAAAGAGGTGCATGTCACAGGCCTTCAGTTTTTTTGTTTTGTTTTGTTTTTTTGCTTATACCCTTTACTTTCAAACGGTTGCATTCAGCTGTTACTTACATGTCTGTTGCATACTGCATTATTTTGAGTGGTCCGTTCGACTACTTGGTCATCCTTGTGTGGTTTTTACTGCAACCTTGCTTCAGAAGACGGGAATCCTTACTCTATCACCTGCTTTTAGAAGGCAGATTCCCACTGCTCCTCTTTTCCTGCATTTTGATATCTATTTCATGATAATTTGACTCATGATGAACTGAAGCTTTGGTTTGTACTTGGAACTAGTAGAGACGTTAAGAATTTACAGTGACATCTTGGCCCAGGGAAGAGCAGGACTGGGAAGTGGGGCAGTGTTGCAAATACATTCTTGGCTGGTAGATCTCTTCTGACTGAAAGGCTTCAGTGAACTGCTGAACCTGTGAACTACTATGTTGTGCTTTCTTAGGAAGGCCTCAGGGTGCCCATCGGTATTTCTTACCTGTGGTTGCTGGCAGAGTAGCTAGCTGTCATGTGTCCTTCTACCTGGTGAGTGGATAAGGGGCAGATGAGTACTGTTGAGCTAAGAGACAGTCATTAATAGTAACTGATAAATCTTCAGAGAAATATTAGGTAACTAAGGCTAAGTTCAATTAACCATTAGGGAAAGCCAGTTTCTGCAGTCAGAGCTGTGGAGGTTGTGCCCAAGACCCCACCCTGGATGTGAAATGTGAGGAAGGAGGCTGGGGGTGGGCAGAGCTGAGAGCCATAGAGTTGGTCCTGAAGGCTGGTATGAGGGATGGTTAACTCAGACCCAGTTCCTAACAATTGTGTGTGCAGTTAGACACCAAGTTTATACTTTCAGTGAACATACTTCTTAGAGCCAAAAGAGTCATGTTCTTGACTTGCCAGCACCTTGGACTTCCCCATGTTCACGGCTCAGACCGCAACAGTGGACTGAGAGGCAAAGCTGTGAGACTCATGTAACAGTGGTTTTCTCCCCTTGATCAAAAAGGGCACTGGTCTGTGGATCAGAGGCGTCACCGCTTTCTAAAACAGTTAAGATATTTTTTGGATTCTCTTTCAAGATTAAGGTATTCTCTTTTAAGATACTATGGGAGGAAGATCAAATTAATTGGTAGCAGAGGGAAAAATGAACTTGCCCACTGTCCAGGATCTGGGCTATGCAGTCTTAGTCCATGTATTAATCCATGTTTGAGAAGACATACTGTTCTCATCGTTTAGTAAAGTCATACTGCCCGAGGCAGTGCTGTTCAAACCAACTATGATAACAGACCAGTTTTCCCCTGAAATGACAAAGATTGAGACTCCTATAAAAGATAGATAAAGATGAGTAAGGAGGAAAAGATACAAAATACCAGTCCCAGTGTTTTATTACAAGAGACAGCAGTTGTGAGTTGACTTGAGTTGCTGTGTAGAAGTCTCTGGGAGAGTGGGCACCTCACTAGGGGCAGCAGTGAATGTTTGCCAACCACACTGAGCAGTGCCGTCTGAGGCTCATAAAGAGTAATGGTGACAAGCCACCATGTCTAGGTAGGGTGAACAAAGTGGTAAAAATTTTCCAGTGTCTTTCTCTGAGAAATTACAATGGAAATAATAATTGGAAAGGGCAAATGGAAGCTCTTTGTAGATGTTTGATGGAGAACTGTGTGTTACGTACCCAGCAGGCTCCGGGAAAGACAGTGTTGGTCATCCTGTCTCTGGGGGGGCTACTGATGTTGGGTGGACCTTAAAGAAACAGTAAATACTTGAGTTACATTTGTGAGAAGTGCTGAGTGCTGTGAAGGCAGAACAATGGTGATAGGCAGACAGGTAAAGAGTGACAGAGTTCGTAACGGCTTCCTTGGGGTAGGGTGGATATACAGAAAGCTGAAGTTCACGCAAGAGGATAGGGCAGAGCTGGGCAGAGGGGGCTGGGAGGGTGGGCTGTTGCAGGTATAGGGGACAGCAGGCTCCCAGCACAGAGAAGCAGCTTGACAATTCACGGGCAGGTGGATGAGTGTCTGAGAAGTGTCGTACAGCTGGGAGAGTTCATTTAGGGTTGGAGGGACCTTAGAAGTGCCTCTAGTGTGAATGCTCATCTGTGGTTCAAGTTTCCTATAATGGCCTCACCAAGTGTCTGAGCATCTCTGACTGATTCTCTAGTGATATCAGCTCATTTTCCCTGGCCCTTTGAAAACTCTTTGAGCCCTTGAGTTGAACTCTGTCTCCCTGGAGCTTTTACCTATCAATCCTGTTCTTATCCACTCCCTGGGACCACACAGTGCTCCACTAATCCAGCCTTCTCAAGACAGACAGCTCTTGAGATCTTTGGGGACCACCATCTCTCCACCAGGTGTGTCTTCCAGCTGAGTGTGTCTGTTGCTTCAGCCTTGATTTATGGGATATGATTTCAGGTTCCTAGGCCATCTGTCAGTCACTCCACTTCCTTTCCTGTCTTCTACAGATGTCATCCAAATTTGCTGAATAGGCTAGAGGACCCTATTGGGAGCTCACAGCCTGATGATGGGGAGATGGTTTTAATCAAGTAATCACAAAAATAAATGTGTAATTAAATTGAGGTAGCTGTGACCATACCATACCAGTCAGGTATGACCTAAGTCAAATCCCTTATGATTATACAGTGGAGGTGACGAATAGTTTCAAGGGATTAGATCTGGTAGATGGAGTGCCTAAAGAACTATGGACAGAGGTTCATGACATTGTACAGAAATCAGCGACCAAAATCATCCGAAAGAAAAAGAAATGCAAGAAGGCAAAGTGGTTGTCTGAGGAGGCTTTACAAATAGCTGAGAAAAGAAGAGATGTGAAAGGCAAGGGAGACAGGGAAAGATATACCAACTGAATGCAGAGTTCCAGAGAGTAGCAGGGAGAGATAAGAAAGGCTTCTTAAATGAACAGTGCAAAGAAATAGAGGAAAACAATAGAATGGGAAAGGCTAGAGATCTCTTCAAGAAAATTGGAAATATCAAGGGAACATTTCATGCAAAGATGGGCACAGTAAAGGACAGGAATGGCGAGAATCGAACAGAAGCAGAAGAGATTATGAAGAAGTAGGAAGAATACACAGAAAAAAAACTACACAAAAAAGGTCTTAATGACCTGAATAGCCACAATGGTGTGGTCACTTACCTAGAGCCAGATACCCTGGAGTGTGAAGTCAAGTGGGCCTTAGGAAGCATTACTATGAACAAAGCTAGTGAAAGGGATGGAATTCCATCTGAGCTATTTAAAATCGTAAAAGATGATGCTGCGAAAGTGCTGCACTCAATATTTGCTCAGCAAATTTGGAAAACTCAACAGTGACCACAGGACTGGAAAAGGTCAGTTTTCATTCCAGTCCCAAAGAAAGACAGTGCCAAAGAATATTCAAACTACCATACAATTATGCTCATTTCATGCTACCAAGGTTATACTCAAAATCCTTCAAGCTAGGCTTCAGCAGTACTTGAATAAGAACTTCCATTTTTAGTAGCTGAGTTTAAAAAAGTCAGAGGAACCATAGATCAAATTGCCAGTATTCATTGGGTCATAGAAAAAGCAAGGGAATTCCAGAAAAATATCTACTTCTGCTTCATTGAGTAAATCCTTTGACTGTGTGGATCACAACAAACTGGATAATTCTTAAAGGGATGGGAGTACCAGACTGCTTTACCTGTCTCTTGAGAAACCTGTATGCAGGTCAAATAGCAACAGTTAGAACCTTACATGGAAGAACTGGCTGGTTCAAAATTGGGAAAGGAGTACAGCAAGGCCATATATTGTCATCGTGCTTATTTAACTTCTATGCAGAGTACATCATGCGAAATGTTGGGCAGGATGAATCACAAACTGGGATTAAGATTGCCGGGAGAAATATCAACAACCTCAGATATGCAGATGATACCACTCTAGTGGCAGAAAGTGAAGAGGAACTAAATTGCCTCTTGCTGAAGGTAAAAGAGGCTTGAAACTCAACATTAAAAAAACTAAGATCAGGGCAGCCAGTCCCGTTACTTCATGACAAATAGAAGGGGAAAAAAGTGGAAACAGTGACAGATTTTATTTTCTTGGGCTCCAAAATCACTGTGGATGGTGACTGCAGCCATGAAATTAAAAGATGCTTGCTCCTTGGAAGGAAAGCTATGACAAACCTAGAGTGCATTTGAAAAAGCAGGGACATCACTTTGCCAACAAAGGTCCATATAGTCAAAACTATAGTTTTTCCAGTAGTCATGTATGAATGTGAGAGTTGGACCATAAAGAAAGCTGAGTGCCAAAGAATTGATACTTTTGGATTGTGGTGCTGGAGAGGACTCTTGAGAGTCATTTGGACTGCAAGGAGATCAAACCAGTCAATCCTAAGGAAATCAACCCTGAATATTCATTGGAAGGACTAATGCTGAAGCTGAAGCTCCAATACTTTGGCCACCTGGTGCTAAGGGCTGACTCATTGGAAAAGACTCTGATGCTGGGAAAGATGGAATGCAAAAGGAAAAGGGGGTAGCAGAAGATAAGATTAGATAGCATCACCAACTCACTGGACATGAATCTGAGCAAACTCAGGGAGATAGTGAAGGACTGAGGAGCCTGTTGTGCTATAGTCCATAGTCTATGGGGTCTCGAAGAGTCAGGCATGACTTAGCAACTGAACAACAATAACAAGAACTGTGATAGAGGAGTATTGTTTTCTGAAACTCTGAAAGGTTGATCCCATTTGGAGGGTTAAGGGAAAATTCTCAAAGAGTTTGAAGGGGAAGGGCATAAGCCTCTAGGTAGAGAAACCAGCATATGCAAAGGCCCTGTGGCCTTTCATTGTTTCTTATCAAAGAGCATGACATTGCCACTATTCTGTACTTGTTCTGGTGTCAGCGTGATCTAAGATCTCAGTAGCTTTCCCAACCAACCTGGACATTTTTCTCTCTCTTCCACTTCTAACTTCTCTTGACTCCTTTTTGTTGAAGGCATCATCCCATTTCTTACATCTGTACTCAGACTTTAGGTTTGATGCTTTCCATTTTACCCAGTCTTCTTATTTCTTAAAATCCTCACCAAGATTGTAGGCAAGAGTTTTCCGTAATGAAATATTTATCTGATCTTATCTGTTTCTTGCTCAGAAATCTGCAAAAGGTGCATATAATCTCCTGATGTAATCCCTCTGATAGAGTCACCTCAGCTTGTTTTTCTAGCCTCATGTCCCATATGCATTGCATCTCATGCTCTGGCTGAATGGGATAACCTTGTATTCTGTGAATGGCTCTCCTCCTACTTGGAGCAACTTCCTCTCTAACTTGTCTCTACCTGTCCCTGCAGAAATATTTTCTTTCCTTTAAAGACCACTTCAGGCTGCTGCCACCTCCCAGAAGCCTTTGCTGATGCCTGTCCCACATATGATCTCTCTCCACCAGCCCCTTGTAAGTCTTGTGACACTTTCCACACTTTGGCCTTGAATTATAACCATGTGTACAAGTCCTATCTCTATTTGCTTCTTCCCCACTAGAATTAAAGCTTCTGAAGTCCTCTTGTCCCCTTGAGCCTTGATAGGCAGTAAACAAATACTTGCCGCGTTGACAAGGTGGGGGATGAGCCCAGGATTGTGTAAGGCCGCATGATTCATCCTTTTCCAAGGGAGAATGCAGTTTGCATTTTAGAGACATGCAATGCTGATTTATAAGCGGTTGCTCTCACTGTGTTTCCAAACCCTCAAGGCGAAATTTAATTGTTGCATTTTGTCGGCTTAATTTGAACTTACTTTGAGTTTTAGGAAATTTATTCCCTGAACTCTGTGAAGCTCACTGATAAAAAAAGAAATCTAGAAGAAGTTTAGACAGATTGACATCTTTGTTATATTTTGTGCCTCCCTCCTCTCAAGATGTTTTTTTCCTGGCCTAAGGGCACCACTTTCCTCCCCACAAATACTTGGGGCCGAGGTCTACTTGCCTCATACAGTAACATCTAGAGGTCAGTTGTAACTCACACTAATAATAGTTTGACTCAAGATTCCAGCTAAGTTCCAAGTTCCCTCACCCTGTGTTTTAATGCTAGACGTGTAATTGAGAAATCTTCCACCCACTTGTTTAGTGTTTAAATAAACCTTTTAAACTACCTTTTTGGAGTTGCAGCCTAATGGGAAGAGAAAATCTAAACTACATTTGGGGTAAAATTGCCTCTTAAGAAAATATGTTTTGCAGCATTGAAAAAGGCCATCCAGCTTCTAGCTGAGAAAACGTTTTTGTGGCCAGTCCCCTCTCCCTCCTCTCCATTCCTGATCTTGCTTCTGATCCCTATGCTGACCATGTCTAGATTCCACACTTGGTTTATTTAGTGGATTTGGAAATCAATTCAGCCCCTGCCCTTTTTTACTTATTATGATATTTGGGGTTTTTTTTTTTGTCTATTAAGTACATAAAGGAACATGCTTATTTTGTGCTATATTGTCACTATGTGTGTTTGAGTTTAACTTCTCTTTTTCTACCTTTGAATGGTCTAGGACTGTGTCCCTAATTTCTTAGGTTTATATTGAAGTGTAAGTCCTTTCCTTTTGATCTGAGTTATGTTTAGCTGCTGGACAATCATCCCTTCCTTTTCTCTCCCTTTTTACCTCTTCAGAAATGGCTTTCAGCTTACTAGACATAGCTTGTCTTATCTCTTAAGTGAATACTGCTATTTACCTGCAGTGATTGGTTCCTTTGCTAGAACTTTTAAATGGAGCTTTGAAGTGGCTGTATTTTAAACTTATCTTTGTCTTACTTTTTGTCCACGTGTCTCTTGGTTTGTATCTT
The DNA here is from genome assembly GCF_019923935.1 of Bubalus bubalis. Taxonomy (NCBI): domain Eukaryota; kingdom Metazoa; phylum Chordata; class Mammalia; order Artiodactyla; family Bovidae; genus Bubalus; species Bubalus bubalis. The sequence goes on along the minus strand of NC_059159.1, from coordinate 119,427,374 downwards.
GTCCTGCATAGGAGCCCTGTTGCTGCCCCAGCACATTTACAGTTTGGAAAAATTTAATTGATGGAGGAAGTAGGGCCTTAGAATCATAAATGCAGACTTTGATCAGAGAACTTCTTGTGTATCAGCTAGACCATCTCTTCTTCATTACTTTGTCTAGTAATTTTTTTTTATATCCATTTTAAGAAGTTCTGCATTCCCCTTTTTAAAATATGAGGATAGCTGTGTATTCAACTAAATAAGGGAAAAAGTCTCCCATCTTAATAGTTTAATGTCCTCTATTTGTATTTTGTTACTAAAGCCCTCCATTGATGTAGAAATGCTATCTTCAAGTGGGGTGAGGACTGCGCCTTGATCTGCATGTTTACTGTTTGGGAGGATGCTCAGAGGCCAAACTGAGAAAATCCTGTGAAAGAAGTAAAGGATTTAACAGATGTTATAAGTTAGGCATGCAGACCCTAAAAAAAAATTAAAGGTAGAGCTTGTTAGATTGGCAAAGAAAGATTTTTATCATTAGTAGATGAATTATATACCTGAGGACTTCCCCCCCTCTAAATCTTAGAATAATATGGCTCTGATTTTCTTATGAGTCCACATCCCAACAGTCCCAGCCGCCACCTTCACTCTACTAGCTCCTGAGGCTGGGAGCATCATCCAAAATCATAACTTAACATTGTTCTCATCTGTCTTAGAATGAGCTAGATGCCACAGCCCTCAGCCCTCAGGGCTCCTTCATGAAGCACGTGGATGATGCCTGGTGTTCTCTTTTTGTGTAGGGAAGGTGTCTCCATCCTGGTGGGCCCCACAATCCCTCTTGAGGCGAGAGTGTCAAAGGTGGTGCTGACTTGGAAGCAAAGTAGAGGTTAGAGCCCCACTTCTGTGATTGGCTGGCCCCTCCTTTGTATGAGCTGAGTTGGACCTGTTACGCATGCTCTCTTGTCCTGCTTTCCCTCCTCTGTAAATAATAAGGGATGGCGAGCTGTCTCCTGTGACATGGGAACCAAAGGTTGAATCTATATAATGCTTCCTACTTTCCTGCAAGTACTTTCCCACATGACATCATTTCCCCCACACCTCAGCAGTCACATTTACAGGGTATGTTTTGTCACAGCGCGCTGTAAAAATAGGGAAATGCAACCCAGATAACTTCTATATGGTCTCCGCATCTCACTAGTGACGAAACTGAAACTCTGGCCTGGGTCCCCTCACTTCCTAAGCGTCACCGTATGCTCTTCAGTACCCAGACTCAGGAACCAGCTTGTCACACGTGACCCATGGCAACTTCCGCCGCAGCTGATGTCTGAGGGGTCTCTCATCCACCAGGTTCTGCTGATGGGGTGGCCTGTGGATTTCACAGTTCCTGTTGTTCTCATTGCCTCTTGTTCTGCTCTTCATCAGCTCTGTGTCTCTGGGACTACCTCTTCCCTTTGAGAAACCACCTCCTAGGCATTTGGTATAAGTTTTATGGGAAAGTTGGCTGGCAGAGCCCAAGTGGACTCCCCACCTTTCTGTAGCTCACTTTCCTTACTGGAGCAGTCTTTCATGCCTCAATTCGTAAGTGATTAGGTAGCAATTAATGAGTTGAGACATTCGGATTCTTCTACTGAGCACCAGCTGTATGCTCGCTGGTGCAGTCATCCCACCTGTCCCTAGAGGACTCGGGAATGAGACAGATATCCTCAGCATGATACCAATTTATATTGAATCAGGGCACTGGGAAGGGACTCATGGCACCTGGGGAGTCAAGGCAAGCCGCGAGAGTGGGGAGGAGACGTGCACTGAAGGCGAGGCAGTGCTATTCTAGGCAGGAGGGAACAGTTTGTGCACTACGTGGGGATGTGACAGTTTGCGATATTTTAGGGGAATGGCCTGTTGTGCCACACGGCTAGGAATTTAGGCTACAAGATGGTCACATGAACTGAAGCTCATAGGCACTCAATTGTGAAGGCTTGGTGAGCCATAAAAAGTGAGTGAAGGTTTTGATCTGATCAGATTTTTTTTTGATACCTGTTAATAAAGCAAGAAATTCTCGCTCAGGAGGGCCAAGTCCACAGGCAGCAGGGTCTTGGCCACAGCCTTCATCGCCAGGGTCCCTGGTTCTGCATTACTGTGTGCTGGACCCTGCCTCCTTCCAGCAAGCCCACAACTCTAGCACTGACCACGGAACACAGTGTAGTTTTATGAACAGGGGCCAGTCTGCTAGGGAAACCACCTGCTTCCCGGAAACACGCTGCCATTTCCCAGTTTGCAGCACCTGCAGGGACTCAGGGTGCCTCCATCTCTGCTGTGTGCCCCAGGAGTAGAGTCCCTGGTTCCAAAAGAGTTCAGTTTCATTCAGGTTTTAAATCTGTGACGTCCAGTGGGCTTTTTTCTGTTCAGTTCTGCCACCAGATTGCAGAATTAGATCCTGATCTGCAAGTGCTTGATTCAGACAGCCGGGTCTGGGGACTCAGCTCTGAGGCTCTGGGGTGTGGGTAGATGGCCCCTAACCGAGCCCCATCACCCCAGACTCCTCCTTTCCACCCCACAGTTGGCCACAGTGCTTTCTCCAAACATCCTCCACTCGTCTTTGCCTGTGCTATCTCCCCAGCTAGCCTTTTAGGATTTATGGGTATCCTGGTTTTCCTGGCCTCGCCATCACCACATGCTTTCCTGGCTCCCACCCCACGCCTTCCTCCCTTTCCGCATTCCTGGCTGTCACACTTGTCCTCTGGTCAAGATAAGAGCCCTGGATTCAACGTCACCTCACTTTGCTCTTTTTAAGTCATGGGTGTTTGGTATCGATGCTGTCATTTCCCGAAGGCCCCTGCAGGTGTCAAGCACAGTGTTAAGTGTTTTGTACTTTTGCAGCTGCTGGCCCTTTTTTTCCTTACTACCATCCCTGAGGCCCTTATGTTTCATTATTATTTCTATCTTGTCGATCAGGAAACACATACATAATAGGCTGCAGGTAGTTAAGCCCCTTAGGAAGACCATAGTCAGTGAGGCTGTGAACCGGGGCCCTGAAGCTCATGTCCCTTTAAATCCAGGGTCTGGGCTCTCAACCTGCCTGTGGACCCAGCCTACAGTGGTCAGGAGTCCTCCTCTTCCCTTTTTCTTTCTTTGTAAAGATTTCTTTGTTCATTTTTGGCTGTGCTGGATCTTCATTGGTGTGTGTGGGCCTTCTTCAGTTGTGGCGAGTGGGGGGCTGCTGTCTAGTTTCCGTGTTCAGGCTTCTCATTGCAGGGGTTTTTCTTGTCGCTGAGCACAGCCTCTAGGTGCTCATGCTCAGGTAGTTAGGGCTCACGGGCTTGGTTGTGCTGCAGCATATAGGCTCTTCCTGTGTCCCCTGCATCAGCAGGTGGATTCTTTGCCACCGAGCCACCAGGAAAGCCCCTCCCCTTTTTCTTGGATAAACAAATCCAAGTTGTTTTTTTTTTAATTTTATTTTTAATTGGAGGATAATTACAATATTGTGTTGGTTTCTGCCATAGGTCCCCTCCCTCTTGAGCCTCCCTCCCATGAATCCAAGCGTTAAAAATAGAGGCACATGTTCGATGCACGATACTGGATGCTTGGGGCTGGTGCACTGGGACGACCCAGAGGGATGGAATGGGGAGGGAGGAGGGAGGAGGGTTCAGGATGGGGAACACATGTATACCTGTGGCGGATTCATTTTGATATTTGGCAAAACTAATACAGTTATGTAAAGTTTAAAAATAAAATAAAATTAAAAAAAAAATAGAGGCACATGTATACAAAAATGTATACATGTATACAAAAAGAAAGTACACAAATCACGTGTGTATAGCCCAGTGACTTGCACAAAGAGCACCCGAGAAACCTTATCTATGCCTTTTCCAGTCTCAAGGGGAGCCACCACCCCAACTTCTAATACCAGAGGTAAATCCTGCCTGTGTGTGAGCTTCTATAAATGTGGTCATGCCATATGCATTCTTCTGTGGCTGGTGTCTTTCTAAATTCAGGCATGAGAAGTATTTATAAATGTACACTATCCATTTATAAATACCCACTCCTAATTGATCTTACTTTTCCTAGTTTCTCAGTCAGTAAAGAGGCAAAGTTTACTTCTGGGACCTCGTCAACATTGTTAGGATGTGCCATTGAAGTGGGCTTTCTCAAAGACACTCATGTTCTTCCTGGAGGTGAATAACAGATTCCAAGCTGTTTCATTTGCTTCCCTGGTTTTTCCTTTCCATCTTTCCCTCTGTGAGCCGCACCTGCTCTGTGCCTCGTTGGGGTCTGTTCATTTGATTAGGCTCTCCAGCACAGCGGGCAGCGCCAGCTTCCTCTGAGGCCCCCTGTGACTGATGTATTAACATCCGTATGGGTTTCCCCTGGGATGGACGAATGTTCACAGCTTCTGGCAGCAGTTCACTGCACTGTGAATCAGTTTTAAAACTGCCTAAGTATGATGATCATAGACCTCCTGTGTGGTTTAAAGAAGAGGACACCTGGGAGAGAGGTGGATATCTTCCAAAGACAAGCATACAGTTCTCTGTCTGTACTTCGTGCATCTGCTTTAATCTGGAACATTTAACCCTATAATAAGCCGAGTTCCAGGGGAAGCAGATAAAATTTCCTTCCCCTAATAATCCAGATTGCTGGGAGAAGTATCAATAACCTCAGATATGCAGATGACACCACCCTTATGGCAGAAAGTGAAGAGGAACTAAAGAGCCTCTTGATGAAAATGAAAGAGGAGAGTGAAAAAGTTGGCTTAAAGCTCAATATTCAGAAAACTAAGATCATAGCATCTGGTCCCATCACTTCATGGCAAATAGATGGGGAAGCAGTGTCAGACGTTATTTTTCTGGGCTCCCAAATCACTGCAGATGGTGATTGCAGCCATGAAATTAAAAGACACTTACTCCTTGGAAGGAAAGTTATGACCAACCTAGATAGCATATTCAAAAGCAGAGACATTGCTTTGCCAACAAAGGTCCGTCTAGTCAAGGCTATGGTTTTTCCAGTGGTCATGTATGGATGCGAGAGTTGGACTGTGAAGAAAGCTGAGCACCAAAGAACTGATGCTTTTGAACTGTGGTGTTGGAGAAGACTCTTGAGAGTCCCATGGACTGTAAGGAGATCCAACCAGTCCATTCTAAAGGAGATCAGTCCTGGGTGTTCTTTGGAAGGACTGATGCTAAAGCTGAAACTCCAGTACTTTGGCCACCTCATGCGAAGAGTTGACTCATTGGAAAAGATTCTGATGCTGGGAGGGATTGGGGGCAGGAGAAGAAGGGGACGACAGAGGATGAGATGGCTGGATGGCATCACTGACTTGATAGATGTAAGTCTGAGTGAACCCCGGGAGTTGGTGATGGACAGGGAGGCCTGGCCTGCTGCAATTCATGGGGTTGCAAAGAGTCGGACACGACTGAGCGACTGAACTGAACTGAAAAATCCAGAATTGCTAAAATGGCACCTGATAGAAACTGCCTACCTGGAAGTGCCCACCTTGATGTATGGCAAAAAGAAAAGCTAACCCTCACATCTGCTGTAATTCTTTAGAAATTACAGAAAGCTCTAACAAGCAAGTTTTCTCCCCATGTTGACCACCGTTGATGTGTCATCTTCAGACCTAGATTGTGGTGCCTGGTATTTGGGTCACATAAGTTGGAATGTAGATAGACTTCAACCCCAGTTCTTGTGGTCTTATCTTCAAGGGCAGTAATACAATGCTTTTTGATTCCAACTCCAAATACCCTGTAATAAATGGCATGCTGCTGCTAAGTCGCTTCAGTCGTGTCCAACTCTGTGCGACCCCATAGACTGCAGCCCACCAGGCTCCCCTGTCCCTGGGATTCTCCAGGTAAGAACACTGGAGTGGGTTGCCATTTTCTTCTCCAATGCATGAAAGTGAAAAGTGAAAGTGAAGTTGCTCAGTCGTGTCCGACTCTTAGTGACCCCATGGTCTGCAGCCTACCAGGCTCCTCCGTCCATGGGATTTTCCAGGCAAGAGTACTGGAGTGGGGTGCCATTGCCTTCTTCAGAATAAATGGCATAGGTTCAATTAATTCTAATGTGCATGTATTGAAACATCATGTGGACCTGATAAGGACTAACAACACCAAAGCATACTGTGGGCTAAAAAATAGAAGATTTAATAATAAAAAAGAAACAGACTAATTGATGTAGGGAACAAACTAGTGGTTATCAGTGGGGAGAGGAAAGCGGGGAGGGACAAATGGGGTAGGGAATTAAGAGACACAACTATTATGTGTAAAATAAGCTACAAGGATATATTGTACAACACAGAATATAGCCAATATTTTACAATAACTATAAACGGAGTATAACCTTTAAAAGTTGTGACTCAATATGTTATATGCCTGTAACTTACATAATGCTATATTAGATTTCAATTAAAAAATACAGATTTAGTGGTCTAGTGACATAAGTGCCTTGATCTATAATTGTTTTATTTGCATATTTATTTCCTATGACATTCTGTGCAGTTCCCATCATGTGTATTCTGTCATTCAAATTAAGGCTAACGTTAAGGATTTGGGCCAAATAGCCATTTAATATTAGTTATTGGAACCAGTTTGCCAGGAGATAACATATCTAAGGTTCCTTTTGCCTTTTCATACTCTAAGATTCTTAGAGTCTAAGGAGAAATCTTTTCATATATTTGATATTTTGTTTTTATAGAAGAAAAATAAGGACAGATATTTTATTTTCAAGCTTTCATAACTTTCAAGGAAGTTATGTGGGTTTTATGTGCAAGCAGGTAGAAACCTGATATCTTGTATCAGTTTTGAGTTTTGTGCATGCTTAGTTATTTTTCATACTTTGAGTTAGCATTGAAATGAAAATTTAAGTTCTATATTTAATACCCATGGTCTTTAGAATCTGTTAAGGGACTTCAAGTTGCCAATGATAAGTTCCAGAAGGAGCCCAGACTTACCCCAGAGCGTTATGGGAAGGAGAAAACCCTACATACTTCATTTGTTGTTTATGTGTTCATACTTATAGAGGTTTAATGTTGCACTTCTAGATTACCAAGTGATGCTCTGAATAAGAAGAAAGTGAAAGCGGTGGTCTTCAAAGTGCCTAGTTCAGATGTGGGTGGGAAATATTATCACTCCTATTTCTTCCATCCCCTACAGGGTCTTTTCTTTGTAGAGATTTTATAGTATCTGTAATATATTGGTGCTTGGAGTTTAAGAAATTAGATTGTTAAAGAAAAAATATGCTTTAAGATTTTGGTTTAGAAACAAGTGTACACTGGGATTAGTGAAAGTGAAGTCGCTTGGTCGTGTCCAACCCTCAGCGACCCCACGGACTGCAGCCTTCCAGGCTCCTCAGTCCATGGGATTCTCCAGGCAAGAGTACTGGAGTGGGGTGCCAACACTGGGATTAGGTATTAACTAAATACAGGTATTTGTCTGTATTTAACAGGGAAGAAAATAATAGCCAAAAAAACATAGAAGTTCATTTCCCTCTCCCATAAAAGATACTGGCTGTCAGCCCAGGGCAGGTGTCAAGCCCCATCGTGTCACCAGGGTTTGTGCACCCTATCATTTTGTTTTGTGCCCCTCAGCAACTGATTTCCATCTTCAAAGTCATGTTGTGACCCAAAAAGGCTACGGAAGCTCCAGTCATCATGCTCATAGTTCAGTTAGCAGAAAAGAGGGAAAGAAGAGAGAAGGCACACTCCCTTTCCTCTTTTTAAATTCTTTTTCTTTCTTTTTTTTTAATTAATAAACTTATTTTTTAGAGCAATTTTAGGCTAACAGCAAAATTGTATGGAAAGTACAGACAGTTTCCATATCCCCCAGATTCCCTTTCTTTTAGGTTATGAACTAAGTGCCACCCAGCAGCTTCTGCCTACATCTCATCAGACAGAACATGGGCATACCTGGCCAGAGCAAAGCTGAGAGGAGTCATCTTTTACTGGGAGCTTTGCTACCTTTGATAAAACTGTGTTTTGTGGCCAAAGTAGACAGGGAGGTAGTTGAGGAGGAAACTTGAAGTCTTCATTTAACTTAAGACATTCTCTTTTATTATTTTATGTCAATTATGCAGAAGAGATTTAAGTCCAAACATTAAACTGGTACATTTAGAAAGCTGTTTTTGTTTGTTGATTTTGAAATATACTGTACCATGTGTAATTATTATGAGCTCGTAAGGGCTTCATCTTAAGCATCAAAAATAATCATTTTAAATTGTACTAAGAAATCATACAATTATACTAGGTACATAGAAGGAGGAATTTTATGGTAATTTGGAAGTACATTTAGTGTTCTTTTGAAGGAATTTTTTTTTTATGAAATAAAGCAGCACAATTTAAAAATCTTTATAAAATTTTAAAATATTATTCAATATATATATTTTTTAAACCCTAGACTTTGGCTATTATTTATTTCATTTGTTCCATCAATAAACACTTCAACTTCTATTGCTTTCAAAAGGAAAGCAGAGCAAGAATCTTTCTTTTGTCTTTTTCATAGACGTATACTGTGGTAATGATTAATTGCTTTATGATAAATATTTTTTCTGTCTTCTCTCATGTTCTTCTCCCTAATCATCCCATCTCCAAAAGCGCATACTCCTTCCACGTTACTGCAGATGGTCAGATGCAGCCCGTCCCCTTCCCCCCAGATGCCCTCATCGGCCCTGGCATCCCCCGACACGCTCGCCAGATCAACACCCTCAGCCATGGAGAGGTGGTATGTGCGGTGACCATCAGCAACCCCACGCGACATGTGTACACGGGTGGGAAGGGCTGCGTCAAGGTCTGGGACATCAGCCACCCCGGCAACAAGAGCCCCGTCTCTCAGCTCGACTGTCTGGTGAGTGAGAAGGAACTGGTGCACCAGGGTTATTTCCCCCTGGAGACTCAATAAGGAAATCGCTGTCGGGGCCTGGGTTTTATTCCCATTATGAGGAAATGGAAGCCCATTCTGTTTCCTGTGTTAGCCATTTAGCTCTCCCCACCCTCTCCCCTCAGCGTGAAGGTTTCATTTGTTGCTATTTCAGTGGTTAAATCCCAGAGTTGATGGATTTCTCTTAAAAAAATATTTCAACGGTAGTTTACAGAAGCTGTTCTTGTTTGAATGTGTGTGCAGAAGAGGGTGTCCCGTTTAATGGATGGAGTGCAGCTAGGCCTGGACTCTGAGCCCTGTACTCCACTCCACTTTTAATTTCCCTGCAGCCTTTGGATAAATATTGAAGAGTAAACATTTGATAACATGACATAGAACCATTCTGAACAGGGGCTGTGTTTTCAGGGAGATCTGGCTGAGTTTTATGACCTTAATTTCAGGAAAGAGTTAATAGATCACACTGCACGAAATCAGGGCAGCCATCAGCAGAATGGGGGTGGTGGGGTGGGAGGGAGTGCTCCCTTCAAGCTCCTATGCCACCTCCCCACCCCCACTCCCACAGTAAGAGAATACCATGTTGCATTTTTAGGGATCATAGAACATGTTGGGACATGTCCTTTACAGAGTACCCATGTACAGGACCCATTCATAGACCACGTACCATTGGCCTTGGGCAGACTATAGGCTACCTTGTGGTCCTTGACCCACAGCCTGCCGGGCACACAGCAAGGATTCTGGAGAGGGTGTTTCCAAAAAGAAGACAGACTGTAGTTTTGAGATGAAAAGGATCTTTGGGATAGTCCTTGATTTATTTTTGTAATCAAATAACTTAAACATATATCTATTAATGAAACAGGAGGAAACATACTTAAACACAACTTAACATTCTATGGTAGTAGGAGAGTTCTGTAAAACTCATTTTTTTGAAATCACACTGGTTACAGTTTCTCTCCTCTTTGAACAATAGGCCATGGTTAAAGCACAGTAAAGACTGGCTGTTTCTGTTGGGGACGCGGTTACTTCTTTGTTGGTGGTGGCGGAGGCGGGGGGGTCATTTTAGGTTTCACCTTCCTTTCTAATGTGTTGGTTTTGATAGATAGATGCCTTCTTTTGTTGATTTCTTTGGCCTCTGGATTGAAAGGCTTAAATATGACAGCAGCCAGGTTACAACTGGAGAAAGCAGCTGTGTTAAATTCCCAGACAAGGATCCATCTGGCTAATGAAGACACGGTACAAGCCTTAGGCAGAGAGACTTAAGAGTAATGAAAACCAAAACCCAGGCAGCAAGTCTGCATTTTCTAAATAGTAAATAACAGGGTAATGAGGTCAAAGATTTCTAAACTAGCTTTGAAAAGTGTTTTTTTTCATGGAGAAGTACATGTACACCCACCTTCCATGTACTGATGGTCTCAGTTTTGTCTCTTCAGCAGGAAACTAGGCAGCAGTGGGAATTATATGTGAGCCTTCACATGCACTGAGCAGTCCTCTGAGGTTGCTTTGTTTACTACTCCAAAGGAGCCAGTGGCCATCAGACCCGGATCTTTACTATAGACTGCTTGCTTTGCTAGTGTCCGTGAAATACCACTTTTTAAGTCAACAACCAAGATAGCCGTTAGAGAACATAGCATTGTTACTGCTTGGTCATGTATTATAACAATTGAATTATGTTTATTTCACAGAACAGGGATAACTACATCCGTTCCTGCAAATTGCTCCCTGATGGCTGCACTCTCATAGTGGGAGGGGAAGCTAGTACCCTGTCCATCTGGGACCTGGCAGCTCCCACCCCGCGCATCAAGGCAGAGCTGACGTCCTCGGCCCCTGCCTGCTACGCCCTGGCCATCAGCCCGGACTCCAAGGTCTGCTTCTCATGCTGCAGCGACGGCAACATCGCTGTGTGGGACCTGCACAACCAGACGCTGGTGAGGTGAGCGGGGGTGGTTTCCTAAGTTGGGGCTCCTTGGGTCAGAAAAGTCCCCTCCCCCCATTTCTCCTACTTCTCTGCCTGCCCCCATGTTCTCAGCCCACGCAGGCCAGGCTTGGAACTCGGTGTCAGGACCGTGTCGCTGCCCTCAGGGGCTTACACTCTTGCTGCCATGCTTGGGTGTCACCCAGACTTTGTATTTACCTCCCTAATGTTCCTATTCTTCATGCCAGATTTGTTTAAAAAACATCCCTGGCCTTTGCCAAGGGGCAGAATACCATGGATTAGATGGAGGTACAAAAGGTCCTCAACACTAGATGTTTTTGGCTTTGCCTGGAACCTCATATGTGCAAATAGGAACCAACTGATACAGGATAACAGAAAATCAACAAAAGAACATTAGAAGAGATTCCACGAATTTAACCCACAAAATGGTTTTAAAGTAGCAGTGTTTCTCAATAACTAAATAAGCCCTGTCCAGGGGTCATTTCCCCCAGGAACAAGCCTAGCTGCCTGGAATCTGTCACCTTTGTGTCCCTCCTCGGCTCTGGCCAGCTCCCTCCCTCTGGCCAAGTTGATGCTCATGTCAGAGATGTTAGAGAAAAGCCTTTTGAAAAGGAAGCACTGGACTTCCCTGGTGGTCCAGTGGTTAAGAATCTGACTGCCATTGCAGGGAACGTGGGTTCGATCCCTGGTCTGGGAAGATCCCACACGCCGTGGGGCAGCTAATAAGCCCATGCGCCACAACTACCGATCCTGTGCTCCGCAACAAGAGAAGTCACCATGATGAGAAGCCCATGCACCACAGCTAGGGAGTAGCCGCCCACTCACCCAAAAAATAAATGAATAAATAAATAAAGGAAGCAGTGATTAAACATCTAAAGCAGGATGGACCTATGTTTTGCCCTTTAACGTCACAGTTCATCTTCACTTAGAAACATTGTGTGTGATACATTTTTAGATTCATAGGTTACTTAGCAGAACTCCCTCCATGCTTCCAGGCCACGGGCACGGGCTGGAGGGAAGGAAGAGAGCATGGAACTCATTAAAGCGGCTCACTCTTCAGCCTTTTCTGTAGAAATCTACCAAGTCTTACCACACCAGGCTCTGTCCCTGCATGTGGGTGACAGTCTGCAGTTATTTTATTTTATTTTTGTCACTCTCGGGGCAGCTCAGAATGAGCAAAGTGAACAACTGGAGCCAGAGCCAACAGCCACTTCAAACTTCTAGCCTAGTGATTGTTGGTTATTTTTTCTTAGTTTTCTGCCTTTTTTTTAACTTAATAAATACACTTTCAAAACATTCATTTGAAGTGCTTTTCAAGTATTCATCTGTTTAACCCCTGTCACTTGTGCACTGCTTTATCCTGATGTTAGCGTGGAGGCGCTGCAAAGGGGTTTGGGCACCCTGCCCTCTCGTGTGCTCTGAACTCCTGCTCTGTGCCAGCCCCTGGGGAGTAAGTACCTGTTGGATATGATGGGATATTGCCTCACACATCTCTCTGTTTGGACTGGCCACACGCAGCTAGTGGCCACCCTGTGTGACAGGGCAGTGCAGAGTCTGTTGAATATCTGTGTATGTCTGTGACCCAGCACGTTCTGAACAGCCCTAAAAGCTGCTTTCTAGGAGCCTTAGTGCAGAGCTGAGATGGGTGTATGGAGGGATGGAGAAATGAGCACCAGCTACGTGCTTAGGTCCCCAGAGAAACAGTTGTTCTCAAGGAGTACAGGTATTTCATGAGTTCCAGAGGTAAGAAGAATTCAGAGGCTGAAATGAAAAGGAGGTCCTTGGGTTTCACAAGGTTTTTGAAGACGGAAAAGCAGCACTTTGGAAAGGTGGGGTAGGACTACAAGGTGGGGTAGGACTACAGTAGGCCTGGGGGACCAGTGGGGACACCTTGGATGCAGGCTGGGACTTTGAGGGACAGATTTGGGGTGCATGGGGGAGAAGACCATGGTGGAAGTTCTGAGTAGTTTTCAGAAGAGAGACTTTTGAACTACTGCTTTGTATCTTGTCTCAGAATTCAGGGCAGCAGTGGAGCTCACATCCTCTCCTCCATGCCCTTTACATTCCAAGCTCAGCTTTGAAGTGTGAAGCTCTGAGGGAGTAATAAGGTAACAAGAAGAAGAGGCAGTGGAAACTTTGCTATGAGTGTTGAGTTCCCAAGCAGTTCTCTCATGGATTCTGCCTGGTTTGCCATTGTGATCGAGCCTTGGAACACCTCTCACCTATTCCAGTCACTCCCCTGCCTGCTCCCTCTTGGTCTGCAAAACCAGGCCCATGACCCCCTACACCATCAGCCCTGTGGTAGGTTACATCACCCTCCCTTCAGCAAGTCCCACCTGAGGCCTGGCAGAGCGTCTGTGCTCAGCAAACCCCTGTTGGTTATTCTTGGTGGTGATTCATTGTGTGTGTGTGTGTGTGTGTGTGTGTGTGTTTAAGTATAGTTGATTTTCAGTGTTGTGCTAATTTCTGCTGTACAGCAGAATGATTCAGTTAGATACATATATACATTTTTTTTTAATATTCTTTTCCATTATGGTTTATCTCAGAAGATTGGATGAAGTTCTCTGTGCTGCAGAGTATGACCTTGTTGTTTATTCATTCTAAATGTAATAATTTGCATCTACTAACCCCAAACTCCCAGTCCATCCCTCTCCCTCTGCCCCATCCTATCCTTGGCAACCACAAATGTGTTCTCTGGGTCTTTGGTGGTGGTTATTGACTAAGGCACGAGATTCCCCTTCAAGAAAACAAAGGCCTTGTGCTGGGATTCCAAGCAGGACCATGCCCAGGGATCAGTCAGCAATCAGCTCTCTCTGCCCCATGCGGCTGAGTCAGGAGGCTGGCATGCCGCTTTGTCTCTGGGAGTCCAAATTTCCTAATGCAGGGCTTTTTCTAATAGAGAACGCAAGGTTGAGTCAATACATGAGCTCATGCTTTGCTGGCACGAAGGGCATCTCGGTGCTACTCACTCATGGAAATGGGTGTGCTCCCGGGCCCCGAGTCCGTGGTGTGGTGATACAGGCCTTTGCAGTTAGAGGCAAGGTCTGCCTCTTTTTGTAAGGAATACACTTGGGATTCTGTGTGTTTGTCTTTTTTTCCCCCCTTCTTTTCACACTTAAACACTTTTCCAGACCTGGGAGGAATTTCACCTTCCAGACAGATTTGTAAGAATAGCTCTTGGAGCGTATTTAACTTCTCCTGTGTGGTGACCTAAAACAGCATTCCATTTCTTCAGCACTTGGATCATGAAAAAAGGAAAAGAAAATCTGCAGGTGCCGTTTCCTCTCCTCCTCGAGGGAAGAAGGTTGGTTTGATCTTGCACATCAGCAGACACAAGGAGATGACACACGCCCGGCGAGTCCAAAACTAACAACACAACAGTGTTTACCTTGAGCTCTGGCAGGAAATCATTATTCAATCTGGTTTGTTTTATCAGGCAATTCCAGGGCCACACGGACGGGGCCAGCTGTATTGACATTTCTAATGATGGCACCAAGCTCTGGACAGGCGGCTTGGACAACACGGTCCGGTCCTGGGACTTGCGCGAGGGGCGGCAGCTGCAGCAGCACGACTTCACCTCCCAGGTGCGCACTCGTCCCTCCCCGGGACCCTCCCTCACCTCCCCCACCCTCACCCCCAGGAGAGTGGAAGCTAGACAAACAGACCAGAATTTCATTTGAGATACACACACACACACACACACACACACACACACACACACACACACACCCCCAAATCACCCTGAAACACTTAGACTGGCTTTTAAAATGCTGTAGGTAAAGACTTGTTAGTTGTTTTGTTTATCGGTGAATTCATTGCAGGAATTTGTGCCGTGAAGAAAGTACAGGGTCTGATGTGTTGTCCATCTTCTCACCATCTGATGTAGGGGTGAGAGATGATTTGATTCTCATATAAATAGACCTTTAAAAATATGCAGGGATGTCACAAGGAGTAGAGAAAAATCACAACAGCTCTACAAGTTAATTCATTTCACTTACATCAGGGAGCTTAAAAAATACAGTGGTATCTCAGTGGATGCCTGTTTTATTAGTCATCCCTTAGAAATTGGACTCATGGCTGACTAGATTTATGGAATTTTGAAATGATAGGAAAATGGCAACTTTGATTGTGCATTGTGGAGATTATTTAGATGTCAAGGGTCTGAATCTAGGCCTGTTTGGGGAAAGACAGTGCATGCCATGTTAACTGTTTTCTGATGGTGGAATTGTTTTATTTTGTCATGACTTATTTACTTTTTTTTTTTTTTTTTTTGGTAATAAAAATAATTAGACTCAGAAAAGTATGACAGAAATAGAAAGCAACTATATGTTCAACTAAATTTCATATCCCTGTCAAAATTCTGTTGAGTTCCTTATAGTCTTCCCTGTTCCCTTCCAGCCCTGTTTCCGTTATGGTTAGGATTCTATTTTCAGTCTACATTTTTTTATTAAAAAAAATTCTTATGAAAATTTTCAAATATATATGAGAACAGAGAATATTCAAGCATATATGAAAGCACAGAGAATTATATGATAAACTCCATATGCCCATCACCCAACTTCAGTTCCTAACACATAACCCTTCTCATCTGTCATCCCTGCCTCCAAACACTGGATTATGTTTATTAAAGTAAATCCCAGACATTGTATCATTTCATCCATAAGTATTTCAGTTAGTATCTATAAAAGACAGGCTTTCAAGAATCCACGTGCAATACAGGAGACATGGAGTTTGATCCCTGGGTCATTAAGATCCCCTGGAGGAGGAAATGGCAACCCACTCCAGTATTCTTCCCTGAAAAATCCCATAAATAGAGAAACCTGGAGGGCTATCATCCACGGGGTCGCAAGAGTTGGTTATGACTTAGTGACTAAACCATCACCACTAACTGTAAAATACAACCCTTTTAGACAACACACATGAATACCTTTATTAGTTCCTGAGAATTTACTTCTTGATTTTATCACGCATGGAGTAAGTGTTGTTTTTCTTTCTCGTTCCTTCAAGGTCTTTAACACTTGACTTATCTGGGTTGGGTTGCTTGTCCTGTAGACTTGGCCACAGCCTGCGCTTTACTTACTACATCCTCCTGTTCTTGCTAGTTTTCCCCTTTGTTGTCTGTTCACTTCCCAGGTCTATATGGGCAAACTACTCAGTGAGCCTCTCTGCTTCTTGTAGATATTCTCCCTTGGGTATTGCCCAACTGGGGAGTGGCTGGCTGTGGGCATGGAGAGCAGCAACGTGGAAGTCCTCCACGTGAACAAACCTGACAAGTACCAGCTGCATCTCCACGAGAGCTGTGTGCTGTCCCTAAAATTCGCTTATTGTGGTGAGTTCAGCTGAAAGGAAACCGGAGGACGCCGGTGGCCGAAATGGAAAATACTTCTAAAAAAATACAGTGGAGATCATATCTGGAAAAAATGTTGTTCTCTGAGCAGCTGGATGCAATCATTCTATTGTCTTAAAATTGTCCCTCAGAGCATAGTGATGTCTGTTTCGGTCTGTTTCCCTAATTTGAGAAAAGTCAGCAGGCGATAAAATTGCCTAATACAAGGTTTTGACGCATGTTTGTTTTTAGTGAAGAGAATCAGAAGTGTGGGTGGAGGGCAGTTAGGTACCCCTCTGAGGGGGATGGGTGGGAATTTGTAGGAGAATGAGGCAGGAGCAAAGGAGGTCGTTGTGGACTGACCGGGATAAGGAGTCCATGGTCAGAGAAGGGAGCATTTCGGGGCGCCCAGACCATTACACTCTGCAGTGAGGAGTATGAGAGAAGTTCACGGGGAATACTTATTCATGAGATGAAGGGTGGGTTAATAGCTATCACATTATACTGACCACATTCTATGTGCCATATATCCTATCTGCCATTTAACTTAGATTCTTCATTCAATCCTTTCTAGTCCCATTTATCATAAGGAGACTAACAGAAAACAACTTCATTGATTGACAGAGGACCCACTGTGTGCTGGGTGTGAAGCTACTTGTCATGTTTCCAGTGGCTAATGGGACTGACATGGTCCCTGCTACCGCTTTGATTAAACCCAAGATCACAGATGGTTCACAATGGAGCCCATATTTAAAACCTGCCTTCTCTACTTATGTCACCCTTGGGCATGATAGCTCATAATTAAACAATGCTCTGAGTTTGATTAAGTTCAGGTAGCTAATATATACCAGGAATTTTGATCTTATTACCTGTTCCTTTGCTAATTCTAGGTAAATGGTTTGTGAGTACTGGAAAAGATAACCTCCTCAATGCTTGGAGGACCCCCTATGGAGCTAGTATATTCCAGGTAAGTCAGTGCTCCTCACCCAGAATGGCAACATTTGGACTACAGTGTTCCTGATGATGCTGGAAGTGAAGGTGCCTTGGAGGGACAGGGCCTGGAGCATCTCTATTCCACACCAAACACACATCCATTGTTTTCTCTTCCAGTCCAAAGAGTCCTCATCTGTGCTCAGCTGTGACATCTCTGTGGATGACAAATACATTGTCACTGGCTCAGGGGACAAGAAGGCTACAGTCTATGAAGTCATCTACTGAAAACATTATGTGGTTTAATGTTTATAGTTGAATTGGGCCAAAATGTTTTGAATTTGTAGAAATAGAAAAGTTGTAACTTTAAAAACACAAAAACCTGTTTCCAAACCTTGACACAAAACTACTTTGCGTCTACAAAGAGGAGGCAACGAGCACATCAAGAGAAGGTCACCTATCTACCTAGACCAAATGGAGCACCGAGGCAACGTGGACAGAGGGGTGAGGGTTGCAGGCTCCAGGAACGGAGCCTGCCGGCCCAGGCAGAGTTCATCCTTTTCTTTCTGTGAGGTCTGCCGAGATTACCTTTCTGTTCCTTGTGGTTTCCCTCCTATCTGTCCTTGGTAGATCAGTGGTGTCTCCAATTAACTTGTTTCCCGGTTTTGCATCTTGTGAAATGTTTTTTTTGTATTTTTGTTGAAGGTTAAACATTTGTATAAATTGTAAATATATTTGGTTTATTACAGTAAAGGCTTTAGTACCAATAAGTGGTTTTTCTTTCTCCTCCATTATTGTTTTTAATCATTGGTGTGGGTTCTATAAGCAAAGTTCAGAAATTTGTATAGGAAGTTTTAAAATGCGCTTCTCGTTTTATAAATATATTTGGTCACAGACTCCTGGTGCACTAGGACCTAATTACCTCTTCTGAGTTAATCAGGAAGTCAAGAGGAAGAATAATAAGTAACCAAAGGTTTATTAATGATGATTTTATTTGGGAAGCTAACATAACATGACTTAAGCCAAGATTCATTCTTTTGTTTGGATACTCTTGTGATTCGAGATTGTCAATTAAAGCTTTACTTTTTCTTGGTGATTCACTGGGAGACAGAATACTCTTTTTTTCTAGGAAAGCCTGGCACTTTCAAATCTATAGTCTCCCTTTACAGGCTTTACATTTCAAGAAATGAAGGTGACTTGGGTTTAGTGCTAAGACTGATGATATCCACAAAGCTGTGGAGTTCATTAAACTGTAGAAGAAATGTGAGGTGCCTGCTGGTTTTATCTCATTAATACTTATTTGATCTATTATATTAATTGACTTAAGCCAACCACACCCAGCACTTTGCTCCATCCTTCTCATTAAGGCTTTCCCTACAGCTGCAGCCCTTCCTGCCTGTCATTAGTCTGGTCTTTATCTTCGTGGACAAGCTTCTACTAATTTGATTAGATGGAACCTGTAACCCTGGGCTTTTAATAAGTTGCCATGCATGATTCCTCCTGAAAAGGCCACATGGCTCATTCTTTATATACCTATTATTTACTGCTATATTTTCAAAAATCATGGTTAATAATTTCAAGCCAGGTTTTCTGGCTGTTTAAAAATAGCACCTAAGGAATTTTATAATGTCCTTGTTTTCTTATGATCCAGCAATTTGTTGGCAGTTTGTCTTAATATTTTTTATTTATTATCCAGACCATTTTGTTTTTATACACTTAACAATATTATTTTGTTTACTTTTTGCCAAAATAATGTTTATGTACAGTTTGTTAAATATTTTCTCTTCTCATTAAGTGGATGGCAAAGACCTAATTACTGAAGCTGATTTCTCTCTCATCCCTTCCCTGTATAATGAAGTAGGTTTCTATACTACAGACTCTGATGGGTTCATAACATACTGTTTACCTTTTCTGGTCTCTCTCCTTCCTGCCTCACCTTCCCTGTTTTCTGTAATAGTAGAGTAGAGGTTAAGTTGCTATAATAACACCCAACAATACAGTGGCTCTGAGACCACAGAGGGTTTGTATCATACCCACATATGACCCAGAGACCCAGGCCATTAGTGCAGCTCTGGGCATCCACAGTTACTCCCGTGGTCTCTAGTCCCAGGCTCCAGAGGGACTGGAGTCCTCCTTCCCAGAGGGACAGATTGGGAGTCCAGGGGAAGGGTGTCCTCCCAGACAGGTGACTAGGAGTTTCTCTTTCATTTCCATTACCAATCCATTGGTGGAGACCTAGACACGGGGGAGTCTGGGGGTTATGGTCTCTTCCTGTGTAGTGGGTACCCATGGAGAAGGGAAAATATATTTGGAGGGATTCTGGGTTAAGGAAATAGTCCCATTTTCTGTTAGTGCATTTTCTCCCTTCATGCTTTATGGTTTCCCAAGCTCCCAATATTCTTTCTCTCATGGGATTTTCTGAGGGTCTAGATCTTTATCAGTTCATCAATTATCTTCAATTTGATGAAACCACTTCCATTTGCTTTTGGTTGAGACTCTAGTCTGGTCCCAGAAGAGGTGTTCTGTAGAGCTCATCCCTCTGTTCAAGGTTTGGAATCTTGGGGGACTGCCCAGTTGATTGTTTCTCCACTCGCAAAATGGGAATGATAAAATAGTCATGCCTACATCTCAGGGTCTTGAAGATCAGAATCTGGTGTGTGAAGCATGACTGGGAGAACCATCTATGAGTGGGAGATTTCCTCCCCAACTATAAAGTTAGGAGGCCCCACCCCTTTTCCCCAGGAAACTGGAATCATGTGATTGTTAAAATCTGGGTAAGCCAAATGTTTATGTACCTCTTGCTTTCAAAAATGGATTGTAAATTAGGATTCAACAGATTCAGATCCATCGAGAGAGCCATGCAAGGCATGTTTGCATATAAAAATATCAAGAGATGATTGTCATTATCCCTATAGAAGTAACCAAGGTTCAGGGAAGCTGTGTCCTCCCGACCCCATGGGAGATAGAACCAAATTCAGGCTTATTCTTTTGAGTTTCATAAAGTGGTCTGTCATATTTCCAAGCTCTCCAAATTTCCTTTTCATTTCATTTGAAATATTTACAACTTGCACATTTCTCTGGTGTATATAGGTGTATGAAAGTGAAAGTGTTAGTCTCTCACTCATGTCTGACTCCTTGCAACCCCATGGACTGTAGCCCACCAGGCTGCTCTGTCCATGAAATTCTCCAGGCAAGAATACTGGAGTGAGTAGCCATTTCCTATTCCAGGGGATCTTCCTGACCGAGGGATCAAACCCAGGTCTCCCACACTGCAGGCAGATTCTTTACTGTCTGAGCCACCAGGATTTATGACTAAATTTAAGCAAGTGATTGTTTTCCCTATTCTTTTAATAGGTTTTGTTTAATATTTATTTAATCTTTTTTTTTTCTATCACTCACAGTCTTAACCTTGAATGTAAGTTTCTGTCATGTTCTCTTTCATGGCATTGAAGTTTGCTGGATAATAATTGAAGGCCTAGTAAGATTGGTTTTGTAATACCTTTTTCATTACCAGATGTTTCTAGTACTACTTATTTCATAATAACAAAATATTTCATCAATATGATAATTAAAAATTTTAAAGTTTCTGTTATTTGACAGATGATAGGGAACTGTTTTATAAATTATAAAAATCCTCACAGTGGCCTGAGAGATGGGACTTTCTTTTTTTCTTGGCTGCATGGCATATGGAACTTCCCTGGCCAGGGATCAAATGCATGACCCCTGCATTGGAAGCATGGAGTCTTAGCCACTGGATCACCAGGGAAGTCCTGAGAGATTTTTCCATCTTTGAAGATTCTTTGAAGAGTTCACGACTGGTAAGTAGCAGCTGGCTCCAAAGCATTCATACAGGGATTTTAAAAATTGCACTTTTGCTAATGGCACAATGAGGTAATGACTTTCCTAAAAGTTTTCCAGCAAATCAGACAGAGGGGATCAAATTCTTAATTTCAGCATGCTGTTTAATTCCATCAAGGGACTGTTGCCTCTGCCATCAGCTTGAGCATGAAGAAGGATATTTCATACTTTCCACTGCTGTAGATCATGGCTTGTTTGTTTCTCAAGGATGTCTTCTCTGTACTCTTCTTTTGGCAATGAAATCATCAAATCACCACAGTTTCAGGCTTCCCTGAGCAAGATGAAGCTTGTGTGAGGCGCATTTTCTGCCCCAGCAAACTTACTCTCCAGATAGCCAAGGCTTCTCTGGCTATATAGTTGTCCTAGTACTTAAACAGTTATATGGTTTGGTGTTAGTTGGATTCCTGTTTTTAGAGACATTGTTTTCAAACTTTAGTCTGCATCAGAATCACCAGAGGACTAGTTAAAATTCAGATTTCTGGGCCCCAGTCTCAGAGTTTTTGATTCACTAGGTCAGGGTGGGACCTGAGAATCTGCATTTCTGACAAGTTCTAGTTGATCCTGAGGCTGCTGGTCTGGAGACCACACTTTGAGCACAGCTAATCTAGAATAATTACACATAACTGACAGAATGTGGTCCACTGGAGAAGGGACTGGCAAACCACTTCAGTATTCTTGCCTTGAGAACCCCATGAAAGGTATGAAAAGGCAAAATGATAGGATACTGAAAGGGGAACTCCCCAGATTGGTAGGTGCCCAATATGCTACTGGGGACCAGTGGAGAAATAACTCCAGAAAGAATGAAGGGATGGAGCCAAAGCAAAAAGAATACCCAGCTGTGGATGTGACTGGTGATAGAAGCAAGGTCCGATGCTGTAAAGCAATATTGCATAGGAACCTGGAATGTTAGGTCTATGAATCAAGGCAAATTGGAAGTGGTCAAACAGGAGATGGCAAGAGTGAACGTTGACATTCTAGGAATCAGTGAACTGAAATGGACTGGAATGGGTGAATTTAACTCAGATGACCATTATATCTACTACTGCGGGCAGGAATCCCTTAGAAGAAATGGAGTAGCCATCATGGTCAACAAAAGAGTCTGAAATGCAGTACTTGGATGCAATCTCAAAAACAACAGAATGATCTCTGTTCATTTCCAAGGCAAACCATTCAGTATCACAGTAATCCAAGTCTATGCCCCAACCAGTAACGCTGAAGAAGCTGAAGTTGAATGGTTCTATGAAGACCTACAAGACCTTTTAGAACTAACACCCAAAAAAGATGTCCTTTTCATTATAGGGGGCTGGAATGCAAAAGTAGGAAGTCAAGAAACACCTGAAGTAACAGGCAAATTTGGCCTTGGAATACGGAATGAAGCAGGGCAAAGGCTAATAGACATTTGCAAAGAGAACGCACTGGTCATAGCAAACCCCCTCTTCCAACAACACGAGCAGACTCTACACATGGAAATCACCAGATGGTCAACACTGAAATAAGATTGATTATATTCTTTGCAGCCAAAGATAGAGAAGCTCTATAGAGTTAGCAAAAACAAGACCAGGAGCTGACTGTGGCTCAGATCATGAACTCCTTATTGCCAAATTCAGACTGAAATTGAAGAAAGTGGGGGAAACCACTAGACCATTCAGGTATGACCTAAATCAAATCCCTTATGATAATACAGTGGAAGTGAGAAATAGATTTAAGGGACTAGATCTGTTAGAGTGTCTGATGAACTATGGACGGAGGTTCATGACATTGTACAGGAGACAGGGATCAAGACCATCCCCATGGAAAAGAAATGCAAAAAAGCAAAATGGCTGTCTGAGGAGGCCTTACAAATAGCTGTGAAAAGAAGAGAAGTGAAAAGCAAAAGAGAAAAGGAAAGATATAAACATCTGAATGCAGAGTTCCAAAGAAAAGCAAAGAGAGATAAGAAAGCTTTCCTCAGCAATCAATGCAAAGAAATAGAGGAAAACAACAGAATGGGAAAGACTAGAGATCTCTTCAAGAAAATTAGAGATACCAAGGGGACATTTCATGCAAAGATGGGCTTGATAAAGGACAGAAATGATATGGACCTAACAGAAGCAGAAGATATTAAGAAGAGGTGGCAAGAATACACAAAAACTACACAAAAAAGATCTTCATGACCAAGATAATCACAATGGTGTGATCACTCACCTAGAGCCAGACATCCTGGAATGTGAAGTCAAGTGAGCCTTAGAAAGCTCACTATGAACAAAGCTAGTGGAGGTGATGGAATTCCAGTTGAGCTATTTCAAATCCTGAAAGATGATGCTGTGAAAGTGCTGCACTCAATATGCCAGAAAATTTGGAAAACTCAGCAGTGGCCACAGGACTGGAAAAGGTCTGTTTTCATTCCAGTCCCAAAGAAAGGCAATGCCAAAGAATGCTCAAACTACTGCACAATTGCACTCCTCTCACACGCTAGTAAAGTAATGCTCAAAATTCTCCAAGCCAGGCTTCAGCAATACGTGAACCATGAACTTCCTGATGCTCAAGCTGGTTTTAGAAAAGGCAGAGGAACCAGAGATCAAATTGCCAACATTCGCTGGATCATGGAAAAAGTAAGAGAGTTCCAGAAAAACATCTATTTCTGCTTTATTGACTATGCCAAAGCCTTTGACTGTGTGGATCACAAGAAACTGGAAAATTCTGAAAGAGATGGGAATACCAGACCACCTGACCTGCCTCTTGAGAAACCTATATGCAGGTCAGGAAGCAACAGTTATAACTGGACATGGAACAACAGACTGGTTCCAAATAGGAAAAGAAGTACGTCAAGGCTGTATATTGTCAGCCTGCTTATTTAACTTCTATGCAGAGTACATCATGAGAAGCGCTGGGCTGGAAGAAGCACAAGCTGGAATCAAGATTGCTGGGAGAAATATCAATAACCTCAGATATGCAGATGACACCACCCTTATGGCAGAAAGTGAAGAGGAACTCAAAAGCCTCCTGATGAAAGTGAAAGAGGAGAGTGAAAAAGTTGGCTTAAAGCTCAACATTCAGAAAACAAAGATCATAGCATCTGGTCCCATTACTTCATGGGAAATAGATGGGGAAAGAGTGTTAGACTTTATTTTGGGGGCTCCAAAATCACTGTAGATGGTGATTGCAACCATGAAATTAAAAGACGCTTACTCCTTGGAAGGAAAGTTATGACCAACCTAGACAGCATATTAAAAAGCAGAGACATTACTTTGCCAACAAAGGTCCATCTAGTCAAGGCTATGGTTTTTCCAGCGGTCATGTATGGATATGAGAGTTGGACTGTGAAGAAAGCTGAGCGCTGAAGAATTGATGCCTTTGAACTGTGGTGTTGGAGAAGACTCTTGAGAGTCCCTTGGACTGCAAGGAGATCCAACCAGTCCGTTCTAAAGGAGATCAGCCCTGGGTGTTCTTTGGAAGGACTGATGCTAAAGCTGAAACTCCAGTACTTTGGCCACCTCATGCGAAGACTTAACTCATTGGAAAAGACTCTGGTGCTGGGAGGGATTGGGGGCAGGAGGAGAAGGGGACGACAGAGGATGAGATGGCTGGATGGCATCACCGAGTTGATGGACATGAATTTACGTGAACTCCGGGAGTTGGTGATGGACAGGGAGGCCTGGCGTGCTGCAATTCATGAGGTCGCAAAGAGTCGGACACGACTGAGTGACTGAACTGAACTGAATCTAGAAGAATAATCTTTACAATAGAGCTGTCAGTGTTTATCTAGAGAGCTATCAACTATTGGAGTATATTCATATTCTCTCATAATGCTGTATTTTTAGCTTTGGGTTGAGGATTAAAAGCAAAATGGCAATAAAATGTAGACATACTGGGGTGAAGTTGCTGTTTCATTAGTCTCTGTTCCCAAAACTAACTTTTGAAGTTGACTATTATAATAGGTCTAGACCAAAATTGAGCCCTTAAAGTTGTCTTTTTTAACAACTTACCCATTATTCAATGTGAATTGTGAGAGTGTTGTAAGGCTTGGAAAACCTACCATGATGACCTCATATAGTAGAAGAAGCCTTGAGAATGTACACAGTGTTTGATGGAAGTGGTGATGCATAATTAAGAGTTAGAAATCATTCTTTGAAAACTGGAATACTTACTATATGTAGAATAATAAGCTGCTGACTTTATCAAATGTCTTCATTCTTCAAATTATCATATTAGATTCAGTGAATCAGGCAGTATTTATTGAATAGGTGACCTCCGCATGTGGCAAGGGGTCACTGGGCTGACTAAGGTGAAATTATTCCATCGGGGGCACTGGGGAAGAATCTACTGGTGGTAATGGAGCACGATGTGGGAGAGGCTCTGCCCTAAGGAGACCCACAGTAGGATGGGCAGACAGCTTGCGGCAGTCTTGGATGTGAATTACTCATTTGACATTAGCTGGTGAGGGCAGCCAGTGGGTACCATTCCAGCAAGCATTTGGAAGAACGTCCATGTGCCAGGCACTGGGCCAAGGGCTTCCAGATGTTTTCTCAGAAAAAATTTTTTTATTCATGAGGGTATCCTACATCTCTGACTTGGAAAATAGGGCAAGGTACAAAGAAGAAAATAAAAACCTGTCATTGTACCACCTAGAAATAATACATTATCGTTTTTATGCCAATTATGTCAGCTATAATATAGATGATTAATAATGGTGAGCGATTTGTTGAGTGTTTTCTATGTGCCAAGGACAGTTGAATATTTTGTATTATCTCACTGAATTTTCACAAAAGTCCAATGAACTAGTTACTGGTTTCATACTCATTTCACCAGTGAAGAAACTGAGATTCAATAACCAACTTGAGATCATACAGCTAATTGTTGGCAGAGTGAGATTTAACCCAGGCAGTCAGATTCCAAAGCCCATTGTCTTAATTCTACAGTTTAACCTCCTTGCCCAAGTGGTTTTGGAACCTGGTGCTCAAGTTTTTCGTTTTCAGCTCGAGGTATAATTGACAAGTAAAACAGTAGGTATTTTTATTGTAATTAGCCTCTAATTAAAATAAATAAATTTAAAAAAAAAGTATTCATTGCTGTTTTAATTGTTACTGTTTTCCCTTGAGATGGACATGGGCCTTCTCAGCCTGAAGAGAGCTGGTTGCTTTAGAGCTATAGTTCTGTGTTGGCTAACTGAGGTTGCCCTGTACACACATTATTAAAATGATTTCCAGTTATGGATAGTTTAGCTCTTCAAAAAAAATAAAGTGTCCAACATGATGATTTGTTATATGTATACACTGTGAGAGGATTCTCCACATCCAATTAATTAACCTGGGCTCTTTTTTTTCCCCACATACTTGTCTTTTTTTTTTTTTTAAGTGAGAACACAAGTTTATCTTCCTAGCAAATTTCAGTAATATGATACATTATTATTATCCTCAATGTTGTTCATCTTATATCTGTAAATCTGTACCTTTTACCAACCTCTCCCTATTTCTCTCACCCCCTTCAGCCCCTGGCAACTATTCTTCAACTCTGAGTGACTTTTTTTATAAGATTTCACATATAAATGATACCATGCAATATTTGTCTTTCTCTGTCTGGCTTATTTCACTTCACTTAATGCCCTCTAAGTTATTCTATGTTATCACAAATGCCAAGGTTTCCTTTTTAAAGGCTGAATAATATTGTTTTATATATGTGTATATATATATATACCCATATACATACATATGTCACATTTCCTTTATCCATCTGTTGGTGAACACAAGGTAGAATGTTTTTATTATACCTTGGCTATTGTGGATGATGCTGCAGTGGGGGTGCACATATTTCTTTAAGATGATTTCATTTCCTTTGGATGTCTACAAAGAAGTGGGGTTGCTAGATGACACAGTAGTTTTATTTTTAATATCTTGAGAAACCTCTATAGTATTTTCTGTAGTGGCGGAGCCAATTTACATTCCCACCAAGCGTTCCCTTTCTTCATGTTCTGGCCAGTGTTTGTCAGCTCTTGTCTTTTTGGTTATTCTAACAGATATGAGGTGATACCTCCTTGTGGTTTTGATTTGCATATTCTGATGATCAGTGATGTTGAAAACTTTTTCATGTATTTGTTGGCCTTTTGTATGTCTTTTGGGAAAATGGCTATTCAGGTCTTTTGCTCATTTTAAGAAAATTAGGTTATTTGAAGATTTTTTGTATTCAGTTAACTTTATTATTAAAATTTATTCACAAACAACTTACAGTGCTGAAGTTACTATAACTTGCCCTATCACTTATTAGGCATATAAGCTATTCCAAACACTAAGATACAATTCTTATAAAGCAAATGTTTGTGTATCATATTCTCACCTTATTTCTGTTCCTTTCCTTAAAATTAATCCCAACAAATGGAATTACTGCATCAAAAGATAGAATGATGTTTCAAATCTTTGATATTATTCACTGCCAAATTGCCTTCCAGAAATATTACTACTCCCAGCAAAGCATGGCAGTGGTAACTTGTTTCATGGCAAATAGATGGGGGAAAGTGGAAACAGTGATAGACTTTATTTTCGTGGGCTTAAAGTCACTGTGGACAGTGACTGTAGCTATGAAAAGAGGCTTGCTCCTTGGAAGAAAAGCTATGGCAGAGTTAGTGTATTTAAAAGCAGAGACATCACTTTGACGACAAAGGTGCATCTTGTCAAAGCTATGGTTTTTCCAGTAGTCATGTATGGATGTGAGAGTTGGACTATAAAGAAAAGCTGAGTGCCAAAGAATTGATGCTTTTGAACTATGGTGTTGGAGAAGACTCTTGAGAGTGCTTTGGACTGCAAGAAGATCAAACTAGTCAATCCTAAAGGAAATCAACTCTGAATATTCATTGGAAGGAGTGATGCTGAAGCTCCAACACTTTGGTCACCTGATGTGAAGAGCTGACTCATCTGAAAAGACCCTGATGCTGGGAAAGATTGAGGGCAGGAGGAGAAGGAGGCAACAGAGGATGAGATGGTTGGATGGCATCATCGACTCAATGGAAATGAGTTTGAGCAAACTTGGGGAGATGGTGAAGGACAGGGAAGCCTGGCATGCTGCAGTCCATGAAGTAGCAAAGAGTTGGACATGACTGAGTGACTGAACAACAACAATATTGTTCTTATTCTAAAAAATATTTGCTAATAATAGGCTATAAATGACATTTCGTTTTCCCATTTAGTTTTGTTCTAACTTAGATTCATTCTTTGAAAGGATCCTGAAGAGCTTCAGTCAGTTCAGTTCAGTTCACTCAGTCATGTCATTGATATCCTATCCCCATACTTAAGATGTCTGTTCTGTTAACGATTCCTAGAAACCTTTCATAGACTCTGGAGAGTTTCTTTTGGCCATTTAAAGTAGATGTCCAGCTTTTTCAAGGTAGCTTTCTCTTGTATAAACTTGTAGGTTTTAGTTTTGATATTAAGGATCAATAGTTTTTAATAATTAACTGTGTTAATATTTTCCATCATCATTCTTTGCTGGCCTCAAGGAGTTCATTTAGAAACCATAAAGATGGTAAACCTTAGTAATGAATTAAAAGCAGGGGACTAGGATGTACTTCTGTACCATTTTTTGTTGTTTTTGTTCTGTTGTTTCTGTAGTTGCATGAGTAATATCCCACTTGTAATGAGGACATAAACCTGGCACTGTTACCAGTATAACGCATTTGGAATCGACTCCCATCAGGTAAGGATCCCAGGGGTCATTCTTAGTTATCATTTGTGTATGGCCTTGGGCAAGCTTCTCAGTCCCTCGGGGTCTTTCTTCAACTGTCAAATTGGAATAAAAATGCCTATCTCATAGGACTGTTGAAGAAATTAAATAAGTTGCCTTTTTTTTTTAAAGAATTCAGCAATTGAACAATTTTAAGAAATTTGAGATTTTTAAAACAAAGTTTAAGAATTTTTATCAATTTTTGAGACTTTATGTTGAGAATTTAATATGATGCTGGTCACATTTTCTTTGAGAAACTGCCATTTGAATCTGAGTTGTGCTAACCACTGAAGTCACCTGCTGGTTATTACTTGTGACTACCTTGGGCAATGAAGAGATGGTCTCAGAGTGAACTAAAGCTTGCACATCAGTGATTGGCATGGTCAGCAACCCCAGTTTAGTCTGTTCAAGTGCATCTGTGGATCTTGTAAAGTCAGGCCTTTGCATCCAGGATGCTCCAAACTGACATCTTTCCATAGAAATAACCAGACTGAAGTGTCAACTTTTGTAAAGGCAATTTCTTTTTTTTTTTTTTTTTTACTTTTTTAAAAAATTAATTTATTTTGATTGGAGGCTAATTACTTTACAGTATTGTGGGTTTTGCCATACATTGACATGAAT
This sequence comes from Bubalus bubalis, assembly GCF_019923935.1. Classification (NCBI taxonomy): domain Eukaryota; kingdom Metazoa; phylum Chordata; class Mammalia; order Artiodactyla; family Bovidae; genus Bubalus; species Bubalus bubalis. The sequence continues at coordinate 119,398,189 of NC_059159.1, read as the reverse complement.
CAGCCATTGGTGTACATGTGTCCCCCATCCTGAACCCCCCTCCCACCTCCCTCCCCATCCCATCCCTCAGGGTTGTCCCAGTGCACTGGCTTTGAGTGTCCCGTTTCATGCATTGAACTTGGACTCGTCATCTATTTCACATATGGTAATATACATGTTTCAATGCTATTCTCTCAAATCATCCCACCCTTGCCTTCTCCCACAGAGTCCAAAAGTCTGTTCTTTTGCTGTCTTGCATATAGGGTCATTGTTACCATCTTTCTAAATTCCATATATGTGTGTTAATATACTGTATTGGTGTTTTTCTTTCTGACTTCACTCTGTATAATAGGCTCCAGTTTCATCCACCTCATTAGAACTGATTCAAATGCATTCTTTTTAATAGCTGAGTAATATTCCATTGTGTATGTGTACCACAGCTTTTTTATCCAGCCATCTGCCAATGGACATCTAGGTTGCTTCCATGTTCTAGTTATTGTAAACAGTGCTATGATGAACATTGGGGTACACATATCTCTTTCAATTCTGGTTACCTCTGTGTATATGCCCAGCAGTGGGATTGCTGGATCATATGGCAGTTCTGTTTCCAGTTTTCTAAGGAATCTCCACACTGTTCTCCATAGTGGCTGTACTAATTTGTATTCCCACCAAAAGTGTGAGAGGGTTCCCTTTTCTCCACACCCTCTCCAGCATTTATTGTTTGTAGACTTTTTGATAGCATCCATTCTGACCAGCATGAGATGGTAACTTATTGTGGTTTTGATTTGCATTTCTCTGATAATGAGTGATGTTGAGCATCTTTTCATGTGTTTGGTAGCCATCTGTATGTCTTCTTTGGAGAAATGTCCTTTTAGTTCTTGGGCCCATTTTTTGATTGGGTCATTTATTTTTCTGGTATTGAGCTGCATGAGCTGTTTGTATATTTTCGAGATTAATATGTCAGTTGCTTCATTTGCTATTATTTTCTCCCATTCTGAAGGCTGTCTTTTCACCTTGCTTATAGTTTCCTTCATTGTGCAAAAACTTTTAAGTTTAATTAGGTCCCATTTGTTTATTTTTGCTTTTATTTCCATTACTCTGGAAGGTAGGTCATAGAGGATCCTGCTGTGATTTATGTCAGAGAGTTTTTTGCCTGTGTTTTCCTCTAGGAGTTTTAGTTTCTGGTCTTATGTTTAGATCTTTAACCCATTTTGAGTTTATTTTTGTGTACAGTGTTAGAAAGTGTTCAGAAGTGAAGTGAAGTCACTCAGTCATGTCCGACTCTTTGCAACCCCATGGACTGTAACCTACCATGCTCGTCCATCCATGGGATTTTCCAGACAAGAGTACTGGACTGCATTGCCATTTCCTTCTCCAGAGGATCTTCCAGACCCAGGGATTGAACCCAGGTCTCCTGCATTGCAGGCAAACACTTTACCATCTGAGCCACCAGGGATGTCCTGAAACAAACAATGAAACAAGAAAGTGTTCTAGTTTACAGGTGGTTGACCAGTTTTCCCAGCACCACTTGTTAAAGAGATTGTCTTTTCTCCATTGTATATTCTTGCCTCCTTTGTCAAAGATAAGGTGTCCATAGGTGCGTGGATTTATCTCTGGGCTTTCTATTTTGTTCCACTGATCTATATTTCTGTCTTTTTGTCAATACCATATTGTCTTGATGACTGTAGCTTTGTAGTATAGTCTGAAGTCAGGCAGGTTGATTCCTCCTCCAGTTCCATTCTTCTTTCTCAAGATTGCTTCGGCTATTTTATGTTTTTTTTATTTCCATACAAATTTTGAAATTATTTGTTCTAGTTCTGTGAAAAATACCACTGGTAGCATGATAGGGATTGCATTGAATCTATAGATTGCTTTGGGTAGTATACTCATTTTCACTATATTAATTCTTCCAATCCATGAACATGGTATATTTATCTATCTATTTGTGTCATCTTTGATTTCTTTCATCACTGTTTTATAGTTTTATATATATAGGTCTTTTGTTTCTTTAGGTAGATTTATTCCTAGGTATTTTATTCTTTTCATTGCAATGGTGAATGGAATTGTTTCCTTAATTTCTCTTTCTGTTTTCTCATTGTTAGTGTCTAGAAATGCAAGGGGTTTCTGTGTATTAATTTTATATCCTGCAACTTCACTATATTCATTGATTAGCTCTAGTAATTTTTCTGGTGGTGTCTTTAGGGTTTTCTATGTAGAGGATTATGCCATCTGCAAACACTGAGAGTTTTACTTCTTCTTTTCCAATCTGGATTCCTTTTATTTCTTTTTCTTCTCTGATTGCTGTGGCTAAAACTTCCAAAACTATGTTAAATAGTAGTGGTGAGAGTGGGCACCCTTGTCTTGTTCCTGACTTTAGGGGAAATGCTTTCAATTTTTCACCATTGAGGATAATGTTTGCTGTGGGTTTATCATATATGGCTTTTATTATGTTGAGGTATGTTCCTTCTATGCCTGCTTTCTGGAGGGTTCTTATCATAAATGGATGTTGAATTTTGTCAAAGGCTTTCTCTGCATCTCTTGAGATAACCACATGGTTTTTATCTTTCAATTTGTTAATGTGGTGTATCACATTGATTGAGTTGGAAATATTGAAGAATCCTTGCATCCCTGGGATAAAGCCTACTTGGTCATGATGTATGATCTTTTTAATGTTCTTGCATTCTGTTTGCTAGAATTTTGTTGAGGATTTTTGAAATGGTAATTTCTAAAGAGACTTGGAATTGCTTAGCAATTCTCGTAGGGGTGCTGCAGACTTGTTTCAGTCCTGACACCATCTGCTGGCAACTGGCATACATCTACTCTACATAGCATCTCTCAGCTCTGGAAAAAAGATGCTGACAGTGCCAATAAGTGGATTTCACCTTAACAGGTTAGATTGGGAGGATACTGTTCATCTCTTACAACAGGGGTACCCAACCTCTGGGATCTAATACCTGATGATCTGAGGTGGAGCTGATGTAATAATAATAGAAATAAAATGCACAATAAATGCGCTTAAATCGTCCTGAAACCATCCTCTCCCCCGTCATCTCCCCAGTCTTTGGAAAAATTATCTTCCATGAAACCAGTCCCTGGTGCCAAAAAGTTTGGGGATCAGTGTAACACTGATTATTCAGACTGTTCTCTCTAGGAAGAAAATGTGTGTTTCAGTATCCCTTAGAGTTTGGGTGGTGTATATCTCTTGCAACTTTAAAGGCTATATTATGCATTTTACCCAAAAGGGAGTGTGCTCTAAGGCTTGCACAGTTTCCACCTGTTCTGTTCATTGTCAGTGTTAGCATTTTTTGGATGCATGTGGCCATTGCCCTTGCTGTGAGCAAAGCATGATACTATTTCTTTATTTTATTCACTCTGTGTCTAGATGGAGAGGTAACCAGTGTAACAACCCAGCTTTACTGTATGCTACTGAACTGATAAGTAAGCAAGAGCCAACATGCAAAGGCACTTACAAAAGTAAGGCTGGAAAGTCCAGGAATCAAATTACTGTCTTATTTTATACATACAAATATCTTTATAGATCTATGTCATTAAGGGCTATAAAGCTTAAAAGAAACAAACAACAACAACAAAAAACCGCTGCAAACATCTTCATTCTAATATTTCTATTTTTGGTGTATTTCCCTTAAGTCTCTTTCTGAGTATATTCATATGTGAGCACAGCACTCATTTGACTCTAGTGTATTCCACTCTTCACATTTAGCTATCACAAGTTCTTTCTCCCCACCTGCATAGTCTTCATTTATTTTTATTGGTTCCATCAAATGATACACCACCATTTATTAGACTACTTCTGCAATGTTGCATGGTTATTGTTTTAACCACATTGTCACTAATAACTACTACTGTATTAAGTATTTCTATAGACAGAACCTTTTTATTCTTTTGAACTATTTATTTGGTATAACCTTAAGGATAGGATTGTTAGATCATAGGGTGTGAATGTATTATAATTCTGTTTTTCACGTCTGTAATTGACTTTCTTATTTGCATAAAAGTAAAATCTGTTCCCTCCACCCAACACAAGCATCTCAACCAAGAGTTTTATTTTTATCAAGCATTTCAGGTGTAATATTTCCTGAGAATGTTTTATATGGCAAAATGAAAGAAAGGAACACACTGTTTCCCTTTTTGTAATATGAACCATCAGCACTCAAGTGAGGCCTATGTGCTGAAACCTATGCCCTTCTGGTTTTCTTTCTGATATTGTATGAAGTGACCCGTATCTCACTTCTGCGTAAAAGACAGTTGATGAGAAAGACAAAGCTCTTGTTCTTTAGGTGAGTGATTCATTGGTTGATTGCCTAGAGTTTTCCACTTGGGAGCAAATTCCTTCTGTGGTTTCCAGAGCTTGAAGAGACATTAGTTTGCTTTTCAATTTATATGACCATTCTACTGAATCCAGTGCGCAGCACTCTGCAATTGTAATAGCTCTGATACATAACTTCACATTTGGAATGTAAAGTGCAACCATTCTTAATAGTTTGGTTTAATGGCTACTCTTTTCTTTCCCCTATGGTTTCTTGTATATTATTTTTTTTTAAGCAGACAGCCATTCCAATACCACCACCTTCTCCATTTAACATACTCTCTACAGTGAAAATCCTTTTAAAAACAACTATAGTCCCTTGGAAAGCAAATCACTCAGTATGAAAAAACATTGATCTATGGGAAAAAATGATCCAATGAGCCCTAGTCTGGAATTTTTGTTGTTTTCTTTTTTCTCCTCTAAGAAAAGTGAGCATGATGTATAAGAAAATGCATGAGTGAACGATCTGAGCTGTGGGGGAAAGCTGTTGTGACCTCCAGGATGGCCGTTTGTAAGGTCCCTGGCAGACCATCACCTGTATATTTGTTTTACTTGAATGACTAGATTTTGAATTAAAAAAAAAAAAAAAAAAAAAAAAACCCTTGTTTTATATTTTTTAATCCTTATGAAGTTTCAGGTCACTTCTAATTCCTTTTCGTCCTTCACCCCTTTGGCTCATCCCAGGAACCATGCCCTTCCTGAATCGCTCCTTCAGTGCTATCTTCCAAGATCAGTAAAGTAAGAGTTCTTACTGTCAGCTCTTGGGGTAGAGGGGCAGCATCCCTGATTCTGTTACCAGGGAAACCAGTATCGGCTGGGTGCAAAAGGTAAAAGGTTCAAACATTTTATTTGAAATAATGAAATAACCAAGCCCATTACTCCCCCTCCTCCCCCCACCACCTATCTAATGTCAATTTCCATGGAAACAGGAACAGAAAAGCCAGCAACTGACAGTAAACTCACATGTCTCTCGGTGGCAGACATCCTTTTGATATCCTCAAATGTCAATTTGCACAATCCCATGACATATCCTTGGGCTGGAAAGACTTTTATTTGAAGAGTGAATAAAATAGAATTCACTCAGCCAAGATGTCTGTTCTTCTAACCTTTTATCAAACAAATGATAACTCAGGAATATGGTTCAACTGATTATTATATTATTGCTTTCCATCATTGCCACTTTGACAACGTGCACACCTTGTCTACCATGTTTATCTTCCTAATTTCTGGACTAATGCTTAGCAGCAATGATGACTATCTCTAGTGGCTGTCATTTATTTTACCAGATATTTTGACACTCAGAATATATGAGCTTTTCATACCCTCAGTACATAGAATGTAAATCTTAGTGTTGTTTTTAACTTTTGTCTATACATTTGGTCATGCATACATTCATGCTCAGTCGCTTCCATCATGTCTGACTCTTTGAGAACCCATGTACTGTAGCCTGCCAAGCTCCTCTGTCCATGGGATTCTCCAGGCAAGAATACTGGAGTGGGTTGCCATGCCCTTCTCCAGGGGATCTTCCTGACTCAGGGATTGAACCTGTGTCTCCTGTATTGCAGGTGGATTCTTTACTACTGAGCTACCTGGGAAGTGCACATTTGATCATATTATGTACTAATTAATTCATATATATTTTAGATGTTTTCCCTTCTAGAAGATGTGGGCTCTTAGAATGAAGTAGTTGGAAATCTTAACATATACATCTAAATAATTGAAAAGTTCTAACTTGTCCCTAACATCTGTGGAGCTGAATCCCCAACAAGTAAGGGAAATACTGTAAAAAAAAAAAAAAAAGCCTCATCATGGCTGCAGTCGGAGAAGGCAATGGCACCCCACTCCAGTATTCTTGCCTGGAAAATCCCATGGACAGAGGAGCCTGGTTGGCTGCAGTCTATGGGGTCGTTAAGAGTCGGACAGGACTGAGCGAATTCACTTTCACTTTTCACTTTCATGCATTGGAGAAGGAAATGGCAACCCACTCCAGTCTTCTTGCCTGGAGGATCCCAGGGACGGGGAAGCCTGGTGGGCTGCCGTCTATGGCATCACACAGAGTCGGACACGACTGAAGTGACTTAGCAGCAGCAGCAGCAGCACGACTGCAGTTGAATTGAACATTTCAGCAGAGGATGGTTATTTGTTAGTAGTGTGAAAAAATTAGTAGAAGGGGCTCTCTAAAAGGAACAGAGTGCTTCAAAGTGATTTCAGCTCTCACTGTTGCCGTATAGAAATGTTGGATCACTCACAATATGAGTTTTTGCCTCTCCAGTCGGCTTTTGTTAAAAATATGCTTTAGTATCCCATCAACTCCAGGCTTCTCTACAAACATTGGCGGTAGTGGTGTAGTCACTGCGAACATTAGACTTACATTATTTAGATTAAATCGACTAGCTGTTCACTATTTAAAATTTAAACCTCAACAGATTTTGTACTTGGTAAATATCAATTGCTACCTATTAATGGCGATATGAAATATGTAAACTTAAAATTCTTCATCACAAACCTGCCTGATTTAAAAAATTCATCTGCAGAGCAGTAACCCTCTGTGACAAGTTCTGCTGGAGACCACTCTGCCCTCATCAGCCACGTTCCTCTCAGCATCCATGGCTGGGGGAAGCTTTCCTTCCTGTTAGCCACAACTCAACACGTTTTCTAGGGTAAGGTGTTGAAGAGTTGGTTGGTTATTGGTTGAATGACTCACACAAGAAAAGTGCTGAAATGGATTTTGGTGCTGGCCCTCCACCCCCTTTTGAGGGCAGAGAAACGTGAAGATAAATCACCAGTTACCCAATATTTTCACAAGCTAAAAGACATTAAACTTAACATTTTCTCTGCTCCTCCTTCTCTTCTTTCCTCAAATAGACTGTGCAGTGGGCGAGGATGACGTCCTACCTGGCTTGTCTAAAGCCCTTTAGATGCAATTACAACTTCTTTGAGGTAGACTGGGAGATACAGAGATGTGTTTAAATAAGTCTTTGATTTGATTTAAACAGAAATTTCATTGTGTGTAGTGTGTGGTTCCTTATGTCGGCTCTTGACAGCCTTTCAGAAGCAGGTTATTAAATGTCTTGCCTTGCATAAGTGCAAGAACTTTTGGAATAGCTTCTTGGCACAGTCACAAAAATATCAGTGACTATCCTGTTAGAATGGGAAAATTTTCTCCCGGTGTTTCCATAGGCTGTTTCACAAGATTTTCCTGTCATCACTGTCTGTATTTTGAACAACTCTAGTTTACGACTACTTTGGTTTTAGGAATTACAATTCTATAATTTGCCAGTGATTAAAATCCTTAGAGTCATTTAGATCCCCATGTCAAAGATTCTGGCATGTGAGGAAAATCATAGAAGAAATGAATGCTGATCAAACTCTAGTTGATAAAAATAAACATTAGAGTAAACCCTAAAGTCAGTAGTGAGTTATGCTTTATTTTCTGAACTTTAAATAGGAAAAAACACAGAGACATGTAGTCATGTGTAAGCGACACTGCCTGGTGCACTTTTTATTGAATCATAATGTTATTTTAACCACGAGTAAAATCCCAGAGCAAATGCATATCTGCATCACACTCCATAACAAGAGGGGCAAAGGAAACCAGCTTTCTTGTTTTTTCCCCCAGTTTTATTAGAAAGTTTTTCTCCATCCAGGCTTCAGTGGAAGCATTTGCTACCTGAAAGCACTAGACTTTTTAAAATGCAATGTTTGAAATATCAAAGGTGAAAATAAACATATGGATAGGCCCCCAAACTCCAAATTTGCTCAGCCTGACAAAACAGATAATAATGTGCCTTTTAAATATGTGAAAAGTAAGAGGATATTGGTAAAAAGCTATTTACTTCATTCAACAAACATTTACTATGTACAGGTCACTGAGGTGCTATTTGAGGGACATAACTGCACTATGGATAACATTTATTGAGGACATTTATTGGCATACAGTAGTATGTCAGGTACTTCTTACTCTATTTGCCATATTTTATTTTAAAATAATAATAAGACATGGTATCTGTCCTGATGGAACTGCATCAAGGGCCAGGTTTAGGGTGAGGTGAAGACTGAAAGTTTAAGGTGATGCCAGAAATCTCAGTGATCAAGATAAGTCACATTTTACTACAGTATTTAAAATATCAAAATTGGAAGCAGCTTAAATGTCCATCAACAGGGGAATGGATAAGGAAGATGTGGTACATATATACAATGGACTATTACCCATAAAAAAGAATGAAATTGTGCCATTTGCAGAGATGTGGATGGACCTAGAAAGTGTCATACAGAGTGAAGTAAGTCAGAAAGAGAAAAATTATTATAGATTAATGCATATATGTGGAATCTAGAAAAATGGTATAGATGAAATTTGCAAGACAGAAATAGAGACACCTGAAACCTAACAGCTGTATGCTAATTATGGAATACTTGGTGCTGATTCAGATAACATTTGGAGGATTTACAGAATCTAGAATATGTACTCCTGATTGGGGTTCTTTGATTCCTAATTAACTGCTTCTGGATTAAGGGTTCTGAAGTAGGGTTCATGCTAACTCAGCAACCAGGGAGACTGACATTAACCTACATGCACATATGGAACACTGATTTTCTTGAAGTCTCTTCCTTCACCTCTTTAACCAGGCAGCAACCTTAAGCCCAAGTAGAACCCTGTTCTTTACAAGGTGCTATGTTGAAAGAGGGTAGGAGTCTCCAAGGGAGAAGGGCAGGGTTGACACTTGAGCTTGGGTGGACAACAGGGTCCCATCCAGGAGGAGTCAGGAAAAAAGCAAGAAGGCCTGCACTGACTTTTGACTCCCACTAAGTGTTTTTAAATCAGTATTTCCCAATCTTCCTCAGGTTGTGGCACATACAGAAAAGGAAAAATTCATTAGATGTAATGGAGGAACACAGAAGACTCTTGAGAGTCTCTTGGACAGCAAGGAGATTCAACTAGTCAATCCTAAAGGAAATCACCTTGAATATTCATTGAAAGGACTGATGCTAAAGCTGAAGCTCAAATACTTAGGCTACCTGATTCAAAGAGCCAGCTCATTGGAAAAGATATTGATGCTGGGAAAGATTGACAGTGGGAGAAAGGGACAACAGAGGATGAAGTGGTTGAATGGCATTACTGACTCAATGGACATGGGTTTAAGCCAACTCTGGGAGACAGTGAAGGACAGGGAAGCCTTGCATGCTGCAGTCCATAGGGTCGCAAAGAATCAGACACGACTTAGTGACTGAACAATAGGGGTGCTGCTCCATTTGTCTTCTTATCACATCAGTTCTTTTCAGAATAATTTCATGCCAGTTGCCTCTGTTTCTTCACCTTCAGACTCAGCAGGCTTTTAATCCCAGCCACGCCATAGAAACTGCTTTTGATGAGGTCACCGATACCCTCCTCACCAAATCCATTGGCCAATTCTTCATGTTTTTCTTGTTTGACCTCTCAGCAGCTTTTTGAACCCATTGATTACTCTGTCCTAGAAACACTCTCTTGACTTTGGAGACAGACAAACAGGTTGCTTCCTGCCTCTCTGGAAGCCAGCTTCTCCTTACTGGCACTCCCTGTTCCTTTACTCCCTCCAGCCACACTTGCCTTCTTTCTGTTTCTGACACATGCCAAATGTGTTCCAGTTTGTCCAGTGCCTTTGTGCCAAACCATTCTGCCTCCTTGGTTGCCACATGCAGATTCCTGATCATCCAGTTCACATATCACTATCTCAGAGAGTCTCTGAGTTCATGATCTAAAGTTATCCTCCACCTCATCTACTTCTGTTAATTTTTTATGCGTGTATTTTTGTCTTCCTTAAGACTGTGAACTCCTTAAGAGCAAACTCAATATCTGCCAAACTGAAGATACCTGTGAAGGACTTCCCTGGTGGTCCAGTGGTTAAGAATCTGCCTTTCAATGCAGGGGATGCAGGTTTGATCCCTGATCAGGGAACTAAGATCCCACAGGCTATTAAGCCTGTGTTCACCATAACTACTCAGACTGTGAGCTCTGGAGCCCACACACCACAACAAGAGAAGCCTGGGTGCCCCACTGAAACACCCTGTGTGCTGCAACTAAGACCTGACAGCCAAATAAATAAATATGAAGATACAAGTGTGACAACTAGCCCCCATGATGGCTTCCAGTTATCTTTGCCTCCTGGTACTCAGGCCCTTGTGTTGCCAGGACTAACTTGTGTGACCAATAGAATACTAAGAAAGTGACAGTATGGGACTTCCTGCCTTGGCCTTTTGAGTGGCTTCCTTTGGGGGAAAGAGTTGGACACGACTGAGTGACTTCACTTTCACTTTTCACTTCCATACATTGGAGAAGGAAATGGCAACCCACTCCAGTGTTCTTGCCTGGAGAATCCCAGGGATGGGGGAGCCTGGTGGGCTGCCGTCTATGGGGTCTCACAGAGTCGGACACGACTGAAGCGACTTAGCAGCAGCAGCAGCTGCCGTGTTGTGAGGTCACTCAAGTAGCCACCCCATGGAGTAATACTGAAGCTTCTAACAACCAGCATCAGTGTGCTAGCCATATGAGTGAGTCATCTTAGAAGCAGATCCATAAGGCCCAGTCCAACCTTTGGTTTACTTCAGTCTGCCAGTATCTGACTACAACCTCGTCAGAGACCCATATACCAAGCCAGAACTGCCCTGCGAAAAGAAAGAAAAGAAAGAAAGTGAAGTTGCTCAGTCGTGTCCGACTCTTTGTGACCCTATTGAAGATAGCCATCCATGGGATTTTCCAGGCAAGAATACTAGAGTGGGTTGCCATTTCCTTCTCCAGGGTATCTTCCCAACTCAGGGATCAAACCCAGGTCTCCCACATTGCAGGTAGACTCTACCATCTGAGCCACCAGGTAAATAGTCAAGCCCCAAATTCCCAAAGAAACAATGAGAGATAATAAATGAGTATTGTTGTTTAAAAGCCATTACGTTTTGGGGTAGTTTTTTATGCAGCATTAGATAATTAATGCAAATACTTATATTTTGGGTACTTGAGGAGGCTGCTCAACCTAGCAACTAAATTCCTGCTCCTCACTTAACCAAATTTGACTTCACTGTGAATCCACAAAACATCACCAGCCTGTCAACAAGTGTTTATTGATCACATGCTATATAGCAAACACTGCTAAAGCAGCTAGAGATGCAGAACTGAGCAAGTTATGACCTGGCTCTCATTGCTCTTGGTATAGTTTGGAAGACAAAACCTCTTGATATAACTTAGGAGACAAATAAAAGTGTGTGAAAAGTCAAGGACATAAAACAGATTTCAAGATGATGATTTCAGAGGAAAGCAATGGATCTCAGGGTCTGCTGACCATGAGAACTTTTCATGGTAGAGATGGTGGGGGACCTACACGAAAATATGGCCTAGATTTAGAATACTTGTGGTTCTCAAATGTGAGAGTGCATCAGAACCACCTGGAGAGCTTGTTAAAAACTCAGATTTCTATTCCCAGAGCCTCTGATTCAGTCAGTCTGGGATGGGGTCCACAAATTTACATTTCTAACCAGTTCTCAGATGCTGCTGCTGATGCCCGTCCAGGGACCATACACTTTGAGAAGCCATATTCCTCTAGATGCCTGCTACTCAAAGTGTGGTCCACACACCAGCAGCATCAGTATCTCCTGGGAGCTTGTTAGAAATATAGATTCTCAGACCCCACCCCATTCCTACTGAATCCAAATCCACATGTTAACATGCTCCCCAGGTGTCTCGTGTGTACACTGAAGTTTAAGAAGCACTGCTGCAGAGGAAAGGTCATATTCCCTTCAACAAGCTGGGCGAGGGCTATATTTGCTGAGCACATGAGGTCGGTCACGGCCCGTGTATATGGGAGAATTCTTCTCTACGGTCAGCCCATTTTGGTTTCATTGATTTTCTCAGGCAGACCCTTTTTTTCACTCATTGATTTTTGCCGCAGCTGGCGTCTTCCTCATCAGTTCTCTGCAGATAATTTCAATTCATTTTGAGTCATTTCCTCACCAGCTTGGCATTTCTCCCTTGGCACTAGGCAGTGCAACTAATTGTGCTTGCCTGGGACTGACTGGTTGTGAGACTACCGTGGAAAACTGCAAAAGGTCACAGGAATACTGCCCTGTGCAGAAGCCGAGAGGTTTGGATGCCTTCTGGAAAGCCAGGGAATTTGAACCTAGCAAGGCTTGGGAGCCCAGTGATATTCCTGCTGTTTGCTAAGTGAGAAGTTGGTGACAAAATGAGCATGTCTGTGGCAATGCTTTAAACACAACAAAAATTCCATGCTAACTTGTAGAAGAATGGCTGTTTTCCACTGGTGATTATGAGATAGAGATGTGGTGACATCAGCTTCTCTAATGTTCAGCCCAAGAATTTTATCTTGTGCCTTGTGTGCTCACACTAAGGCCAAGCTGCTCCCACGAACTTAGGAGGCTGCTGTGTCTGCATTGTCATGCCAAGACACAAGAAAAAATGCTGCTCCTCAAATCTTCTGATACCAAAGTTTCCTCTATTCTTCTCTTTTTTGTGGATTTTCACATTTTATTCTATTAACTGAAATCACTTGTTAGCTTTATTCTTCTGGAAGTAACACGCTCTCTTTATGAAGCTTGCTTTCCCCCTTTTGGTCTTGATGGTTTCCAAACTCATCAAGTTGTATACTTTAAATATGTACAGCTCTTTATATGTCAATCTTATTTCAATAAAAGTGGCTTAAAAAATAAGCCTTTAAATCACAACAGTCATTTAGCAAACATTCTTTGTCTTTAGGTAGACAAACATGATCTCTTTAAGGAGGAGAGACACACTTATTTTCAAAAAATAAAACAGTGTGATGTGTTACATATAAATAGTGCCGAACTTACACAATCATTCAATTCTTTTAGGCAGAGCTTCTCAAATTTTCTCTGTTCACAGCACCACAGCCCCAAAAGAAATATCTAACATTTAAAGGCCACCCACTCCAGTATTCTGGCCTGGAGAATTCCATGTGGTCACAAAGAGTCGGACACGACTGAGCAACTTTCACTTCACTTCCATTTATTTAATAATTAGGACCAAACAACTTAATAATACTGTGTCCTATAGACTTGGTAGCCATTTGAACAAATACACATGAAAAAAATAAAAAATTTTCCTTAGACAACCACACTTACTAGTGGGATGTGTACACCAGTGGGGAACTTCACAACTTCTTGCATTTTGGAAGCAAGTTGAACACCACCACCCTTCATTTCCTATTCCATAGTGATTTTTCTGATCTAAAGTTAAAAACTATAAATGAGCTCAAGCTGGTAGTTCGTACAATGTTTGAAAGTTGCTGGGTACCTCTGTTTTTCCCTTGAAAATGTAAAATATCACATGGCATCCCAGTGATTTTGTTGGAGCAGGAGCCACGGCCATGAAGGCTTATATAAATGTGAAATATGCAACTCAAATAACCCTGGAGCCCCACATCAGCCAATTTCCTCAAGGACTCAAATTTAGGGACTCAAACTCCAATGAAAAAATATAGTTAAAAATAGAAAGTTTTTTCTGATGTTGTTGAGAGGCACTATCCCATTCAAACTTTCACTGATTTTAAGGTTTCTAATATCACAGATAAATAATTTTTATTTTTGTCATAAATGTATTGTGACATACAGTAAAGAGAACGTTATCAGTGAAGTCAGCTTGCTGATTCTTCACAAAGATGAACACTATTGACATTTATCTTTGGGCTGGATGATTCTTTGTCATGGGGACTTCCCTGTGCCATGTAGGATGTTTGGCAGCATCCCTGGCCTCTGCCTTCTAGGTACCAGTATCAAGGCCATCCAAGTCATGACAGCTGAAAAATGTCACCAGATTTGTCTGCTGGGGCTAAATCACCCCCATTGGAGAAACACTGGTCTACACTCATGTAACTACCACCTTAGCATGGTCAGATTTAGCAAATACAAACACAAGATACACAGCTAAATGAGAATTTCAGATAACCTTTTTTTCTGATATGCATTTCCCAAATATTTAACCTAGTTCTCTGTATTTTATCTGGCAAGCTTACACCCCCTCGATTAAGATATGGAATGTTTCCAGAACCCAAGAAGGCCCCTTTGTTCTCTTTCCCAGTCAATACCCACACCCACGGGCCAGCACTATTTTAACTGAAGTCAGTTCTCCTGAGATCCGCAGTCACACCTGCCTGCCGCCTTCAGCGACCAACCTGTGTAGCTTTTCAGTTTCCCTCACCCTCCGCGACCCACCAGCTCCTCCTTTAGCTCCCTTTCTGCCTTGCACGGCCCCCCCGCCCCCCCAGAAACGAGGCGCTGAAGGGGGAGCAGCAAGCGAATGGCATCTACTTTCCTCTCGCCTTTCTCACCCTGTTCCTGCTGTGATATTCCTGCTACACATCTTCTGGATTCTTCATCACCACTGAAGGCAGAACTAGGCTGACAAAGACTCCTCTGGAGGGAAGAGAGGGGTTTGGAAGTCGTATTAGGACCAGAAGTAGACAAGCGGTCCTCCCCAGTTGACCCAGTGGCTTTTGCGGCTGACTTCACCTCTAGAATCTTCTCAGTTCCTCCTAAGGCGGCCCCTTTGGGCTCTTGCATCTAACTATGGGATGAAAGCAAAACACAGAGCCTTGTGTCTCATTCTGGCAAGGGGAATAAACTGCGAGTCTCCTCCTTGGTTTTGCTTCTCTCTACCATGCTCATTTTTCTTTTCTTTTTGTAGTGTTTGTTCTCGTACAGGATTATTTTGTTTTTCTGTACTTAATACATAAGTGTCACATCAGTCACATTTTACAGCTGACTAATAGAACAATTTAGGTAGGGTTGAATTTGCAGAAATTGAGTGACTATTACTGGGAGCTGATACCATGAAAGGGGTAAGGTTTTTTTTTTCAATTGAACTACAGTTGATTTACAATGTTAATTTCTGCTGTATAGCAAAGTGACTTAGTTACACATACATCAATATACAGTCTTTTTCATACTTTATTCCATTATGGTTTATCACAGGATATTGAATATAGTTCTTATACAGGAGAACCTTGTTTTTCATACATTTTGTATATAATAGTTTGCATCTGCTAATCCCAAACTTTCAAACCATCCCGTCCCACATCTACCTTGCCAATCACAGGTCTGTTCTCTATAAATCTGTTTCTGTTTCATTGCTAAGTTCATTTATATCATATTTTAGTTTCCACATTAAGTGAGGTCATGTGATATTTCTCTTTCTGACTTCACTTAGTATGATAATCCCTAGGTCCGTCCATGTTGCTTCAAATGGCATTATTTCCTTCTTTTTTATGGCTGAGTAGAACTCCATTGTATATCTGCACCATATCTTCTTTATCCTTTCATCTGTCAGTGGACATTTCGGTTGTTTCCATATCTTGGCTATTATGAACAGCACTGCTATGAACATAGGGGAGCGTTGTGTCTTTCTGAGTTCAAGTTTTGTCTGGATATATGCCCAGGATTGGGATTGCTGGATCATATGGCAACTGTATTTTTAGGGTTTGGTTTTGTTTTAGCTCACATCTTTTTTAAAAATTTATTTTTAATTGGAGTAGAATTGCTTTACAATGCTGTGTTAGTTTCTGCTGTACAACAATGTGAATCAGTACAGGTGTACATATATCTCCATCCTCTTGAGCCTCCTTCCCATCCCTATTTTTAGTTTTTTGAGGAACCTCCATACTGTTTTCCATTGTGGCTACACTATTTACATTCCCACCAACAGTGTAAGAGGGTTCCCTTTTCTCCACACCCTGTCCACGTTTGTTATTTGTAGGTTTCTTAATGATGACCATTCTGACCAGTGTGAGGTGGTACGAGTTAAGATTCTGACACCAAGAAGTGAGCCATGACCTTTGTTGGGTGGATGTTAGTCAGGGAAGTTTCCAGAGAAGGTAAAGCTTTAACTCAGATTTTGTTAAATGGTTATAACTGAAGAAGTGTATTCTGGGTTGAATTAAGAGAGTTCAGAGGAAAGTATGATTCTGTAATGGGAAGAAGGTGGAGCAAGGTTATCCTTGACTGAAACGGTGGGTATTTGGGTAGAATGGAGATGCGATGGCGTAAGGGTGAGAGCTTCCACACTTTCTGTGGATCACAGGGAAACAACACAACCCAGTCCAGTTTTTGTTTTAGACAGCTCTGTTTAGGTGGACTAGAGAGAAGGGTCAGTTTGGAGACTTACAATTTAGGTCAAAGGGGTCAGCTTTTCACCTCAAAGTATAAATTTGTGTACACCCATTGTTGTTGTTGTTCAGTCACTAAGTTGTGTCCAACTCTTTGCCACCCCATGAACTGCAGCATGCCAGGCCTCCCTGTCTCTCACTATCTCCCAGAGTTTGCCCAAGTTCATGTCTATTGAATTGGTAATGCTATCCAACAATCTCATCCTCTGCAGCCCTCTTCTCCTTTTGCCTTCTGTCTTTCCCAGCATCAGGGTCTTTTCCAATGACTTGGTTCTTCACAGCAGGTGGCCAAAGTATTGGAGCTTCACCATCACCCAAAGCTCTAGTTGGCATTAGCTGTGGCGAGATAGGAGTTTTACTGAGGCAGTGAGGAAACAGCCTGACGTTTTGAGGTAGTGGGCACTGCCAGGGAGTTCAGGCTTATTGGAAGGGGTGTGTGCCTCACAGCAGCGGGGTGGTGGGGGCTGCCTTTGGCAGCTTTCAGCCACTGAACACATGAAGTTGGAGCAGGGAGACACGAGTGGGATTAAAGAAAGGGTGGAGAGGACAAAGATGGCTCACATCATGAATCAGCCTGGGGTTGGTGGCAGCCATATTGATGGGGGTTGTGCTACCGTGGGATTGTTGGGTAGTCTCAGAAACCAGAGTTACAAAGGTGTGACATCTCCTGAACATTTGTCCTTGTTCTTATTCTCGTCAATGTGTCCAGGAAGGAGTCTGAGATTGAGAGAACAACTAGTTTGGAGATTAAGTAATCAAGCATTTATGGTGGCAGTCCCCTGTGGGGCCTCGTTTGGTTATAGAAGCAAGAGGCAGTAGTTTACAATTGCAAAGCACAAGGCTTCACTCCCAGAAAGGCCTGACTTCCTGGTAGGGGGAAAATGAGCTAGCAGGTTAGAGAGGTCACAATGGAAGTTACCCCATAGCATGGAAAACTGAAAAATGACTTGTTATGTCCCTTGTCATAGGTCTAACTTGTTTAAAATCAAATCCATCTGTTCATTTCACACCCTTTGTCCTACTTCCTTGCTGCAGTCCATAGTGGATTACTCCATTGCTTTAAAAACTGGCTGCCCTTACAATAAGCTAATAACTTATTTTGTGGTTAACTGTATCAGGATATTCTGGAACATGACCAGTACTTATTTTCTCTCTCTCTGTCTCTCAAATGAACTTCTTAGTTCATTTAGTGTGGCACATTGGCTGAGAAATAATTTTTATATCTCCTTCACAAAGCACACTCTGTTTACAGGTTCTGAAGTGCCGCAGGTAGGGGAGAAGATTTCTGTCACTCTACCAGGCCTTCCTCTCCCGGCATAACCTACAGACATTCATTTGCCTCCCATGTGCCATACATTACAAAAGACTTCCTGGCTCAATTGATTCCATTTATGATCTCCAAATCTTAATTTCAAATGAAGCTTGCTCCTTTTCAGAAAAGAATTATCTTCTAGGCAATAAACCAGAGTCCCCTGAGGCATGTATTTGAGATGTATTGATTCCCTTAAGGTCTTCTAACCCATTAAAATATGTACAGTATTTCTGGTTAACTAATGGGTCATTGGAAAAATGGGATTGCATGAAAGATATAATTCAAAGAAATGAACTGGGGGTAGTTGGCCAATCCATTCATGGAACATTTGCTGATTGGGAAAATATTTTATTTTTTTTTTTGGCTTAATCCTTTGCCAGACCACACAAACTAGTGAAAGTTGTTATTTTTGATTTGTTGGACCTAATTCTGAAGACACAGCAGCAATGGAATTTGTGATTTTGTCACTGCTCCTGATTAAGAAATGACTGGCTGGCATTTAAACTCAATTGGATCTGCATAGTTCGTGGATATTCCTTCCTTGTTGAGTGCAAGCTATTGCTAGATGTTATCTTGCATTCACTCCTATCTTCTGAACGGCCAAACATTTTGGAAATGTAATATTTATGAAATCAGATATTAAAATGGCAAGTGGTTTAAAGCTAAGGAATGGGTGTTGAAAGATCCCAGCACAGGCGCTCACAGTAATTTTAACATTTTTCATTACTGAGGTAATTAAAAAATTCCTTAGGGCTGAATTATAGTAAAATTTTATGTATCTTTCTACTAAGCATAAACTAATTTTCTTTCCCACTGGACAGCCTTAATTTAAGTAGGAAATATTTTTAATCCTATCTCATTTATTCATATTATGAAAAATTACAAACCTTACTAATTTTATTCAACATTATTTCTTTCTAAATATTCTTAGATTCAGTAACTGATATGCATTTAGTATTAAAGTTTAAGCAGAAATGAAAGATGAAATTTTTGTCTCACCAGTGACCTTTCCTAGTTCGTTTCTAATTCTTGGGTATTCTCAGAAAAGTCATAGGTCTTAACACTGTGTTTAAGTCCCTGAAAGTCATGAAAATATTTCCATACATTTTTGTTTTAACTTTGTAATTGAGGAATATATGAAATTCTGTGTGATCTTGGACAAGTCCTTAACTTATCTAAAAAATTTAATGAACTATATTCTCTTCCTTACTTAACTCCTGAAGCAGCAAGTGAAATGCTGGGTCAAGCCCTTTGACTCTTTCAAGCCACAAGGTGCCATTTTGTATCTTATGGTTCTAGTGGTATGAATTTTAGGGTTCACTTTTCTCATACTTACGGAAACAGAGAAGTGAATGTAGCATACAAGAATTGGTGCAGAATCTGATTAAAAGCTGTTATGTCTGGCTCAGGTGGTAGAAAATCTGCCTGCAATGCAAGAGACCCGGGTTCAATCCGTTTTCAGGAAGATCCCCTGGAGAAGGGAATGGCAACATACTCTAGTATTCTAGCCTGGAAAAACCCATGGACAGAGGAGGTTGGCAGGGTACAGTCCATGGGGTCGCAAAGAGTCAGACACGACTGAGTGACTAATACAATAACAATATGTCTAGAAATGACAAGAAGGAACGGAAGATATTCACTCATGGAGCAATAATATTCCATAATGGCTTATCCATTTGAAATTTATGCCCAAGAGGAGTGCAATGACAGAGGTAGGGAAGAGGGAGGTTGAAGAGAAAACTCTATTCTCAGTGCTTGGGCTGAATCTTTGTGGAAACTTGAGACCTGGGAGAAGCTTTGAACTTCTGAGATGGCTTGGGCAGCAGGGAATGTAACATCCATTACCAGCTTAGGAGGAGAAGGAAGAGCTGCCATTTCTTCCAAGCCTCCCCACTGCAAGGTGCTGGCCATTATGGGATGGGGGGGTGGTGGTGTTTCACAAGCATTACCTCCTGTGACCTTTACAACTGCTTGCGCTACAACAGATAAGGAGATAGAGTGTTCTGACTAGGTTGCATGGTTCAGTTCCTATTGCTCATAAGATGTAAAGTGTGGTTATAAATGAAAGACCCTTTCTCTTGCTTTTTCCACTATGTATCATTGCTGTCCTTAGAGATTTGCTGTGGGTATGCATGTGGTGTCCATTCCACCCTTCTCACCCCATAACTATACCAGGGGTTTTCAAAACTAGCTCTGCAGGAGAATCTAATAAGCAGATGATGGGGTCTTTGCTTATACCTGTTCAGTTGGAAACTTCTCTGGTGGGAACACATGGGTAATGTCTGGTTTCTACAAGGGGTTATTTGTATTTTATTTAAGGGGCCGAAGTCAATCAGTATATATGGAGGATTATTATGGGCTCACTCTGAATCCTTGAGATTAAAAACACATTCTGTCGTTAAGGCTCATGGTCACTGAAACAAGCCTTGGGGATAGGAACAAACACAGATAATGAAGTTTACAATTGCACAACCAGCAAGTGAAAGAGACAATTTAAAGCAGAGATCTTGCTTGAACCTTTCTGATTTCTATTTGGTCAATCTCTCCTTCCTGTCCTCCAGTACCGTAGACTGTGTTCTGCTTAAATCAAATTCGAAAATCCCAGAATCCCAAAAGTTCCACACCAAAGCATATTCCTTTTCCCCATTAGAGGTCTTTCTTTTTGCTTACCTTTATGCATACCTGATGTGCTAATGAGCTGAAAAAGAAAGCATCATAACACTACTTCTGGAGGCACTGGGAAATTTTGTAGAGACTACACAGTCCTTCCAGCCTTAGCTAGCCCAGAGAAATGGGAGGTGTTTCTGCTTCAGTTTTACTGATCTGTGAAGAGCAGGTGCTTCCTAATCTTTAGGAAGTGATTGGCAATTAGCCTTCCTGGAATATATTTTTTAAAACCATACCTAGCTTAAGTGTTTGGCAATAACTATCATTTAGGAATGAGATTCATTAACTAGGAATTCTGCTTGTGTCTCTGGCACTTACTCTGCTCAACACCCTTTGCTGTGTGGGCCCCTGTAACCCTAAGGCTGGTCCCAAGCTTCTTAAGCTGAGGTGAGGCTATAATTACCCTGATATTATGGTGCTATCAGTTTAATCATTACAATCTAGACTGTGTTGTCCAAGAATTTATACTTTCTGTCATTTTTTTTTTCTGGGTTGGGGGGACAGCTTATCTGATTTTAGTTCCCTGACCAGGAATGGAACCTGGACCCTTAGCCATGAGAGTGTGGAGTCCTAAACACTGGACCACCAGGGAATTCCCTGTATCTTTTTCAAGTGATAGTCTCTAGGTGCAAGTGACAAGAGTACCCTGGATCCTATTGCCATACTGATCTTCTCAAATAGAACCACTTTAAGAAAGCAGAGCTGACTCTGACTCTCTGCTGTTTATCCACCTGCACTATTTAACTCCAACTGAGTTTTTCTGCTTCTCACCTCAGCTTACTTTTGCAGGCAGTCTGTTCCTCCTTTTTTCAAAAGTGCCATTCAGACAGCTGTGGAAAAGTGTCTTCCAGTTTATCTGTTTGCATGTCTGGGTGCTAGACTATGAAATCCCCAGCAGCAAGGGATTTGCTGAGCAGTGGTCTCACTCACTTTTGTGCCACACCTGGCACAGAGTAGGTCTTTTGTAAATTAATAAAAACAAAAATGTGTGAGTGGGTACAGTAGCTAGTTGTTTCTTTAATCAGACTTTTAATTTCCTTCTCTTGTCTTTTCTAACTCTTAGGTTGAACCTGTATGACTTAGTAATAAGAAAAAAAATATTTAAATTAAAATATGGGTGTTTATGTTTAATTCTATGAAAGTGTCAGGGGAAGCACACTGATGGAAACCGCCCACCCTGGCCAGGCACCATAGTAACCATTTGCATGAGGATTTTTACAACAGGAGGTCCTGGTAAGGAACATGGAACTAATAAGCCTCCACCAACTGGAAGAGTTCAGGAAAGGTCAAAATGAGACACCACATGTCTGACCACCTCCCAGAATTCTCCTATCTGGCATCCATCTTGGCTGAACAAGGCGTGCACCACGAGGAAGGACTCTGAGTCAGAATGATTGGCTAACGACAACCCAGAAACTAATCCCATCACCATAAAACCCGAGACTGCAAGCCACATGGCAGAGCTGTTCTCCTGGGTTCCCTCACCCTACTGCTCTCCACCCAGGTTCCCTTTCCCAATAAAATCTCTTGCTTTGTCAGCACATGTGTCTCCTCTGACAATTCATTTCCGATAGACAAGAGCCCAGTTTCGGGCCCTGGAACAGGGTCCTCCTTCCTACAAGAAAAGCATTTCCACTGCTATATTAAACTACCAACTTTTTAAAAAGCAGTCTAGACAAAGCATAAAGCAGCCTTGTGGGCATGTTTTACAGATGTTTATATTATTTGTTGAAATACATTTGACTGTGCACAAGCACATGGGCCTGTTTGAAAGAAGAAATAGTCTCTCTGTGCTCGCCCAAAGATTTCAACCTGTTACCCATTCCTTTTTGATTTTTCTTTCCAACTTTCCTATCCCATCACTTAAAACTGTTTGGTGTAGCCCTAAACCCTTAAACAGAAATTATTGAATGCTAATAATTTCTGGTAAGAAATTTAGAAGACGTTTAAGTCACTAATATATATGTGATTCCCCTTTTTATTGCAATTTCCAGGGCAAGTGCTACAGAGTGATATGTGGCAATAACAAATTCAGAAGGAAGGGAATATGAAATTCAGCGAGCAGCGTGAATGATTTGCTGTTAGCATGGGGCCCAATAACACTACAAAGCTATAAACTCTGTCGATCTAGATTGCCCAGTTAGGTGGCAGAGATGCAATTTGTCTTTTCTGAAGCCGCCTGCTGTTTGCTAGCTCCATCTCCTGTCACAGCCTATTAGCTCCCCAAGAAAATTGGTGGGAAATTGCCTGCAGATTGTAGGAAATTGCATCTCCAGGCCCTGGAAAAAATGTAGGATAGCACAACACTGACCCTCCCAGAGCAGCTATTAATACAGCAAAGAGTGACCTTTGACTCGCCGGGAAACGACTTTGCTATTTGCTGAATAAAGTCTGTATTATGTGTGGCTGAAGGAAGGTGCAAATGATTATCCTGGGGAGGCTTGCAACCAACCTGCTTTTAAAAGTCTAACTATTAGTTAGAAGATTTGTTTTTTGTTTGTTTATTTGTTTGTTTTAGGTGCGGAGGGTTTGAGTGCTGTGGCTCTGCGGGGAGAAAACGGTCTAGTTGGCTTGTTTTTGAAAGCACCTTTTCCCTGAGTTAAAAAGAAGTAAATCATCTCAAGGAAATGCTCATGAAGCTCTCAGGCAAGAATCCAGGAAGTGAATCTTTCAAAGATAAGATTAAAAGATAAAGATGAGCCCATCAGGGCCCTGGTTTGTTTTCCTCTTGGTGCTGCTGCACATACACCTGGGACTTCCCTGCCCCTCTTCCTAATTGCGTTTTACAGTTCCGTCTATTTCCACTCACTTCTGAATTATTTTCTTTATAGACCATCCCCAGAAGTTCAGACATCAAGATAATTCAGTGTTCCACAGGGGTACATATTGTGCATATTTTAAGCATCATTAACTTTATGTTACAAAAAAAAAAAAAAATCAAGATCCTGACATGGTATTTACAGGCTTGCAGTTCTACCTAGAAGGATCTGAGCTCCCATTTACAAGCCATAGTTTTGGAGAGGAAGAACAGCAGGTTAGCTGCTCGGAGTGAGTCAGATCCCCTCACTACCTCCGAATCCTAAACATTGTCCCCTATTCCCACCCTCTCCCTCATCGCTGGGTTGGTCACATTTAGTGCCCTTGGGAGCAAAATGAGATGGCAGGACACAGCTCATCATCGTTATAAAGATCTAAGCCATATTGACAAAGAGAAACCCCATACAGGGAGAAAGAACACCAATGATAGCTCCAAACTTTTACATGACATAATGCATTGCCCATTCACTCATGTGCTTTTAATTTAAGATCAAAATTGCTGTTTGACACCTTAGCTTCTCTTTCTTTGTAAACTGCATTGTTACTCCCTTTATGATTTGTGCAGATTAAAAAAAAAAAAAGAGTCTCCTCTCATCTCTTTGCAGGGTTGAAAGGTATTTTTTAGATCTGCTGCCTTTTTACATTTGGTTCTTACTTTTAGAGAGAAAAGTATTGAACACTAGGTCGTATCAGAGTGCACTGAATTTAGACTGAAAATTTCTGAGCATTTGAATGGGCTCTGATGCTCTACCTGTATGGGCTTGGGTGATTTTTTTTTAAGCTTCTTGGGCCTGAGTTTCATGATCTAAAAAACAATGGATGTTCTTTAAGAACCCTTTGAGGGTTCTTTAATTTAAATTTGAGATTTAAATTCTGTGATAAAGGGTAAAGACCTGGAGATTGAAAACTGAGCTGCTGCTCTTCTTTCTGCCTACTTGTGGGCTTTTCTTTGACTGATTGTTCTTGAAGAAGGGGTTCTGCTTGGTCAAAGGATATATTTTGGAGTCTACTACTACTACTACTAAGTCACTTCAGTCATGTCCGACTCTGTGCGACCCCATAGACGGCAGCCCACCAGGCTCTCCCGTCCCGGGGATTCTCCAGGCAAGAACACTGGAGTGGGTTGCCATTTCCTTTTCCAATGCAAGAAAGTGAAACGTGAAAGTGAAGTTGTTCAGTCGTGTCCAACCCTCAGCGACCCCATGGACTGCAGCCTTCCAGGCTCCTCCGTCCATGGGATTTTCCAGGCAAGAGCACTGGAGTGGGGTGCCATTACCTTCTCCGATTTTGGAGTCTACAAGCACCTAATATGCAACTGGCTAGCTTATCAAACATTGCATGTCAAGTGAATACTTGCTACGACTATTAGAAGAGCCTGAAGAAATTCTTAAGACATGATCCCTGGAGGTATACTGACTACCAGGGTGAGTGGATATTACGTGGCAGAAGGCCCATCACAGGACAGCTGCTAGACAGTGCAACTTAGGTATAGAGTCCATATGTATGTAGCCCCACATTATAGGATATGGGAAAGAATATCAACTGAAGTCCTGTTAACTTGAAAATATTACATTAAGTGAAAAAAAGAAAAGTTACATACTATATAATACCATTTGTATGATGTATTTCATACATTCATAAAGACAAAAGCAGATTAGTGGTTGCCAGACACTTGATGATATGCAGGATGGGATAACAGGGAGTGGCTGTGTAATGGTTTTGGGTTTTCACTTTAGGGAGATGAGCATGTTTTAGAACTAGAGGTGATGGTTGAACAACTTTGTGAATGTACTTGGTGACACTGAATTGTGCATTTTTAAATGGTTGATTTTACGTTGTGTGAATTTTACCTCAATCAAAGAAAAAAGTCTATCTAAATTGAGAAATAAAGGAACAAATGCAAGAGTATATAATTATTTAAAATGTAAAAGAGAGATTTTAGCCCAGACAATATCTTGCCACAACACAAATCACCCCATAACCCTTCTTATTGGCCTTTTCCCACTCTAATCTTTGATCATAATGATGATATGAGAAATGACTGGAAGTTCTGATGTACCAGAACTCTAAATAACCCCACAGCTTCAAAAGCCAATGGTAGGACTGATTGTGCAATATTTCCACTCAGATAATTTGTGAACATCATTTTTCCTACATATTCTGTCAAACGAAATCCAATTCAGGTGCCATGTCTTTTTTAAAAGGTTTCCATTTTGAGCTGAAAGAGATCTCTGCCTCCTCTGATGAATGGCATCTGCCAACCTTTTTAGGGCTTTACTCACTTCCTAGCTTGGATTATGGTTGCTTATTTTTCCAACATGCTTTACCTCCCTTACTGGAGGCCAGAATCACAGCTCCCTCACCTTTATGTCCTCCCAGACAGCAGGGCAGTACGTACTCAGCAAACATTTGGACTCTGGCTCTTATTTTCTTCTCTACCTGGAATGTGCTTTGTAGAATTCCACAGCAGTCTCTTCCTTCCTTCTACTTAGCTGCTGGGTTTTTTAAGGGAGGCTCCCATTCCCTATTCTCAGTTGAGATTCAGAGTGGGTGAAATGCCTTCTGGTATGATGCCACCCCTCCAGCCAGCTTCATGGGTGGTCCTATCTGCATATTCCATATCTGAGAATCCTTCTACAGAGATGGCAGATTTGGGCCCATGTAAACCTGAAGCCAAGGGCTTCCCAGGTGGTTCAGTGGTAAAGAATCTGCCTGCCAAGCAGGAGATGTGGGTTTAATCCCTGGGTAGGGAAGATCCCCTGGAGAAGGAAATGGCAACACCCACTCCAGTATTTTTGCCTGAAAAAATCCCATGGACAGAGAGAGGAGCCTGGAAGGGTAAAGCCCATGGGGTTGCAAAGAGTCGGACGTGACTGAGTGACTAAACAACAACAAGACCTGAAGCTGAAGGTGACCATTTGCCATGATGTGGGAAGAGCTTGCCTGGGAATACAACTAACAAGAAGAAAAGCAGGCCGGGCAGTGGAGAGAGACTGATTCTGGGAATGTTGTTTGGATACCAGGATTCCAGCAATGGGGAGCCAATTTTGCCCCTGGACTTTTCAGTTCAATTAGCCAACTTTCCCCTCTTTTTTTGCTGAGACCATTAGAGTTGGGTTTCTTTCTCTTGTCTTTGAAAGACTCTTGTCTGATACATTCTTGGTATCTCTTCACTGTGTTCAAACCATCTTGCAAGGCTTGGGTAAAATCAGATGTTCTCTGGGAAGCCCTCACATCTCTTCTTCTATTTTTATTTATTAACCCTGCTATTTATCATACTACTTTGAACAGAGATTTATTGAACATTAGAACAAAAGTAGATATGTAAAAGAATAAGATTGTTTTTGCTTTTAGGGAGTGATATTTAAAGAAAATCTTATATTTAGGCAATTTTATATAGTTTATATCTCCCTTAACTCTTATATTAGTCTTTGGAGGTGTATACTGCCACCTGTATTTTATAGATGGTAAAACTGGGAATCAGAGGTTACACAATTACTTAGTTGCATAAGCCCATGGTTTGAACATTTGGACTCCAACTTGAAATTCTGTTTCCTTTGTCCTTCCAATGCAATTTGTCTTAAATTATGTATTTTTTGTCTTCTCCACTAGACTCTGGGTCCTGTAAGGGCAGGGACTGTGGCTTCCTTATTTTTCACCCATAAATTTTAGCAGAGTCTCTTGATGATAGAATTCAGGTTTTTTTGTTTTTTTTTGGTGTCTTGATGGATAGCTGAGTGAATAATGTGTGTTCTCTGAAACCCAAACCAGAATTCACATCTCCAGTTTCAAAGGAGCTGGAAATGCCATACTGCTGTTTCTGAAGCTCAGAATACTGTACAACCATCTATTTCCTCTGAGCGGTCACCCCCACAACACAACCATCTGTGGAGCCACTAGGACTCACAATCAATGAAGATTTACCATTTTAACTTCAGGGCCATTCACTTGCAAAGTCATAGCTATAAAATTTTCAAAATGAAATATTTTAAACATATTGTTTGAGATTATGGTCCATTTCCATGCAAACATTCTTTCCACTGTTCTTTCTCTTGCATAGGGTCACATTGGAAAGGTCATAAGTGTTGTGGATCCAGCTAAGAGGAAGTTGAGTTGGGGGTAGAATTTAGTGAGATATATTTATTTGTTTCACAGTCACTTCCAGAAGTGTATAGTGGGTGTTTATTTAGAAGGAGAATTAGCCTAGGTGTTCAGCTGTGGGAAGCCTTCCAGGAACTCTCCTATTGCCAGTTGGCTACTTAGTGTTGTGCTGTTAAGGTGTGTTGAAGGAGTTACCTTGCAATAAGAATGCATTTCATAGCCCAGCACTGTAAGAATATGAGAAGTGGAGGAAAAACAAAATCAGAAGCATATGGAGTCAGAAATTGGTATGGAAAATGTGTCTCATCATCAGCTCTTAATAGAAAATTTTATTCTCATCAGAGTCTAGTAATTTTTATGCAGGTCAAGAAGCAACAGTTAGAACTGGACATAGAACAATGGACTGGTTCCAAATTGGGAAAGGAATACATCAAGGCTGTATATTGTCACCCTGCTTATTTAACTTCTATGCAGAGCACATCATGTGAAATGCCAAGCTGGATGAAGCACAAGCTGGAATCAAGACTGCTGGGAGGTATATCATTAACCTCAGATATGCAGATGACACCACCCTTATGGCAGAAAGCGAAGAGGAACTAAAGAGCCTCTTGATGAAAGTGAAAGAGAAGAGTGAAAAAGCTGGCTTAAAACTCAACATTCAGAAAACTAAGATCATGGCATCCGGTCCCATCATTTCATGGCACATAGATGGGGAAACAATGGAAACAGTGATAGATTTTATTTTCTTGGGCTCCAAAATCACTGCAGATGGTTACTGCAGTCATGAAATTAAAAGATGCTTGCTCCTTGGAACAAAAGCTATGACCAACCTCAGTTCAGTCCAGTTCAATCGCTCAGTCATGTCTGACTTTTTGTGACCCCATGGACTGCAGCATGCCAGGCCTCCTTATCCATCACCAACTCCCAGAGTTTACCCAAACTCATGTCCAGTGAGTCGGTGATACCATCCAACCACCTCTGTGGTCCCCTTCTCCTCCTGCCATCAATCTTTCCCAGGATCAAGGTCTTTTCAAACGAGCCAGCTCTTCGCATCAGATGGCCAAAGTATTGGAGTTTCACTTTCAACATCAGTCCTTCCAATGAACACTCAGGACTGATCTCCTTAAGGATAGATTGGTTGGATCTCCTTGCAGTCCAAGGGGCTCTCAAGAGTCTTCTCCAACACCACAGTTCAAAAGCATCAATTCTTCAGTGCTCAGCTGTCTTCACTGTCCAACTTTTGCATCCATACATGACTACTGGAAAAATGACAAACCTAGGCACCATATTAAAAAGCAGAGACATTACTTTGCCAACAAAGGTCTGTAGAGTCAAAGCTATGGTTTTTCCAGTAGTCGTGTATGGATGTGAGAGTTGGACTATAAAGAAAGCTGAGTATTGAAGAATTGATGCTTTTGAACTGTGGTGTTGGGGAAGATTCTCAAGAGTCCCTTGGACTGCATGGAGATCAAACTAGTCAATCCTAAAGGAGATCAGTCCTGAATATTCATTGGAAGGACTGATACTGAAGCTGAACTCCAATACTTTGGCCACCTGATGTGAAGAGCTGACTCATTGGAAAAGACCCTGATGCTGGGAAAAATTGAAGGCAGGAGAAGAAGGGGACAACAGAGGATGAGATGGTTGAATAGCATTACCAACTCAATGGACATGAGTTTGAGCAAGCTCCGGGAGTTGGTGAAGGACAGGGAAGCCTGGCATGCTGCAGTCCATGGGGTCACAAAGAGTCAGACACAACTGAGCGACTGAACTGACTGAAATCCTAGTAAATGGAAGTTCTTTCCTCTCAGGAATAACGGAATAATATAACATGCACAGTTACAAAGACATGGTAATTTTTTTGCTTTTGTGAAGGGAACTGAGGAGAACACAAAATTGGTATAGGCCCTTGAAAGGGACCCATGGGAGTGAGGGACCTAAAGCTAAAGCTTCATTCCTTTCATGGTAAATCTGCCTCAGAAAATGCCTCTCAATATTGTTGTTGTGTGAACAGATGGTCAAGGGTGCAGACAAAAAATGTGGGAAAAAATATTATGGAAGTGTGGCATATAGGTTAAAATGTCAGTATTTTACGTGTTTTGTGACTTTGTGATGTTTTCCATTAAAAAATTAGCAATGTGTTGTGACTTTTTTTCATTCTAAAGAAATATGAAGTATGCCTTTTATTAAAGAGCACCTTCTTCTCCCTGACAAAAATATTTTAAAATCTCCTGAGCTCCCCCAAATCCAAATTAGCCACTTCTGAGATTAACTATCCCAGTTTCTTTGGGTCATCACATTTCCCTTGACAGTCATGAAATTCACCTCAGTGTTTCACATCGTTCTGGAGAGGCATTCACGTTTGGTTTTCTTCAGGGACAGGGGATGTGGTCTGTTTGTGATTTCCGTGTTTGTAAATTCTAAAGCAATAAGATCCTCTTGCTTTCCAATTGTGCAGCAGTCATTTTGGGCTCTGTAGTAACCTAAGCTTCTGGATCTGGGAGAACATCGTTTCTTGTCAATAAGTAGTACACAAGGCAAGACGTTTTGGCTTAGCATAGAATAGGGTTGAAATTGCATATGGTGGTAGAGTACTGTTAACTACCATTTATGTGCAAACAGGCCAAAGCCTAGGGGGAAAAAATGTTCTACCCAAGTTCATGGAATAATGAATATCAGAGCTGCAATTATAATTTTCCAACTCCCCAACTGTACATGCAATTTGCAGGTTTACAATCCCGCACAAAAAACTGACAGAGAACACAGATGGGCTTCTAACCCCTGCTAATGAGAGCATCACTCTTCATTGCTGGGATAATTAAGCAAATATTTAGTGGTCAGAAACCCACCCAGACTTTAAGTAAAATCAATCAAACCCCAACCCCTTGGGAGGTGTTGATTTTGGATTTTTTTTTTAACATTGAAATGTAACTCCGTGTGTGTTTGTGTGTGTGTGTATGTGTGGTTCTTATTTTCATAATTTAAAGCAGAGGAGAGTTAATCCAATTGCATTATGCCTATTGAAGAGCCACATTCCCCAGAAAGGCCCTGCTCTGACATTCAAAAGGCACCAGGTCAGAAGAGTGTTTTGTCCTTGGTAATTGCTCTTTTCATCCTCAGAATTTTCCTTCTTTCTTATGGAATTAGGCGCTTTAAGTAAATTGCAAACAGTTTCCCCTGTGTGAGGCAATGTCTAGCCCACCATACTACATAACACAATCATTGACATTTCTTGTGTAAATAACAGCAGTTGGATTCAGCACTTTCAAGGATGGGAGCCGAAAAAAAATAATGGACGGTTTTTTCCAAGATAAAATATACTGTATGTTCCAGAAATTCGAAGGGTCTGAGGAATGGAAGGAACAAATTAATACATAATTCCTGTGTTATTTTTGTTACAACTCATCCACTCCACCTATCTCTCCTAATTCTCTTTACTCAGCTATACTTTTCTTTTTTTTCTGTAGAATTTATCACTCTTGAACAAACTGCAGACTTTTATTTATTTATTTTGACTATAGTTTATTATCTGTCTCTGCCTGCTAGAATGTAAGATCTAAGGGGACAAGAATTTGTATCTGGGTGTATCCCAGGCACCTAAAATAGCACCTGGCATACAATAGGAGCTCAAGAAATAGTTGCTGGATGACCATGGGCTGTGTCAGCACTTGGAGAGTAAAAAGTGAATATGATATTATACTTTCCTTTGAGGCACTTAATTGCTTTCTCTGTGGATTGAATTCTAGAATTTTGGCATTAAATATTTATACCATTCTTTCTTATCCTTCCTAGTAGAACCCTGATTTGTTTGAGGTGGCAACATGTCTAGTAAAAACAGCTTATTATGTAGCCTGTCTTGCAGCTTTTCTTTTAATTCTGGCCAATGTGACACAAATCAAATTCTGTTAGGAATGCCTTGGAAAGTTTTGCTTTCCCGATGTAGACATTTTCTTTTCCTCTTTGACACTTGTTTCTTCTTGTCTGGAATGTGGATGTGATGCCTGGAGGTATAGAGGCCATAATGAGGCCAGGAGGATGAAAGTAAAATGCTGAAGATGGCATAGTGATAAGATAGAAAAGGATATCTGGTTAAGCTTTTTTTTTTTTATGTGAATCTATATTACATTGAATCAAAGACAATCCTACAAAATATACCCATTTCAAATTGTGACTTAGCTAAATATCTTTCATAGTTTTCATGATCCCAGTCTTTCAGAGAGTTAAGCTTTTTGGATAAATTCTACATTTTGGTGCCTTTACTATCATGGACCCAGAGAGTCTCAGAAATAGAGAGGAAGGAAGATGACAGGAGGGCAGAAGATTCCTACTACAAGGAATACACTTACCAAATAAACCGAGTCATTTAAAATGCTAGAGGGCAAAATATCTCTACTGTAACTGCTCTTCAGAAAGTAACCACTTTTTAGCAGAGGCTTTATGGTTTTTTCCTCCCCTCTTGGGTCACTAGATTACAGTAAATTTATTGCTGTCCATGTACAGGGACTAAGTAGAGATCTTGAAAATAGGATATTGGGTAGGACTGCTGAATCATCTGGAAAACCTTTGTACTAACATAGGTTACTGTGACTCACACACAACTGGATGCGTATAGGTATGTGAACATGCGTAATGTGTAAGGATGTCCTCCTTGCATCCCCAAACCAGTCCATAGTTTAGTTCTCTCTTTAGTTCTTTTAGCCAGAATAGCCATTCTTACCAGTTGTTGCCATTTTGATACTTGCACAACAATAAATTTTATTTCATTTTTGGTAGATTAGCTGGCAGCACCATACAAAAAATAAAACATCTCCCTTATTTCTGGGACCTTTCACATGCCTCTATTATGGATTTTCAGATTTGTTGCTGTGATTTTTATTTAATTTTTATGTAAAGCTAATCCTATAAAGGGAAACTTTCAATTCTCTTCTGCAATGAACATTTAGAAACATTAGCTGTGGCTTTTTTTTAAAAAAGATGCTATCTTATTATAGAAAATATATCTTTTTAAACCTTTTAAAGATGCTGCTGCTGCTAAGTCGCTTCAGTCGTGTCCGACTCTGTGCGACCCCATAGATGGCAGCCCACCAGGCTCCTCCATCCCTGGGATTCTCCAGGCAAGAACACTGGAGTGGGTCGCCATTGCCTTCTCCTTTTAAAGATGAAAAAACCTAAAACAAACAAAAAGCCTTAAGTAAAACATTCTACCAAAAGGAAACCATCTATTCCCCTTTTTCTAGCTCTCCAGGAGGGCTTTGCTTCTATGCTATTTTGAGGAAATTTGCATTATGAGGAGCAAAATGAAAGCAAATAGGTATGAAATAAGTCCACTTCAGTTCTGAGCAGTTTTGTCTATCCTAGGAACTTCAATCTCCCTGAGAAAAAGAACTTTAATTGCAGTTTATATGATTTCATGCTCTTGGATTCTTCTTCCCTTTATTATTTAAGAAATTGATTTCCAATTTCAAATATATTTTTTTACCTAGTTATCTTTTTTTTTAATGAAAATTTGAAGACAAGCAAAACCAATTTATTCTACAGTGAGACTGAAAAAACTCCATCTATTACTAACCAGTAAGTCCAAGGATCATGTATTACCTTAATTGTCTCTTGGGAGTTGTCTCAATATTTGAAGATAGAGGCAGGGCTCCCTACCTCCAGTATTTATTCTTTCATTTCTCTCCATCAGTAGAAACTTGAAACCCAGAATAAAGACAGCATATACAGCTCGGTGTCATCATATGAGTAAGCTGTGGCCAGAATTGGTGTGTACAGCTTCTGGGAAATGGAGGTGGCTTTGTTTCTCTTTTCTTCTTAGCATGTGGATATGATGTGGCTTGACCATTTAAAGAAATATTTTTTCTGTATGTATTTTTCTGGGAGTCACACAGTCAGAGGGAATTCTTACATCCCACCCACACAAATGGGACTTGGGATTAGAAATTCTCAAGGCTTAATTTTCTTTCGACTTTTTCCAAATCCAAGGCCAAAGCCCAGTGAGGCATATATGCCCAATATCTCCCTCTGTAAATGGTAAGGAATGTTTTTCCCCCTATTCTCTGAGACTATATATATTTGGGTTTAGGAGGGCACTTTATGTCAGAGCTTTTTAATCTGACCCGCTTGCTTGCTGGAGCCCCAAGTTTCACTGGGTGCAGCCAAGTAAAAAATGAGCTATGGGCCTCTTGAGGATTTTTAGATAGTCCTAAGATAAGTGCTTTCTCTACTGCTTGCTTAGTTCTGAGATTCACATTCTTCATTTCTGGCCTCCGATCCATCCCTATATTTCCCTGCCAGCCACGCCATGCATTCAAATGACATTTTAAATATTTTATTCAGCATTTTAGCTATGCCTGAAGGGATTAGTCTGCCATGTTTCTGGAAATAGAATTCTAAATTCTGTTTTGTTTCATCTTTGAAAAATAGTGCTTACTTGATCACTTTACATTCATCAGCATTACTTCTTTTATTAGCCTGTCCTTCCTTATGTTAGACTCAGAGTTATGGGTTTTCCTTCATTTTTTCCTTTCTTTTTTTCTTCTGCTCCTTGTTTTTTATCTTTGATTTTATTTTCTTTCCTTCTCTCTCATTCCTTCCTTTTCCTCCTCCTCCCCTCTTCTCTCTCCTCCTTCTTCATCTTCTCTCTCTCATTTTTAAAAGGAATCTAGGATCCTAGAGTCCAAGATATCAGTGGGTTCTAAGGAAGAAGTAACAGAATCACTGTCCACTTCCACATTTATTGAGTACCTACTGTGTGTCAAGCACTGTGCTGGGCACTGGTGCTCTATGTATGCACTAAGATCTATAGATGAATCTATGGATCCTTTCCTCAGATAACCAGCTGTGTGGATGATTGTACAATGTTGAATACTATGACAAGGGGAAGTATAAGATGCTAAGTTGATACAGGAGAGGGCAGATAGAAAGTTTTCTGTGGGAGCCTATCATAAAAAGTGATCTATATATGGGAATTCCCTCTTAAGAGATCCACATGAGTAAATCAGGAGTGAGTGACTAATGTAGTACAGCCCCTGGAATTAGAATTTTATCCAGGAAACAAATACTATATTATTATTGCTTATATGACACAGGTATGAGTGTTTTTAGCCTCAGAAAAATCACAAACAATTTTTTCCATGGCAATGTAGTTAAACTTTCACACCCAGGAAGCACAGGAGGAGTCCTTTGCTCTTGAAAGGGTAGATAAAACAATCCAAGCTCCAAGTTCAAGAAACAGACCCTCATTAGTCAGACTGCAGATGTCAATCTCATAGGCTAACAGAACTGCCCATGGTTTCTCTCCAACCACAGCATGGTGGCTTGAGATAATCCTTTGCAAAGAGTTGGCACAAACCATTACAAAAAGCATTATATTGCATGTCAATATTTGAAACTCCTAACTGAGATGGGTGAAATAATGACCTGCAGATAGGATTGTTTCCACAGGCTCATTTTCCAATTTCCATAATGTAAAGTGGAAATAATCACTTTGTTAAAATCCAGTTTATTAAGGTCATGTTTTACACCAGAATCCCCAGACATGTGGTTTTTATTAGTACAAAAGTGCAAAGTGAGAAAACAGACAATTCAAGGAACTGTAGGCTGCTGGGCATTTCTTTGTATGTAGTACCACCTGTTTTCTTGGTTACACCCGTTGGCTAGAGTGGGGCCCAGTGGATGACAGACTGCATGTACTCTTGGTTGTAGATCACAGCTGAACAAATTGCTCTGGAGTGTGAAAGGTCAGCGCAGTGTAAACAGAAATCAGCAGTGACCTATAGAGTCGTCGCGAGACATAATAAATACCGTCTTCGTGTCCCCTCCCGCCTTCTGCTGATTCAGGTCTTCTCCAGCGTCATGGGGCTTGACTCCAGAACAGTATTTCAAAGCCAGCAGATCATTGTATTTGGAGCAGATTTTCTAACTGTGCTTTAAACTTGGGGAAAATAGCTTTTAGCTCCTTCTGAAAATGTCATCATACACGTGGAACTTCATTGAGAAAGAGTAAAATACTTTTTAGAACACTCCATTAGCTTTAGCTACCATTAATTTTGCTATTCTGAAAGAATTTCTCCTAGGTTTAAGGGCTAAAAATAGGGTTCTTTTTTCAACCCAGAATATAATATTGTGGCAGAATCATTAAATTTTGGATCCTTAAAATCCTCCAGTGACCATTTAGTCCTTCTGTATGTCTTTATGAGGGCTATCCAGGCCAGTGCAACCTCTTGCCAAAGTAGGGATGGGCCTATACTCATCCTGTTCCTTTCCCTGGGACAACTGCGAATTAGTCAGGAGGGCCTATTCTAGTCTCGCTGCCCATGTTGGGCAAAAAGACCCTCTCAGATTCTGCTTTGCTATCAGCTGGCTCATACTCTCCTATGGAGGTGTTTTAAGACAATATTACTCACCTGTGATTGGATCTGGTGAGAGTGGATCTTACAGTGTGTTCCCTGTGCACTCCAGGGAGGAAGAGAAATAACTTCAGGAGGCTGTATGAACATCCAGGAGAATGCTTTCCAATTTCCATCCTGTGCAAGATTCACATAGACTTGTTTGTCCAATGGGGTAGCCTTGCAGAAAACCTAAAGCCACTCATAGAATAATATCTGACTCTGTGTTGCTCGGCAAAAGTGTAAAAGAGTGATAGGAGGGAAACTTTCCCACGCTAAGCCAAACCAAACAGAAAGCTCAGTCTATAACTTAACCCAGATGGTCCTGTTTTCTTTAGACTGCAAACTACTTCCAGTGAATTCACTAGTTTAGTGTTTCTTGTTTTCTATTCTTACAGTTAACGTTTGACTTGCCAAGTTCTAGCCATCCAAGTAGAGGAGAGATGAGATGCTTAAGATTAAGCAGTTCAAAGTTAATGATATTTGGTTAAAATAAACAAATGGAATGAAACAGACTGCAGACTCACTGGTTCAAAAGTTAAAACTTGTTGATTCAGACTATGCTATGAGATGGTGGGTTTTATCTGAAAAGGAGGTGCTCATGAAAGATACATTTAATAACTGTGTCACCAAAGAGAAAAGAGGAGTATTATGTTGAAGAAATGGTCCAGGCCCACCTGCTGTGTGGCCCCATTTTAAGTCCCAGCAAAATTTCCCAGTGAAATAAAACGACAAAAACAACAAGAAACTGAAATAGTGGGCTAGAATATTTTGGTCATTATCCTCTTCAACTTGGAGGCCTAGGATGACTCAGGGTGGGAAATCTGATGAGAAGAAACACAATTAAAAGTTCAAAAGAACAAGAACCCAGAGAAATTTGACTTAGAGAATTATGTGCATGCATTTTTATTTTAGCATTTCTTCATCTTGTGTTGGATGCACTTAAAAATTAAAAGCAAGGGCTTATGACTGGCTAAAAATAACTTCAAGGCCTTTCATCAGTCATTTTTACCCATCATCTCTTGGTTTCCAAACATACGGCTTTGCTTGGCAAATAAATATGTTCTTAGTCTATTTTGAGTACTATTTCTTTTGTGGCCTTTGTGTCCACAATGTATATGTGAAATTTTCCATGCTCAATCTCCTCTTTCTTCTTCATAGCACTGCTGAAGTCTGGCACCTGCCTAAAATTTTGCAAGGGCAAGATCCAGGTCTTTTGAAAGTTTGCATGGTTCCTACTCGTGTGTCATGACCCATATGGGCATTCAATAAATGTTGAATTGAAGTGAATAGCTTCCCAGTGCATTTATTGGCACATGTACTTTGGTAGGTCAAGATCCATCTCTTTTTGCAGTGCTCAGTGGTTTTCTTTTTGAATGCATTCCCAACCAGGCCAGAGTTGTTGGATGTCTCTGAACACTGTTCACAGCTTCCTATACAAGGAAGCAGCATGACTGCATTGTTGTATTGTAGCTATGGCCCAGGTTTACAAATCAATTATATTGTACAAATGGTTGTGCTTTTCTCTCTTGTTCTTTACTTTTCTCCCTGCCTCCCTTCTTTCCTTCCTTTCTTCCTTCATCTCTCCCTCTTTCCTCCCCTCTCTTTTACTTTCCATCTATCAAAGCTCTCTTGTGAAGCTCAAACACTGATAACAGGATCAACAGCCTTGAAGGGCTGTCTTTTTCAGCCTAGCCAAGCTAGACAAATGCAATTCCAGAAGCCTGGCCTCATACCTCCATTGAGGAAGGTGTCAGCAAGAACGAGCTGAATCAAGTCTGGCCCTGCTCTCTGCCTGGGGATGGCACTGGCCTCACCAGCGGGAACACTGAGTTTCTAGCTTCAGGCATTGAGTTCTCTCTATAGCTTAATGGCTCACAACCCTTTTATGAGACAGCTGGATAACAATGTGCCTTTATGACCGGCTGACTCTTTTTTCCCCTTTCAAATCTTAAACTGTACTGTATAAAACATTCTGTCTCCTATCGTTCCATCAATGAGACCTGAATAGCCCAGCCAACAGCACTCATTTATTCCCTTGGATTTTTTTTTTTTTTTTAACAATAAAAGACTGAAGGGAAAAGAAGGCCCAAGATGTAAGAAGTGGCTGGTAAAGGCCTCTGTGTGAGGTCCTTGGTGAGATAATCTCATTCTAAAGATCTGGGTGACTGGAATTTCCCTTCCTCCCATCCCCCACAGAAATCCCCTCCCCAACATCTTTCTAATACAAATCCTTAAGCATTAAGTCAGGCGGAAAATGAGTCTACTCTACATTTATCTTCCTGAATGACAGTCAACTCCCGCTTAATCTTTCAACATATATTTGTTCAATGGATCAACAGATTGTGTAAGCAGCATGACGGTTGGGTTTAGAAATGTGTCTGCTCTTGTTTGGTTTGTTCTGAACCATTGACCATTTTGTTTGTGAATCCATCATAAATTATATCTGTGAGTTACCCGGCACTAGGGATTGGGGACAGAGGAGAGAGCACATATAGGCTGAAAGACTTTTTTAGGCATTGTCATTTTCCGGCCTCAAGAATGCTGACTTGTTTTGGAGTGCTTTTTAATCTTTCAAACTAGGAAACTTCAAAGTTAATTCCTTCCTCATTTCCCCAAGATGTCTCCTACATATTCTTCTGCAATCCTTTCCCCATGAAAACAAAGTGGGCTCTGAAGATACCGAGGAAGTAATAAAATAGTACAATGTATCAATAATAAAGAATATAAAATCTTTTAACTCTCCAATGTCTTATATGAACATATTGGTTCAAATCACCACTCCTTAAAAAAGAGGAAAGTTCGTTTGGGTATTAGAATATTAGGATCAGTCAACTCATGACAAAACTGATTTGATTTAAAAAAAAATTAAATTGTCAGTTTGTTTCACTCAATTTTCAAGTTATCATTCAACCAGTCAACCAACATTTATTGAGCATCTACCTCATTGAAGGCAATGGAGAGAATACAAAAAGGGAAAGACAAATTTCCTGAATTCAATAACAAATCAAGTTGGAAGAGTGAAAGTGTTTTGAGAATTTCTGAGTATAAGTGAAGGGAAGAGAGAATTTGGATTATCATAGTATAGTTTGTGCATAAGAAGGGATAGGTTTTGAAGAAATTTTATTCATTTATTTGAAAACTGTTCAACAGTGTTTAGTGAACACCTAGTATGTTTTGAGCACTAAGCATATAATGCAAAGTGAGATGGATTTATTTGATATCTTTATGATGCTTAAGTTAGAAATAGGGAGAGTGGAAGTAGGGTGCAGATGAGGACGGAAAGTTGATGTCAGCTATGATGTCCAGGGCATGCCCAACTCATGTCCAAGTCAGGCCAAGGTCAGGAACTGCAGGAAGACTTCACGAGCTGGTTCTCCTAAGTAGATTTTGGACATCATAGTGGAGATTTGTTAGATAAAAGGACATTTACTTGTTAGATATTTTGAATATCATATTCTTCCATTTCAAAATAGAAGTATAATGATTACTTTGAAATTATCAAGGCAAAATTTTACAACATACTATTTAATAATATATTGATAGATAATATTTTTAATAGTATGTATTGTTTTTTAAAACCTACTGTTGATGTAGCATTCTAGCTATTCCATCACCTCTGTGCATATGTGCCTTATTGACTCCCAGTAACAACTCTGTCAGCTTGCGAAAGTGTTGTTGTCATCTTTAAAAAGATAAGAAAACTTCAAGTTCTCATGGATAAATACTGTATGATATCACTTTATATGTGGAATCTAAAAATAACAACACACTAGTGAATATAATAAAAAGGAAGCAGCCCAAATATAGGGAATAAACTAGTGGTTACCAGTGGAGGAGAAAGAAGAGAGGAGAAGCAATATAGAGATGAGGGAGTAAGAGGTATAAACTATTGGGTATGAAATAAGCCACAGGGATACATTGTACAACAGGGAATATAGCCAATATTTTATAATAACTCTCAATGGAGTATAACTTTTAAAAATTATAAATCACTATATTGTACACCTGCAATTTACATAATATTATACAGCAGCTATACTTCAATAATGGAGAAGGCGATGGCACCCCACTCCAATACTCTTGCCTGGAAAATCCCATGGATGGAGGAGCCTGGTAGGCTGCAGTCCATGGGGTCGCTAAGAGTCGGACAAGACTGAGCAACTTCACTTTCACTTTTCACTTTCATGCATTGGAGAAGGAAATGGCAAGCCA
Source organism: Bubalus bubalis (assembly GCF_019923935.1). Taxonomy (NCBI): domain Eukaryota; kingdom Metazoa; phylum Chordata; class Mammalia; order Artiodactyla; family Bovidae; genus Bubalus; species Bubalus bubalis. The sequence goes on along the minus strand of NC_059159.1, from coordinate 119,358,226 downwards.
CTCCAGTGTTCTTGCCTGGAGAATCCCAGGGATGGGGGAGCCTGGTGGGCTGCCGTCTCTGGGGTCACACAGAGTTGGACATGACTGAAGTGACTTAGCAGCATACTTCAATAAAAACTAAAACAAATGAAACAAAAAAGTTATGGTGGACAAGTGCCCAAGGTTATAGAACTAGTTATTGGGAGATTTTGACATCAGTGTCTAGGGCTCTTGAGTCCTAGCTCTGGGAATTTAAAACTCATCTATTGATTTTTTTTTCCTGCTGAGAAACATTAACCAATGTTTTGTTGCTTTTGTTTTGCTTTTTTTTTTTTTTTTTTTGCTCAAGATATGTTTTAATATTTATAGATGAATTTGTCTTTAGTTCCCAAGACAAATTCTTTGTAAATGGTGATATCCTAGTATGGTGATTCAATACCAACTGACTCATATCTCCACACACGTTGAATATGGAGTAACAGTAATAGAATAAGGACACATAACATCTAATAAGCAAAATACCAACAAAAAGTCCTTTAGGAGCTGTTAGATGAAGAGACATTCAGGCTTTGGAGGGTTTTCTAGATTTAGGGGCATTGAAAGGCATAGAAAAGCTGGAATCTTAGATCCAAAATCAGTAGTGATGGTTCCCTTGATTGCAGAAGAGAAGCTCACCCAAGACAGCCCATGAAAGGAGAATGGTTTCTTATAAGGTTTCAGGAGGTTTATTAGGAAATAGAGCTAAAAGATGGGCTTTAAGGGCCCTGTTGCTGGGAAGGCATGGAAACCATGGCCTTTCCTTAACTAATACAGGTTTAGGCAATGTTGGGTTCAGTGTCCACCCTGGGTCCAGTGACCTGATCCCAGGGTGTTGCACACCACTGTGTCCATTCCAGAGACGCTATGGGCAGAGCTAGCAATGGTCTGTGTCTTTCATTAGGAATATTCTATTTATTCTGTTTATCTTACACCACAGCTAATGGATTCAGTAGACTCTAAATGTTCCTCCAATTTGATTAGGGTTGATCTGGTTATTTATAATTGCTGAGAAGCATAACATAGTTTTGTTTGGACTGTAGTTTATTATGCAATATTTGATTTCCTCTAAAAATAGAGGGAGATTTTAATATTTAAAATGACCATATCAGTCAATGGCAGGGACAGAAATTAGAATTCTGCATATTCTGGTCATATGGACAATGGTTATTCCAATGTTTCCTAATACAAGAGAAGAATAAAATTATACATTATTTGATTATCTCTTATAAATATAGAATCTTTGCAAATAAGGGCCTGAGAAAATATAAAAGCTCAGTTTTCTTTTTCACAGAGATATTCCTGAAATAATGCTGCCTTGATTTGCCTTCTTTTTCTCCTGTCACCTTCTTTGTACATTTCAGTGCAGGAACTTCCATCATGGAGTATGAAAACTCTGCAAAGCCTTGAAATTTTTCAAGGGAGGGGTTCCAGGGGACTGGATTTGTTGATGTGTTGAATCGCTAAACCTCAATGTGACCTTGTAGAGACAGGGCCTTTAAGAAGGTAATTAAGGTTAAGTGAGGTCCTCAGGGTAGAGCCTATAATGATGAGGCTCGTGTCCTTATAAGAAGAGAAGACACAGGAGAACTCTCTAAAGTTCACACAGAGGAAAGGCCACATGAAGACAATATCAATAAAGCAACCATCTCCAAGTCAGGAAGTGAGGGCTCAACAAAATCAAACCTGCCAGCATCTTGATTGTGGAATTCTGGCCAACAGAACTGTGAGAAAATAATTTTTTTTTGTTTATCCTACCCAGTCTGTATTCTGTTACAGCAGCCTGAGGTGACTAATGAGATACTTTCATATATGAGGAAGCTGAAATGCTCTAGAGGTGAAGTAACATAAGGCATGAAATAGGAGAAACCAGAATTTGAAAACTGGGTGTTCTAAATTCCATGATGATGGTCTGTCTCCTACCTGGTCTGCCTGCTTATTTCTCCCAAAGTCTTAGTGTTGAAAAGCCTTACTGTTGTCAAATTTACAGGTGGGTCCAAAAGTTTGCTAAGTTGTGAAATTCTGAACAATCCCCTCTACTAATTAAATAGCAGGTTGGCTGTGATGGGGAGCAAAGCAAAAGCCCTGGAGATGTGCTCCAGGTCGATACAAGATGCTGAGTCACACTAAGGAAGTCCGTTCTTCCAAGGGAAGCAGAGCAACGGGTCTATTGTAATTATCAGCTGGAAAGGGAATTGGGGAAGATGGGAGGACACTGGCCAATCTGTAGGCTACCTCTTTGGATTAAGGCTGGGTGGAACTGAGACCACTTGAACAGTCCAGGAAAGCAGATCTCACATAGAGGGGGTTTGATCTGTATAGAACTGGCAGCAACATTCATTGCTAAGGGATTTCGAAATGCTGCCAGTTAATTTAACAACAGTCTGCCTCAAAAAAAAAAAAAAAAATCACATGGATTTACATAGCCTTCATTTGTATTTGCCAGGCAAAGCTTATCATCATACTTTCCTCTTAATTTTTTATCTTCCTCATACAATGTTCAATGTTGAATATCATCAGTATTTTCTTTTTATCTTTGGATGACGGAAACCCCTGATTTTTTCCCCTTTCCTCTTTACTTTAGAGAGAAGAGGCACACTTAAAATTTGCCCTGGAGATACAATGTCTTCCAAATATTAGCTCAGGGAATAGAAAGGCTCTGAGTTGCTGTGTGCTGTTGTTTGCTGGAATAAATAATCATACAAAGGCCTTGCTCTTTCTGCTCCTATCTCTTTCAGCAGAGTTCAAACCTGGGTTATTTGCAGGTATCCTTTTGAATCCAATTGAAACACTCTGAATATCTTGGCTTTTCAATTTTGCTTTTGCTTTTCCATCCCTCATTCCTTTTTATTTCTTTATAGGTTCTTGACATTATTTCTTTGTCTCAAACAATAGAAGCTCTTCTGTGTATGAGTGTACATGTGTGTGTTTTGTGTGTATGCCTTTGTGTCTGTGTGTAGATGTTTATGTATGTGCATGTAGATGTGTGCTATCTATGTGACTGTGGGTGTCTGTGTGTGGGGGGATGGATATATGGTGTTTCTTTCCTCTAAGAGGAACGCTGATTGAACCATTGTTGAATTCCCAAGGCTCTGCCATCCATAATTATAATTGCTAAGTATTGATAGACTAAAAGTCACATAAATGGATGAACTATCACATGTGTATCTAATACAAATAAAGATCTTAAATGTCCACTTGCCACATCTATTGCTATTTAGAAAGTTAAACATACAAAATGACTTGAGGAATAAGGGTTATGATGACACTCTGGGCTCAGTTTTCGCCAATGTTCTCTGGTGCACCTGCTTTTAAAAACAGGTGTTTCCTTTCTGTTTTGAAAGAGTAAACACAAGCTGAAAGTATTCAAAATTCTACCTTTCCCTATTCATCATACATTACACTTGCCAAGTACAGATAAAGGCAGATTATTAACCTACTCAATTACAGTGGAACTCCTATGGAAATGTCTATTACAACTGCATTAATATCTCATTAGTTCATCATGTTAATGTTATTACAATGGTTACCAAAGGAATTGGCACTGACTGTTACCTAATTTTGAAGGGTTTTTGCCCCGAGCATCACTAGAGAGGGAGGCTCAATAGTAAAGAGTAAAATCTGCTTTCTGTCTTCTCTGAAACAGAAAAGAAGAAAAAGAAGAACAAATGAATACTCCTGGCAAAAACATGCTATAGAGGCTGTCTGAGGCTCAAGATAAAAATCTATTTTGACAGGCGTAGTCATGATTCTTCTCATCTAGGATAGCATTATTTTTTTGTTTTAATGACAAGATAACAGGAAGACAAAATTTGCCTTCATGTGAATGCATAAAAAAGTAATAACAATTAGCTAATATAATTAAATTATTACTAATAATACCATGTCTGTGTCTTCACAATGAACGTGTAGCTCTGCTTATTTACATCTTTCCCCAAAGGAGTTCAGATAGATTTACAGGAAAGTTCAACCACTCCCACTTCCCCATTCATTTGCATGCATTAAAGGAAATTTAGCATAGAAGCTGATAGTGCCATTTTATAAGGAAAATGAGCTCTCTGCAGTTTCATGTCTTTAACTGAGTTGGCAATCCTTCCTGTTTGTGCAGGAAGTTTTGTGCAGCTGTAAAGTGGGTGGAACCAAGACTGGAGCGGGGGTTCCAAGACTGGACTGGATTCCATGACTTCGGGGGAGTCTTCATCTCCATATGCCCAGGGTCCTCCGGCTGGTGGGTCCCACACAAAATCCAGAGCTAGCTTTTCAAGCAAATATAAAGAAGATAAAGTCTGTTGCTGATGTTGTCTTATTTACTAGACTTTTCCTAATCTTCTGTCAGAATCCACGGCTCTCATGGTCTTTTCAGTGCAATTCTGGGGTAGGTTGTCACAGCAGTTAACCTCTTAGTTTGTTTCTGTTTTCTTAGCAAAAAAGGAAAAAAGCCAGCTGAACATGACTAGGGAGGATCTGTTGGAGATGTGCAGAGAAAAGAGAAATTGTGCAATGGGCCTCCTAAGGAGGAGTGGGAAAGCAAATTATGTCCGAAATGTTGACTAAGACTTTCTGGCAGTGCTGAGGCCCCACTTGAAGTTTGCACAGACATTGAATGATGAGCCATCAGAGTGACTGTGAGCTTTCTCCTGCAGTGTTCAGTGGCTTGGAGGCAGGCATTTGATCGAATTGGGATCCTGCTGGGTGTGTAGCAGGCATATGCAAGGAAAACATTATAATAATGGATTGTGAAATCTAACCAGGCTGAAGAGGCAAATAAGAATGTACAACAATGAAATGTGGTAGGGGGAGTCAATGGAAGTCCCAAAGTGGTTGAAGAATTAGTGGATCAAAACTGTTGGAGGGATGCAAGAAGAATAGGTGATGATGACCTAAATGGAAAATTTGGAGGCAGTATATTTGTTGGTAATGACAAGGTCTAGAACATTAATATGGGAGCCAGTAGAAGGTAGATTATTGCAGCAAGGGCAGGTGGCTCAGTGGTAAAGAATCTACCTGCCAATGTAGGAGACATGGCTTCCATCCCTGGGTCAGGAAGATCCTCTTGAGAAGGAAATGGCAACCCACTCCAGTATTCTTGCCTGAGAAATCCCATGGACAGAGAAGCCTGGCAGGCTACAGTCCATGGTGTTACAAAGAGTTGGACATGACCAAGTGACTAAACAACAAACAACAACAATGTGATAACCCATGTTTCCTTGTAACTGAAGGATTTCAGACATTGGGGGAAACAATAGTTTAGAAATAAAAATAAGGAGCAAGGGGGAATCCCTGCCCATTTCAAACTTTGTTGAATATTGGGTATGAGAATAAAAACAACCTCTACCTAAAAGCGCTACTCTTGAAGTGGTCTCTGAGAGCTCCAGCTGGAGCATGAAGGTGAAGGCAGCTTTCCAGAGGCAAGGTCACAGCTCAGGGGATTTCAAGTTGCAGAGGGGACAGAGCAAGATGTTAGGGAGTCAGGAGGGGTGGGAAATTGAGTCAGATTAGAGAAGGCACACACCCACATAGAGGTCAGTTTTAAGTGGTGAGAGATGATCAATATGTGGAGTGGAGGGAGAGAGAAAAGTAAATGTTGTAAGCATCTCAGAATTTGGAGTTTGTTGTCACAGCATAATCTAGCATAACTTCATCAATGCAGTTCTTTAAAAGAAATGGCACATTCTTCTGTCCACCACTTTCTTCTCTGTGCTGTTTGGAATGTGGACAAGGAGATCGATGCTTTTAACTAGCATGGACCATAAGTACATGCTGAAGGTTCCCGAAATGTAAGAGAAAAGACACTTGAGTCCTTGGTGACAGTGAAGCCACTGTATCTACTGTGGGCTAGCTATCTCTGGACTTCTTTTTTTGGATAAAGAAACTTCTATTAAATTTAACACAGTGAATAAAACAATAATAGTCCTTCCTTAGACTTGTAGTCAAAGGGGAAGAGAGAGCCACCATGAGCAAAAAGATTGTTAAAAGAAGCACCCTCTTGCTGTAAATGCATGCTTTTCTTTAAATTATATTTCACCATATTAAAAAAGAACTTGTAAATGAGATTGTTGAGTAATCTTGGCAAATGAGGTAGGTACATTGGAAGATCAGATATGGGCAAATATCTTTTTGCCATTCCAGTTTTCAAAAAGAGGAAGAGAGATTCTGCAAACTATTGAATTATGAGCTTTATTTTATTTCCTGGAGTTCCAAGAAGAGGAAGTGTTTGGCTCATCATTACAGTAACCTCATTTCCTTCTTTGACAGATATATTGGACTATAGTACCAGGGAAAATGTGGCAGAGTGTACTTTTGAACTAAAGCAAGGCATCTGAAGGGGTTTCAAAATGTCTTCATAGATCAATTAGAGGAATATTGGTTGAATCAGAGATGGAAAGCGTGTATTAAGGGTAGTTCCTTTGAAACAACCTACACAGTTCCTACTTTGGCTCCACTATTATGTCAGCGACATCGTAAGGGTTGGCTCCCCCTTGTGGTTAAAGGTGGCTTCACTGATGCTTGCTATGAAAAGGGAGAGGGTTCCTTCATCTTCCTTCTGAGGAGTCAGGAAGCTTCTTTCCTGGGTTGTGACAATGAACCCATTCTTATATTTTATTGACTCCAACTGGATCAGGAGTCCATCTCTGAACTAATTACTCTGCCCAGAGAAAGGGGCACTCTGCTTGGTTTAGGGTTGACTGGGTAGGGGTGGGGTTGCCTTCCTTCAAAAGCACATTGGCTTCATGAGGCAGAAGGGTGTGATTATGTACGGATATAGGTATCTAAAGAGAACTGAATAGTTAACAAAAGAAGAGGGAGTGGATTATTTTTTAGGCAAACACAATATTTGCTATTCTTGGAAGATTTTGAGGGCACAGTTCTTCAGTTCCAAAATGTGGAAGTTTAAATTTTGATAAGAGAGGCATTCTGATAGATCTGTCAGGATTACATTAGCCACAGAATACACTCCGATTAATCAAATGAGTAAACCCAAGCAGCAGAATTGTTCATCATGATTCATCTTGTGGCAGAGACATATTGGCCAAAAATTATGAAAATGAAAGTTGTTCAGTCATGTCTAGCTCTTTGCAACCCCATGGACTATAGCCCACCAGATTCTTCTGTCCATGGACTTATCCAGGCAAGAATACTGGAGTGGGTTACCATTCCCTTCTCCAGGAGATCTTTCCAACCCAGGGATTGAACCCAGGTCTCTTGAATTGCAGGTGGATTCTTTACTAGCTGAGCCACCAGGGAAGCCCAAGAATACTGGAGTGGGTAGCCTATCCTGTCTCCAGCAGATCTTCTTGACCCAGGAATCGAATCAGGATCTCCTGCATTGCAGGCAGATCCTTTACCAACTGAGCTACTAGGGAAGCCCCCAAATTATGATTTTGGTTTAATTATAATCAAGATTAATGCTTCTACCTGATTATAATTAACTGATATTTTTACCTTCTTTAGAACATTACAGTAGAATTACTTTGGCCACCTCATGCGAAGAGTTGACTCATTGGAAACAACTCTGATGCTGGGAGGGATTGGGGGCAGGAGGAGAAGGGGATGACAGAGGATGAGATGGCTGGATGGCATCACTGACTCGATGGATGTGAGTCTCAGTGAACTCTGGGAGTTGGTGATGGACAGGGAGGCCTGGCGTGCTGCGATTCATGGGGTCGCAAAGAGTCGGACACGACTGAGAGACTGATCTGATCTGATCTGATGTTCTCTGAATGGATAAGAATAACAACCCATTCTTTGTTTTTTTTAATTGCAGGGAGCATGTATCTAAAGACTTGCATAAAATTGTTCAGGTATAAATTAAAAAGGAAGTGGCTGGAACATAGTCTTTTTTTCCCCATGCTATTTGAAATAGTGGTTTGAAATACTTAAACTTTGTTGTAATTTTAAAGGTGATATTGTAAAAAAAAAAAAGTCACAAGATCCTTAAGTGTCTTGGGTCACTTTATTGAGAGACAGATTTTTATTTTAAAAATGTTTAGAATGTCTAATACTTGCTGCTGTTTTTAATCAGTTCCTCTGTTAAGTGAAGCAACATAAATCAAAGCTCCATGGTAAAAAGTTCATCCTGAAGCTAGTTTACTGGTTATGCTGCATAGTTAAATGAGAAATCAATGTGTGCAATGTATTGAGGGAAAAATGGACCCCAGATTTTGGGTATACATTTGGTGACATGATAGGTCTGTAATTTGGGGAGTTTAGAGGAATTCTTTTTAGTAGGAAATCATTCCATAGGGTATGTTCTGCAGGATATAAATCCAAGGTCTTTAAGAAAATTAAATAATTTTTAAAATGAGATCTTGTCATTCAAAACAATTTGATTGCCACCAGCAGACGATTGTCCCTGAAGACCATCTTCACTTGAAAAGAGTTAAATATTCTACAACTCCTTGTTACTTAAACTGTGGTCCATGGACCAGCAAGATCATTATTGTGGGGAACTTGTTAGATCTGCAGTCTCACCTCCACCTTAAACCAGCTGAATCTGAATCTGCCTTTTAATAAGATCCCCAGAGATTCATGTGCTCATTAAAATGTGATTATGGATTACTAAATCTCAATTAGGGAGATTTCCACAGTCCACAGTGTATTTGTAGGGGTTCATAGGTCAAAGAATTGATGCTTTTTTTACAAGCTCTCTCATAAAAGGCTTTCATATATATCACAGAATTTCCATTTCCATTTACTGTGATGGCTACATATGATGCGTCCTAGTATAGTCTATATTACTTTTTAAAACTGTATTTCAAATGAGCTGTCTAGTACTAAAACTTTGAAGTTGAGCAACCTAGGTTTGAAATCTGGATCTCCCACTTTCCAACCATCTGAGATTGTTACTTTAAGAGTCAAAGCCTAGTTTTCTCACCTCTAGAATCCTTTCAGTTCAGTTCAGTCACTCAGTTATGTCCGACTCTTTGCGACCCCATGAATCACAGCACGCCAGGCCTCCCTGTCCATCACCAACTCCTGGAGTTCACTCAAACTCACGTCCATCGAGTCGGTGATACCATCCAGCCATCTCATCTTCTGTCGTCCCCTTCTCCTCCTACCCCCAATCCCTCCCAGCATCAGAGTCTTTTCCAATGAGTCAACTCTTCGCATGAGGTGGCCAAAGTACTGGAGTTTCAGCTTTAGCATCATTCCCTCCAAAGAACACCCAGGGCTGATCTCCTTTAGAACGGACTGGTTGGATCTCCTTGCAGTCCAAGGGACTCTCAGGAGTCTTCTCCAACACCACAGTTCAAAAGCATCAATTCTTTGGCGCTCAGCTTTCTTCACAGTCCAACTCTCACATCCATACATGACCACTGGAAAAACCATAGCCTTGACTAGACAGACCTTTGTTGGCAAAGTAATGTCTCTGCTTTTCAATATGCTATCTAGGTTGGTCATAAATTTTCTTCCAAGGAGTAAGTGTCTTTTAATTTCATGGCTGCAGTCACCATCTGCAGTGATTTTGGAGCCCAAAAAATAAAGTCTGACACTGTTTCCACTGTTTCCCCATCTATTTCCCATGAAGTGATGGGACCAGACACCATGATCTTCGTTTTCTGAATGTTGAGCTCTCTAGAATAATCTCTACATGATACTGATGTTCTACTGTAATATACTTAAAGATACCGGCCTGGGCCATGGTACATACAAAGAACTCTGAATGTCAGTTCCTGTACTTCTTGCTGGAGCATACAGCCCATTAAAGTCGTAGAATTGTTTACTACAAATGATGCAAAGACTACAGATAAGTCTTCTTCTATGAAGCAAAACTGTAATGTGGTTCCTATACAACATTAGATTTTAAACAGTTCTACTTGCCAAGTTAAGTGATTCTCAAAATGATATTTAAATAATTAAATAGAATTGCATTGTTTAGTATGATCCATCTGGATGCCAAATTGCACTCACTAAAAGATAATTTGGATTTTAACATAATTGATACTTTGCCATTCTTCCTGAATCTGATTTATCAACAGGCTTTGCTACTTCTACGCTACTTAGTTTCTATTAATGACTGCTTCTGCCTTCCATGAAAGTTTTTCACTCCTCAAGTTTTCTTGACTTCCCTGCATTCTTTGTCTAGTGATGCTCAGAGTAGTCCATTCCCTGATACTTGGAAGTGTGGCTGGATGGTTTCTAATGGGTTATTGAATGATTGTTGCAGAAGCTGCTCCTGAAAGACAAACTGGGCTGAGAGCTGTAAGCTTTGTGGGCCACCAATAGTTCTTTACAGTGAAACTATTGCTCTGCATAAACTCCCTGATCACACCATCCCAGGATGAGTGAAACTGTGAAATGATAGCTAGATTGTAGGGCAGTGGTTGAGACGTGGAGAGAGCTAAGGACAATCTACAGGAAAATCCATGTGATTGATGGTATGGTAGCCATCATGGATTTTCTCTCCATTGTGGGCTGCAGGTCTCCACATGTCCAACCCAGAGAACTTCATGATAGGTTATCATTTATTTAAAAATGTTTTTTATTTAAAAAAATAAGCATAAAAGAGAACATAACAAATACTCCTATTCCCATCACCCAGAATTAACTGTTAATATCCCATTTAACTATCATTTTATGTCCCATTTTCTTCCCAACATTTTCAAAGGCAGCCACCATTAATAGTTTGGTGCATGTCATTATAAACCTGTGTAAAAACTCTACTTTGTATCTATATATTCATCTATCTCTCCATATCCAGTAGGCTTCCCTGCTGGCTCAGACAGTAAAGAATCCGCCTGCAATGTGGGAGACCTGGGTTTGATCCCTGGGTTGGGAAGATCTCCTGGAGAAGGGAATGGTAACCCACTCCAGTCTTCTTGCCTGGAGAATTCCATGGAGAGAGGAGCCTGGTGGGCTACAGTCCATGGTGTTGCAAAGAGTTAGACATGACTGAGCAACTAACACTTCTACTTCTCCATATCCATACCCAATGTATAGTGTTATTTTGTGAGTTACTTTTAAAATGTACATAAGGATTATTACTTTTGAACATTGCCCATCTACCTTCAACATATATATTTTTTTTAATTTTATTTTATTTTTAAACTTTACATAATTGTATTAGTTTTGCCAAATATCAAAATGAATCCGCCTGCCATGCTGATAGACTGGTTTATTCCTTTTGTGTTTTTTTGCTTTTCTTTTTTATTTTTTAAATTATGAAAATATGATAACACATTTATAGACTTGGAAAATACAGAACAAAATTATGTATAGTTCCACTGTATATTACAATTGTTCATTTTAAGTAGATAAATAAAGATTTTTGGTTGGAGTTTCAGTGTAAAACTCTCAGAAATTAATTGAATAAATATACAGAGAAGTAGAAGAATATAGTAGACCTGAAAAGCATTATGAACCAATTTGACATAATTAAGATTTAAGCAATTTCACACAGCAGAAGGATACAAATTCTATTCAAGTTCCAGGAGACTCCTGCATTGGCAGACAGATTCTCTACCACTGAGCCACCAGGGAAGCTGGTGGCTTCCTTTTAATATAGATGTAATCAATTTATTTAACAGCAATAGAGCTTTCAGTCTTAGACCACATTTTACTATACTGTTTTCAGGATTTGTAAGTTGTAGATGATATCTAGCAACCATCAGTAGATCTGTGATTGGACTGACATTTCTGCTCCTATCCTAATGGTTTGCTTATTTAACTAATGACTGCTGTCTTCATTAGAGATTAGTACATTAATTGAAACAGTACTTATCCCTTCTGGTAAAGTGATGAGTTTGCTTTATTCCTTTGTCCTCAAGGCTGAAAGGTGATGTGTATACACTTTGGTAAGCTCAGAAACCCTGAATAAAGGACAGTGCATTAAATAATTCACTTGGTAATAATAGGAGTCTGCTCAAGTGTCCTCCTCTAATTTCTTCACTATTGTTAGACACAGACCAAAGAATAGATTCCTTCTGTGTTTAGGCAGGTCCAGGCTTACCTCAGCATGCACAACTTGCCTCTCTAATTAGTGGCCAGAGAAGGGACTTTCAGTGGCTTCTGCCTGTCAAAGAAAATGTGTTTGCCCTTATTAGCCATGTCAACAGAGTAATGACACTAAGGTCTTTGAGGTCATCCTCCTGCCACACTGAATGGAGCAGTTATTTAAGTGGGAACATTATCTTCCATAGCAACTGTATTTTCTAGTAAGCTCAAGACTCTTATTTCTGATACCCTTTATTAAGAACTTAGTCCAAATTGTGAAAAAAAAATGTAGCTTTATAAAGTTGTACACTGATATGAAATATAGTACAAAGAAGTTAAAAACCCTAGAAGCTGAGTTATGGTTTAACTCAGAGGAAATGAACCTGAAAGCAAGACTATGAGAGACACGGCGGGTGGGGGGGATTGAGTGTGCCTGCAATTGTGTGCATGCGTGCGTTATACTTTTTGGTTGGTGGTGTAAAGAAACATAAAGGATTGTATTTGGACCATCCTCACTGATCCATTCCAATCAGGTTTTCTGCCAACCACTCGACTGTAATCTGTCAGTAAACTATGCACTGTCGAATTCTGTAGTTAATTCTCAGTCTTCATCTCACACTGCTCCTAGGAGTAGGTGATTCATTTCATCACTCCCTCCTTGAATCATTTTCTTCACTTGACTGTCAGGGATCAACATTCTTCTCCCTTGATTATCCACTCTTTTTCAGTCTCTTTTGTCACATATCCCCATCTTCCAGGCGTCTACATGCCAGTGTATCCAATGGTTCTCTTTTTCCATATCTTTGTTTTTTCCTATATACTGTTAGATGTCATCACAGCACGTCACATCAGACTTTTAAGTACCATCTAGGGGCTTCCCTCATAGCTCAGTTGGTAAAGAACCTGCCTGCAATGCAGGAGACCCCTGTTCGATTCCCGGGTTGGGAAGATCCCCTGGAGAAGGGATGGTCTACCCACTCTGGCATTCTTGGGCTTCCCTTGTAGCTCAGCTGGTAAAGAATCCACCTGCAATGCAGGAGACCTGGGTTCGATCCCTGGGTTGGGAAGATCCCCTGGAGAAGGGAAAGGCTGCCCCCTAGAGTATTCTGGCATGGAGAATTTCATGGACCGTATAGTTCATGGGATCACAAAGATGACTGAGCGACTTTCACTTTCAGAATGTAATTATTCACAAATTTATATCTCCAGTCCAGATCTCTTCCTTAATCTTTCAACTCTCCTGTCCAGTCTGCCTCCTTGGCAACTCCTCTTGGAGAATAAATTCTTAGTACTCCTTAAAATATGTAAAACAAAATCTTAATTTCATACCCCAAAACTTTGTGACCCCAATATTCCCCACTTCAATAAATGGCTCTTCTAATTATTCACTTTCCAGGTACAAACCACGGAGCTATTCCTGACTCTTTCTCACCTTTGTACTCCACATCCATTCTTCAGCAAATCTGTTGTTTTACCTAAAAAAAAATGTACGGATAGTGACCATTTATCACCGCTGTAGTCCAAGTTTCTATAGACTCTGGGTTGTACTATGGCAATAGCCTCAACCAGCCTGTCTTTTCCAGTCATGTCACTTTACAGACTGGTCACTTCATAGCAGCTAGAATGATTTTCTTGAAACATAAATTTGATTGTGTTATTATTTTACTTGAAACCTTCAGATGATGTCCCAATTTCACTTGGAATGAAATAGGAAGTTCTTACAGTTCCAAGCAAGCCCTTTAAGATCTGGCCTCTCTTGAAGCCTTTGCACTTGCTATTTTCTCAGCCTGGGGTATTCTTTGAAGGTGTCTTCATGGTTTATGTCCTCACTTCACTCACCTTTCTGCACAGATGCTAATTCATCAGCTGATGACTTTCCTGACCTCCATATCTAAAGAGCACGTTTCTTCTGCTATTCTCTTTCTCCTTAGTTTGCTTCATTTTCTTCCCTTTTATTTATGCAGTGCCTGTCTTCTTCCACTAGAACATAGGGTTCAAGTGCACAGGGACTCTTTAAGTGATGTATCACCAGAACTGAGAATAATGACTGGCCCATAAAGGAAATCATTCCTGAATATTCATTGGAAGGATTAATGATGAAGTTGAAGCTCCAATACTTTGGCCATCTGATGCAAAGAGCCTACTTATTGAAAAAGTTCCTGATGCTGGGAAAGATTGAGGGCAAAAGGAGAAGGAGTAAGCAGAGGATGAGATGGTTAGATAGCATTGCTGGCTCAATGGACATGAATTTGAGCCAACTCTGGGAGACAGTGAATAACAGGGGAGCCTGGCATCCTACAGTCCATGGGGTTGCGGGGTTGGATATGACTACAACTGAACAACAACAACAACATGCTTTTATAACTTTTCATTTTAAGCCCAACAATCGTCATTTTAGCAAATTACCTTAAAAATCATTGAAAAGAGGCCTCAGAGGCCTCTCTCTTATCCAGACCCATCCACTTAGAAATTTATTTCTCTCTGGTTATCTCCAATGTTATTACTGTTGTTCTTGCTTTCTCTTCTTCCTGGTTCTATTGTTAGGGTCATGGAGGGTGTAGGGGGATGGAAAACACCTTTATGGGATCTGGCTTGGCCATGAATACTGATCACAAAAGCAATCAGACATCCTGCACTCTGAAGCTTTATGTACCACTAAGATATCTAGGTTTTGTTATATTAATAGAGTGTCTGTCTCCTTCCTAGACATGGGGTTCTTGAGAACCCCATGAACAGTATGAAAAAGCAGAAAGATATGACACTGAAAGATGAACTCCCCAGGTTGGTAGGTACCCAATATACTACTGGAGAAGAGCAGAGAAATAGCTCCAGGAGGAACTGAAGAGGCTGAGCCAAAGCGGAAACAACTCCCAGTTGTGGGTGTGTCTGGTGGTAAAAGTAAAGTCTGATGCTGTAAAGAACAATATTGAATAGGAATGTTAGGTCCATAAAACAAGGTAAATTGGAAGTGGTCAAACTAGGAGATGGCAAGCATGAACATAGACATTTTAGGAATCAATGAACTAAAATGGACTGGAATGGGTAAATTTAATTCAGATGAATATTTTATCTACTACTTTGGGGAGGAATCCCTTAGATGAACTGGAGTAGCCTTCATAGTCAACCAAAAAGTCTGAAATTCAGTACTTGGGTGCAATCTCAAAAATGAAAGAATGATCTCTGTTCATCTCCAATGCAAACCATTCAATATCACAGTAATCCCAAGTCTATGTCCCAACCACTAATGCTGAAGAAGCTGAAGTTGAATGGTTCTGTGAAGACCTTTAAGACCATCTAGAACTAACACCCAAAATAGATGTCCTTTCATTGTAAGGGACTGTAATGCAAAAGTAGGAAGTCAAGAGATACCTGGAGTAACAGGCAAGTTTGACCTTGGAGTACAAAATAAAGCAGGGCAAAGGCTAACAGAGTTTTCCCAAAAGAATGCATTGGTCATAACAAAAACCCTCTTCCAACATCATGAGAGATGACTCTACATGTGCACATCACGAGATGATCAATACCGAAATCAGATTGATCATATTCTTTGCAGCCGAAGATGGAGAAGCTCTATACAGTCAGCAAAAACAAGACTGGGAGCTGACTGTGGATCAGATCATGAACTACATTGCCAAATTCAGGCTTAAATTGAAGAAAGTAGGGAAAACCACTAGACCATTCAGGTATGACCTAAATTAACTCCCTTAAGATTATACAGTGGAAGTGACAAATATATTCAAGGGATTAGATCTGATAGAGTGCCTGAAGAGCTATGGACCGAGGTTCATAACATTGCACAGGAGGCAATGATCAAAACCATGCACAAGAAAAAGAAATGCAAAAAGCCAAAATGGTTGTCTGAGGAGGACAACAAATAGCTGAGAAAAGAAGAGAAGCTAAAGGCAAAGGAGAAAAGGAAAGATATATCCATCTGAATGCAGAGTTCCAAAGAATAGCAAAGAGAGATATGAAAGACTTCCTAAGCGGTCAATGCAAAGAAATAGAGGAAAACAATAGAATGGGAAAGACGAGAGCTCTTCAAGAAAATTAGAGATACCAAGGGAACGTTTCATGCAAAAATAGGCATAACAAAGGACAGAAATGGTATGGACCTAAAAGAAGCAGACGATATTAAGAAGAGGTGACAAGAATACACAGAAGAACTGTACAAAAAAGATCTTAATGACCCAGATAACCACGATGGTGTGATCACTCACCTAGAGCCAGACTTCTTGGAGTGTGTAGTCAAGTGGGCCTCAGGAAGCATCACTACAAACAAAGCTAGTGAAAGTAATGGAATTTCAGCTGAGCTATTTCATATCCTAAAAGATGGTGCTGTTAAAGTGCTGCACTCATTATGCCAGCAAATTTAGAAAACTCAGCAGTGGTCACAGGACTGGAAAAGGTCAGTTTTCATTCCAATCCCAAATAAAGACAATGCCAAAGAATGCTCACATTACCACACAATTGCACTCATCTCACACGCTAGCAAAGTAATGCTCAAAATTCTCCAAGCCAGGGTTCAACAGTACGTGAACCAAGAACTTGCAGACGTTCAAGCTGGATTTAGAAAAGCAAGAGAATTTCAGAAGAACATCTACTTCTGCTTCAGTGACTACATTAAAGCCTTTGACTGTGGAACATCACAACAAATTGTAGAATATTTTTAAAAAGATGGGAATATCAGATCACTTTACCTGCCTCCTGCAAAACCTGTATGCAGGTCAAGAAGCAACAGTTAGAACTGGATATGGAACAATGGACTGTTTCCAAATTGGGAAAGGAGTACGTCAAGGCTGTATATTGTCACCCTGCTTATTTAAGTTATATGCAGAGTACATCATGAAAAATGCTGGGCTGGAATAAGCACAAGCTGGAATCAAGATTGCTGGGAGAAGTATCAATAACCTCAGATATGCAGCTGACACCACCCTTATGATAGAAAGTAAAGAGGAACTTAGGAACCTCTTGATGAAGGTGAGAAAGGAAAGTGAAAAAGCTGGTTTGAAACTCAACATTCAAAAAACAAAGATCATGCATTAAGTCCCATCACTTCATGCATGGTAAATAGATGGGGAAACAATAGAAACAGTGACTGACTTAATTTTCTTGGGCTCCAAAATTACTGCAGATGGTGACTGCAGCCATGATATTAAAAGATGCTTGCTCCTTGGAAGAAAAGCTGTGACCAACCTAGAAAGCGTATTAAAAAGCAGAGACATTACTTTGCCAACAAAGTTCCGACTAATCAAAGCTATCGTTTTTCCAGCAGTCATGTATGGGTGTGAGAGTTGAACCATAAAGAAGGCTGAGTGCTGAAGAACTGATGCTTTTTAAACTGTATTGTTGAAGAAGACACTTGAGAGTCCCTTGGACTTCAAGGAGATCAAATTAGTCAATTCTAAAGGAAATCAATTCTGAATATTCATTGGAAGGACTGATGATGAAGCTCCAATACTTTGGCCACCTTGTATGAAGAGCTGACTCATTAGAAAAGACCCTGATGGTTGGAAAGATAGAAGGCAGGAGGAGAAGGGAATGACAGAGGATGAGAGGATGAGATTTTTGGGTGGCATCACCAACTCAATGGACATGAGTTTGAACAAGCTCTGGGAGAGGATGAAGGACAGGGAAACCTGGGGGTGCTGCAGTCCATGGGGTCGCAAAGAACTGGACATGACTGGGCAACTGAACAACAACAGCAAACTCCTTCCTAGGAAAGAAGTTACATTCACAGAAGGCCTCTTCTCTTATCATACACTTAGGAAATGCCTGAAACCAACAAAACGGTTAGTGGTCATAGGGTGAGCAGTACATTCAGTCCCTGAAGAGTAAAGATGGTTATTGACATTAGATCCTGTACTGCTTTAACCAAAGGGCAAAGAAGTACATGCTCAGGAGCATGAATATATAGCTAAATGCACTCAGCTGCTGAGAACAGACGTGTCCTACTTCATCAGTTGCATGATATGTCGTGGGATTCCTTTCTCATTTTGTGCACAGATTTTACCATGCTATACAGACTCTTCTGACTCTTGCTTTTAAATTCATCATATTTCGGAATTTGTTTCATAGTATTATATAAAGAACTTCTTACATCTTTTCAATGGTGCTATAATATTTTATTGTTTTGACATACTATAATGTTTTAAAATATAATCCTCCATTATTGAGTATTTAAATTACTTCCAGTATGCAAGTGTTACTTTTTTAGGGTAATGCTCTAAATAAATCCTTGTGCGTATATCTTTGTGTGCATTTGTAAGCGTATTTGTAGCATAATTTCCAGGAAGTGGAATTGGTGAATCTAGAGTATGTGAATAATCATTAATTCAGGAGATTTTGCTCTTCTAGGTTACAGAAGGAACAAGTTCTACCTCAGATAAGTGGTGAAGGCAAAGTTACTTATAATTGACTATGGAACGTGATCTAATAGTAGGTGTGGAGGGGCCACTCCAGGTGTCTGTCACTGGAGACAGAGGTTCCCAGGCTGTGCAGCCTCATGATTCCAGAACTTCTACTGGACGTAGAAGAGGCAGCTCCCCTGGTGGCTAGCCTGGTTCCTACAGCTGCATGGGCACGCTGCCTGAAACAGATGGGAACTCTGACACCCCTTGCACAAAAGAGACCTGGGAAGATGAACAGCTACCCGAGGTCTAGAGGTTGTAAGGGTGTCCCCTTGTGTCTGAACCCAGGTTCAAGGACATGGAGAATGGATTCTGAAGCAGAATATTCAAACCCACCAGCACCAACCAGGAGCTGATGTAATAGGTCACAACACCTGAGGGCAGGTGGACTTGACTCTTCCCCTGATGCAGAAACTGAGGAGTTTTGTCACCCTCTGATGACCCCAGGACAGATACCTCAGCTGCATCTGCAACAGGACCCAAATGACCCTGAGTGTGAGAAGAAGACAACCCTGGTTACGGTGCCCCTGTGATTGGTGAAGGCAATCACCTGTGATACTTTATTGAGTTGATGGAGTCACTGTGAGATTTTCAAGACTATGGTGATCATAGTGTTAATGTTGATGAAACTGATATTGTGATGCAGGTTTGAAAAAACAAAGTAATAGCTTTTAACAAAACACAGTTTCTTCTCATCAGAAAACTGGTACCTAAAGGCAGGGTTTATTGAATTGGTTCCAATGACCACATACACCTGATTTACTCAACTTATATGCTAAACATTCTAACTCCTGGGCATAAGCCAGACTAACTGAGTAGGAATTTCTAGTGATGGAGGTGATTTTGATTAACCCCAAAATCTGGAAGTCACTGGTCATAGGCATTTCTGTCATCAAAGTCTGATGACCAGGGTTTTTTTTAACTTTTTGTATTGGAGTATAGATGATTAACAGTGCTGCATTAGGTATACAGCAAAGTGATTTAGTTATACATATACAAATATCTAGTCTTTTTCAAGTTATTTTCCCATTTAGGTTATTACATAATATTGAGGAGAGTTCCCTATGCTATACAATAGGTCCCTGTTGGTTATTTATTTTATTATTTGGTCATGCAGTGTGGCTTTTAGAATCTTAGTCCCCTGACCAGCGATCCAACCTGAACCCTTGGCAGTGAAAACTCTAATTCCTAACCACACCAGGGAATTCCCTGATGACCAGATATTTTAATACCTATCTTAAGATGTTTTCCAAGGGGTCTGAGGAATGATGGAATGGGCCCAGGTAGTCTTGAATGACTGCTCCAGGGTCTCATATGAGTCAGCTGTCTGGGACAGGAAGCATTTGGGTTCTTACAGCTGCACATCTGCCCATGAGCAACAGTACATCTTATGCTTAGAGGAAGTATATATGCATATATTTATACTCCACTTTATTCCAGTGGAATTTAAGATGGTGGGTTTATCACAATAGATTGTATAAACTTCACTTAAAAATTAAAATAATTAATTTGGAAGAATATTACCAAGTTATTTTTCATTAAGAACATACAAGTTTACACTTCTGTCTACATACACAGGAATACCTGTTTCCTCATTCTTTTTGCCAACATACCAACTGGATATTACCAAATATTTTGATCTATGCCAATAGTGGTAACTAAATCATGGAGTCTTGCATAGTTTTTTATTTTTATTTCTTATTATTAATAATATTTAACATATTTTTAAGCACTTAAAAGATTTTAATTTTCTTTTCCTTGAACTGTCTTTTCATATCTCTTGTCAGTTTGTGCTTTTTCTCTTCAAAAAAATTAGATCAGTTAGTGGTTTATCTATTTTTATTTTTTCAAAGAGCCAGATCTTGAATTTAATTATTAGTAATTTAATATTACTAACATGGTTAATTTTTTTTCTAATTTCCAAGTCACTGATTGCTGCTTTTATCTGCATTACTTCTTCCTTCTGTGTTGACTTTTTAAAAATATTAAATGAAAGAAGACTGACAAAAATGAAAATAGCAGATGCTCAGAGATAAGTACATGGGAGTTTATTATAACATCTTTCATACTTCTGTGTTTGTTAGAAACACTGTACAATAAATGAATATCCTAAACAAGTTCTGTACATATTAATCTGAGAAGTTTGCAAACTAAATGATTTTCTTGAAAAAATTATTGCTGTTGTTTAGTTGCTAAGTTGTGTCTGACTCTTTTGTGACCCCAGGGACTGTAGCCCACCAGGCTCCTCTGTCCATGGGGTTTCCCAGGTAAGAATACTGGAGTGGGTTGTCCTTTCCTTTTCCAGGGGATCTTCCTAACCCAGGGATGGAACCCGAGTCTCCTGCTTGGCAGGTGGGTTCTTTATACTACTGAGCCCCCTGGGAAGCCTCTTGAAAAACTAATTTGTGTTTTCTCCATCCAGTTTTGCCCTCTTTTTAGAAAAAGAATGTATTTACCATAAAAAAATACTTTTAATTGGAAAAAGGTACATTTACAGAGACGTGGCAAAGACAGTACAGAGAGTTCCTATATCCCCCTTACTCAGTAGCTCCCACTGTTAACATTGTACACTACCATGGTACATTCGTCAGAACTAGGAAACCCACAGTGGCACATTACTATCCATTTAAATAGCCAAATTTATATGAATTTCATCAGTTTTTCCATGAATACCTCTTTCTGTTCCAGGACAAGTTGGGAGTACCACATGTGTATGGTTGTCAATCTCCTGATTCTCCTCTGGTCTATGACAACTTCTCAGCCTTTCCTTATTTTTCATGATCTTGACAGTCCTGTGGAGTATTGGCCAGATACCTTATAGAATATTCCCAAGCTGGGTGTATCTTATGTTTTTCCCATGATTAGACTGGAGTTATGTGATTTTGAAAAAAACAGCACAGTGATGAAATGCCCTTTTCATTGCATTTTTTCAGTTCAGGTCAGTTCAGTCGCTCAGTCATCTCCGACTCTCTGTGACTCCAAGTACTGCAGCATGAGCATACGCATCAGGGCATCCCTGATAGTTCCAAGACACTACTGGGAATGTGAGCCTTCATTAGTTAAGGTAGTGTCTACCAGGTCTCATTACTGCACTTTTGCCCTTTTGCTATTCTGTCTTCTGGAGGTAAGTCACAGTCTAGCCCCCTCTGAAGGGGGAGGGTAGGTGGGGATTAAGCCCTACTTGCTAGCACCTTGAGGCCTGACGTGGGTGGCCCTTGTGCTCCCCCATTATGCGCTTGGGAAGAACTCCTCCCAGGTTTAACTGCTCCTCCCAGACTGGTGGTGGCTGTTGTTCAGCCACTAAGTCATGTCGGACTGCATCCCCGTGGACTGCTGCACGCAAGGCTTCTCTGCACATCACTGTCTCCTGGACTTGGCTCAGATTCATGTCCATTGAGTTGGTGATGCTATCCAACCATCTCATCCTCTGCTGCCCCCTTCTCCTTCTGCCTTCAATCTTTCCCAGCATCAGCATCTTTTCCAATGAGTCAGCTCTTCACATCAGGTGGCCAAAGGATTGGAGCATCAGCTTCAGTCCTTCCAATGAGTATTCAGAATTGATTTCTTTTAGGATTGACTTGCAGTCCAAGGGATTGATCTCCTTGCAGTCCAAGGGATTCTCAAGAGTCTTCTCCAGCACCACAGTTTGAAAGCATCAATTCTTCAGCACTTTCAACTTTCTTTAAGGTCCGATTCCCACATCTGTACATGACTACTGGAAAAACCATAGCTTTGGCTGTATGGACCTTTGTTGGCAAAGTGATGTCTCTGCTTTTTAAAATGCAGTCTAGGTTTGTCATAGCTTTTCTTCCAAGGAGCAAGTGTCTTTTAATTTCATGGCATCTGCAGTGATTTTGGAGCCCAAGAAAATAAAATCTGTCACTCTTTCTACTTTTCCACCTTCTAATTGCCATGGAGTGATGGGACCAGATGCCATGATCCTAGTTTTTTGAATGTTGAGTTTTAAGTCAGCTTTTTCACTCTCCTCTTTCACCCTTATCAAGAGGCTCTTTAGTTCCTCTTCACTTTCTGCCATTAGAGTGGCATCATCTGCATATCTGAGGTTGTTGATATTTCTCCCAGCAATCTTGATTTCAGCTTGTGATTCATCCAGCCTGGCATTTCACATGATGTATTCTACATATGTTAAATAAGCAGGTGACAATATACAACCTCGACAAACTCCTTTGTCTATTTTGAACCAGTCTGTTGTTCCATGTCTGTTGCTTTTTGACCTGCATACAGGTTTCTCAGGAGACAGATAAGGTGGTCTGGTATTCCCACCTCTAAGAATTTTCCACAGTTTGTTGTGGTACACACAGTAAAAGGCTTTAGCATAGTCAATGAAGCATAAGTAGATGTTTTTCTGTAATTCCCTTGCTCTCTCTATGAGCCAACGAATGTTGGCAATTTGATCTCTGTTTCCTCTGCCTTTTCTAAATCCAGCTTGATATCTGGAAGTTCTGGGTTCACATACTGCTGAAGCCTAACTTGAAAGATTTTGAACATGACCTTGCTAGCATGTGAAATGAGCACAATTGTACAGTAGTGTGAACATTCTTTGGCATTGCCCTTCTTTGGGATTGGAGACAGGAACAGCTTGCTTTTCAGTGAATACCTGTTGGTTCTTTGGGGATTCTTGAGTTCTTGGGTCTTTAGACACTTTTCTGTTTTGGCAGATTTCATGGCTGCTGGTGGTTTTTCCCTACCCATTTATATTTTGGCATTTGTGGTTCGTTGTAATTGTTGCCTGTGAATATTTGAGTTTATCATCTACTTCCTCTGTTTTTATGTGGAGATTGTGAGAGGTCCAAAAACTTATGCCTCCCTCTTGCTTCAGTGTTGTCTTTATGAGTTTTCTTGATGCTGTATTACTAGGCATAGATACTCTGCCTGCTAGATCTTTATGGAGTGTAACCTTTGCAGCAAGAAACTTTTTAACACTATGAATACATTAAAAATATTGGGATCGCAACCTTTTGTTCTTCTTCCTCCCCTTCCTCCCTCTCTATTTTTTTCTCTTTCTTTTCCTTCTTTCTCTCCACCACCATTCTTTTTCATTTTCCAGGTTTTCTTTTATCACTTTGAAATTGCTCTATTTTTTAAATTAAGAGGTTTAATATTTTACTATTAAACTGTTTCTTATTTTCTTTCATGACTCTTACTTCACTGTATAAAAATAGCACCAGCAAACACAGTGTAGAGCAAATTTTTTAAAAAATAATTTATTTATTTATTTATTTTTCACTGTGTTGGGTGTTGCTTGCTGCATGGGCATTTCTCTAGTTGCAGAGAAGGGAGGTTACGCTCTAGTTACGGTGAGTGGGCTTCTCATTGCTGTGGCTTCTGTTGTTGCAGAGCACAGGCTCTAAGGTCTGCAGTCTTCAGTAGTTGCTGCACACGGGCTCAGTAATTAGGGTTCCCGGACTCTAGAGCACAGCTCAGTAGTTGTGGTGCAGGGTTTTACTTGCTCTGAGGCATTCAGGATCTTCCCGGATGGGGGATAGAACCCATGTCTCCTGCACTGGCAGCCATTCTTTACCACTGAGCCACCAGGGAAGCTCCTGGCAAAATTCTGATAGTATTGTTCTCTATCTAACAGCGTGTAACTAGCAAAAACTTTCCTCCACTGCCAGTTATTTCCAAAGGGAAGATCATTAAGTATTTTGACTCTAATCCAGGAATGTATATAAGCACGTTACAATATTATATAAGGCTTAAGATAACAGTGTTATCCTTGAATTGAATAATTTTTATAACTGGTTTTTACCACAACTAATTTCAGGAATTCTGAGTATTACAATGGGAGCCTAGCCTAAAAATCATGAAGTTCTGTGAAAAAGACTCATACTGTTTATCTGAAGTCATTAGGAATTTAAGGAGTATTTTTTTTTTTTTTCTGGTATCATTTTGTTGCAAGTAGTTTCTTTTCACAAAAGTTGCTTTTAAAGAGACCTCTTTCCCCCACTAATTTAAGTATGCTGGATTAAGTTCTTTCAAATTAGTTTATTTCCTTTGTGTAAATAAACAGTCCTAAATAGATTTTGTGCATTTCTCACATGCTTCTTCACTGATTAGTTCTGAAGGGTTACTGAGTGCCATCTTGATCAGTCAGCCGTTTTCCTAGCAATATCTGTTGACAAATCCTGAGTTTTCTGCTAGAGCTTCATTGATTTCAGTTACATCTGATAGAGGAGAATAAAGTTCACCAGCAGCTTTCACACTTTGCAAAGCACCGAACTCCTCTTGTTCAATTTTGTCCCAAATTCAGGCAGCCTACGTTAAATGACATTTCCCAAAGCTTCCTGTGCCAAATTACTGATTTCTATGATTTAACACCTTTTTTTGTTGATATCATTCAGGTGTGTGATTTACCCATGGAGAGCAGAGCAGGCTGGTGCTCAGCATCCAGATGTCGCCAGTCCTCAGCCCCGCAGCCTGCAGGGTATGGCAGAGGCCCACATGTGCAGGCTGACACCACGACCACAGCTTGTGGGCCCTGTTGGCAGGAGTGCCTGGAATGACTGTTTCAGAGGTAGGTCTTATATCCCACTTATGGCTGGATTTTGCCTTGCTTTGAGTATCTGAGTGTGTTTTGAGTATATAAGATTATAACATGTACACTTATTAATGACATTTTTGGACTTATTGCTGGTATAGCATTGTGCTGTGTGTGTGCAAAGTCACTTCAGTCGTGTCCGACTCTTTGCGACCCCAAGGACTGTGGCCCACCAGGCTCCTCTGTCCCTGGAATTCTCCAGGCAAGAATACTGGAGTGAGTCATTCCCTTCTCCAGGGGATCTCCCTGACCCAGGGATCCAACCAGAGTCTCGTGCATTGCATGTAGCTTCTTTACTATCTGAGCCACCAGGGAAGCCCATATTATATGGTAGAAAACTTTAAAGTTTTCTTTGTTTTGTTTCTCATTTATTTTCTGTTCTGTTTGCTCTTTGCTGGTTATATATTCAATTCATATGATAATTTGATGTTTTATGTTATTTTCAATTTGTCATGATTATCCTTATAGTTATAGTCTAAAGTGATATAATTAATTTTCACTTTTATGAACAAAGAAATAAGTATTCCTGCAATTTTTATTGACCTTATCTTCTTCCTGATTACCCTGATTTTAGCTGATTGTGATATCTTTTTCTGTTTTCTTAGTGTTTACTTTGAACCTTTCCATAGGCATATTTCTATTACTAGATTAATCAGAATTAGATGATATATTTTAATTTCTAGCAATATATTTGCACTCCATTCTCCATTTCAGCCTTTATCTCCAAGCTTTTGTTATTAAATAAAACCAGAAGAAATTGTTTCAATTTTTACAGGCTAAAATGACAGAATATTGGCAGTTTCATGATTGCTATTTTTGGATCACTACCCAAATAACTATTTCTTTAACTTTAATTACATTACTGAAGTATGTCTTGATATTTATCTCTCTGATTCATTATTTCTTGGTATATGGTATAACCTCTCAATCTGTAGTTCTAACTCTAATTTGATTTAAGATAATTATCTTAAATTATATCTTTGATTTTTTTTCTCTTCAGTTGATACTCTTTATTTCAAGTACAAAAAAATTTAAATTTAGGATCTCCTTGGTTTTATATTTTCTGTTTCCTCTCTGTTAAGCTGCTAAGTCGCTTCAGTAGTGTCCAACTCTGTGTGACCCCATAGACGGAAGCCCACGAGGCTCCCCCGTCCCTGGGATTCTCCAGGCAAGAACACTGGAGTAGGCTGCCATTTCCTTCTCCAGTGCATGTAAGTGAAAAGTGAAAGTGAAGTCGCTCAGTTGTGTCCGACTCTTAGCGACCCCATGGACTGCAGCCTACCAGGCTCCTCCATCCATGGGATTTTCCAGGCAAGAGTACTGGAGTGGGGTGCCATTGCCTTTCCTCTCTAGTCCTAAAAAAATCTTTGGTATATTCATTTTATTTTGTTCTCCTTTTTCAATTCTATTTTTTCTGCAATGTGAGTTGTACTCTTTGATATTTCCATAACAGTCTTGATTTCTCTGATTTTTTTTTTTTTCCTCTTTGACTTCTTTCCTGAGTCCCGGATATTTCATATGTATTTTCCTTCTGGTGTCTGATCATTTTTTTTCCCTTTTGAATATTTGTATCTTTTCTTTGTGCTCTTGTTCTAAAATGACATTTTTTCTATTTAATTCTCTGAGAGCCTAGATATGTATTTGATATTTCTGTCTGCTTCTTTGTAATGTTTTTTATGATGTGATTTTTTGTTTCTTTCCTTTTGTGTTTTTAAAAAACTTTTAATTTTATATTGGAGTATTGCCAATTAACAATGTTGTGTTAGTTTCAGGTGTACAGAAAAGTGACTCAGCCACACCTGTACATGTATCCATTCTCCCCCAAATTCCCCTCCCATCAAGGCTGCCACATAATATTGAGCAGAGTTTCCTATGCCATACAGTAGGTCCATGTTGGTTATCCAGTTTAAATTTAGCAGTGTATATTGCTGTATCTGATAACAATATATACTGCTATATATAGTGTATATATATATACACTGATCTCAAACTCCCTAACTATCCCTTACCTCAACCCTCCCCCCAGGTAATCATAAGTTCATTCAATAAGTTTGTGAGTCAGTTTCTGTTTTGTAAATCCATTCATTTATAGTATTTCTTTTTAGATTCTGAATATAAGGGATACCATATGATATTTCTCTTTCTCTAACTTCATTCAGTATGGTAATCTCTAGGTCCATCCATGTTGCTGCAAACGGCGTTATTTCATGGTGGAGTATTTTTCATGGCTGAGTAATATTCCACTGTATATATGTACCACATGTTCTTTATCCATTCCTCTGCTGATGGATCAGAGAAGGCAATGGCACCCCACTCCAGTACTCTTGCCTGGAAAATCCCATGGACGGAGGAGCCTGGTAGGCTGCAGTCCATGGGGTCACCAAGAGTTGGACATGACTGAGCGACTTCGTTTTCACTTTTCACTTTCCTGCATTGGAGAAGGAAGTGGCAACCCACTCCAGTATTCTTGCCTGGAGAATCCCAGGGACGGGGGAGCCTCATGGGCTTCCGTCTATGGGGTCGCACAGAGTTGGACACGACTGAAGCGACTTAGCAGCAGCAGCAGCAGCTGCTGATGGATGTTTAGGTTGTCTCCATGTCTTAGCTATTGTAAACAGTGCTGCAGTGAACACTGTGATGTGTGTATCCTCTTGGACCATGTTCTTCTCTGGATATATGTCTAGGAGTGGGATTGCAGCATTATCTGGTAGCTTTATTTTTAGTTTTTTAAGGAACCTCTATACTGCTGTCCATAGTGGATATTTTACTACAATATTTTTGTCTAGATCTTTTGCAAATTCCTTTTTATTATCACTCATTTTTGAATGATGAGCCAGATATTTGGAGGTGTTTCGTGTTAGCAGTGTTCTGGGGTAGCAGGAAGCCTCACTGGTGCACAGTAAAACTTATGATTTAGGGTTTTGAGTGTCAACTAGTTGATACTTTCATCTCTGAGGCTGACCAGAGTTTAACATCTACTCAAACTTTAGAACCTCTTGTCTCTCCTATGTTAATAGCTTCAAGGAATGATGGCAAGTCCATGTGTTCCCTTTTTATCCCAGTCTTTCTTGTTATTCTTGGCTGCTAAAAAGGGTCCAGGGAAGGTCCCATCATCACTGCACATTTTGTTCTGTTGCTTCTCCCTTAGAGAGCACCACCTGGTTTGGATTCTGTGACCTCCAGGTGCAATTGTTCCCTAGCATTGTTCTGTGCTCTGGCCTACTATTCGCTAAATTTGGAAGCTCTTTTTCATACAGTTTGGTTCTCAATTACAGACTTCATTCCAGTTGAGTTCTCTCAAGACCTCTCAAATGTCTTGATTTTAGGTAATTTCAAGGAGGAATGGAAGGTGGAGATATCTTAATTTTTTTTTTAATTTTATGATTGCTTACTATTTATTCATTGCATATGTCATAATTTATACATAACTATACATTTGGGCTTCCCTGATGTGTCAGTTAATCTTGCCATTTAAAAACCGGGAATCTTTGTATCATTGACTTGAAATTTGTTATGTGAGTGTAAAATTAGATTGAGAAGGGATTCAGAATCATTTTCCTAAACTACTTTGAACAGACAGATGACTATTCAAGATTAGAGATACTCAATAAATAGGTCAAACAGCTTTTAACTGAAAAATGGCCTATTGGCTAATTATGGGATGGGCTAGCATACTTGACTCAGTGAAAGGTGTAAGGAAATCTAATGTGGATACATTTTAAAATTTATTTATGAACAGTTTTTAAAAGTGAAGCTTTACTCGAGTTTTAAGAGATATTTGGAAATTAATTTAACTCTCCTATTTTTAAATGGGAAAACTAAAGATTGGAGAGCTTTGTTGTTTCACATCTAGTTAATATCAGAGTGAGTTCTAGACTATCTGTGTTCCTAAATTCAGTTGTAGGTAATAGTTTTATTGTTTCTGACATATCCGCATATTATTTAAAACTTTTTTATATAATATTTTTCTCTAATTTGACTCATCCATTTCATTAAAATACATTTATATAAAGAAGAAACTGTGTTTAAATATGGGTACAGAGTCCCAGTGTTTGGTAAACATTAACTTCCAACATCATGCTCTTTCCTCCACATCCAACTATCTGAGAATCTACTCTCTGATTTAGAGTCTGTCTATTCTGGCCATTGGTCACCATGACATTTTGGTTCCTGTGTCCAGAGATGAGGTTTTCTAAGACAGAAATGCTTTATATCCTTTCCATGAAGAATAGCTTTAATCTTTTCTTTTAAATTTATTTATTTGGCTGCATTGGGTCTTAGCTGTGGCATGTGGGATCGTCATTGTGTCATGCAGGACTCTCTTGTTGCGATGCACGGACTCTCCAGTTGTGCTCAGGCTCAGTAGTGACCGTGCAGCCTTAGTTGATCTGTGGCTTGTGGGATTTTAGTTCCCTGACCAGGAATGGAAACTGTGTCCCCAGCATTGCAAGGTGGATTCTTAATCAGTGGGCCACCAGGGAAGTCCTGAGCGTCTTTAATCTTTATCTAATGAAATCATCCCGCCTCTACTTACTTTCCTCCTGACACTCAATTTATATGTCTTCAAAGGCATCTAGTCCTTTCACTATGGAGCTAGAAGCCATCTTGGAATTCAACTTCCTTCATTTTACAGGTGAACAAACTTATCAGAAGATTAAATTGGCAATAAAGGATCATGCAGCCTAAGGCTAAGACCTAGGTGCAAATCTCATCCTCTTACTTGTTGTGACCTTACAGAATTTACTTAACCTCTATATAATTCTTAGTTTCTCTACCTGTAAAGTGAGGATACTAATACCTATTTTAGAGGGCTTATTGAGGATTAAAAAATATAATGAATATGAAAACTAAGCATGATGCTTGGTAAATAATAATTGATCAACAGAGTGCCATTTGACTCTCACTGCTATTGTTATTATTATTAGTAGTAGTATTTGTATTTCTGCTACTATTGCTGCCTCTACTACCCGGTTTCAAAGTTAGTGTGACTCATTCAACCACAGGCAAATAACACCTCAGTTTGACATAACATTTAAGAGACTTATGTCTTCTTCTTGACAATGGATTCTGTGATTAAAGGTACCAAACTGACGCCAGAGAATTATCTATAGATGTAATATGAAGCACTCCAAGGTCAGTATTATATAGGGTAATAAGATGTATCTACCAAGTGGTGTGGTTTGAAGTATCTAGAAATATATCTTCCACGTTATGTGCATCAACTTGGACATTGTCCTAGACTTTAGAGAGATAGTCAGGTATAATAATTAAAACATAGGCTCTGGAGCTAGACTGCATTACTTCGAAACCTGACTCATACACTTAGTTGTGTTACTGTAGGCAAAATACTTGAATACCTCTGTGTCTCAGTTTCCCCATCTCTACACTGGGGATGATAATAACTCACTTCATTAGATCTGAGAGATCAAGTGAGCTACTATATGTAAGATGCATGGACTAGATCCTGACACTGTATTCACATATCTGTTTCTCCAGCTTTTTGGGCAGTGCTTTGACTGTGTCCTCCTCTCTCTTATGGATCCAGATCCGAGAAGAGTTGCTGATTTTTCAGTCTGTTCAGCTTGTATTTATTGTTCAGACAGTGTCATGCCTTTCAAGCTCCTTACACACAAAACTGGAAACCAGAGGTATTATTAAAGTATTATTATTATGTTTAAACAACAGAATATTATATCCTCATGCATATATAAGTATGCACACAGAGGCATACGCACACACCTCTGATCTGAATGTCATTTCTGCCTTGGTGTTCAAAAATCCCTTAGTAAGTGGTCATTAAGCATACTGCTCTGCCTCTCCCACCCTCTTCTTTTCCAATACATTCTCTTGGCAGCAGATGACAGAAATATCCCCAAACTTTTGCACATTTCAAAAATATGCTGTACCCTGAATAAGTCTCAGAAAGAAAATGTTGACAGACTTTGCATCAGGCCCATAAAATTCAAACCTAAAAAAAATTATGGGCCTGGGTCAAAGGAGCTATTTCCAAGAAAACAGTTGGACTCCATGCAAAGGATTTTTGACATAGAACATACTCTTCTTTTAGACAATCAGTGGGAGACTAGCTGGTCCCCAGCCATGCATAAATCTGTCCATGTACAATTGGTAGCAGTTCCTAATTAGGGAAAAGGAGGGAGGGGTATGGACTGAGCAGAGCAGGCTGAGACTGGCAGGCAGAGAAGCAGGAGGAAGTATCCCAGTGCTTGCTGCCACCTTTCCTGAAACCTCTACCACAGGCCTATACCAAGGATAAATCACCACCTTTTCTAGAGTTCAGGAAAATAAGACTATAAATAAATAATGTGTGGATGTGCCCGAGTACATTATGGATGCGCTAGATGTGAGAGAAGAAGGAAGAGCAGGTCCAGGCCAGGAGAAGTGCAAATGGAGCAGCATTTGCTAAATATGGTGAAAAGCTGAGTGGCCCAATTAATTTTTATGAAAACTCTTCCCCGTACCCTGGCTATTCAGCCTGTGCTCTCTGATAGGGAGGAGAAAATCAATGCCTGTGGTGCCTGATGGGTAATAAATTGTAAATAGCCAGGACGGGGGCACTCATGGCTCTCTGGAAGGCTTCTTTTCAGGGACTGGGTTCACTCCCTCGACTTCTCCCCCTGACCTTTCTTTCTCTGGGTTAGAACACAGTACCACCATTGGAAAGCCTTTTTTGTAAAATTTTACTCCATTATATTGCAATTTTAGCATCTCACGCATTTGGCACTTAGAACATTTTTATAATGGTCTTTGGTTTATTTTTGGCCCAGTTTTACGGCTCTCTGCCAGGCCCAAACTTCTGCTATGTAGCTGACCCAAAATAGTTTCAAAGGCTCAGATGTAACTTGATACCGAAATTTTCTCCTCACATGTTTAAGTTAGCCTTGTAAAATTTGATGACCCCACAAAAGTTTCTCTAGTTAGTAATTAGACTCATAGGACATGTCATCTCATTGCTATGAAAGGTGAGACAGTCAAGTGTCCATGTCACTCGCAGGTAAGTCCAAACAAAAGATGCCTCTGCAGTGATGCCTCTGACATTTTCTACAAGTCAGAAAAAGTTCCAGATGCATAGAAATAGCAATTGGACTGACATTTAAAGGGATCTAAATATGCTCCATAGCTAGCTAGGCTGGGAGAGTCCTCATGAGTCTTCATCGTACCATGGCTCATGACTTCCGCCACCACCAGCTAACAAGGCTGAATATTATTCTCAGATCATGTATAATATGCCAACCCTTTACTGTCTATGATCTTGTTAAAATGTTTCATTAGCTGTTTATAATTGGGACAATTTTCACCACTGTTTTATAGAAGAGGGAATTTGTATTAATAGTTTAGAGGAATGATTTCCAAACCCAATTATAGAATTCCCTGGCGAGTTTCAGAAATCTTGGTGCCTAGGCAGCAACCCATACCAGTACATCAGAATGCCTGGGGGTAGAAGCTGGGCATTAGTATTTGGGGAAAAAAACAACACACTAATAAAAATGATTCAAATGTGCAGCCATGTTTTGGAACCACTGGTTTAGAGAGATTTAAGAGATTAGTTCAGTGCCACCAGCTAATCTATGGTAAAATGAAGGGGCCATTTGAGTCCAAGGCTTGCACTTTTTCTAGTACACCAGGCTGCCTTGCGTCCTCCTGCTGGAAAAAAATGTGAAATGTGTACAAAATAGAGTCCATGGACCCTGCTTCAAGGAACTTATGGTCTGAGGCAGAAAAATGATGTAGGTAAAGATAAAATCAATGTTAACCTGTGTGGTGTTGCTTGTGAATTTAGCAAAAGCTTGGGAGCTACTGAGCTAGCGAGTCAAATGAGTCTACTTGGATATGCCTTCACCTCTGGAGATTCAATTTCTCAAGTTACCTCCAGGATGTGTGTTAAGTTGGTAAGTCGTGTCCGACTATTTTGTGACCCCATGGGCTGTAGCCTGCCAGGTTCCTCTGTCTATGGGATTGCCCAGGATACTGGAGTGGGTTGCCAGTTTCTTCTCCAAGTGATCTTCCTGACCCAGGGATCAAACCACATCTCCTGCATCGCCTACATTTGCAGGCAGATTCTTTACCACTGAGCACCTGTACCACCTGAGAATTAAGTGAGTTAACTCTCCAAAACAAAAGCCATCTGTGCTGTCCATATGAAAGTACTTAGGGGGACAGGAAGTTTAAAGTAGCGAACACATAACAAAATCTGGGACACTCAGTGGTTGTGTCCACTGACATGACTAGTTCCTGAAAGAAGGGACTTTGATGCACTTTGGGTGTGCCATACCTCATACTACATACCTCTGTGTTGAAGATATGGAGGTACAGAGAGGTAAGGAACTTGTCTTCTGTGGTGAGTATCAGAGCTGGAATTTCAACTTGAGTTCTCTTCTCTGACTCCTGTTCTCTGCTCTACAGTGTCTTTTCCACAACCCAGGGGAGACTCTATCTCCATAGGAGGTCAGTGCTTCTCTTCATCCATTGTATGACTGTAGAAGAAGGCTTGCATACACAATCAGGTTCCAACAACACGGCTTCGTTCTAAGCATCTGCTCTCACCACCAGGATATTCCTTACCCACCTCACCCCCCTCAGATTATAATACAGTTCCACCATAATGGTTTTCTGTTCTACCATAAGAAATTGCTATTAGATTCATCTGAATCATGAAAACAATAGAAGGCTAGTAACAACAGGAGCAAATCAGAAGGAAACAATAGAATGGGTATATTTATTATGAATTATAATTTATCTTAGCTATACGTTTACATCTCTGAAAAGTTTTATTCTCCCTTTCCTTCACATCAGTAAGACCAACATCTGATCTTGGGAGTTTTAGATGTTCCTTGTTCAAATAAACTCTCTTGGTAGTAAAGGCTACCATTTGAAATGCTACCTAAATGTTGACTATTTCACAAACATTCAAAGCAGTCATATATTCATTTTACAAAACTTCTTCCTATGATTGTTGCCTTTGTTTCACAAATGAGGAAATTGAGTCTGGGATAGATTAAAAATGTCTACAATTCTTTGCTACCCTTCTATCGAGAGGTTGGAGATTGTTCTCTCTTCCCTTGAATCTGAATTGGCCCTTGAGACTGGTTGGTTTGACCAATTATGTGTGGTATAAGTGACATTCCCTTCTCTGGGTCTAATCTTTAAGAGACCTGGTAGTTTTTGCTTCTGTTCTAGATGTCACGTAAGAAGTTCAAGTACTCTGAGACTGTCATGCTTTGAGTAAGCTCAAGTCAACCATATGGAGAGGCTACCTAGCTGGGGGAGGGGCAATGGGAAGGAGAGAGGGGCAGAGGGAATGAAAGAGGAAGAGAGGGAGAGGGAGAAGAAGAGAAAGAGGAGGAAGGGGCAGTGGAGGAGAGACAGGGCGAGAGACAGACAGGCATACTTGGCCAGCACCAATCTTCTGGTCATCTTCGCCCAGAAGTTATCTTGGACATTCCAGCCCCATTAGATATTATTTGGAGAAGAATAAAAAAGACTAGCCAAAGCAAGAATCCGGGACCCCACCTGTGTCCAGAGTGGGGTCATCCTATTCATTCCCAGCCCTCTGTGCTGTCGTATCTGAGATCAGAGACATTGTGGAGCAGAGACAGTTTGTTTACACTGTGCCCTGCTCTCATCCTAGACCCACAAAACTGTGACTGTGGTCAGATGGTCATCATTTTAAACCACCGAGTTTTGACCACTTTCTTCTTTGCGTGGTCTCTTCTAGGGCTTTAAGACTGGTGTTGCACTTTCTATCCGGTCTCCTGCTGAATCTCTCTCAGCTTAAATTCTGAGCACTTAGGAAAGGGACAGACATGGTTGTTCTCCTTCATCATTACAAGAAAAAATTAAATGACAGGCAAGTTCTGAGGTTAATTCCGGGTCTCGCCTGTTCATTGTTCTTTCTTCTACACCTTAAGATGTAATTTGGTAGCAAAAGCAGACAAAGTTCCCACCCTAGCCAGATCTTCATTCCTGCCACTCCAACTTCTCAGTTGTTTGAGTGAGACCATATTTTCCCTCTCTCTCTCTTTTTTTTAAGTTTTAAAGTAAAACACAATGATGGTAATTTTGCCAGAGGAAGGAGGCCAAAGAAGAGCTGTGCAGAATGAATGATTACCCCCTGTTCCAAATTACCGTGCGATATATACAGTCATTTTGTGGGATCTTTAGGAAACGGCAGGGATTCAGCTTGCAGGATGAATAGGGAATGTTCCTACAGAAGAAGTTCTGTGTTTCTGTGGTAGCAAATGTACCATGTGGTGATGGCCCTGTGAATAGCTGTGTTTATCAAATTCCAAAGTAAATACTCAAGTGAAACTCCACATGAAAGGCCAGACCAAAAGCTAGAGGTTCCCCGTGGCACTGGTGAGTTTACAAAAATGTCTGTGGTTTGTGAGTGTGTGTATGTGTGTTTAAACTGCACAGCATTTATACATGCCTTTATTTCTAGTGATTGCTACACACAACTAGCAGAACGTCTTAGTCCAGGTCTCTTACCTAGTGCTAAGTAGGCGACAGTGGTTAGACCTCATACAGGTTTTGTTGTGATGGACAATTTTCTGATTTGTAGAAGTATTGTGTTATCTAACTTGTAACTCTGGGCAAGGAAGACATTAATATTGAGATGCAGGGAAACACTGAACATACAAGGAATAAAGAAAGGGTTGGCATGTGCATAGGTGTTGTGAAGTAGACCATGCTTGGGTGTATGCGCAGTAGTGTCCAACTCTTTCCCATGGACTGTAGCCCACCAGGCTCCTCTGTCTATGGGATTTTCTTGGCAAGAATACTGGAGTGGACTGCCATTTCCTCCTCCAGGAGATCGAACCCCGTGTCTCCTGTGTCACAGGTGGATTCTTTACTGCTGAGCCATAGGTGAAACCCTGTGGAGTAGACCACTGTTGAGCAAATATTCCTTCTCTTGCTCACCACTGCCTCCACTGGAGAAATATACTTCCCACACTACCAATGTGGACTTGGCGTTGTGATTTGCTTTGGCTAATGAAATATAGTAGGAAATGACAGTGTGTGAGTTCCAGTCCTGGGCCTTTAGATGCCTTGTGCATCCACATGAACCTCTGGGGGCTCTGACCTCTTCCCATGATAATGGCTGCTGCCTCCTCAGCCAGGGACCCAGGATGAGTGCTCATGGAGTTGTCCCACCTGCCTTCGGTCTAGAGAAGAGCCTTATGGTGTAGTCACTAAGTTCTCTTTGGTTTGTGACTTAGCATTATTGTGACAGTTGCTGATGGATACAATCATCAATGTGTCTCAACTTTTGTGCAGTTTTTTTCTCCTGAACTTGTGCTTATAAATTGAAGCTGTTTGGGGAGTTGTAAGTTAGATGAAACTCTAGAAAAACTGTTAGAATTAGGCCTTTAGTTTATTCAAAACAGTGAATTTGTGATTAGGAAGGAAGACTGTCATCTGAGAGCAGGACAAGATTATGTATAAGGTTGTATGCTTAGTCGCTCAGGTGTGTCTGACTCTTTGTGACCCAATGAACTGTAGCCTGCCAGGCTCCTCTG
This sequence comes from Bubalus bubalis, assembly GCF_019923935.1. Taxonomy (NCBI): domain Eukaryota; kingdom Metazoa; phylum Chordata; class Mammalia; order Artiodactyla; family Bovidae; genus Bubalus; species Bubalus bubalis. The sequence continues at coordinate 119,321,774 of NC_059159.1, read as the reverse complement.
TCCATGGACTTCTCCATGCCAGAATACTGGAGTGGGTTGCCATGCCCACCTCCAGAGGATCTTCCCAAGCCAGGAATTGAACCCAGGTCTCCTGCATGGCAGGTGGATTCTCTACCATCTGAGTCACCAGAGAAGCCCAAGGATACTGGAGTGGCTAGCTTATCCCTTCTCCAGGGGATCTTCCTGACCCAGGAATTGAACCAGGGTCTCCTGTATTGCAGGTGGATTCTTTACTAGCTGAGCTACCAGGGAATCCATGTATAAGGTTACAGAATGACTGCATATGAGACAAGTGGGCTCCTGGACCTGCATTACAGGGAGATGGGGCAGATCCTCCACTATGGGGAGTTTATAGCCACTGTTTAAATTAGGTCAGTGAACTGACTGTGTGCATTTGAGGAAGAATGCTGTCACAGGGCCTGGTGGAAGAGGAGGATGAGAGCATGCAATTGCTGCTGCCGTGGAAGGTTGTGGGGGGGGCACTGATCTAAAATGTCTTATGTGAAGGGAGGGAGCTGAGTTTCCTTCAGAGTTGGTTGAATTCACCTGCTTGAGGAGGATCTGTGTGGCTGACTCCCTCTACAAATTTGAACCAACCGAATAAAATATTTTCTAAGATGCCAACATTTTCCCTAAATCCCAAGAGACCACCAGGGGAAGAGTGGCCTGGGCAGATAGTCAACTGTGACCACATAAAAACTCTGCCATTTTTTTCAGATCATATTTTCTGGAGGGCAATAACTTTGGTTTTTACTGTGGACACAGCAGTGTCCTAGGAAAAACATCCTGAATTTAGTCATAGACAAGAAATTCATCTTCAAGACCTTTCTGGCTGCTGCTGATTCTCTTGCTTTGGCTGTGTAGCAAGGATAGAATGCCAAGAGAGTACTGTAGTGCTACTTTGTGAGGTTGAACATGAAAAAAATGTGAAAAAATAATCCAACCAATATTTACTGAATGACTAACATGTCCTGGGGTAGATGTTTTAAGTGGCTTACTTCATTTTATCTTTATGCAATAGCCCTATGAAGTAAGTATTATTTGAATCATTTTACAGATGAAGAGTTAATTAGTTTACTTCCAGCCACTCAGCTAATTAGTAGAACTGTCTTGTTGACCTGGAAATTTTCTTTCTCAGTCCTGTCCTCCTTCCACTATGCTTGAGACTTTCCTGAAATTTCACTTTTGGCTTTTGAGATAGAATTTGGTAGAGAGATGGCAGTTGATTCTGTTAGAAACAGATTAGGGTCAAGTCATGCTGTACATCTTAAACTTACACATTGTTATGCATCAATTATATCTCAAAAAGCTGGAAGGAAAAAAAAATAGGGCAATACAAGAGAAGGCAGCTCAGACTGTCTCATGGAATGGGAACAAAACAGGTGGACAGATGAAGTTGGGACTTTTCTCTCAGCCATAGGCTTTCTGCAGGCCCTTGAAACAGGATTAGGTGGATATTTGCAGCAGTAAGAGAGAGGGAAAAGGTATCCTCTAGCCTGCAGACCTTTCTCCATCATGTGGTTTATGCTGTGGAGAAGACTCCTGTTGTCTGGCCTCCAGGGACTTCTATGTGATGCTGAGAATCTATAAAACTGCAGAGGCCAACCCAGTTCTGAGCGTACATACATTTTCCATTGGCACCTTTGTTCACTTCTCAGTCAAGAGGAGGATGGAATGGACTGGGGATCAGAAGAACTGGATTCTAACATCTGCTCTGCTATGTGATGATGGGCAAGTCCCCTAGCATTTTTTCAATCCTCTGCCTTTCTATAACATGAAGCAGTTAGATAATATCAATGTCCTTTTCTTCTTTTTAGCAGCAAAAATCTTAAAAAAATAAGGTCCCCAATGGAATCCTTATAGGTAATGTAGAGTAACTCTTCCACATTAATCAAGAATTAGGGGCCCTAATCCATGCTCCTTCTGGAAGTCTCTGGGCCACCTCTGAGAAAGCAGGGGCCTTGTGGGTGGAGTTCAGAAATGCTGTTCTGGGTGATAAGGGTCTTTTCCAGAAGTAACATCACAGGATTACAGACCTTGGTGGTCTAAACGGTCTTCTAAGTGTTCTCCCAGAGTTAGCATCATAGGCATAGCATCATAGACACCCCCAAATCTTCTAGTCTTTGTGGAGTCATCCTTTATTATTTATTTTTTCTTGTAAGAGTCAAATGAGCTGGCTCAAGCCTTTACCCCTAGGTTTCCCACCCGCCTGCCCCATATCTGAGAATTCTTGAGGCTTGTCCTTACCCGCAATGAATGCGTTACTCTGATTCCACTGAACACACATCTCTTCTTTGGACTCCTACTTCTGCCCACATTAACTCAGCATAAAGAGCAGCTGTCTTGCCTTTGGTTCTCTTCCAGGAACCACCCACATATGGCTGTGTGGGCAGTTGCTTTTACTTATGGTTTGGCACTAATGAGGGGTTGGGGGATCATATCACCTAACAACACCACAGATACTTCAAAATTGAAATTTAGCCATCGCTGTTCTAAATAGCTCCACAGTCATGGCTAGTACTGCTGAGTTCTTTATGGACACTCTTTCTTCCTTAAAAACTTTCCACCAGAATGCTGGGTTCCTTCCCTGTCCATGTACCGCTCTTCTTTCTTTTAAGGCCACTCACCTCTTTAGAGGCTCCCTGTGCACCATCCAGATTCTATTCATTTTAACAGAAATATAAAAAGGCATTTATTTTTTTCTTTTACTCTCTTTTTCTAGATGACCACCATTGTTCTACCTAAATGGCTCATTAATGTATTTTGCTTAACAAAAGACAATTCTGTTCCTATGAGAAATTCTACCAAGATCCTTTGAAATAATATTCCCCTATTTTCCAACTCTTGGTTATAAAATTTCATGAAGTATTTGTGTTAAGAAGTAGCAGAATGAAACAGAAGCTTTGCATTACTGCCCCTAGGTTGATCAGAAAATTAGTGTTGAACTTACTCTGAAAAATCATCCTTTTAAAGACATGGACTGAAATATAAGTTCTGCTGGCCTGTTCGACATGGCTAAGCTCAACCTGGCTACCTCTCCTCCAGCCTTGTGATGTCTCTTTCTTTAGCTATAAAATAGTCAAGTGTTTCTAAGTTTTGATATTCACCTGAGAAAGAAGATATGTTTATATCTTAGGTGCAAAGTTTGGGGATATTTGTAGATGTTCTAGAATTTTGAACTTTTTATTATTCTTACACAAATGGAAGGAGTATTAGTACAGAGAGGACCCACGTTCCTATCACCTGTCCTGATCAATTTTCAATTCATGGCAAATCCTGCTGCCAACTGCAGATGGATCATTTTGAAGCAACTCCAAGATGTCAAATCATTCTATTTATAGTATTTTAGTATGTATCTCTAAATGCTAAGAACTCTTTTAAGACAGCATAATCACATTATCATACCTAAAACATTAATAATAATTTATTAATATCAACAAATAACTACTCAGTGGTCACATCTCCCAGATTGCATGACATTTTTTTTAAACAATTGCTCAAATCAGAATTCAAGTAGGGTTTGTGCATTGCAATTTGTTGATATGATTCTTAATTTTCTTTTAATTTACAGGCTCTCCCCTTCTCCCTTTGTTTTTTAATTTTGTAACTTATTCATTGAAGAAGCTAAGTCGTTTATTATGTCTAGGCGTCCACATTTTTTATTTTGCTCATTGTACCTCAAGCTATCATTCAACGAAATCCTCTTTCCTTTATATCTATTAGAAACTGAAAGTTAGATCTAGAAACTTTTATTTTTAGATGATTGTGTCTACTTATGGTAGGGGGCACATACCTGGTTATATCTGTTTTGGTGACGTTAGAAGCCATTAATGATATAATATTTTCATGCATTTGCTAGTTTATCAGGCTTGGAAAATAATGATAATTTAACTCTAAAACTACTTCCTAATTTATAAGCTGGAATGACTGTATAAATAAATACTTGCCCTCATCAACTGTTTGGTTATCCCCTAGTAATTTTAGTATAGGAAAGGCAAGGTAGGAATTCCCTGGCTGTCCAATGGTTAGGACTCTGTGCTTTACTCCCACAGGCATGGTTTAGTTCCTGGTCGGGGAACTAAGATCTTGGAAGCTGCATTGTTGTTATTCATTCCTAAGTTGTGTCTGACTATTTGGGACCCCATGGACTGCAGTGCATCAGGCTTCCCTGTCCTTCACTTGCTCAACTCATGTCCATTGAATTGGTGATGCCATCCAACCATCTCATCCTCTGTTGCCTCCTTCTCCTCCTGCCCTCAGTCTTTCCCAGCATCAGGTTTTTTTCCAATGAGTTGGCTCTTCGCATCCAGTAGGCAAAGTATTGGAGCTTCAGCTTCAGCATCAATCCTGTGAATATTCAGGGTTGATTTCCTTTAGGACTGACTGGTTTGATCTCCTTGCTGACCAAGCTGCATAGCCAAAAAAAAAAAAAAAAAAAAAAAAGAAAGAAAGAAAAAAAGGCAAGATAAATGCTTGATTCTGTTTTGCTGTTGTTTACCAGTTTTCAGAGTATTGAATTCATTCCCTAGCATAACAATCTAATGCGTTTAAATGTATATGATATGTTTTAATGCCTTGAAGTTATAATTACTATTAATGTTCATAATTGTCCCATCTTTTGCTGTGGAATCCTTTTCAAGTTGGCTCCTGGGCCATTTTGACAATTGTGATACTCTTTAATAGTTTCCTTGCCTTCTAGCTTAACAAAACGTTCCAAGTTTATTTGGCATATTTCCTGTCATAGGCATAGAATGAACTTTGGTGGGAAAAGGTATTTAGAAACTGCAATCTAAGTGTTATAATACCTGTTGATGATGGAATAGTGGTTATTTCTAAGCCTTTTCAAAGTATGATAATTTATAAAATTATAATGTTATAAAAGTACCATATTATTTTTGGCCTGGTATTTAAAAAAGTGAATGTATGTGGAAACTTAAACAAATTGCTGTTGTTTTAGTTCTATTCTTTTGTTCAAATTGTTCTATTTTCTCCTATCTTTATCTGTTTCCAGTTGGCTTACAAACAGAGAGGACCCTTGGTCCCACATGACTTTTGCATTAGATGTGTTTGTGGATTTGTAAATGGTAATGAAGAAGCTGAAAAGCTGAGCAGACATTTCAGCATGCTTACGAGGCTGGGATGAAACAGCTGGAATTAAGGCCTACCAAGAGAAAAGGCTTCTCTGGTGGCTCAGACAGTAAAGAATCTGCCTGCAATGTGGGAGACCCAGGTTTGATCCCTGGGTCAAGAAGTTCCCATGGAGAAGGTAATGGCAACCCACTCCAGTACTCTTGCCTGGAGAATTCCATGGACAGAAGAGCCTTACGGGCTACAGTTCATGGGGTCACAAAAGAGTCGGACATGACCGAGCAACTTTCACTCACTCAAGGGAAAGAGTCTTAGTGGCCACCTCAGGCTTTCATTTTAGATCTTGAAGGACTATATCTTAAAGTAAATGACCTAAAAATAAACCATCCACCACAGGGACTGTATTCTAGTTCTGATCACCTCTATCCATGATACATTAAAATGTATCTGCTCCCTGCCCTGACGGTTGGACATTATAAAACAACAAAAATGAAACTACTGCTACACACAACACAGATGTAACAAAGATTGGGTTACATGAAAAGTAGTCAGACACCCAAGCATTTAGTATATGATTCATTTATGTAATATTTTGAAATAGACAAAGCAGGTCTGTGTTGCTGGAGATGAGGATGGCAGTTAGCCTCAGAGAGGAGGATGGAGTTGGGATTTGGAGGAGGCATGTGGGGGCCCTCCACGGGCTGTTAATAACTTGTTTCATTACTTGGGTGATGTTATGTTCATTTTGTAATTGAGCTTGACACTTTTGATTTATGCATTCTTCTTTATGTATTATCATACTTCAGTAAAAAGCCTGTAAAAGAAAATTTTGTTGATTTTTCTCATTGGACTCTGTTCCATTTGCATATTATTATCTTTTAGACCTATATACTAGTTTATTGACCTCAACTCTAAAAAAAGCTCTGATGCTATCAAAGATAACAATAATGTCAAAAGTTTAGAAGTTACTATTGAGAAAATAATAACCAGAAAGATGAAAACCAGTTAGAGACAGGTAAAGTTAGCAGACAGAACAGCAATGATAGCAATTTGCTTGAGCTTCGACATAAACATACTTTTACTTAACATTAGGCCAAAAATAAAATGATGCTTTTTCTTTTATTTCATTAAAAATAATAAATATGTACCTACTACAGAAAATTCAGAAACACAGGAATACATTAAAAAAAGAAAAGAAAAACAGCCATATATTACCAATAGTCACCCTGAAGCAATCTGTGTAAACATGTTATTGAATCACCTTCCATCCAACACTCTCTTAAAATGTATTTACAAAATTTGAGTGCTACCTACAGATTTTTCTCTTTTGCTTATGTCTGCTAAAATGATACGTAGGGAGTGCATTCTCCTTTCTAAGTTATCTAAACCGAGAACAAAGATAATCAACTGTGATGAGCTATGTATTGAAGACCTGGTGACTGTAAACCCAGAGAGACCAACCACAGAGAATGACATTAGGGACTACCAGTGTCTATAATCAGAAGACAAATTCCCCTGAGAGAAACATACTTTCCTCCACTGTTCAAGTCTCAGAGTTGAATACTTTGGAGGCCACTAATTAGGTAGTTAGGGAATTCTCCAAATTCCCCAGAAAATAGCTTCATTTTTTTTCACATTCCTACATTGTCAGTTCAGTTCAGTCACTCAGTCATGTCTGACTCTTTCTGACCCCGTGGACTGCAGCACAACAGGCTTTCCTGTCCATCACCAACTCCAGGAGCTTGCTCAAACTCATGTCCATTGAGTCAGTGATTCCATCCAACCATCTCATCCTCTATCTTCTCCTTCTCCTCCTGCCTTCAATCTTTCCCAGCATCAGGGTCATTTCCAATGAGTCAGTTCTTTGCATCAGGTGGCCAAAGTATTGGAGTTTCAGCTTCAGTATCAGTCCTTCCAATGAATATTCAGGACTGATTTCCTTTAGGATTGATTGGCTTGATCTCCTTCCAGTCCAAGGGACGCTCAAGAGTCTTCTCCAACACCACAGTTCAAAAGCATCAATCCTTCGTCGCTCAGTGTTCTTTATAGTCCAACTCTCACATCCATACATGACTACCGGAAAAACAATAGCTTTGACTAGATGGACCTTTGTTGGCAAAGTAATGCCTCTGCTTTTTAATACACTGTCTAGTTTGGTCATAGCTTTTCTTCCAAGGAGCAAGCGACTTTTAATTTCATGGCTGCAGTCATCATCCACAATGATTTTGGAGCCCAAGAAAATGAAGTCCCACACTCTATCCACTTTTCCCCCATCTATTTGCCATGAAGTGATGGGACCAGTTGAAATCACAGGGCAACTATTGTGGTCATCACCTGCCAATCTATGAAATTTTCCGGAGAGTGTGTGAGGTTTAGTGACCTAAAACCCAGTGACATTTAGGAACCCACACTGTTCTAATGTCCTTGCCCCTTTCCTCTATTCATCTCCTCATCTAAGGCACAGAGTAACTTGAGATGCTGTACTTGACCAGTTTTTCCTGTTGACACACACTTGGCTCTATCTGTAACTTCAATGTAAAACGGAGGCAGAAGGCTGCAAAAGCACCACCAGGTCCATGTGTAGCTTACTGGCAAGTGCATTTCTTCAGAGTTCTTGTAGGATGTGGCAGAGTTTGAATAAAAAACAACATACTTCTAAAGCACTTAATAAAACCGTGTTAAAATCCACGTCATAAAATTTACCAATTTAACCATTTTAAAGTGTACAATTCAGTGGCATTAAGTACATTCACAATGCTGTACAACCATTGCCACCATCTAGTTCTGGAACTTTTTCATCACCCCAAAGAAAACCCTGTACCCATTAGCATCACTTCCCATTTCTGTGGATCCCTGCCTCCTCCCCAGCCCTGACAGCTATTAACCTGCTTCTGTCTTGATGGATTGTAAGGGACATTTCATGTGAATGGAATCATACACAAGTATGTGGCCTTTTGTGTCTGGCTTCTTTCACCCAGCATAATATTTGTAGGATGCATCGTACTTCATGGCTTTCTATGGCTGAATAATATTCTATTGAATAAGATATACTGTATATATTTATGCATTCATTGATTGATGGGCATTTTGGTTGTTTCCACCTTTTGGCTCCTGTGGATGGTAGTGCTCTGAGCATTCATGTACAAGTATTTGTTTGAACACCTGTTCTCAATTCTTGTGGGTGTATATCTAGGAATAGAATTGCTGTGCCATTTGGTAATTTTATGTTTAACTTTTTAAGGAACCACCAACTGTTTATCACAGTTATAGAGAACTTAAGGCTGGAAATTTCAATACTGGAGTCTGTCTCTGGTTAAATTAGGAAGTAGTTTCAAAACTTTTCTTCCGTTTACCTCTCCCAATCCCCCACACTCCTTCCGGGACCCAGTTTCTTCATGTTGTCCCCTTGATTCTCAGATTTTTTTTCCTGAAGCAAAACATTCTGTCCTACTTTTTCTTTCCTAACTGCCATCTCACCATCAAACTTCCTTATTCCTTCTATTTTGTATTTTTCCATGACACTTAAAAAAAAAAAAAAGATGAACCTATTGCATTATGTTCGGATGCTTAATGAGGAATTATTGCAGTGCATTGGAAGCTGGGACATCAGCGTGGCTCAGTGGGCTTTCTCCACATGCCTTTCCTCTTAGCCCTGCCTTCTGAGCAATATCTTCTGGAGGGCAAAGCTCAGTATATATATTTTGAAAACTCCACTGGATGGTTCTGTTGCATATCTCTGCTTAATAATCAATGGATTAACATGTTGCTTTCACTAGTTACAATTTAATAGGGTTTTTCATGGTGTAATGCTCCATCCCTCCAAATTAGGACTAATGATGATGTTTCTGGCAATTAGGCAGGTAGAAGGGAAAGACATGTCATTTTGGAGCATAGGCAGGGCTTGAGATACCTTAATTCACATTGAAGAGAGAGTTTGTGGATTTTAGGACTATTCATCATGATTCTAGGGGCGTGTTGCTGTGTTTGAAAATAAGCTGCCCCTGTTAGGAAAGCATATTCCTGAATCTTGCAGAGTTGGTAGAGAGGGACAGTTGATTGGAAACTTGCTGTGATTGTTCTAAATAAAACAAATTAGGGATCTGGAAAGAACAGTTACTTGTGTTTGCTTCCCAAAGAAGGAATAGACCTGAGTGGAAATTTGCTTCTTAGAGAAACACGAAGAAATGGCTTGAATATGTGATGCCCCTTTCAGGTGTAGACCAGTTAACTGGCATATGAGCATGGCAATGGTTAAGAGACTGAGAGGGTATCATTAGCAGTCAAAAGATGAGATAGAAACCTATAATGTTCTTAAATTAAAACATTATAGAGATTTGTGATTATTTGGCATTATTTGGAAAGGGACAGAGACCATTCTGTCAGTTTTGAGATTGCACACAAGTACTGCATTTCAGACTCTTTTTTTGACTATGAGGGCTACTCCATTTCTTCTAAGGGATTCTTGCCTGCAGCAGTAGGTATAAGGATCATCTGAATTGAATTCGCCCATTCCAGTCCATTTGAGTTCACTGATTCCTAGAATGTCGGTGTTCACTCTGGGCCTTAGGAAGCATTGCTATGAAAAAAGCTAGTGGAGGTGATGGAATTCCATTTGAGCTATTTCAAATCCTAAAAGATGATGATGTGAAAGTGCTGTCAGTATGCCAGCAAAATTGGAAAACTCAGCAGTGGCCACAGGGCTGGAAAAGGTCAGTTTTCATTTTAATCCCAAAGAAAGGCAATGCCAAAGAATGTTCAGACTACTGCACAATTGTACTCATTTCACACGCTAGCAAAGTCATGCTCAAAATTCAACAAGCTAGGCTTCAAAAGTATGTGAACCAAGAGCTTCCAGATGTTTAAGCAGGATTTAGAAAAGGCAGAGGAACCAGAGATCAAATTGCCAACATCCTTTGGAACATAGAAAAAGCAAGAGAATTCCAGAAAACATGTACTTGTGCTTTATTGATTACACTAAAGCATTTGTGTGGATCACAACAAACTATGGAAAATTCTTAAAAGAGATGAGAATACCAGACCACCTGACCTGCCTCTTGAGAAATCTGTATACAGGTCAGGGAGCAACAGTTAGAACTGTACATGAAACAACAGACTGGTTCCAAATAGGAAAAGGAGTACGTCAAGGCTGTATATTGTCACCCTGCTTATCTAATTTCTATGCAGAGTGAGAGAGTGAAAGCTCAGTTGTGTCCAACTTTTTGCGACCCTATGGACTGTAACCTACCAGGCTTCTCCGTCCATGGGATTTTCCGGGCAAGAATACTGGAGTGGGTTGCCATTTCCTTCTCCAGGAGATCTTCCCCACCCAGGGATCAAACCCAGGTCTCCCGCATTGTAGACAGATGCTTTACCGTCTGAGCCACCAGGGAGGTCTTATGCAGAGTACATCATGCGAAATGCTGGACTGGAGGAAGCACAAGTTGGAATCAAGATTGCTGGGAGGAATATCAATAACCTCAGATACACAGATGACAGCACCCTTATGGCAGAAAGTGAAGAGGGAGTGAAGAGCCTCTTGATGAAAGTGAAAGAGGAGAGTTAAAAAGCTGGCTTAAAACTCAACATTCAAAAAACAATGATCATGGCATCTGGTCCCATCACTCCATGGCAAATAGATGGGGAACCAATGGAAACAGTGAGAGATTTTATTTTCTTGGGCTCCAAAATCACTGTGGACGGTAACTGCAGCGATGAAATTAAAAGACGCTTGCTCCTTGGAAGAAAATCTATGACCAGCCTAGAGAGCATATTAGAAAGCAGACACATTACTTTGCCGACAAACATCTGCCTAGTCAAGGCTATGGTTTTTCCGGTAGTCATGTATGGATGTGAGAGTTGGACTATAAAGAACACTGAGCAATGAAGGATTGATGCTTTTGAACTGTGGTGCTGGAGAAGACTCTTGAGAGTCCCTTGGATTGCAAGGAGATCCAACCAGTCAGTCCTAAAGGAAATCAGTCCTGAATATTCATTGGAAGGACTGATACTGAAGCTGAAACTCCAATACTTTGGCCACCTGATGAGAAGAGCTGACTCTTTGGAAAAGACCCGAATGCTGGGAAAGATTGAAGGCAGGAAGAGAAGGGGGCAACACAGGATGAGATGGTTGGATGGCATCATTGACTCAATGGACATGACACTGACTCAATGGACATTAGTTTCAGCAAGCTCCTGGAGTTGGTGATGGACAGGGAAGCCTGTTGTGCTGCAGTCCATGGGATTGCAAAGAGCTGGACACGATGGTGCAGCTGAACTGAACTGAACTTGCATTACTTGGATTCTGTATTTATGCTGTGTTTAATAACTTGCTTTATTTTAAACCTTTATCTTCATATAAATACTAATCTAATATCCTCCATGGATTTCTCCTACCCTAGAACTGGTCATTCTTAAATTGTCCACCACTTTCTGGGAGCATTTACTATGAGTCTATTCACAAGGAAGACACTTTAAAAATGTGCTTAGTTGAAGAGTCTTAAAGCTTTGGACATTTTGACCTTTGTTCCCAAACCTATACAATGGAGATAATGGGAAGAATATCTTATGAAAGTATATTAAAGATGACTTAGTTAACAGTTTGTAAATCTCATGAAAAATTACATATTTCTTGATATAATATTACCCATGAGGAAAAACATTTCAATACTGTCTTCTTTGAACACATATCAGAAATACTACTAAGTATATTTAATGTAATTCAAGGTGTCAGTTAGTTGTTGCTCAGTTGATATCCCAGGTAGGAAAACAGCTGTGTTATTCTGACAGTGCTGCCAGATTCACACATGAGCTGAGATATGAATAGAAGCGCTAATTACACCTAACAGAACTGGTAGCCAATTAATGTAATAGAGAATCCCACTAAACTTAACTTCACATCAGCCATGCTAAAAATAATACAATCCCAGTGGTGACTGATATGCTGATTTTATTTGCCTGCTTAGCTGTCATAAGAATATATTAGATTATCTTACATTCTCTGACTCTACCTGTTAATAAAATCAGGATAGAACAAATACAAAATTGAAAAATTATAGATACTTTCTTCTGTAATACACATTCTTTTTAATTTTTTTTTGTTGGAGTAGAGTTGCTTTATGTTATTATAATACACATTCTTAAAAATCACTCTTAAAATCTGTTTTATTTTATAGCCTGGAAAGGAGGAATTATCTGGTTAAATCACATAGTAAATGAGTTAGTTCATTGCCACATATGAATAGGTGGTAAATAAAACTTTTGTATTCTGTATATTAATTTGGAAGTTTATGGCTTGAAAAATGGACAAGCTTAGCTCTTAAAATATAAGTATATGAATATTCTCTCTGCCTTGACCATTTTGCACACCTCTACTGTACCTCTACCATAAAAGCAAGCCAGGAGCCAAATGTTTTCCAAACATTAGTAATGCAGGGGCCCAATTCAATGAAAAAGTATTTCACTCATTCTTTTGTCATCAAATTAACTGATCTCATTTTAAGATGGTAATACTTACATTTGTGCAAATGAAACCAGGTTGCACACATCATACTTACAGATGGCAAACAGTTATAAAATCAAAATATTTACAAATTAAATATCAAGAAAATTATCAAACTAATGAAATACAAATCTAAATGGAGTTAGGAAAACTTAGTTGCTTCTTACAGTGGTCTCTGGGTCTTTAGTGCTGCTTAGCTTTGGATCATGGACTCAATTCCCCATTTCTTTAGTAGAGCCATTAAGAACTCGTTGTTCGTTTAGAGCAGCAGAATTTCATTTGGCTTCTAACTGGGAGACATACGTCATTTCTATACTATTTACTTCTCTGCATTTGCCCATGATAATTAAAATGGTACTATTTGGTGTTAATACAATAGGAAAACGAAAGCAACTAAAATAGAGCACTCCTCATTTATAAGGAGACCCAAAGTATACTTTCACAATTTTTTAAGATTATCATCAAAAAGAAAACACAGAGTTAAAAAATTCCATTCTAGGCAGTTTGGAAGACTCTCTTCCCACCCTCGAGTTTCTCCAAAATGACTTGATTTGTGCCTGTCCTTATTATTTTTGAATCTAGACTTCTAGCTCTGTAACTTGATTTCAGTGTCCATCTCTGACCCCTTAAAATTCTGTAGCTCCCTAGAATTCACATTTAGCATTGAGCTTGATGAAGTTTGGATTTTCTGACTCCTATACTCAGAAAGGGGAAGAAAAAAATAGGTTAAGTAAAAAATGACACACAGAGACATTCTTGTTGCTCTTCAGACTTCTGTGTTCATTGCAGTCTTCTGGGAAGCCCACTAACCATCTCAAGTGTGGAATAGACAACCGTAACTCCTCCATGGTCCTCTCTTCACCTCTAATCCACGTTTCACAGTCTGATGAACTGCTGTTAAACACATTCTGATAAAGACAGTCACTTTTCCCTCAGTTGCCCACCAAGGAGATTTTACTCTGTAAACCTGCATTGAAAACCTTCACAATTTAACCTCAGCTTACCTTTACGTCCCAAGCACACCCCCTGCCCAACCAATCCAGTACACACGGTCCAGCCAAATTGAATCACTGTTTGTTCCCTGCACTTTTTCCTTCTGTCCTCGCTCATGCCATTCCATCTGCTGTGATGCCTCATTCCCCCATCTGTGCCTTCTGAAATCTGACTCGTGGCTCCATGCCCGACTCACATGCCTTCTCCTCTGTGGTGACAGTGTTCCCTGACCAGCCCCACTGGAAGCGAGGCTCCCTTTGAATTCCTCGGTTACTTGGTCCTTCTTTCCATGACCCGCATTTCATGCTGCCTAACATTATAGCCAGTTATGTGCATGTCTCACCTATCTCTGTGCAGAGTGTCAGATTCCTGGAGGCAGGAACCAGGTCTAATTCACTTTAACCTTTTTCCCACTGTCTAGCCCAGTGCTTTTGGCATAAAAGAAAAAAATACTATTTTCTGTGTAAATAGGAAACTGAATATCACAATTCTTTGAAGAGGTGTGAATAAATAGTTTAGTACAGCTCTAAGTAATAGATGGTATTTTACCTTCAAAAATAGAATAGACTAGTAAAGTCTGATAAATTTTTCCAGGTTTCAGGCCAGATAGTTATTTTCATGCATGATCAATAACAAATTTAACAATTTGTTCAAAGGTAAAAAATGATCATTATAAAGAATAGGCAGCCAATTCTCACTCACTAAAATGAGAAGAGACATTTTATGCACTTGCAGGAGATCTAATGGGAAACCAGAGCAATGGCCCAAGACTCTGGTTCAAGGACATGTTATTAACTGTCTAGAAACTCTGTTTACAGAAAACAGCTGACCTTGGGGATCTATGAGCCCCTGTACTTTCTGGCAATTATTTTTTGTTGCCAACTTTAAAACATGAATAACTAATTCACATTAGTTCACTGAATTCCCTGACTTATTTTTACTTATTTATTTTCTCTCAGTGTAGCATATGTTAATGTGAAAATATAGGGAAACATTCTTCTACTAAACTCTGACACAAAACTGAGGTGAAACATCATTCAGAGAAATGTTTTGGCTTTAAATAAATACTTTTCCTCTGCTGGGCCCTATTAGTGTAAACATCTTCATGAATGGGCACATTTTTCCCCTGGTGGAGTTTATTTTCAGTAGAGTCTAAATACATGGCTTTCCCCTTGTTACATCACCATTAGCTGCCAAAGTTATAATAATAAATTTATCATAAAGAAGTGTTTGCCATGCAGACATTCTTGGTTATGAGAGGTTATAGCATAGAAGTGTCCTAGTTACGTTTGGTTACCTCTTGACGCTGTCACATGACCAGCATGAGTTGACCAGGGAATCTACAGGTGTGGAGATGGCTATCTGAATTCTGAGAATCTGACCATTGTCTGAAAGGTAATTGCAGTCCTGGTGGCAGTGTGAGCAACATGTTTCAACACTTGGAGATATGGTTTGGCATCCCAAAGAAGCTGCAAAAAATATGGACTTGCCTCAGAAAATTAAACTTGCATGGAGGCCAGTAGCAGTGATTTACAGGAGCCTAAAAGAGACAGCTTTCCCTCCAGGACTGATTGAAGCCAAATTTAATGTCATAATATATGTAAAGAAAACTAGCATGCCAGTCAGAAAGAGGGCATGTTTTATCATCCAAGGACGAACCAAGGAGAATCAGTGAGACACGTGTAGACTGTACCTTTCTAAAAACCCTGTGTGGGAGAACGTTCTAGTCAGTGGCTGTTTAGTTCAGTATGCTGGTCGAATCACCTAAGCTCTTGTCAAGATTACATCTAATAAGGAGAGGGATCCAAATAGTTGTAGCTAGAACACTTTGGGTACTAATTGGTACAACCACCTCTACCATTGGGAATTCCCCTGGTGGCTCAGATGGTAAAGAATCTGCCTGCAATGCAGGAGACCTGGTCAGGGAGATCCCCTGGAGAAGGGAATGGCAACCCACTCCCGTATTCTTGCCTGGAGAATTCCTTGGACAGAGAAGCCTGGCAGGCTACAGTCCATGGGGTCGCAAAGAATCGGACATGACTGAGCGGCTAACACTTTCACTTTATTTTTCACCTCTGTTCTTAGCTGTGGACATCTGCTGTCTTGACTTGATACCCTTTCCTTTTGATTCATTTGATTAGATTCACCTTCTTTCTGATTAGAACTTTCCTTCTCATATAATTTTGCTTATAATAAGGAGATGAGCTGATTGTGCTTTTATAGAGGATTCTGATTTTCATGACACATATTTCTTAAGACAAAATAATAAATTCAATAACTTAGTGACTCCAGTCAAAGCAAATGGATCGGTTTCCATTGCTGACAAAAATCTCCTTTCTGAGGCTGTGACACTGAGAATCAGACTTTGGATTGTGATCAAATAAATTCACAAAAGGATTGCTGTCTCGTGAGGCTGCTGGGGCTACTGCCTAGAAGTTTAGCCAGATGGAGGCAGGGGGCGTGATGGCTCTGAGCACAGTCTCTGAAAGTGGGACGTGCAGGGCCCACGCGTTTGGACGTTTAGGCAGTTTCTTCAGTGCATGAGGATATCTGCTGAGGGGTGAGGGCGGCTGCAGTCCAGCCCCCATTCAGTTCTCAAGAATGTAATTTTCAAGCAAGCCCACCTGGCAGAAGGGCTCATTTTTTGAATTTGCAGACAGGTATGATTTGGTCCTGAATTAGAGCCTTTGCAATGGTTATGATACATATGAAAAGCGTTTTAGGGCAAGCCAGTTTATACAGGTATTTAAAACATGACCGATCATAACCTGAGACTCTGAGCAGGGGTCTCCCAATATTCGCAATGATTCATCATTATCATGAAAACATCTAAGTATGTAAATATGCTATGTATATATAGTTATATGTTTTATATAAATATATTTTATGCCTAAATTAGATCTTTAATGTACTATACTCATCATTAAATATATACAGTAGTAAAAAGGAGTAAATAAAAATAAATGTAAATAAAACATTTTGTGTACCTCATTCTGGACATCAGTAAAGTAAGGAAAATGATCAAAGCAGATCCTTTCTTGTCCTAATACTGCCTATACATCTAAGAAGAAAATTGCAGGGACACCCCTTCCCACCCAGAGTCATCTTTCTCCTACTCTCATCACCCCAAGTTCAGAAGGTCTTCTACTTGTCTATCTCAAATTCTAGTCACACAAGCTTAACATTTTCAAAGACACTAGAAAGTCTTCACAATAATAAATTCTAGCACTTAGTATTTAGGTAAGATCTTAGTCCTGACCATCCGTAAGTAAAGAATGGAATCAATTAAACAGCAAAAAAAAAAAAAAATTAAAGTTTAATTTAATAAATATAATAATTTTATTTCTAATACAGCAAAGATAAAGATTAGTAAGTTACTGAAAATGTCTGTTACTACCAACAAGAGCTGCAATCATAAATTTTATCTTTTAACTGGTTTTAAAAAGGACCCCAACTGACCAAGTCTATTGCAGACTGGTCATTGAGATAAACATTTCCTGCTGCTGTGACAAATTTCCAGAAGTTTTGGTTCATTATCATTGATTACTTTATCTGGCTGTCAGTATAGGGTATTTGGTGGTACAACTACAGTACCTTTCTTGTCTATGTCTATATTTTTTTTAGCATTGGCACCAGACTCTGTCTGCCAGAGTGATTCCATGGAGAGGATTAATTAGCCTGGTTATGACTCCAGAAGGTCTGTTTAGAGACAGAGCCCTGTATAAATAGGGTTAACCCCACAGAAGTTACTGGAACTTCCACACTCACTTTGCATCTTACTGGAATGATGTTCTTCAGAGGCCAAAGGAGTGTTCATTATATCTACAGGAAATTCTAACAGGAAAATGCTTATTGTTTCTGCTTGGAAAGTATGATTCTTTGGATTAATGTGATAAGGAAAGTGAAGTAAAGGCTAAGAAAGAGTATTTTTCTATAGACTCTTGTTATCTATTGAGGAAAGTTCTAGTTTTTGACTACTTAATATTTACTGTTATTTGACATGCACTGGTGAGCTTTGTTTGGCAATTATTTTGGTTACTCTCTCTCAATGCTCAGCACCACTTATATGTCTATTTCTTAAGTCTCCTCAAAAATACCA
This sequence comes from Bubalus bubalis, assembly GCF_019923935.1. NCBI lineage: Eukaryota > Metazoa > Chordata > Mammalia > Artiodactyla > Bovidae > Bubalus > Bubalus bubalis. The sequence continues at coordinate 119,304,096 of NC_059159.1, read as the reverse complement.
AGTGTCTGGTGCGAACAGACATGTGGAAATGCCAATCTAGAGCCAGTTACACGTTATAGACTCACAAAGGAAGAATTCTCATTGAATTAACATAGATCAGTCACTATATCCATGACAACCACGTGTGAGTATTGCTGGTAGGAACTTGTGTAAAGGATTGCTTTTCATTGAAATGCCGTATATTATCCATATATGCATATTCATACATTCATGTGGATGTCTGAAAAGTGCTTATCCATATAGTATTTCATTTTGAACCTCACAATTCTATGAATTAGGAAGGTAGATATTATTATTCCCACTTTGTTTATGAAGAAACTGAGTCTCCAAAGGGTTAAGTGCCTGCTTAATGGTGATGATGATGATCAGTGGACATGATCATTCCACTGATCTCTAGATGTATATATTTCAATGCTTATTAGACATATATTCTTGGATTTCTCTTTTGCAATTTAATTTGTCAAGAATGAATTCTTGATTCTATCCCCCAATTTTTCCTTCTCACTCACCAGTCTTCACAAATAAATGGCATCACTCTCTTTCTCTTGCATAAGGTAGAAACCCAGATGTCATTATTGACTCTTCTTTCTTTTTTAGCAATCCCCACATCCAAACTGTAATCAATATATCAAATATTTGTCAGCACTTCTGAAATATATCCTCTCTCCATTTCTGCCCATTGCTACAGCCAGAAGCCTAACTGGACTACCACCATCTCCTGCTAGGCTACAGAATCATTTCCTACAGGCCTCCTGTATTTCACTCTTGCTTCTGGTCAGATCTCCGTGCAACATCTAGTGTGATACATGAGCCAAGTAGAAAATGTTTCTCTCTTTTCATTTTCCCATCTGAATCCTCCTCTATTACAGCCTGCAGAAATCCCTTCAAGGGTCCTTCCAGCAGGAACAGAGATTATTCTCAAGGGAAATCCAATGATGGGGTGAAACTCCTGTGGCTAACCTGGACTGGATGTGGGGACATGTGAGGACACCAAGGCAATGCTTGTTGGGTTTAGTCTTACATTTATATTTCTCACCTGCACAGCACCTTGTGCATGGATGGTAGTTGCTTTGTGTTGTAGACACTGTTGGTCCCATCCCTTTCTAGGGCCAGTGTGTCTGTCTGTCACTGCTGTGAGAGTGGGCTGCTCTTGGCCTTTCATTTAGAAGTGCTTGGGAGGTATACTGACATGACTGAGTGACTTCACTTTCACTTTTCACTTTAATGCATTGGAGAAGGAAATGGCAACCCACTCCAGTGTTCTTGCCTGGAGAATCCCAGGGATGGGAGAGCCTGGTGGGCTGCCGTCTATGGGGTTGCACGGAGTCTGACATGACTGAAGCGACTTAGCAGCAGCAGCAGCAGGGAGGTATACTTCCTGCCACCCCTGTCCCTATCTGAGGGCAGCCCACAGTCAATAACTGCAGATATGACGGTGGAAAAGCCTGGGCTCCTTGCTCAAGGTGAGACACCTCTGTGGTACTATTCATGCTCTGAAGTTCCCTGACAAAGGGTAGACTTCAGCAGAACCTGCATCTCAGCTTCTTCTCCTGTCCCATTCTTCCATCCCTCCCTTACAGATTTTACCTGCAAGCATGCCCTCCATATATCACTTTCACAATGATCCCTGTCTCAAACTCTGCTTCTAGGAAACCTGACCTAGAACACTTCGTATTGGAGAGCAGTTGTAAACGATATGGTTGAGGAATTCTCTGGGTGCCTCAGAATACAGACATTCCTATTTCCACACTCCAGGGTACCAGTGAGAGTCTCCAGGAGTGGGGTGCCCCATAAAGTTCCTGTTTTGAATTTCAGCTTGGCCCATCCTAGCTGTTAAGGGGATTGGTACTACACATATGAAGTGCTGTGTGTGTGCTTGACAACACCTCTATCTCCAGGACTGAAGTGGAAACAGAGTGGTCTTTTGAGCACCAAGTTGTGCCCTGTGCTCACCTTCCAGTTAATCTCAGGTTAAGCACCCTTGACATTCTTATTTTATTTATCCCCAAAGAAGTCCATCTTGTAAGAAAATAATACACTTAGTGCCCATTTGTAAGCTACTGTTTCAGTTCTTCTTTTCTTGCCTTCATATAGACTCATTTTTTTCTTATATTTTATTATACTAGTCTGGGCAAATTTAGTCCTAGAAATCCTGACTCAACCCCAAAGAACCAGAAGAGGTGGGCATGCTCCTTGACCCAGAGAATTGTTAAGAAGTATAGTGACTGAACATGAGCAAGATTGAGCTGCCTGGGAAGCAGACTCAGTAGAAATAAGCACAAATGAGGTTTCTTAGGGAATGCTTGAGGTATCAGAAGCTGTGAAAGTGAGAGGAGGAAGCAGGATTGGACAGAGGGAGAAACTGAACAGCAGCACATTCTCAATGGAAACCTCAGCCAACCCATGGGATCTCTGAATTTGGGCAACAGGCAGGGCCTTTACAACCACCACAGCAGTTTTTCCCTAGATGTGGGGCACCCTGAGAGAGGAGGTGATCTTGAGTGTGGAAGGTCTCTTCAGCAGAGGCAGTCCTTGTAGGGGGCTGACAGCTGAGGTCTGTGTGCCTGCAACACCTCCTGAAGTGGCAGACCCAGTCCTTCATTTCTAGAGAAGAATCTTTCTGGCTCAGGTACACATGTACAGTCACTTCTAAGGAAATCCTGGGACAGACAGACATCCAGTCTACTGCTCTAAGATTTACTGTATGTGGCTTGAAGCCTCCTGGGACACACTTGACCCAAATGCCTGTTTCCAAGAATATAATTGCAAAACTCATGCAGGTGGGATAGATGTTGGCTCTTACTACCTCCAAATTACGGTTGGTTGGGGCTGGAGATGAGCATAGGCTTATTTCTCTGTTGCCTTCTAGCTTCTGGTCCAAGAAGAAAACAGAGTTGTTTGAAATCCTGTGAATTCTATTAGAGGATGGTGTTTTAGTAACGCAAGGTTATGAATTCTGTTCCTAGTATCGTATGATTTAAATTTAGCAGGGAGCTGGCTACGTGTCTTGACCACATATCTATCTATTAAAAGAAAGTCCTGGGTTATACAAGAAGGGCTTATCACAGCTTCTCATGTTTTGGAAGCCTTGAAAGAAGGAAGAATATTTGGGAAGTGAGAAACTTAATGGAAATACGAGTAGACAAGGGACAGTTAGACTCAGGAAAGTTTCAATAAAGTGAAAACTCAAATGATTTGATCAAATATAAAACCTATGACACTTTGTATTTTTATTTCCATTTTGTAAAATATGCACTTTTCCTTATAGGTTTTGTGTTTCTTTTCTGATGAAAGTATGTCTAGAATTAGTACCTCTTTCTGTAAAATGAAAATGACAGATGAATCAGCCATGATATCTTAAAATATGGGTTATAAAGTAGTTTACAAATTAGTACTCACACAGAGCACTTGGATAAATGGTACGTGTTTTGAGTAGCCTATCAAATTCAGCAGGATTTAATCGAATCTCCAGGCTTCTTTAATGCTCTAACTAAATGTCTGATAGACTAGCACAGATATGAAAATGGGCTGTATGTTGTCAAAAACCCCAAACTGGGTGTCTGTTCAGTGTAACTCGGTAGTCCGTTTAGCAAAAGGGATTTCACAATCTTTTCAGGAGAAATAAAACCTCTTCACTTTAATTTGGACAGTACCTAAGGTACTGTTAGACGGTAAAGTGACTCCTTAATCCTGTCATGGCTTATGGTCCTCTTGCTGAAACATGGGAAGAAGACCTCAACAGCAGGAATGGAGTTGAAAAAGGGACTTGGAAATTTCTGGACTTCAGGGTGCCCAGGAGAGAGGTAGACCCTTGCTCCTGGTTAGTGATCTTGCAGCAGAGCACTAAACATGGGGTTCTTTCTTTCTCAGTTGATCTTTTCCTTCAGCTGGAAATGCAGTGGAAAAGAGATGGCTTTGCCACTTTGCATATCCATACCGAAGACCCAAATAAAACACTGAAGACCTAATAAGATTTAGTTTTCCAGCAATATAAATAATTTAATCAGATTAATGACATTGTTCTACCTGAGGGGTTCCATAATTAGTAGATTATTGAAGCCACGTGAAAGTTATCTGCCATTAGCACCTGGAGGAATTCCTGTTGTCTTAGGCTGCAGAATTGAGCAATATGAATATTCCTGTCATGCCAACTGTAAAGATAATAAGCCCCTGGCATTTTGTACGCTGTATAAATCCACAGATTTCACATTAAATATTTAAGGCACAGGAGGAGTTATTTGTTAGGATATAGATAAAGGGAGTTTGACTGTATCAGCCCTTATTTCCCCTTTTGGGAAGTCTCTTGCTTTGTTGAAGGTACTTTCTCGCCTTTATCATTGTGTTTCCCCCCTTTTGTTGTATTTTGTTTCAGTTCCTCTGGAGGTATTCTTTGGGCTTTTGTATGAGAAACATTCAAAATATTTTTACAGAAGGTTGGTTTGGCCTTTTCATATAAAGAAGAAATACTTACCAGGGGTGCAGAAGGAGATGAATCAGCCACAATCTCAATATATGGCAAAGGCTAGACGTCTGTGGAAAGACCATCTCATTACTCTGTCCCTAAAGTATTTGAAGGCCAAGTTTTTTCAGCTTTATGTGTTCCATCCCTCTTGTTTATGTGTTATTTAGCTATGGGAAAAAAGACTGGCCTTTAATCGCAAACTTCTTATTTTGCTTGTATTTTTGTAAAACTTTTGTATGAAAAAATGTATAAATCAGAACTAGGAAATACTGTGTGAGGCCATATTTAAAGAGTTGGAGTAGAAAACATTGTCATGTGGTTGCCAGAGGTGGGGGTGGAGCAGTCGGGGAGGGGGGTGGAATGAAATGGGTGAAGGGTGTCAAAGGTACACACTTCCAGTTATAAATGTCATGGGGACGTAATGCACAGCATGGTGACTGTAATTAATACTACTACATTACCTATTGGAAAGCTGCTAAGAAAGTAGATCTTGAAAGTTCTCATCACAAGAAAAAATTTTTGTAACCACATGTGGTGATGAGTGTTAACTGGACTTATTATGGTGATCATTTTGCAGTGTACACAGATATCAAATCATTATATTATATACCTGAAACTAAAATACTGTTATACATCAGTTATACCTCAAAAAACCCCACTGTTACCATATTTTATAAAGAGTTGACACAGCTGATTTAGTTGAAACTGGACATGCTGCTGATGTGATGTATTTTCAGATTAGAGCACATTAAGTGAAGATGATATTTTCTGAGTTGGTTTCATTCACTTAATAGATGAGTCGGGCTATGTCACACTCAAACAGGTAAGACAAGGAAAGATCAATGAAAGGACTTTGTGGACACATAGGCAGGGTTCAGGGAGCCAGCAAGCAATGGTGACACACCCCAAGGTAGCAAGATCAGAGAGCCTTTACAAATGCGGGCCGGAAGGGGACACGACGAACGTGGTTCCCAGTCTCCTACAGCTGTAGAAGAGCAGTGCCCAACTAGAATTAGCGTGAATTATCACCATCAGCAGTGGACCCAAGCTAATGCCAACCCAAGGCCTGGCATGGGAGCGGCTGGTGGAATAAATACCCCCAAACCTCTTTCCTCTCACCCTCCATGCTGTTACTTCTCATCTAGTGAACCTAATTGGAAGCTAGAGGAAAAGAGATCATGGTGTTACTCTCCATGGAAGTCAGGTTCCTAGGCCAGAAAGCAGGGTGGGGGTAAATGAAGAGTGGATCAGAGTGACAAATGAGAATATCCAAAATGGTCATATTTAAAAAGACTTGGCCAGCTTCTTCTGATATGAGGCTTTATGTAGACAATGAAAACATTTTAAAGAGAATGATATAATTTAAATAATAACATGTGCTGTGTGAATTTAATGCACTGTTAGCTTAAGAGGAAATATATATATATATATATATTTGTTTAATATAACTATATAAAGGGTACTGTTGACAAATTCTCTGGGTATATATATATACACACATATATATATATATATATATATATACACACACACATATATATATATATATATAGTATTTGGATACACTGCAAAACATCACTCCTGTTTCCCTAGATAATTTATAAGATTATTAGCTAGTTAGTGATAAGGGAATGTCTCTGTCATAATCATTCTCAGATTCCTATTTCCTTTTCTCCTATATTATCGGCTGATCTGATGTGATGTGTGGTACTTATTCTGTGACAGCCTCTGTTGGAGTGAACATGACTTTGAATCAGAGGTTTTATGTTAATTAACACATATTCTCTGCCTCTATATCTATAATTGCTCAAAGTTCATAGATCAAATGCAGTTTTAATAATATTTTGATAGCTCTGGTTATCTTTAGCCCGGTTTTTAAACAGACCAGTACAATGCTAATATAGTTGGTGAAATCTGCTCTCCAACCTAAGCTTTGAAATTATTAGTTAATTAATGGTATCTCCTCTTATGTTCTCTCTTTTCTTCAGTGGCAATAGAAGAGAATTTATACACATCCCAGCTTTTTTGAAAAGGAAGGTGTTAAAAATGTCTCCTACTACCTTAAAAATTTCCCTGCTTTGCTAGAGCAATGGACTCTATACTTCTATGTACATGTCCTGATAGTCTTCTTTATACTCCTTATATACTATTCAGGATATTGTCCTAGGCATGGCACCTTTTAATTTACCCTTTGTCTATTTCTTGCCCCCTTTCATGAGGGCTAAGCATTGAAACAGACCTTTTTTTTTTTTGAAAGAGGAAAATGAAGGTACTTATTCACACAGAAAAGACTCTGATGCTGGGAGGGATTGGGGGCAGGAGGAGAAGGGGACAACAGAGGATGAGATGGCTGGATGGCATCGCTGACTTGATGGACGTGAGTCTGAGTGAACTCTGGGAGTTGGTGATGGACAGGGAGGCCTGGTGTGCTGCGATTTATGGGGTCGCAAAGAGTCGGACACTACTGAGCGACTGAACTGAACTGAACTGATTCACACAGAGCAGAGGATTTCACTTAATTTAGACTGTCATCCCAGGTTTCCTTGTATGGGAAGTATGAATATATAAAGCAAGGTAAGCACTCAGGCTATTGTTTCCCTGTACAATTAAATTCATACCTTTGATATAATTTGCAAATTATTCCATGGAGTTAGCCAACACAGGCAACAAGCCAAAACAAAATGCCCATGAGAGATGAGTACACTCTGCATTTCATGGGAACAGCAGGAGACCTTTTGAAACTCCTAAACTTGCTCAAATGTTTTAACTGAAGAACTTTAAGATTGCCACATCATGTTAAAACTTTGGTGGAAAAAAAACAAAAACAAAAAACTTTGGTGGAGATAACCAGCGACCTTGACCTACTTAAGACAAATTGTGGTTTGTGTGCTTAAGAGGACAGTGCAATTAAAAATATTTATATAATTGCTCTTCAGAGAACCCTGACATTAATATGAAGTTATAAATTACCAGAACTTTCAAAAATGCAGGGAGAGGGGAAATTTCTCAGAGGGGTGGTCCTGGAATTTATTTACATAATTGTTGCATCTTTAGCGACTATGAAGTCACCATGAAGACATTTAGGCAACTGGGAAGTTACTGGCGGGCTGATAAAGCAATTGAATTATGATATGGATCTAATTCTTCGTCAGCAGCAATTGTAAGATCTATATCAGAAATTTATCACCTCTTTTTTGAGAGATCTTGAACTAAACAACTAGCCCTGCTATCTTTAATCTTCCTGGCGTCAGTGGTAGTCTAAATAAATCATTTCTAAACAAATATGTTTAAAACAGTTTATTCTACTTAAAATGATAGGCTTGACTAAATGAGTCCTTATCAAATTATAGTGGTGCCTTTTGCCCTGTTGCTGTCTCCATTAGAAACCTCTATTTTTAGAAATTTGTAACTCAGATTTCCTTAAGGGAGGAACCTTGGCACTCAAACTACTGAGAGAGAAAGTGACGGTTATTCATTGTTATTGCTTGTTCCATTTCTTTTTTTTAAATTGCTTTGTTTCCAAACTGAATTATGGGAAAACAAACAAAAGCCTGAAGTAAGTTTAGGGCACCTGTGGTTTTTTTTTTAAACCAATATCTCTAGCTTTAATCACATAACTTAAAGATCAAAATTATACACTACTGAGAAAATATACCCTGTCTGTGCTGGATATGGAAATATTTTCTGACTCCTTTTTCATGGAATCAACCAAATTTTTTTCTTTCTCTGTCTCTCAAGATCTGAAGGATTTGTAATTTTATTTGACTTAAGTTCTTCCTCAATTTGCTCTGCTAGCTATATTTTTGGATTCTTTTATTAATCTCTAAGATCATGTGGATAAAAGTGTTTAAAACATCTTAGATAATTTGAAGCAAATGGTAATTTTGAGTTTAAACATTGCATTGTTTGAACACTAAATAATTTGGAAATCGTATAGAAATGTTTATCTCCTGTCGGTTGAGCAACATTGTATGGGGATCAGTGACTTCATAAGCCTGTCTAATGGAGCCAGGTAGAGTTTTACCCGTGAAGTAATTCTTATCCAAGACCATGCAGTTGGACAAAATGCCAGAGGTTTTATACTGGCAACGGTGCTGTTGTGAAAGTGGGTTCAAGCGAGTTCTCAATCAAGGGGATTGGTTAAGAAACTGGAGGCAAGAAACAGACATAAATGGGTGAAGTTGAAGGTAGAGATGGCATGAGAAAAAGGTACAGTGAGAGAATAGACATATATTGATTGTCTGGATGAGTTTTGGAGATAAGGCCAATGCCTAGGCTGCTTTTCCTATGTTCCAGCATGTATTTCCATGAGGACCTAGATTCATTTAAAGTTGTGAGTGTAGGCTAGGCACTGTTTATTTTATCCAAAACTTCAAATTTCAAATTGTATTGGTACTACCACTTTTTTTTTAGATGGCAAGTTGGTATAATGTGGCTTGTCAGGGTGTGTGCGTGTATGTGTGTGTGTGTGTGTGTGTGATGTAATGGTTTGTGGGGAAAAGAACCTGTAATATCATCAGTTTTTAACTGAGTCTGTCATGTCAGGTTTGTTGAGTCAGTGACACAAAGAGAAGGAAGTCACAAATGCAAGCGTTAGGACAAAGCTAAATCAGTGCGCCAGTTCTTCCAACGAGGACAACTGGAAAAATTGGACAGAAGATTTTTTCAAAAAGCCTGTTTGTAGGCAAAGGGAAAAACAAAACCGTGAAAGAGCAAAGAATATACTGCACTAGGATATAGAGTTCAGAAGCCCAGGAAGAATTTGTGAGTGCTCTAGTCCTAGGGCAACTTGCTTATTCTTCAGGGTGTAGCACAGAGACTTGACTTTGTTTTGACAGTGTCAAATGACAGGGGCAGAAACTGGAGTCCTCAGTCACCAGTGGCGAGGTGGGTCACAGGTGAACTCTTAATATTTTGGATTAGGAATTTAAATAGACAAATCCTAAGAATAATGGAAACTGGGAAAACTCATGTCTTTTTAAATCTGCAGCTCAGCTGTACATCATTTCAATTTCTCAAATTAAAATGAAGTGAACCCATGTTGCTAGTTTCCCTCGCTGCACACCAAAGTTGATTTTAAATCCTTTCTGGAGAAAGATAACATATTCTATACTTAAAATTATTTCTAAAAACAATTTTGCAAATCCAGTGTTTGGCAAACAGTAAAAAGTAACTAGATACTTAAAATGACAAAAAAACAATAAAACATGGCAGAAAAAAGCAGACCATGTAAATGAATCCACCAAGGCTCTAGATACTGGATAAAAGTTCAACTGTTGTTATGAAGGGCTTTCCTGGTGGATCAGTGGTAAAGAAACCTCTCCCCTCCCCAGTGCAGGAGATGTGAGTTTATCCCTGGATTGGAAAGACCCCCTGGAGAAGGAAATGGCAATCCACTTCAGTATTCTTGCCTGGGAAATCCCATGGACAGAAGGAGTCTGGTGGGCTACAGTCCATGAGGTTGCAAAAGAGTTGCACATGACTTAGCAACTAAACAACAACAACAGCAATTCTTACTATGTTTAAGAAGATATAAAACAAGACAGAATTTTTGCAGAAAGAAGGAAACTGAAAAAACTATATGGAAATTCTGGAACTTAAAGTTATAAAGTTAAATTTATGGATTCAGTGGATGGGGGTACTAAACATACTAGACTCAGATGAACAGAAAATTCATAAACTGGAAAGTGGATCAGAAGAAAGTATCCAGAAGGAGGTAATGAGTGACAAAACACGGAAAATACATAAAGCAGCCAGAAACATAGAGTCTTAAAGAAAAGGAGAAACTGGACAAAGCAGTGTTTGAATAGATGATAGTTGACAAATTTTCAAACCTAATTAAAGATCATGCTCAGTGGCTCAATCATGTCTGACTTTCTGCAGTCCCATGGACTGTAGCCTGCCAGACTCTTCTGTCCATGGAATTCTCCAAGCAAGAATACTAAAGTGGGTTGCCATTTCCTTCTCCAGCTAGTTAAATATACCAAGCTACATATTAAAGAAGTGCTGTATTAGCATGATAAAATTAAAAAAACCCAACTGTCTCCAGGCACAAAAGTGACAAAGTAGGGCTTCCCTGGTGGCTCAGATGGTAAGGAATCTGCCTGGAATGTTGCTATGTATGTGCATAATGACTGTATTTGTGGACTTCCCTAACATGTTTTTTAACACTTAAGAGTGTACATTGGCCACAGATTTCTATAAGTTGGATTTTTATCCTTGGTCTTTAGTGATTTTTTTTTATTCTAGGAAAAAAAGATGTTACATAGCATTGTTCACGACATTTTCACAAGTAATATTAGCTTACAGGAGTCTTGCTTTCTTAAATTTTTTTTAAATTGAAGTATAACTGACATGGGGCTTCCCAGGTGGCTCAAATTGTAAAGAGTCTGCCTGCCAGTGTAGGAGACGCAGGAGTCTCAGGTTTGATCCCTGAGTTTCAGGAAAATCTCCTGGAGTAGGTAATGGCAACTCACTCCAGTATTCTTGTCTGGAGAATTCCATGGACAGAAAACCCTGGAGGGCTACAGTCTGCAGGCTCACAAAGAGTTGGACATGACTGAACATGCACATAGCTGATTTACAATATTATATGTTTCAAGTGTACAACATAGTGATTCACAATTTTAAGGGTTATACTCCACTTATAGTTATTATAAAATGTTGGCTGTATTCCCTGTGCTATATACTATATTCTGGTAGCACATTGATTTTATAGATAGTAGTTTGTAACTCTTAATCTTCCCTATTTCTATGTTGCCCGGCCCCCTTCCCTCTCCCTACTAGTAACCACTAACTTATTCTCTATATCTGTTCTTTTTTGTTATATTCACTGTTTTTTAGATTCTACATATAAGTGATATCATACAGTATTTGTTTTTCTCTGACTTATCTCACTAAACATAATACCCTCCAAGTCCATCCATGTTGTTAGAAATGGCAAATTTCCATTCTCGTTCTATGACTGACTAGTATTCCATTGTATAAATATACCACATCTTTTTTTATACCACCTTTTAAAAAATCCATTCATATGTTGATGGCCACTTAGGTTGCTTCCATATATTGACTATTGTAAATAATGCTGCTGTGAACATTGGGGTGCATATATCTTTTCAAATTAGTGTTTTCATGTTCTTCAGATACATATCCAGGAGTGGAATTGCTGGATGGTAAACCACCACCATCGTAGTTCTATTTTTAGTCTTTTGGGTAACCTTCATAACTCTTTTCCACAGTGGCTACACCAGTTTACATTCCCACCAAAACGGTTCTCTTTTCCCCACATCCTTACCAACATTTGTTATTTGTGGTCTCTTTGATGATAGCCATTCTGACAGGTGTAAGGTCTCATTGTGGTTCTGATTTGCACTACTCTTTGGAAGGAATGATGCTAAAGCTGAAACTCCAGTACTTTGGCCACCTCATGCGAAGAGTTGATTCATTGGAAAAGACTCTGATGCTGGGAGGGATTGGGGGCAGGAGGAGAAGGGGATGACAGAGGATGAGATGGCTGGATGGCATGACTGACTCGATGGACGTGAGTCTGAGTGAACTCCAGGAGTTGGTAATGGACAGGGAGGCCTGGCGTGCTGCAATTCATGGGGTTGCAAAGGGTCGGACACAACTGAGCGGCTGAACTGAACTGAACTGAACTGATGATTAATGATGTTGAATATCTTTTCGTGTGCCTATTGGTTGTCTTACATGGGTCTTTTCATAGTTAATGATGAAAGAAGCATGGACCTAGGCTTTGCCTTACTTGATGCAAGAGAACATGGCTAGTCACTATCTGATATAAAGCTAATCCAAAGCAGTCAGTATCATGCTATTCAGAACTCCAAGACAATATCATATGACTATGAAAAAAACTTTCTATTTAACCAAGCAGAAAGGAAATGCATTTCAAAAACTCAGGTCAAAAATATTTAGCATAAAAATATTTTTAAAATATTGTGATTTGTATATTATAACCAAGAAATATATCTTTGAGTTCAGCAGTCCTTGAAGTCCAGAATTGATCCTGTGTTAATATTTGCCTATAAAAATGGAAAAGTTCTTCTCCCTCAATAAAACCAGTGACTTGTTACCATATTCTAAAGAAAGTCTTCTCAGCTGTCAAAGTGCTAAAAGCAGTCTCTCAGTGTTTATAACAAGTCATGGGAAGAGCTAGTATGTTACATTTTAAAGATGTGTCATGAAGAATATCAGGCTTTTTTCAAATCTTTTAACAACTTTCAACTGCATCTATTCTCATCCTGTTGCCCCCACAAATGACATGATTTGGCTCTCTTTAATATCACAATAAAGAAAACAAGACAAAGAAAAGATTCTGGCAGATAAATGGCATAATTAATGAAGGTGTTTATGTTGAGACCTTGGACAGCATGATACAACTGCTAAAAGTTGTATCTGAAATTTGAGATGTCCCGAAATAAAGATAGACTCTGTGAACATTTCCTAAAGAGATCCAGTTCAGACAAGGACACATGAGTAATACCTGAACCAGTAGTAGAAAAAAGATCCAGAATGGGTATAACTATGTACCCCGACCCAGTCATGAACATAAGTAGGACGGATGTAATGAGCGGGTTCAGGACATGGGCCACTCTTTGGGCCTTGCTTGCCAGGACTCTTACAGCCTGAGAGCAAGATTTTCTTTCTCCTTTGAAGAGCATGCAGCTTTGCATGGAAACGCTTAGCCAGAAATAAAGATGAGTACACATGAGTGTCTTAGTTCTATTGGGTAGCTAATTGATTAATTGTTTAAGGAAAAAAATGAGGAATTTATCGAAGCAGACAACCATTTAATATGGCATCCATTGACCAACATTTTCTTTCTGTAAATCCTTCATGCTAAAGGGATTGGCATGAAACAGGGAAACAGAAACCGTTCTATATTGATCATTAAACTAAGTGATGATCTGTATAATCCCTTGGAATATAAATTCTGTGAGATGTAGTGTGGTGGGAAGCAGAGAGGAAAAGAAACTCAAGTACTCTTCGCAGGCCTTGGCTTTTTACCATCTGCTTGTTGATTCATTGGTCCCGTTCTTTCCTCATCTGTTTATTTGCATAGGAGCACCAGCTGCCCCCTCAAATTTGAATTGCCTGACTTAATCAGACAGGCCCCTGATTGAGAACTGAGTTACAAATTGGCAGATGAATACCAAATTGTTTTTAATAAGACACAGAGTTCTGGGTGCTTTGTGCCCGCGCTATAACTGTTTGTTGGCAGCTACAATAACCAGCAGCGTTCCTTTCATCTTGAAGAGAAAGGCAAAAGGCATTCAGAGGAAGCCTTTGAATTTTGTACTCAGAATTTCCACTCATCTGCCTAATGTTCTTTTTTTAATTAGAAGGATACACATATGACTTAATTAATCAAGCCTGTCTTAGAGAATTATGCATTTATTAATGGCTTTTGCACTCAAGCACATTATTAAGGGATTTGTGCTAAGCACCTGACATAAAGCAGACTAATTCTGCTTGCTTTGCTTAATGTATTGAGAAACGGCATGTTGATCAGATTTCAAAACATTCAAGCTATGAACTAATGTCCTGTTTAGAGGGTTTAAAAATTCAGTGTGTGGGCAATCTAGCCTTATAATGTTTTCTTCACAAGGCACTCTACAACAGGAAAGGGAGAATAACTTGATGAGAGGAAGAAGCACTTCAAGTAGGAGAAAAAGAAAGAGTAAAAGGGGAAGGCCCTGGGTGTAGGTCAGGGCCTTTAGAAGTTGAATTTGTGGTCCTTTGCTTTCCATAGTTTTCGGTAACTATATCTGAATTAATCTTGCAAAGCCCCCCACAAGGTGTATGAATGACTGAAATGACTAGGATTGTTATCTACCGTGTCATACCATATCATGCCATATCATATAGACCTTGTCAGAGGACTGAGTGTGTGAATCCATATTCAAGTGGCTGATGATAATTTATGTTGAGCTCCTTACATCACTGACCACTTAAAAATATTTCAATGTTTTAATTTATCACTTTTCTATTTCTTCTCAGGAATCTTCAAAAAGGTAGCATACAAGTAGAAATGAATTGAATACAATTGCCATATTCTGCTTATTTAGCCATATAAACCTGAGTTGTCTTTTCTATTAAGTCTCTTAAAACTGAGCATTTTTATAATTTTTATTCATGATAGTGATTAAAAACTTATTATCTGGTATGGTCAATACCATTATTAAAAAGACATTATATGTTGAACCAGGACTCCTCCACATAAACCATAAATATTTAACACATCAAAGTTCAAATTCTCATGGCTTCAATAACTGAAAAAACAACATGAGAAACACATCACAGAATTCTCTGTGCACATCTACAGTGAAGAGGAGCCTGGTTCAACCAAATGGAAAACAAATTTGTGAATTCAGGGAACTTTTCAAGTGTTTCATATACACCAAGCAGTGACTCAATGATGTCAAGGAGAGTCACTGTTCATGAGCTGCAGATGAATTAAAGTCCTGTCATTCAGCATGGTTCTAAGAGACCAGAGAACACAGAGGACCTGAGTTCAGCGTACATGGTGGTTAAGAGAGGGCCTCTGGAGCCAAGTGACTGGCCTACATTGGAATCTTGGCCCTGTCATTTAGCAGTTTAGCAACCATGCACAGCTCATGTAGCCTTTCTAAACCTCACCTCTGAAATCAGGTAATAGTAACAACTGCTATAGAGACTTCTTATGATGATTGAATGAAAAGATACAAGGAAGCATTCAAAGTATATCTTCACATTATTATTAATCAGTCATTAGCCATGTGCTAACAACAATATGTCTTGGTGTGTTTCTGTTTTATGCAAATTCAGTTATACCATTGGTAATGTTTTCCTCCCTGTATTGGTTGGTAGAAAAGTCATTTTAGAACTTGTAACTCACCTCTGTCAATTACATAGGACTTCATTGCATGTATTTCTTGACTGTTTTCTTGACAGCAAAGCTGGGTTCATCTTTATTTTCTTATCCTTATTAACCTTTCACCCTAATTTTCTTTCTTTCTTACTAAAAAAAAATCTAAATATATTACTTCCTTTCCCTAGAATGCTCTCCTCTCATGTTGATGTGTAACTTCTATTCATTCTTCAGATAGTCTGGGAAACACTTTTCTGACCCATTGGATTGGTTCTCATTACTCGTTGTACACTCTCATACTACTCTATTTTTCTTTCTCATCTTTTGTTACTATTAAAAATATATAACAATGTCACAAGGTGGAAAAATATCTTGTTAGTTTAATAGGTAGCCACAGCAGTCTCCTTAGGAAGAGAATTATACGTGGGAGAATACTTCAATATGCATTTGGAGTTGAAGCAAGACTCTTAAAGGATTGCAGCAGAAGGGAAAATCTGTCCCATGAGATAGAGGAAGAAGAATTTGGAACTTTTGCTGAATTATCATATTTTCAGTTCTATAATCCATAAATTCTACTCCATAAGGGAATGGAAATAGGAGGAAAATAAGGGACACTGGAGGAGGTGTTGAGACTGGAAGAAGGTTGTATACTATTCAAAGGGACCCTTCTTGGGATTCATCTGAAACCTTCGGTAGTGACCATCAATCCTGCAAATGCTTGACTTAGATGATTTTGTTGTAACACCTGAATAAGGTGGTCCAGTTCAATTTAGGGATCAATGTGGTGCATGAGTTAAGGGAAGATAAGAAAACTGGTCCCCAAGAAGCCAGGATAATTTCTTCCCTTTCCCACACAGAAAGGGTGGAAGAATTTAGTCAGTTGTGATCATGGCAGGGGAGTGAGTGGGAGGGTCAGTTCAAGGCAACTCATTAGGAGCTCAAAGGGATGAAAACCTCAGCTGCCAGATAAACTGCATCTCTGCCTACGACTATTATTTAATATCTGTCTTCTTCCCATGAATGCTGAGATTGTGTCTATTTTGTTCTTTTTGAATTCCTGAAAAGTAGATCAGTTTCTGGCATATAAAAAGTTTTCAATGAATATTTGTCAAATGAATTATTGTTGTACATATCCTTACGTTCTTTTAGGAATACAACCTGAAAGAAGGCAAGCTGGGAGGAAGGAACAAAAGGAGAAAGGTTGTAAATAAATTGTACAAGGTCACACAGCAAATAAGGTTGGAGTCAGGATTTGAGCACAGACTATCCTTAAAAGCCTTTTCTCTTATACAATATTATTATTTCTGTTTTTAGACAAGGATTTTGAGATTCAAAGAAATTTCTCCAGTCAAAGATATATTTGTCCTATACAAGGATATAGGAATTCAGGGAGATGGGAACATGAATCTTAATTTGGCCTCATATTCTATTTTTTTCCAGTGCATTATTTTATTCGGGATATTTCAGTTGTAGGTGTCAGGAGCCTAAGTTAAATTGGCTTTAACACAACACATTAGTGAATTGATTGGCTTTTTAAGTCCTGAGGAAGATAGTCTCAGGCATGGAGTTGTAAATTATGATGATTGATCTCAGATAGACTTTCTCTATATAATGGAAAGCTTATAACTCCAATACCACTATCTTAGAAGCCTCCAGGGAAAGAACATAGTTTTCCTTCATATGCCAGCTGAGTGGTCCTTGAGAGCTGTCAGAGTGCCTCAGCTTGAGTCATATCCCACGTTAAGGGGCCTGATTGGCCAGCTTAGGTCATGTGCCATGTGCCTGATGCTTTGGCAGAGAAAAGACATCTCATATAGTCAGTCCCGCCATAATCAAATACACTGGGAGAGAGCTTCTGAAAAAGGAAAGAACATAAGAAAAATGAATACATGACATATACTCACCCCCACTTGTTTCTGATGCTGTGTAGAAAAGTGCTTAAGAGTATGGGTCTTTGGATTATATACTTACAACTGATTCCCAATCACTTCACTTTCCACCTGTGTCTCTTGAACAAGCTATTTACCTCTGAGAACCTTGATATTTCCTTCTATAGATAATTTTTCATATAGTGTTATTGTGGTGAAAAAATGAGACGAATGCAAAGCACTTAACATAATACATAGTTATAGAATCTCAGTTTTATTATTACTATTAGAAGCATAAGAGAAGAAACTAGAGGGTGTTCTTAAATCCATAGTGGTTTTGAGTGGTTGTGAATATCATGGATGAAAATTTTGAGATGGCATTAAATTAAGCAACTATTCATTGTGGAATCTGCTCATATAACAGATTATCTCTATTGATTCCTGATTATGATTGCCATTTTTTTTCCCATCATTAAATAGAGTATGCTTACCTCTTTGAGATCTTGCTTAATCAATTGTTTACTCGATCATTTTTTGGAAACTCTTAGATGACTTTTTTTTCCCCTCAGTCTATAATAATTTGAGGGTTTCTCAGGTGGCACAAGTGGGAAAGAGCCTGCTTGCCAATCCAGGAGACATAAGAGACTCAGGTTCAATTCCTGGGACAGGAAGATTCCCCTGGAAGAGGGCCTGGCAACCCACTCCAGTATTCTTGCCTGGGAAATCTCATGGACTCAGGAGCCTGGCGGGCTACAGTCCAGAAGGTTGCAAAGATTTGGACATAACCGAAGCAACTTAGCACCCAAGCATGCACACTATAATAATTTAAACTACTCTCTTTTTAAAAACAAATGTGACAATAATCACTGCCACCCTTGTTTTACTCTTTCACGATATCACATCTTATCATGAAAGACTTCTTGAAGAAATAATTTAGTGTCTCATCTCAATTCTCAGCGGTGCCTAAAACAACTTAGTCTGGCTTATGCATCGTTTAGGTTGCTCTTAGGCAGGTGATTGACACCTGGTCTGATGGTTGGGGACACTTTTGAGAACTAGTTTTACTTGACTTCCAAATATGTATGTCTGTACAGACAAGACTTTCCTCTCAACCCCAGATTGGCCTGAGAGCCTATTACATTCCTCATCATGAGAGAGGCTCTGTGGAAAAGGGGACAGACATCCTGGAACAGACTCTCGGCATCCCCATCTTGCATGTGTGCTCAGTTGCTCAGTCATGTCTGACTCTTGTGACCCCATGGACTGTAGCCCACCAGGCTCCTCTGTCCATGGGATTTCCCAGGCAAGAATACTGGAGTGGGTTAGCACTTCCTTCCCCATCTTACTGACGGTAAATTCAGGAGTGGTAGACAACACTGAAAAGCTTCTCTAGGCTGCCTTAGTGTCTTAAGTTCCCATAATTAGTCATTAATTTGGGTTCTGGCAAGGAGAGATGCCCTCTGAAGGAAATCAATTTATAGCATTATCAGCTATTATTAGCTCTTAAAAGAGCTAAGTTATGGCCCCAGGATAATGGGACATAAAAAAGATGTATTTTGAATACTTAAGGATAAGAAGGTATTAGAATGACTGGAGCATGTTTCTGGTTATGGGATGTCAAGATGAAGTAAGGATACTAGGAAGCAGGATGACAGAAGTAAATTATTTCATATATTTCACCCTTCCCTTGTAGCTCAGTTGGTAAAGAATCTACCTGCAATGCCGGAGACAGGGGTTCAATTCCTGGGTCAGGAAGATCCGCTGGAGAAGGAAATGGCGACCCACTCCAGTACTCGTTCCTGGTAAATCCCATGGACAGAAGAGCTTGGCAGGCTACAGTCCATGAGGTCACAAGAGTCAGACATGACTTGGTGACTAAACCACCACCACCCACTGCTATCTAACAGCAGCCAGAAAGACAGAGGCTACCACATAACTATCACTGCTTATTGAATTCTTTCTACATAAATAGGGACCCTGTGTGTGTGCGTTAGTTACTCAGTCATGTCCGACTCTGCAACCCCATGGGCTATAGCTTGCCAGACTCCACTGTCCATGGAATTCTGTCCAAGGGTTGCCATTCCCTTTTCCAGGGGATCTTCCCAACCCAGAGATTGAACCTGGGTCTTCCCCATTGGAGGCAGATTATTAATCGTCCGAGCCATCCAGAAAGCCCAATTAGGCACACTTTACCAGGTGTATTAAATGTCAACCTGATTTAATCCTCACAACAATTCTGTAAATAAAATTAACCCTCTTTCAGAGGAAACAGAAGTCATAGGAGATTATGCAATTGGCAGAAATTCACTGAATAAGTAAATGACAAAATTTAGGTTTGATTCATTCATTTATTTGTTCATTCAGCAAATTTGAGTAATATTACATGGCAGACACTGTGCCAGCTTTGGGATATAACAGTGAGGAAAGCATACTCGCAAGGGGCTTCTATTCTAGTGGGTAAGATGGTGAGTTTTCACAGCACTTGCAAACGACTGATCATTCATTGCATCAGACAAGTTTTAAACCAGTTCAGTTGATCAAAAACAACTTGGATCAGTAAGTATACTTTAGAAAGCCAACCTTTGCTTCTGAAAATCAGCCAGTCCTAAACACACTTACTCTATTAAACCCAACCTGAGTGACAACTAAACACCACTCTAACCTGAGCACTGATGTTTTAATAGATGATATCAACCCCTTTAAACATCTGAAAATCAGTCAGTCCCCAAACTTGGTACTTCTAAAAAATTCTAAGAGCAGCAGTATGATTTGTTGATGGTGATTGGGCCTGGGCTGTATAACTATCTGGTTTTCGAGAAAGGAATAATTGCTTTGCTAAACAAGTAGGCAGCTGTATAGACATTGAACTTAAATATTGGTTTAAAGTTGCATTATAAGCTATAATGAGAGATTTATTCTAAGCATCAGAAATACAGAAAATAAGTATTTATTGCAGAATTCAGGGTTTTATAAAACACTTCTAATGATCAAATTTGGAACAGTAGATTTGTACCAATTATTTAGTTCATTTCTAACTTCTCAGTCAGGGGGAAGCAGTTAAAAGAAGCAAGAAGGGAAAGGCCAGGAGAGGATCTGAGTAATAAAACTGTGTATAATTGAAAAATTGACTTTGAAAGAATAAAAAAAAAAAGAAAATATGAAACAAAGGCCATTATAGAAGATTTTTCCTTGAGTGATGCTGTCAAAAGTGAGAAATTATAAATAAAATCAAGAAAAATAAATAGGTGAGTTTAAAATAGAATTCAAGAAATTTTCAAAAGCAATTGTAGGGTATCTTGTACAGCTAAAATAAAATAAACTTTGTCCTCTCATTTCTTCAATGGACTAAGACTGAAATAATAAAAAAAAAATACATTGGAATTGAAAATTGCCAATTTAGAAAATCTCTAAGTGTGGCAGACACTTATGAAGGATAACAATAAAGCCAACAATCTGGAAATGGAAATAAAAATAAACTTTGAGCTCTTTAGATAAAACCACAGCCTCTGAGATAAAATTAAGAACAAAAGTTTTTTATTATCTAAGAATTAAGAACTCATAAATAAGGACACTTATAAGACATTGAAAGGAAAAGATTCACTGGAAGAGCCAATGTGCCCTATTAGTTAAGAATCAAAAGGTCAGCTCTCCAAAATATGCCCAGTGACACTACTTTAGGGGAAACATTAGTACCCAACCATTTCCTGTCCTTCTGAATTCACAAGGAGCATGACCCAGAAATATAACTGAACAACACTATAGTTTCTTGTTGATTTGGTTGTGTTCTGTTATTATTCCTACTATCACAGACCATCAGTCCCCTTAGAGTATTGAAACCACTCGTAGTGTGAATTTATAACAATTCTAAGCCTTTCCAATATCTCTACTACTTTGGGATCATTATCAGAACACTTTTTTCCTTCTCTGTGATTCACTCCTTGTACATGTACTAGAGATTTACTCTGCAAATGGACTGCCAGATATAATGTACTGCATAAATATTCTTGTAAAAGTTCCAGACAATTCCTCCTCACACAATCAAATGATAGCTGATCTGGATTTTATGGATAATACACATACTATATATGATTTAAAAAATAGCTGGAGAATTAGCTGTGGCTCTAGAATTACTATGGGAAAAAGACTCTGTGGATAGAGGCAACATATTTATAGCATAATTCAGATGAGTTCAGAGGGATTCTTCTAAACTTTTGCCTAAAATGCTTCAATATTCTCATAAGACTTAATCCAAGGAAGGATTTAGATGATTTGTAAGTAGTTTAATAGATAAAGGATCAGTTATAACTTGGATCAGTTCTTATCACCCTCAAAACTATGAAAAACTGGAATGGACAAATGGAATATCAAAGCTGAAATTATCTAAACTATCAGATGCTCTTGAATTCCTTGGCCTAAAGTAGTATCCTTAGCTCTTACCCTATACTCTTCCTCCCCAGGAACTTGTAGATTGTCTTCCTATGAATTGGTCATTGGCAGGTTTATGTGACTAGCAATATTTCCTCCATATATATTTTTAATTGTGGTAAAACTTACATGACATGATATTTATATTTAACTATTTCAAGTGTGGGCCTCCCAGGTGTACTAGTGGTAAATGCAGAAGACATAAGAGATGTGGGTTTTAATCCCTGGGTTGGGAAGATCCCCTGGAGGAGGGCATGGCAACCCCTCCAGTATTCTTGCCTGGAGAATTCCATGGATAGAGGAGCCTGGCAGGCTACAGTTCATAGGGTTACAAAGAGTCAGACATGACTGAAGTGACTTAGCACATTTCAAGTGTACAGTTTGACAGAGTGCCAAGGATTCTAAGGGAGTACTAGAAACAATTTTTATCAACAGATTAGATAACAAAGATGAAATGGATAGATTCATAGAAAGATGCAGACTATTGAAACTGACTCAAGAAGAAATGGAAAATCTGAATAATTCTGCACTGAGTAAAGAGCTTGAGACTTAGAGAAAGAACATTGCAAGTAGATTGATTAGCCAGTCCCTGAGTAGGAAGAGTATTCAATATATTCAGAGAATGGCATGGAAGCTGATGTGGCTACACAAAGTGAATGAATGAAATCATTGCTAGGTTAAATTTCCATAGCAACTTTAACTTCAAATCCTATTGGATTAATGAAATGAAAGTTTATTTTGTGCTGTTTCCATCTTGGGTTGACAAGGACTGTACTCCACATCATTTCTTATGGATCTAAGCTGATGATCCCTTGTCATTTTATAGTGGTGCTATTTGGAATGTATAGACACTTTGATTGTTACAGAAATGAAGTAGGCAGGTAGAGTATTGTACCATAACTGTCCTATATTTTGGCCTCACTTAATTCTAGGGAGTTTGAGGAATGTAGCGGAGCAGTAGACTTTTTGGTTAGCCCCATTTGCTTTGCAATAGGAAGGGAGGGAGCAGGGTCTTTGAAGGTCATTGTAGGGAGTGAATGTGATCAGCAGCCATTGGATGATTTAATTTATACATGCCAACAGGATTGCTCTGGTTGCTATGGTATATGGAGAATAACTGAAGAAAATAAAGGTAGAAGCAGAGAGAAAGGAGTTCAGAGCCTATTGCAATAACATGGGCATAAGATGATGATTCTTGCAATCACCATGGGAATGGTGGAGGTAATCGAAGTGGTCAGATTCTGTGTGTATTTGAGTGTAAGGCCTATGAAGTCTATTGTCTGAAGCCTATATGTAAGAAAAAAGAGGGTAATTTTAACTATTTCAGTTTTTGTCTTGAGTTACTGAAAGGCTGGAGGTGTTATTTACTGAGATGGGGAAGACTGCAAGAGGAGCAGATTTGGGGGAAAAATACCAGTTGTTTGACTTTTGACATGTTGAGTCTGAGATGCCTGTTAGATATCCAAGTTAAGTTGTGGAGTAGCAGTTGGATATGAATTTGGAGTTTGGAGGAGCTCATAGTTCAAGATAAATTATTGGTCCCATTACCCTTTAGAATTTGAACTTAGATCCTTTCTTTTTAAAGCCCAGTCTCTAAATTGCTTTTATGACTGCTTGGAAAACTAAATAAAGCAAATGTTTTTGAAATCTTGGACTTAATAACTTGCCTGAATTCACACTTACTTTACCTAAAGTAATGATATCCCAGTATCAGCTAACCAATGATCATTTCCATTTTGTGTTAAGTTTTGGTTTGACAGTAGTGCCTCACATATGACAACCTGCATGTTTTATATTTTTAACCTCAAAATTAGAGAATTGAGAAAAGAATGTCTGTCCTATTTTTTCCTGAAGGCAAAAAGTAATTTTGGAGGTATTAAATATGAATTATTGACCAATCGTGTATAAAAGAAGCTCCTCCATCAGGTTCTATAATCATGTCTGTTTTTTGAAATAATCTCTCTCTTTAAAGGAACAATTTCCTCTTAGTATTTAAGGTTGAACTCCTCTTAGATATAAAATGAAGTCCTGCATAATTTGGCTAGAATTATTTAAACAGATATGTGCTTTTTAATCAAGAGCCCTTGCTCTTTACAAGAGGAAACAAATGAAAGTCCATTGAAGGCAAGCAAATATTGGGCATCGTTTTACCTGTACACAAAAGTGTATTCACTTGGAAATGATTTCAAGAGGTGCCTGTAAGTGGCTGTCCAGTCAATATGGAACTTAATTTTTCATAGTAGTGAAACTATTATATCAAGATAAACCAAAAATAGGGCTTTAATTCCTCTAGTTTTTATCATCAGAGATCTTTTCCAAGACATGTGCTCATAAAAAGATTAGAATTTTGAATCACGACACAAAGTTGATGATTTATAAATTATACATGTCTGCATTTTCATGAAATTGTGCTGTGCTTTCTATGTGCTTACTGTATTCTCAGTGTCCATAAAATAATTTCATCCTTAAAAGAAGCCAAAGTTTCAAAAAGAAGCCATGCATACTCTGTCTTCATAGAGAGTTCGTTTGCTTCCATTTATGTCTACAATAAAGGAGGTGATAGCAAAGGAGAAAAAGAAAAAAAAAAAAAAAACAAAGAAAGCTGCATTTTTCTTACATCTTTCAGGCCCCCCGTATTTACTCAGGTAAAGGCTTTTCATAGCAGCAGAGATTGAATTCAGTGGGCCTACCTACTGTGAGATTTAGGATTAGAAAGAAATTTAGGAAGACATCTGCTTTCAAGAGACTCTCATCTCTTCACTCTCCTGAAAAGTTAGCCTTTCCTGCATGACATGTTTACCTTGTTTTCCCCTGAGGACATACTGTTCCTTCATGCCTGAAAAAGTAGCATAGATCACTAATTCTTAAACTATTTAATTTTCCCGACCATTTGTGAATTTAAAATCTGTGGTCACTTTCCCTTAAAAAGTACATAATTAAGGATACAATTGTTTATAAACGATATTGGATTCACATCTATGGAGCTCAAGTTTCAACCTCAGGTAGGGCACATTTGTTCTTGGCTATGATAGACTCTGTATCACTATTTGTGTTACTTAGAAGGAACAGATAGATCTAAAAAATAGAATTACTTGAAGCAAGAGTACAAAAAATTTTCATTATATAAAAATATATAATTTCATTATATATAAAACGTCACTGAATATATGTATACATGTATGTGTGTGTGTGTTTGTGTATATATTATATATATATATATACATGCACAATTATTTTATGTATACAAAATTTCAATGAACTAGAGGTTGCAGTGAGGTCAAAGAATTGTGGCCAGAGGGTTTTTGAGCAGGTGAGGTAGTAGTACTGTTTATAGTGGACATAGTACGGGTGTTTGACATGGATGCTTTGAAGGTGGGGATGAAAAGATCTAAGATCTGTTCATGGAATGGGTGCTTGAAGGGGAGTGAAGGATAATACTGTTTTAAGTGCAAAACTCAAGAAACTGAGGTCAGAGTATCATCTGATTCATCCACATAGATGTGAAAGTGACTTAGGGTAATACCAGATGTAGTGGTTGAGAGCTAGGGGAATGAGAGGATGTTGTCTGATGGAAACTTCAAGGCAGAGTACTGGATAGTAGAGTTAGATGGTACAGGCTTCAAAGAGCTGTCTTTGTTGTTGTTGTTAGTTTGTTTTGTTTATTCACTTGTTTTTGATGGAGGATGAAAAAACAGAAATTGAAAGTGGCCACGGGGAGCAAAAAGAACAACGAAATCTCTTGTGACCAAGGTGTATGTATTATGAAAGTAAAAGTTTCTACTTAAGAGCAATGTCTTTAAGGAATGGTCAGGTTTCAGTTAACAAAACGACTCACATTTATGGAGTAGTAAAGATGTATCAAGCATTATTCTAAATGTTTTATAAGAAGATTTAAGACACACTCAGTGAGGGTTTAGAATGGAGAGAATTTGTAGATCTCATATTTAGATTCCTTCAAATGACACAGTAAAAGGGTTTGA
Organism: Bubalus bubalis; assembly: GCF_019923935.1. Lineage (NCBI taxonomy): Eukaryota > Metazoa > Chordata > Mammalia > Artiodactyla > Bovidae > Bubalus > Bubalus bubalis. The sequence continues at coordinate 119,278,494 of NC_059159.1, read as the reverse complement.
GAGTGGTTGAATCATCTTGGGAGAAGGAGAAATGCCTCCATAGAGGGATAAAAGTCCTTATGACTAGTACTTGCTACTCAGAGTGGGGTTCATGGAACTGCAGAGTCAACACCACTTGGGAGATTTGTAGAAGTGCAGAATTTCATGTCTTATCTCAGACTGATTGAATCAGAAGTTGCATTTGTAAAATGTAACCCTAAGTGATGGATATGCACGTTAAAGATTGAGAGACACTGCTTTAGAGGACTATTGAGGCCTTTCAACTAAAATGTATAACCTAATCAGGAAAACAGAGGATGAAATTTTAGGGAGAATGTGAGGATTCACATCCAGTTTAAAGAAACTTGTAAGTCTTTGTGTGTATGATGTTAATGTGTTGAGCAGAAACAAAGGCATAATGGAAGCATATTTCAGTGAATTGAATAGAACTTAAGCTGCACTCTAATAAAATTTCTGATTCACAGGTAACTGTTTTGTACCAGCATCTCCCCAGGCACAGCATCATTCACTCTGTGGTTTGAGTGACTGAATGTGTTGAGCCTGGGTAGAAATTTCCAAGATAAGAAAATTGCCCTGTGATGATAATTAAAGATTTGAAAATATTATGATAAATATCACTTCTAATATTCTCTTTTCTCTACTCAAGTCATCATTTAGACTCAGAGTCTTTGAATGCAGAAAACAAAACAATGATTTGCCTTAGATGAATTTTTGTGTTTAGGGTCTCTAATATAGTATTTACGGATACTTGATGGGTATTTGCTTAGAATAGGAAAAAAAAAAAAAAAAAAAGAAACTTTGAAGGTTTTTCTATCTATGCCAAAAGCATGCCTCAAATGCTTTATGTATAATCATATATGTGTGTGTTTAGTCACCCAGTCATGACTACAGCTTGCAACCATGGACTGTAGCCTGCCAGGCTTCCTCTGTCTATGGGATTTTCCAGACAAGAATACCGGAGTGGGTTGCCATTTCCTTCTCCAGGGGATCTTCCTGACCTTGGGATCAAATCCCAAGGTCTTTGCGACCCTATGAATCGCAGCACGCCAGGCCTCCCTGTCCATCACCAACTCCTGGAGTTCACTCAGACTCACGTCCATCGAGTCAGTGATGCCTTCCAGCCATCTCATCCTCTGTTGTCCCCTTCTCCTCCTGCCCCCAATCCCTCCCAGCACCAGAGTCTTTTCCAATGAGTCAACTCTTCGCATGAGGTGGCCAAAATGTCACTTGCATTTTCTGCATTGGCAGGCAGATTCTTACCACTGCACCACCTGGGAAGCCCATATAATCCAGTAGGAATAGTTAATAAAAATGGAGTTATTCTTGTTTCATTATAAGGATTTATAAACTAATGAGATGTTACAGTATAGTTTTAAAGATGAAGGTGGAAGATAAGCTCACTATTATATTAGGAAATACTTTAGACCCTAGGAAAATGCCAAATTGACTTTTAATTACTTTGACAATTACTGAAAAATCATATAATCTTTGATTATTTTGGATTGTTAATGATACTCTCAGGTTTTCTTAGGGAAAAACAATTTAAGAATTGGAAAGTGGCATGTTTAATCAGAGGTTAATCCACTTCATGTAGAATTGAGTGAGAATGTAGGAAAACAGAAATCTCTCAGTTACTATTAATAGCAGACACTAGAATTTAAATTATTTAAAAATAGACACAGGCAGCTCAATGATACAAGGGTACTGCATTTCAAGGGAGAAACATTTGTCAAATTAAAAACTCTAGTGATTATGAAACAATGAAAATGAGTCTAGTCCAAGAAAAGAAAGTGCTAAGATTTATGAAAAGTGTGGTAGAGGACTGCATGGCCCCAGTTAACGGCGTCCCTCTATCATGCTGTTTGTCCTATATGTTTGTAGTTCCTCCTACACCGACTCTGGGCTTGGCTAAAACGGGATGCTATGACAGAAAATACAGAAGTTTTAGAGATTGAGCTTGCTGTCTCTTGCTTTTCTGCCTCCATCATAGATAAGTGCCTGGGTAGCCTGAGGGATCATAAGACACATAGGATAAAGTTGAATATTCCCAGTTGTCCCACTGAGGCTCCAGACATGTGGAAGAGCCCAACCAAGTTCACAAAGCTGCCTATGAAATCCGAAGTTGACTCCTGACCAGTAGCTGTGCTCTACCCAGTGCAGCATAATTTCAGGGCAATTAAAAGGGTGATGAGTAAAAATAAATATTTATTTTTATGTACTCCTGAGGTTTTGTGGGTTTTTGTTATGTAGTATTATTATGGCAACAGAGAACTGATAACATGTGGAAAGGATAAACATCCCCAGTTTACTTGTAAGATGTCACACTTTTTCTTTTGCTTTAGTTTCTGTTCAAAAATAATGTGGACACATAAATGCATACATGTGGATTCAAGCTTAATAAAATTCCATCAGAGTATTTTCAAGTTGTTAGAAATAAAAATAATAAGAAGCATGATAAATGTAGGAAGTGGCTTTAATGCAAGCATAAAAGAGATACCTATTTTTGGTAATACTTCTAGGTTTCAACATTTGCTTACATTTGTGTTGATAGGTATTTCCTGTACGAGGAACTCTCACAATAGTGTTATTTCTACTATCCATGGCATGCATATAGACTAAAAGAGTCCAGTTTATGATGAGTCCTGTGTGTTCAGTTTGTAATAAGATAATTTGGTAACTGATGTTATTGGTGTTATAAAATTTACCTTAATGCCAATACAATGAAAATAGTAGTAGCTAACTCATAAGACACTTTTTATATATCAGAAACTGTTCTAAGTTTCTTACATATATTAACTGATATCATCTTCATAGGATGTAGTAGTTGCAACAGTTTTTACTGTTGATAAATGAGAAAATCAAGGCACAGAGAGGTTGAGTGACTTGCTCAAGTCCACATAGGGTAAATGGTACAGCTGGGATCCAAACCCAAGTAGTCTGGCTGCAGATCCCACACTCTTCACATCAGATCAGATCAGATCAGTCGCTCAGTTATGTCCAACTCTTTGCAACCCCATGAATTGCAGCACGCCAGGCCTCCCTGTCCATCACCAACTCCCGGAGTTCACTCAGACTCACGTCCATTGAGTCAGTGATGCCATCCAGCCATCTCATCCTCTGTCATCCCCTTCTCCTCCTGCCCCCAATCCCTCCCAGCATCAGAGTCTTTTCCAATGAGTCAACTCTTCGCATGAGGTGGCCAAAGTATTGGAGTTTCAGCTTTAGCATCATTCCTTCCAAAGAAATCCCAGGGCTGATCTCCTTCAGAATGGACTGGTTGGATTCCCTTGCAGTCCAAGGGATTCTCAAGAATCTTCTCCAACACCACAGTTCAAAAGCATCAATTCTTCGGGGCTCAGCCTTCTTCACAGTCCAACTCTCACATCCATACATGACCACTGGAAAAACCATAGCCTTGACTAGACGAACCTTTGTTGGCAAAGTAATGTCTCTGCTTTTCAATATGCTATATAGGTTGGTCATAACTTTTCTTCCAAGGAGTAAGCGTCTTTTAATTTCATGGCTGCAGTCACCATCTGTAGTGATTTTGGAGTCCAGAAAAATAAAGTCTGACACTGTTTCCACTGTTTCCCCATCTATTTCCCATGAAATGATGGGACTGGATGCTATGATCTTCGTTTTCTGAATGTTGAGCTTTAAGCCAACTTTTTCACTCTCCACTTTCACTTTCATCAAGAGGCTTTTTAGTTCCTCTTCACTTTCTGCCATAAGGGTGGTGTCATCTGCATATCTGAGGTGCTCTGCACATATTACCTTTCAAATTAAGGACTTCCCTGTAGCTAAAACAGTAAAGAATCTGGCTGCAATGCAGGAGACCAGGGTTCAATCCCTGGGTCGGGAAGATTCTCTGGAGAAGGAATGGCAAACCACTCCAGTATTCTTGCCTGGAGAATCCCAAGGACAGAGGAGCCTGTTGGGCTACAGTCTGTGGGGTTGCAAAGAGTCAGACATGACTGAGTGACTAACACACATACCTTTCAAATTTATACTGAGTAGGATTATTTGTTCACTTACTAAAAGACACACCCAAAGAAGGAGAGAGTTTAAGTGGAGAAAGCAGGGTCTACCATATTTGTTCAACTTGAGACAGATTTTTTTCTGTTAGTTTAACTTAGAAAAGAAGAGAATTTCACATGCATTTTGTAAGAGGTCACTGATCAGGTTTCTTCAGAGTAATAAGTCTTTCTTCTATTTGTTTCATTACTGTAATGATTCATGCTAATTCCTGTGTTTCAGTTGTAATATGTGACATAGCTGATTTGGTAAAAGTAATAGGCCAGAATACAAGAGGAATAATCAAAAGGCACAAAAGTAGTTAGAATTAAAACTTTAAGCCTGTAGTGAGATTATGTTAAGGACTTCATCCTTTCATATGAAAGTTCTCCATATTGAGTACATATGATTCATCACTGTGGACAGTGATTGCAGCCATGAAATTAAAAGATGCTTACTCCTTGGAAGGAAAACTATGACAAACCTAGATAGCATATTAAAAAACAAAGACATCATTTTGCTGACAAAGGTCTGTATAATCAATGCTATTGTTTTTCCAGTAGTTATGGGTGTGAGAGTTGGACCATAAAGAAGGCTGAGTGCCAAAAAATCAATGCCTTTGAATTGTACTGAAAAGAGTCTTGAGAGTCCCTTGGCAGCAAGGAAATCAAACCAGTCAATCCTAAAGGAAATTAATCCTGAATATTCTTTGGAAAGACTGACGCTGAAGCTCTAATCCTTTGATCACACAATGCAAAGAGCTGACTCATTGGAAAAGACTGTGATGCTGGGAAAGATTGCAAGTAAAAGGAGAAGAGGGCGGCAGAGGATGAGATGGTGAGATAGCATCACCGACTCAATGGACATGAATTTGAGCAAACTCTGGGAGATGGTGAAGGCTAGGGAACCCTGGTGTGCTACAGTCCATGGGGTTGCAAAGAGTCAAACACAATTTAGTGATGGAACAACAACAATGATTCATCCTGCAGAAATACGGATTATACCTTCAGGGACAGAAAGAGTATAGTTCAGCATGTCTAGAGAGGGGAAATTTGCTTTTACAACGGACACCAAATAATTCTTATGCGTGGAGTTTCTAGAGTAGCTTTGTCCAATAGAACTCTCTGTGATGATGAAAATGTTCTAAATCTGTTCTGTCCACATTTGCCACATGTCAGTTAAGGAAATGGAGTTTTAATTTTGCTTAGTTTAATTTTAAGTAATTTGAATTTCAATTGAAATAGCCATGTGTGGCTAGTAGCTTTTGTATTGGACACTCTTGAACATGGGCCAACAAAGGGCACCCGGATGGTCAAATCTAGCCATACCCATCTGTTTACACATTATTTATGCTTATTTCCACACTGTGAGAACAGAGGTGAGTTGTTACAACAGATATTATATGGTTTGCAAAGCCAAAATCACAACTCTCTGGTCCTTAACAGAAAAGGTTGATGACTTCTGATCTAGAGCATTCTTTCAGACACAATGGCTTATAATTTGGATTTTATTTTAAAGGTAATGGGGAATCAAAGAGATGTTTTTGTAGGAGAATGTGAGTAGATTGAATAATGATATCTAATTTACAAGGCTATCCTGGACAGTTTTGGTAACTTGTACTGTAATCACAATAATCAAAAACTCCAAATAACTGGTATTTCATTGCTTTTCCCTCCCATATTTTGACATCTTTGCACTTGTTTATAATATTTAAAAAAATCGGTCCTAAGGGCTTTATCTGCTGATTGCATTATTTCTATCATTTCTGGGTCTATTTCTGTCGATTGACTTTCCTCCTGAATAAAGGTTGTATTTTCTTGCTTTTTAAATAAGCTTAGTTATTTTTATTTTTATTTATTTTTATTTATTTTTTTTAAGATTTTTATCACACTGTTGCATGTGCTGAATACATTATAGAGCTCATTACACTTCATTCATTGCTCTGTGCCTACCCTTTTTTTTTTTTTTCTAATTTTATTTTATTTTTAAACTTTACATAACTGTATTAGTTTTGCCAAATATCAAAATGAATCCGCCACAGGTATACATGTTTTTAAAAAGTTATTTTATGATTGATTAACATCTCTTAGTGCAGGCAGGGGTGGGTGGGGTTCCATTTCTATTGCGTCACATTTCTATATGGAAGGACTTCAATAATCCTAGTAATTTTTTATTGGATGATGGCCATTAGTGACATTTACCTTGTTGAATGGGTAATCTTGTTGAATGTTTTTCAAGAGTGCTGGACTTTGTTCTGGTATATGACTGCATATAACTTGGAATCAGTTCTGTCTTTTTGAAGCTTTCTTTTTAAGCTTTATAATAGTTCAGTTCAGTCGCTCAGTCGTGTCTGACTCTTTGCAACCCCATGGACTGCAGCACACCAGGCTTCCCTGTCCATCACTTATAATAGTTACAGAGTAGTTTTTTTTTATATTCATTTATTTGGTTGCATCGGGTCTTAGTTGCATCATACAGGATCTTTCATTGTGGTATATTAACTCTCGAGCTGTGGCACTGGCTCCAGAGAGCTCAGGCACAGTAGTTTTTACATGCGGATTTAGTTGCTCGGAGACATGTGGGATCTCAGTTTCCCCACTAGGAATTGAACACATGTCCCCTGCATCGCAAGGCAGATTCTTAACAACTGGACCCCAGGGTAGTCTTTACTCAAAGGACAATAACCCCAATAGTAAGGGAACTTCCTCAGGACTCTCCCTTAGGCCTCACATACAGTGAAGTCTCTCTCTTTTGACTGGTGGTGTTGTTTAGTCACTAAGTTGTGTCTGACTCTTTGCAACCCCATGGACTATAGCATGCCAGGCTCCTCTGTCTTCCGCTATCTCCCAGAATTTACTCAAATTCATGTCCATTGAGTTCGTGATACTCTCTTGCCATCTTATTCTCTGCCACTCCCTTCCTTGGCCTTCACTCTTTCCCAGCATCAGGGTCTTCCCAGTGAGCTGGCTCTTTGCATCAAGTAGCCAAAGTATTGGAGCTTCAGCTTCAGCACCAGTCCTTCCAATGAACATTTGGGGTTGATTTCCTTTAGGATTGACTGGTTTAATCTCCTTGCAGTCCAAGGGACTCTCAAGAATCTTTTCCAGCACCACAGCTCAAAAGCATCAGTCCTTTGGTACTTAGCCTTCTTTATGGTTCAACCCTCATATCATTGGCTATGACTATATGGACCTTTGTCAGTAAAGTGATGTCTCTGCTTTTTAATTCACTATTTGTCTGGCTAGTGAGATGCCAGCTATTCTCCACCTTGTTTTAGCTGTGGGAACTGCTGAGCCTACTAATTTCCAGTGGCTCTTCCTGAGGCCTCACGAAGTTTTATCCAACACTTGCATGGATCAGTATTCAGGCAAAGACTAGAAGGGACCTCTCAGCAGGTCTTCAGAGCTCTTTGTCTGTATAGCTTCTTCTTATTTAGTATTCCGTCTTGAAACTTCCCTGAACTCTGATCTGTGTTTCCTAACTCAAGAAGACTTGCTGGGCTCTGAATTGCCCATCTGGGCACTGCAGCCTGGAGAATTCCTCCAGGCAGTAAGCCAGGGATAGTCTTGGAGACTGTTTGGCTTGTTTCCCTTCACTGAGGAAACAGTTTCCTTTGTTGTCTGTTGTTATGCCTGGAAACAGTTGTTCAAATATTTTATCTGTGTTTCTAAATGATTGTGATGGGATAGCAAGTTAATTTTTCCTCAGCAGAAATGAAAGTAACATAATTAACATATAAATTATTTTAAATATATTTAATAAAAAATAAAATTATCTTAAAACAGGAACATGTATTTTTAAGTGTTTAATTATGCTAGTTAAAATGTTAATATAAATTTAAAAATTTATAAAGCTTTTAACCAAGTCAATAAGAAATTCAACATGTTCACTTCCCTTTTCATATTTAGTTATGATCTGCAGGAGAAATACATTCTCCATTAATTCAAACTGTTTCTCAGCTTGAATGAATTTGTCAAAGGAAAAAAGTCTTTCTATGGTTGTAGAAGGAATTATTCCTGTAGAACTAGATGACTCTATAGCTGTGTTATAACAATTTGTTAATACTTGGTGAACGTCAATGCTCTATGACTTCCTTCTTTTTAATCAGTGAATCTCTTTGAAATCTCATCAGCATATCTATATTTCTTATGTGACTCACCTTTAAACCTAAAACCAATCCCAGTTATCATGATGGATAAGTTATTATTAGAGTCTGATATCTTAGCTAGTCTGCCTCAATAGTTTAAGTTTGACCATAGAAGCAAGTGTGAGAACTTTGACAAGACAAGGAGGTATTGCATGTACTTGTCATGCCAGTTTCTCAAAAATTTCCAGGATATCTTCTCATATATCATTTTATATCACTACCAGTTATACACATAGCTCTGTAATAACATTTTGACCTTTAACATATCTTAAAAAATTTAAATATAAGGTTCAATGTTTTAATATGAGTTTTAAGCATAATTAATATAATCTTTAGATTAAGAAAAGTAATGAGGTAAATAATAAAACCTGATTTCTCTTTTGTTAATTGATGGAGGCTTGCCAGTTTAAGCCCCGATTCTGTTTAAGCCCTGACTCTAAGCCAACTGGAACTCTTGAACCTCTTGTTAAAGGGACACTGTAGATGAAATGCATACATGAATGAGAGACTAATTGATGGTTAGAGACTAATTGAACCATCTTGATGGTTCAATCAAGATGCTAAAGTCAGAGAATGGATACCAGTGCAAGTGGTATAAATTCTATAGCTGCTATATTATTGTGGCAGAGGATGAGGATTGAGAGAAGGGGAAAAATAAGATACAGCACAGATAAACAATAATCATGAAGCGGTCACAAACAGTTTGTTGAGGATAAAGAAGAATAATAGAAACTCAGTTCAATCTTACTTAATCCACTTAAAGATTCAGCTGACTTGAAATGACTATTAGCCCATTTGAGGCAGTTTATTTTCAGGGGATGAATATTTTATGGAATGGACATGTGTATAGTATAAAAATGCTAAACAGTAAAATATAGCAATACATAATTTCAAAATATATAAACACTGACAAGGTAAAGGAAAGAAATAAAAGGAAATTTTAAAATTAACGATTTTAACTGGAAGTACTAAAATATTCATTTTCTACATACACTTGAACAGTATGTGTATTGCACCATTTTTTGGTGATAATGTTCTAAATATGTCCATTAGTTCAAAATTATTGATTACCAATAAAACTATCTGAATCCTTATTTATTTACTAATATTTATTGCATGCTTGAGAGAATTACATGAAAATTTTTCATCAAGGTAAAATATTTATCTCATTTTGTAGACCTCCTATTTATTTTTTAAAAATGAGTTTATGCTACTAGGTATATACATTTTCTGGCTTCTATAAAATATTTTACAATATATTGTGGTACATATGTGCAATGGAATATCATTCAGCCTTAAAAGAGAAGGAAATTCTGCAGAATGCTACAACATGATTAACATGGAGGGCATTATGCTAAATGAAATGTCAGTCACTGAAGGACAGATGCTGTATGATTCTGTTTTTGTAAGTTACAGCTAAAGTAGTCAGATTCATCATAGCAGAAAGTAGAGTAGTTGTTACCAGAGGCAGTGAGGAAGGGGAAATGGAGAGTTGCCATTCAATGAGTTTAAAGTTTCAGTTTTGTAGCAAATTCTAGAGAAGCATTTTACAACAGTGTGCCTATAATTAACAATACTGTGTTGTGCACTTAAAGAAGATACCTCTCATGTTAAGTGTTCTTACCATAAAGTAGGAAGGAAGAAGAAAATATTAATAAGCAGTATTATATGTCAGTAATGGGTGATCAAAATTAAATGATTAGAACATAAACATTAAATTTAGAGTTGGGTACAGTCTACCTAAAATAATACAATTATTTGAAGACAATGGAAATAACTTTTTCTCTCATACCAGTCTGTAGTGAGAGGTCTACACCATACAAGTCACTAAATATAGATTAAATAGTCACTAAATTGGATCCAGGTTTCTTTTCCTTTGTTTTTCCATCACCTCTATGCTGTTGTTCATCTGCAGGGACAAAGCAGGGGTAGTGGGCATGTCCATGATCAGTTTATTGAAAGCAAAAAAGAAAGAAAATTTTCATTTTCTAACTCACAACACATTACTATTATTGTTGTGTTAAGTGAAGTGAAAGTCTCTCAGTCATGTCTGATTCTTTGCTACTATATAGTCTGTGGAATTCTTCAGGCCAGAATACTGGTGTGGGTAGCCTTTCCCTTCTCCAGGAGATCTTCTCAACCCAGGGATCGAACTCAGGTCTCCTGCACTGCGGGCAGATTCTTTACCAGCTGAGCCACTAGGGAAGCCCAAGAATACTGGAGTGGGTAGCCCATCCCTTCTCCAGCAGATCTTCCCAACTCAGGAATTGAACCAGGGACTCCTGCATTGCAGGCAGATTCTTTACCAGCTGAGCTACAAGGGAATCCCTAAGTAGTCAGCATTTGATCAGAATTTATCCATGTATTTGGCTCTTTCTGTTTTTTTTTGTTTGTTTGTTTTTGCCTCCCGTGCTTTTCATTCCTTCTACCATCTCAGACTCTCAACCTGTAGTATATTTCCTTCCACTTGAATATCTGATAGAATTTCTTTTAAAGAGCATATGCTTTTGGAAAACTCTCTATTTTTATTTGTCTCAAAAAGTCTATATTTCAACTTCATTCTTATAAGGCATTCAATCTCTCAATCCAGTCCATGTCTAGGCCAGGTAAGATTTCCTGTGTTGTGTTGAAATGAGTCACAGGTTCCATTCCTGATGCTCTAAAATTATAGGTGACAATTATTTTCTTTCAATACCTTGGAAATATTTTCCCATTTATCTCTTTGCTTCAGTGTTGCTGTTGAGAAGTCAACTTTCAATCAAGTTGTCATTCCTTTGGGAAAACATTTCTTTTTCCTGTCAACATACTTAAAAGTGTATGTCAATACACTTTTCCTATCAATATACTTAAAACTGTATATTTTTTGCTTATTTGTTTTTGGCTTTGTGGTGGTAGTATTCTACAAATTTACTATGATGAGGTTTGGTGTAGATTTATTTTTATTTATCTTGGTTGGGTTTTATTGGAATTTTAAAATCTATAGATCAATGTTATTTTTTTGGTCAGTTTTGGAATATTCTTAGCATTCAAGTATTGCCTCAGCCCTGCTTTTACTTCCTTCTCTATCTGAGTGCCAAAATTCCAGTTAGATATATATTATAAATTATAATTTTATTTTCCATCTCTTAAATTTTTTTTCATATTTTCTGTTTTTTTTTATTTCTGCATTGCATTCTGATAACATTTTCGAGAAATATTTCCCAGTTTTGTAATTCTCTCTTTAGTTGCATCTGATCTTCTGTTAAATTTATCCTTTGTATTTTTAATTTCAATGATTATATTTTTCATTTTGAGAGGTTATTTTTGTTTCTTTAAATTATGGTAGTTTCAAACAGCTTCTTAATCATATTTTAATCCTTATTTTTGTGCATTTAAAAATACTGAACATTTTATGAGAGCAAGCTGTTATGGGAGGTGTTTATTCAATTCTGGTTGGTACAGGCATTTTTCTTGTAGTCCCTTGGAAGATGATTTTAGTTTTCTTTGTTGGGTTTCAGTTTTAGAAGTGGTAGGAAGTTAACAATTCCCATCAAACCCCTTACCTTAGCCCTTAGACATATCTTCTATTCCCAGTGACCTGAAAACCTGGAGAACCAAAGGTCAAAATCACCTATATTAGGCAAATAAACTTAGTAGAAGCCAGTTTCAGTGATAGGCTTATAGGCTCTAGATTTTTCTTCATTTAGCTTTTGACTCTTGAGTATTTCTTACTTTCCAGATCATTAATAGATGAAAACATTTTACAAAAAAATTTCCTTCTGCATTTTTTCAGTTGTTTTCAGTAAGAGGATTGTTATGGGATACATTGTGTCCTTTTAAATTCATGTGTTGAAGTGCTGACCCCCAGTAGCTCAGAATGTGACTGAGTATTTGGTGATAGGACTTTTAAAGAGTTAATTAATGAGTTCATATCAGTTCAGTTCAGTCGCTCAGTCGTGTCCAACTCTTTGCAATCCCATGAATCGCAGCACGCCAGGCCTCCCTGTCCATCACCAACTCCCGGAGTTCACTCAGACTCATGTCCATCGAGTCAGTGATGCCATCCAGCCATCTCATCCTCTGTCGTCCCCTTCTCCTCCTGCCCCCCAATCCCTCCCAGCATCAGAGTCTTTTCCAATGAGTCAACTCTTTGCATGAGGTGGCCAAAGTACTGGAGTTTCAGCTTTAGTATCATTCTTTGCAAAGAAATCCCAGGGCTGATCTCCTTCAGAATGGACTGGTTGGATCTCCTTGCAGTCCAAGGGACTCTAAAGAGTCTTCTCCAACACCACAGTTCAAAAGCATCAATTCTTCAGCGCTCAGCCTTCTTATGGGCGACCCTTAATCCAATATGACTGGTTTCTTTTTTTTTTTTTTTTGAGTCAAAGTTTCAATGCTTAAGTGACTGTGGCAGGGTAATTTTTTATTATTATTATTATTTTTTTACTTCACAATATTATATTGGTTTTGCCATACATCAACATGCATCTGCCATGGGTGTACACATGTTCCACATCCTGAACCCTCCTCCCACCTCCCTCCCCATACCATCCCTCTGGGTCATCCCAGTGCACCAGCCCCAAGCTTCCTGTATCCTGCATCGAACCTGGACTGGCGATTCTTTTCTTATATATTATACATGTTTTACTGCCATTCTCCCAAATCATCCCCCGGCTCCCTGTCCCACAGAGTCCAAAAGACTGTTCTATACATCTGTGTCTCTTTTGCTGTCTTGCATACAGGGTTGTTGTTACCATCTTTCTAAATTCCATATATATGTGCTAGTATGCTATATTGGTGTTTTTCTTTCTGGCTTACTTCACTCTGTATAATAGGCTCCAGTTTCATCCACCTCATTAGAACTGATTCAAATGCATTCTTTTTAATGGCTGAGTAATACTCCATGGTGTATATGTACCATAGCTTTCTTATCCATTCATCTGCTGATGGACATTTAGGTTGCTTCCATGTCCTGGCTATTGTAAACAGTGCTGTGATGAACACTGGGGTACTTTATAAGAAGAGGATAGTAGACACAGGTACACACAGAGGAACAGTCGTGTAAGGACACTGGAAGAAGACGGCCATCTGTATAAGTCAAGAGAGGCTCTCAGAAAAAGGTAATCCTGTTGACACCTTCACTTCGGAGCTTTCGACCTCAGAACAAAAGCTCCAAAGTGAAGCTTTGTTTATGAGAAGGCTTAAACAAATTTCTGTTGTTTAAGCCTCCCAATTTGTCTCACTTTGTTATGATTATGCTACCAAACTAATATAGGGATCATTCAGTATTTCCGAATTGGTGGCCTTTTTGCATTTCTTTAGAAGTCTCTAAAATGAAAGTTAATTAATTGTAGCCCTTTTCCGAAACCAAAAGAGATGAACAAAGAATCCAGAAAGTTCTATTCTTTGTAACATTTTTCAGGATCATTTAAGTTTTGTATTTAATCTGCTTCCTCTTCAAGTCTTAAATATCCTGTCTATGTAACCTGGACAGATTTTGGATGAATAGGTAGCTACTTACATAGCAATAATTTAAGAAACTATCTCTTCTGTTCATATATGTTCCAAAAGTTTATTGAAGAATCAAACCTGATACTTGTGCACATTTCTCTGTCATTTGCAAAAATATAGATGAAGGGATAACATCAACTGAGGTATGATGATGCCAATTACACTTTCTGCCCAGTTTTTAGCTAGTTCCCACTTGGGCTTAAACAGGAGACTATGTAAATATCCACAAGAGATTTCATCTATGTAATTTGAAATCTTAAACATGAGGCCAATACTCAACCCCAAAGCAGCATGAAAGTCATACAATAAATCTTTAGACAGAGATGTCTCTCTATCTCAATTTTCTTATTGTATGCTAAATTTGATGAAGACAACCTGCTTCCTTTATCTGTGTCTTGTAACGTGCATCTCCTTATATATTGTATTTCACTGTTGAAGAAGCACATTATCTGCCCTGGCCTTTGTGTGTATGTGTATGTGTGCGGTTCCCAAATCTTTTGACAGTTTTGGTCTTTCTCAGTGCTGGGGAATTTTGCCTGGGGCGTGCTTTTAAGCTGAAAGGCGTCTGCTTGATATTATTTTCTCACTTAATTACTGAAATGGCCCTTCAAATGTAATTTGATATTAAAGTCCTATACTATAGTGTAGGTTTTACTTTTTGAGAACACCAACACAATGGACAAATGTTTTCTATCAAATGTGTTTGATGACGGATATTTTGGCTTGCCGGGGTAATGAAATGAGATTAGTGCTGCCAGATTTGCTTCCCCCTTTTTCCCCCTCTTCATTTTTGTTTAAATAAATGGCTGGTTAAATTACTAGGGTTGGAGAAATGCAGCTGCTTTCTTTATGTGCTGCATAATTTTGCTCTCTTGATTTCCTGGTTTACTTGGCAAGGTTTCTAAATCAATGTTTAAATAGGAAAATGTCCTGACCAACTGAAAAACCCTTGTGGTTCTTAAATACATTTATGAAGCAACACTTGATAATTTCCCAAGTAAGAGAGTATTACAGTTGCTTGCAGTGTGTAACTTGTGCTTCTCTGGGGATCAGGGTATTTTTGACTTTTAATTGTTTTCTGGGTGGGGGCTAATTGCTGCCACTACTTTTCAAAATTTAAAGTCTATCGTCTATATAAACAATCAACTTAAATTAGACAATGACAATTTCCAAAATAAGCAGTTTTTCAAGAAGACTTCATAAGAATTGCTTAGTGAGGAATAGGTAGAACTTGGGGTGAAAAAAGTTTCTTAGAATTAAAACTGATGATCTCTGACAGTGTATATTAGGAGAACATTTGTGAACTTTGTTCATTTCTGCCTCCTCTGAAGCCATAATAATAAACTTTCAACCAACATACCAGCCAAGACATTTCCATTTTGACAGCCAAATCAATTGGTTGTGCTGATAAAGTTTCTTTTTTAGATGGAAGTTAGCCAAAATTTTCTTAACTGTGGAACCAGACCATCCTAGCTAGCTCAAAGAAAGGGAGTTGTAACTACAAACCACTTGTTTTTCTCCGCCGACTGAGGAGGGGCTGACCCAACCACCGACTCCTCTCACTCATTATATCCTTTAGCACCCTCCCCTCGGCAATTGGATATTTGAATCATTCCCTCTCTTGGCCCCTTCTGCTGTCACTGTCCTGATTAACTTGTGTCAAGGGGGAAATATAATCAGGTAATTCTGGTTGCAGCTATGTGACTCATCTGCTGGTTGGACAGAATCAGAAACAAGTGAAAATGTCTGTTACTCTACCAGCAGTCCTTGCCAGGCTGCCTTTGGAGTGCTAGAAGGCTGTAAATAACCTTTGGCTCATACTCGAGTTCTCCTTCTTTTAGGTCAGACTGTTGGCTGATGTGCAAACTTTGCTGTCAACATAGAATCATGAGCCTTCCTTTAATCCCCTTGATACGAGAGGAGCTCAGCCTGATGGTCTTCAGTTTCACTGAAGGTGACATGACCGCCTGCTTAGGCCACAGGATGTTCTGCACTGATGGGAGTCTAGGCTTGTCGTGTGGGTCAGCTGGGCTTAGACAGAGCTTAGCAATTACATTCCATGAGAGAAATCACCGTGGAAACTATGTTGAACATGAATACTCTTGAAAGCCCTGTAAGTAAAGGTTTTATTATATAACATTGTGTCTGTGTGAAAGAGTTCACGTTAAAGAAGGAAAAGGAGGGCGAGGCAGACAGTGAAGGGTGGAATGTATATGTTAAAAAAAGGTTCTGGTGTGGTCCTGGCTCTCAACTATGTTTGGAGGTTTTCAGACATTGGGGATGAGGGTTGATATCAGACCACAGACATTGCCTTCTGCTTTTACAACACAATTGAATAAACACTGGAGAATTGGGTGGCTTGTGGTAAGCTGTAATTATAGACTATGGTTCCATTTGCAAGAGGAAAATATTTGGATCTGATCGAATGCCTGAAGTATCCAATAAGATACTAAAATATAAAAGTGACTTCAAAGATGACTCCTAAAACTATAACCTAGGTTACAATAGAGACTAAATAGTCACAGCCAGTTTTAAAATTTTTTTTCTTGTTCTCACACCCTCAATATTTACCTGTCTGGTTAAAGATTAGGATTTTGAATTTGAGAACTAAATATTAAGTGAAGACATCAGTTAGGTTCAGATCAGTCACTCAGTCATGTCCAACTCTTCGCGACCCCATGAACCACAGCACGCCAGGCCTTCCTGTAAATCACCAACTCCTGGAGTTTACCCAAATGCATTTCCAACGAGCTGGTGATGCCATCCAGCCATCTCATCCTCTGTTATCCCCTTCTCTTCCTGACCTCAATCTTTCCCAGCATCAGGGTCTTTTCCAATGAGTCAGCTCTTTGCAACAGGTGGCCAAAGTATTGGAGTTTCAGCTTCAGCATCAGTCCTTCCAATGAACACCCAGGGCTGATCTCCTTTAGGATGGACTGGTTGGATCTCCTTGCAGTCCAAGGGACTCTCAAGAGTCTTCTCCAACACCACAGTTCAAAAGCAACAATTCTTCAGCACTCAGCTTTGATTATAGTCCAATTCTCACATCCATACATGACTACTGGAAAAACCATAGCCTTGACTAGATGGACCTTTGTTGGCAAAGTAATGTCTCTGCTTTTGAACATGCTATCTAGGTTGGTCATAATTTTCCTTCAAACGAGTAAGCGTCTTTTAATTTCATGGCTGAAATTACCATATGCAGTGATTTTGGAGCTCCCCAAAATAAAGTCAGCCACTGTTTCCACTGTTTCCCCATCTATTTTCCATGTAGTAATGGGACCAGATGCCATGATCTTAGTTTTCTGAATGTTGAGCTTTAAGCCAACTTTTTCACTCTCCTCTTTCACTTTCATCAAGAGGCTCTTTAGTTCTTCACTTTCTGCCATAAGGATGGTGTCATCTGCATATCTGAGATTATTAATATTTCTCCTGGCAATCTTGATTCCAGCTTGTGCTTCTTTCAGCCCAGCATTTCTCATGATTTACTCTGCATATAAGTTAAATAAGTAGGGTGACAATATACAGCCTTGATGTACTCCTTTTCCTATTTGGAACCAGTCTGTTGTTCCATGTCCAGTTCTAACTGTTGCTTTCTGACCTGCATACAGGTTTCTCAAGAGGCAGGACAGGTGGTCTGGTATTCCCATCTCTTTCAGAATTTTCACAGTTTTTTATGATCCACACAGTCAAAAGCTTTGGCATAGTCAATGAAGCAGAAGTAGATGTTTTTCTGGAACTCTCTTGCTTTTTCGATGACCCAGCAGATGTTGGCAATTTGATCTCTGGTTCCTCTGCCTTTTCTAAAACCAGCTTGAACATCTGGAAGTTCACAGTTCACGTATTCCTGAAGCCTGGCTTGGGGAATTTTGAGCATTACTTTACTAGCATTTGAGATGAGTGCAATTGTGCGGCAGTTTGAACATTCTTTGGCATTGCCTTTCTTTGGGATTGGAATGAAAACTGACCTTTTCCAGTCCTGTGGTCACTACTGAGTTTTCCAAATTTGCTGGCATATTGAGTGCAGCACTTTCACAGCATCATCTTTCAGGATTTGAAGTAGCTCAACTGGAATTCCATCACCTCCACTAGCTTTGTTCCTAGTGATGCTTTCTAAGGCCCAACTTGACTTCACATTCCAGGATGTCTGGCTCTGGGTGAGTGATCATACCATCGTGATTATTTGGGTCGTGAAGATATGAAATGGCTCAACTGGAATTCCATAACCTCCCCTATCTTTGTTCCTAGTGACGCTTCCTAAGGCCCCCTTGACTTCACATTCCAGGGTGTCTGGCTCTAGGTAAGTGATCACACCATCTTGATCATCTGGGTCATGAAGATCTTTTTTGCACAGTTCTTCTGTGTATTCTTGCCATCTCTTCTTAATACCTTCTGCTTCTGTTAGGTCCATATCATTTCTGTCCTTTATTGCACTCATCTTTGCATGAAATGGTCCTTTGGTATCTCTAATTTTCTTGAAGAGCTCTCTAGTCTTTCTCATTCTATTGTTTTCCTCTATTTCTTTGCATTGATTGCTGAGGAAGGCTTTCTTATATCTCCTTGCTATTTCTTGGAACTCTGCATTAAAATGGATATATCTTTCCTTTTCTCTTGGAGAAGGAAATGGCAACCCACTCCAGTATTCTTGCCTGGAGAATCCCATGGACAGAGGAGCCTGGTGGGCTATAGTCCATGGGGTCGCAAAGAGTCGGACACGACTGAGTGACTTCACTTCACTTCCTTTTCTCCTTTGCCTTTCGCCTCTCTTTTCACAGCTATTTGTAAGGCCTTCTCAGAGATCCATTTTACCTTTTTGCATTTCTTTTTCTTGGGGATGGTCTTGATTCCTGTCTCCTGTACAATGTCACAAACCTCCGTTCATAGTTCATCTGGCACTCTGTCTATCAGATCTAGTCCCTTAAATCTATTTCTCACTTCGACTGTATAATCATAAGGTATTTGATTTAGGTCATACCTGAATGGTCTAGTGGTTTTCCCCACTTTCTTCCATTTAAGTCTGAATTTGGCAATAAGGAGTTCATGATCTGAGCCATAGTCAGCTCCTGGTCTTGTTTTTGCTGACTGTATAGAGCTTCTCCATTTCTGGCTACAAAGAATATAATCAATCTGATTTTGTTGTTGGCTATCTGGCGATGTCCATGTGTAGAGTCTTCTTGTGTTGTTGGAAGAGGGAAGTGAAGACATAGGCATAGACTATTGCTACATGCTGGTATTTACATTTCATGTTCTCATCAAAAGAGAACAATAGAGATGGCTCTTGATTTACCAAACCTGTCATGTCATGATTTGCACACGCTTGTCTAGCCTTTTCTCTCCCTGCACCTACTCCATCTCATCTCACTCTGCGTCCCAATTCAAACTTCTCATCTCTCAGTCCCTTCACAATCATCTGTCTGGGAATCCCTACTTCTGGTCACAAGAATTTCTATCATTAGATTGCAACTAGGAAAAGTCGTAGCCAGGACTATACTGCACAACTCTAGAAGGCAGCATTCCTGTAGAATACAACTGAATGGTTTTCCCTGGAGTTTGCAATACACCTGGCCCTGCTCTCACTTCTGATTCCTTGAAGGCAGGAATGTATGGAATGGGTCTACCTGTGATCACACTTGCTGCTGCAACTGGACAAGGCTTCCCTGACTTTCCTAGAGAGAACTCAAATTTCCTGTTGAATAGGTTCTACAGAGCTCATGCTACTATATGGTCCAGGGACATTATAGGGTAAAACAGAATTGTATGGGAATATGTGCGTATGTACGTTTAGGGAGATGGAATCCAAGTTTCAAGTAAAAAACTTGATATGAAACTTGAGCAATATCCCTGTTTGGTAATGTGGTTGTTCCCTGTGTTAAATGCATCTGATTCCTCTTCTTGCTTGCTTCTTTTACTTTAATTGAATTTTTTTTTACTGCTTATATACATATAATATTTTACATAAATGCATAAATGTGACATTACCATATACATTTGAGCCTCCTCCTTTTTTTTTTTTTAACAGCTTTTTCTATTTTTTCTTTTCGGCTTGGCTTCCCTCTCCCTCTGTTCTTCCTCTACCATGATTTTACTCATATCACTCCCTGCATCCTCTAAGAGCCCAAGCTATCAACCTTATATGTGTGTCCTCTTGTGTAATTATGTGATTATGTGATTATAGAGAAATACATGATACAACATACTAACACATAAGCTCATGTGATCATTAATAAATATAGCACATACATAGTTTTTGGTCAGTATTTCTCTTTACTTTAGAATGACTGTATTATATCTATTTTTTTCTGGAATTTACTTTGTAAATCACCAGATATTTCTCTTTAGTGGCTTCTTTGTGATGTGGATATACCAAAGCGCTCCAGTCGTTCCTCTGTGGCTGGGCGTTCACTGTGTTTCCTGCTTTTAGATAGAACAGTGTTGCAGCAAATAGTCCTGCTTGTATTTCCTCATATTTTCTGTGGTTAATGGTACTCAGACAATGGTACTTTCATTTACGTAGGATAGATGAGTGGGGTGGTGTTGTTGAAATACATGAGGATTCTTAATTTAAATATAGATATTTGCCAGGTTGTTTTCCCCAAAGGCTTTAATATTTTATGCATATTCTCACCAGCCACATGGGAAGCACTTATCCCAGGAAACTATATGCATTATTGGACTTTTTCATTTTTGTCTGTCTAAGGTCTTCTTGTTATTTTAATTTGAATTTTCTGGGCCATGAGTTTGTTTAAATATATTTCTTGGTATTGTTTTCTCTGAATTGCCTATGCTTTCTATCTTACCCATATTTCTATTGGGTTGTTTTTCCATATTAGAAATTTGGAAGACAGTAAGTACATTATAGATACAAATGCTCTATTTCCTTCATTGCACGTGTTTTTCCACATGGATTGTTTATTTAATAGATGTTTTGCTCTCTTTTTCTATACATTTGAAAACATGGAGTGAAATGGATGTTTTGTTTTTATTTTTTATAGTTTTCTAATGTCCAATCTTGGTTATAAGGTTTTCTTCTACCTAGATTATAAAGCCTGTAAATAGCTATATTTTCTTGTAGAATTGTGTCTTATTTTTTGCCCTTTAAGTTTTTAATAAAATTGGTATTCAAAAAACAACAAAAAATCTCCTTTTTCATTGAGTTAAGATAGTATATTTGGCTCATTAAATTTTTGAATATGTTGGCATAAATTTGGATTTTTTATTCTGTGCCAATGATCTTTTGTCTATTCCCAGCCCAATACCATGTTGACTTAATCATTGTTGGCTTAATAGAATCATCTGATATCATGCAGGGCAAGTCTCTCTGCCATTATTCTATTTGAAAATTTTGACTATTTTCTAGGATTTATTAATTCCCTGGAAATTTTAACATTATCTACTTCTAAAAACTTAAATTATATGTTCATATATTTACGTGTATATATATATACACGTAAATATATGAACATATCAAAAAATTTATGTGTGTATGTCACCTATGATATATATCACCTACAGCATGAATATATGTGTATATATTGTACATATTATCTATGATATGTTTTGTTAGCTTTTGACAGTAGTCTTTATTACTTTTTTTATTACTTTAAAATGATATCCTCTATTTCTCATTTTACATGAAATTTTTAATAAGAATGGCATCTGAATTTTAGAAAATCTATTACAGTATCCTTGATATGACCATTTGCTTTTCCTTCCTTAACAATCAGTGCAATTAATTCTGTTGATTAACCCAATTCTGTTGATCATTACCCAATAATGATCTCCCTTTGTATTCTTGAAATAAGCCCTCTTGAACAGTTTTGCTCTTGAATATTCATTTGTTACAAAGCTGGATTCTCTTTGATAATATATTTTTGGAAATTATATGTTTATATACAGAAGAAAGTTCTTTTTTGTGCCATCTTTACCAGGTCTTGAAGTTATGCAGGATTCATAAAATTAATTGGAAGAAGTTTATATTTTTCTGTGGCCTAGATTAGTTGATTAACATTATTTTATTTTAAAAGCAACATGTAGTGAACTTTATTTTTGGTGTACAGTTCTGTAAATTTTAAAACATGTAATTCATGTAACTGCAATTACAGTCAGAATACAGAAGCTTCATCACTCCAAAAAAATTCTCTTGCAAATCCTCCCCACAACTGCTAGGCCCTGGCAAACACTAATTTGTTTCCATCATTATAAACAGAGTCTTTTCAGGGATGTCATATAAATGAAATCAGAATATATAACCTTTTGAAACTGGCTTTTTTGAGACTGGCTTCTTTTATTTAGCATAATGCCTTTGAAATTCATCCATGTTGTTGTGTGAATCAATAGTTTGTTTATTCATTCAGCTGTTGAAGGACTTTGGGGTGATTTCCGAGTATTCGTGATTATGAATAGAGCTGCTATATACATTTGTGTATAAGTTTTTATGTGCATTTATGTTTTAATATTTTTAAGTAAATACCTATGTGTGGGATGGTGGGGCTGTAAGATGTATATCTTTAGATGTATGGTTAAAAAATGCAAAACTGTTTTCCAGAGGGGCTCTGTCATTTTGTATTTCCATCAGCAATGTATGAAAGTTCCAGTTGCTCAGCATCCTTGCCAGGACTCTGTATTCTCAGTAACTTTAATTTTGGTCATTCTAATAGATGTGCAGTGGCATCTCACTATAATTTAAATTTGCATTTCTCTAATGACTAATTATATTAAACATCTTTTTGTAAGCTTATTTGTCATCCATATATCCTCTTTGATGAAATGTCTGCTCAAGTCTTTGGCCCATTTTTAAATTGAGTTGTTTTCTGATTGTTGAGTTTTGGATGTTCTTTGTATGTTGTTGTTAAAAGTTCTTTTTAGGTAAGTGATTTGCAAATATTTTCTCCCAGTTTGTGGCTTGTCTTTTCAGTCTCCTAACAGTGTCTTTCAAAAAGCAAAAGTTTTAATTTTGATGAAATTTGGTTTATCAACTTTTAATTTTGTGGACTGTACTTTTGGTGTTAGAACAATGAGCTCTTTTCCTAACTCCAGATCATGAAGGTTTTCTACATTTTCTTCTAAAAGCCTTATGGTTTTATGTCTTACATTAAGATCCATTGTCTAATGGATCTATGACTCAATCTGAGTATATTTTGTATGAAGTATAAACTTTGTATTAGGTTGAGGTTTACTTTATTGCATCAGATCAGATCAAATCAGATCAGTTGCTCAGTCGTGTCCGACTCTTTGCAACCCCATGAATCGCAGCACGCCAGGCCTCCCTGTCCATCACCAACTCCCGGAGTTCACCCAGTCTCATGTCCATCGAGTCAGTGATGCCATCCAGCCATCTCATCCTCTGTCATCCCCTTCTCCTCCTGCCCCCTATCCCTCCCAGCATCAGTCTTTTCCAATGAGTCAACTCTTCGCATGAGGTGGCCAAAGTACTGGAGTTTCAGCTTTAGCATCATTCCTTCCAAAGAAATCCCAGGGCTGATCTCCTTCAGAATGGACTGGTTGGGTCTCCTTGCAGTCCAAGGGACTCTCAAGAGTCTTCTCCAACACCACAGTTCAAAAGCATCAATTCTTCGGTGCTCAGCCTTCTTCACAGTCCAACTCTCACATCCATACGTGACCACAGGAAAAACCATAGCCTTGACTAGACGAACCTTTGTTGGCCAAGTAATGTCTCTGCTTTTGAATATGCTATCTAGGTTGGTCATAACTTTCCTTCCAAGGAGTAAGCATCTTTTAATTTCATGGCTTCAGTCACCATCTGCAGTGATTTTGATGTCCAATTTTTCCAATGTCATTTGATCAAAAAATTATCTTGTCTCAATTCTGTTGGCTTTGCACCTTGGTCAAAATCAATTGGCCATATTTGTATGTCTGTTGTTACACTCTCTAGTCTAGTCCGTTGATCCATGTGTCTATCTCTTTGTGAGTCTACAGTGTTTTGGCTAATGTGTTTTATAGCCTGGCTTAAAATTGATAGTACAATTCTTTTAACTTTGTTCAGTTGCAAAAATGTTTGGCTCTTCTAGCTCTATTGCTTTTCTTTTTTTTATTTTTGAATCAATTTCATGGTTTCAAGGTCTATATTGGTATGTATATGTTCCACATAACATTGAGAAGAATGTATGTTCTGTTATTTTTTTTTAAATTTTATTTTATTTAACTTTACAATATTGTATTGGTTTTGCCATATAGGGTTCAGGATGGGGAACACATGTATACCTGTGGCAGATTCATTTTGATATATGGCAAATCCATTGCTTTTCTATATAAAATTTAGAATCAGTTACCTATATCTACAAAAAAACAAAATGACTGAGTTTTTTTTGGAATTGTATTGAATCTATGGTGGATTATTATATTGAATCATCCAATCCATGAATGTAGCATGTATTTCCATTTATTTAAGTCTTCTTTCATTTTTTTAATTAGGATTTTTCAGCTTTATCATGCAAATCCCATGCATTTTTTTAGATTTAGATTTATGTATTTCATTTTTATAGTTATTTTAAGTGGTATTTAAAAAATTTGTTTCCAGTTGTCCATTGCTAGCTAATATATAGAACATCGATTTTTTTGTTGTTGTTTGCTAGATTTATTTTGTTTTGTCTGGTGTATTTACTGACCTTGTATCTTGCAATCTTGCTAAACCCAGTTGTTAGTTCTTATAGAGTTTTAGTTATAGACTCCTTGAGATTTTCCACATAGACAACTATGTGGAAACTATGATATCTGGGAATAGGATATTTTTATTTATTCCTTTTCAATGTGTGTGTCTTTTATTCTTTTTGGTGTCTTACTGCATTGATTAGGTCTCTAGTACAGTGTTAAACAGGAGTGACGAGAATGGATGTCTGCCTTGTTCTCAATCTATGGGAAATTATTCAGCCTCTCATAATTAAACATGATGTTTCCTATGAATTTTTTTTTTTTGGTAAATGCCCATTGTCCAGTTTGAGGAATTTTCTTTCTATTCCTAGTTTACTGAGAGGTTTTTGTTTTTTTTTTAAATCATGTATACGAATGGATGTTAGTTTTTGTCAAATGGTTTTTTTCTGTATCAACTGATATGATCATATTTTTAAAAATCAGGCTATAAATATGGTGGATTACATTGGTTGATTTTCAAATATTGAACTAATATTTCTGGGGTCAGTAGCATTTCTGGGATAAATATCACTTGGTCATGTGACATTTTTAATGTACATTGACACATTGAATCTGCTCACACTTTGCTGAGCATTTTTGTATCTAAATTTAGGAGAGGTGTTGATCTGTTTATCTATAGTTTCTTTTTTGTACTTTTTTGTCTGGTTTTGGGATCAGCACAATGCTCATTTCATAACATAGATGGAAAGTGTTTCTTGAAGAGCTTATTTAGAATTGGGTTATTTTTCTCTTTAAATGTTTCATAGAATTCACCAATGAAACCATCAGTTACTGGAAATGTTTCTCGAAGAGCTTATTCAGAATTGGGTTATTTTTCTCTTTAAATGTTTCATAGAATTCACCAATGAAACCATCAGTTACTGGAGGCTTCCTTTTCCTTTTCCTTTTCCAGAAGATTTTAAACTAATTCAGTTTCCTTAATAGAACTGTTAGGGGTTGAATTATATCCTTTCCAAAATTCATATGTTGAGGTCCTATCCCTTAGTATCTCAGAATTGTTTAGAAGCAGGGTGAGGTCATAGGGAAGTAGAGTGGGCCCCTAATCTAATATGACTGGTGTCCTTATAACAAAAAGGAAATTTGAACATACATCTACATACATGGAGAACATAACATGAAGATGAAAGCAGAGATAAGGTGATGACAAAACCAAGGAATGCAAAAGATTGCCAGCAAATCACCAGAAGTTAGGGGAAAGCATATAACAGATTCTCTCTCAGAGCCCTCAGAAAGAACCAACCCTGCTGACGCTTGCATTTGTAGCCTCCAGAACTGTGAGAAAGTAAGTCTCTACTCTTTAAGCCACTCAATTTATGGCTTATGACAGCCCTAGTCAACTAATATAATAACTATTCCGATTACTTTTTTTTTCTTTGTTCAGATTTTGGTAATTTGTGGATTTTGAAAAAGTGGTCTGGTGTTATCAAATGTATGTGTCTAGCATTATTTGTAGTATTCTCTTATTATCCTGTTAATGTATGTAGGATCTGTAGTGATATCCTCTCTTACCTTTCTGATACTGGTGATTTGTATCTTTGAAAAAATTGTTTTTGTCACTCTTACTCTGGAGATTTATTCCTTTTAATAATGTTTTTAAGCGATTAATTTTGGTTTCATTAAATTTCTCTATTGTTTGCTCTCAATTTTATTTTCTCTTACATTTATTATAATTTCATTCAATTCCCTACTTGTGTAGGATTTCTTTTGCTCTCTCTTTTTTCCTAGTTTCTTAAGGTGAACATTTATATTATTGATTAGAAATTGTTTTTACCATTTTAAAAATTTATTGCTATAAATTTCTTAAAAAGCACTGTTTCATTTATTTGGGGTGTGTGATACTTTCATTTTCATTTCATTCAAAATGTTTTCTAATTTACATTGAGACTTCTTCATAGTCTTTTACAAGTATGTCGTTTAATTTCCAGGTGTTTGGAGATTTTTAAAAAACGTTTCTATGTAATGCTATGCTAAGTCACTTCAGTTGTGTCTGACTCTTTGTGACCCCATAGACAGCAGCCCCCCAGGCTCCTCTGTCCCTGGGATTCTCCAGGCAAGAACACTGGAGTGGGTTGCCATTTCCTTCTCCAATGCAAGAAAATGAAAAGTGAAATTGAAGTCGCTCAGTCGTGTCCGACTCTTAGCGACCCCATGGACTGCAGCCTACCAAGTTCCTCCGTCCATGGGATTTTCTAGGCAAGAGTACTGGAGTGGGGTGCCATTGTCTTCTCCAAAAAACGTTTCTATTGATTACTAATTCAATTCATCATTTTCGGAGAAATATTTCATGTAATTTCCATTCTTTTAAATTTACAGTTTGTTATGGTTATCAAGGGGGAAAGGTAGGGAGAGGAATAAATCGAGAAATTGGGATTGACATATACACACTACTATGTATAAAGTCCAAGAGTCCCTTGGACTGCAAGGAGATCCAACCAGTCCATCCTAAAGGAAATCAGTCCTGAATATTCATTGGAAGGACTGATGCTGAAGCTGAAACTCCAATACTTTGGCCACCTGATATGAAGAACTGACTCACTAGAAAAGACCCCAATGCTGGGAAAGATTGAAGGCAGGAGAAGGGGGCAACAGAGGACGAGATGGTTGAATGGCATCACTGATTCTATGGACTTGAGTTTGAGTAAGTTCTGGTAGTTGGTGATGGACAGGGAAGTCTGGCGTGCTGCAGTCCATGGGGTTGCAAAGAGACGGACATGACTGAGCGACTGGACTGAACTGAACTGATGTATAAAATAGATAACTGATAAGAACCTACTGTGTAGCACAGGGAATTCTACTCATTACTCTGTAATGACCTATATTGGAAAAGAATCTAAAAAGGAGTGGATATATATATAACTTATTCACTTTACTGTGCTGCAGGAACTAATACAGCATTGTAAATAAACTATATTCCAATAAAAATTAATTAAAAATTTAAAAAAGTTATTAAAGTTTGCTGCTAGGGTTTAAGAATTTTTTTTTTTTTTAAGTTAAGTAAAGCTGAGCTGTAAGCCTGTGTGTTCTGGTTAGTTTTTTCAATGGTGAGTTATTAATCACCTTTTAAATTTCTTATATGGTAATCTATTTTATTAAAGTTTTCACATCATATTATTTTTTTGCCAATTTTTTCATTTCCTCTAGATTTTCAAATTTTTTACCAAATAGTTGTCTACAATATTGTCTTATAATTCTTTTAATCTAGTCTGTATCTGTAATTATGTTTCCTTTTCCATTCCTAAACTTGTTTTTCTCTTCTCTCTTATTCTCCCTTATTTAGACTCATGAAGGACTTCTTTATTTGAAAAATTCTTTCTAAGAATCAGTAAAGAATTTGCCTTCAATGTGGGAGATCCGGGTTCAGTCCCTGGGTAGGAAAGATCCCCTGGAGAAACGATTGGCTACCCACTCCAGTATTTTTGCCTGGAGAATTCCATGGATAGAGGCTCGGGGATCCATGGGGTTGCAAAAAGTTGGACATGACAGAGCAACTTTTACTTTTCTAAGAATCAGTTTTTGAATTTATAATAATAATAATTACAATACTTTTTCTTTTTCCTTAATTAGACTTGTATAACTTCCTTTTTTTTAAACTTTGGTTTTAGTGTTTCAAGATGAATATTAAGTTCCTCTTTATTCTTATTTTGTGGAAATGAGACTTTTGAGTCAATGTTTTCTTCTGAGTAGTTCTTTTGCTTTCTCTCAACGGTGTTTGTATGGGCTGTTTTCCTTTACATTGTTTTCCAGATAGTTTGAAATTTCACCTTTGATTTTGTTTTCATTCCAGGTCTTATTTAGAAGTGTGTTTTAAAATTTCAGATATGCAAGACTTTTTTGATCATTTAACATCATTTGTTTCTAATTGTATTAGTGAACAAAGATGGTATTAAAAAAATGCAATATTTGAGAAATATAAGACTTGCTCCCTAAAAAGTTATTACATATATATCACATATATGCCACATGTATATACCCATTACATTCAGTTTATTAATTTTAGTCCTTTTTAATTTTTTCTAGTAGATATGTCACATTAAAATACCTCAAGAAATATGTTCTTTGTCTTCTTTAGAGCAAATATTATACTTTAACTTCCCAGATATTAATATCTTACTCCTGATTTTTTTAAATTTATTTATGTTAATTAGAGGCTAATTACTTTACAATATTGTATTGGTTTTGCCATATATCAACATGAATCCGCCACGGGTGTACACGTGTTCCCAATTCTGAAGCCCCCTCCCCCCTCCCTCCCCATACCATCCCTCTGGGTCACCCCAGTGCACCAGCCCCAAGCATCCTGTATCCTGCATCAAACCTGGACTGGCGATTCATTTCTTATATGATACTATACATGTTTCAATGCCATTCTCCCAAATCATCCCATCCTCTCCTTCTCCCACAGAGTCCAAAAGACTGTTCTATACATCTGTGTCTCTTTTGCTGTCTTGCATACAGGGTTATCATTACCATCTTTCTAAATTCCATATATATGCATTAGTATACTGTATTGGTGTTTTTCTTTCTGGCTTACTTCACTCTGCATAATAGGCTCCAGTTTCATCCACCTCATTAGAACTGATTCAAATGTATTCTTTTTAATGGCTGAGTAATACTCTATTGTGTATATGTACCACAGCTTTCTTATCCATTCATCTGCTGATGGACATCTGGGTTGTTTCCATGTCCTGGCTCTTATAAACAGTGCTGCGATGAACATTGGGGTACATGTGTCTCTTTCCCTTCTGGTTTCCTCAGTGTGTATGCCCAGCAGTGGGATTGCTGGATCGTAAGGCAGTTCTATTTCCAGTTTTTTAAGGAATCTCCACACTGTTCTCCATAGTGGCTGTACTAGTTTGCATTCCCACCAACAGTGTAAGAGGGTTCCCTTTTCTCCACACCCTCTCCAACATTTATTGCTTGCAGACTTTTGGATTGCAGCCATTCTGACTGGTGTGAAATGGTACCTCATTGTGGTTTTGATTTGCATTTCTCCGACAATGAGTGATGTTGAGCATCTTTTCATGTGTTTGTTAACCATCTGTATGTCTTCTTTGAAGAGATGTCTATTTAGTTCTTTGGCCCATTTTTTGATTGGGTCGTTTATTTTTCTGGAATTGAGCTGCAGGAGTTGCTTGTATATTTTTGAGATTAGTTGTTTGTCAGTTGCTTCATTTGCTATTATTTTCTCCCATTCTGAAGGCTGTCTGTTCACCTTGCTTATAGTTTCTTTTGTTGTTCAGAAGCATTTAATTTTAATTAGATCCCATTTGCTTCTTTTTGCTTTTATTTCCAATATTCTGGGAGGTGAGTCATAGAGGATCCTGCTGTGATGTATGTCGGAGAGTGTTTTGCCTATGTTCTCCTCTAAGAGTTTTATAGTTTCTGGTCTTATGTTTAGATCTTTAATTCATTTTGAGTTTATTTTTGTGTATGGTGTTAGAAAGTGTTGTAGTTTCATTCTTTTACAAGTGGTTGACCAGTTTTCCCAGCACCACTTGTTAAAGAGATTGTCTTTTCTCTATTGCATATTCTTGCCTCCTTTGTCAAAGATAAGGTGTCCATAGGTGCGTGGTTTTATCTCTGGGCTTTCTATTTTGTTCCCTTGATCTATATTTCTGTCTTTGTGCCAGTACCATACTGTCTTGATAACTGTGGCTTTGTAGTAGAGCCTGAAGTCAGGCAGGTTGATTCCTCCAGTTCCATTCTTCTTTCTCAAGATTGCTTTGGCTATTCGAGGTTTTTTGTATTTCCATACAAATTGTGAAATTATTTGTTCTAGCTCTGTGAAAAATACCATTGGTAGCTTGATAGGGATTGCATTGAATCTATAGATTGCTTTGGGTAGTATACTCATTTTCACTATGTTCATTCTTCCGATCCATGAACATGGTATATTTCTCCATCTATTAGTGTCCTCTTTGATTTCTTTCACCAGTATTTTATAGTTTTATGTATATAGGTCTTAGTTTATTTAGGTAGATATATTTGTAAGCATTTTATTCTTTTCGTTGCAATGGTGAATGGGATTGTTTCCTTAATTTCTCTTTCTATTTTCTCATTATTAGTGTATAGAAATGCAAGGGATTTTGGTGTGTTGATTTTATATCCTGCAACTTTACTATAGTCATTGATTAGCTCTAGTAATTTTCTGGTGGAGTCTTTAGGGTTTTCTATGTAGAGGATCATGTCATCTGCAAACAGTGAGAGTTTTACTTCTTCTTTTCCAATTTGGATTCCTTTTCTTTTTCTGCTCTGATTGCTGTGGCCAAAACTTCCAAAACTATGTTGAATAGTAGTGGTGAAACTGATTTTTCTTTATTTTCATTTATTTGATATTTAGTCAACTTTTTTCCAGTTTTATGGGTATAATTGACAAATAAAATTTTAATATATTTAAAGTACACAACATGTTGATGAATGTATACATTGTGAAGAGTTAATTAACATATCCTTCATCAAGTTAATTAATATATCCATCTCCTTACATAGTTCCCTTGTGTGTGTGTGTATGTGTGAGAAAACTTAAATTTTACTCTTTTAGCAGATTTCAGTGATATAATACAGTATTATCAACTGTAGTCATCATGTCATACATTCAATTCACTGACCTTATTCATTTTATAACTGAAACTTTATACCCTTTTATCAATCTTTCCCCATTTTCCCAAGTCATCAGCCCCTAGCAACCACCATTTGCTATGAATTTGAATTTTATTTTATTTATTTTTAGATTCTACATATGTGACAACATGCAATTTTTATCTTTCTTTATCTTGCTTATTTCACTTAACATAAGGCCCTCCTGGTCCATCCATTTGTTGCAAATGGCAAGATTTCTTTCTTTTCTAAGACTGAATAATATTCGTGTATACGTATATGTGTGTGTGTGTATGATGTGAAAGATATATGTCACATTTTATTTATCTATTCATCTGTTGAGAGACAGATTCTTTCCATGTCTTGGCTATAATGAAAAATTCTTCAGTGAATGTGAAAATGTAGATAGTGATTTCATTTCCTTTAGACATACACCTAGGAAGTAAGATTATTGGTAACAGAGATGGTATTATTGTTTAATCAACATATATAGATTTAGAATTATATATGTAATATAGATTACATATAAATTACATATGGTATTTCTATTTTTAATTTCTTGGGTTCCTTATGTTTGCCAGGGTCAAGGAAAGAAAGAACTGAATCCATCATGTGGTCCTTCTTGGTCTTTTAGGGATCAGGGAATCAGGCTGTTTCCTACAGTTGATCTTGGCTTTTCCTGGGAATATATAGATGTCTGCAATTCAGTGGTCTCCCTGGAGCCCACAAGTTTATGACACTCAGCTCCAGTTCTAGTCTCAGGTGCTTTATCAGTATAAGGCAGAGATAATCTTGCACCTTTCTCTTCTACAGGACTTCCGCAGAACTCAGGAGATTCTCTGCTCCTGGTAGCCTGTAGGGCTGAGCAGCTATTCAGTGCAGGAGAGGGGGATCAATTGAAGTTGATACTGGGAGAGAAGAGAGTTATAATCAAGCCACATCTTCTGAGAATCATCTGCTGGTTTCCTCTTCTCTATGATAGCTGTGTAGATATTCATTGGGTTTGGAGGGTTTAGCTGTGTCCTTCCCTGGTGGATCAGTGGTAAAGGATTCGACTGCCGATGCAGAAGACTTGGGTTTGATCCAGGTGCCAGGAAGAGCCCCTGGAGGAGGAAATGGCAACCCATTCCAGTATTCTTGCCTGGAAGATCCCATGGACAGAGGGAGCCAGGCAGGCTACAGTCCATGGGTTTGAGTTAGACATGACTAAGTGACTAAACAGCAACAACAAAAACACAGACTTAATTTTTCTTCATGTTGCCTAGTAATTTTCATTTAAATTAAAGATTTTTACACATCAGAATTGGTGTTTTACCTGTTGAGGCATTAAAAGCCTAAACAAAGATAATAATTTTTATCTGACACTAACCTTAGGTGATTTAAGTAGAGAAAATTGTTATAAATCAACTGTTAAGTATAGATTCCTTTCAGTTTTCCTGGTGATTTAGTTTAGTTTTCTTAGGGAAGCCCCAAATTTGTGGTGTTTCTAAAACACAATTTTCACAAAGAGAAAGAAATGAAAGAAGGCAAAATGGTTGTCTAAGGAGGCTTTAAAAATAACCAAGAGAAGAAAAAGAGAAAGGGAAAGATACCCAACTGAACGCAGAGTTCCAAAGAATAGCAAGGATAGATAAGAGAGCTTTCTTACACGAGCAATGCAAAGACATAGAGGAAGACAATAGAATGGGAAAGACTAGAGATCTTTTCAACAAAATTGGATCTATCAAGATCCAATTCTGTGCATGAATATTTCATACACAGACTGGCATAATATAGGACAGAAATAGCAAGGACCTAGCAGAAGCAGAAGAGATTAAGAAGAGGTGGCAAGAACACACAGGAAAACTATACAAAAGATCTGAATGACCCAGATATTCATGATGTTATGGTCAGTCACCTAGACTCAGACATCCTGGACTGTGAAGTCAAGTGGGCCTTAGGAAGCATTACTGTGAGCAAAGTTAGTGGAGGTGATGAAATTTCAACTAAGCTATTTCAAATTCTAAAAGATGATGCTGTTAAAGTGCTACACTCAATATGCCAGCAAATTTGGAAACCTCAGCAGTGGCCACAGAACTGAAAAATGTCAGTTTTCATTCCCATGCCAAAGAAGGGCAGTGCCAAAGAATGTTCAAACTACCATACAATTGTGCTTATTTCACATGCTAGCAGGGGCTTCCCTAGTGGCTCAGCAGTAAAGAATCTGCCCGCAATGTGGGAGATGCAGGAGACAAGGGTTTGATCCCTGGGTCAGGAAGATCTCCTAGAGGAGGGCATGGCAACCCACTCCAGTTTTCTTGCCTAGAGAATCCCATGGATAGAGGAGCCTGGCGGGCTACAATCCATAAGGTCTCAAAGAATTGAACATGACTGAAATAACTTAGCATGTGCACACACATGCTAGCAAGGTAATAGTCAAAATCTTCCAGCTAGGCTCCAACAGCAGAGAAGGCAATGGCACCCTACCCCAGTACTCTTGCCTGGAAAATCCCACAGACCGAGGAGCCTGGTGGGCTGCTGTCTATGGGGATGCACAAAGTCGGACACGACTGAAGCGACTTAGCAGCAGCAGCAGGCTTCAACAGTACGTGATCCAAGAACTTCCAGATGTACAAGCAGGATTTAGAAAAGGCAAGGGAACAAGAGATCAAGTTGCCAGCATCTATTGGATCATGGAAAAAGCAAGGGATTCTATAAAACCATCTACTT
The DNA here is from genome assembly GCF_019923935.1 of Bubalus bubalis. Taxonomy (NCBI): domain Eukaryota; kingdom Metazoa; phylum Chordata; class Mammalia; order Artiodactyla; family Bovidae; genus Bubalus; species Bubalus bubalis. The sequence goes on along the minus strand of NC_059159.1, from coordinate 119,244,869 downwards.
CTGCTTCACTGTCTACACTAAAACCTTTGACTGTGTGGATCACAACAAACTTGAAAATTCTTAAAGAGATGGGAATAATACCAGACCACCTGACCTGCCTCTTGAAAAACCTGTATGCAGAATCATGTGAAATGCCAGGCTGGATGAATCATAAACTAGAATCAAAATTACTGGGAGAAATATCAATAACCTCAGATATGCAGATGACACCACCTTTATGGCAGAAAGTGAAGAGAAACTAAAGAGCCTCTTGATGAAAGTGAAAGACAGAGTGAAAAAGCTGGTTTAAAACTCAACATTCAAAAAATGAAGACCTTAGCATCCGATCTCATCACTTCATGGCAAACAGATGGGGAAAAAGTGGGAGCAGTGGCAGATTTTATTTTCTTGGGCTCCAAAATCATTGCAGATGGTGACTGCAGCCATGAAATTGAAAGATGCTCCTTGGAATAAAATCTATGATCAACCTAGACAGCATATTAAAAAGCAGAGATGTTGCTTTGTAGACAAAGGTCTGTATAGCTATGGTTTTTCCAGTAGTCATGTATGGATGTGAGAGTTGGACCATAAAGAAGGCTGATGCTAAAGAACTGATGCTTTCAAACTGTGGTGATGGAGAAGACTCTTGAGAGTCCCATGGACTGCAAGGAGATCCAACCAGTCCATCCTAAAGGAAATCAGTCCTGAATATTCATTCATTGGAAGGACTGATGCTGAAGCTAAAGCTCCAATACTTTGGCCACCTGATGTGAAGAGCTGGGTCATTTGAAAAGACCCTGATGCTGGGAGAGACTGAAGGCAGGAGGAGAAGAGGATGACAAAGGAGGAGATGGTTGGGTGGCATCACTGACTCTATGGATATGAGTTTGAACAAACTGGAAGATAGTGAAGGACAGGGAAGCCTGGTGTGCTATAGTCCATGGGTCACAAAGGGTCGAACACGAGTGAACAATTGAACAACAACAATCCTGACAACATAATACATGAATATCAAAATAGTGTTGATACTGGAAAAGTCTCATTGTATGTGTATATGTTTGTGTAGGCAATAGTGATTAAAAAGTCACATTAGAACTTTCTTCTGCCTTAGTAAGTAAACAACCTTATAGAATTAAGCTGAAGCTAAAAGGAGGAGATCTTTGATTTTTTTTTTGTATCCCTTGTGACCTTTTAATGACTTTTGGATGCCACCTAGAGAAAGATGATTCTGAAGGTTAGAGAAATCCCTTGAGGGCATTTTTCAGATATGTTTTTGTTACATGCTTAATATCACTGAATTCTCAGATCTTACATATTTTCATGACACAGAACACATATTCTAAAATGCAGGTGTATTCCTTTAACTGTGAGTATTTATTTAACAAATTTCCTCTCAAGTCTTCTGGTGTCAGACACAGTATGACAGTAGTTAAGGATCTGTCACCATTCCCATTAAAAACCTTATTGTTTAGGCTTTGCTTCCTTGACTGTTTCAAATTACATCTAGCTGAGACTTGCCAAAGAAGTTGTCAGCTTAGATATGACTTCGATTTTGAAAAACTGTTGAAAATAGGAAAGCCATTTATAGTGACAGAAAAAAAGAGAATTTGGCTGGCATCAAGTGTCTTTTCTTGCTGAAATATATGCGTTCATGAAGTTTTCCAAACAATTGCAGTATGGATTAGTACATTTTGACACTTTAAAAATAAGTATGCTTTAAAACAGGATAGATAATTAACTGGAAAAATATATGTCTCTCTGTATATTAGAAATGTTACTTCATTTTATCACAAGTGTCCAATATGTCACTATGATAGGATTGAAATGGCGAGATTCTATTCATACAGAATATGAATCAGGAACATCTCCAGAAACATCTACCACAAAAAGAACATTTGCATAAGAATATGCATTTTCATCTCTTTGGGATAGTCAGGGAACTGGGTTAAAACTATACTTTTTTGCATAATGCTTAGATTCAGAATAAAGTAAAGCTCAATAATTCATTGTATAGGAGGCAGTGATCAAGACCATCACCAAGAAAAAAGAAATGCAAAAAGGCAAAATGGTTGTCTGAGGAGGCCTTAAAAATAGCTGAGAAAAGAAGAAAAGCTAAAGGCAAAGGAGAAAAGGAAAGATATACCCATTTGAATGCAGCTGCTGCTGCTAAGTCACTTCAGTAGTGCCCGACTCTGTGTGACCCCAAAGATGGCAGCCCACTAGGCTCCTCTGTCCCTGGGATTCTCCAGGCAAGAATACTGGAGTGGGTTGCCATTTCCTTCTCCAATGCATGAAAGTGAAAAGTGAAAGTGAAGTCGCTCAGTCGTGCCCGACTCTTAGCGACCCCATGGACTGCAGCCTACCAGGCTTCTCCATCCATGGGATTTTCCAGGCAAGAGTACTGGAGTGGGTTGCCATTGCCTTCTCCACATTTGAATGCAGACTTCCAAAGAATAGCAAGGAGAGATAAGAAAGCCTTCCTCAGTGATCAATGCAAAGAAATAGAGGAAGGCTATTTCTGAGAAAGACTGGGAAAGACTAGAGATATCTTCAAGAAAATTAGAGATATGAAGGGAATATTTCATGCAAAAATAAGCACAATAAAGGACAGAAATGGTATGGACCTAACAGAAGCAGAAGATACTAAGAAGAGGAGGCAAGAATACACAGAACTATACAAAAAAATCTTCATGACCCAGATAACCATGATGGTGTGATCACTCACCTAGAGCCTGAAACACATCCTGAAACACAAAATCAAGTGGGCCTTGGAAGCATCACTACAAACAAAGCTAGTGGAGGTGATGGAATTCCAGTTGAACTATTTCAAATCCTAAAAGATGATGTTATGAAAGTGCTGAATTCAATATGCCAGCAAATCTGGAAAACTCAGCAGTGGCCACAGGACTAGAAAAGGTCAGTTTTCATTCCAATCCCAAAGAAAGACAATGCCAAAGAATGCTCAAACTACTGCACAGTTGCACTCATCTCACACCCTAGCAAAGTAATGCTCAAAATTTTCCAAGCCAGGCTTCAACAGTATGTGAACCATGAACTTCCAGATGTTCAAGCTGGTTTTAGAAAAGGCAGAGGAACCAGAGACCAAATTGCCAACATTGGCTGGATCATCAAAAAAGCAAGAGAGTTCCAAAAAAAACATCTACTCTTGCTTTATTGACTATGCCAAAGCCTTTGACTGTGTGAATCACAATAAACTGTGGAAAATTCTGAAAGAAATGGGAATATCAGACCACCTGACCTGCCTTCTGAGAAATCTGAATGCAGGTCAAGAAGCAACAGTTAGAACCAGACTTGAAACAGCAGACTGGTTCCAAATTGGGAAAGGAGTACGTCAAGGCTGTATATTGTTACCCTGCTTATTTAACTTATATGCAGAATGTATCGTGTGAAATGCCGGGTTGGATGAAGCACAAGCTGGAATCAAGATTGCTGGGAGAAATATCAATAACCTCAGATATGCAGATGACACCACCCTTATGGCAGAAAGTGAAGAACTAAAGAGCCTCTTGATGAAAGTGAAAGAGGAGAGTGAAAAGTTGCCTTAAAGCTCAACATTCAGAAAATGAAGATCATGGCATCTGGTCCCATTACTTCATGGGAAATATATGGGGAAACAGTGGAAACAGTGTCAGACTTTAATTTTTGGGACTCCAAAATCACTGCAGATGGTGATTGCAGCCATGAAATTAAAAGACGCTTACTCCTTGGAAGGAAAGTTATGACCAACCTAGACAGGATATTCAAAAGCAGAGACATTACTTTTCCAACAAAGGTCTGTCTAGTCAAGGCTATGGTTTTTCCTGTGGTCATGTGTGGATGTGAGAGTTGGACTGTGAAGAAAGCTGAGCACCGAAGAATTGATGCTTTTGAACTATGGTGTTGTAGAAGACTCTTGAGAGTCCCTTGGACTGCAAGGAGATCCGACCAATCCATCCTAAAGGAAATCAGTCCTGAATATTCATTAGAAGGACTGATGCTGAAGCTGAAATTCCAATACTTTGGCCACCTGATTCGAAGAACTAACTCATTGGACAGACCCTGATGTGTGAAAGATTTAAGGTGGCAGGAGATGGGGACGACAGAGGATGAGATGGTTGGATGACATCACTGACGTGATGGACATGAGTTTGAGTAAGCTCTGGGAGTTGGTGATGGACAGGGAAGCCTGGAATGCTACAATCCATAGGGTCACAACGAGTCGGACAAGACTGATTGACTGAACTGAAAAACTCAATAAATCGGTTAATCAGTTATTAGATCTATAAGAAAAGACTTCTGAATTGTGAAATTAACAAAATCACCCAGAATGCAGTTCAGAGATAAAGAGACAGGAAAATGGAAGAAAAATTAAGAGGCATGGAGGAAAAAATTAAAAGCTCCAACATTAATAAGAGTTCTAGGAGAGGTTAGAGAGAATGGTGCAGGTTTAAAGTTTTAATAGATTATGGCTGAATTTTTTTTCAGAATTGAAGAAAGACATGGTTCCTCAAATATAACAAGCAACATTAAGTTGCAAGCAGGATTTTAAAAACAAGCCCATACCTAGCACATCTATAAACTATCAGAAAAAAAAAAGCCAGGTTCTTATTCTTTTTTAGGTAATTTTACTGATAATAGGTTTCTCACAGCAAAACATAGATGCCAGATATTAATTAAATAATTTTTGTAGTGTCCTATGAGGAAGCAAACAGGGATTCCATTCCCAGGTAAAATATTGGTCAGGGATGGGTGCAAAATGTAGACAAATGTAGCAAATGTAGCAAAGACTAAGAATTTATTATTCAGTTTATTGTTTATTTATTATTCTTTCTGTGGAAAGATCTACTGATATGTTTACTTCAGTAAGAATCAAAAAGGAAAAAGTAGGAGACAAATAAAAGAGGAAAGTATGATATTCAGTGCAAATTAAGGTTTACTGTTTTCCCTCCTACCTCCTCCACCCATGTCCTTCAGCCCTTCAATAACACAGTTTGAGGCTGTTTGATTTAAAGCCATGCTAAGGTCCTCTTCTGTTGGAGGGGTATCAAGAATTTTTTATGGAGATATAATTGATACATAAGATTATATTAGTTTCAGATATCCCACATAATAATTTGATATATGGGAGGTGGGTCATAGAGGATCCTGCTGTGATTTATGTCGGAGAGTGTTTTGCCTATGTTTTCCTCTAGGAGTTTTATACTTTCTGGTCTTACGTTTAGATCTTTAATCCATTTTGAGTTTATTTTTGTGTATGGTGTTAGAAAGTGTTCTAGTTTTATTCTTTTACAAGTAGTTGACCAGTTTTCCCAGCACCACTTGTTAAAGAGATTGTCTTTTCTCCATTGCATATTCTTGCCTCCTTTGTCAAAGATAAGGTGTCCATAGGTGCGTGGTTTTATCTCTGGGCTTTCTATTTTGTTCCATTGATCTATTTCTGTCTTTTTGCCAGTACCATACTATCTTGATGACTGTGGCTTTGTAGTAGAGCCTGAAGTCAGGCAGGTTGATTCCTCCAGTTCCATTCTTCTTTCTCAAGATTGCTTTGGCTATTCGAGGTTTTTTGTATTTCCATACAAATTGTGAAATTATTTGTTCTAGCTCTGCAAAAAATACCGTTGGTAGCTTGATAGGGATTGCATTGAATCTATAGATTGCTTTGGGTAGTATACTCATTTTCACTATATTGATTCTTTAGAATGGGAGAAAATAATAGCAAATGAAGCAACTGACAAACAACTAATCTCAAAAATATACAAGCAACTCCCGCAGCTCAATTCCAGAAAAATAAATGACCCAATCAAAAAATGGGCCAAAGAACTAAATAGACATCTCTCCAAAGAAGACATACAGATGGCTAACAAACACATGGAAAGATGCTCAACATCACTCATTGTCAGAGAAATGCAAATCAAAACCACAATGAGGTACCATTTCACGCCAGTCAGAATGGCTGTGATCCAAAAGTCTGCAAGCAATAAATGCTGGAGAGGGTGTGGAGAAAAGGGAACCCTCTTACACTGTTGGTGGGAATGCAAACTAGTACAGCCACTATGGAGAACAGTGTGGAGATTCCTTAAAAAACTGGAAATAGAACTGCCATACGACCCAGCAATCCCACTGCTGGGCATACACACTGAGGAAACCAGAAGGGAAAGAGACACATGTACCCCAATGTTCATCGCAGCACTGTTTATAAGAGCCAGGACATGGAAACAGCCCAGATGTCCATCAGCAGATGAATGGATAAGAAAGCTGTGGTACATATACACAATAGAGTATTACTCAGCCATTAAAAAGAATACATTTGAATCAGTTCTAATGAGGTGGATGAAACTGGAGCCTATTATACAGAGTGAAGCAAGCCAGAAAGAAAAACACCAATTAAGTATACTAATGTATATATATGTAATTTAGAAAGACAGTAATGATAACCCTGTATGCGAGAGAACAATTGAGACACAGATGTATAGAACAGTCTTTTGGACTCTGTGGGAGAAGGAGAGGGTGGGATGATTTGGGAGAATGGCATTGAAACATGTATAATATCATATAAGAAACGAATCGCCAGTCCAGGTTTGATACAGGATACTAGATGCTTGGGGCTGGTGCACTGGGATGAACCAGAGGGATGGTACAAGGAGGGAGGTGGGAGGGGGCCTCAGGATGGGGAACATGTGTACACCCATGGCGGATTCATGTTGATATATGGCAAAACCAATACAATATTGTAAAGTAATTAACCTCCAATTAAAATAAATAAATTTAAATTAAAAAAATTTGATATATGTGTATATTGTGAAATGATCATCACAGTAAGCCTAGTTAATCCATCACCATAGAAAATTACAAATAATTTTTTCTTGGGATGAGAACTTTTAAGATCTACTCTCTTAGCAGCTTTCAAATGTAGAATGCAGCATTATCAACTACAGTCACCAAGCTGTTCATTACATCAAAGAGTTTGATTAAAAAGAGAATTTGCTAAAGACACATATTAAATTTGAGAGCAAACAGAGAGAATAGAAAGAATTGAGAAGTGGAACGAAACCAACCTCTGAATTTTGTGGTAATTCCACTTTAACAATATACTTTTTAGTCTTGACCTCCATGTCCTGGTTAAAATGAAGCCTGGTTTCTCTCCAGTTCTCTCTTTAAAACCGTTCAAGTGAGTGGTTCTTTCTTTTTAACTCATCCAGTTTCCAGGCAAAAGACAGCAGTATCCTTCAGAAAAAAGTTAAGAATATAGACACTCCCCTAAGCTATCTGTACATGCTGCCGTTTAGGAAAATATCTTGTTAAACCTCATTTAATTGAAGGGACATGGGTTTGTTTTGCAGAAGGGAAAGGAAATGCTCAAAAAATGAAGTGTTTCAAAAATGACAGCAATGATAGCTACTATTTATTGAGTATCTGCTTATGCCAAACATACTACATTTTAACTCTAAAAATGACCTTACACTTTAGATATCTTTAACCTCATTTTAAGGATGTGATGATGGAATAGCTCGTAAAAGGGAACCCTGAATTTGAGCCTGTTTTTGGAGGGACAGTAGTCTTGAGGTGGGATCTTATTTCTCTGTCCAGGGATTGAACCTAGCCACCAGTCCACCCTGGGCTAGAGGCTAGAAGCAAAATTCCCTGATTCTTACCCTGTCTGAAACCAAGAATATTTCAGGGAGGCAAAAACTGCAAAACAGGTACACAGTTTATTATTAGAGACACAGCACAATGCATGGGAGAACACAAAGAGAAGCAGTTTATTTATGTGAGAAGCAAGGCAGAGATGCACACCCAGAAAGGACTGTGGGCATCCTGAATGAGTAGTGTAGTAAAGAGGTGGTTTACATCACTTTTATACGACAGCCCTTCTGGGTCTTATGTTTCAGTTAAGATCAGATCAGTCGCTCAGTCGTGTCCGACTCTTTGCGACCCCATGAATCGCAGCACGCCACGCCTCCCTGTCCATCACCAACTCCTGGAGTTCACTGAGACTCACATCCATCGAGTCAGGGATGCCATCCAGCCATCTCATCCTCTGTTGTCCCCTTCTCCTCCTGCCCCCAATCCCTCCCAGCATCAGTCTTTTCCAATGAGTCAACTCTTCACATGAGGTGGCCAAAGTACTGGAGTTTCAGCTTTAGCATCATTCCTTCCAAAGAAATCCCAGGGCTGATCTCCTTCAGAATGGACTGGTTGGATCTCCTTGCAGTCCAGGGGACTCTCAAGAGTCTTCTCCAACACCACAGTTCAAAACCATCAATTCTTCGGCTCTCAGCCTTCTTCACAGTCCAACTCTCACATCCATACATGACCACAGGAAAAACCATAGCCTTGACTAGACGGACCTTTGTTGGCAAAGTAATGTCTCTGCTTTTCAATATGCCATCTAGGTTGGTCATAACTTTCCTTCCAAGGAGTAAGCATCTTTTAATTTCATGGCTGCAGTCACCATCTGTAGTGATTTTGGAGTCCAGAAAAATAAAGTGTGACACTGTTTCCACTGTTTCCGCATCTATTTCCCATGAAGTGGTGGGACCGGATGCCATGATTTTCGTTTTCTGAATGTTGAGCTTTAAGCCAACTTTTTCACTCTCCACTTTCACTTTCATCAAGAGGCTTTTGAGTTCCTCTTCACTTTCTGCCATAAGTGTGGTGTCATCTGCATATCTGAGGTTATTGATATTTCTCCCGGCAATCTTGATTCCAGTTTGTGTTTCTTCCAGTCCAGCGTTTCTCATGATGTACTCTGCATATAAGTTGAGTCTTATGTTTACATTTGGCCAATTATCTTGTTTCTTTCTCCACATTTAACTGGTCCTAGGACCCTCCCCAAGATGCATGTGCAACTTTTTTCTAAGATGGATTGCACCATAGAAGGCTATAGGTGCATGTCCACACACGTTATGGGGTGGGACCCATCCCTTTTTGATCCCCAAGAAGCCTTCCTGTGCATGTGCAGACACTGAAATCTTCTTGACCTCAGGAGGTCTTAACCTTAATCTTTTTTCAGTTCAGTTCAGTTCAGTCACTCTGTCTTGTCTGACTCTTTGCAACCCCATGGACTGCAGCATGCCAGGCTTCCCTGTGCATCACCAACTTCCCTGTCCACCTTGTTCAAACTCATGTCCATCAAGTTGGTGATGCCATCCAACCATCTCATCCTCTGTTGTCCCTTTCTTCTCCTGCCTTCAATCTTCCCCAGAATCAGGGTCTTTTCCAGTGAGTCAGTTCTTCGCATCAGATGGCCAAAGTATTGGAGTTTCAGCTTTAGCATCAGTCCTTCCAATGACTATTCAGGGTTGATTTCCTTTAGGATTGATTGGTTGGATCTCCTTGCAGTCCAAGGGACTCTCAAGAGTCTTCTCCAACACCACAGTTCAAAAGCATCAATTCTTCAGGCCAGAGCTCAGCTTTTGCCACTAGCTTTGTCCTTGGAGTAAGCATCTTTTAATTTTGTGGCTGCAGTAAACATCTGTAGTGATTTTGGAGCCCCAAAATATAAAGTCTGACACTGTTTCCACTGTTTCCCCATCTATTTCCCATGAAGTGATGGGACCGGATGCCATGATCTTTATTTTCTGAATGTTGAGCTTTAAGCCAACTTTTTCACTCTCCACTTTCACTTTCATCAAGAGGCCTTTTAGTTCCTCTTCACTTTCTGCCATAATGGTGGTGTCATCTGCATATCTGAGGTTATTGATATTTCTCCCGGCAATCTTGATTCCAGCTTGTGTTTCTTCCAGTCCAGTGTTTCTCATGATGTACTCTGCATATAAGTTAAATAAGCAGGGTGATAATATACAGCCTTGACGTACTCCTTTTCCTTTTTGGAACCAGTTTGTTGTTCCATGTCCAGTTCTAACTGTTGCTTCCTGATCTGCATACAGATTTTTCAAGAGGCAGGTCAGGTGGTCTGGTATTCCCATCTCTTGAAGAATTTTCCACAGTTTATTGTGATCCACACAGTCAAAGGCTTTGGCATAGTCAATAAAGCAGAAATAGATGTTTTTCTGGAACTCTCTTGCTTTTTCCATGATCCAGAGGATGTTGGCAATTTGGTCTCTGGTTCCTCTGCCTTTTCTAAAACCAGCTTGAATATCTGGAAGTTCACGGTTCATGTATTGCTGAAGCCTGGCTTGGGAATTTTGAGCATTACTTTACTAGCATGTGAGATGAGTGCAATTGTGCAGTAGTTTGAGCATTCTTTGGCATTGCCTTTCTTTGGGATTGGAATGAAAACTGACCTTTTCCAGTCCTGTGGCCACTGCTGAGTTTTCCAAATTTGCTGGCATATTGAGTGCAGCACTTTCACAGCATCATCTTTCAGGATTTGAAAAAGCTCAACTGGAATTCCACCACTTCCACTAGCTTTGTTGGTAGTGATGCTTTCTAAGGCCCACTTGACTTCACATTCCAGGATGTTTGGCTCTAGGTCAGTGATCACACCAGTTATCTGGGTCATGAAGATCTTTTTTGTACAGTTCTTCTGTGCATTCTTGCCACCTCTTCTTACTATCTTCTGCTTCTGTTAGGTCCATACCATTTATGTCCTTTATCAAGCCCATCTTTGCATGAAATGTCCCCTTGGTATCTCTAATTTTCTCGAAGAGATCTCTAGTCTTTCCCATTCTGTTGTTTTCCTCTATTTCTTTGCATTGATCACTGAGGAAGGCTTTCTTATCTCTTCTTGCTGTTCTTTGGAATTCTGCATTCAGATGCTTATATCTTTCCTTTTCTCCTTTGCTTTTCACTTCTCTTCTTTTCACAGCTATTTGTAAGGCCTCCCCAGACAGCCATTTTGCTTTTTTGCATTTCTTTTCCATGGGGATGGTCTGATCCCTGTCTCCTGTACAATGTCATGAACCTCATCCCATAGTTCATCAGGCACTCTGTCTATCAGATCTAGGCCAACAAAAGTCTGTCTAGTCAAGGCTATGGTTTTTCCTGTGGTCATGTATGGATGTGAGAGTTGGCCTGTGAAGAAGGGTGAGTGCCAAAGAATTGATGCTTTTGAACTGTGGTGTTGGAGAAGACTCTTGAGAGTCCCTTGGACTGCAAGGAGATCCAACCAGTCCATTCTGAAGGAGATCAGCCCTGGGATTTCTTTGGAGGGAATGATGCTAAAGCTGAAACTCCAGTACTTTGGCCACCTCATGCGAAGAGTTGACTCATTGGAAAAGACTCTAATGCTGGGAGGGATTGGGGGCAGGAGGGGAAGGGGATGACAGAGGATGAGACGGCTGGATGGCATCACTGACTTGATGGACGTGAGTCTGAGTGAACTCCGGGAGTTGGTGATGGACAGGGGGGCCTGGTGTGCTGCGATCCATGGGGTCACAAAGAGTCAGACACGACTGAGTGACTGAACTCAACTCTTGTCCTTGGAGGGTCTGTGTGAATATAAAGCTTGAATTTTACTCCACTTGATAAAAACCAGGTGTCCCAGCCCAGGGGCCCATCTATCTCCTTCCTCAAGCCCAGGCACCTCCGATTTTACTTCTTCATTCTCTATAATCTGTTATGCTGTATTTTCAATAATACTCTCACATATGAGTATCTTTTTCTAATCCTTGATATATCTTGATCTTTTGAAACTAAGGGAGAAATCAGTGTACAAAGCAGAATACACAGTTTTATACTCTTCAGTAGTGTTTTTCACTTAGTTTTTGACACACTATGTGATATGTAGAATGAAAAGAATTTAAAATAGGGCTTGTCCACAGTAGGCTAACTCTTTAATTTTCTTAAGACATTAATGGATCTTTAAAAGGCATTCTATGTTGCTGTTTGGTATGTGTGTAGTTTTATCTCTTTGTTGGAGGGATGGTTGGAGAGTAGTAGATTCCTTTGAGGGCTTTTTAGATGGTGCTAGTGGTAAAGAACCCGCCTGTCAGATATGAGTTCTATCCCAGGGTTGAGAAGATCCCCTGGAGAAGGGCAGGGCAACCCACTCCAGTATTCTTACCTGGAGAATCCTATGGACAGAGAAGCCTGGCGGGTTACAGTCCATGGAGTCTCAAAGAGTCAGACACAACTGAAGCAACATACACACACAGGTCCTCTTGAAGAGATAGAACTAAAATTATATATATATATATTTTTTTTTTTGCTGCAAAAAGCTTTATTGTTTCCATATATCTAAGTCATGGAAGAGAGCTCCAGGGTAGTAAAAGCTGCTTCGTGGCTGCAGAGAGGGGCTTCAAGCAGAAGCGCTGATGCCAGAGGGGCTCCTCAGAGGCCTCTGGTCTTTGGAGGCTCCTGGTCAGTCTTGAGGGTGAGCCTTTCGGAGAGAGACTTGCCCAGCCCAGCCCTGGGGGCCATCAGCCTGTGGAGGTGGGTCAGGTGGTCGCCTGAAACTCATCATCTTGATGAGTTTCAGCTGCTCCTCCAGGACATGGCTCTCCAGAAACTCATGGAAGTGGGAGTCTGCGTGGCAGAACCAGGGCAGGAAGATCCAGAAGGGCCTAGCTCAGATTCTTCTCCATGAGAATGGCGGCTTCATAGCATCCTGGGTCTTACCCCACTCATCTTGAGAAGCTTCTGCATGTCCTAGAAGAGGGCACAGCTGCAACATTGATTTTGCATTTTCCAGAGACTCGTAGTGCCTTTGAGATTCTCTTCAGCAGAAAATACTAGCCCACACCATCCAGAGCCACATTGTTGCTGCTGATAGAGAAGCCCAGAGAGAGGGAAGTGCCCGCAGATGCATGTTGAACCAGCAATGGATGGCAGCCTCCACCACAGTGGAATAATTATGACAAATACTGGAGCTCGTGGTTGACAGTAAGTTAAATTAAATTTAGTTAAATTCAAAAAATGGTGTTGGCTAGTCCTGGAGGCCAAGGAGAGCTGAGTGGTTGATTATAAAGGTTGTGCCTGGAGAAAAGGTTGGAGGGTGGTCAGAGGCTAGAAGAAAGGGGGTCCATGGGTTGATTCCTCCAAACACTGTTGAAGCAAAAGACAGATCTGAGGGACTGCTGAGCCACTGCCTTAAGTGATCTTAAAAAAAAAAAAAAAAAAATCACATTATGGTAAACCAGATTTTAAATAGGCAGTAACTTATTAAAGTCTAAATGAAAACTCCTCTATTCAAGGGGGTACCATTACATGACATCATGCTCTCTGAATGCTGGGAGTTAGAAGTGTGGCAGCACCTCTGAGCTCTAACCAGCACAGAGATAGAAAAAGCCATTTGTCTACATTAATGTTCCTCAAGCTGCTGATGAGAAAACTGTACAAAATTGGAGAAAACTTTGTCCATGTGAATCCAACCCTACCTAAGAGAATGGCCTCAGGGCCTCCTAGATGCGGAAGCCATATTCTGATGCCAGAGCACATGTAAATTGTTCAGTCTCTTCATCAGAGCTTGGCTTCGCGTGTAGATTTCTCCACAGGGAAGAATATACTGAGCAACAATCCGGCTGTTACATTAGTCTCTTATGAATTTGAATTATGTTCTTTTGTTTTTGAGAAACTAATTTCTGACTAGGATATTCACAAAATCCAATTTCTGAGCCTTTAAAACTTAAGTCCCATTTTTGAATTGGGGTGCTCTTCTGGGGCCTCTGAGTCTCTCCCTAGTGATGAGCATATCTGGACACATCCCCTCAATATATACAATTCTTCTGGCTCATCTGTGTTTTATTGTTGTTGCTTCATTTGTTCTCTGTGTGTTCACATTTATCCAGTATTGAAATTGTTGTTTTCAGCCTCACTCTCTCTGATTTGTGGGGGTAGTGGGGGGTGGATTTCCAGAAGCAACACTTGTAAGTTTAAAAGAATATGATGTTCATTGGAAGCAAAGGAAAACTTACATGGTAAACCTGAAATGAAAATTCATTTCCCCTGCATAACTTGGACTTAAACTCTACAGTTAAGTGCCTGTGACAGCATAAATTTCTAATCCTTGCATGGCATATGTGTGCTGCATTTGTTTTTGGAGAGCAAGAGGCTGTGAATTTAACTTTAAAGTTTGATCCTCAAAGGTATCTCATTTAGAATACTGCATTGTAAAAATTGAGGAACTAAACTTTGGGTTTATGTGTGGTAAAAAGATAAGCTTTCTGTTGCTCAAGCCCTAGTTCATTGGAACTTCCTGATAATGGATTAGAAACATAACGTAACAGAGTTATGTGATATTTATTTTGCAAATAGCATGGTGTGAAAAAAAACTCGATAACATCTAAAATGAACACTTGAAATGTTGACTTCCTATGATTTTTACATGTCTTTTGGTGTGATAACCACTGGAAGAATTAATCTTCAAATTTAAATGAACATACAAAGAATAAACAAGATCTAGGAATAAGGGGTCATAGAAAGTCAGACAGAATGGTGTAATTAAAGTTTCTAAGGGTGAAAGATGGCTGACATTGACGTGTTCAGGAAATCCCTTTTGGGGGGATTTATAGTGCTTCCCAGGGAGCACATATTTAATCCCATTGCATTGGGGTTATACACATAAAATACAAATAATGAAAAGTGGTTACACCACCAGAGTGACAGAGCCCCCTACAAGAAGAGCCAAATGTCAAGAAGAGGCAAGGCCTCGCATGTGAATTCTAGTTCTCTTTTTGACTTTTCGTCTTGTACCTCCTGTCTGAATCTCACACACAGTGGTTTCCTATTCTTACATCTCACACTGGTGTTTGTCACCTGACCCTCCCTCTCCTCAGCTAAACCTCGAGGGTAATAACATCTACCTTTAGTCTCAGGAGGGTCAAATGATTCAATGTTTACATGGCATTTAGAGTAGTTCCTGGCAGGTAGAAAACATTCAAAAATTCCTCTACCACCTCCTCACTGTATCACCTTATCATCAAATCACACTTCTTTTGGAGAAAAAGGAAACTGAGTTTCTTTCTTCAAACTGGAAAACAGGCTAAATTAACTTGTATTTCTTCTGTTCAGATATCCTACATACTAGTTTGCTAGGAGATGCAATAAGAAAATACCACAGACTGGGAGGTTTAAACAACAGAAATTAATTTTCTCACACTTCTGGAGGCTAGAATTCTGAGATCAAGGTGTTGGTAGGTTTGGTTTCTCCTGAGGCCTCTCTCCTTAGCTTGCAGATGGCTCCCGTCTTGCTCTGTGCTTAATTGACCTTTTCTTGGTTCATGCTCATCTCTGGTGTCTCTTCCTCTTCATATGTGGACACCGATTCTCTTGGATTAGGGCCCCATACTTATGACCTCATTTAATCTTAATTACCTCTTTAAAGGTCCTATCTCTAAATACAGTCACATTGGGGATCAGGGCTTCAACATACGAATTTTAGGGGCCACAGTTTGGTCTATAAAATCCTATAAGACATTTTAAGGCTTGCATTTAGGTGAACAGTTACAAGCATGACTTCCAACCTTCTTGAAGATGTTCACAGGTGTTTTGGCCTCAATTGACCAGCACATTTAGCGTGGGCGGCTGTGACTGGCTCACTTAGCGTGGGCAAGAGGAGCTACCCCACATCTGAAGTCAGGGGCAGAAGCAGGGAGGACCCCATGCCCGAGGGGAGGCTGCCAAGAGGAGTTACCCCACGTCTGAGGTCAGGGGCAGCAGCCGAGAGTGCCAGGCTGTGACGGCGCAGGAACAGCCGAGAGGAGCTACCCCAAGTCCGAGGCCAGGGGCGGTAGCCAGGAGGACCTACCCCACGTCCAAGGAGCGGTGGCTGCGTGGGCGCAGGAGGGCCTAGAGGAGCTATTCCACGTTCAAGGTTAGAAGGGGCAGCAGTGAGGAGATACCCCTTGTCCAAGGTAAGGAGCAGTAGCTGGGCTTTGCTGGAGCAGCCATGAAGAGATACCCCACGTCCAAGGTAAGAGAAACCCAAGTAAGATGGTAGGTGTTGCAAGAGGGCATCAGAGGGCAGACACACTGAAACCATACTCACAGAAAACTAGTCAATCTAATCACACTAGGACCACAGCCTTGTCTAACTCAATGAAACTAAGCCATGCCTGTGGGGCGACCCAAGACAGGCAGGTCACGGTGGAGAGGTCGGACGGAATGTGGTCCACTGGAGAAGGAAATGGCAAACCACTTCAGGATTCTTGCCTTGAGAACCCCATGAACAGTATGAAAAGGCAAAATGATAGGATACTGAAAGAGGAACTCCCCAGGTCAGTAGATGCCCAATATGCTACTGGAGATAAGTGGAGAAATAACTCCAGAAAGAATGAAGGGATGGAGCCAAAGCAAAAACAATACCCAGCTGTGGACGTGACTGGTGATAGAAGCAAGGTCTGATGCTGTAAAGAGCAATATTGCATAGGAACCTCTATGTCAAGTCCATGAATCAAGGCAAATTGGAAGTGGTCAAACAAGAGATGGGAAGAGTGAACGTCGACATTCTAGGAATCAATGAACTAAAATGGACTGGAATGTGTGAATTTAACTCAGATGACCATTATATCTACTACTGTGGGCAGGAATCCCTCAGAAGAAATGGAGTAGCCATCATGGTCAACAAAAGAGTTCGAAATGCAGTACTTGGATGCAATCTCAAAAACGACAGAATGATCTCTGTTCATTTCCAAGGCAAACCATTCAATATCACAGTAATCCAAGTCTATGCCCCAACCAGTAATGCTGAAGAAACTGAAGTTGAACGGTTCTATGAAGACCTACAAGACCTTTTAGAACTAACACCCAAAAAAGATGTCCTTTTCATTATAGGGGCAAAAGCAAAGGACTCACTCAGTTGTGTCCGACTCTTTGCGACCCCGTGGACTGTAGCCTACCAGGCTCCTCCGTCCATGGGATTCTCCAGGCAAGAATACTGGAGTGGGTTGCCATTTCCTTCTCCAGGAGATCTTCCCAACCCAGGGATTGAACCTGGGTCTCCCGCATTGCAGGCAGACGCATTACCGTCTGAGCCACCAGGGAAGCTGTCCTTATAGGGGACTGGAATGCAAAAGTAGGAAGTCAAGAAACACCTGGAGTAACAGGCAAATTTGGCCTTGGAATACAGAAAGAAGCAGGGCAAAGACTAATAGAGTTTTGCCAAGAAAATGCACTGGTCATAGCAAACACCCTCTTCCAACAACACAAGAGAAGACTCTACACATGGACATCACCAGATGGTCAACACTGAAATCAGATTGATTATATTCTTTGCAGCCAAAGATGGAGAAGCTGTATACAATCAGCAAAAACAAGACTGGGAGCTGACTGTAGCTCAGATCATGAACTCCTTATTGCCAAATTCAGACTGAAATTGAAGAAAGTAGGAAAAACCACTAGACCATTCAGGTATAACCTAAATCAAACCCCTTATGATTATACAGTGGAAGTTAGAAATAGATTTAAGGGACTAGATCTGATAGACTGAGTGCCTGATGAACTATGGAATGAGGTTCATGACATTGTACAGGAGACAGGGATCAAGACCATCCCCATGGAAAAGAAATGCAAAAAAGCAAAATGGCTGTCTGGGGAGGCCTTACAAATAGCTGTGAAAAGAAGAGAAGTGAAAAGCAAAAGAGAAAAGGAAAGATATAAACATCTGAATGCAGAGTTCCAAAGAATAGCAAGAAGAGATAAGAAAGCCTTCCTCAGTGATCAATGCAAAGAAATAGAGGAAAACAACAGAATGGGAAAGACTAGAGATCTCTTCGAGAAAATTAGAGATACCAAGGGGACATTTCATGCAAAGATGGGCTTGATAAAGGACATAAATGGTATGGACCTAACAGAAGCAGAAGATAGTAAGAAGAGTTGGCAGCAATACACAGAAGAACTGTACAAAAAAGATCTTCACGACTCAGATAATCATGGTGGTGTGATCATTCACCTAGAGCCAGACATCCTGGAATGTGAAGTCAAGTGGGCCTTAGAAAGCATCACTATGAACAAAGGTAGTGGAGGTGATGGAATTCCAGTTGAGCTATTTCAAATCCTGAAAGATGATGCTGTGAAAGTGTTGCACTCAATATGCCAGCAAATTTGGAAAACTCAGCAGTGGCCACAGGACTGGAAAAGGTCAGTTTCATTCCAATCCCAAAGAAAGGCAATGCCAAAAAATGCTCAAACTACCACAGAATTGCACTCATCTCACACGCTAGTAAAGTAATGCTCAAAATTCTCCAAGGCAGGCTTCAGCAATATGTGAACCGTGAACTTCCAGATGTTCAAACTGTTTTAGAAGAGGCAGAGGAACCAGAGACCAAATTGCCAACATCTGCCGGATCATCAAAAAAGCAAGAGAGTTCCAGAAAAACATCTATTTCTGCTTTATTGACTATGCCAAAGCCTTTGACTGTGTGGATCACAATAAACTGTGGAAAATTCTGACAGAGATGGGAATACCAGATCACCTGGTATTTCTTGAGAAATTTGTATGCAGGTCAGGAAGCAACAGTTAGAACTGGACATGGAACAACAGACTTGTTCCAAATAGGAAAAGGAGTATGTCAAGGCTGTATATTGTCACCCTGTTTATTTAACTTATATGCAAAGTACATCATGAGAAATGCTGGGCTGGAAGAAGCACAAGCTGGAATCAAGATTGCCAGGAGAAATACCAATAACCTCAGATATGCAGATGACACCACCCTTATGGCAGAAAGTGAAGAGGAACTAAAAAGCCTCTTGATGAAGGTGAAAGAGGAGACTGAAAAAGTTGGCTTAAAGCTCAACATTCAGAAAACGAAGATCATGGCATCTGGTCCCATCACTTCATGGGAAATAGATGGGGAAACAGTGGAAACAGTGTCAGACTTTATTTTTCTGGGCTCCAAAATCACTGCAGATGGTGACTGCAGCCATGAAATTACAAGACGCTTACTCCTTGGAAGAAAAGTTATGACCAACCTAGATGGCATATTGAAAAGCAGAGACATTACTTTGCCAACAAAGGTTCATCTAGTCAAGGCTATGGTTTTTCCTGTGGTCATGTATGGATGTGAGAGTTGGACTGTGAAGAAAGCTGAGCACTGAAGAATTGATGGTTTTGAACTGTGGTGTTGGAGAAGACTCTTGAGAGTCCCCTGGACTGCAAGGAGATCCAACCAGTCCATTCTGAAGGAGATCAGCCCTGGGATTTCTTTGGAAGGAATGATGCTAAAGCTGAAACTCCAGTACTTTGGCTACCTCATGCGAAGAGTTGACTCATTGGAAAAGACTCTGATGCTGGGAGGGATTGGGGGCAAGAGGAGAAGGGGACGACAGAGGATGAGATGGCTGGATGGCATCATTGACTCGATGGACGTTAGTCTGGGTGAACTCCAGGAGTTGGTGATAGACAGGGAGGCCTGGCGTGCTGCGATTCATTGGGTCGCAGAGTCAGACATGACTGAGTGACTGAACTGAACTGAAGGTAAATACTTTGATCTCAACATTGGAATTTAGCTCTGTTCAGTCACTCATATTACACTTTCTCTTCAATATTCCTGTGTTGAAAGGAGCTTCACTTTCTTGATCATGAAGTAAAAGGTAGACAGTACCATTAGGATGCCAGGCTGAGTGCCCAAGTGTAATCAGATCTCCTTTCAGGGCCTGGAGGAGTCAGGGGTATTTACTGTCCTATAGAGCTCCACAGTGGGATTTCCAGGTGGCTCAGTAGTAAAGAATCCACCTGCCAATGCAGGAGTCTCTGAAGCCACAGGTTTATCCCTGGGTCAGAAGGATCCCTTGGAGGAGGAAATGCAACCAACTTCAGTATTCTTGCCAGAAAAATCCCATGGACAGAGGATACTCGTGGGCTGCAGTCTGTGGGGTTGCAAAGAGTTGGGCACAATTGAGCAAGCACGTACAGAGGTCTACAGTGGGGATTTACTTTAAAAATAGGACAAAGTAAGCAATTTGCTGCTGCTGCTGCTAAGTCCCTTCAGTCATATCTGACTCTGTGCGACCCCATAGATGGCAGCCCGCCAGGCTCCCCCATCCCTGGGATTCTCCAGGCAAGAACACTGGAGTGGTTTGCCATTTCCTTCTCCAGTGCATGAAAGTGAAAAGTGAAAGTGAAGTTGCTCAGTTGTGTATAACTCGTAGTGACCCCATGGGCTGCAGCCCTCCAGGCTCTTCTGTCCATGGGATTTTCCAGGCAAGAATACTGGAGTGGGTTGCCATTGCCTTCTCCAAAGCAATTTGAGGGTACATTTATTGAGTGCCAGGTCCTTCTCTGACTCCCACAGTAGTTGTGTATTTGACAAGATAGAAGTTCAATTTATTTATTTTTGCCAGAGGACCTAGTGGTAGGTAGACCTAGAAGTCTGTAGAAAATGGGTAAGTCAGCTTAAGTAGCACATGGGTTCACAGGTTCATAACTAAGTTCAAAGTTATGGTTTGCCAGCTAGGCATTAACTGAGGTGACCCCCACAGAGGCCACTCAAAGTGCATAAAGAAGAGAGACTGATAGGCTGGCCTCCATCCCATACTAGGTCATCAACAGAAAACAATGCTTTTGTGTCTGACCACAGGGGGTCCAGGACTTACCTGAGCAAATCCCTTGGGTGGCAGGTTGGGATTTGGAGACTGGCTGCATGAGGGAGTCTGAGGAGTTGTGTCCTGAGGTGCCAGGCCACATTAGGTCTGAGGTGTCATTGGCTGAGGTCACCCAAAGTGGAATGTTGTCATCCCTTCATTTTCAGGCCCCTGGGACAATCCTGTTTGTCCAGGTTCCAAACTCTTTGTTATATAAAAACTCGTGGGTTTTCCAGTGCTAACTGCCACACCGGGTCTCTGGATTGGAAAGTGGTGCTCATTCAGAAGCAGCAGCCCCTCCTGGGTGATGGAGGACAGTGCCTGAGATCTAGAATTAGTGGGTAGGTGGGAGATAACACTGACTCAGTGAACCCAAGCCAACCCAGAGAACTCCTTGGACATTTTACGGGAAAGGGCATTCTGTAATGTAGGCACACAGGATTGGGGGTTGACCGTTGAGATATGTTAAACATTGGGACAGTCTGGTGTGATTCCTCAAACTGGAAATACTACCTTCTGTGGAGAGGTGGGTACATGTGCTGAAAGTGTGCCTGGCCTTATGTCATTCCAGATCTTTCAGTAGTTCCCAATCACTGTATTCAAGGATGGAACTGGCATGCCCTTGCCTGGAATGCAGGCCCCCATGTAGTGTGTCCCTGGTCCTGTTCTGTTCAGACTTACTTCTTTACATTATGGTGCCTTCTATGCTCTTGCCACAAGTACCTTTACTCATGCTTTTTCCTGTGCAGGGAAAGCTAACCCACCCTCCTAACCAAGTGCCTAGTCATCCCACATGACTTGAGTCAGTGATCTTCTGGAGGGAGACATCTCTCAACCATTTTGTTATCATTTAGTAGCCCGCCCCCAACCTTTTTTAAAAACAAAAACAAAAACTAAAGCTGGCTTCCTTAAGCTTCAGGCTCCACCAAATCTGGATACAGACCAAGACATAAAAACTAGTCCTGAGATTCAATCATAAGGGTTGCAGAGCTACAAAGGAGACTGAATGTTCTTTTATATGAACATTCCTAAGTTAAGTCAGGGTCTTGCTTGGGAAGTAGTGAGTATCAAGTAGATTTTAAGCTTCTTTACTTCTACTTCCTCTTCTAAAATGTTAGATCCTTAAGAACTGTCATTTCATTTTCCAGTTCCTTCTGTCAAGCAGGGAGCATGGCACTTTGTAAACCCTTAGAAAAAATTTGCAGACTAAGTTAAGGTGTATATGCTAGGTGTATGAGCTAGGTATATGAAGTATGATACCAAACTATGAGACGTTTGGAGCAGAGCTGTTCAGTAGGAATAAGTGAGCAACCTGTTTAAACTTTTCTAGAAGCCTTAAAAAACTAGAAAGATACAGGTAAAATTAATTTTAATAATCTATTTTATTTAACTCAAGATATCCTAACTTTTATCATTTCAACAAGTCGTCTGTACATAGATGTATAAAGTCATTACTGAAATAGTTTACCTTCTTTCCTCATGCAAAATCTTTGCAATCTGTTGTGTATTTTATACTTAAGGCACATCTCAGCTTGGATTCACTTCATTTCAAATGTTCAACAATCACATGTGACTTGTGCCTGCCACTTTGGGCAGCACAGATGTATGGTTTTAAAAACAGTGACAGGAAGAAGAAAATGCTTTTGATCCAGCGATTTAATGATGGTTGCATCAGTGACTTCTAAATTCTAATAATATTTCTTGCCTCTGAAAGTCACATTAATTTTGTCAAAATGCCCTCCTCACCAAAACCTTCCAGTAGATGGAGAGTAAAAATGCACAGGTATCAGTATTTAAATGTAAATGTGGAGGTCATAGTATTTTTAGAGCTGCAGTAGAAGAAGTGCAGCCTCCAGAGGTCAGGTGTTTTTAACATGCAGATAGCATTGTGAAGTCCTGAAAAAGATAGAGTTCTCATTTATGAATCATTATAATAACTCCAAGACCCTTCATTTCAGTGCAGAATTTTCTGAGCTCATTATGTGAAAAGGAGCGTATTGTCTAGTACATTCTGTCTCAGGAAGCTCATCTGCTCCTACTCCAGTTGATGTGAAAGCTATATGTTTACATGAGAAAAACTTTCATTAGACATTCCTGGTGGTAAATTTTGTAGTCAGGGAGCCCTGTGTAAATCACTGGTGTGGCTTTGCCGACTTACTAGTCAAACTCAGGCTGTGCGTCACTGCACGCAGCAAATTAAATTTCGATGAGCTTGGGAAAGTAATTGGGCTGTGAATGTTACCCATTACTCAGAGAATTGTAAATGTCCAGAAATGAAACCAAACGATGTAAAATCCTATTAATGTTTTCGGGGCAAGCAGGACCATAGAGATATAGAACAGTCAGGGACCTATGTCCAACCCCTAATATTTCACATGAAGAGTCCTAAGGCCCTGAGGGCCTTGAGTGGCTTCACCAAGGTCGGATAAGTCATTTCAGTGGCAACTGGGACTAGGATACATTTCTACTGACTCCTTAGCTCTGTTTCCCTGCACCTCTTCCTATCTGCAGCTTTGGTCATTTGTCTGAATTTTGTTATCTCAGGAAGGAGAAGGGAGGCAGAAAAGGCAAAAACAGTCAGCACTTGCTCTTTCCATTATTATGTAGCATATGATGATCGGTCCCATTTCCTGCCACAGCAGAATAGAAACATAACATTTTATAGGTAAATGTCAGTTTGGGGAGAAATACTATTTTTTTGAGCTAGAAGTTGATGGAAGTAAAATGAAAAAAAAAAAAAAAAAGTGGGTCAGACAACAACTAAAGTGATCTGGAACAAGAAGGGCCGTTTCTGCTGGAGCTCAGCCTTTGAGAGAGGCCAGTCGGTAGGTGCTCAGTCAGTATTAATTTGGTTGATCATTTAAAAGATTTGACAGAGGAAGGAGAGGAATTTCCGTGGTCCTTTACCAAGGCTTGGGGTCTTTGGACTCAGAGGAGTTTGGGGTGCCTGGGGGCAGAATCCAGGACTGACTTAAGGTGACAGGAAGGTAGGCAGCTTATGGCCTGTAGATATACATGGCATGGGCTCCTGCAGGTCACAGTCTCAGATGGGCTGTTTCCCAGTGGTGTGTCCTTAAAACAACTCTCTGCCCTTTTAAAGACAAGAGTGCTGACCCAAGCGACTCCTTGTGGCGTTCCTACACCAACCCTATCATAGGATCTGTGGGAGTGGCAAGGAGCGGTGTGACTGTTCAAGGAAGATGAAGGAATTCAAGGACTGAGCATGTCCACAGAAAACAGGCACGTCATGCCATCTTTCCCTCTGATATGAAGAACTGTGACCTTTCCCACCTTTCATGGTGGCTTAGAATAATAATAGAATTGGTGGGTGGAGGGACACCAGGGGCCTGGGTAAAGCCTACAGAAGAAGGTTTTCTTTGCATCTTCTGAGGAGCTCTGACACAGCCTCTCCTCTCCCATTATTTTCCACTTCAGAAACAAAACCATCCCAGTGCTCCCTATGTGGGTCCTGTAGCATTCACTTAACAGTGTGTTTATTTGAAATCTTGGACTTGAGGCTGAGGGGAGATTGAAAGTGCCAGCCTCAGGCACTCTTGATCTCCTGCTCCTTATGAATGCCTCATTCATCACTTAAATGTAATATATTTATAATCAGGGCCAAGGCAGCATGACCTTGTTTTATTCTAAATAAATCACAAGCAGCTAGACATGGGGGCTTCCTGCTTTAAATCAGACGTAAAACGTGTTAGCTGTCAAGGACTTTGTTATGATTCTGTTGATCTCTTTCTTTGTTATTTATATAAAAGGAAACAGAAAATTGGTGGTGGGTGAAGGGAAGGTGGTACGGGCTCCCCAGAAAACCACACTTCAGGAATTGCTCAGCAATGGAAGGTTACATAGCATGGACTTTCCCTCAGAAGAGGTAGGGGCAGGAAAATAACATGTCTGAGGCTTAGATCTTCCAGCCCAAGATAATTAATTTTGAAGCCACATTTTTTTCTCCTCTCTGGAAACATTAATCATGAAAATTAAAAAAAAAAAAAACAAAAAAACCAAAACTGACTCGGTTGTTATTTATTGCTTCTCAGTGCAGCAGGGCTTAAAGAGCACTCACCAGGAATGTTCAAACACAGTTTTTTTTTCCTCCCAGGACTTAGTCTGGGGCCAGCCCTGTATATAAATATCATTACAGGGTGACGACTCCAGTCTTCTTCAGCCTGCTCTTGTACCCTTTCTGCCTGACTCTGCTTTAACCATCTCTGCTAGATAAAGATGCAGTTCCTTTTGGTGACTTGCATTGTCCTTAAAAGTCAGACTGGTCAGAGTAAAGCAAGCACTGTTATTTTAATGATGGTAGCAAGTGGAACTCAAAGATCCAGAAGGAAGCATTTGCACAGAAGGAAATTCATGGGGGCATTGTTGCTTTAAGGCATCGATTATTTGCCTACAGCTGGTTCCTCAGATCTCCCACTCCACCCATCTTCCCACCCACCCACCCACCCACTGGTTCCCCTTGTTACAAGGTGTTCTGTCTTGGAGATGAAACAAGTGAGGGCTAAACTAATTAACTAACCAGCAGTGATCTACCGCTTCAGCACCTTGCATTCCTGAAGATTTATCCCATTTCAAATTCATTGCCATTTCCCTCCAGGGAAATAAAGATTGCTGCCTATTAAAGATGGGGACAGAAAAAGGCACCTTCACTGGAGACAGCCTGTACAAGAAAATAATACTGTAATCATTCCCTCCAATCAGCTGAAAAGGATTAAATCTTCTGCTTCTAAAGTAATGTTCCAATTGAGCCTTGGGGAAGAATAATTCATGATTAGGGAGAAGGCTGGTCTAGCAAATGTGAACATTATGTCCATTACTTAAACACACTTCCTGGGCTGACTGCTAATGTACCCAAGGGACTTGAAGCCCCAGCAACTGATAGGCGCAATGAAACAGGCAGACAAGGACAAGAAGTATTATCATCTGCATTCAACAGCACTACATAGACTTTACCACTGCTAAATCACTGCCTTTGGTAAATAGCCCAGATAACTCATTTTAATAGAAGAATTCTTCTCTTCTTTATGTGTATTAAACAACAGACTCTTATGAGCGGTGGCAGCGTATTGATTCCTGGGAAAGGCCGTGTGAATACCAATTCTGTAATTTATGCTGTTTTGTGGCTCTGGCTGTATTTGTTATGCATAGTGTATTAAACATTCAATAGCTCAATTTAATCTTTGCAGCCAAATTGCACAGCACATCATGCCAGAT
Source organism: Bubalus bubalis (assembly GCF_019923935.1). Lineage (NCBI taxonomy): Eukaryota > Metazoa > Chordata > Mammalia > Artiodactyla > Bovidae > Bubalus > Bubalus bubalis. The sequence goes on along the minus strand of NC_059159.1, from coordinate 119,219,240 downwards.
AGTGGTTGTTTCATATACACAGCCCATCTGCTTCCTGTTCTATAATTCATTCAGCAGGCAAAGTTTCTGGCAGCCTCAGGCTACCAAAATATATATATATCCTTAGGGTACCAGAAGTGCTTGGCACTCAATTAGTTTTCCGGGTGTCTAGTGCTATGTGTGCATGAGCACGGGTATGTGTTTCCACTTTTATGAGAATTAAAGATGGGAATAGTTTGCTAAGTTCTGTGTCCTCATCTGGACAACTTTTCATAAACTTGTGGGATTTTCACAAAACCCGAAGAGAAAAAAAATGTTAGAAGTGAAACACAGTGATCCTTCTCCCTTGGGGAATTATCCATCGCAATAAAATGTGTTCTCTCAACCATCCCTATCTAAATAGATTGATTTATATCTTGTGGCAGGGATAAATAAAACAAACCCCAAAGAACTATAAACTCTTGGCTTCTTTCTCGGGATGAACCACTGGGATTAGCTCTCTTATGGAGAATGTTTATTTTCCCTAAAATCCCCTCCTCTCTTGGAGGTCTGCCCTCTCTCTTAGTGGGGATGCTGACTTTGTCCTTTCCTCATCTTCACTTCTATTTGCTTTTAAAGAAGCCAGTGCCGAAATGTTGTCCAGTGGAAAATTACATTTCAGTTTATTGAAGTCTCTCTGTAACTCCCAGTACAAATACTTGATTTTCAGCACATTTTATGGTCTTTATATCACACACAGGGACCAACGACCACCTGGGTTTGGGGATGATCATTTTACACCTTTTTTGGGAAAAGTGACTGAAGACCCATTTTAAGGACTGGGATTACAGCTTCTCTGAGTGGAAGTAGCTCATCCATTCCAGTTACCTCATTTTACAGGTAATAACAGCCAACACTTGTGTAATGCTTTAGGGCAAGATCAAAGATGCAGATCCAGAAGGGTGCAATGAGGCCTCCCAGAAGGTTGGAGCCTGAAGCCTGCCTGGTGAGGGTGGTGGGAACTGGATGCAGAAGCCACAGAAGATTGTTGCCAGACAGAGTGCAGGCCCTGTGTGTCCAGATCTTCCAGATTTTCGAGAGAAGCTGGAAATCTGGATTTTTTTTTTTTTAAATGGGAAATCTACTTTTTTTTCCCCCAAATGTTGGCATTAAATGATATTATATATTGTAAAACACTGCGTGGGCCAAACAAAACACATCTGTGGGCCTTCCAGAGCATATGGGCCTCCAGGTTCTATATTTGTGGAGTTTATGCCACCATACTCCATACATTCTTGTGATATTTTCCTGCTAGGACAGTGAGGTCTAGAGAGTTAGGGTCTTGCCCAAGTTTATACTATAAGTGAGAGGGTGGAACAGGAACAAGGGTTAAATCTCCTGGCATACACTCTGGGACTCCCTTGACATAACTGCTTTTCCCCGTAGTGTAAGGATTCACCTAACCTTCCCTTTTAGTAGTTGGAATTTTCTCTTTATAGCAAGGAATTCTACTTTATTCCTGTTTTTAATATCCTCTCTGGTATTACCATTATTAGCATGCTTTATTTGGGCTTAATTCCCTCTACCTCTCTCTAGGGTTACCATCTTGGGGTAAACTGTACATCCAACAAGTACAACTCAACGATGCAAACAAAACACTTAATGTGTTATCCCTCTGTCCTTAACATTTATTCATAGGTGATAATCTCTTCATACCATTTCTTCTCCCTCCATGAAAACTATGGAAGACACGAACTTTTATGTTCATTCTTCACTAAGACACTCCTGCAATTCCTTTGTGTTGCAAACACACTCTTGATTTTAACAATTTGTATCTTCAGACCTGAAGAGTAATCAAAATTTCCTACCTGACTTGTTTGTGGTAAGCAGATTTCTAAGAATGACCTCTGACACCCTCAGTCTTGTTTTAAAATTAATTTATTTTAATTGGAGAATAATTGCTTTACAATATTGTGATGGTTTTTGCCATACATCATCAGGAATCGACCACCGGTATACATGTGTCCCCCCAATCCTGAACCCCTCCCTCTTCCCTCCCCACCCTATCCCTCTGAGTTGTCCTAGAGCCTCGGCTTTGGGTGCCCTGCTTCATTCATCGAACTTGCTCACCCTCAGTCTTATATTAATATAATCCTTTTTCTTTAGAGTGTGGGTGAGATCTGGAAATATGATGAGTTTTGTGTTCTCATGATGATGTTACTTTTTATAGCAAAAGGGCTATTTTTCTGGTGGGGCAAATCTAAGCACATGACCCCTTTAAAGGCAGAGTTTTCTCCTGCTGGAAGCAGAGGGGAAGTCAGAGAGATTCTAAGCCCGAGAGGGACTCCATGTGCTGTTGTTGCATTTGAGGATAGATGGGGACACATGCAAGGACCAGAGAGCTGGAAGGAGCTGAGAGCATTTCCTGGCCAACAGCTAGGAAATGGGGACCTTAGACTCATAGCCACATGGAACTAAATTCTGCCAACAACCTAATGAGTTTGGCAGTGGATTCATTTCCAGAGCCTCAGATAAGAACCTAGCAGGCTAAGGCTTTGATTTCAGCCTCATAAGACCCTAGTGGAGAACCCAGCTGAGCCATGCTGAACTTCTGACCTCTGCAACTGGTAGGTAATAAGTGGATGTTGTTTTAAGCTGCTAAGATTGTGGTAATTTGTCATATAGCAGCAAACTCATACAATTTAAAATCCCTCCCAGCTAGGCCTTCAGTGGAGAAGGAGGTGGGGGGCTCTTGGCTTTCCTGCTCTTCTCTCCAGGCTTACCTTCTCCCTGAGCCAGCTTCTGTTTTACTGGGGACAAGGGGAGTGGATAGAGTGGGAGCGAGAAGATAAAAGGAATAGGACACTTCTTACTTGGCTGGTAGCTTCTGCTTTTTGACCCTGCAGAGGGTTGCCACTGGCTGTGTTGTGGGCATTATGCAGGAATTTTGGAGGTTCTTTTCTCTCTTGTAGAGCTTTCTGGGCCTGGACCAATGCTTTTCTATCCCGAGCAACCGTAAGAAATTCCTGTGTGGCTTGCTGTACCAAGTGACCCATTTTTGGCCCACATGAAACATATGGTCCCCACCTCCCACTTGCTGTAGTGAACACTAGGCTGCAGATGCCTCCATGTGGCCGTGCACTCCTGTCTTTGCTCTCGAAACAGTTACCTCCTCCCTCACCATTTTATATTGTGGGCTGGAGTCAGGCCTTGGTCCATAGTTTGCTTTGTCTTTCTCAAGGATGAATCAAGCACCAGCTCTTTCTGTGTCTCAGTGATGGGCAATCCATTTTGAAGCTCTCTGAAGCAAACCCTTGCAGATTCCCTCACTAGACAGGTGGAGAGAAGGCAGCTTCCTCCTCTTGTTCCCTGTAGGGACATGTGGTGCGGTGGGACAAGGCTGTGGCTTTGCATGATTCTGAGGCACAACATTCATATTTCAGTCTGTATATTCAGAAACTTCTGGAACTCTGGAACATGTTGAACACACAGAACACAGTCAGAACGGTACCCCTGGGTTGCATGGTGGGGCTCCCCCTGTGGTGGGATTCACTGTGAGCACAGCCTTCTTCTGAAAGAAACTTTCACCAAGCCTCTGTCTCTACCTCCTCTCCCCTTTTATCTTCTCAAAGTGGGTGGCTGGATTCACAACTGGTGGAACAGGTTCTCCTAGGATGCCTTACAGGAGGTTGTGTTTCACTCTAGCTTGAGTATCTTGTCACAGGAGCCTCTTATTGAGAAATGTGGTATGAAGGTTCACGCTTTTCTAGCTGAGCATCCGCAGGCGGCCAGCACCCTGCAGCACTCACCAGAGAAGGCATTGAGAGGGTTGATTTTTACAAAAAGCACGACTGGATTTCCCAGCTGTGCTGCCCTCTCCCCCCACTTGCTAGTCAACAGGTTCTTTTGCTTGCTGGGAGCTGGAGGTGCCAGTGGCCAGAAATTTGCTTCTGGTCATATATCCCTGGAGGCTTTGGTTTCCTATCTCAGGCCTCAGTCGACTTTGCTGCTGGCCACTTGTGCCCACGTCGAGGTTCTTCTCAGTCCTGAACTGTTCTTACTCTATATGTGAGTGGTGTGTGTGTGTGTCTGTTTTTTTTTAATCTGTGCTTTCCCTCTTTGAAATGCTGGGATCTTGGTGGTGTCTTATTCAGGAAACCCAGTCTGGCCAATGTCCATGATCACTCTCTCCTGCTTTTGCTCACCCACTGCCTACACTTCCTTCCTCTCGGCATCTGCTTACTTTGTGCCAGGCTAGGCCCTGGGAGAGGAGCTTGTTGGCAAAACCTGTTGATGCGGAACATGCATTCAGATGGTGAAGTGGCTTTTTGACACAGCTGGTCCTCTTCATGTGGGTCACCTGTGTTGCCAGAAACACAGAGGCGTCTTGTTCACGAAACTTAAAACAGCCATTCTGAGTGATTAAGTGAGTGTCAGCTTCACAGGTTTGGGTAAGTGTCTGGTTTAAGCAGCCAATGATTTTCTAGTCTAGAAGATCACACCTGGGCAGCTTGCCTGAGGGCATCTGAACATTTTTCTTTTCCTATCTGAGTCCTAACCTATTACTCTATGACGCCCAATTAGATTGATAGTTACTACCGTTCTCTTCCCTGCTTTTTATCAAAATAGGCCTAGGAACCACGTGTTCACACTGTATACCTGACAGCTTAAGGTGTCAGCAGTCTCAGTAGGTTCAAAACCTAAAACATAGCTTAAAATTTCTGACATCAATCCAGTATAATAGAGTAATAGGTGAGAATTGGATGATTCATGTATGTGTGTGTGTGTGTGTGAGCACATGTGTGTACTCTGGGCCAGAATTAAGCATCTACTATCACACAAGTCAAGCTTTTGTTGCCTTCTTTTCTTCTTGGGCAGATGGGTAGGTAGACCTTTGCCTTGGTGGAAATTGAAGATCCTCCCAAAGACTGAACAACCATGATGCCCACTCAAGGGCCTGACAGATATCTATGATTTTTTCCTGGAAAATCTGTCATTTAGATCACAGATATATGAAATTCCTCATATTTAATCTTTTAAAGTTCATAGTGAGCTTCCCTGGTGGCTCAGTAGTAAAGAATCCGCCTGCCAATGCAGAAGATGCAGGTTTGATCCCTGGGTCAGGAAGATACCCTGGAGAAGGAAATGGCAACCCACTTCAGGATTCTTGTCTGGAAAATTCCATGGACAGAGGAGCCTGGCACGTAACAGTCCATGGGGTTGCAAAGAGTTGGATGTGACTTAGCGACAAGACCGTAACAACAAGGGGCCCTAGTTCAGTCCTTGGACAGGGAACTAGGATCCCACAGGTCACAGTGAAGACCCAGCAAAGCCAGAATAAAAACCAAGGACAGGACAGATCACATGCTGAGTTTACAGTGAAAACACTAGAGTCGGCATCCAAAGGCAAATGCGAAAACTGCCTCATGGGCTTAAGGCTGTTGCCCCGTTTGCTGTTAGCTTTTCAGTCTGGCCTGTGAGTGAGTCCCGTGCGCCGTCACTTGTCTTCTGTGGGAATAGCGGCAGCGGCAGCATGGAGCGTGTTGTCACCTAAAGTAGTCTCTGCACTCACTTTGCACCAGAAAGAATACCAGGGTTTGCTTCATTTTAGGTAAACAGGCACACCCTGGATGTACACGGTATCACAGGGCATGGGACAAGTGGCTTCTAAGCTAATGATGAGACAAGAGATAGGATTCTTTATTTGGTAAGTGATTCTCATTGTGGACACAATAAAGTATTCCCACAGCTTCAGAAGTCAGCCTACTTGGCCAAGGAAATAGAAGGGAATTAAAAACAGGAAGACAAACCTAAGACAAAGTAACAATATACAAAGCAATAATAATGTTACTGCTAATTGTTCTCCACATTGAAAACCTGAAAGCTTTACACCATCGTTCTTAAAAAGGAGGATGGTTTTGGTAAATTAAATGGGATTGGTATAAACCAGACTGCTTTACAGTGAATGTTTCAGTAAAGACTGTATTTGGAAAAGGCATAAACTCTCAATGCATCATAAGGCAAAGGGCTGTAGGGAATAGTCCAATAAAAGGAAAAAGTCTGCTCAATGAAAACACTTAACAAGTGAATATATATTTACTCTAAAAGAGATATCTTAAAGTCTAACAGAGGTACCATTCAGGTGGCAATAGCATCTCCCTTTGCCCCTAGTAGCGAGCCAAAATTGGAAGGAGTACAATGGGTGGGAAATTATAACCACTTTATTCCTACATTAACTAGATTTTCTTGTTCTGTAAACACATGTACATCTGATGTTCCCACCCAGGCTGTTTGTTGTAGGAGGAGTGCATGCTTTCTCTCATGTTAACCATTTGGTCGCTCGATGAAAAGCATCACCATCACCCTTTGCACCCATTTAGCGCCTCTGAGCACGACTGAGCGACTTCACTTTCACTTTTCACTTTCATGTATTGGAGAAGGAAATGGCAACCCACTCCAATGTTCTTGCCTGGAGAATCCCAGGGACAGTGGAGCCTGATGGGCTGCCGTCTATGGGGTCGCACAGAGTCGGACATGACTGAAGCAACTTAGCAGCACCTGTGAAAGTAATTACATGGATTTAGTGATTAATAATGATTGATTTTTTTCTTGCCAGCTTAATCGTCAACACTTGAGTGGGGCTGATGTAGACCCAGCAGTGCTTAACTAGCCCACGGTTCTGAGAAACCATATTTTAAAGCCAGGCTTGTAGTGGAAGAAGCCTTCTAGATGAGGCAGCCTGCTGAGGTGAACTCAGACATGTGGTAGATGCAGTTTTTTAATCAGGTCCAAGGAGCATGTTTGGGAAGTGGATGTTGGCTCAAAAAGACATATGCTCTTGCTGGACTTGGGAAAACTGTTGTCTGTTGCCTTCTGCGACATGGGTTAGATAGGGAGACAGCTCAATATGAGTTCTATGTGATATGAAAGTGAAGTGACTGTTAGTCACTCAGTCGTGTCTGACTCTTTGTGACCCCATGGACTGTCCATTCTCCTCTGTCCATGGAATTCTCCAGGCAAGAATACTGGACTGGGTAGCCATTTCCTCCTTCAGGGGATCTTCCCCATCTAGGGATTGAACTCAGGTCTCCTGCATTGCAGGCACATTCTTTACCATCTGAGCCACAAGGAAAGCCCTGCTAATGTGATCTTGCCTTATTACTTAGGACAAATGCTTGCTTCAGTCTAGAAGGTAGGTGTGTTATACCACATAATTTTATATAAGTGACTTATTTGGTTTTTTGTATTTTTGGTAAATTTAACATTCTTTAGGGTCCACCTTTTCATACTGTTCGTGGGGTTCTCAAGGCAAGAATACTGAAGTGGTTTGCCAAGTGGGCCTTAGAAAGCATCACTACGAACAAAGCTAGTGGAGGTGATAGAATTCCAGTTGAGCTCTTTCAAATCCTGAAAGATGATGTTGTGAAAGTGCTGCACTCAATATGCCAGCAAATTTGGAAAACTCAGCAGTGGCTACAGAACTGGAAAAGGTCAGTTTTCATTCCAATCCCAAAGAAAGGCAATGCCAAAGAATGCTCAAACTACCGCACAATTGCACTCATCTCACACGCTAGTAAAGTAATGCTTAAAATTCTCCAAGCCAGGCTCCAGCAATATGTGAACCGTGAACTTCCAGATGTTCAAGCTGGTTTTAGAAAAGGCAGAGGAACCAGAGATCAAATTGCCAACATCCACTGGATCATGGAAAAAGCAGGAGAATTCCAGAAAAGCATCTATTTCTGCTTTATTGACTATGCCAAAGCCTTTGACTGTGTGGATCACAATAAACTGTGGAAATTCTGAAAGAGATGGGAATACCAGACCACCTGATCTGCCTCTTGAGAAATTTGTATGCAGGTCATGAAGCAACAATTAGAACTGGACATGGAACAACAGACTGGTTCCAAATAGGAAAAGGAGTTCGTCAAGGCTGTATATTGTCACCATGTTTATTTAACTTATATACAGAGTACCTCATGAGAAACGCTGGACTGGAAGAAACACAAACTGGAATCAAGATTGCTGGGAGAAATCTCAATAACCTCAGATATGCAGATGACACCACCCTTATGGCAGAAAGTGAAGAGGAACTAAAAAGCCTCTTGATGAAGGTGAAAGTGGAGAGTGAAAAAAGTTGGCTTAAAGCTCAACATTCAGAAAACGAAGATCATGGCATCCGGTCCCACCACTTCATGGGAAATAGATGGGGAAACAGTGGAAACAGTGTCAGACTTTATTTTTCTGGGCTCCAAAATCACTGCAGATGGTGACTGCAGCCATGAAATTAAAAGACGCTTACTCCTTGGAAGGAAAGTTATGACCAACCTAGAGAGCATATTGAAAAGCAGAGACATTACTTTGCCAACAAAGGTTTGTCTAGTCAAGGCTATGGTTTTTCCTGTGGTCATGTATGGATGTGAGAGTTGGACTGTGAAGAAGGCTGAGCCCCGAAGAATTGATGGTTTTGAACTGTGGTGTTGGAGAAGACTCTTGAGAGTCCCTTGGACTGCAAGGATATCCAACCAGTCCATTCTGAAGGAGATCAGCCCTGGGATTTCTTTGGAAGGAACGATGCTAAAGCTGAAACTCCAGTACTTTGGCCACCTCATGCGAAGAGTTGACTCATTGGAAAAGACTCTGATGCTGAGAGGTATTGGGGCAAGAGGAGAAGGGGATGACAGAGGATGAGATGGCTGGATGGCATCACTGACTCGATGGACATGAATCTGGATGAACTCCGGGAGCTGGTGATGGACAGGGAGGCGTGTGCTGCGATTCATGGGGTCTCAAAGAGTTGGACATGACTGAGCGACTGATCTGATCTGATCTGATCTGAGGGTCCACCTTAAAATTCCAAACTCTTTATAATTCTTGAAAATGTTCCATGCTATAAAGATGTCTTTTAGTAAGGATCCAAATTAAAGAACCAGCCCTCCTCATTCCCTTCCTCCTTTGCTTGGCTGGTGGAAGGCTTCCTTCCATTCTTCCTTCTTCCCTTTCTCCTTTCTGTTTCCTTTCCTTCCACTGGACTCACCTTCTTTCCTATAATTAGGAAAGTTGTTTCTAAACTCAACCTATTCCCACCTCAGTTGAGAGACTTTGTCTTGATGTCTGCTGCACGAGCAGTTGCCCATTAAGCACAGTCTACAAACTATAACCTCATATTGTACATGCAGTAAATAATCACCCAGGTACACTCTTCACTTCAGGTGGCATCTGGCTTGAGCCAAATCCGGACTAAAGACCTCAGAAAGTCGTGACTCTTATCAGTCCTTCTCTTAACCTAGGAGGCCCAGAGGAACTTTATGAGAGTTGGATTCTGAAGGACTCTTCTAGGAATATTTGACAGACACTTGTATAATAGATATCATTGAGAATTGTGAAAGTGTTCTTATGCAGAAGTCATAAAGAAACAGTGGAAAGCCTTGTGGCAAGGCTCAGTGCTATACTGTTAGGCTGTTGACTCATGGGAACTTTGATGGAGGAGGAGTAGAGGGAAGACTAGTGAAAGCACAAGGAGTGGATGTAGAAAGTGAGGGGGCTTCCAGCTAGGACCCAGATGCCTGGAAATTGATCCTGAGAGTTGCCTCCAAGGGTGATGGCAATGCAGATTGGAACTGCTATGAAGTGCTGATGAAGAGAATCATCAGTATGAAAGATAACATTTTGATGTTAAAGAACAGTATTGTATTTAAGAAGAAAAATACCATGTTATTCAGAACTCTTTGGGCAGCAAGTGATGGAAACTCATTTCAGACAGTTTAAGGAAGAAGAGGAATGTATTGGCTCACAGAGCTTAGAAGTAAATAGGTAGAGCTCGTTGGACTGAAGTTACAGCATAGGACCCAGGCAGGGCCTCAAGAACTTGAACCAACTTGACTCCAGTGCCTTTATTTACCTCTTGCCACCATCTCCATCCATCCATCCATTTCTCATCTGTATTGACTTTGTTCTGCAGATAAAATTTCTCTAAATGGCAGGGTTTAACAAACACAATGGGAAAAGCTTTGTTGCCTGACCATGCATATGACAATCTGAGAGACAGACACTGTCTGCCCTTGTTTGGTCATCTGATTCTCTATAATGTGCAGAGGAATGAGGTATTATTTTCCTAGGGTGGGTCATATCACCCAAAATATGTGGGTGATATTTTAAGGTGAGGAGAGAGTAGTTACATTTGTATAAGAAGCATAGAATAACTTGCTGGGCACACAAAGATAATGGTTATTTTAGTCTCCTATAAATTCCATTGTAATATTACCACTAATCAGCCTAGCAAACATACCTTTTTCTGAGTAACAGTTTATTCTGTTCAAAGAATTTTCACTTACATATTACTTAAATTTTTGCTCACAGTGCTGCTCTGAGGGGTCAGCTAGACACACTTAAGCTTATTTCATTGGCAAAGAAAACCCAGGTCTAGGCTAAATAGTCATACATTCATACAAGGGCATAAAAATAACTGAAATACACACACAGATATATATATTTATTTATTTATATACACTTTTACTCAGTAATATACAAACTAGAAGATCTAGGTCTAGTTCCAGTTCTGCCACAAATGAGGCTGTTGACATTAGCAAATCCAACATCACTATGTTGTGTCTCAGAAGGAGCTGGACTAGATCAGTAGTTCCCAAACTTTAATATGTCTCAGAATCACCTGGATGGTTTGTTAAATACTCATTACTGGACTCTACCCCCAAAGTTTCTGACTCAGTAGGTTTGGGGTGGAGCCAGAGAATTTGCATTAATGGCACCCCACTCCAGTACTCTTGCCTGGAAAATCCCATGGACAGAGGAGCCTGGTAGGCTGCAGTCCATGGGGTCGCTAAGAGTGGGACATGACTGAGCGAATTCCCTTTCACTTTTCACTTTCATGCATTGGAGAAGGAAATGGCAGCCCACTCCAGTGTTCTTGCCTGGAGAATCCCAGGGACGGGGGAGCCTGGTGAGCTGCCATCTCTGGGGTCGCACAGAGTCGGACACGACTGAAGCGACTTAGCAGCAGCAGCAACAAGTTCACACATGTATTAGTTTCCTACTGCTACTGCACAAATCACTACAAACATGGTGGTTTAACACAACACATTCATTATCTTACAGTTCTGGAGGTCAGAAGTTTGAAATACTTCTCACTGGCCTTAAGTCAAGGTGTTGGCAGAGCTACAATCCTTTTGGAAGCTCTGGAGAAGAATCCATTTCTCTGCCTTTTCTATCTTGTAGAGACTCTCTGCATTCCTTGGCATGTGGCCCCTTCTTTCATCTTCAAAGCTAACATTGTTGTTCCAACAAATCTCTGACTGACCTCTGCTGCCTCCTCCTTGCAAGTTAAAGGTCTCTTGTGATTACATTAGGCCTGCCCAGATAATCAAAGATAATCTCTTTATTTTAAGATCAGCTGAATAGCAACATTAATTTCATCTACAGTTTTAATACCATGGAACATAAATATTCACAGGTTCTAGAATTAGCACATAGACATCTTTGGGGGCCATTATTCTGTCAACTACATCAGGATTCATTCATTGAGAACTGTTGGGCTCCAGAATTATTCCATTTTCATTCAGCTCAAAAATTCTGAGATAGCTAAGCAGAATTGTTCTCACTTCTCTGAAAATAGGCTCATTGCTTACCTACTTTTATATTAATTCTTTCCATTGGTTGAGCTTTATTACAGAAATACTTTGCTCCAGAGTTAAATTGCTCTCCCAACGAAAGCTATTTATTCCCTCCTCCCTAACAGGAAGAGGCTCAATAAAGGGCTGTCTCCAAGAGGATTTCTGTCCATGCGCAGAATCCTGGCTCAGTGGTGAGGTAACATGAGGTCTGAGGCTTGGAAGGTCCATATTCTCAAGGTTCATATCAAATAGCCTGTCTCGTTTATTTTGTGATTTCAGGTTACCTACTTTTGTCACTCTTGAAGAGTTACAAGTTTTCCTAGCCTTAACTAACTTCAAGCAAGAAGGCCCTGAATGTTATAAAAGGCTTCAATTTCTATCCGCTGGGCTTAAATTAGTTATCGGTGAGACCAGGCTTTGGGTCAAGTCACCTAAGAACCACTGGGAGTTGCTATGGGAACTGCTCTGTTGTCTACTTTTCCTTGATTCCTCCCCCTTTATCATTTTGAATCTGAGCAGACAAATCTGTCTGACAGTATATCAAATGCATATGTTGGATCTGAAAATGGATGGATAAAGTAATTGTCACTTTTCCCCTTTCCCTTTCTTAATCTCATCACTTATTTGCATTTAAATCTGAGGTATTCTAAAGTTCTTTTGCAATGAAAAATCTTGCTATAGTCACCTCTTCCCTCTGTAGCAATTTGCTTTGAATTTCATGTTGTCCTTCACTTAATATGGACTTGAGCATTTTTTTAGGGGAGTACTTTAAGGTCTAAAGAAACAAGTCTCTGACAGCAGAATAGTGAGAAAAATTTCTGTGGTATTTAAAGAACAGTATGTTTGTTGGGCTTTATCTTCCTAACTTAAATATAATTTTATTGACATGCATTAAAAGGAACTTTGCCAGCTTTGGAATTCTTCTTTTGAATCCACTAATTACCTGCTTAAATTGATAAGTCCCCTGCTGCACTGGAAGAGTCGAGGTGTCTTATTAAAGATGCACACTTTCAAAATTATTTAAAAAAGGGTATGCACATATACATCTATTTATATAAAATCTGCTGCTGCTAAGTTGCTTCAGTCGTGTCCGACTCTGTGCAACCCCAGAGACGGCAGCCCACCAGGCTCCCCCGTCCCTGGGATTCTCCAGGCAAGAACACTGGAGTGGGTTGCCATTTCCTTCTCCAATGAGTGAAAGTGAAAAGTGAAAGTGAAGCCGCTCAGTCGTGTCTGACTCCTAGCGACCCCATGGACTGCAGCCTACCAGGCTCCTCCATCCATGGGATTTGCCAGGCAAGAGTACTGGAGTGGGGTGCCATCGCATATCTAGGTTAGTGTAATTAATATAATTGAGCATTAGATTTGATTTTGAGCTTCCTGACAATGAAAGTAAAAAGAGAAACTCAATTCACTATAATTTTCATCTTGAAAAATGTTAACGTTTTCTCAGGTGAGCCAGTTTTTGTAGATATTATATATTTTTAAAATATTTTAAAGGATATACAAATCCAAATGCTGATTTTCAGGGTATTTATTACCAGTTTATATCAGCAAAGAAGTACTAATAACTAGAAGTAAACATTGAGGAAGAGTGGTATAGTGTTACAATATTCCAAACGACTATTACATAACAGTGATATATGTTCATAGAAGAGAATCTTATGATGCTTTAAAAAGCCATGTTGAAAATGCTTACTTTTCATTCTGTGAAAATGTTTATGCTAATACACTTAATGTTTGAATATGTACTCTATAACAAAATATCGATGGTATAATGGCAGTAGTGGTAAAGACCCTGCTTGCCAATGCAGGAGACATAAGAGACGCAGGTTTGGTCCTTGGGTCAGAAAGATCCCCTGGAGGAAGGCATGGCAACCCACTCCAGTGTTATTGCTTGGAAAATCCTATGGACAGAGGAGCGTGGCAGGCTACAGTCCATAGGGTTGCAAAAAGTCAGACACAGCTGAAGAGATTTAGAATGCGTGTTTATTTGAAGGGTGGAATTATAAATCACTTTTATTTTCTTGTTTTTTATTTTTGCTTATCTGTATTTTTGCATGTAAATATGTGTTACTTTCTAGATTTTTTAATTAAAAAAATAATTTCCTCCATAGGCCTTTAGAGCAAGAGACGTTTGACAGCCTTAAGCAATATATGATACGTTAAACAACAGTTTTACAAAACCATTCTTCCTAAAGTTTATCAAAATCCCATGGTGTAACTTAATGAGGGTGTTTCTTTGCATCCTGAAACAAGGTGGGGGCAATCCAATGAGCACTAGGCTGATGACTTCCAGTAACTCGATAAATATGCAAACAAACTGCAGACGTGCTTCTTGAATTTTATTAATAACATCCACATAAGATATCTGGAGATCTTGTTAAAGTGCATATTCTGGTTCAGTAGGTCTGAGATGGAGCCCGAGACTCTGTGATCCTAACATGCTGCTGGTCCATACATACTTTGCATCAATTCAGTTCAGTTGAGTTGCACAGTCGTGTCTGACTCTTTGGGACCCCATGGCCAGGCCTCCCTGTCCATCACCAACTCCTGGAGTTTACTCACACTCATGTCCATTGAGTTGGTGATGCCATCCAACCATCTCATCCTCTGTCACCCCCTTCTCCTCCCACCTTCAGTCTTTCCCAGCATCAGGGTCTTCTCCAGTGAGTCAGTTCTTCCCATCAGGTGGCCAAAGTATTGTAGTTTCAGCTTCAGCATCAGTCCTTCCAGTGAATATTCAAGACTGATTTCCTTTAGGATGGACTGGTTGGATCTCCTTGCAGTCCAAGGAGCTCTCAAGAGTCTTCTCCAACACCACAGTTCAAAAGCATCACTTCTTCAGCACTCAGTTTTCTTTATAGTCCAGCTCTCACATCCATACATGACTCCTGGAAAAACCATAGCTTTGACTAAACGGAAATTTGTTGGCAAAGTAATGTCTCTGCTTTTTAATATGCTGTCTAGGTTGGTCATAGCTTTTCTTCCAAGGAGCAAACGTCTTTTAACTTCATGGCTGCAGTCACCATCTGCAGTGATTTTGGAGCCCTCAGAAATAAAGTCAGCCACTGTTTCCACTGGTTCCCCATCTAGTTTCCATTGCATAGTAAGGACTTAGGTCACCTAAGGAACCAGGTGGAACTTACTGGTTCCCACCCTAGGCTGTCCATCAGAGTCACCTGTGGAACTTTAAAAAGTCCGGATTTCAGGGCCTACCTTAGATTTTGAGGTGGAGCTTAGGGATCAGTATCTTAGAGAACCTCCCTAGCTATTTGGATAAAGCTGGTTCAAGACAGGGTGTGTGTGAGGTTCATTTTCTGAGACAGTCTTATTTGTCACTCATTCCAGTGGTGGTTTTGATAGGAGCAGCCCAGAAACCTGCCTAGAGGGTGGCCTGTCTTGCCCTTTGTGAGAATTATCCCCTGACTTCATAGCAGACTTTCAGGTACTAAGCTTGTCCATGTCACTCAAATGGGAAGCCAGATTGATATTGCCACCATCTCTCTGCCCTTTACGGGCCACTGTGGTTGTTTCTAGAAGGAAGGTATTAATTTTCCATAATCCACTATAGATTTGCTCAAATAAATATATTGCTAACTGCATAATATTATCTGTCAATGAGTTTTTCTAGTAACTTACTCAACAAACCTATAATTCAAACAGTCATCATTTTTGTAATTTTGTTTCTCCCATGTTTAACTTCTTACATAAAAATCGCATAGGTGATACTGCAGCTGTTTTATTCAGCATGGACAGATTAATTATATTTGCATGAGGTCCATGTCAGACTCTAATTGAGAAATATACTGAGTAAATACCCACATGGACTCACTATGTAAGGTTTTCATGGAAACTGAAAAACCCTTGAGCTGCCAAGGAGGTCCACATCCTTCGGGATATCTAGTTCACGCAGAGAGCGATGTGTGACATTGCAGGACATGTCAGTTTATCCTCTGGTAGGTCCAAACCAGCAGCTCACATGTATCAGCCTGTCACTTAGAACTATGCTCATGTTACTGGTATCTACATATGCTTGTATTTGAGAACAGTAAAACCCTGGCTTTTGAGTTTTAATCAGGCATACCTAATTTCCACATAAAAATTGAAGGCTAACCATGCTAGCATGTGGTGGGCAATTTCCATCTCAAGTGCAAATTTACTTTCCACAGACATTGCTCTCCAACAGGTTTCTGAGAAGCCCACGTAACAGTGATGTGTAGGACAGTTAATAACAATTCTTTGACTAATAGATTAACTTTGACTTTGTAACAAGCAAATCAGTGCCTATTACTGGAATACATTCTGACTGTCAGATTTTATTTTCCTGTTACTAGAGTTAGAATCTGTGCTGCAAAATGCAGTATGACCTGGCCCCCTATGGTAGATCTACTCTATGGTGAATCAAGCCTTGATTTCTCTAAGATGCTTTTTGTATTTATAATCCCTATTATGATAACCTGCTGAGCTAGTGGGTTGTGTAAATGCACAGTACCACTGTCCAGGAGTGATTACAAGATGAATAATTTTACTTCTTGGCAAAAGAAGAGAGTGTCTCCATTTTCCCTGTCTTTTCTGCCCACTTTTCTTTGGCTGCACTCTAGGAAGCTCCCTTTCTCCTTCGCCACAGGCACGAGTAATTACACACATCAATGTTAAAGAAGAACTATGAGCTAAAGTTCAGGACTAGAATGATACTGATGAGCACCATTTAGTTTCCCATTTTGAGTCCTTTCAAGTTGATTTTTCTCTTGACTGCAGCTGCCCAGCATATGTGGTTCACCCAGCCACATAGCGTTTCCTCTTCGACAGGGACCTTTCAACATTTGAGAGGTGGCTGACCTCTTCATGTTTCCTTCCTCCCCAGTCTCTGCTGTCCCTTCTTCTTGGTCCTCTTATCATCCTGCTTCTTCTTCCTCTTCCTCCTTCCCTGGCGACAGACAGAAGCAGGAGTCTGGCACCTCCAGGGTCAAATGCATAATGTCCTGGTTTACCTCCTGTTTGATTTCAGCCCTGTCCCTTGGGGGATACTGCATTATTGTTGTGACCCAGCCTTGTAGCACCACAGGTTAATGGATCAATTCAGCCTTCAAATCATCCTATGACCTGTCAATATGAAATTCTAGCAATTACTGAAGTGGGAAGGCTGGGAAGTGGCTAAAAACATTCCCTATTGATCACTTTAGAGTATGATGAACTTGTTTAAGAAAAATTGATCCAACACATTGATTTTTCTTTTTTTTTATCAGAGAATCTCATGAATGCAATTTAAGTCACAATATTTCTTGCCTTGCAGTATTTTCTTCACGAGGAGAATCTGTGAGGCAAACCAGCCAATGAGAGATACTGAGAACAGTTCCAAAGCACTCTCCCACCTGCCTGCTCAGTCATTTTAGAAAATGTTTTTGTATTATGCTGGTGATTAAATGGAAGGTCTCCTGTCCTCCATGTTTTGTGCATTTAACCCTCTCACAAACCTTTTCTTTAATACCTCTCTCTTTCTTCCATTCCAGCACTTGTACCCCTCTTAACTCCTAGTTGGAAGTTTCTGCTAGAGGAGCAGGCTCTCTGACACAGCATATGTAGTCTCATTTATTTTGTGGAGAATAGGTTTTGGAAAATGAGAATCTTAAGGATGGCTAAAGATAGCCCTTTATCTGGATGTTTCTGTGAACTACTTGGGTAGCGGTGGTGAGGAATTGCAAATCCCAGGGACCAGTTATGCTCTGAGGAGGGTCACTGCTATTACACAAGCTTCTGTGTCAGCTAGAACTTCACTTGAAGAGGTGCCCCCAATCCTTACCTACTTCTAAACATCTCTCCCATGTACCTCTATGGGCTCTATCTGAGCTGACATTCTGTTAGGGAGTGGATCAGACGTTTCAAACATACATGATTAGCAGCAGCACTTTGGAAACTTCCAAAAGGTCCCATTCTGGACCTTTAAGAATTTTCCAGCGTTTGTTGTGATCTGTACATCAAAGGCTTTGGCATAGTCAATAAAGCAGAAGTAAATGTTTTTCTGGAACTCTCTCACTTTTTCAACGATCCAACAGATGTAGGCAATTTGATCTCTGGTTCCTTTGCCTTTTCTTAATCCAGCTTGAACATCTGGAAGTTCACGGTTCATGAACTGTTGAAACCTGGCTTGGAGAATTTTGAGCATTACTTTGCTAGCAGGTGAGATGAGTGCCATTGTGCAGTAGTTTGAACATTCTTCGGCATTGCCTTTCTTTGGGATTGGAATGAAAACTGACGTTTTCCAGTCCTGTGGCCACTGTAGAGTTTTCCGAATTTGCTGGCATATTGAGGACAGCACTCAAGAAGAAAAGGTGTGGTACATATATACAATGGAATATTGTTCAGCCATAAAAAGGAAGAAAATTGGGTCATTTATAGTGATATGGATGAACAAGAGCCTGTTTGACAGAGTGAAGTAAGTCAGAAAGAGAAAAACAAGTATCGTATATTAACACATATATACGGAAGCTAGAAAAATGATTGACCTATTTGCAGAGCAGGAATAGAGGTGCAGACATATGACTTGTGGACATAGTGGAAGATGGAGAGGAGGGGCCAGATTGGGAGAGTAGCATTGACATATATACTCTACCGTGTGTAAAATGGCTAGTGGGAAGCTGAAGCATCAGCAGAGCACCAAGCTAGGTGATGACCTAGAGTGAAAGGATGGGGAGGTGGGATGGAGGGGATATAGGTATATGTATAGCTGATTCATGATGTGGTGCAGCAGAAACTCACACAGCATTGTAAAGGAATGATATTCCAATAAAAAAAAGAAATATGAGAAGAGAATGTTGCCCCCAGTTGTAGTTCATCCCTTAATAATTTCTTATTAGCATTCTGAATTTGAATGTACATATGCAGGTATTGGTTGATGAGATGAAGCTCATTGATACAAAGTCCAATAGAGAAGAGATATTTCCAGAGCAATTTCCAGAGAGGGTTATACTGAGGGTCAAGGAAGTACAGGAGACACATTTGGCCCCCTTTGGTGTTGGGTCCAAGAGAAGGTCTCCTGGTGGAGCTCCAAACTTGTGTCACAAAGGAAAAAAATATACCTATGCCTAAAAGTTCTACTGGCTCATTGTGGTAAAGCCCACACCTCGCTTCTCTGACGTGTATGGAAGGAGCCAGTTTTCCTTCAATCCAACAAACTGTGTTGAAATCCATACCCAGGCCTTTCAACATAAGAATTCAGGGGCTGTGTCTTTAATAACTTTGCCTAGCCTCACAGAGAATGTTCTAAAGTAGTTGAACCACAAGCGAAATGCAGGTTGCTTGCATTCCAGAATGCATCCAGGAAATCTGTTCCCAAATGATTTTCCATTCCATTATCTCAAAGACTTGCTTCCAAGGGTGAAATATTCAAGCAACTTTGCTGCTTGCTTGGTGAGTTTGAATAAGCTGAGAGGTAGGTCAAAAGAATCTTGTGCAAGTTACTTAAACTGGAGATGTTGCAGGTATTTGGCAAATAACCTAAGTTTCAGTGTAGTCTAGTAAACTCAGGTTTTAACCATTTAAGACTTACTCATGGTGGTTACCTTCTTCTTTGGGCTCTTGCAAAGAAGACTGGATCGGTTGCCACAGTAGTTCTTAGTCTTGACTGCACTTTATAATCACTAGGGAATTTTCACAAGTACTCAGGCTTGGGTCTCCGCCCAGAGATTTTGACTTAATTGGTCTGGGGTTAGGTCTGAGCATTCTTTTAAAAGCTCTGAGGTGATTCTAAACTATGGCCAAATCTGAATACCCTTGGTTTATTTAGATTTGTAGGTAAATTGAAATTCTGCCAGAGTTTGAAATCTTTAATTTTCTATCTGACCACTTGCGGACTTCTGGAGAAGACAATGCACAGCAAAGATGGCAGTAGGTCTGCCAAATTTGGGGAAAAAACAAAGGCCTCTCATTTCAAGTACTTCTCAGATAGCATGTGGGCTCTTTTCAATACGAGGCTCTGCTTTCAGCAAAATTGTTAATTATAGATCATAATAAGCTGTTAGGAGCAACACACACACATAATTTGAAAGTGAAATGAGGCACAGTACATAGATAAAGCAATTGTTTGTTTAAGAGGCGATTAGCAGCAGCAAAACAAGCAAACTGATACTTGAACCTGAAAGAAATCACACCCATTCGGAATTGTTGGATTCTTTGGTTATTTGGGCCTAATTCAAAGGTATGAGTCTGTTGCTGTCAGCTTTCCTTTTCTCTGCTTGTGATGTAGGGCAGGTACAGTCTATGACATCCCAGAACTAAGATGATATAAAAGAATAGTCTGTCAGAAGGAATAAGGAAAGGAAAGTGTCTTGGTTTCTCAAAGGAGTACAACTGAGATTTAAATTGTTCCGAGCTATGATAAATTATAAGGCTTTAAAACCACTGTAATTGCTGAATGAACAAAACAGTTTGCCTTGGGTAATTATGCCTTTTTAGTCTTTTTCACTTTCAAGTTATTTCCCCCTTGAAATGTTACACTCTGGCACTGTGTGCTGTGTCAAAGAGTGTTAATCTCAGTGTGAAATGCTGGGCTTGTCTTGAAGAGTAAGTGAGCCCAGAAATATTCACAATTCAGACCAAGTTAGGTGCAAACACCATTAACATGATATTTGGTGACAATAGCTTCTGAATCACACCTCCCTCTGGGGTAGGATGGGGTGAGGTGGGGGGGGTCATCCACTAATTTCACAGGAGAGTTTTACTACAGTGAGTAATCTTGGGGGCTCAGCCTTGTTCCTGGAAATTCCCAGGATGGTAGCTTCCTGTGGAATAGATGCCAGTTAATGAATAAGGGTGCACAGGCTGAGGATAAATAACATGTTATTAGGGTAGATTGCAGCACTCAAGATGGGAGGCTTAAGAAGCAACCAAGGTTAACAGGAAATCCTCAGCTTTCTGTTGCCTGATAATGCATTCAAATTCTGCAACCTACGCTTGCTAAAATTGAGGAAGGGCCTAACTGGTACTTAGGAGAGTCACCATGGTTCAGAGCCCAGGTTCCAGTCCCAAGAGCACTATCTGATTCCAGGGTTGGCAGCAGAATGTGAGGCTGCTCAGGGTGACTCATCTGGTATTGTCTTTGGAAAGTTCCAGCAAGAAAGCCTCTATCTGGTCTCTTGAGTAAGAAGGTGGCGGTAACTGTCAGTGTTGGTGCCACCACATTATCAAGTCCCCTGGCTATCTGGGGTAACATTCCACTCCATTGAGGGGCAGAGCCTGTACCTTCCATTTTCCTTGGAGATAACAAGTCCACATGGTTAGGTGCTTGGATCAGAGCTAACATGTATTGAGCAATTAGTTCATGCCTGACATCATTCTATGCACGTCACTTGTGTTACCTTCTTTAATAAGTATCCCATGAGGCAGGCACTTTCATTCTCTCAATGTTACAAAAGAGGAAAAAGAAATAAAGAGTGGTTGCCCAAGGACTCAAATAATGGAGCTGAATTGGAAGTAGGCAGTCTGACTTAGAATTAACAGACAAGTTATCAGCCTTCAGAGACACAAATTCTTTCCTCTCTCTCTCTGCTTCCCACCTGCCCCACCCTAGCTCTCAGCTTTCCCACAACCCCAGGACTAGGGGCAGATAACCTAGTACTGAGCCAGTCTCCCCTCTTGGCCCAGGAAGAGGCTCCAAAGTACTTGTTTCAGAAAGTCTTCATCTGAAAACGTGCCTTTCTATAGTTTGATTTGTTCAATACCAGGGTTTGTGGAATTGTTCCAGAGCAGAGGACTTAAAGGAGAGCCTGTAGGTGGTGTTGTGACTTCCTTTGTTGTTATTGTTTAGTTGCTAAGTTGTGTTCAACCCTTTTGCGACGCCATGGACTGTAGCCCACCAGGCTCCTCTGTCTATGGGATTTCCCATCAAGAATATTGAAGTGGATTGCCATTCCCTTCTCCAGGGAATCTTCCCGACCCAGGGGTTGAACCTTTATTTCCTGCATTGCAGGCAGATTCTTTACCACTGAGCCACTGGGGATGTGACTTCCTTAGATGATGTCATAAAGCATCCTCTCCAAAGGACCTTGCCTGATCCTCCTGCCTGGCTAGTTGTAAACAATACGACAGACCAGGGGATTTATAAATCCTAGTGAGATTGCAGCTGGGGCTGCAAATGTGTAACCCAAAAGGAAGAGAAACAAAATGAAATCTGATACAGTTACCTGGAAGTATTAGAGAGGTCAGCAATCCTAGAAATGTAATTGGCCTTTCGAATTAGTTGTGATGGACTCATCAGCCTGCATGTTTTTTGCAGCCTAACTGGCCAGACTCAGTATGGCATGAATTATAGCCCTCTTCCACACTGAGAAGACTAGGCCATTTATTTTGAATCAAACCCTCAAGGTGTATTCCTTGATGCAGACTCCGAGTGCTGCCTTCATGTGGGGAGCTGGTCTCGAACCCGATGTGAAGTAGCCTGGTTTTCTAGCAAGACCAGCTTTTGCCTCCTGTTTACCGTCACTGGCTCTCAAAATGTTCCATCCTTTTAGCCGCCTTCTGTAGCTTGTTTTGAATCTACTTCTGTCTCCTCCTGCTTCCCCCTCCTCCCGCTTCCCCCTGTTACTAATGAGCCTCTCTGGGTGAGAGACTGTGACATCTAAGGGCCTCTGGGAGCAGCAGAAAAAACCATCGGTCTGTCCACAGAGGAGTCCCATGGCACTGACCGTTTATCTGTGGCCATGCGGGCCCCATAAACAAAGCGAATCTGTCCGGCTCTCCCTCCCTCTGTG
This sequence comes from Bubalus bubalis, assembly GCF_019923935.1. Classification (NCBI taxonomy): domain Eukaryota; kingdom Metazoa; phylum Chordata; class Mammalia; order Artiodactyla; family Bovidae; genus Bubalus; species Bubalus bubalis. Next base: position 119,196,910 of record NC_059159.1, on the reverse strand, counting down.
GCTTTTGGGCCTGTGCAAGTGCATTTCCCAGGACAGTTTCAGGAGACACCAAAACTTGTCTTCATTATGGCTCTGACTCATAACCCAATTAATGGTGTCAAGAAGTGAAACATGGTCCCCAGGCCCAGCTGCCTTTTGAAAGCAAGTCCCAGCCTGTTCAGAGCAGTAACGAATGGTGCTCCAGAGAGGCAGCTCAGGATCTCTTCTACCCGCCAGAAGCTAGGAGGAGGGGTACTGAAAGGCAGTGTGCAGTGTCAGCTCTCAGTTTTGGGGTGTGAATGCATTTGGTCTCAAAACTGAGTGAGAGGGAAGGCAGGGAGCGGGAAGGGAAGTGAAAATGTCCATTTCTTTCCTGACTTTGGAGAGAGGTCTCTTGCCTCACGTGCTCTGGGTTTCTCAAGTTTAAGGCAGGTCCTTCTGTCACCTCCAGGTCTGAGGTTCTTTAGGAAAAGTTTCCCCACTCACAACGACCAGACACTCATTTTCCCCCTCAGGGGTCTGTATGTGGGCTATTCATCTCATGTCTTTCCTTCCAACTCTGCTGCTGGTGTGTGGGGGAAAGGCCAGCCTCATGTGACCATTTTCCTACTTTCATTCTAGAGGTAATTTTGTAAATTGAGATGTGCTAATTTTCCAGTGGAGGGTGCTGGGAAGAACTCTTAGTGACACCAGGGTCTACTGTTCCTTCAAAGACCCGACTGAATGCACACAATTTTTACAACGGGCTTCCCATGGCTGAGTGGGTCAGGCTTCTTTCTAGGAAGCCATTTACTGCTTTCCGAGGACATCAGACTTCTTCACGGATCAAATGCAGAGCCCCTTTCACAGCGCTAATGAGAGCTGCCATGGGTGCCACAGAGACAGAGTGACAGTGTCCCTGATCCTCATGGCAGGCCTTCCAGTGACATTTTTCATGTGAGCACTGTTCTTCATTTTGAAGGAAGGCAGAGGGAGAGAGGACCATGGTTAGGCTTCACCTCGAAAGGAATCTGGGAGCTAAGCTGCTGGGTCCTGCAGTTAAAAGCCCATCTCTTCTAACTACTTTCTCACCCCTTGCAGTTGCCTCGGGATTTTTAATATCTCAAGTGACCTGAGTCTTATTTCGTGTCTCCAGGAGAGAAAGCAGGATCTCCAGGAGGTTAAACCTCCCAGGGAGGGGTTCAGAGGGAAGAGTGACCCCAGTGGCATCACCCAGACACCTGTAGCCTCTCAGGTCTCCTCCCTGGAGTGGGCTGAACCCAGCTTTGCCAGGATTCAGGGACATGACAGCCTGTGGTGATAGGGAGGCAGTTGAACACCACACCCCTGCTTTTCCCTGGGGATCTTTTTCTTCTGCTGCAGCTAAACACTGCTCAGTTGAGAGCTCTCAGGAAACAAAACAGTCTTTGTTACTTAAACTGAAATCATTCCCATGGCTGATTGTCCCAGTGCTTCTGTTGTTAACAGTACTTCCTCCTTCTCTTCCTGCTCCTCCTCTCGGCTCTCTCCTCCCTGCTGCATCCCCTCCCACCTCCTCCTCTTTCTCTGCTCCTCCCACTCCACTGCCCTCAAGGTTCTTAATCATGACACTCTGAAACATGACAAACCTAGCAGAATCTTGCCAAAGTGAGAGGCCCCAGGGAATTGGTACTAAAACTAAAACAAAAGCCAAATTCACTTGGAAAGGTTTTGAGTTTCATGGGAAAGGTTTGGTACAGTGAGAAGGAGAGAAGGAGGAGACGGCCCAGCTGGTGGTCTCCTAGATGGTTGCCTAGGAAGTGGGGCCATGAACTGGATTAGTGATTGTTCACGGATTTTAGATTATGGATATCTCTGAGAATTTCAGGCACCTGAACAGCAACACAAGGTTTGGGCTCTCAGTTGGGTTTTTCTAAGTGCTCTGTCTAAGGGCTAATATATATTTCCAACTTCCTCCTCTGGCTTTATATATCTCAGTTAGAAACCCAGTGGATGCATGTCCTTAGGAGATACGCCCATACCACTTACTGACTTCTCTGGGACACTTGAGAGGGACACAGGCACTATGGAAACTACACTGGGACAACATACATCATCTGAGCTTGTCCCATATGGTGTCTCCCTGCCTACTGTTGTCATGGAGTTTGGTAGCAAGATCCAGGACTGGAAAGTGGGTTCTACCATGAACTACGTAGAATTTCTGGTGACCCCCAGCTTACGTAACTATAAAAATCTAAGAGTTTGCCTAAGTCTTTGTTGTTTCTTTGTGTGCTGGTGTTTTGATTCCTTTCATCATTTATATGAATGGAAGAAAAAGTGTTTGGGGTAACAAATTTTGCCTCCTACTAGTTAATCAATCAATACATTTGTTGTAGGAAGGGGGACCCCTTTCAGGGCCCGAAAGTGGACTCTTGTCTAACACTTGGAAGTGAATTGTCTGAGGAGACACATGTGCTGACAAAGCAAGGGATTTTATTGGGAAGGGACACATGGGCAGAGAGAAGTAGGGTAAGGGAAACCAGTAGTATTGATCTGCCATGTGGCTTGCAGTCTTGGGTTTTATGATGATGGGATTAGTTTCTGGGTGGTCTTTAGCCAATCGTTCTGACTCAAGAGTCCTTCCTGGTGGTGCACACATCACTCAGCCAAGATGGATGCCAGTGAGAAGGATTCTGGGAGGTAGTCAGACACGTGGTGTCTCCTTTTGACTTTTCCCAAACTCTTCCAGTTGGTGGTGGCTTATTAGTTCCATGTTCCTTACCAGGATCTCCTGTCGTTAAACTTATACAAACGGTTACTAGGCTGCCAGGCCAGGGTGGGTGGTTTCAGTCAGTGTGCTTCCCCTAACAAATCCCCCCTTAGCGACTTCACACTCAAGATACTTCTTGGAAATAGGGGCGGAGGTCTCTTTCTTCTGTAACTTCTTCCTGCTGTGCATGGGTATAGGCCTGCCTAGCAGAGCAGAAGTCTCTCTTTACCTGATCTAAGTAGAGGTATTCTGTGCCTGAAACCAGCATTCAACCTTGTAGAAACAGCAATTTAGCTTGAAACTGTTGGCCCCCGTCAGAGATGAAATAGGGCCAGACAGGAGGCCTAAAAGGATGGTCATCACTGGGCCCCAGAAACAGAAGGCAACATTTGGGGTGAGGGCTGCAGCGTGTGTGACTTTGTTCTGATTGGTTGGTGGTGAGGCAACAGAGCAGTGGTCCAGGAATCTTGTGCTCAGCCTGAAGTTACCATCCTCCACCTGGGTGGGGGCCCCAGTTCTGCAGAAGAACTCAAAGATATTGTTGTGCATATTTTTTGAGTAGGAACCAGGACCCTGCCTCAAGGCTGTACCACCATTTAATTGTTTCTCCTCTGTTTGTATATCCTCTCCCTTCCCTGATTAGCAACTGTTTGAATCTACCCTTTGGAACTCAGGGAAGGTCAAGGAGGCTGAATGAAGTCTATATCCTATAGACAAGAAATGGAATACACAGAAGAGATCTGTACTCCAGAATCCCACAGAGTCCTGCACAGTTTTAATTCAGGGAATGGGGCAACTATTACTGTGATAACTTGCTGTCAAAATGGGGCATAGGACTGCCCCAGCTTGGAGAATAGACACAGAATTGGAAGTATTCCTAATTTCCAAGTCATATGTCTGAGTCTTGTGTGATTAAAACTCTCAATCTCTTGGTCTGCCATTTTGGTATAACAGACCCAATTAGAAGTAGCTGGAGGAGTGACAACTGGAATTTTAACAGACAAAATAAATCTCATTTCTTTTCAGAAGAACAGGTCTGAAACCCAGTCTGGACCTGGCACTTCAGGAGGTTTGAAGCCAGGTAGCCAGTTGCAATGGCACCCCACTCCAGTACTCTTGCCTGGAGAATCCCATGGATGGAGGAGCCTGGTAGGCTGCAGTCCATGGGGTCGCTAAGAGTCAGACACGACTGAGCGACTTCACTTTCACTTTTCACTTTCATGCATTGGAGAAGGAAATGGCAACCCACTCCAGTGTTCTTGCCTGGAGAATCTCAGGGACGGGGAGCCTGGTGGGCTGCCGTCTCTGGGGTCGCACAGAGTCGGACACGACTGAAGCGACGTAGTAGCAGTAGCAGCCAGTTGCCTAGTTTTATAAAAACCAAGGTTGCAGTTACTAGCTGCCAGCAGACTGTTTTTAGACTATCTGGTGGCATCGAAACCTGACATGACTCAGAAAACTCAAGTGTTTAGCAATACAAGGTCTAGTCTGAAATTGGACCCATAGTATCACCTAGTTATTTCCCAGGATGTCTGAACCATAGCTACTCTATTTTGACTTTTAATTGTAAAGTTCTCCTTAATAGCCAAAGCAGATGTCACCATTAATGATGCCAGTGTTTTTCTAGGTATGAGAAGATGCAATAAAATCTTCTCCTGAAAAGATCTAACTATCTGAAGGCCTGTTCTGCCAGTCTTTCCCAGAGCACAGAGTGCCTCATTCCTGATTTTCACCCTGAACTCCTTTCAGGGGTGTTGAAGGTCGGCAGCTGCAGTGGCCATGATTTAATCTTTGTAGAGGTAGATGGCAAGTGTCAGTTTTCAGTTGGCAGAGCCCCTTTTTGGTCATAAACTTGACCATGATTTTGAGGGGGGCATTTCATGACCATTTAATCCAATGGTGCTGAGAATGTTCATTTTCAGGTTCTGGCAAAGATTTTGTTGACAGGCCTGTCAACAAAATTTGTTAACTCAATGTGCTATTACTGGACTAGGCCATAAAACAGTATCCAAAATTCTCTAGATGACCTGTCTTATTAGTCTCTTGGTCCAGGAAAACATTCCCTCTTCTTTGTTCCCCATCTATCATCATTGATGTCATATGGAACTATATATTATTTTATCAGAGGCCTCAATCACATATTTGACAGTGTAAGAAACAGCAATTTTGTAAAACAGATGACATACAAATAACATAGCCAGCAGTATTAGTAAAGTCAGAAGTAAGACTTAAGTTAAGGGCTTCCATTAGATATAGCCCAGTATATCCCAGGTCATCTGGCTTAGTCTACTCTGTATGAATCTTCATCTTCCAGGGAAATTATGTTTTGGCACTGTCTATAAGGCACATAGCCCAGTTTTCTAGTGTTACTAGACTGATTATCCTTAGTATGATTTAGTTTCCAACATAAAGGAGACTTTGAACCTAAATTACCATAGCCTGGTGTTATCTGTATAAATCCATCCCATAATTGTGGGAGATTTTTTTCCTTTGCTGAAACTTTGCTTGTTGCTCTGATTGAGCTTGAGTAATAGAAGAAAACTCAAATTTATGGCCAGAGTCAGAGCAGGCATTATTAATTGGCCAGGTGAGGGGATCCCATTTAGTCATATCAATAGTGACCTGAATATGACTATAGTTTTTTTAAAGTAAATTTTCTCAGGGCCAACCAGTTAGAGCCTTGGAGTAGATAAATTCACCAAGGTAACCCAGAACTAGACACAGGTAATTGGCCATAAATCCAACAACTGGATTGATTTCTAAAACTGGCATAGATCAGGCCTATGATAGAAAAGTATTTGATTTATATGCAGAGGTCTAAGAAGACAAAAAAACATTATAAATGATCATATGAATCAGGTCCAGCATCTTGGGCAAGCTGTCTACCTCTGATGGCTTCTTCTTGTCCTGGTGTAGTGCAGTTTCTCCTCTGTTTGAGCATCATTTTAAGGTGAGATCAGGTCAGCTGTCCTCTCTGTAGACCAGTCCAGCGCAGGGGCCTTTGGAAGTGGGAATTAATCTAAGAGTCAGTTTCCCTTCTATTTCACTGTGCATGAGCCAGTTAAGAGTACCTGATAGAAAGGTCCTTCCATCCAGGTTGGAGACAGCTCCTTAAATTATGTCTTTTTCCAGTCCTGGTTGCAGCTCATGAGGCATCCGATCTTCATCCAAAGACAGATTACTGAGATAAACTTCAGAAACAAACAGGGTGTTCTTTAAGAATTCAATTAAATTTTACATTAATATCACATAACAACAAAGACCTATTCAGGAAATGAGTCTTACTAGATGCAGACCTCCATTAACATACTGGGATTTAACATTTATTGAAACATCTTTTTCTCCTTAAAATTACTCTCATTTTTATAAAATATAACCAAATTAAGGATAGTTTGTTTGCAAAATAGTTCTGCTCTCAGTAATTTTGGCCTGATGATTTATATAACCATAATTGATCATATACTTTTTGCATTGCCAGAACATTCATAGAGTCTCAGACTGAACTTTTAAAATAAAACACGGCTGGGACACACACCAAAGACTCATCATAGATTTTGCCTAAAAAATTTAGGTGAATTCTTCCCTTTTCAAGGTCTCAAAAATTCCTTGAGATTTCTGATAACCTTCCTAACTCATCTGATAAAGTTACTGGAAACCTAGGAGTTTCCAATCTCTGGAGGAATCAGATAGAAAATATAATTGTTTTGTTTATATCATATAATTTTACCAAATTACTGTCATAATGAGTTTGAGAGAAAGGTTTTCCCTACTCTCGGAAAAAGATTCAAACCTGTAATTTTTTAGATAGAAATCATGAAAGTTATAAGCCTATTTGCTGATTCATACAGTCCTTTTGTTAACTTTTGTGAAGTCATCAAGTTTCCCATTAGAATACCAGCACATATCAGAATGTTCAGTTCAGTTCAGTTCAGTCGCTCAGTGGTGTCCGACTCTTTACGACCCTATGAATCGCAGCATACCAGGCCTCCCTGTCCATCACCAACTCCCGGAGTTCACTCAGACTCACGTAACATCAGAATGTTAGGAACTCCATATAATTCCTAGGATATCTATATTAGTACTATTTGCCATACATTATAAATCTGAGAGGATTTATTACTAATTTGATAATTTTTCCATGTAATTTAACCAACCAAATAAACAATTATTTTAATGTCCCTCTTTGGGATGTTTCAGGGGCCCTCTGAAGCAACCCAAAGTTAGCTAGAGGTCAAAAGAACTTCTTCAGAATTTGATTTAGGGAATTTTGTAAAAAAAAAAAAAATCAATCAAAAGGGTTTAGAACATTCAGTCAGATTTAGTCAATGCTGATAGGTGTATCATTCAGCTTGCTGATACGTCTCAATAGGTGTGTATACCAAGGCTCAAGTCTAGTGAAAGTCAACTCTGCCATCTTGGACCTAGTTGTCTCTAACCAGTTTTCCTATGGCTGTGTCAATCCTAACAGAATCCATTTGTCCAACTAATTGTAACCCAATTTTAGAAAATCCTGATCATACATAACTCTTTTCAGTAATTTTTTCATACCTTTTTCTACTGAAAACACAGCTTAGTTTCCCTAAAGTTTTTTCCACAATGAGGTACATTTCTTGTTGACAAATTTGTAACAGAATACAGTCTCATTTGACCTCTAGTAAACTTAGGTACAACAGAAGTATTTTACTTATTGATGGTTCTAGAGACATGTCTATGTTACTAATATTAATTTAAAACTGGATATTTCCCAGTTCACATGAACCTGGAATTCATTATTTAATTTACAATTATTTGATTTGTAAGCACTTACTTTCCTTTAAGCCAATTAAATAGAGCTCATTTACAAATTACTCTCAAAAATATTATCCAGAGCAAAGACATACCAAGACATACACATTTTCAGATAGACACAATGCAAGGTCTGGCTTCATGTTCTACTTAGTCATGAATTAGCTATTTCAATATAAAATTCACTAGTTTATATAACAGTTGGAATAAATAAAATTTTAAAGGCTTCTTCCCATTTTTCCTCCATCTCAGGAATTAGAGATAGTCTAGATAAGTATTCCTGAGAACTCTGGTCTCAAGGCACAAGGAATGAAAATCAAATTCTAACAAAATGGCAGCAAGTCTAAACCAAATGGTGGCCAGATAAAGCAAAATGGCCATCACAAATCACAGCACAGAACACAGAGTATAAAACACACACTTAGACCTGGCAGTCCTAATCAGACCCTCCCTTAAATACAAGATGACAGTTTCTCAGAAAACCTCCTATAGGCACAGAACGTTAGATCCAAGTACTAACAGAATGAATGAAAATATCTCAGGTCTTCTAAGATTTCAAAGGGAGGAAAGGAAGCCAGGTTGAAAGAAGAGAGGGGAGGAGGTGGGAGAGGGGGGCAAAAGGGATGGCCTTACAGATGTCTCCTGCCACCTGCAGATATCCAGGCATTAAGGGACTTTACCCTGGGCCTCCAGAGAAAGGAGGACTGGAACTCAGCCCTACCAGAAACCAGACCAGAACAGAACCAGAATTCAAGTTCTCTGCCAAGAGGAGGTGATCAGTCTCCAATCAGCTCAGGCTGAGGCCCTTTGAGCAGATTCCTGCATCCAGGATTGGGGGACTAGAAAAAAGGATAGGATAAGAAGGGTTAAAGAGAAGAAAGAAGGGGAAAGGAGAGAGAGATCAATAGTCTCTCATTCGTTACCTGGTCAAGGCACTCTGGCCAGTTGTCCACGTCAGGAGGAGACAAGGGACAAAAGGGTCCCAGTTGCGGCCACTGAGTCTGGTTCATTGGTGGGCAAGCTAGTTCCTGAGTACCCAAGTGGTCAGGATGTCATTCACAGTGAAGAAGTGATCCCACCAGAGTTACCATTTGTTGCAAGAAGGGGGACGCCTTCTAGGACCTGAAAGTGGGCTCTAGTCTGACACTTGGAAATGAATTGTCCAAGAAGACACATGTGCTGACAAAGCAAGAGATTTTATTGGGGAGGGACACCTGGGTGGAGAGCAGTAGGGTAAGGGAACCCAGGAGGACTGCTCTGCCACATGCCCTTATGGTGATAGGATTAGTTTCCAAGTTGTCTTTAGCCAATCATTCTGATTCCCAGTCCTTCCTGGTGGTGCATGCATCGCTCAGCCAAGATAGATGCCAGCGAGAAGGATTCTGGGAGGTGGTTGGACACGTGATGTCTCCTTTTGACCTTTCCTGAACTCTTCCAGTTGGTGGTGGCTTATTAGTTCTGTGTTCCTTACCGGGACTTCCTGTCATAAAACAACTCATGCAAATTGTTACTAGGGTGCCTGGCCTGGGTGGGCAGTTTCAGTCAGTGTGCTTCCCCTAATATATTCACTCTAATATCTAGGAAAAAAAAAAAAGCACTTGGTCTTGTGAGAATAATGTAGTGCAAAGAACTTGGGAACTACCATATATGAAGTTCTTTCCTTTTCTGAAGTGAAAGTCGCTCAGTCATGTCCGACTCTTTGCAACCCCATGGACTAGACAGTCCATGAAATTCTCCAGGCCAGAATACTGGAGTGGGTAGCCTTTCCCTTCTCCAAGGGATCTTCCCAACTCAGGAATTGAACCCAGGTCTCCCACATTGTGGGCAGATTCTCTACAAGCTGGGCCACAAGGGAAGCCCAAGAGTACTGGAGTGGGTAGCCTATCCTTTCTCCTGCAGATCTTCTCAACCCAGGAATTGAACCAGGGTCTCTGAAAAAAAGAGGCACTAGTCTCAGGAATCTGATTCTCCTTGCTCCAAGTAACTGACCATGGTATTGAATACTAATTACAGGGAACACCCACAGTTAACTCAGGGCTTCTGCAGGAGCATATCAAGGAGGAAACATTCTCTATCTGAAGGGCTGAGCCTCTCAATTGCATGGAAAAAGCAAGTGAAGTGAGTGAAGTCGCTCAGTCGTGTCCAACCCTTTGAGACCCCATGGACTACAGCCCACCAGGCTCCTTGGTCCATGGGATTCTCCAGGCAAGAATACTGGAGTGGGTTGCCAGCCTTCATTTAAAAATATACTAGCTGGGAAGGTACTGAAATCCCAGAACTCCTTGACAAGGCCCAGGTATAGGCCTAATTTGGGGCAAATTCTAGCATTAGGAGTTCACTATTCACCTTGTACATCTCGAATAAAGAGGAACTACAAACATTTAAGCCACCCCTGGTGGCTCAGACGGTAAAGCGTCTGTCTACAATGCAGGATACCCGGGTTCGATCCCTGGGTTGGGAAGATCCCCTGGAGAAGGAAATGGCAGCCCACTCCAGGACTATTGCCTGGAAAATCCCATAGACGGAGGAGCCTGGTAGGCTACAGTCCATGGGGTCGCAAAGAGTCGGACACGACTAAGCGACTTCACTTTCACTTTCACAAACATTAAAGGCAGTGGAGGGCTCATGGGAAGGTGAGAATGAGTTCAGGGGCAGAGAGCCCTGGACCCCGAGGCAGGCTTATTTGTTGTTGTTCTGGGTTTATCATTGATTTTCAGGATGTCCACAGGCAGATCTTTTTGACTTCTTTCAGATTTCATTTTCTCCTACTGTTCACACTGATTGATAATTGAGACCAGAGCATTTAAATGGCTTCACCATTCTGCATTTCAAAGGTAAAGGGCACACTGTGAAACTGGCAGTGGAGTGTGGAGGAAGCAATGAGTGTTAGGGAGACACTGATTCCAATCCCTGGACCTCACTTGGTTTGTGAGAACTTGTACTCTGCTGTGCTGTGCTGTGCTTAGTTACTCAGTCATGTCTGACTCTTTGTGACCCCATGGACTGTAGCCCACCAGGCTCCTCTGTCCCTGGGGATTCTCGAGGCAAGAATATTGGAGTGAGTTGCTATGCCCTCCTCCAGGGGAATCTTCCCAACTAAGGGGTTGAATCCAGGTCCCCTGCATTGCAGGCAGATTCCTTACCATCTGAGCCACCAGGGAAGCCCAAGAATGCTGCAGTGGTTAGCCTATCCCTTCTTCAGGGAATCTTCCCAATCCAGGAGTCGAACTGAGTTCTCCTGCATTGCAGGCAGATTCTTTAACAGCTGAGCTACCAGGGAAGCCCATTGTGCTAGAAATCTCTATTTTCTAGTTGGAGAACTTTTTTTTTTTTAATGTCAGAGTTCTTTTAAAAAGAGGAAGCTATAGAGATCTTATGTAGATTCCCCCAATATAAAAAATGGTTATATATATATATATATATATATATAAATTTACACACACACACACACACACACACACACATATTTGTTGAAATACCTTTCTAGGCCTAAAATGGAGCTGATTCTCCCAGAATACATGGCTACAAACCAAATTTTATAATTTTTATGCTGTTCCACTTTATAATGCTCCACTCAACCAGAAATCCAGAATATCCAGTTATTTGATCCTCAAACATCAGGCCAGCTCTGGGTTCTTTACTTACTTGTTTTTTCCTTATTCATTTTATATTTTTCTCTTCCTTGTTTCTCTTTCTTTATCCTATAAAAGCTTCCTGCCTTCTGCCTCATTTTGCAATTCTCTGGACCTTTGAGAGTAGAGACTGCCTGCTTCATTTAGTGTTAAAGTTTGTATCTCATAAATTGTCTTCTTTAATCATATTAACATGTATAAAAAGCTGTTTGGGTTAAAGAGGGCTTAGGACCCAGAATGGCACCAGCTCAGGCTCCCTCCCCAACACCCACTCCCCAGCTTTCCCTCATAGGGCCCAAGGAACTTCCTTAACTTGGCCTGTGCTGGTGCTGCGGATGGAGCACACTGTAAGAGGTGCCATACCCTGATCTGATGCAGCCTCTGCCCCAGGGCCTAGTCAGCCCCAGGGGGAGAGGAGCAAGTGCTGGACGGAAGCCCTTCTCTCCCCTTGGTTTGGTGCTGGTGACCCAGGCCCAGTCCAGTGACCCCCAGTGCTGAAAACCGTGGAGCACCTCCAACAAGCTCCTTCCAAAATTTGGCCTTCTGAGTAATAGACACAGCCTTTTTGGATGGAGAACTGGAGCCTACAGTGCAGGTAAACATTGGAGTTGTCGGATGATGTTGACAAGGAGCCAGAAGTGATGCTTGTCAGTCAATCAAGAAGTCTGGTTCGGAGTCAGTGCTACCTCCCGAGACACCTACTCACCTCAAAGCGGGCCATCCCAGCTCTCTAGCCACCAGACCTTTTGCTCCCTCAGCAGTTCTGGTGCTCAGTTAGACTGTTACCCGAGCAGGTTATCTGGGACTGTGAAATACGATTCTTGAAGGCTAGAGTGAAGCAAGTGGCCCTTGGGGACCAGACACCTTGGGTTGTAAATCAATCTCTGCTGTTCAGACACTCCTATGGTTAGACATTACAAGGTGAAGAGTGGCCCCCTTGTGGGACACCCTGCAGCGATTGTGATGTTAGCTGAGAAGATTGTGTTTCTGGAAACGATTGGATGGAAGATATAGAATCCCCTCTGGGGACTGTTTTGGACACGTGGGAACATCTGTTGGAAATGAGTATAGCTGGGTACAGGGAATGGTTTGGGGAGTAGCTTCTTTTTCCTTTTGTATGAAAAAGAAACAGATGCTTGCATAAAATATATTTCTTGATAATTCCTTTCAATACTTAATTCCAGTCCTACCCACCAGGAAATAAATGATGGATTTTTTGTGACTGCCTGAATCTCCTTAGAGTCCTTAATAATTATTTCTTAATAATAGCACCCTTAATAATTACTTCTCCTAAAATTTCATTTTTTTAGGATTGTTTCTAAATAATCAGCTATATCTTGGATTAATACTTGGAAGGAGTCACCATGTGACTTGCATTAATAAACTGATAATGCAAGTCACTTGGTGACTTAGGCCATAGATTGTCCCATGATAATACTGAGAAAATCCAGATTAAAAATGTGCAGGTCCAGTGTTGAACTTAAGTTGTTCATTTTGGGAAAAAGAAAAAGTTCTGGAGGTGGGCAGTAGTGATGGTTGTCCAACACTGTGGATGACTTTGATGCCACCAAACTATGCACTTAAAGATGATTGAGAAGGTAAATGTTCTACAAATTTTACAATTATAAACATAGGGATTCAGGTCCTAGTTTTAGTTTTTAGGCTTTGCTCAATCCAAACCAAAGGTCCTTTGACTTTATTTTTAGATTCCTGACCCATAAGGATATGGCATATTTCATATCTCCCGGGATTATTTAGCTAACTTGTGAGTCTCAGGTTCCCAGATGTCAATTCTCATTTCTCTATTGCATGATTCCTGCTCAACCATTTCAAATATCAGAGAGAAAAATAAAAAGAAGCAATGTTTCCATTGCAGAAATTCGTATAAAAGTTAATGATGTGAGGTTCCTACAAAGATTTTAGAATCTGCGTTCACTTTGGAGAAGCATCCAGAATGTAGAGTGGTGGGAGCTCCTCTCCCCTAATTGCCAATTCATGCACTACTGTCCTCCTGCCTCTGAGCCTTTCATTTCATAAATGCTTGTCATGTCCTATACAGGTCAAGGTATGGTGCTTTGAGAAGTTTAGCAGACTGATCCACCCTCTGGATAGAGGCTCTAGTGATGTGTGCATAATGAAAACAAAAGAATGGACAATATCCGAAAATAGACCCCTTCCTTAATTCTTTCAGTTACTCATTGATTCCCAACACATGCCAGATATTTTAGGTATTATGGGGTTTCAGAAACAGCAGAAAGGCCCTCCAGGGAGGGGCATTGGGGAACTGTTTTCTGGAAGACATGGCACTTCAGGAAACTGGCTCCTGAAGGTTGTGTAGTATTTGAGGGGCATTCCACAAAGTGAGAATAGAGTAAAAAAGATAAATCAAATGGTATTCATGAGAAAGAATAGGCTGGATCACATGGGTCAGCTGTAAAGGCTGTAAAGGCTCATGGCCTTCTATAAAGGCCTGGATAGCAAATATTTTGGCTTTGTGGGCCGTATGGTCTCCATGGCAGATACTTGTAGGCAACACCTTAATGAATGGATGTGGCCATGGTCCCAATAAAATTTTATTTACAAAAACAGGTGTAGGTTCAGTTTGGCCTACTGGCCATAGTTTGCTGACTCTTAGACTAGCAAGTAGGATGGATGAAAGGATACAGGAAGGAAGTAGTGAAGGGTCTGATCTGGGTGGTACTTGCACACCAGGATAAAAATGTTTTCTAAAGTGCAATGAGAAGACATGTCTTGGAGTAAAGAGAATGTCTTGATTAGAACCAGCCATAAATAGCATCTTTCTCAAAGGAGACTCCAAGTTCTGTTTCCTTCAGAAGCACTTCTGGGGACTTTACAGTTCTAGTTCTATTCATTCACTTTTACACTCAAATTCTTAGAGCTTTAAAAGTAACTTAGTATCAAACATTATAAATTGCCTGGTCTTATCCACTAAACAAGGAAAGAAGAAGTGGTTATAGTTTCTTCCAAATTTTCTGCTTTGGGAGGCTGTAATAGATGAGAAAAGGGTGTAAGAATTAGCCAAGATTCTTGCGTTGGTCTTTCCATGCATTCTACCACAGCTCCCTGGAGTGAGGCCTAGAATTTTCCAATACCTTCACTGCCTTGCAGATTGGAATACTTGTCTTTTCAACCTGAGTCCCCTGCTCTCAGGTCTCAAAGTCCTGAATTTCTAGTTTGACTTGTACTTTTTCAGGCTTCATCTTGCTTGACCTGTACAGTACCTAAAACTCCATACTCCTTCTGTTTACTTCCCTGCTTTGGATTTTGTGATATCACTTTCTCTTGGCTTTTCTGATTTACTTCTGACTGCTCTCTCTCAGCTCCTTGGCTTGGCTCATGGATCCCAACCCAGGTATAGAGCTGATGTGCCCACTATTTGTGCAATCCTTTTAGGAAGCCCATTTGGATAACCAACCTAAAAGCACAGCTTCCTTCTTGGCCTGTATAGTAGAAAAGGTGATATTTTAATTTACTATCAGTATTGCCCCACTATTTTATTTCTTTACTTGCTCAGGATAGAAATGATGCTATTCTTTGGGCCTCTCAGATATTCCAACATTATCTAGCTTTGTATCCAAATACTTCATAGATACTTAGAACTCAGTATGTCTGAAAAATATATCTAAAGCTGAACACATCTGTTTAATTTTTTTTAAAAGAAGTTTTTCTCCTTGAATTTTCCACCTTCAAATAGTGTGATTTTGTATCCGTTAACCTAAACTAGAAACCTAGAGTCATCCCAAACTCTTCTTTTTCCCTAACAATATCCTGTGGCCCAGTCTCTGTCATAAATCCCTCTGACATCCTGCAGGTCACCAGAATCTCTGCTAGGTTACTGAAACAGTTTCTTTTAATGAGTCTTGTTGTTTCCAGTCTTAAGACTTTCAGCTTAGTCTTCCATTCTGTAGCCAGGATAATCTTCATAAAGATACAAAGCCAACTGTGTCATTACTTGGTTAAAAAAACCATGCTATGTTTTCCATTGCCTACAAGATAAAATCAAAACTCTTAGGATGGCAGTAGAACCCTTTGTTATCTAGCTCCACCTATACTTCCAGCCTCATCTCCCAGCATTTCACTTGACCTTGTATTGTTAGCTCTAACCATTTTCTAAAAAATTTAAGTTCTCTTAATCTATCTTACAGATTCATGCCTCTATCACTACGCACACAAGTATCATTTCCTCTCTTGAAGATCAAATGAATATTTTATTTGTCTTTTAAAATGTGGCTTAAATAGTACCTCTACTTTGCCTTTCTTTTAGACACTTTCCAAGAAAATATCACTTCTTTCAATCCCTCATAAATGACAGAAATATGAGGCTTAGATAGCGTGCTCTGTGTTCAGTTGTGTCCTACTCTTTGTGATCCTGTGAACTGCAGCCTGCCAGGCTCCTCTGCCCTTGGAATTTTCCAGGCAAGAAAACTGGAGTGGGTTGCCATTTCCTACTGCAAATGGATCTTCCTGACCCAGGGACTCGCATAAATCTTGATAGATATGTGAAATGGTGACTATAATATCAGTTGCTGATCATAGATCCCTCAAAAGATCCCAGGAAAACCTACCGACTGAACAAAGCTAGGTTCATCAGGCCTACTGAAGTAAGGGAGAGTAAATCAGTAAGGGCTGACTTTTAGGAATGTCTCAAGATGGAGAACTGGGTGGGGAGGGGAGGATATTTATGACATTTTAGGACCTAAGCTGTATGATTTTAAGGGCAGCCTTTCAAGGCAGGGATTTTGTTGGGATTGGGCCAGTGATGAAGATAAAATAACTTTTGATGGTAGATGTAGCTAGGCAAGAACTTAAAGCAAGCCATGATGAACAGTTAAATCTTGATAAAGTATTTTAATTGGCTCTCAGCAGTGGCCACAGGACTGGGAAAGGTCAGTTTTCATCCCAATCCCAAAGAAAGGCAATGCCAAAGAATGCTCAAACTACCGCACAATTGTACTCATCTCACACACTAGTAAAGTAATGCTCAAAATTCTCCAAGCCAGGCTTCAGCAATATGTGAACCGTGAACTTCCTGATGTTCAAGCTGGTTTTAGAAAAGGCAGAGGAACCAGAGATCAAATTGCCAACATCTGCTGGATCATGGAAAAAGCAAGAGAGTTCCAGTAAAACATTTATTTCTGCTTTATTGACTATGCCAAAGCCTTTGACTGTGTGGATCACAATAAACTGTGGATAATTCTTAAAGACATGGGAATACCAGACCACCTGATCTGCCTCTTGAGAAATTTGTATGCAGGTCAGGAAGCAACAGTTAGAACCGGTCATGGAAAAACAGACTGGTTCCAAATAGGAAAAGGAGCATGTCAAGGCTGTATATTGTCACCCTACTTATTTAACTTATATGCAGAGTACATCATGAGAAATGCTGGACTGGAAGAAACACAAGCTGGAATCAAGATTGCCGGGAGAAATATCAATAACCTCAGATATGCAGATGACACCACCCTTATGGCAGAAAGTGAAGAGGAACTCAAAAGCCTCTTGATGAAAGTGAAAGTGGAGAGTGAAAAAGTTGGCTTAAAGCTCAATATTCAGAAAACGAAGATCATGGCATCTGGTCCCATCACTTCATGGGAAATAGATGGGGAAACAGTGGAAACAGTGCCAGACTTTTTTTGTGAGGGGGGCTCCAACATCACTGCCGATGGTGATTGCAGCCATGAAATTAAGACGCTTACTTCTTGGAAGGAAAGTTATGACTAACCTAGATAGCATATTGAAAAGCAGAGAGATTACTTTGCCAACAAAGGTCCGTCTAGTCAAGGCTATGGTTTTTCCTGTGGTCATGTATGGATGTGAGAGTTGGACTGTGAAGAAGGCTGAGCACCAAAGAATTGATGCTTTTGAAGTGTGGTGTTGGAGAAGACTGCAAGGAGATCCAACCAGTCCATTCTGAAGGAGATCAGCCCTGGGATTTCTTTGGAAGGAATGATGCTAAAGCTGAAACTCCAGTACTTTGGCCACCTCATGCGAAGAGTTGACTCATTGGAAAAGACTCTGATGCTGGGAGGGATTGGGGGCAAGAGGAGAAGGGGACGACAGAGGATGAGACGGGTGGATGGCATCACTGACTCTATGGACGTGAGTCTGAGTGAACTCCGGGAGTTGGTGATGGACAGGGAGGCCTGGTGTGCTGCGATTCATGGGGTCGCAAAGAGTCGGACACGACTGAACGACTGATCTGATCTGATCTGAGTCTTATCTTCTGGTAGCAAGTATTTCATTGAATAAAAGAGTACTTCCTTTAGCTTGGCCCTAATATTTTTAGCACACGAGCAGGAAAATATTGTTCCAGGAAAGTATGTTGGTTTAACTTTTTACTGTCTCATAGGGATATTGTAAGGATTGACTGATTTTAATGTGTGTAAGATATTTATCATAGTACTTATATTACAAGTTCTCAATAAAAAGGATTTATAATTGTTCCTCTGTATATTCTCTTTGTTAGAACACTTCCAATCCTTTATTTCAATGATTTGTTTTAATGTCTCTCTCTCCTACTATATCATTAGAGCTCAAGTACTAGCAGTATGTTTTATTCATTTTGTCTCTCCAACTCCTAGCACAGAGCTTTGCCACTTAATGGGTTCTCAATAAATGTTTGTAGAATAAATGAATGGATGCACTGTGTTTAATAAATTCTGTGTGTGTGGGTTGACACTGAGGAACTTGTTAGTTATGTTAGTGACTAGCATGAGGAGGGAAGAGAAGACAAAAGCTTCCTAGAATGCAGGAGGTGAGTGAAGAAACGAAGAATCTAAATTTTGTCTTTCTCTTGCATGCTAAGGAGCAACTAGTAGATAGCCATCCATCATTCCCTGTTTGCAGATAAAAGCAAGTGATAGCTCCATTAACTCTGCCCATGTAACTCAGGAAGCAAAACCTCCAAGGTTGGTTTGGATTGGTGCTACCTGATGTGGAACAGGGCAGAGAGGCTGAGAAAGACAAGCATGGCTTGTGACTGTTTCTTATGTTTAATGGGAAAAGCTTGAACTATTGCAACCCTCAGGGCTAAGAATGTAGGGATGACTTAAGAGAAAACCAGGACCATACAGCAATGATATAGATAGTCCTGTGTCATAGCAGTGAATGACACTGTTCATGTTATATACAACATTGAGTCTTTTGCATTCTGTCTACATTTCCCTTTTGGCTGGAGACCTATCTATACTGCACAGATCATTGGCCTTGCAAATCTTGTATTTGCTCCAATCAGAACTTACTAAGGTAGGAGCTTTCCTGATGGTCCAGTGGTTAAGACTATGCTGCCAATGCTGCGGGCATGGGTTCAATCCCTGGTGAGAGAAATTAGATACCACATGACACTGCCCCCCTCCCTCCCCCCCCCCCAAAAAAAGAACTTAAACTGAGGGAAAAAGTTTGGATTGTGTAATAGCTATCTGATCTTAGTATGCATTACTTTTTATAGAGCTCTGAGGTTAGGGCTTCCCTGGTAGCTCAGAGGTTAAAGCGTCTGCCTGCGGTGTGGGAGACCTGGGTTCGATCCCTGGGTTGGGAAGATCCCCTGGAGAAGGAAATGGCAACCCACTCCAGTATTATTGCCTGGAGAATCCCATGGACAGAGGAGCCTGGCGGGCTACAGTCCATGGGGGTCGCAAAGAGTCAGACACGACTGAGCGACTGAACTGAACTGAACTGAGGATAGGGCATCATACTTAGTTCTGTAAAGACCTATTTTTTTCCTCTATGGTATGCTTCCCTAAGGTGAAGGTCACAACATCTTATTCAATATTATAATGCTTGCCAGGCCTTTTCCCCACAGATCCTAGTACTGATAGTGCCTGGCACACAATAGAAAATGTTTGTAAATTTGATAGTGATTAAATGAATGTACATAGTTGGAGCAGCTGAGTGAATCACACAGGACATTTCTTTTAAACTAATACTAATTTTTCTTTTTTCCAACATCCATCAGCCACAGGGATACATATGTCCCCTACCTCTTGAACCTCCCTCCCATTTCCCTCCCAATCTCACCCCTCTAGGTTGCCACAGGGCACTGGGTTCAGCTCCCTGTGTCACACAGCGAGTTCCTGGTGGCTGGCTGTTTAACATATGGTAATGTATGTTTCCATGCTACTCTCTCAGTTCGGCCCAACTTCTCCCTCCCACACTGTCTACAAATCTGTTCTCTATGTCTGCCTCTCCATTGCTGCCCTTCTAAAAGGTTCATCAGTACCATCTTTGCAGATTCCATGCGCATGGATTAATATACAATATTTGTCATTATTTTGAATTATATCATTGGGAAAAGCATAATGAAAAACTTTATACACCTGAAATTAACACAACTTTGTAAATTGACTATACTTCAATTAAAAAATAAACTTTATAAAGAAGGAAAAAAATCCCTACACTTAGTACTGTTAGTAAGGATATTAGTCACTTATTTTCATGCACACATGCACAATACACACACATACACACAACATATAAATATATAAGTATGTATATACAAACATAAAATACATTTATACATACTTATGTGTAGATAAATATGTGTATATATATTCAAATTTGTGTATATCAGTGAAACTAGATGAAACTAGATTTTGACTATAGAAATAATTTTGAGCTTTATTTTTTCTCATTATTATATAGTGAAAGACTTCCACATGTTTTAAGATATTTCTGGAGATATATTTAATAACAATATAGTTTTTTACCACATGGGTGTACATTGTTTATTTTAAATTGTTTCTGAATCCTCTTAACCTTCCAGGTACAACATTGTACACAAATCTTAATGTATATCTCTGTTTATGTGTTTACAAAAATCCTTAATTTATACTATATTTTAAATACAGGATGTTTTAGCTCAAAAGGTAAGAATATTTTTAAGACTCTTTATCTATAATATCAAGTTGCTTTTCTTAAAAATTATACTGATATATGATTCCCTCTATAGAGCATGGGCTTTCTTTTTCCTATGTTGGTTTTAATGGTACATTTCAATGTTAGAGAAAAAGTTGGTGTCAGTTTTAAAGGAAAAAGGTAGAATTTTATTGTGTTTTAATTTGCATGTGTTTCTCCATTTTGAATGACATATACATCTTCTGTTTTATTATTTTTTGTTTTTACTATTAATGTTCATAATTTTCTTATTGATTTGGCAAGAAGGGCTTCTTATAGACTGAGGATATTGTTTGTTAATTTTTTTCCAGGTTGTCATTTACTCTTTATGTTAGAGTTGACAAATGTATTAAAATTTATGTGAAATCAAATACATCAATTTTTCCCCAGTGTAGCTTTTTCCTTTGAAATTATCCTTAGAAATTTTACTACAATATATATATATACACACACCCCCCAAGAATCCCATGCTCCTTTTGCTTTATTTCTTATATCTAACTCTTTAATTCAAAAGGCATTCTTTGGTGTAACATTTTAGTTAAGGGTGATATAACTTTTTAAACTTGAAATATTTTTGCAATTGCCTCAGTCTGTTTTAATACAGAGTTTTAACTGTCTCATTCTAGTTTAATACATAATCTTTCTCTTCCTCAGTAATTTGACATCGTGCTAAAATCTAATGTAACTTGAATTTTCCCATGCATCCTGAGCCTATGCATAGTAATTGGATCATTTTTAACAATAGTTAATTAAGTTTCACGATGTGTTTCCTGTTTCAGCAGGAACTCCAGTTACTTATCTGACAAGCCCCCTCCTTCCCACCCCCAACTCTCTATCCCAGGACCCATTCCTTTTCAAGTGTTCTGGGAATTCTTAGGAGCTGCCTCATTTGTACTCTTGGACAAGTCTGACTGAAATTTTGGAGGGCAGTGCTCTTGCCTCAAAATCAAGCATTTGTACTGGCTTTCCTGTTACTCCACTTAAGTGGAACCAAATAGTTGATGAGGTGAAGTTTTTCTTTATATTTGAATTATCAAAGAAGAAAGAATGACAGAATTGAAATATGCCATCTTGTAACTCCTAACATAATGGATTAAAGGTAATATTGTCAATGGCTGCTAAGACTACTAGGTAAAGAGCAGATGGAGAACTTTTTAGGGGAGACTAGGACTGATAACATGTATAATCCCCCAGTAAATCTTAACATTAAGAAAAGAGACAACACCAAAACTTTGCATACCTCATGATGGGACTCTATGGCACAACTTTTTAAAATTGAAGTATAGTTGATTTACAATATTAGTGTATAGCATAATGATTCAGTATTTCATAAAATATTCTCCATTTAAAGTTATTACAAAATATGACTACATTTCCCTGTGCTGTACAATATATACTTGAGACTTACCTATTGTATACAAAGTAGTTTGCATCTCTTAATCCCACACCCCTTTCTTGCCTCTCCCCACTGGTATCCACTAGTTTTTTTTTCTGTATCTGTTTCATTATATACATTTGTTTGTTTTATTTTTTACATTCCACATATAAGAGATAGTGTGCAGTATTTGTCTTTCTCTGACTTATTTCACTAAACATAGTACTCAGGTCCATTTACATAGTTGCAAAGAGCAGAATTATATCCGTTTTTTTTATGCCTAAGTAGTATTCCAGTACTCTTGCCTGGAAAATCCCATGGACGGAGGAGCCTGGTGGGCTGCAGTCCATGAGGTCGCTAAGAGTCGGACATGACTGAGCGACTTCACTTTGACTTTTCACTTTCACGCATTGGAGAAGGGAATGGCAACCCACTCCAGTGTTCTTGCCTGGAGAATACCAGGGACAGAGGAGCCTGGTGGGCTGCTGTCTATGGGGTCCCGCAGAGTCGGACACAACTGAAGCGACTTAGCAGCAGCAGCAGAAGCAGTATTCCATTATATATCTATCTCACCTCTTCTTTATTCATTCATCTGTTGATGGCCACTTGTGTTGCTTACACATTTTGGCTATTGTAAAAAATGCTTCTAAGAATATTAGGGTGCGTGTATTTTTTTGAGCTAGTGTTTTGAGGTATTTTTGGGTATATACTCAGGAGTAAAATTGCTAGAACATATGATAGTTCTATTTTTAGTTTTTTAGGAACCTCCATACTGTTTTCCTTAGTGCTTTACCAATTTACTATATCATCAACAGAGTAAAAGGGTTCCCTTTTCTCCACATCCTTACCAACATTTGTCATTTGTAGACTTTTTGATGTTATCTATTCTGATGTGTGAGGTGGCATCTCATCATAGACATGGACATATATTTTTTCAAAGAAGACATATAGATGGCTAACAGGCACATGAAAAGATGCTCAACGTTGCTAGTTATAAGAGAAATGAAAATTAAGTATACAGCACAACTTTTCTTACTAAAAACCTCCAACTTGAATGCACTCAAGCCTCAAGACCTAATTACTAGCTTTCTATAAACACAGGGGATATGGCAACATGTTAAACAACACCATAAAGATATAAAACATAATATTTTGTTTTAAGTAGTCCCTTTTTCTACTAGGATATTTTAGCATTTAATTCTGAAGAAACTATATTAAGATCTGCTAGGGGCCATTTTTAAATGGAAACACAACCAAAATATTTTGGTTACCTCCTAAGAACATTTTCTCTGTTTATATAGGAGTCATATTGAGAAATATATCTGAAGTTATCACTATAAGGACAAATAATATAATTACTAGGTGAAGAAGCCTGGTTTTTTGTTCTAAACAGCACTTTTGAACACTCAATACCCAGTATTCAAATTTGATAATTCACTGTCTTACTTTTTCTTCAATATTAAAATTTCATTTTGCTAATATGAGATACTACATTTAAATATCTCTTTGAGGATAGAGAATGGGAACAACACACACATTCTATTCTCTAAAGTGCTGTAAACATCTGGGTTTAGATCATGAAGTTTCTTTTTAAAAAGCTGAAAGTATTTTTATCATTTTACTAATAGTATAATTTACAGTAGAAGAAAAAATTAACTCATAATCACACTAAGATGTAGCAGTTATTACTCTTTGGTATATTTTTTCTGGCATTTATGAATATGCATGTATATACTTTAAAAAGTAATTACGGGATAATTCAACTTATAACCTGAAATTTTTGTTAAATAGGAGATAATGAACAACTTCTTACATCATTATTTATGCTTCATTTCATCAGAGTATTTTGCTCTACCAGAACATTCTCTCAACTTACCACCAGTGAAAAGTGGACCTCCATGTAATGCAACAAACTATTTGTGTCCTGCATACCAGCTGGGATGAAGTCCTCATTGTCAGCTGGGCAGTGAGTGATCCGTCCCCCAAATCCCAGATTACTGCCAGCTTTCTGGGGTCACTCCTGGTAAAATCTCCGATGTTCAGGTCCTTCAGGAATCAGACACTGAGAGTAAGGAGGGCAAGAGGTTCACTGGGGATTAATGACTGAAATAGGAAAAAGGGGGCCAAGCAGGATTGGACAGGGAAAGCCTACAGACCATGTGGCAGGTCTCCCAAAATCTCAGCCAACACAACAGGAGCTCTAGAGCTAGGATCCAAAATGACTCTGGTGTTGGGCAGAAATTGCCAGTCCTATGGCTCTCTTTACTCAGTCATTGGCTGGAGATTGCCTGGGAAGGATGTGGTCTCAGTTTGAAAGCTGAGATGTGTCCTGAAGGTGGTAACAGCAGGAGGCTCTCAGTCACCTGCATTCCTTGCAGCTTGAATAGCAAGTTCTTTCTCAGTGGGTGATCTGGACCACCTCTATGATAGATTTGTGCCTCAAAGTCATGCTACTGATTTTTGTGGTAAAATAAACATAATACTTACTATTTTAACCATTTTATTTATATAAGTTAGTAGCTTAAGTACATTCACATTGTTCTGTAGTCATCATCAGTATCCATCTCCAGAAATTTTTCATTATTCCCAAGCTGAAACTCTCTACTCATTAAACATTCTTCCCGCATCTTGACCCTGGTAACCACTATTCTACTTCCTGTTTCTATGAATTTAACTACTCTGTGTACCTCATGTAAGTGAAATGATGCAATATCTGTCCTTATTTCACTTAGCATAATGTCTTCAAGGTGCATCTATATTGCAGCAAGTATTGGAATTTCATTTCTTTTCAAGGCTGAATGATATTCCATTGCATGTATATACCACACTTTACCCATCTGTTGATGGACATTTGTGTTATTTCTACTTTTTTGGTTATTCTGAGTAATGCTGCTGTGACTATTGGTATATAAATATCTTTTTGAGTCTCTGCTGTCAATTTTTTTGAGTATATACCTAGAAGTGAAATTGTTGGTATACATGGTAATTTTGTGTTTAACTTTTTGAGAAACCACTATACTGTTTGCCACAATAGCTGCACCATTTTACATTCCCATCAGCAATGCACAAACATTTTGATTTCTCTACATCCTTACTAACACTTGCTATTTACTGTTTTTTTTTTTTAAATAGCCATTTTAATAGATGTGAAGTGGTATCCTGTTGTGGTTTTGATTTGCATTTCCCTAAGACTCTTGAGAGTCCCTTGGACTGCAAGGAGATCCAACCAGTCCATTCTGAAGGAGATCAGCCCTGGGATTTCTTTGGAAGGAATGATGCTAAAGCTGAAACTCTAGTACTTTGCCCACCTCATGCGAAGAGTTGATTCATTGGAAAAGTCTCTGATGCTGGGAGGGATTGGGGGCAGGACGAGAAGGGGATGACAGAGGATGAGATGGCTGGATGGCATCACCGACTCAATGGACGTGAGTCTGAGTGAACTCTGGGAGATGGTGATGGACAGGGAGGCCTGGCGTGCTTCGATTCATGGGGTTGCAAAGAGTCGGACACGACTGAGTGACTGAACTGAACTGAACTGAATGATTAGTAATGTTAAACATCTTTTCATGTATCTATTGGCTATTTATATATCTTCTTTGGAGAAATGTCTGTTCAAGTCTGTTGCCGAGTTTCAAAATCACCTTGTTTGATTTTCTTGTTGTTAAATTGTAAGAATTCTTTATGTAATCTAGGTAGTAACTCTTTATCAAATGTATGATGGGCAAATATTTTCTCCCATTCTGTGGGTTGCCTATTCACTCTCTTGGTGGTTTTCTTGGATGCACAGATGCTTTGACTTGGGTAAGTTCAGTTTTCTATTTTTCTTTATTGTCTGTGATTTTGGTGTTATATCTAAGAAAATATTGCCAAGTCCAATGTCGTGCTTTTTCTCTGTGGTTTCCTTTAGGAGTTATGTGGCTTTTTTCTCTTCCATTAGGTCTTTGACCCATTTGAGTTAAATTTTGCATATCATAAAAAGAATGTCCAATTTCATTCTCTTACATGTGGATATTCATTTTCGCACTAATTGTTGAAAAGACTGTCCACTTCGCATTTGTGTTAGGATCCTTGTTGAAAATCATTTGACCATGTATGTGTAAGGGAGGAATGACTTTTTTCTACTGTATTAGGTTTTGTTAAACTGACCTAAGACAGATTCATAGGAGAAAAGCACACAAATTTTGTTTAATATTTTTTTGTATAATGGGTGTTTTTAAAAGGAAAATGAAGACCCAAAGAAGCTGTTAGGTCTAAAAGCTTATATATATACTTCTAAAAATAAAGAACAATAGATTGTGGGGATGTGATAAGACAAAGGGATTTGAATTACAGGCAGTAAATTGTGGGATAGTGACTAGGAAATATATGGGGAAACTAATGGAAGATAATTGTTATTTTCTTAAGTTTGTTCATACAGATCCATTTCAGCATCAGCTGCCAGTCTCTAGTGATAAGCACATCTTTCTCTTCCTGGTACAGACATAGCACCTTTCTTATGGGAAATTTTACGATCTGCTTTTAGGTAGAAAGGGAAGGTCAGAGAGACTTCTTGCCTCTGCTGTTTCTCAAGCATCTTCCACTCAAAGTAATCAGTATGCCAAAGTGGCATATTTGGGGGTGGCATATTCTGAACCCCTTCATATGTGAGGGTTTATTCCTACACTTTATATTCTATTCCACACTACTGATTTTTAAAGCATATTAATATTCACACATTAGAGTGAAGGAGGTTCCTTTCAGCATCCTTTTCCTGGGAGTCTATTTTCCTCTTCAGCTCTTGCTACTATGACCTAAATAATTTTTTTCTGTCCTTTTATAACTATATTTGGAGCCTGAGGCCACTAGTTGCAGAGAAGGCAATGGCAACCCTCTCCAGTATTCTTGCCTGGAAAATCCCATGGACGGAGGAGCCTGGTGGGCTGCGGTCCATGGGGTTGCTACGAGTCGGGCACGACTGAGTGACTTCACTTTCACTTTTCACTTTCCTGCATTGGAGAAGGAAATGGCAACCCACTCTGGTGTTCTTGCCTGGAGAATCCCAGGGACGTGGGAGCCTGATGGGCTGTCATCTATGGGGTCACACAGAGTCGGACACGACTGAAGCGACTTAGCAGCAGCAGCCACTAGTTGATGTACTTTCAGTGATGACACACCTTCATCCTTCATGGTATTCTGATCTGGAGGAATGCTTATAAGTTATCTGTGGCCAATCTGCCAAGTAAATTGAGTGATGTGGGCAAAACCATTACTTTTAAAAAAATGAAAGGAAGTTCTAAGGTAATGTTGTGAAATGTTGTGTGTGCCATATAAACTGACTTTAGGCCAAATAACTTCTTAAGCTAGCTGCTTAAAAAGGAGGAATGCTTATCTTGAAGATAACTGCTGTAATGATTTTTTAAAAAAACAAATACACAACCCATTTATTACTTTAGTGTCACAACCTGTAGCCTTTATTTACTTATCTGGACAGGTACCTACTCTCTCTGTAAGAGTGCTAGTGTTTGTGTTAGTTGCTCAGTTGTGTCTGACCCTTTGTGATCTCACTGACTACAGCCCTCCAGGCTCCTCTGTCCATGGAATTCTCCAGGCAAGAATACTGGAGTGGGTAGCCATTCCCTTCTCCAGGGAATCTTCCCAACACAGGGATTGAACCTGGGTCTCCTGTGTTGTAGGCAGATTCTTTACCATCTGAGTCACCTGCTGCTGCTAAGTCGCTTCAGTTGTGTCTGACTCTGTGCTACCCTGTAGACGGCAGCCCACAAGGCTCCCCCGTCCCTGGGATTCTCCAGGTAAGAACACTAGAGTGGGTTGCCATTTCCTTCTCCAATGCATGAAAGTGAAAAGTGAAAGTGAAGTCGCTCAGTCGTACCCGACTCTTAGCAACCCTATGGACTGAAGCCTACCAGGCTCCTCCGTCCATGGGATTTTCCAGGCAAGAGTACTGGAGTGGGGTGCCAGGAAGCCTGAAAAGCGTTATTAAAAAAATAAGATTAGGGAATAATGGCCATGTAACTAAAGGAATCAGAGAGGCAGAGTTGGAAGACCTGCTCTCCTTGACACATGAGGGTTAGAAAACTTCTGTGTTCAGGGCCACACTTCAAGTGAGGAGCAAGATTGGTTAAAACTCAAATCTAACTTCTAGCTCAGAATTCTCTCCGCAATAGATGGGAGATGTAGAGCTGGGTCACCAGGAAGTGTTGTGGGCTCTTCTTTCTGAATATCTATCAGGATATAGTAACTTCCTTTCTGTAGAAAATAATTTAAATGTAACCTCACCTCGAATGGAGTACATTTAGCCTTTCTAAGCCAATGATCCTATACCTATCATCTGAAATTTCTGCCAAACATGTTTAAGCCCTAGACTGCATCTCATATGTCAAGACTTGGGAAGTGGGTTTTCAAAATTCCTTTGAATGAAATACTTTCAAGGGTTACACATGCTATTACAGTCTCTAAGTAACATTCAGGAGAAAAGAAGGAACAAATTTTGATTATTTTAATTCAAGTGGCACAGTTTCATTTGGTGATGAAAAACTAAAAATTCTGCTGGTGTGCTTGTGTAGAGAGAGAGAAAGAAAGAGCATTCGGGGCGTCTCTTAGGCAAGTGGAAGCTCCCGGAGGGCCCCAGTTACCTCCCCAGGATGCTGATGGTGGATCTGTGATCACCACTATTTGGGCATGTGGCTTGGAAATACATCTAACCTATCTGGATTCCTTAGTCTGAAAGGGAAGGGTTTTTTGGCAAGATATTCTTGAAGTTTACTTTTAGTTGGATAACTCCTTGAAATAATTCCAAGAAAGAATGTTGGATTTAAAATAGTTAGCTACAATATTGTGAGATGACAGCAAAAGGCTGGCATTTCGGCTTAGTGTGATGCCATGTTGGAAGCAGCATCTATTTAAATCTGAACTCTAAATACAGTTGTCTGAAAACTGAGAAAGTAAAGTTGACAGGACATCCACTGTTTGTTAGTACCTTTATCAAAGACTTTATCAATGAATCCTTGAACTTGGGAATTTATTCTAGTGTGCAATTAATTCTGAGTATTATATATAATCATATATATATATATATATATAGAGAGAGAGAGAGAGAGAGAGAGAGGAGCACATGAGAAAAATTGAGAAACTTCAAATGTTTAAATTTCTAAGTATCACTAAGAGCTAGAAGAGGTTGTTTTTGTTACAAATCCGGTCTTTTCAAATGTGCTACTTGGGAAATTTCCTTCAACTTTTTCTTTGTTCACCATCAGATGAAAGGAACCCAACTGTTCACAATGCAGTGAGTTTGCAAGATTATTCATTTATACCAGGGCAAGAAGAAACATGAGCACCAGAGTTGCTAAATGAGAAGTTTGAAAAGGTAATTTCACTTACCTGAAATATTACAAAAGCCCCTAAACTCGGCCCAGTAGGTCTCTCACGTTGATCACCTGTGGAACCTGTCATGCATCCGATGAAAGACAGTCCCCACCACCACCAGTGCTCAGTGCCACAGGCTGCTTGCCTCTCTGAGCACTAGTTAGAGCTGTTTCAGGGTTATGCTGTCCCCGGTCCTTTTCATTGAAAATGAATCACTATCTTTACAAGACATTCTTCTTGCCTTGTCCTTTGTGGTATGGTTTTATTTCGCCCTATACTTTAGCTTGAAATTCAGTGGCTAATAGGGTGTGAAATGGAACCCCGCATGCTGTGCAACATGTACAGGCTGAGTGGTGCCAGGGACCCTGAGGGACAGGTTGAAACCTTCATTAGCCCAGAATCTTTAGCCACAATGAACTGGAAATTACTCATGCTTCGTACACAATGGCCAAGCCGTCATGAGCAATTAAGGAGCCATGGTGTAATTGACCTGATTCGAGGATGCAGGGCAGCTGAGCACTTCTCCCTGAGGCCAGCCCTCCCACATGAGCAGAGCAGATGGCCTTCTGAGGGATTACAATAACAAGGGCTGCTGAATAGTCAAGTGACCAGTCAGGGTAACCAAGGGGACTGGGCAGTCAGATTTCTTCTGGATGGATGGGCAGCCCATGCCTCACTGAGCCGTGCCATATGTCCCTGTTTGGGGCGCCCCCCTGCCCTCTCCCAGGAGTGTTCCTTCCAGTGCAAAATGGGAGGGTAAGGGATGTGTCACTTTAACATATTCTTCTATTTGGCACTGTGATGAATGCTGGGAATGAATAAGATGGATAAGGAACTAGGAATGACTTCAAGGACCTTGTGATCTAAAGGGGATGGAGCAAACATGAATGTAGGTGAGTACAATCCAAGTCTTAACTTTCTAAATACTGCCCCAGTACATACGATGTGCAAAACCATATGATGACTGCAAAAGAGAAAGGAAAGATAATTTCTTTCTGATGAAGATTTTGAGGAAGGGTGAGAGTTTCTACCATATCAGATCAGATCAGATCAGATCAGTCGCTCAGTCATGTCCGACTCTTTGCGACCCCATGAATCGCAGCACGCCAGGCCTCCCTGTCCATCACCAACTCCCGGAGTTCACTGAGACTCATGTCCATCGAGTCAGTGATGGCATCATGGCTCTGTGGTTCAGTACATTTCACAAACATCACCTAAAGATTTATAATACACATTAGCATATATGGTATAGTCTAAATTTTATTTTCTGAATTGAGAATGCCTAGATATAATTCACAATTAAAAATATATCCCCTCGGTAACTTAGTCTTCTCAATGGCAACAACCATTTTTGCTAGTTCTAGTGGATCCTTCTAGGGATATATTATGCTTATGCATATATGAGCACACATATATATAGTCTTTTTTTTCCTTATACACAGCCTTGATTTTTTTCCTGCTTAAAATGCATCCAGAGAATCACTCATCAGTCAATTTTGAGCTTAATAACTGTTTAAAATGACTGCATCTGATCCCATTGTATGAAAAGTTTTCCCATTATTTATTTAGCTTCCTTCCTATGAAACATTTTTGTGTTACAAACACTACTTCAATGAATACTTGTAAATTATTAATTTGAATATGTACAAGTTTATTTATAGGAGCAATTTCTAGGAGCTGCACTGCTGGGAAAATGAATATGTTTATTCAAAATTTAAAAAAATTGAAGTATAGTTGATTTAAAATGTTTCAGGTGTACTACAAAGTGATTCAGTTATACATATCTATTTTTTCCAGATTCTTTTCCATTATAGGTTATCATAAGATATTGAATATAGTTTTCTGTGCTATGCAGTAGGTATCTGTTTTATATATTGTAGTGTGTGTCTGTTAATGCTATATTTCAAATTTATCCCCCACCGCTGTCACTTTTGGTAACCATAAGTTTGCTTTCTATGTTTCTATTTCTGTTTAGTACATAATTTCATTTGTATCATGTTCACTTTTAATTTCAAAAGAGATGGTCCAGTTGTTTTTATTGAAGTTATTCACACTTGGATCTTCCTGCTTTGTATTTTTTCACTAATTCAGTTTTTTTTTTTCTTGGTCAATATAAGTAAAAATGGTATTTTTATAACTTTTTTTTCTTGTGAGTAGTTTAGGGAAGGAGAAACTTTCCCTCTACTCCCTTAGGTTTAGTAACTGGGACCTGCAAATTAAATTGATAAAAGAACAGAATAACAGGAGAAAAGGTATACAATTTTTATTGACTTTAATATTTTTATGTGCATGGAGGCTTCACAGAAAAGAAGTGAAAACCCGAAAAAGCAGTTAGATTTGGGAGCTTATATATATCATTTTAAGAAAGAATGATAAATTGTGGAGAAGTGACTTGACAGAAGAAAGGGGGTTTTGGTTTCTAGGGCCAATAAATTGTAGAAGAGAAACAAAGAATATATGAGGTAAACTAGGACATATATGAGGAAATATGAGGGAAATGTATCACAGGTAAGTGTTATTTTGGTAAGATTTATTTGTGTAGGCTCGTCTCAGTATTGATTCCTTTCCTCTGGTGACTGCAGGGCTCACCTCTACCTGGTACAGGCAGGATACCTTTCTTATAAGAAATGTACCTTATCGGCAGATAGGAAGATGGTGGGAAGCTCTTCCTGTGTTTGGTGTATTTCAGTTGCCTTCACCTCAAATAATCATTATACCAACATGGCATATTTTAATCTTCTTCAGTGGGGTTGAAAAAATTTTCATATATTTAGAAGTTATTTTTATGTCTTATCTGTTTAAATTCTTTGTATTTTAAAAAATCACTTCCTTATGGAATTTTGAGCACTCAAAATATGTTAAGGAAATAGAAATTAGGTCTTTATATAATGAATATTGAATATATTTTTCAATATGTAATCCTTTTTTGGTGGCTGCGACAGCACAGAAACGTGGCTGAGAGGAGCTACCCCACGTCCAAGGTCAGGGGCGGCGGCTGAGAGGAGCTACCCCACGTCCAAGGTCAGGGGCGGCGGCTGAGAGGAGCTACCCCACATCTAAGGTCAGGGGCAGCGGCTGAGAGGAGCTACCCCACGTCCAAGGTCAGGGGCGGCGGCTGAGAGGAGCTACCCCACATCTAAGGTCAGGGGCGGCGGCTGAGAGGAGCTACCCCACGTCCAAGGTCAGGGGCGGCGGCTGAGAGGAGCTACCCCCCATCCAAAGTCAGCAGTGGCGGCTACACTTTGCTGGAGCAGCCATGAAGAGACACCCCAAGTCCAAGGTAAGAGAAAGAGAAGTAATATGGTGGGCACTGAGAGAGGCCATCAGAGGGCAGACAAACTGAAACCACAATCACAGACAACTAGCCAATCTGATCACATGGACCACAGCCTTGTCTAACTCAATGAAGCTAAGCCATGCTGTGTGGGGTCACCCAAGATGGACGGGTCATGGTGGAGAGGTCTGACAGAATGTGGTCCACTGGAGAAGGGAATGGCAAACCACTTCAGTATTCTTGCCTTGAAGCCCATGAACAGTATAAAAAGGCAAAAAGATAGGACACTGAAAGAGGAACTCCCCAGGTTGGTAGGTGCCCAATATGCTCCTGGAGATCAGTGGAGAAATAACTCCAGAAAGAATGAAGGGAGGCAGCCAAAGCAAAAACAACACCCAGTTGCAGATGGGACTGGTGATAGAAGCAAGGTTTGATGCTGTACAAACAATATTGCATAGGAACCTGGAATGTTAGGTCCATTAATCAAGACAAATTGGCAGTGGTCAAACAGGAGATGGCAAGTGTGAACATCAACATTCTAGGAATCAGTGAACTAAGATGGACTGGAAAGGGTGAATTTAAATCAGATGACCATTATATCTACTATTGTGGGCAGGAGGAGTAGCCATCATGATCAACAAAAGAGTCCGAAATGCAGTACTTGGATGCAATCTCAAAAACTACAAAATGATCTCTCTTCGTTTCCAAGGCAAACCATTCAATATCACAGTAATCCAAGTCTATGCCCCAACCAGTAATGCTGAAGAAGCTGAAGTTGAACAGTTTTATGAAGACCTAAAAGGCTGTTGGGAACTAAAACCCCAAAAAGATGTCCTTTTCATTATAGGGGACTGGAATGCAAAAGTAGGAAATCAAGAAACACCTGGCTGCTGCTGCTGCTGCGAAGTCGCTTCAGTTGTGTCTGACTCTGTGCAACCCCAGAGATGGCAGCCCACCAGGCTCCCCCATCCCTGGGATTCTCCAGGCAAGAACACTGGAGTGGGTTGCCATTTCCTTCTCCAATGCATGAAAGTGAAAAGAAAAAGTGAAGTCGTTCAGTCGTGTCCGACTCTTAGTGACCTCATGGACTGCAGCCTACCAGGCTCCTCCATCCATGGGATTCTGGGGTAACAGGCAAACTTGGCCTTGGAGTACAGAATGAAGCAGGGCAAAGGCTAATAGAGTTCTGCCAAGAGAATGCACTGGGCATAGCAAACACCCTCTTTCAACAACACAAGAAAAGACTACACATGGACATCACCAGATGGTCAACACTGAAATCAGATTGATTATATTCTTTGCAGCCAAAGATGGAGAAGCTCTATACAGTCAGCAAAAACAAGACTAGGAGCTGACTGTGGCTCAGATCATGAACTCCTTACTGCCAAATTCAGACTGAAATTGAAGAAAGTGGAGAAAACCACTAGACCATTCAGGTATGACCTAAATCAAATCCGTTATGATTATACAGTGGAAGTGAGAAATAGATTTAAGGGACTAGATCTGATAGACAGAGTGCCTGATGAACTATGGACGGAGGTTCATGACATTGTACAGGAGACAGGAATCAAGACCATCCCCAAGAAAAAGAAACGCAAAAAAGCAAAATGGCTGTCTGAGGAGGCCTTACAAATAGCTGTGAAAAGAAGGGAAGTGAAAAGCAAAGGAGAAAAGGAAGATATACCCATTTGAATGCAGAGTTCCAAAGAATAGCAAGGAGAGATAAAAAAGCCTTCCTCAGTGATCAGTGCAAAGAAATAGAGGAAAACAACACAATGGGAAAGACTAGAGATCTCTTCAAGAAAATTAGAGATACCAAGGGAACATTTCATCCAAAGATGGGCTCGATAAAGGACAGAAATGGTATGGACCTAACAGAAGCAGAAGATATTAAGAAGAGGTGGCAAGAATACACAGAAGAACTGTACAAAAAAGATCTTCACAACACAGATAATCAGGATGGTATGGTCACTCACCTAGAGCCAGACATCCTGGAATGTGAAGTCCAGTGGGCCTTAGGAAGCATCACTAGGAACAAAGTTAGGGGAGATGATGGAATTCCAGTTGAGCCATTTCAAATCCTGAAAGATGATGCTGTGAAAGTGCTTCACTCCATATGCCAGCAAATTTGGAAAACTCAGCAGTGGCCACAGGACTGGAAAAGGTCAGTTTCATTCCAATCCCAAAGAAAGGCAATATCAAAGAATGCTTAAACTATCACAGAATTGCAGTCATCTTACACGCTAGTAAAATAATGCTCAAAACTCTCCAAGCCAGGCTTCAATAGTGTGAACCGTGAACTTCCAAATGTTTAAGTTGGATTTAGAAAAAGCAGAGGAACCAGAGATCAAATTGCCAACATCCATTGGATCATGGTAAAAGCAAGAGAATCCAAGCAAACATCTATTTCTGCTTTATTGACTATACCAAAACCTTTGACTGTGTGGATCACAACAAATTAGAAAATTCTTAAAGAGATGGAAATACCAGACCTCCTGAGAAATCTGTATACAAATCAATAAGCAACAGTTAGAACTGAGCATAGAACAACAGACTTGTTCCAAATTGGAAAAGGAGTACATCAAGGCTGTATATTGTCACCCTGCTTATTTAACTTTTATATAGAGTACATCATGTGAAATGCCAGACTGGATGAAGTACAAGTTGGAATCAAGATTTCCAGGAGAAATATCAACAACCTCTGATATGCAGATGACACCATCCTTATGGCAGAAAGTAAAGAAGAATGAAAGAGCCTCTTGATGAAAGTGAATGAGGAGAATGAAAAAGCTGGCTTAAAACTCAACATTCAAGAAAACTAAGATTATGGCTTTCGGTCCCATCACTTCATGGCAAATAGATGTGGAGACAATGAAAACAGTGAGAGACTTTATTTTTTTGGGCTCCCAAATCACTGCAGATGGTGACTGCAGCCATGAAATTAAAAGATGCTTTCTCCTTGTAAGAAAAGCATATTAAAAAGCAGAGACATTACTTTGCTGACAAAGGTCAGTCTAGAAAAAAGCTATGGTTTCTCCAGTAGTCATGAATGGATGTGAGAGTTGGACTATAAAGAAAGCTGAGTGCCAAAGAATTGATGCTTTTGAACTGTGGTGTTGGGGAATACTCTTGAGAGTCCCTTGACTGCAAGGAGATCCAACCAGTCCATTCTAAAGGAAATCAGTCCTGAATATTCATTGGAAGGGCTGATGCTGAAGCTGAAACTCTGATACTTTGGCCACCTGATGAGAAGAACTGACTCATTTGAAAAGACCCTGATTATGGGAAAGATTGAAGTCAGGGAGAGAAGGCAGCTACAGAGGATGAGATGGTTGGATGGCATCACCAACTCAATGGACATGAGTTTGAGTAAGCTCTGTAAGTTGGTGATGGACAGGGAATCCTGGCATGCTGCAGTCCATGGGGTCACAAAGAGTTGGACACAACTGAGCGACTGAACTGAGGCCTATTGTTTACCAGCTGAGCCAACAGGGAAGCCCTACACATACACAGAAGAATCTATTTTTAAAAACAATTCTTATGAAGAATGTTGTTAAACTTTGTAATGCCTTTTCAGCAACTATAG
Source organism: Bubalus bubalis (assembly GCF_019923935.1). Classification (NCBI taxonomy): domain Eukaryota; kingdom Metazoa; phylum Chordata; class Mammalia; order Artiodactyla; family Bovidae; genus Bubalus; species Bubalus bubalis. The sequence goes on along the minus strand of NC_059159.1, from coordinate 119,161,276 downwards.
TTTTTGTGTGATTTTCTGTTTATGAGTTGTTAATGTGGTGAGTTATATGCAGATTTCTGGTATTGAAGTATTCTTGCATTCTTTGAATAAGATGTATTGTCCTGGTTTATTTATTTTTTTAAGTTGAAGTGTAGTTGTTTTATAATGTGTAGTTTTAGGTGTACAGCAAAGTGGTTTGATTATACACACACACATATATTTATTCTTTTGTAGATTTTTCTCCATTATGTGTTATTAAAAGATACTGAATATAGTTTCTTGTGCTACATAGTAAGTCTTTGTTGTTTACTTTATATATAGTAGGGTGTATCTATTAACCCTATATTCTTAATTTGTCTCTCTCTCTCATGGTTTATTATTTTTTAAAAATTCTAATGCATTCTGCTTGCTAATATTTTTGATATTTGTATTAGTATTTGTAAATGAAATTTGTTTGTAGTTTTCTTTTTTGTGCATGCTATTTTGTCAGGCTTTGTACCATTGTTACACTTGCTTCATAAAACTTATTTGGGGGATTTCCTTTTAAAATCTTTTTTCTAGAAGAGTTCAAATATTATTGGAGCTATTTGTTATGTAATAATAAGTCATCAGGATGTAATGCACAGAACAGTGACTATAGGTAATAATACTGTATTGTATTTGAAAGTTACTGAGTATTCCCCAGCAGCTTTCACACTTTCCAAAGTACCAAACTCTTCTTGTTTGTTCAACTTTAAGTTCTCTTCACAAGAAAAAAAAAGTGTAACTATATGTGGTGAGGAGAGTTACCTAGATTTATTTTGGTGATCAATTTGCATTATATACAAATAGTGAATTATGTTGTACACGTGAAACTAATATAATGTTATGGGTAAACTATATGTCAATTGAAAAAAGTTTGGTAGAATTTGTTGATGAAAGAACTGGAGCCAGTTACTATTTTGAAGAATAACTCTTATATTTTTTCCTCTTTTTTTTTTAAGTTTAATTGTTATATTCAAAATACATTCTGCCTATTTCACTTTGATTTCTTTTTGGACTCCAGAGTTGTTTCTGAACCTTTTGTTATCATCTTGTCTTCTATGTCTTTCTCTTACGTTTTATGTTGCTTTTGCTTTATGGAAATTGCTGTGTATTATTTACTACAAAGATATAATTTATAATTCAGTTCAGTTCAGTTGCTCAGTCGTGTCCAACTCTTTGTGATCCCATGAATCACAGCACGCCAGGCCTCCCTGTCAATCACCAACTCCCAGAGTTCACTCAAACTCATGTCCATCGAGTTGGTGATGCCATCCAGCCATCTCATCCTCTGTCGTCCCCTTCTCTTGCTGCCCCCAATCCCTCCCAGCAGCAGGGTCTTTTCTAATGAGTCAACTCTTTGCATGAGGTGGTCAAAGTATTGGAGTTTCAGCTTTAGCATCAGTCCTTCCAATGAACACTCAGGACTAATCTCCTTTAGGATGGACAGGTTGGATCTCCTTGCAGTCCAAGGGAATCTCAAGAGCCTTGTCCAACACCACACTTCAAAAGCATCGATTCTTCAGCGCTCAGCTTTCTTCACAGTCCAACTCTCATATCCATACATGATCACTGGAAAAACCATAGCCTTGACTAGACAGACCTTTGTTGGCAAATTAATATCTCTGCCTTTTAATATGCTGTCTAGGTTGGTCATAGCTTTCCTTCCAAGGAGTACAGGTCTTTTAATTTCATGGCTGCAATCATCATCTGCAGTGATTTTGGAGCCTCCCAAAATAAAGTCTGACACTGTTTCCACTGTTTCCTCTTCTATTTCCCAAGAAGTGATGGGACCGGATGCCATGATCTTAGTTTTCTGAACGTTGAGCTTTAAGCCAACTTTTTCACTCTCCTCTTTTGCTTTTATCAAAGGGTTTTTAGTTCCTCTTCACTTTCTGCTATAAGGGTGGTGTCATCTGCATATCTGAGGTTATTGATATTTCTTCTGGCAATCTTGATTCCAGCTTATGCTTCTTCCAGCCCAGCGTTTTTCATGATGTACTCCGCATATAACTTAAACAAGCAGGGTGACAATATACAGCCTTGACATACTCCTTTTCCTATTTGGAACCAGTCTGTTGTTCCATGTCCAGTTCTAACTGTTACTTCCTGACATAATTACAAAGATGTAATTTTCAAATCTTCTCTGTGAAGTGTACCCTTTAAATAATATTTGCTGTGAATTCAACCTTGTCTGAAATCTTCCTCTATATGCATTTACGCAAAAGACTTTTGCCAACTTGTTTTATTTACAGCCACTTCTTTGAGGCATGACTATCAGACACAGCTGTGCCCTGCCTCACTTTCTTGTGGCCCACTTTTCACTCCAGCTGTTGTTGCAGCAGCTGGCTCTCTGTATGTGTAATCTGACTACCAAACCTTGTCTGTAACATGAAGTTGTGTATTTTTACATACCTGCTCAGGTGTTATTATGGGCAAAAGATCATGACTAATGGGGACAGGGGACAGTGATGTGAAATTTTTCCATCTCTTGGGTGGAAAGGTATATTCTGAGATATATTCACATGGCTGCACAGAGTTCCCAGTGGGATCATGCTCAGGTTGCCCATGGGTAATCAGCCTCATGACACACCGCTTCCTTGTTTCACCTTTCTTTGCCCTCCACTCCTGATTCTTGTGGTTACATCCCCAAATTAACCACCTATTTCAGGCTGCTTTTTCAGGGAAGCCTAAGTTAGGACATCATGACTTTTGAATTTTGCAGTGAATTGATTTTTGCTTTGCGCTCCTCTTTTAACATACTCTTACACTATATGTACAAACATACAGTATGTTTATTCATATGAGCTATATTTTTCTTAATTCTCTTATGTTTAATTCATTCTATAAAAATTAATATATAGCAACCTCAGCTAAACAGAGTTGGGAGACTAGCGGAGGGAGCTCTCATTGCCTGAACTGATAGCAGAGCCCAATAGGAAGAAGACAGACCCCTCTTCTTTCCTAGTGAGGACTCAACCAGTGAAAAGCCATGGACTCTGTTAACAACAGCCTTCCTAACTTCCTTTTCTCCTCAATAAGCATTCTCCTTCCCTTGTCATGAGGGGAATTCGCTCATAGTTGCAAACTCTGAATTACAGCTATCTGCTGTCCATCGTTGCTAGGGAAATATCTGGCAATTTGTCTGTCTCAGGTCAACACTTCTATATTCCCCTTTTCACCATATGATTTGTATGTTTCTGTGTAAAAATATTTTCAGCACTTTCTTGGTTTCAAACTAGTTTATTTAGGGGTTCCATTTTCACTCCTCTATAGGTTTTGTGTATTTCTTATATATGTGTTCACTCTATAGTTCATCTAGTTCTAAAAGGTTACAGAGTGTCTTGATCAGCCAACCATCTTCCTAACAAGATTTGTTGAAAGTCCTGGGTTTTCTGCTAGAACTTCATTCAATTCAGTTACTTCTCCTGATAGAGGAGAATAGAGTTCACCAGCAGCTTTCACACTTTCCAAAGCACCAAACTGCTCTTGTTTGCTTAACTTTGTCCCAACCTCAGGCAGACTACAGTAAACATCTTCCAAAGCTTCTTGTGCAAAATTGCTCATTCTCACTATTCCAACACGGTTCCCCTTTGGTATCCATTTATGTCTGTAAATTTACGCATGGAGAGCAGAACATGGTTGTCCACAGCATCTAGATGTTCACTGCCCACAGCCCCTAAAGCTGTGGTGGGCAGGGAAAGGTAGGCACCCATGCAATGGAGTGCAGGCTGCTGACCCTAGGCCCCAGGCTCTGCTGTGTGCATGCTCAGTCGTGTCTGACTCTTTGTAACCTATATGGACTGTAGCCAGCCCGGCTCCTCTATCCATGGGATTTTCCAGGCAAGAATATTGGAGTGGGTTGCCATTTCTTCATTCAGGGGATCTCCTCAACCCAGGGATCAAACCCATCCTCTGTGTCTCCTCCATTAACGGTGGATTCTTTTACCACTGAGCCACCTGGGAAACCCCATTCTCTGTGGGGCCCTTCAACATATTTTTGTTTCAGCATTTCCTTTTTTATTTTTATGAACTGTTGCTGTAGGAGGTCATCAAAAGGATGTGACTGCTGGTTGACCCTAGAGCTGGACCAGGGCAATGGGAGGTTCCTCACCCCCTCCCCTGTCCTTGTAATGTACTCCTTGCTGTCTATTCCCTCGGTGGGAACTATTCTCAAAGATGTAGCCTTGGGAGAGCACTATATTGTTGAGAGGATCTGGACTGTGCAGGTGACTGAACCTTGTTTTAAGCCCTCTGCATAAACTTTAAGATTCTAGAGGGCAGGTGTAGGGTGTCTACTTGTTACCCACCTGGGTCCTTGGGCTCTTTAATCAATACAAATTGATAACAGGCCAGAGAAGGAGTTCCGGCAAAGCTTTATGGTGGCCTGTCGTGCCACAGGAGGGGAGGGAAACAGCTAACAGGTGCCCTTGCTGGTTCCCTGGGGATTGGGGCAAGCTGGTTTCTTAAATAGGGTGTGTGTTGGCGGGGGTAGTGGAGGATGGGTGAGTTGACCAGAAGGAGTGGCTTAGGTAGTCTGCTCGCAACATTGGTGGTGCTCAGCACAGGGATCATGCTCAGTACCCTGCTTTTGCTTCCACACCTCCCTGCAGTTGGGTTTTGGCTTTTTCCTATCTTGTTCCTGATTTGCCCTGACTGCATATGTGTGCAGTTATTTTTGGTCCCTTATAATTTCTTTGAATCTGTTGCTGGAGGAGTAGATGTCTGTTTAGGTGCACATACTGCAGCCAAGGGTCCCAGGCCCCAGCCTGTCTCATGCTCCTGGTGCTGCCACCCAAGACAAGCCTGGTAAGTGAGTTAGTTCTCTTACTTGGTTAACCTGAAACCTACCAGTCTGGGATGGCCTGCCTCTCTCTTTGGTTTCTTTTTGCACTCTGTGTGTGGGTACCAGTTTGTGAACCAACAACTATACTTGATTCCTTTCTGTAAGCAACGATGGAACTAGTACAATTTTAATTTCTCCATTTTAATATCTTTCTATTATTTTGCCATGCAGTTTTTCTATTGAATATATTTTTTATTAATGTTACCTTTATATCCTTAATATGCCATAATTACTTAATTTATTACACCTATAGAATATCTTTTGCTAACAGGTGATGAGATGAATAAATCCATGCGTATTCACTGCCTCTCTTCCCTTTCCCTATCAACTTTCTTTACATATTCTTTTTGTCCATTTATATTCTCTTTTGTATAGCTTCCAGATTATTTTAATTTTATGATAAAATGAATTCAATACTCATTCATTCTTGTGACACAGTTTTTCATTTAATTCTTTGGTAATTCCTATAGAAAAGTCTTGAAATATATTTTAATTTTTCATTAAACTTTTTTTCGCTTGTCTTTATATTTGGACCAGAGTTTTGTTATGTCTTATATATATCCCAGTTTCTTCAGACTTTTTTCTTCATTGCTTTGTAGTCTCCTCATATTATAAATTGCTTCAGAAAAGCCTGAAGTCTGTTAAATTTTTAGTTGTTTTCTGATGATATTTTTTGTTGGTTGTACAAAGTATTCTTTACTCAAATTTGAAATTTGACAGTTTTTAGTAGATTATGTTTTTCTGCTGATTGTATATATAACTTAAGTACATTTATGTTCTAGTTTTTGGTTGTGTTGTCTTTCTTAGCATTTCTTCACATGTTTTGGAGTTTTATTCAAAAGGTTAATTTTGAATTGATATTTCTTCACATTTCTCTTCTGTTCCCACTCTTCCCTTCCTACGGGTTTGCTACTGCTGCTGCTAAGTCACTTCAGTCGTGTCCGACTCTATGCGACCCCATAGAAGGCAGCCCACCAGGCTCTGCCGTCCCTGGGATTCTCCAGGCAAGAACACTGGAGTGGGTTGCCATTTCCTTCTCCAATGCATGAAAGTGAAAAGTGAAAGTGAGGTCGCTCAGTCGTGCCCGACTCTTAGCGACCCCATGGACTGGAGCCTACCAGGCTCCTCTCTCCATGGGATTTTCCAGGCAAGAGTACTGGAGTGGGGAGCCATTGCCTTCTCCACTACGGGTTTAGTGATTGAATTTTAGGACTGCAGTCCATGAGCAGGTCTCATTATTCATTTTGTGGTTCCTGCTTCTAAGTGATATTGGAAAATTCACAGCTGTGATCACTGAGCCATTGGAGTGCTTGGTTAATTTTTGGTTGAGAGACTGTGCTTATATTTTTGATGTCTCTAGGCCTTAAGTAACTATGATTTCTCACAATTGAGACTTGACACTCAATACTGCATTATTTACATGGTAGCAATATTGACCATTTGCACCAGATAATTCTTTGCTGTGGGGGGCTTTTTGTGTCTGTTTGTGTGATAGAATGTTTCACAGAATCTCTAGTCTCTATACACTAGATATGAGTAGCATCTTTACATCCCTAGTTCTGACAATCAGAATACTTCCTGTCATTGCCAAGTGTTTCCTGTGGGACAAAAGCACCTCCAGTAGAGAACCACTGTTTTAGGCAAGTGGTGGGAATTTAATTTTTTATCCAAAAAGGGAAATAGCCCCACCAAAGTCTCTTGCTTCAAGTAATAGCCAGGTTTCTGTCTCTTTCCCTGCATACTGTGCATGCTAAGTCACTTCTTTTGTGTCTGACTCTTTGTGACCCTATGGACTGTAGCAACCAGGCTCCTCTGTCTGTGGGATTTTCCAGGCAAGAACACTGGAGTGGGTTGCCATTTCCTTCTCCAGGGAATCTTCCTGACCCAGGGATTGAACCTGCTATCTCTTATGTCTTCTGCATTGGCAGGCAGGTTCTTTACCACTAGTGCCCACTTCCACTGGGAAGCCCACTTCCCTGCATGCTCCATGTGTGCTAAGTCACTTCAGTGGTGTTTGATTCTTTGCATGGACTGTAGCCCGCCAGGCTCCTCTATCCATGGGACTCTCCAGGCAAGGATACTGGAGTGGGTTGCCATTTCCTTCTCCCTGCATGCTAGTCACTCTTTTTTTCAGACCTAGAGGTCTACAGCTCATGACTTTAGCCTGGCTGAGTGCTTTTTATTTTTACTCCTTTTCATTAAAGGAATGTTTATCTTGATTTTGAGATGTCTGTAACTATTTTCACCTTTGTGTATTATTGTTCATTGCTTGGAGCAAATAGGTTGCATCAAAGTCAGAACTAATGGCGCTATCTTTACTGGAAATCTTCACCACTGTTACATTTATAGAGTTGTCAGTATACTTGTACTCCAGTTCTGTCACCTCTAAAATGGCAGATAAAATAAGAGTGGTAAGTGAAAGCTAGTATCATGTTCTTGAGTTATGATACTCCTCTGTCCACCATCATCCATTTCACCCACCATTCCCAACATGCTAGATTGTTCCTATTAGTACACAGAAAACTCTTATTCTGGTTTAACCAAAATACCCCATGTAATCTGCCTTTGACCTGTCTCTCTGACATCATCTGGTAACCACTATAATCACAGGAGGATTCTCTTCCTCTTTCTCCCAAGTTAAACTTGCTTTTCTTTTTTTTAATTCATACATATACCCATCTTTAATTTTCCAAAGAAAATTGTACAAGTTTGCACAGATTGCTTTCAACAAAGGATTAGTTTATACATTATAAAAAAGATGGTAGACGGCAGAGATTGAAAAAAAAAGAACCCAAAGACTATTTCTAGAAAAGCTACAAGTTCATTCCATTTTAGAACACTGTGGGATCTTTCAATATCTTTGTTCAATTTGTTTCTCTTGGTTACTTAAATGTCAGTTTAAATATCACCTTCAGCAGACAGTAACTATCCAATCAAACATATCTGCTCAATTATTCTCTTACATTGCCCTATTTTAGTTCTCTCTGTATAAGCTTCTACTCACTAATATTCTTTTACATATGTATTTGTTTATTTTTCATTTCTGTCTACTATAATGTAAACTCCTTGAGGGCAAAGACCTTCTAGTTTTTGTTTAGTGTACTATATTTTTAGCAACACCAATAAACCTGACACATAGAAATAAATGATATTTACTGTATAATAAATGTAAAAATGCTATGCTTGAATACTGTTGATCTGTTTCTTTAGTAAAATTATCCTGAAAGGATACTTGAAGTGCACTCTCATTCTCAACAAAGGTTTTATTGTAATTGCTTAATAAATATATTAAATGTGACACCAGTCCCATTTTGTCATATCCTAGGCCCATTTTCATGGGGAAATGAGCAAATGATCTCTGGTGTAAATGTCTTACAAAGATAATGTTATCTAAGAGACAAGCTTAAACGCTAATTGAAGTTGCTTCAGTAGTTGGTGGCTGGCTTTTTTGAACTTGATTTAGAGGTCACGTATTTATTCTTCAGAGCACTGTATGTTGAAGCATCTAATTGGACTTAAAAGTTTTGTTTATCTTTTTGCTATTTATAAAAATTATTAATTATAAAAAAGGTATAAATTGTTCTAAGGAGCTAGCTTGGAAAATATGTGTGTGCTTATTAGAGAATAGATTAGATCATGCATCCTTTCAGTTCAGTTCAGTCGCTCAGTCATGTCTGACTCTTTGCGACCCCATGGACTGCAGCACGCCAGGCTTCCCTGTCCATCATCAACTCACAGAGCTTACTCAAACTCCGGTCCACCAAGTCAGTGATTTCACCATCTCATCCTCCATAGTCCCCTTCTCTTCCTGCCTTCAATCTTTCCCAGCAGCAGGGTCTTTTCCAATGAATCAGTTCTTCTCATCAGGTAGCCAAAGTATTGGAGTTTCAGCTTCAGCATCAGTCCTTCAAATGGATATTCAGGACTGATTTCCTTTAGGATGGACTGGTTGGATCTCCTTGCAGTCCAAGGGACTCTCAAGAATCCTCTCCAACACCACAGTTCAAAAGTATCAATTCTTAGGTGCTTAGCTTTCTTTATAGAACAGCTCTCACATCCATACATGACTACTGGAAAAACCATAGCTTTTTTCTAGATGGACCTTTGTCAGCAAAGTAATGTCTCTGCTTTTTAATATGCTGTCTAGTTTTTCTTCCAAGGTGCAAGCGTCTTTCAATTTCATGGCCACAGTCACCATCTGCAGTGATTTTGGAGTCCAAGAAAGTAAAGTCTGTCACTGTCTCCGTTCTTTCCGCATCTACTTGCCACAAAGTGATGGGACTGGAAACCATGATGTTCGTTTTTGTATATTGAGTTTTAAGCCAGCTTTTTCAGTCTCCTCTTTCACTTTCATCAATAGGCTCTTTAGATCCTCTTTGCTTTCTTCCATAAGGGTGGTCTCATCTGAATATAGGAGGTTATTGATATTTCTCCAGGCAATCTTGATTCCAGCTTGTGCTTCATTCAGCCCGGCATTTTGCATGATGTACTCTGCATATAAGTTAAATAATCAGGGTAACAATATGCAGCCTTAACGTATTCCTTTCCCAATTTGGAGCCAGTCTGTTGTTCCATGTATCGTTCTAATTGTTGCTTCCTGACCTGCATACAGGTTTCTCAAGAGGTAGGTCAGGTGGTCTGGTATTCCCATCTCTTTCAGAATTTTCCACAGTTTATTGTGATCCACACAGTCAAAGGCTTTGGCATAGTCAATAAAGCAGGAGTAGATGTTTTACTGGAACTCTCTTACTTTTTCCATGATCCAAAGGATGTTGGCAATTTGATATCTAGTTCCTTTGCCTTTTCTAAATCCAGTTTGAACATCTGAAAGTTTTCAGTTCACGTACTGTTGAAGCCTGGCTTGGAAAATTTTGAGCATTACTTTGTTAGCATGTGAGATGAATACAGTTGTGCATTTGTGCAATTCTTTGGCATTGCTTTTCTTTGGGATTGGAATGAAAACGGACCTTTTCCAGTCCTGTGGTCACTGCTGAGTTTTCCAAATTTGCTGACATATTGAGTGCAGCACTCTTACAGCATTATCTTTTAGGATTTGAAACAGCACAACTGGGATTCCATCACCTCCACTAGCTTTGTTTATAGTGATGCTTCCTAAGGCCCACTTGACTTCACATTCCAGAGTGTCTGACTCTAGTTGAGTGATCACACAATGGTGGTTATCTGGGTCATTAAGATCTTTTTTGTACAGTTCTTCTGTGTATTCTTGCCACCTCTTCTTAATATCTTCTGTTTCTGTTAGGTCCATACTGTTTCTGTCATTTATTGCGCCTGTCTTTGCATGAAAAGTTCCCTTGGCATCTCAGACTTTCTTGAAGAGATCTTTAGTTTTTCCCATTCTATTGTTTTCCTTTATTTCTTTGCACTGATTACTGAGGAAGGCTTTCTTATCTCCTCTTGCTATTGTTTGGAACGCTACATTCAGATGGGTGTATCTTTCCTTTTCTCCTTTGCCTTTAGCTTCTCTTCTTTTCACAGCTATTTGTAAGGCCTCCTCAGACAACCATTTTGCCTTTTTGCATTTCTTTTTCTTGGGGATGGTCTTAGTCAATGACTCCTGTATATGCATGTTTTAGTTACTGGCTTTTGTTCCAAATATTTTTGTGGTATTTTAACAAAGAAGTGTCTCAAGAAGAGAAAGGTATACAGGCCTGTGAAAACGAGGTTGTCAAGCCATGAAGTTAAATCTGTATTTCAGTTGATTTATCTGGAAAATGGTACTAATAATACTTAATCTCTTCTGACTTTAGATGATGACTGTGATAATCAAATTAAATAAATGTATAAGTGCTTTGAACACAGCATGGTAAAAATGCAAGTTATTACTAGTAGCCACAACAAAATGACCACAGTAATATTGAGTTAGCTTTAGGATATTGAATAAAGGCTGTAATTCCACGGGTGGCATTTCCTTTCTGTCCTTTGAGAGATGATGCCACTGTTTTGAAGAGCTCAAGGACCCATAGCCCTCCAGATTTTCAGTGTGTACTGGATACCATTTGGTGGGCCAGCATTTGATCATGATAACCGCTTGGTAACCATAAGTAGTGTCTTTCTCCGTATTACTTTCACTGGTAAAGTTTGTTTCAGTTTATAACTTAGTTCTAAGAATGCTGATTACAGCGCTGACAGTGCCTCAAGTTTCCTATTCTATTCTTTCCTCCTTTTCTTCTTTCCGGCAGTATGAGTTTAAACTCCTTCCCAAAGGTTTTGAGTGAAGCTGATATGATTAGGTTTGTTTCTGGAATTTAGACGGTAATCAAGAGTAAAAAAGTTACTGCCAGAAGTCTTACTTAGAATATATGATATCTGCAGCAAACTCTAGATGTAGACTGTGCCCTCAGCAGTACTCTTCTGTGATGTAGAACTGTTTGAGAGAAAAGAAGTCATGGATTCCTAGGTATAAGAATTGCATTTTGTTTTACAACTCAGTGGTATATCCATACAACTTCCAAACAAATGAGTTAGTTCAGTAATCACCTGAAAAACTATGAAAATAATGACATTAATAATGTGAGTTTCTCTTATTTTGTTCTTGCCAGTACACACACTTACAAACATATGTGTAATTTTTAGACAATTGAGAAGGTTAAGCTAATGGTGAAAATTCTTTTCTCTAAAGATGTTCTTTGACAGGGTCTGGATGGCAAAAATGAAACAATATCATTAAATAAGGCAAATTTATTCAGCACCAATAGTATTTTAGGGTAAAAAAATGTTTATTATAATGATTTTAATAATGCAAATTTACCTGTTAAAAAACTAATTTTTATTACAGAGTATTTTTTCTTTATATTTACTGACACAATATTGGTATCTGTCCATAATTTCTGAGCAATTTTGACATATGTCATAGCATATGAAAAACTGAGTCTTTTAAATGTACAATTTAATGGTCTGTTATTGTGTTAACAGGTTTTATAACCATTAACTGTTGTCTGATTCTAGAATATTTCTATCACCTTGAAACAAAACTCCCATTAGCACTAACTCCCCATTCTCTCCTTCTCTCAGCTCCTGACAACCACTAACCTTTCTCACCCTATGGATGTACCTATTCTGGCCATTTAATAAAAAAGAGATCATACAATATTTGGCCTTTGTGATTGACTCCCTGCACTTAGCATAATGTATTTAGTGTTTATCATTGACTTACTGATAGTTTATGTCATCACTTTATTCCTTTTTAATGACTGAATAATAACATATCAACATTTCATTCCTTTGTATGGCTGAATAATATTCTGTTGTATAAGAATGATTTATTTTTCCAATCATCAGTTGATGGCATTAAGATGTGCATTTTCCTGGCTATTATAAGTAATGTTACCATGAGCATTAGTATACAGGCTTTTGTGTGGACATATGTTTCCAGTTCTCCTGAATGTGTATCTAGGAATAGAATTCTGAGTTATATGAAAACACTATGTTTAACTTTTAGTGAAACTGCCAAACTGTTTTCTAAGTGGAGGTGTCATTTTACAATTCCATGAACAATTTATGAAATCCTTGCCAGTACTTGTTTTTTTTATTGTTTGTTTGTTTTTTCTTTTAGCAATCTTAGTCAATGTGACGTACTGTCTATGGTTTTGATTTGTAGTACCATGATAACTAGTGATGTTGAACATTCCTCGGGAGGATATCTTCCTTGGAGAAATGGTTATTCAGATCCTTTGCTTGGGTTATTTAGCTTTTAATGGTGGATTTCCAAGTCCTTTATATAGTCTGCATGCAAAACGTTTATCAGATATAAAATTTGTACATATTTTATCATTTTCTTTTTTTTAAATTTTATTTTATTTTTAAACTTTACAATATTGTATTAGTTTTGCCAAACATCGAAATGAATCCACCACAGGTATACCCGTGCTGCCCATCCTGAACCCTCCTCCCTCCTCCCTCCCCATACCCTCCCTCTGGATCGTCCCAGTGCACCAGCCCCAAGCATCTAGTATCGTGCATCGAACCTGGACTGGCAACTTGTTTCATACATGATATTATACCTGTTTTAATGCCATTCTCCCAAATCTCCCCACCCTCTCCCTCTCCCACAGAGTCCATAAGACTGATCTATACATCAGTGTCTCTTTTGCTGTCTCGTACACAGGGTTATTGTTACCCTCTTTCTAAATTCCATATATATGCGTTAGTATACTGTATTGGTGTTTTTCTTTCTGGTTTACTTCACTCTGTATAATAGGCTCCAGTTTCATCCACCTCATTAGAACTGATTCAAATGTATTCTTTTTAATGGCTGAATAATACTCCATTGTGTATATGTACCACAGCTTTCTTATCCATTCATCTGCTGATGGGCATCTAGGTTGCTTCCATGTCCTGGCTATTATAAACAGTGCTGCGATGAACATTGGGGTACACGTGTCTCTTTCAATTCTGGTTTCCTCAGTGTGTATGCCCAGCAGTGGGATTGCTGGATCATAAGGCAGTTCTATTTCTAGTTTTTTAAGGACTCTCCACACTGTTCTCCATAGCGGCTGTACTAGTTTGCATTCCCACCAACAGTGTAAGAGGATTCCCTTTTCTCCACACCCTCTCCAGCATTTATTGTTTGTAGACTTTTGGATCGCAGGCATTCTGACTGGCGTGTAATGGTACCTCATAGTGGTTTTGATTTGCATTTCTCTGATAATGAGTGATGTTGAGCATCTTTTCATGTGTTTGTTAGCCATCTGTATGTCTTCTTTGGAGAAATGTCTATTTAGTTTTCTATGGATTGTCTTTTCACTCCCTTGATAGTGTGATTTAAAAAATAACTGTGATATAACTGATATAACATTATATTGGTTTCAGGTATACAACATAATGATTTAATATTTTTACATATTGGGAAATGATCACCACAGTAAGTCTATTGATAGCATGCTTTGAACAAAACGTTTTAATTTTGATAATCTCTGATTTGTCTAATTTTTCTTTTTTGCTTGTGTTTTTGGTTTTCATTTCCAAGAAATCATTGCCAAATCAAAGATAAAAGAGATTTACTCTGAAGATTTGACTAAGAGTTTTATGGCCTTAGAGATTCTTCCATTTGGGTCTATGATTCATTTTAAGTTAATATTTGTATATTTTGTGAGGTTCAAACTCTTTGCGATCCCATGAACCACAGCATGCCAGGCCTCCCTGTCCATCACCAACTCCCGGAGTCCACCCAAACCCATGTCCATCGAGTCGATGATGCCATCCAACCATCTCATCCTCTGTCGCCCTCTTCTCCTCCTGCCCTCAATCTTTCCCAGCATCAGGGTCTTTTCCAATGAGTCAGCTCTTTGCATGAGGTGGCCAAAGTATTGGAGTTTCAGCTTCAACATCAGTCCTTCCAATGAACACTCAGGACTGATCTCCTTTAGGATGGACTGGTTGGATCTCCTTGCAGTCCAAAGAACTCTCAAGAGTCTTCTCCAACATCACACTTCAAAATCATCAATTCTTTGGCACTCAGCTTTCTTTATAGTCCAACTCTCACATCCATACATGACCACTGGAAAAACCATAACCTTGACTAGATGGACCTTTGTTGGCAAAGTAATGTCTCTGCTTTTGAATATGCTATCTAGGTTGGTCATAACTTTCCTTCCAAGGAGTAAGCGTCTTTTAATTTCATGGCTGCAATCACCATCTGCAGTGATTTTGGAGCCCAGAAAAACAAAGTCTGACACTGTTTCCACTGTTTCCCCATCTATATCCCATGAAGTGATGGGACCAGATGCCATGATCTTAGTTTTCTGAATGCTGAGCTTTAAGCCAACTTTTCCACTCTCCTCTTTCACTTTTATCAAGAGTTTCTTTAGTTCTTCTTCACTTTCTGCCATAAGGGTGGTGTCATCTTCATATCTGAGATTATTGATATTTCTCCCAGCAATCTTGATTCCAGCTTGTGCTTCCTCCAGCCCAGTGTTTCTCAGGATGTACTCTGCATATAAGTTAAATAAGCAGGGTGATAATATACAGCCTTGACGTACTCCTTTTCCTATTTGGAACCATCTGTTGTTCCATGTCCAGTTCTAACTGTTGTTTTCTGACCTGCATACAGGTTTCTCAAGAGGCAGGTCAGGTGGTCTGGTATTCCCATCTCTTTCAGAATTTTCCACAGTTTATTGTGATCCACACAGTCAAAGGCTTTGGCATAGTCAATAATTCAGAAATGGATGTTCTTCTGGAACTCTCTAGCTTTTTTGATGATCCAGTAGATGTTGGCAATTTGATTTCTGGTTCCTCTGCCTTTCCTAAAATCAGCTTGAACATCTGGAAGTTCATGTTTCACATATTGCTGGAGCCTGGTTTGGAGAATTTTAAGTATTACTTTACTAGCATGTGAGATGAGTGCAATTCTGGAGTAGTTTGAGCATTCTTTGGCATTGACTTTCTTTGGGATTGGAATGAAAATTGACCTTTTCCAGTCCCGTGGCCACTGCTGAGTTTTCCAAATGTGCTGGCATATTGAGTGCAGCACTTTCACAGCATCATCTTTCAGGATTTGGAATAGCTCAACTGGAATTCCATCACCTCCCCTATATTTGTTCCTAGTGATGCTTCCTAAGGCCCACTTGACTTCACATTCCAGGATGACTGGCTCTAGGTCAGTGATCACACCATCATGATTATCTGGGCTGTGAAGATCTTTTTTGTACAGTTCTTCTGTGTTTTCTTGCTACCTCTTCTCAATATTTTCTGGTTCTGTTAGGTCCCTACCATTTCTGTCCTTTATCGAGCCCATCTTTGCATGAAATGTTCCCTTGGTATCTCTCATTTTCTTGAAGAGATCTCTAGTCTTTACTGTGTTCTATTGTTTTCCTCTATTTCTTTGCACTGATCACTGGGGAAGGCTTTCTTATTTCTCCTTGCTATTCTTTGGAACTCTGCATTCAAATGGGTGTATTTTTCTTTTCTCCTTTGCTTTTTGCTTCCCTTCCTTTCACAGCTATTTGTAAGGCCTCCTCAGACAGCCATTTTGGTTTTTGCACTTCTTTTTCTTGAGGATGGTCTTGATTCCTGTCTCCTGTACAATGTCACTAACCTCCATCCTTAGTTCATCAGGCACGCTGTATAATAGATCTAGTCATTTAAATCTATTTCTCACTTCCATTGTATAGTCATAAGGGATTTGATTTAGATCATACCTGAATGGTCTAGAGGTTTTCTCTACTTTCTTCAATTTAAGCCTGAATTTGGCAATAAGGAGTTCATGATCTGAACTGTAGTCATCTCCTGGTCTTGCTTTTGCTGCCTGTATAGTTAGGTCACAGTTTTATTCTTTGCATGTATATTCAGTTATTTCTGTGCCATTCTCACCCTCTTCCCCTTCATTGAATTGACCCTTGCAAAAAATGTAAGAAATTATTTCTGTTCTCTCAACTCTATTGATATATGTTTAGCTTGACTACTGTAGCTTCATGATAAAATATCCCAGCTCTTTTGAGATAATAGATATATAACATTATGTGAGTTTGAGGTGTACAGTATGATAACATGATACATATATATGTTGTAAAATAATTACCACAGTAATGTTAGTTAGCACATCTATCACCTAATGTAATTATTGTTGTCTTTTGTTGTGAGAACATTTAATATTTACTCTCTTAGCAGTTTTCAAGTATATAATACAGTATTGTTAATTATAGCCACCATGCTTTGTGTTAGATCCCTCATAATTTATTTGTCTTATAAATGGAAATTTATACCTTTTGACCATCATCTCCCTACTTTCCCCAACTCCCTGTCCCTGGCAACAACTATTCTACTGTTTCTATGAATCTGGCTTTTAACATTTAGTATAGTATTTGTCTCTCTGTCTGACTAATGTCAAGTACCATAATGCACTCAAAGTTTATCCATGTGGCCACATGTTGAAGGACTTTCTTCCTTCTTGTAAATAAATATTTTTTCTTTAGCAGATTCTTTACAAGCTGAACTGCCAGGGAAGCCACATAGTATTTGTCTTTCTCTGTCTGATTTATGTCACATACCATAATACCCTCAAGGTCTACGCATGTTGACACATGTGGCAGGTTTTCCTTCCTCCTTATGAATGAATAATATTCCTTTATAGGTATATGCATATATGTCACATTTTCTTTACCATTCACCTGTTGATAAACACTTAAGTTGTTTCCATGTTTTGGCTGTTGTGAATAATGTTGTGATGAACATGGGAGTGAAGATATCTCCTTGAGGTTGTAATTCCATTCATTTCAGAAATATATCCCAAAATGGATTGTTGGGTCATATGGCAGTTCTAGTTTTGTGAGGGACCTCCATACTGTTTTCTATAATGGTTACATCAATTAACATTCTCACTTTCAGAGCTCCAAGTTTCCCTTTTCTCCATATCCTTAACATCATCATCTGTTATCTCTTGTCATTTTGATAATACCCATTCTAACATATGTGACGTGATATATCATTATGGCTTTGATTCCCATATAATTAATGATGTAGAACCTCTTTTCAAGTAGTTATTGCCCATTTGTATGTCTTCTGGTCCTCTGCTCACTTTAACTTGCATTGTATTTGTATGTATGTGTGCTGTTCTATAAGTTCACTATGCATTTTGAATATTAACCCCTTGTCAGCTATATGGTTTGTTAATATTTTCTCCCATTCTGTAGGTTGCTTATTCATTTTGTTGATTTGTATTGCTGTGCAGAAGTTTTTTTATTTGATATAGACCCATCTGTTTGTTTTTGCTTTTGTTGCTTGTGCTTTTTGTGTCATACACAAAAAACTGTTGTCATATTCAAAAAGTTGTTCCCAAGACTAATATCAAGGAACGTTTTCTCTGTTTTCTTCTAGGCATTTTACATCAGATCTTAAGTGTATAATTCATTTCAGTTAATTTTTGTGCGGTGTGCATGACAGAAGTTCAATTTTATTCTTTTGCATGTGGATATTCAGTTTTCTCAACATCATTTATTGAAATGACTTTTCTCTGTTGAGTATTTTTGGCTCCTTTATTATTTGGCCTTATAAACATGGATTTGTTTCTGGGCTTTCAGTCTGGTTCCATTGGTCTATGTGTTTGTTTTAGTGCCATTACCATATTGTTTTCATTATGATAGTTTTGATGTATAGTTTGAATTCAGGAAATGTTGTATTCTCAGATTTATTCTTCCTTCTCAAGATTGCTTTGGCTATTTGAGGTCTGTATAGATAGTTATTTGGCTATTTATTCTGTACAAATTTTAGGATTGTCTTCTATTTCTGGGGAAAAAAAAACCCACTGGAAGTTTGATAGGGATTTCATTGAATCTATGGATGGCTTTGAGTTATATGCACATTTTAATAGTATTAATTCTTCTGATCTATGAACAAGGAATTTCATCATTCCATTTGTGTCTTCAGTTTCTTTTATCAGTGTCTTATAGTTTTCAGTGTGTATGTCTTTCATCTCCTTGGTTAAATTTACTCCCAAGTATTCTATTGTTTTTGAAACTGTTGTAAATAGGATCATTTTCTTTATTACTCTTTCAGGTATTTTGTTGTTAGTGTTACAAATTCAACATTTTTTGTATGTTGATTTTGTATCCTGCAACTTTACTAAATATGTGTATTAGTTCTAACAATAGATGAAATCTTTAGGATTTTCTATATATAGGATTATGTCATTAGCAAACAGATATAATTTTACTTCTTTTTTTCCCCAATTTTCTTGTCTTTTTCTTGCTAATTACCAATTACTCTGCTCTGGCTAACATGCCTGTTACTATGTTGGAGTGGTGAGAGAAGACATGTTGTCTTCTTTCTGGTCTCATAGGAAAAGCTTTTAGCTTTTCACCATTGAATATGATGTATATAGGTTTGTCATATATGGCCTTTATTATGTTGAGGTATGTTATATCCAATTTGTTGAGAGTTTAATCATGGAATGATTTGTTTTCTTCATCTACTGAGGACATCTTATGAATTTTATCCTTCATTCTATAATGTGTATGCTTGTTTATTTGCATGTATTGAATCCCACTTGTTCATGGTGTATGATCCTTTTTATATAATATTGAATTTGATTTGTTGGTATTCTGCTGAGAACTTTTCCATCTATATTCATTGTGGGTATTGACTATACTTTTCTTCTCTTGTAGTGTCCTTACCTGGCTTTTAGTATCAGAGTAATTATGGCCTTGCAAAATGGGTTTGGAAGTGTTCACTCCTTTTCAATTTCTGGAAGAGTTTGAGAAGGACTAGCATTAATTCTGTTTTAAATGTTTGGCAGAATTTGCAAGTGAAGCCACCTAGTCCTGGGTTTTTCTTTGTTGGATATTTTTGATTACTGATTCATTCTCCTTAGTCTTTATTGATATGTTCAGATTTTCTATTTCTTCCTAATCCACTCTTAGTAAGTTGTATATTTCTAGACATTTATTTATTTTCTTCTAGGTTATCTACCTAGTTATCCACCTATAATCCAAGCTGCTTATACACCCGTTTTGTGTATAATTGTTCATAGTAACCTCTTTTAATCCTATTCCTGTGGTGTCGATTGTTATGTCTCCTCTTTCATTTATAATTTTATTTGATTCTGTTTTCTTTTTTCTTGATTAAGTCTAGCTGAAGTTTTAGCTAGAAGATTGTAATAATAATTTTGTTTATAAAAAAATCAGCTCAGTTTCATTGGTTTTTGGTTTTGGTTATGTTGGTTTTCTACTCTTTATTTCATTTGTTTGCTTACTCCTAAGAATATGTGGAAGGAACTAACATAAAATAGGTAGAAATCTAAGTTTTAAAAAATGTTAAGTAATTAATAACCCTAAGAAAAAAAAAGAATTGCATGAGAAGAAATGCATAATAGTATACTAGTTGGTTTGCAATAAACAATATTTATGCAATAGTGATGATGTAAGTCATAAATATTAATTTCAGCAAAGGTAAATTAACTATATCATAGAAAGGAGGAAGGTAAATGAGAGTGGTAGTAAAAAAAAGTTAATATATCTATTGTAATAGGAAATGGATTATTTCCTATTTGTGCAAAGCAAGTTATAACAGTTTGATTGTATTAATTGGCAGTATGAAGAGAAACATCAAAAGAAACAGCTGAAGATTTGAAAAGGAGCCTCTCTTGGAATAAGGACTGGGGTGGAAGCTGCTTTTCATTGTGAGCCTTATAGAATAATTTTACTTCATAATATAAAATATATATTTAAAAAACCCATCTTAAGTAATGTAGATTCATCTGTACCTCTTACAGTTTGATTCTTAGTGGAATCATTGTCATCATTATCATTATCATCATTTTCATCATCATCAGTAACATCTGTATAACTTACAGGCATAAAATTTTCCCACATTTATCATTTCCATTTCCATCAATCTTCATTAGTCTGTGAGTTCAGTAGAACATATTTCTATATCTCCAAGTTTTACCATAAAGAAATTTAGACAATGAGACTTGCTAAAAGTTGAAAAATTAGTAAGTGGTAAGTCAGTAACTAACAAGTGGTAATCCTTAAATTCAGAATGTTTCAGAGTGATTTCTTTTTATTGTAACTATGTCTCTCCACAGTCCTTTACTGGTAATATAGAGATTAATATTTGTATTTTAACTTACCTTGGAAATATTTAAGAACTTTACATAGAGTTCATGTACTAGAACCTCAAAATTTTATCCATTTCTTCTCTGGTGGCTCAGTCTGCCTGGAATGCGGGAGACCCAGGTTCAATCCCTGGGTCGGAAAGATCCCCTGGAGAAATGGCAACCCATTCCAGCATTCTTGCCTGGAGAATTCCATGGACAGAGGAGCCTGCTGTGCTACAGTCCATGGGACCACAAAGAGTCGGACATGACTGAGTGGCTAACACTTTCTTTCAATAGGTAAGAAAAGAATTGGGAAAAAGCATTTTAATTTTTTTTCCATTTTTCTTTTATTCTCTCAAAAAACTCTTGGCACAAAAACACACTGGTGATGGCTGTCGCAGGTTTTCTAAAAAAACACTTTGGAGAACTTCATTATTTCTATTAATACAACTATTATTAATAACAACAATAATCATGTTGTGCCCTTCTCCACAGCCTCTTGTCCAGGGATCTCAGAATGCTTTTCAAACATTAATTAAAAATCCTCTCATCATCCCTGTGAGTTCCTAGGGCAAGGAGAGAGGAGGAAATGATATCTGCTCTGATGTTAATTAAGCTCTCCCTTGGCTTGCAAACTAGGTAAATAGCTTTTCTTCCCCCCGCCCTGCCCCACCCCCCGCCCCCCCCCCCAACAAACAAGGCTGCTCTCTACGATGATGATCACAGATGCTCACAAGAGAGGGGAGAGATGACTTCCACTGGGTATAGAGGAGATGGAATGACATACTTGGCAGACTTGGCTGCCAAGGCTTTACTTTCTAGCAGTGGTTTCCCAAACCACTGCTATACGGAGAGCTATACGGCCTTGACTCCTGGGGCCCGCGGGTCAGCACCCTGACGATGGCTGTAGCAGGCGTGCTAGGTACTCCTCACCCTCGGGGCTCCGTCCAAGTTCCTCCTGTGTGTGTTGGTCTGCTTCATCCCCACCACACCCGCAAGAGGTAGCCGGGGCCCTACTGCCAAAAGAATGGATCCAGCTGCCCAGAAGTCGGCAGGAGGGAGAGAGCAATGGACGGGGAGGGATGATGGCTCAGCTGACCTCTTCCCACCAGAGAGGAATCACAGGCCACCGCAGCGGAGCCCCTGACCCACCGGGTGACCTTCCCCCCGGCCTTACCAAGATCAGCTGGGGTGGTGATGATGACTTTAGCACCTGACACCCCAGGTTTTCTAACGAGGAAAGTGCCTTGAAGTGGGTAGGGCTTGAGAAAAGGGCCAGAAAAGGGAAAGCTGTCATCACCCCAGACGACTGTGACGCCCCGGCCCCTCTGGAATGACCCCTAACTCTGTGCCACCTAACTGTGCTTTGGTTAAAATGAACTCTCAGGTCCCAGACGCGGAGGCAGCAAAGGAGATCCAGCAAAAAAAAAAAAAAAAAAAAAAAAAAAAATCAGCAGCATCGCCTTAGGGGCTTTGCAAATATACCTGTATATGGGCCATTAATACCCCCTTTATACAGGTCTGATTTCATAGATAAGGAACAGGGTTCAGGAATCTGTGTTTTCAAAAATTTCCCTCTACATTTTGAGAATAATCATGTTTAAGTGGCATTTTTACTACTGGTTTCTTTCAAATAGTAAAGATGTCTTTTCTTGCCCTTTGCTTTCTTCCTGTTTAATAGTTTGAGAATATGCATGTATATTGAGACCAGAGGTTCTCAAATTGTGGTCCTTGGATCTTTTTCTAATCTGAAGTACCTGGGAAACTTGTTACAATACAGATATGTTGAAATACATTGTTCTTGCACAAGTTTATATTTTTCTCAGGGAGATAAAACTCATTCTTACCTCTAAGAAGTGAACAATGCCATCTCAGAAGCTGTGAAGATAGTAATAAATTTCTGGGCTTATGGGCCCTCAGTGCTGTGAATATAAAGCATGTGTTATACTCTATGTTAGCCTCTATGTACATTACTCCAGGATTCATAGGAGTTTAGTTCTGTAAACATATAGGGGACAATTCATTCTTATCTGGCTTATGCAGAGCTGGGGAAACTGAGTCTCAGTTCACTGAGGAGTGCCATCTCCTGCAAATCATCAGGCAGGCTGCTGGCCTGAAAGCACCTTTCCCATCTCAGCATCCTGAGCTCCTTCTGCATCACAGAATGACACAGACCACCCATGTGTAAGCTTGTTTCTTGTTTGTCCTTTGGAGTCCCTTGTTTTTAACAATGTTGGCTAACAACAGAAGCTTGATGTTGGAAAATGTTATTCTCCATATCTCTGAAGGGGAAGAAAAGGAAATAAGCTGAGATAAGATATTTGCCTTGTTGGTAAACTGCCTTCTTTCCCTATTTTTGGTCTCTTTGTTCTTATCCTCTGGTTTTTATGCTTGACCCTGCTGCTGTCATGACAGGGACCAGCTGACGGACAAGGAGGCTGAAGTGTTTATTCAGAGAACTAGAGACATTTAAGTGTGACATGAAAGACTGCTCGTTAAAAATCATAGCACTTCGTCTACATTTTATGTCCAACAATGTATAAACCTTTCACAGACCCTTTCTTAATTATAAATTGGAAGACTCTTCCTTCCAGAATATTCCCTGGGACAATTTAATCAGCCTTAATGTTATGGATGGAGACGCAGGGTCAGTTGTTCATTTCTTACGATCCAGCATATCATTAGTGAGGATGGAACTAGAGATCCCAGGGGGTCCTGTAACCCCACAGATGATGGACCGCTTATGTTAGTAGCCTGTGGTCATTCTTCTTTGGATGATGGTAGCAGGGGGCCTTGGTCGTAGATGGTATGGTGTGTGGAAAGGGAATGCCTCTTTGCTTCCTCTAGAGGGTGAAGGGAAAGGTGCTAATTAATTGAGGAACCATAAAAGGGAGTAACTGCCATTTCTCATAACATATCATCCTTGCGAGAGTATTGTGGGCAAGTCTACCAATCTCATTTTACACATAAGAAAACTGAGATTCAAAGAATTAAGTATCTTGCAGAGCTATGAGTGGAATTGATTCTTACACACCTTTATCCTTTTTATGCTTTCTTAATACCTAGAAAAATGTTTGCTCACAAAACACAGGTGAGTATCTCTTAAAGTCCACACTCTCCCCATGCACCATACCTCGTTGCCTGCCCACACAGAATGTTCTTACGTGGTTTGTTGAAGTAAATAGAACTCTTTTTTTTAAATCCAGTTGTGTTAGCACTAGTAGCAGTGAATCGTTCAGAAAGAATGCAATCATGAGTATTTTTCATCTATCCCAGAATTAAAAAAAAAAAAAAAAAGGCAAAGCATCTGTATGCTCTGGCAGAGCCCTGTGGCTTGCTGTCCTGAGCTCAGGTCTACAACTGGGATGTTCATGCATTTCTAGTCTCTGCCAGACCACTGCTTCTGGTGAACAGAAGGTGAGTCATGGAATCGTTCTGTGCCTTCCTTCCACCTCCAGCAAAGCAGGGTAATTAGAGCTTGTCACTGATTCTATGTCAAAAGGGTGTGGTGATGGTAACCTTGTAATTATGGGGTTCTGGGAAAATATTAAAAAAAAAAACCTAAATAGCAGTAATATATCACCACTCATCCCAGGTTGGAGATTGGCTTATTGAGTTGGAGAATTTGCCGCCCAGCAAATGGTTACCACTTGGAGGCTTTTAAGTCTGGAATGTTAGCACTGGAAGGAATTCCTAGAGATTACCTAGTGTGAACCCCACAGTTGCAGCTGGAGAAACAGAAACCTGGAGTGGTGCAGGGATTGTATCAAGTCACACAGCGAGTGGGAGGCAGAACCCAGGCCTCCCGCTTCCTGCCATGGGCCCCCCTTTTCCTCCTCTGTCTTTAACCATCCTGCTGCTTTGGGGGAGGCTCTGACTCCTGTCTGGAGAGGGGGGCTGCAGATGATGGGAGGCTCAGGATGCAACAGCTGCTGGAGGCTGCCTTTCAGGTCGGACACACACCATTCACTTTGAGCTGAAAACCCTCATTCAAATACAACTGGGTGAGCCAGGCAAACCAGATGGGTAATTGACTGGAGTGTGTAGGGAGATGGTGGAGAGTGTGGTTCACTGAGTACCCAAGGAGGTTTGGCACATTATCGTTCCAGCCATCCAGAATATGAATGACCAAACCCCAGTGGTCTGATCCTGTCAGATTAGTTTTACTTAATTTAGCTATGCCTTAGCTAAGCTGTACCCTGTACTTTTTACACATCAACTTGCAGAGATAAAATTTGGTTGAAGGAGTTGGAAAGAGATGCTAGAGAAACTGTGCAATTAGTTTTAGCATTACTTTTATGAAAAAAATCATTAAGCCCTATTTTCTTCCTTCCTTCTTTCCTCTGTCCATTTCTCCCTCGGAACTTCCTACTTTCTGCACAGATTTTGTTTAGTGTCCATTATGCTCTAGATGGGCTTCCCAGGTGGTGCTAGTGGTAAAGGACCTACCCGACAGTTCAGGAGACATAAGAGATGTAGGTTCAATCCCTGGGTTGGGAAGATTTCCTAGAGGACGGCATAGAAACCCACTCCAGTATTCTTGCCTGGAGAAGAATGGACAGAGGAACGTGGCGGGCTATGGTCCATAAACTTGTAAAGAGTCAGACATGACTGAAGTGACTTAGCATGCATGCATGCATGCTCTAGATAGTCTAGGCTCTAAATATAGTGATGAAAAGTATATACAAAGTCTCTGGGCCAGAGAGAGCTGAGAGATGAAAGAAAGCAAGTGAACTACAAGGAAATGAGCAAGACAGATTTTTTTGTGTCTTGAGAGTGATCAGTGCTATGAAGAAATGAAAGCAGGGTGATACAGTGCAGACCAGTGGGGCCTCTGTGAAGATGGAACTTGAGCTGCAATGAGAAGGAGCCAAGCATACAGATCTAGGAGCAGAGTCCCCCCTGCAGAGGTTAATAGCAAATACAGAACCTTGAGGTAGAGAAGCTTTGTGAGTTGGAGGAAGAAAAGCAGGGGTATAATGAGCTAGGGAGAGAGTGGTAGGTCTAAGGCTGGAAAGGTGGAACTGGGTCATGTCATATTGGTTTTGTGTAGGTGGTGATAGGGACTTTAGATTTTGTTCTAAGTGCAAAGGGAAATAAGTGATGGGGCTTTAAGAGTGTGTGTGTGTTGGGAGTGTGTTGTGTTACATGAGAGGATTTGTATTTTTAAAAGATAGTTTAGATTTGTGTGTGTGTGAAAGTAAAGCTTCTACAGTCATGGAAATGATCTCTCTTGAAGGAGACCAAAACAATTATGCAGGTGATGATGACTGAAAGTTCTGGTGCAGGAGAGATTAAAACGAGTGAGTGGATTTAAAATCTATTTTGGAGATGAATCTTACATAATATTTTAAAGGATTGCATGTGAGTGAGGAGGGGTGAGGGGAAGAGAGGACTCAAAATGATGCTAAATGTTGTATCTGAGCACCAAGTGCTTGGTGAAGATATTGGTGGTGGGAGAGTGCCAAAGTTGTCAATGCTGGAGACAAAATCAAGGAAATCAAGATTCTGTTTGGCCATTTTAGGTTTAATAAGATGATTAGATATTCAAGTGGAAATGTCAGTCATAGGATTATAGTTAATTAGTTTAGAGTTCAGAGCTCAATGGAGAGGTGTGATGGAGATACAAATTTGATAGTCTCCCACAGGTGGTATTTAAAATTAT
Organism: Bubalus bubalis; assembly: GCF_019923935.1. Lineage (NCBI taxonomy): Eukaryota > Metazoa > Chordata > Mammalia > Artiodactyla > Bovidae > Bubalus > Bubalus bubalis. The sequence continues at coordinate 119,135,215 of NC_059159.1, read as the reverse complement.
GGAATATGTAAAAACTGACCAAAGAAAACACTGGAGCTGGAGAACAGTGGAGCCTTGGAGAAACCCTGGCACACTATAGCTTCTCAAGTTTGAACTGAAGGGAGGGGACAGAAAGAGACAAGAGAAAGTGATTAGTGTATAAGGGAGAAATACAGAAAAATGTGGAATCACAAAAATTAAAGGCACATTTTAAAGAGGATTGAATGGCCACTGGTGTCTAATCTTGCCAAGAATTTGAGTAAGATGAACAAATATAGAAGTACCAAATAAATTTGGAAACATGGTGGCCTTTGATGATTCCCAATAACCTTGACAAGAAGAATCAATTGTGTGGAAAAGGTAACAAGTCCAGAAGAGATGGCATGGCCTATAAGTAAGCCACTCAATACTTTTTGTCATGCAAATGAGCAGAAAGGTACTTCAGAAACTGGAAGTGGATCACAGGCTAGATGGAGGTTGTACAGGGTCCATAGGAGTAGATGTCATTGGGATGTAATTAAGAAGGTGCATAGGTTGATAGGAATGATTTTGTGTAGAAGGAGAAGTTTATTACCAGGAAATGAATAAATATCTTGAGAAGTAGACAAAGGCTGGGCCCTGGAGTATAAGTGGTAGGAAAGACACATTTCATACATTATAATGGAGGGATAGGCAGAGACATGGGAGGAGATCCAGGGACGTGATGGACTTGGTGAGGTAAGAGGAAGTAGTTCTCTTTAGCGGCTTCATTTTCTCAGTCAAATATGTGGCAACATCATTAGCTGAGAGTATACATGTCTTAGAGAAATAGCAATGCTGGAGAGAAGATATTAAAACTCCATTTTGGTAAGTAGGTGAGTGAATATATCCTGAAAGTATGTTTGGGTTGTTTAGAGACCTTTTTGATTCTCTGGTTATGATTTCCATGTAACTCTGGTTATGATTTTCAAATTTAGACCTGACAGTGCAGTTCTGTGTTTTTCCCCAACCATTCAGCTTTATGGAGAGAAGCATAGATTAGGGAGATAGTTGGGTTTAACCAAGATTGGCATTTACCCAGATGAAATACTAGAGGGGAACTGGACAACAGAGTTGAGTAAGTAGCAAGTGAGTGATTATAATGATAAATCACAGGCTGTCAATGGGGTACCAACATAAGAAGTGATGGACTGGATTGGATGTATTAATGAGGTTGCTGCTGCTGCTGCTGCTAAGTCGCTTCAGTTGTGTCCAACTCTGTGCGACCCCATAGAGGGCAGCCCACCAGAGTCCCCATCCCTGGGATTCTCCAGGCAAGAACACTGGAGTGGCTTGCCATTTCCTTCTCCAATGCATGAAAGTGAAAAGTGAAAGTGAAGTCGCTCAGTCATGTCCGACTCTTAGCGACCCTATGGACTGCAGCCTACCAGGCTCTTCCGTCCATGGGATTTTCCAGGCAAGAGTACTGGAGTGGGGTGCCATTGCCTTCTCTGATTAATGAGGCTCAGTTCAGTTCAGTTCAGTTCAGTCACTCAGTCGTGTCTGACTCTTTGCGACCCCATGAATTGCAGCACGCCAGGCCTCCCTGTCCATCACCAACCCCCAGAGTTCACTCAGACTCATGTCCATCGAGTCAGTGATGCCATCTAGCCATCCCATCCTCTGTCGTCTCCTTCTCCTCCTGCCCCCAATCCCTCCCAATATCAGAGTCTTTTCCAATGAGTCAACTCTTCGCATGAAGTGGCCAAAGTACTGGAGTTTCAGCTTTAGCATCATTCCTTGCAAAGAAATCCCAGGGCTGATCTCCTTCAGAATGGACTGGTTGGATCTCCTTGCAGCCCAAGGGACTCTCAAGAGTCTTCTCCAACACCACAGTTCAAAGGCATCAATTCTTTGGTGCTCAGCCTTCTTCACAGTCCAACTCTCACATCCATACACGACTACTGGAAAAACCATAGCCTTGACTAGACGGACCTTTGTTGACAAAGTAATGTCTCTGCTTTGGAATATGCTATCTAGGTTGGTCATAACTTTCCTTCCAAGGAGTAAGCGTCTTTTAATTTCATGGCTGCAGTCACCATCTGCAGTGATTTTGGAGCCCCCAAAAATAAAGTCTGACACTGTTTCCACTGTTTCCCCATCTATTTGCCATGAAGTGATGGGACCAGATGCCATGATCTTCATTTTCTGAATGTTGAGCTTTAAGCCAACTTTTTCACTCTCCACTTTCACTTTCATCAAGAGGCTTTTTAGTTCCTCTTCACTTTCTGCCATAAGGGTGGTGTCATCTGCATATCTGAGGTTATTGATATTTCTCCCGGCAATCTTGATTCCAGCTTGTGCTTCTTCCAATCCAGTGTTTCTCATGATGTACTCTGCATATAAGTTAAATAAGCAGGGTGACAATATACAGCCTTGACGTACTCCTTAGAATAATAAAATGAGAGTATATGTAATTATAATGAAATGTAATAAGTATATGTATATCTACCATAAAAGTGCTGGAAGGGTAAGCAGTGGTAGCAGAAGTTTTGAAGGTGGTGTGCTTAATTGATGAGAAGGAAAAGGATGTGACCATGTGAGTTGGTGGCTGAAGTGGGGTACAAGAAAAGACCACAGTATGTGAGGCAGTTGAGGACCTGAGAAGTTGGGTTTTTGGATGGTTTAAAGAATAGAGTTGGTATTGATGTCTTCAAGAAACACAACTGGACTTAGGTATTTTAAAAAAAGGAAGGTGTTGATATTTTCAGTGTATGATGCAGAATTTAAAATGGAAAACCAACAAGAACCTACTCTATTGCACATGGAACTCTGCTCAATATTGTGTGGCAGTCTGGATGGGAGGGAAGTTTGGGGGAGAATGGACACATGTATATGTATGGCTGAGTCCCTTTGCTGTTCACCTGAAACCGTTACAACATTGTTTGTTAATTGGCTATACCCCAATACCAAATAAAAAGTTAAAAAAAAAAACTCAATTACATCAATGTATACTCTTGTTAACGAATGATCAGCTTATTTTTAGTGCTTTCAAAATGATTTTAAAAATTAGAATTCTGCATGTAAAGAGAGTCCTCCACCATGAAGAATTCTAACAAATATCATTTCCTTGAATCATAATTTGTCATAAAATGATAAAGACAGTCTAGTTTCCTAAGCTGTAAGTAATTTAAGGCGATAAACTTCAAAATTAGTGCGTTTGTTAAAATATTTGGTCTAATTGTTTCATGTTATCTCTGCTCTCTGCTGACATGAGGCAATATTTTCCCCAATTAAAAAAAAGAAAACATACCTAATATCAGTCTCTGTTATACCAAGTATCGTTTCTTCATAACAGTGTTGACCTACCTCTGATTAAAGTTGGTACTTAGAAACAGGTCAGTGAGTGCAGGTGTTGAATACTGTTTTCCTGTACTATACAGTCAATATATCTGCTTCTCACTAACATAAGAAAGTGAATCCTGTTTAATACAGTATTTTACTTGACTAGAAAGCTGCTTAGCATGTCAGTCTCATAAAAATCCAATCTCTTTCCAGTTAGGAGCAGCTCTGCAGTATTGTAACAGCTACAGGGGGACAGTAAAGGATAGTACAATTATATTTTCTTACAGGGGTGACCTCTAGTGTGAAACAATGGCAGTTTAGAATTCCTTGGGGTTTGAATTAACAGCACTTTACCAATTATGACAACTTTCCTTTTTTTTTTTTTTTTTTTTTGTCTTCAAGATCATGGTTAATTTGTCTTGGTGTTGTTTTCTTGAGCTGTTATTTGATTTTTGAGGTCAAATGTATTTTCATCTTTTTTCTCTTACTTGCCTTCAGGTTCCCACCTAGAAGTCTTTACAGTTTTATTTTAAATAGGCAAGAGATCTGTCCCATATTGCTTACTTTCATTTGTTTGATTTCATTTTCAAGCTCACAAGTGCCACACTTCAACAGGTTCTTATTGTTATGTATTCCTCCTATGTCACTAAAGTTATTACCTTTTATTTGAAAGCCCACCTTTCTATACTCTAATGCCTTTGTTTTGCTGAGGCTTCTGTTTTGCCAGCTGCTACAAGGTAGGCTCTGTCAATAGGGGGCACTAGAAGGCCTGGTCGAGGAGGAAGGCATTTGCTCTTTCTGTCTGCTTCCCCTTCCTATGAGCATTTCCCCAGCAGTGTCTCTTCTTCCTGACAGTAGCAGTTCCTTTCTATAGATGCAGCTGAATCCACTTGGAATTGTTTTTTCAACACCAGCTAAATAGGTACACCATCTCCAGTGTCTGCCAGCTCCACGAGACCCTTCTTTTAGGCTTCTGAGTTTCAATACTGTCAACTTCCTTTTGCTTCTCACAGGCCCTAGGGATGAGGTACTTCTTTCAACTACCACCTTTTTGATATGTTGGCATTTTCTTTTTCTTTTTTTTTTCAGTTATCTAGTTACAACTTTATTCCTTATCAAAATTCCTTTTAATAAATTCTCTTTACTAAAATTAACTAGTGTGATTTCTAGTTCCTGATCTGGCCCTGACTGCTATTATACTTCAGTTTTCTATTTCTTAATATGTATGTAATAAAAAGCACCCTTTAAGTCTTGAGTCCTTACTCTCAGCTTTATCATTAAGTTTAATGTCAGATGCAGTACATTTACATTTACATATCTTCTCTTGTGTACAGAACACCAATCTTCTGTTTCTTATTCATTTTTCAAGTATGTGTTTAATATCTAAAATGAGAAAGGCTAGAAGTTTTTTAATTGAGTGGCTTGAGAAAAGAATATTCAGAGAATCTGTTTTCAGGTTTCAAGCAGTGTGTAAGGGAAGACAGGGCAATAACTAAGTGTGATACAGGTAAGAAATGATAATAGCAGTAAGGGAGGCATATTCTACCTTTAGTCAGGAGCTCTAAATATGGAAATATTTCTTTACTTGGAAGGTGAGAGAGGCCTTTTAGGTGGCCCTTGGTTGGGAAGGCAGGGGAAAACCAAAGTATGGGAAAATTAAGCCGATAAGGAAGTATTTGGATGACCGAGAATTGACCACAGTTAATGACGCACAAAGATAAACAGTTGGATCATTAATACAAAGCTGGCTCCCAGAGGGTCTTTGGTGTCAGGCAAAAGAACCTGGACTTTCATACAAAAGCATTACAACGGTTCAAAAGGTTTTGATAAAAAAAGAAAAATTAGAGTCACTTTAAGGAAAGGCAGTCTGATGGTAGTGGAGAAATCTGACTGGAAAAGGCAGATGCTGATATCTAACAGTCATTTGAATGATACTGCCAAGGGCTGGGTGAGAGGTACAGAAAGCATCCCCTTGCTGGTAGGAAAGGAGAGGTTACCCACATACAGCATTAATGTACTGTATTTACAGAATTCATCAACTGGAGGAATTTGAGCAGCTAGGGGAAGGGAGAAACCAAACTCCTGTGTAATTTTTGAGCTGTGTTAGCTGTAAGGATAAAAGTTCTATTGACAAAAATATAAACATGGAATAAGAACAGGAGAGGCAGCAGGAAGCTGGACTTGATGAATGAAAGTGTCTATGGGACATTCAGGAAGAATCATCTTACTTCTTTTGGAATGTAAGACTCTAGACTGGGAGGGAAGGTAGGGTCTGAGGTGCAGATTTGGCTGTCTCTGAAATACAAGTGGTAGATGAGTTACATAACTGGATGAGATTAACAAAGGTGGAATTATAGACAGGGACAGATCCAGGTATAGTGATATTTAGAGCAGGGATTGACACATTGCAGCCTGTGGGTCTAGTTTGGTCTACCACCTTTTTGTGTAAATTAAGTTTTATTGGAACACAGCTATGCTCTTGAATTTACATACTGTCAGTGCTGCATTTGCCCTACAAGGACAGTGTACTAACAGCAGACACTGTATGGCCCTCAGTGCCTAAAATATTTCCAATCTACCTTTTATAGAAAACATTGACTAATCTCTGATTTAGGCAACCTGGAAATAATTAGAATCCAGAGAAGCACTGGTAAAGTATTAAAAAAGTTAAAAAAAAAAAAAAGATACATCATAAAAGGCAAAGAAAACTTTCAGAAGGCAAACTGAAGGAATTAACAACATCAAATCTAGCAACCGCATTTCCCAAAAGATACACAGAGAAAATGAGTTACAGGTATTTGAAGAGATATTGATCTCCTTAGCCCATTCCAGGCTGTGGTCTTGGGCTCACCAGTCTTCAGGACTTAAAGTGGAGTTGGTAAGTTTAGCAAATAATAATAAATGACACCCAATTAGATTTGAATTTCATATAAAAAAACAAATGCATGTTTTTAGTACAATAAGTTCCATGCAGTGTGTGCATTACATGGGTATCCTGTATTTTTTTCTGGCAAACTTAGCTTGAGCAACCTCATCCAGGACTTAAAGGGAACTGATTGAGTGAGGAGGTCTGATCATCATCCCAGCAGTGAAAACAGATAGCAAAGATGGTGGGCAAAACTGAGCATTTGCCATTCTGCTAGGATACTCTGACCACGGCTCAGAAAAGGTATTATCATTGAGCAGCTGCCATGTCTGAGTTTATGAATGGGTTCATGTTTCATGAGCCTTAAGAGGGGTGGGGTCTTCTGACTAACATAGCTAATCAGGGTCAACTCTGAGCCCCAATTTCACACCAAAGACTTTTATCCTTTGTAAAGAGCAGTTGCTGTTCACAGTTAGTAATGTCAAATTGAGGTACATGACGATAGCTCCAAGAGCATGTGTGCAGTCCACAAATAAGGGGCTTTCCAGGTGGTGCTGGAGGTAAAGAACCCGCCTGCCAATGCAAGAGATGTCAGAGACTCAGGTGCGATCCCTGGAATGGGAAGATCCCCTGGAGGAGGGCATGGCAACCCACTCTAGTATTTTTGCCTGGTGAATCTTGTGAACACAGGAGCCTGGCAGGCTGTGATCCATAGGGTCACAAGGAATTGGACACAACTGAACCTAGACAGCATATTGAAAAGCAGAGACATTACTTTGCCAACAAAGGTTCGTCTAGTCAAGGCTATGGTTTTTCCAGTGGTCATGTATGGATGTGAGAGTTGGACTGTGAAGAAAGCTGAGTGCTGAAGAATTGATGCTTTTGAACTGTGGTGTTGGAGAAGATTCTTGAGAGTCCCTTGGACTGCAAGGGAATCCAACCAGTCCATTCTGAAGGAGATCAGCCCTGGGATTTCTTTGGAGGAAATGATGCTGAAGCTGAAACTCCAGTACTTTGGCCACCTCATGCGAAGAGTTGACTCATTGGAAAAGACTCTGATATTGGGAGGGATTGGGGGCAGGAGGAGAAGGGGACGACAGAGGATGAGATGGCTGGATGGCATCACTGACTCGATGAACGTGAGTCTGGGTGAACTCCGGGAGTTGGTGATGGACAGGGAGGCCTGGCGTGCTGAGATTCATGGGGTCGCAAAGAGTCAGACATGACTGAACGACTGAACTGAACTGAACTAAACTGAAGCGACTTAGCATGCATGCACTCACTACAAATAAAAGCTTCACCATTATTGTCAGTTATTTGGGAAGAATTATTTGATTGGATACAAAATACCTCATGAACTATTTTAATAGTATTTATACAAATGGTGAAAAGATATTCATTTTAAAAAACTAGATTTTCAATCATTGCACATTATTGGATGGTGGTAAAATTTTGTTTAAAAAAATTTATTCTTGTGTGTGAACAAAGTTTCTCTTAGATGAGGATTCACAAATATTTGAAGGGTTCATTATTAAAGTCTGATAAAAAGTTACAAGTAGTCATTTTAACCAAAAATCATGATAGGAAAGGTGAAATCAAAAAGGTGAAATAAGGAAGTCAAACTCAAGTTTCTTAATTAAACATTTTGAAAAGATTGAAAGTTTCCTACATCAATTTTGAATACTGTTGCAGGTTTGTTCCTCAGAAACAGTTGCTGAAATGGAGTTTGGGGGCAGTGTATTTATTAGGGATCCCCCTGTGGAGAGAAGTGGGTAGGGTAGGATTGGGTAGAGGAGATTGTATTATGATGAATTCAAAGACTGGGCCAAGTCCCCCCTTCCCCATAGGCAGCTCTGGAGTGTTCAAGACTGCACAGAATTTTTCCCTGTAGGGCCAGTATGCTTGGGTCCTTATACTCTTACCTTGATTGGTCATTAGATACGGGCTTCCCCACAAAACAGGTGTGTTCTTGCGGAAGGTGAGGCAATCCCTGTAGGAACTGACTGCTGGGGATGTTGAAACCCTTTCCCTAGGAGGGATTGGAATGTGTATCCCCTGCCCCCACAAATACTACACCGAAACTGTTTTTTTTTTTTTTTTTCCAAATGATTTGATGTAAGAAAATGTAATGGATTTTTTCACCATATTCATGCAGAGGCTTCTAAATCCCTTGCAGTTTATTCAGTGTGCTGTACAAACATGATCACTTCCTAGGTGTGCCAGCAATATATACATAGCACTGTGAGCTGCAGCAGTTGAGAAGAAAGACCTTGAGTCATCTTAGTTTTCATCCTTTCAGTGTCTTGCTAGAAGTAGATATGACTTGGAGTGCATACATTTGATCTCAAAGAAATATGAATATCAAAGGACCCTTGCTGTTTGTTTTGGCAATATTCTGATACTTAAAAGCCACTAGTGACACATATATTCATGACTTCCTCTTAACTTGGTGGTTCTTGGCAGTAGCAAAAAGTATTAAAAATAGTTTAGTTTCAAATGAAAGCAACTAGTTTCTAGCATCCCTCTTACTTGGCTGAAACTTTTACTGGGTTTGTGTAACTCTGACCTGCTATTATTCAGAGCATTTTTCTCATCACCTATGTTTTAGAAACTGACCCGTGGATATTGAAAAGCCTCAGTTGTCTTACGATCATAAATCATTATTTTCTAAACTTGGGTAAATATAAAAATTACTTTGGGGGTGAGTGTGTTTGTGTGTGTGTGTGACCTGTTAAAAAGTCAGAATCTGTTTGAAAAAGGTTGTCAGGGACAATCACAGAGCATTTACTTCCCCATCCCCTCCCCTCCTCCAGATTTATGAAATTAGAATCTCCAGGATGAGACCTATATTTTTTATCAAACGCCCAGATTTGGCAAACACTGATCTAGTGTGGCATTTAAAGCATTCTGTAGTATTCTGTGTGTCTGGCCTGATTTCCCACTGTTTATCTTTAATGCATTCCTTAGTAGCCAATCGATTGCTCATGCAGAGAGCCCTTGAAGGTTGAGCTGGAGCCTGAACAGAGGACATCCCTGTTTATGACAGGCAGGAGAAAAGGGCACCTCTCTCTGGTCATCCTCACAGCCTCTCAGGTCCTGGAGAGCTCTGCACAGGGCAAGCTGGTGTTTCTACTCTTTTGAGTCCTGTGACTTGTGTGTTTCTGGGCAGTTGTTCTTTTTAGGGTGCTTATTTTTAATAAAGAATTCTATACAGTAAAGCACTTATGCTTCAATTAAAAATAAATAAGTTAAAAAAAAGAAAGAATCGTTTCATAGTCCTAGGTTCAAGGACTGCTAACAAACTGATTCATGCTCTTTTGTTTGTTCTTTATCTGCCATTCTTAGCTCATTTCAGGACTTTGCTAACTTACATCTAGTGTTTTCCTATATTTTCTGAAACTTGTATTTATGTTATCTTCTAATTCTTGTCCTTGATATTTTATCCTATTAACTCTCATTAACTTGTCTTTTATTTTGCTAGCTTTACCCTTTATCATCTATATTAATTGTTCATTTTGTTATTTCATAATTCAAAACCTCTTATTCTTAATTTCTTACTTTGAAATCCAGGTTTATGAGTGTATATTGTCTGTACTTTGAACTTCCTTTGAATTTTATTATCTATGTCATCTTAAACATATTTAATTAGTTTAGGTCACTTCTTATGTTCATGCTTTATGTTTAAAATTATTTGGCATTTATATTTAGAATACTTACTGTTTTTAAAGGCTTTGTTACTTGCTTTTTATTAATGTTAATATAAATTTATATTCCTTTTCTACACAATTTTTATCAATGCATACTTTAAAAATACCTACTGTGTACTTTTATTAACAACTTTCATTAGATTTTTGTAGTTGTTTTAGTTAGTCCTTGACTTTTGTATAATGGCTGGCAAGAATGGATGCAGCAGAGGGAAGACCCTGCTCACTGCCCCCTACACACACAAGTTTAATCTCAGATTGTGAGAAGATATACATGAGAAGCCTTCCAACATCAAAAATGGTTTTATCTAGAGAAATACCACACTTGTCTCATGAGGATATTTCTTTTGACATATGCTATTCAGTCCTAATATGCCTATTATAAAATTTATTCTATAGCAGTTATGGTTTACACTTTACATACCTCCACTTTCCTTAGAAATAAGATCGCTCACTTAGCTTATTAAACCATGAATCCTACCCTAGTGCATTTAACTTGAAACCCTGATGTCAGTAGATGCCCCCACACTTTAGGACTGGTGTAATATGTGCTATAGTCTTATCTCTGGGTGAGGGTAATTTGCCGGGTATGGGGAAGTATGCCAAAGAGACATCATGGCAAACACCTCCAATGGTTAAGATGTTTTTATTTCTTTTAAAAATGTTTACTTATTTACTTTTGGCTGTGCTGAATTTTGATTGCTGCTCTCAGGCTTTCTCTAGATGCAGGGGCTATTTTTTTTGAGATGCACAGGCTTCTCTTTGCAGTGGCTTCTCTTGCTGGGGAGCACGGTCTCCAGCCACATGGCCTTCAGTAGTTGCAGCATGCGGGCTCCAAAGCTCCAGTTGCTGCATAGCATGTGAGATCGTCACAGGCAGGGATCAAATCTGTGTCCCCTGCATTGGCAGAGAAGTCCTGGTTAAGATTTTATATTAGCCAATGTTGCATTGTTTTAGAGACGACACATGTCTTGAAGTAGATATAGGTCTCCCCTCTGGGATATCACTAAAAGAGTGTAAACACCTGAGCGTTTACTATGAGTTTAATATCCAATCTGCAGAAGAAATGCAATTTGTTTTTTTAAGACTTGAAATATTTTTCAGCTCCTTAACCTTTGAAGTGGTGATAATGGATTGGCTGTCCAGAATGGGTGGTGTGAAGAGGACCTTTTTTCCCACTTCTGTCTCAGCTAGCATCTGGTTTGGTGTGATTTGGTTCAACGTATTTATCTTTATTGAGGGACATGGTTTCTGCTGGGTATCAGTTTTCATTTAAAAAGTCTTCCTGAACTCTGGAGTGAAAGTAAAAACAACACCCAGTTGTGGATGTGACTGGTGGTAGATGTAAAGTCCAATGTTGTAAAGAGCAATATTGCATAGGAACCTAGAATGTTAGGTTCATGAATCAAGGCAAATTGGAAGCCGTCAAACAGGAGATGGCAAGAGTGAACATCGACACTTTAGAAATCAGCAAACTAAAATGGACTGAAATGGGTGAATTTAACTCAGATGACCATTATATCTACTACTGTAGGCAGGAATTGCTTAAAGAAATGGAGTAGCCATCATAGTCAACAAAAGAGTCCAAAATGCAGTACTTGGATGCAATCTCAAAAATGACAGAATGATCTCTATTCATTTCCAAGGCAAACCATTCAATATCACAGTAATCCAAGTCTATGCCCTGACCAGTAATGCTGAAGAAGCTGAACGGTTCTATGAAGACCTACTATGAAGGTCTATGAACTTCTATAAAGTTCTATGAAGAGAGTTCCAGAAAAACATCTATTTCTGATTTATTGGCTATGCCAAAGCCTTTGACTGTGTGCATCACAATAAACTGTGGAAAATTCTGAAAGAGATGGGAATACTAGACCACCTGACCTGCCTCTTGAGAAATCTGTGTGCGGGTCAGGAAGCAATAGTTAGAACTGGACATGGAACAACAGACTGGTTCCAAATAGGAAAAGGAGTACGTCAAGACTGTATATTGTCACCCTCCTTATTTAACTTCTATGCAGAGTACATCATGAGAAACGCTGGACTGGAAGAAACACAAGCTGGAATCAAGATTGCCGGGAGAAATATCAATAACCTCAGATATGCAGATGACACCACCCTTATGGCAGAAAGTGAAGAGGAACTCAAAAGCCTCTTGATGAAAGTGAAAGTGGAGAGTGAAAAAGTTGGCTTAAAGCTCAACATTCAGAAAATGAAGATCATGGCATCTGGTCCCATCACTTCATGGCAAATAGATGGGGAAACAGTGGAAACAGTGTCAGACTTTATTTTTCTGGGCTCCAAAATCACTGCAGATGGTGACTGCAGCCATGAAATTAAAAGACGCTTACTCCTTAGAAGGAAAGTTATGACCAACCTAGATAGCATATTGAAAAGCAGAGACATTACTTTGCCAACAAAGGTCCGTCTAGTCAAGGCTATGGTTTTTCCAGTGGTCATGTATGGATGTGAGAGTTGGACTGTGAAGAAGGCTGAGCGCCGAAGACTTGATGCTTTTGAACTGTGGTGTTGGAGAAGACTCTTGAGATTCCCTTGGACTGCAAGGAGATCCAACCAGTCCATTCTGAAGGAGATCAGCCCTGGGATTTCTTTGGAGGGAATGATGCTGAAGCTGAAACTCCAGTACTTTGGCCACCTCATGCGAAGAGTTGACTCATTGGAAAAGACTCTGATGCTGGGAGGGATTGGGGGCAAGAGGAGAAGGGGACGACAGAGGATGAGATGGCTGGATGGCATCACTGACTTGATGGATGGGAGTCTGAGTGAACTCCGGGAGTTGGTGATGGACAGGGAGGCCTGGCATGCTGCGATTCATGGGGTTGCAAAGAGTCAGACATGACTGAGCGACTGAACTGAACTGATGAAGACCTACAAGACTTTCTAGAACTAACCACCAAAAAAGATATCCTTTTCATTATAGGGGACTGGAATGCAAAGAAGGAAATCTAGGTATCAAGAGATACCTAGAATAACAGGCACATTTGGCTTTGGAGTACAAAATGAAACAGATCAAAGGCTGACAGAATTTTGCCAAGAGAACACACTGGTCATAGCAAACACCCTCTTCCAACAATATAAGGGAGAACTCTAGACAGGGACATCACCAGACGGTCAGTACTGAAATCAGATTGATTATATTCTTTTTAGCCAAAGATGGAGAAGCTCTATACAGTCAGCAAAAACAAGACTGGGAGCTGACTGTGGCTCTGATCATGAACTCCTTATTGCCAATTCAGACTTAAATTGAAGAAAGCAGGGAAAACCACTAGACCATTCAGGTATGACCTAAATCAAGTACCTACGATTATGCAGTGGAACTGAAAAATAGATTCAAAGGATTAGATCTGATAGAGAGAGTGCCTGAAGAACTATGGACAGAAGTTCATGACATTGTACAGGAGGCAGTGATCAAGACCATCCCCAAGAAAAGGAAATGCAAAAAGGCAAAATGGTTGTCTGAGGAGGCCTTACAAATAGCTGTGAAAAGAAGAGAAGTGAAAGGCAAAGGAGAAAAGGAAAGATATACCCATCTGAATGCAGAGTTCCAAAGAATAGCAAGGAGAGATAAGAAAGCCTTCCTCAGTGATCAGTGCAAAGAAATAGAGGAAAACCATAGAATGGGAAAGACAGAGATCTCTTCAAGAAAATTAGAGATATGAAGGGAATATTTAATGAGAAAATGGGCACAATAAAGGACAGATATGGTATAGACCTAACAGAAGCAGAAGATATTAAGAAGAGTTGGCAGCATACACAGAAGAACTATACAAAAACGATCTTCATGACCCAGATAACCACGATGGTGTGATCACTCACCTAGAGCCAGACATCCTGGAATGGGAAATCAAGTGGGCCTTAGGAAGCATCACTACGAACAAAGCTAGCGGAGGTGATGGAATTACGGCTGTGCTATTTCAAATCCTAAAAGATGATGCTGTTAAAGTGCTCCACTTCATATGCCAGCAAATTTAGAAAACTCAGCAGTGGCCACAGGACTGGAAAAAGTTAGTTTTCATTGCAATCCCAAAGAAAGGCAATGCCAAAGAATGCTCAAACTACCACACAATTGCACTCATTTCACATGCTAGCAAAGTAACGCTCAAAAGTCTCCAAGCCAGGTTTTGACAGTATGTGAACCGTGAACTTCCAGATGTTCAAGCTGGATTTAGAAAAAGCAGAGGAACCAGAAATCAAATTGCCAACATCTGCTGGATCATTGAAAAAATAAGAAAGTTCCAGAAAAACATCTATTTCTGCTGTATTGACTATGCCAAAGCCTTTCATTGTGTGGACCACAACAAAGTCTGGAAAATGCTTAAAGAGATGGGAATACCAGACCACCTGACCTGCCTCTTGAGAAATCTGTATGAAGTCAGGAAGTAATGGTTAGAACTGGACATGGAACAACAGACTGGTTCCAAATTGGGAAAGAAGTACATCAAGGCTGTATATTATCACCCTTCTTATTTAACTTACATGCAAAGTACATCATGAGAAATGCTGGATTGGATGAAGCACAAGCTGGAATCAAGATTGCTGGGAGACATATCAATAACTTCATATATGCAGATGACACCACCTTTATGGATGAAAGAGAAGAAGAACTAAAGAGCCTCTTGATGAAAATGAAAGAGGAGAGTGAAAAGTTGGCTTAAAACTCAGCATTCAGAAAACTAAGATCATGGCTTCTGGTCCCGTCACTTAATAGACAGGGAAACAATGGAGACAGTTACAGACTTTATTTTTTTGGGCTACAAAATCAGTACAGAGGATGACTGCAGTCATGAAATGAAAAGATGCTTTCTCCATGGAAGAAAAGCTATGACCAACCTAGACAGCATATTAAAGAGCAGAGACATTGCCGAGAATGGTCTGTCTAGTCAAGGCTATGGTTTTTCCAGTAGTCACATATGGATGTGAGAGTTGGACTATAAAGAAAGCTGAGTGCCGAAGAATTGATGCTTTCTAACTGTGATGTTGGAGGAGACTCTTAAGAGTCCCTTGGACTGCAAGGAGATCCATCCAGTCAATCCTAAAAGAAATAAGTCCTGAATATTCATTGGAAGGATTGATGCTGAAACTGAAGCTCCAGGACTTTGGTCACCTGATGTGAATAACTGACTCATTGGAAAAGACCCTGATGCTGGGAAAGATAGAAGGCAGGAGGAGAAGGGTTCGACAGAGGATGTGGTGGTTGGGTGGCATCACTGATGGGATGGACATGAGTTTGAGTAAACTCTGGGAGTTGGTGATGGACAGGGAGGCCTGGCGTGCTGCAGTGCATGGGGTCACAAAGAGTCGGACACGACTGAGTGACTGAACTGAACTGAACCGAACTTGAATTTACTCAAAGTCTAGTTAATTATTTCTAGGGATCTGTAGCCAAGATTGAAAATAAAATTGCTAGAGATCTAAGTGACATGATTACTTTCCTGAGAACTGGGCTCAGCAAACTGTTGCTCTAAAGGTCAGATAGTAAACATTTTAATCTTTGAAGGCCTTGAAGTCTATTGCAGTTATTTGACTCTGCCCTTGAAGGATAAAAGCAGCCATAGATGACAATTTGTAAATGAATGGGTACTCCTGTGTTCCAGTAGAACTTTATTTACAAAGCAAAGGTGGATTAGGCCTGCTGGCTGTTTTCTGCTTAGGCATAATTTGCTGACCCTTGATGTAGACCTTTGCTTTATTGAAAGATATGTCACCTGATTAGAAACTTTTGCACAACTCTGAAGGATTAAGGATGGCTACACATTCTTGCTACTTCTGCCATTGAGGAGTAGGGACTAATTTTCCTCCCCTTGAATCTAGGCTGGCCTTAATGGCTTGTCGACTAGAATGAGGTGGAAGTGAAATTATGTGTGTTTTGAAGCTAATTCTTCAGAGGCTTTGCAGTTTCCACTAGGGCCTCTGGGAACTTTCTGTAAGCCCTAAGCTACCATGTAAGACCCCCATCCATTCAGACTCCATGATATATTCAAAGCCATTTCCATGTTTAGTTCAAGTCTCTTAAAAACTACTTCTTGAAAATGGCATTCTTTGACCGACATATCTAAAATAGCATGTCTTCCCCTATCCAGTGTAGGGAAGGGTAAAAAAGTTTTCCTCTATTCTCTTCAATCTCCAGCTGGGGCCATACAAATTAGACTGACAAAAAGACAAGGGAAAAGGTATGAAAAAAATAATATTAATATTAACTTTTTACTTGACATGTTGGCATACCTAGAAAAGAAATGGAGAACAAAGAGATAGCTAGGCCTGAGGGCTTATAAACATTTGTAATAAACAGAACTAAATTTTGAAAATGTGACAAGACAAAGGAAAAAAGTTTCAGGCTTCCAAGGGCGACAGATTATGGGAAGGGTAGGTATATGGAGGAAAGTGATGAGAGATAAGGGTCATTTTAGTAAGACTTGTTTGTGTATGACTTTTCTGGTGCCGACTTTCAGTCATCTTCATGGCTGTAAAAGTGTCCTGGGAGAGGGGCTTTATGGCAGGCAGTGCTTGTTTCTCAAAAGTTGCTGCTTTTTGTCATATAAGGGAAGCTCTAGGAAGGCTTCTTTCTGTATCTCTTGATTCTCAATTGCCTTCAGCTCAAAATAATCTATATGTTGAAGTGCTGTATTTTGGGATAGCATATTCTGTTCCCCTTCACTAGTAATCTTCTTTCTTTTTCCTGTTCTAAATTTCTCATAGCATTACAAATTTGTTTATGTATTTTTCTATATTGTGAGTCTCTCACACTGGATAGTAAACTCCATGAAGGCAGAGAATTGTTTTTCCTTACTAGCTTGGCACATGTGAGATACTCAAAACTTTTATTTTTTAAATGAATAAATCTAATTCTTGTTTATTAATTTTATGTGCATTTATTTGAATTACCTGTAATATTTTAGAGAATGAGTTGATGTATGAATAACAAATAAGGTAACAACTTTCTTTTATTAAATATCTTATTTCTCTGTTGCAGACATTTTTGCAAGCTAGGAGTTTTTCTTTCTGTCACCTCTGTTTTTGGACCTCTACATGATTATAACTAGAGTGAATATCACCTTTTCCTTAGTTTTGTCGGGGGAGTTTGTAATTTCCTCGGTTTTGTCTTGCCATAGCAAAAGTTTGAAGTGATGAACGGACTAGTGTTACAGCCTGGTTACAGTTCAGTTTTATTTGGTAAGCAAAGGAAAATACATCCTGTAGGCTTAAGGGTGGGTAGACCCAAAAGAAGCAAAGAGAAGAGAGGCCTAATTTTGGCTCCTCTTTTTATATGTTTTTTCTCCTCCCCCTGAGTCTGCCCTATGTAAATTGGGCTAGCCAGGAGGGCTGTTTGTTTTACCTGAGGTTCTCACTCCAGTCCCCAGACCTTCCTTTGTTCTGTTTTTGCGGGCTTTTCCCCTGCTTTGTCTTTTAGCCACCACCATTCTGGACTCCTTTTTCCTATTCTAACTACCTAACAATTTTGACCCTTATTTTTCATTTCAAGAATACTTTACATCTTTCTCCTGTGCTCTCAGAAAATCCTCCCCCCTCCCGCCATGAGCCATGGAAAAATCTTATTTATAGCTCATCTTCTAAAAAATTTGCATTAAAATAATTTATCAACACATTTTATTTCCTTTACTACAATAATATATGACTTGAATGTAAAAGCCTGTATCTGAATATCTTTGATCTTTATAAAACCACCATTCTGACTTAACTGACATATATATAATGCACTTTTTCTCTCTCTACATAAATATAAATATGGAGAGTGTATGTGTATGAAAACTAGAAAAAATGCAGGCATGTATTAGTAAAAGCAAAAGAGACTCTTGAAAAAGGTGAAAACTTGGTTGGCTTTTCAATATTACTTTATTTCTTGTTGCCTCTAAATTTCTTCCTTCCTCGTATTGTAACTTCAAAATATGAAAATCATCTTGCTAGAAATTGGTGGAAATTTTATGCAAATTAGCCCCCCCCCCCCAAATTCTAACATCTGCATTTACTTTCTTCTCTACTCTGATAGTTTATAGACCTGCTGGTTGATTTCTGATAGATTCATCCTGATTTTTTTTTTTTTTTGGTCAAACTCAAATAGTTTTCATTCTATGAGCATTTGAAGTGGCAATCTCATGCTGTAGATGTTCATCCTACATCCTTACAATGGCACAGATATTTTCTGCTGTAAGATTATGTTCTATGGAGAATCTAATTGTTAAAAATTATTCATATGTCTGTGTTAAATCTGTGGAAAGTGTAAATCATTATCAATATTAACTTTCTCCTTTGTGTAGAAAAAATATAAACTCATTATAATTCCAATGGTGTTGTGTTATCACTGTCAATAGAAAAGTCACTATTAAGATTATTTTAAATTCATTAACAAAAAGAATTTTATTATGAAGTTAGTCTGGTCTTAGCCATATTGAAAATAATTTACCCATGCTTTTATTCTATAATTAGAGTTTTAACCAATATAGTCTGGTTAGAGAAAGCAATATCAAGAAAAGAAAGAGGGGATAAAAACTTAATATTAATCTCTGAGCCAAAATATTAAAAATAATCTGAAATAAATGAAGTTTTTGAACCTTCTGAAATTAAACCAAAACAGAATGTTAAAATCATTTATATTGTGCAACTTTTTGAGGCTGACTTCCATTTGTATTTTCCTGACAGCCAGTGGATATAACAAGGAGTGAGAGAACTAACATGTCACCCACAGGAGATTTCTGGGGCCATGGATAAGGGAGTATATGGTCTTTTACTGACAACGTTTGGGGCTGAATTCAGAATTTACCATGGTTGGAAAACAACAGATAGTGTCCATGGGCTTCTTCATTGGATTGGGAAGCTTACAGCAGTGACCATTTATCCTCAGTCACATCCATAGATATTATTTAGCCTTCCTTCGCCCAAAGACCTCCATGCTTGATAGGGTACTTCAGGCTGCCTGAATATGAAAGGAATTGAAGTAGTTACTTCCTGGAGGAGTTTAAAATTTTATTTCATCCTTATTCTTCACACAAATCTAAAGTAGTCATATATAATTAAAAATTGCCTAGCAATTAGAATCATCAAAAAAGAAAGTGGTCTTGGGATAAGTCTAATGTGGGGAGTCTGGAAGAGACTTCCATGATAGTAGTGATAATTTGTTGTTCTTGAGAAATTTATAATCAGTCAGTGAGAGAAAACCTAAAGATTTGAGGGCACTGTATTATTTATGTACTGCTACATGAAAGAGGTTGTGTTAACAACCCCAAATCCAAAATCATTTATTCTTAAATTACCCTTCTGCATGTTGGTTTGGGTTCAACTGACCTAAGCTGAGTTTGGCTCTGAAGTGCTAGATGGGTGTTTGCTCCTTGTTATCTTGTCCTCATTGGACTAGTGGCTACCTGGGTCTTTTTCTTTTCAGAATACAAGGAAACATGTTGAGCTGTACTAGTACATTTAAAACCTCTGCTTGTAGAATTCTGCTAGTATCTTATTAGCCAGAGCAGACCATGTGGTCACACTGAAAGTCATTGGGTGTCAAGTAATTTCTTCATTGTGAGGCTATCACAGGGACATGTATGCATATCCTCTAGTGAAGACATGAGGCAAAGAGTATAATTTACTTTAAGCACCAACAGAGTAACGCACAAATAGGCAGCTGATACTGGGACAGTGAAAGAAATAACAGAAAATTGTTTGAAAAAAACAGACACCAAAGTAGATCAAGAAGAAAATATAGTTGTAATTTCTGTCTTTGTTGATTTTTAAAATGTTTTAATAGGCCCAGCACAGAAATGGATCATGTGACCTAGACCTATCAATCACTATATCATGTCCTCTAGTCATCATTTTTAAATGATATAAGCAATATCTTTATACTCTTGATGAGCATCCCTGGGAAGAAAACATGTAGCTGTGTTTCACATTAAAACATTAGCCTCAGAGGAGTTAAGAAACATAATCAGGGTCGCAAAGCCACAAGAAGTTCCAGGATGCCCCTCATGTTTGTATGACTCTGAATCCTATATTCTTTTCCAACATGGTTTCTTTGAAAATGAAGAAGTAGTCAGAGCTAATCTATATTGTCACATTAACTGGTGTTCTTAGTGATGACCTTGTTTTTAGAAAAAGATTAAGTAATATTGGGTTGGGCAAAGAATTCGTTAGAGTTTTACTATAAGATGGTATGGAAAGGGACTTCCCTGGTGCTCCAGTGGTTAGGAATCTGCCTTGCAAAGTGGGGGATGTGGCTTTGATCCCTGGTTGGGGAACTAGGATCTCACATGCCGTGGAGTGACTAAGCCCATGCACCACACAACTAGAAAGTTTGTGTGCCACAACAAAGGATCCTGCATGATGCAAAAAAGATCCCATGTGCCACAACTAAGACCTGATCCAGCCAAATCAATATAAATATTTTTTAAAAAGATGGTATGAAAAAACCCAAATAAACTTTTTGGCCAACCCGATACTTTCTATGGGTCAAGCATACTTTGGAAAGATTTTTAAAGAGAGTCAGGCTGTGCTATCCCAAACAGGCCATTTTGGCATACACGTTATTTGTACTGAAAGCAATTGAGAATCAATGTATGCAGGAAGAGTTCAATGCCTAAGAGCAGGGCATGTATTTCCCTTGGTGAAGGTGTTCTTCGCCTATACCAAGAAGAGGAGCAGGACTCTTATCACCAGAGACAGTCAACCCTGAGGTGAGTTCCTGTAAACAAACTTCACTAAGATAACCCCATTGTCCATTACTTTCCCCTATATATTTTCTAGCCACTTCCCCATGATGTATCATCCTTTGAAGCCCAAACTCCCTTTCCTTTGTTAGAATAGTATATGAGCATCTAAGTCTAGCCAAATACATTAATAAAAATTGTATGCCCTTTCTCTTGTTAATGTCTCTTTTCTTAGTCTAATTCACAGGTTTCCAGTCAGTGAGCATGAGAGTAGTGCCACAGTTTTTCCTTCCTGACATTTTTTTTCCTCAAATTAAAATAATATTCAGTTTTATTTCTGCTTAAAAGAATAAGATTTGCTATAATTTGTGCATTCCCTTAGGGTCATTTGTTCCCTTGGTACAGCACAGACATGATTTTTCTAATTGTTTTATAAAATAATTAATTTAGAATTCTCAGTTCTGTGACCTCCCATCTCCCAGGTCACCATAAAAATGAGTTGTCTGTAAAATTGTGTAGGTGTTGAGTAAGTAGCTATGGGAGTTATGAATTAGCAAGGAAATCCTGGGAGGAGATGAGTTTTTTGTTGTGAGTTTGTTTTCTTAGAGAGAAAGAACAGGGACTGATAGGGTAGAAGGGAGGAAGAAGGACTATCTTGTTTATCCAATTGGGAAGTGAGTTCTATCTGGAGATTTCAAGATCACCTATTTAGGGAAAGGAACTCTGTTTTGAATTTTTGAGACAAGAAGTAGTGAAATGATAGAGGTAAAACCTTTAACTCACATTTACCTTGATACGGCTTACATTTGGATCACTCTTGGAGCACTTTGGGATTCTCTAAGGATTTGCAGATGGTGACTGCAGCCATGACGCTTACTCCTTGAAAGAAAAGTTATGACCAACCTAGATAGCATATTGAAAAACAGAGACATTACTTTGCCAACAAAGGTCCGTCTAGTCAAGGCTATGGTTTTTCCAGTGGTCATGTATGAATGTGAGAGTTGGACTGTGAAGAAAGCTGAGTGCCGAAGAATTGATGCTTTTGAACTGTGGTGTTGGAGAAGACTCTTGAGAGTCTCCTGGACTGCAAGGAGATCCAACCAGTCCATTCTGAAGGAGATCAGCCCTGGGATTTCTTTGGAAGGAATGATGCTAAAGCTGAAACTCCAATACTTTGGCCACCTCATGCAAAGAGTTGACTCATTGGAAAAGACTCTGATGCTGGGAGGGATTGGGGGCAGGAGGAGAAGGGGACGACAGAGGATGATATGGCTGGATGGCATCACTGACTAGATGGACGGGAGTCTGAGTGAACTCCGGGAGTTGGTGATGGACAGGGAGGCCTGGTGCACTGCAATTCATGGGGTCGCAAAGAGTTGAACATGACTGAGTGACTGAACTGAACTGCTGGACTTCATGTTCTTTATCATGTGGTAGTAGAATAAAGACAGACAGTGTCTTTACTTCTTTGATTTGTGACAGGAATAATATGGAAACATTTCCGGGTACTAGAAAGTGGGAACTCATTAAAAAAAAGAAATTAGGCTTGATACACCTCCTTCATTTACCACTAAGGTGTTATAGAAATGCTGAGCTCCATTTCTGAGATCCGGGGGAAAATGGCTCTGTTGTTCCTTGTTTTTCTTTTCTTTCTCTGTTTTTATCTGCCTGTGACCTTGTACCACATAGGAAATGAGGCACTGTACTCTTATAGAATAAGATGAGATTAAGTTGGGCCATGAAGGGGGAAGTCTGGCCTCCCCTGCCAGGGGTCACCCATAGCTCTCCATGCATCTGCTGACTTTTCCTAGAAATATGCCACTGCTGTCCCCCACTTCTTACAGTATTCATTTTTATCAGAATGTTCTTCTTATTTCCCTAGTTCTCTTTTTAAAGATAGAGCCAGTGCTTTTCTTTGGTGATGCACAAAGGGTCAAAGATGAGAAATCTTAAAAGCATAAGGGGGTGTGTGTGTGTGTGTGTATACACACACACAAATATATATATTTGGTTTTAAACTCAATGTAACTGTGGAAATGCCTGCTTTTTAAAAATTAATAAGAGAATAACGGGAACAGAAAAGTAGGGAACAAGGTAGGGTCAGAGTTTGGTTAAGCATTGTGTTTTTAAAGGAATAGTGAGCTATTGTTGACTGAGTTTCTAGAGACAGTGGGTCCTTCAGGGACTTGCCTCTTGATACTCTGAATTTTTAGCTTAGCTAAAAATTTTTATACTGTTGTTTAGTTATTGTGGAAATGATGGCTGAAGGGAAAGAAAGGTGGTTGGATGTGAAAGCCTGACTGTTATTGAGACAGGCATAGAAAAAGAAGCTCCTCTAAGTAAGCATTTTCATGTCAGCATCTCAAACTTGTTCTCATACAGATGCTGTTTTTTTTTTTTTGAACTGTTGACCAATTTATTTGATATCTAGACCTATGAGTTTTGACAAATGCAAAGTTGTGAAAGTACCACCATGAAGTAGGTAAACAACTGTTTCTTCACCTCTAAAATTCCTCTGTGCCATTGCTTGGTAATCAACCCTTTCTCCACCCCCTATTGCAATCGCTGTCCTATTTTCTATCATGGTAGTATTGCCTTTTCCAAAATGTCATACAAAATGATTGTAAGGTGCGTAACATTTTGAATTTAGCTCCCTTCACTTAATACATTCATGATTCATCCTTTTGTTGCATACATCAGTAGTTCATTCTTTTTTTCAGTTTTTGTTGGAGTATAGCTGATTTTAAATGTTGTGTTAGCTTTTGCTGTACAGTAGAGTGAATTGGTTATACATATACAAATATCCATTCTTTAAAATTTTTTTACTTTATTTTTTAAGTATTTGGTTGTACTGGGTCTTGGTTGCAGCATGCAGGATCTTTAGTTGCAGCAGTTGTGGCATGTGGGATCTAATTCCTTGGCCAGGGATTGGACATGGGCCACTTGCATTGGGAGTGTGGAGTCTTAGCCACTGGACCACCAGGGAAGACCCTCTAGTCTTTTTCACATTCTTACCCCATAGGTCATTACAGAGGATTGAGAAGAGTTCCCTATGGTATACAGTAGATCCTTATTATCAACTTTATATATAGTAGTGTGTATATGTCAATCCCACTCTCCCAATTTATCCCTCATTATTTTTTAATGGGTAGTATTTCACTGGATTCAATACCATCCAGTTAATTTATTCATATGACAGTTGAAGAACATTTATTAGAATGTTTTCAGTGTTTGCAATTATGTTTAAATCTGCCATAGACATTTGCATCCATGTTTTTGTGTATCAGTTTTCGTTTCTCTTTGGTGAAATATCTGAAGGTGGGATTGCTAGGTTATTAGATTCCTCTTGCTGATATAACTAATTACTATGAATTTAATCACTTAAAACAACATAATGACATAGATCTGTTCTTTTACAGTTGTGGAGGTCAAAAGTCTAAACTGGTTTGGCAGGGCTGTGTTTGTTCCAGGGCTGTAGGGAAGAATCCACATTCTTGCCTGTTCCAGCTTCTAGACGCCAACCCTCTTCCTTAGCCAGTGGTCCTGCCTCATTCTGACCTCTGCTTCTGTGGTCACATCTCCTATAACTCTATTCTTGTCTTCCTTACAATTACATTGGGCCCACATGGATTACCCAGGATAATGTCCCCATCTCAAGATCCTTAACCTAATCACAGCTTCAAGCTTCCTTCAAAATCCCATTTTACCAGATAAGGTAGGGTAGTCCTTGGTTCAGGGGTGTGGATGCAGATGTTTTTGGAGCAGAGTGAGTGTGGGGATCTCATTGTGCCTACCAAAACTGGGGCATGCAACAAGTGTACATTAACTTTATAAGAAAATGCCAAAATAATGCTTTCAAAAGTATTATCATGCTATAAATTTTTGGTAATATTTCTAGTTGTGTTAATAATATATTGAGCTTGTTAATCAGGGTATGTTTCTGCATCAGTTTGCAAATTTTTTGCTGTGTGTCAGAGAAAACCTAATACAAACTGACATTTGAAAAAAGGAAAGTTATTGGCTTACATAAACAAAAGATCTAAGGCTGAAGTTTTGCTCTTGGCATTTCTGAGTTCAGGACTCAAACATTGTCATCATTAGTTTTTCTCTATCTATTGGATTCGTATCATTTGCAGGCTCTATGCAGTGGCAAGGAGATGACAGTAGCTCCAGATCTTATATTCTCTTTGGCTGAAGTCCCAGGGAACAAATACCCACTTATATCTCAGTGTTTTTAGCCACTGCTTCTTATTGTTGCCAGTGGATCACATGACAATCCTGTGAACCAATCACTGTGACCACAGGATAGGATATGGAAATTGGTCTTGGTCACCTGATCTATCCTTTAGCTGGGTAAGGATCTTAACCCAAAGACTGTGGACTAAAAGAGAGATGGAACCCAAA
This sequence comes from Bubalus bubalis, assembly GCF_019923935.1. Classification (NCBI taxonomy): domain Eukaryota; kingdom Metazoa; phylum Chordata; class Mammalia; order Artiodactyla; family Bovidae; genus Bubalus; species Bubalus bubalis. Next base: position 119,110,286 of record NC_059159.1, on the reverse strand, counting down.
CAGAAAACAGAGGCTATATGTAGCAGAAGATACAGATGTTGGAGACATTCTGCAAATGTCCATTCTAATTTCTTAAACTTTAAATAGAGCTCTAGACTTAAGTCTCCTCTAAGGAATTTACTCTTTTGGGTGTGCTTACCTACTTTTGTCAAATAAGAAACCATGTTAACTTCATTTATACCACTAGAGATTGCTTATAGATGCAATGGGGGAAGACAGGGAACTAGGGATGCCCTGAAACCAGCTTGTGTTGGCTCACATGCACTCCTGTTGTATGGATCTCTTCCCAATGCTGCATCTAGTCAGTTTATGTTGATTCCTTGAAATCAGCCATGGGGAAGTATTTACACCACAGAAATTGGCAAATGTGTATATCAGGGCTTTATCCCCTAGAGTGCTATTTGCTAAACATTTACCAATACACTGCTGGCAGCTAGTAAATAACAATACAATAAATATTATAGCTTTGTGAGAGAATTTTAAATTAATTCAGTCATTAATTGCAACAGGAATTGAGAGAAGGGAAATATCATTGTGTGTGTGTGTGTGTGTGTGTGTGTCTACCCCTCACACTTACCTCCCAAGGAAGCCTTCATGGAGAAGCAGAGAGCTTGAATTGGACATTGCTCTGGAAAGAACACACCTAAGTTTAAGTCTGCGGCTTGTGCTTTCATGGTTTGTACTTTTTTCTGCCATCCAAGAAAAAATTTTCGTTTCACAAAATACTCTATTTTCTTCTAAAAACAGCATAGTTTCTCAAATTAACTTTTGGGTGTGGTGTGAGCTAGAGGCCAGGATTCTTTTTTTTCCCAATGCCTTGAGAATTAGAAAAAACCCTCTTCTGGCTATCATCAAGATATTATCACCAAATGCTGCATATTCCCTATTCTTTTTTCATGGATTCTCAATTCCCAGCATGAGTTCTGTTAAATTCATGAGTCTTCAGCCTATATAAGAACAGAGGTCTAATGTTCAAAACCTCCTGTGAGTGTGCTCTGTGAGTCTTGCTGTGTAGTCTATTCACCACTAGCTTCTTCTTGATCTGGGCACCTTCTCCCCCATGAGGAACATGGAGGAGCTCCTGAAATACTAGCTGAACAAGAGGCATTCATTTTAACTTCAGCAGGTTCTATGCAGATGTTCAGTTTTTAAAAATATATCTTGTTCTCATTCGCACTGCACCAAAACCCTACCTCATTTCCTCAGATTGTCATCTCCAGGTTTATTCCACCCCTTCTCTTTATCAGGTCAGCTGAAAATGAAAGATGATTTTCCTCCCAAAGAAGAACTTCCGTGTTTTGGGCCTCATAACTTCTTGTGTAATTTCCTGTCAGTTCTCTCTTAGGACTCAGACTCCAAGAGCTGATTGATGCGTATGAGTTTCTTGCAGTAGAGATGCTCACTAACAATTTGCTGCCTGGCTCTTTCATATCTTTTCACTTGACTTTTTGGAGAAAAAGATTTTTTTCTTGAGTTTATTTGCATTATAATGATTTCTTTCTGGTGAAGCCCAATGAAAGGATAATTTCATGGTTAGAATAAAGATGCATATTTTAATTTAAAACACAAGTCTTTGTTTCCTGGTTATGAGCACACTTTTACATGCTAGAGTTTAGATAGGTCTGGAGGGACATTGTGAAAACACGCCATAGTCATTTGGCACATTAAGGAATAAAATAAGAGTAAAGTCTTTGAGAAGATTTAGCCTTCATTTTATGTTCTTTCAGGGATGACACATGCTGTGGGGCTCAGGGATGCTTAGATCACAGAAGAGTCCTTTAGAGGATGAGAGTAGGACAGGCTGCCGCTGCTGCCGCTGCTAAGTCGCTTCAGTCTTGTCCGACTCTGTGCGACCCCATAGACGGCAGCCCACCAGGCTCCCCCGTCCTTGGGAGTCTCCAGGCAAGAACACTGGAGTGGGTTGCCATTTCCTCCTCCAATGCATGAAACTGAAAAGTAAAAGGGAAGTCGCTCAGTCGTGTCCGACTCTTAGCGACCCCATGGACTGCAGCCCACCAGGCTCCTCCGTCCATGGGATTTTCCAGGCAAGAGTACTGGTGCCATTGCCTTCTCCAGGACAGTCTAAGTGTAGATATATTGGCATATTGGCGTAAAATTTTAGAAGATAGATACTGTGTGAGGTTCCCGTCTCTTGGTGTTTAATTTCCATGTCATTACAATCAAAGAAAGAAAGACTTGATTCAAGAAAGGACTAAATGCAAAACCACATATTGCAGTTTATTTGGAATTTCAGTGAAAACATTAGGTGCTGGCACTAAGTTATTAGGATTTTTTCAAGGAAGGTTAAAAACACCATTGCTCAGAGTGATTTAATAGTAGAATAACCAACTGTTTGTGTGAACTGGTTTAAAAGCTTTTGGTCTGGAGTTGAGCAAAGATCTTCAGAGGGGAGAATTCATGGAATAGGGAACTAGGCCTAATTTTTCAGGCCATGTGAACCTAGATCTGAATTCCAACTTTTGTAGTTGCTTGTGATGTAACTTTGTGCATTTAACTTACACTTTCTGGATCTCAGACTTAATTTATTTGTCTAATGGACATCCTGAAGCTACCTCAAGGTGTTGTTAGTATGAATGAAATGAATGAATGAAATATAAATATGTGAACCTGTTAGCCTATTGCCTGGTACTCGACAAACACTGTTCATGGGGTTCTAAAGACAAGAGTACTGAAGTGGTTTGCCATTCCCTTCTCCAGTGGACCACATTTCGTCAGAACTCTCCACCAAGACCTGTCCATCTTGGGTGGCCCTACATGGCATGGCTTAGTTTCGTTGAGTTAGACAAGGCTGTGGTCCATGTGATTAGATTGGCTAGTTTTCTGTGATTGTGGTTTCAGTCTGTCTGCCCTCTGATGCCCTCTCTCAGCACCTATAAAACTAAGATCATGGCATCTGGTTCCATCACTTCATGACAAGTATATGGAGAAACAGTGGAAACAGTGGCTGACTTTATTTTATTGGGCTCCAAAATCACTGCAGATGGTGAGTGCAGCCATGAAATTAAAAGATGCTTACTCCTTGGAAGGAAAGTTATGACCAAGCTAGACAGCATATTAAAAAGCAGAGAGATTACTTTGCCAACAAAGGTCCATCTTGTCAAGGCTATGGTTTTTCCAGTAGCTATGTATGGATGTGAGAGTTGGACTATAAAGAAAGCTGAACGCCGAAGAATTGATACTTTTGAACTGTGGTGTTGGAGAAGACTCTTGAGAGTCCCTTGGACAGCAAGAAGATGCAATCAATCCATCCTAAAGGAGATCAGTCCTGAGTGTTCACTGGAAGGACTGATTTTGAAGCTGAAACTCTAATACTTTGGTCACCTGATGTGAAGAGCTGGCTCATTTGAAAAGACCCTGATGCTTGGAAAGATTGAGGGCAGGAGGAGAAGGGGATGACAGAGGATGAGATGGTTGAATGGCACCACCCACTCAGTAGAGATGAGTTGGAATAAACTCCGGTAGTTGGTGATGGACAGGGAGGCCTGGTGTGCTGTGGTCCCTGGGGCTGCAAAGAGTTGGACACGACTGAGTGACTGAACTGACAACAAATACTGCTCACTATCCTTCTTCCTTAAGAGGAGGACACAATTGTTATGGGAGAAGTTTGGGAAAATTCTCAAGTGAGACTTATTATGCTCTAGTAGGACCATGTAACACTTTTTTTTTTCTTTTGGGGGAGCTGATGGGACTAATGTCATGATACCTTTTCCATCTGCCCAGTAAGGAAGGGATGACACATTCTGTGGGGCTCAAGGATGCTTAAATCATGGAGGAGTCCCATAGAGGATGAAAGTAGGCCAGTCTAAATGTAGGTATATTGGCATAAAATTTGAGAGGATAAATGCTATGTGAGGTTCCTGTCTCTTTGTGTTTAATTTCCATGTCATTACTACCAAACAAAGACTTGATTCAGAGAAAGAAAGAAACTCAAAGCTTTGGAAGACCTGAAAAGAGGCCTCTACTCTACAAAGGAATCCCATCTATAGCAGACCCAATGGATCTGGTTGATCAAATTTGGTTACAAGGAGTAGACCACCCTTAAGGGATCCTATTTCATTTCTGAACAACTGTAACTGTTAGAAATGCCTTTATATTTAGTCAAATGCAACACCTTTGTGCTGTGATGTTTATCATTTCAGTACTAAAGTCAATTTCAGCTACTTTATGTTCTTTTCTCCCAGTTTTCCTGAGATATAATTGTCATATAGCATTGCATTAGTTTAAGGTGTACAACATAGTGAATAGTATACACACACACACACACACACATATATATAAATGATTAATAGTAAATTTAGCTGATACTCATTTCCTCACATACTTGTAATTTTTTTCTTGTAATGAGAACTTTTAAAACCTACTCTACTAGCAACTTGAAACTATAGAACATGGTATTATTAACTAAATTCACCAAGCTGTACATTAATCCCCAGAACTTATTTATCTTATACCCCCAAATCTGTACCTTTTGACCACCTTCACTTATTTTGTCCACCCTCTACCCCCTACCTCTGGCAACCACCAATCTGTCCTCTGCGTGCATTTTTTTTTTTTTAGATTCCATATATAATAAGTCTGTCGGACTTATTTCATTTATCATAATGCCCTCAAAGTCCATCTATGTCACAAATGGCAGGCTTTCCTTCTTTTCTATGGCTGAATAATATTCCACTATATATTGGGTTGGCCAAAAAGTTCATTTGGGTTTTGTAAGATAGTACAGAAAAACTCTAATGAACTTTTTGGGCAACCCAATATATTTATGTGTGTGTATATATCTCTCACATGTTCTTTATCTCTTGATGGACTATTAAGTTTTTTTTCCATATATAGCTATTATAAATGATGCTAGGAACTTGGGGGTGCAGATAACTTTCTAAGATAGTGATTTTGTTTCCGTCTGATAAATACCTAGAAGTGGAAGTTCTAGATTATGTGGTAGTCCTATTTTTTAATTTTTTGAAGAACCTCCATGCGATTTTATAGAGTTATTGCACCAATTTGTATTTCCACCTACAGTGCAGAAGTGTTCTCTCTCTCCACATCCTCATTAACATTTGTTATTTCTTATCTTTTTGATAGTAGCCATTCTAATAGCTGTAGGGTGATAGGGCTTTGTAGTTTGATTCACATTTTCCTGAATGATATTGAGTATTTTTTCATAGACCTTTCACAATCATATGTATATTTTCCTCAGAAAAATACCTAATCAGTTTCTCTGCCCATTTTTCAGTCAGGTTATTTTTTATTGCTTGTTTTAGTTTTTTTGCTGTTGGGTTGTATGGCTTCTTTACCTATTTTACATATTAACCAGATTTATGACTTACAAATATTTTCTTCCATTCTATTGATTGCCTTTTCATTTTGTTGATGGTTTCCTTTGCTATGCATAAGCTTTTAAGTTTGATGTAGCATCATTTACTTTTGCTTTTTTTCTGCCTCAGCTGTCTTGTATTTCTTCAGAGGAGTACAAAGTGGACATTGGTAGGCTTAATTCCTCTAATGCCCCTTTGGATGCCCCAGAAAGAACTCTTTTCTTACTATAGGCTGTTGCCCTGAGCAACAGTGTTGTAAAGAGTATTTTGGAGTTAATGTGAGTATGAAGATGGGGCAGGGGGATAAAGAGGTAACTGTGGGAAGCTCATTCAGTACAAAATCATCACCACTGTTGGAATAGCTACACAAAGCCCAGGCAGCCCACTTGGTACTTGAACACCTAAAGCTTTCAAAGCGCCTACAGTTCAGTGATATTCTCTAAGAAGATCTCAGTAGAGGTAGCTTTTTTTCAGTTAATTATCTATAGGAGAATATGATAATTGCATTTCTGAAGGTCTCCTGTATTTCAGTGTTTACATCCTTGACATTGATTGCTCTTTGAAACTTCAAATGCTGATAAAGGAAATATGCTTGAAAGAAATGCCAATTGAATTCAGGCCTGTTAAAGACCTGGCTGTGAGAAGACTAATTCTTCAAATAATACTGATTTATTAATGTACTGTATCTGTTATCTGCCCTTTTTCAGAAGTCCCCCCCAAAAGCAGGAATCTTAAGGAAACATTTGTAGCTTACTTAAGAGAATAATAATAAACTAATAAAAGCCATCTTTCTGAGGAGAAAGCTTTCTGAGAAGCATTTTATTAAATGTCATGCTTGAATGGGATTCTGAATTTTGACCCTTGCTAGTTGGGGGAGGCAATTCCAATGGTTTTCTTTCATAAAATAATTAGCTTCAAATGTAATAAGAGTTTTATAATTAGAAGGAAGCTTAAAGATAGTTTTGTTCAAGCTTTTTCATTTTCCAGGTATGAAAACTAAAATAATTTTTTACTGGGTAATTGTTACATGCCTATTATATTCCAGGCACTGTGGTAGGAACTAGGAATATTGTGGACAACAAGGCAAAGTTGACTAGTTAGACCAATTACAGAGAAGTCATGGATTAGTTAAGGCAGCTCAGATGTAGACTAGCATTCAACCCATACTTGCTTTGACCATCTGTCTTGCCTCCAACCCTCACCAATTCATTCAACACCTTCAGTTGCTTATTCCCATTTGCTCCTTTACCTGCTCACTTCTTTCATATTGTCTGAGAATGGCGGTTCTCACCACTTTTGGTCTTCTCTCCTCTCCCTCAAATGCACATGTGAGTGTACACATGTAATTTATACATTCTCAGGGCATGTGCAGCTCTCTTGAACTCCACAGGCATCAGGAAAAGAAACTCTATCTTGGTGATATATATTGAAACAGTAGCCACACAAAGACAACTTTATTGACCATCTGCTTCCTACTGGGGAATTTTGTGGGGCCTGCAGTATTTTTACTATTGGTGAGAATTTTATCAATCACTCAATAAATCAGTCAAATCAAGGAGTAATTGACAAATCATATTCCATGCCCTGTGGAAAGATAAAATTTTAGAATGTGATCCTTGTTTTACCCATGAGGAAACTGAGCTTTAGAGATGTTAAGTAACAAGTTCCCACAGCCTCGAGGTAGAGACCAGGGTTTGAACCCAGAGTTTCAAACTCTACTTCTAGGTCTTTTCTCTCCTAAAAGTAGCTACTTTAAGTGTTAGAAATACCTCTGGAGTGGAGACACTTTTTTGGTTTGTTTGTCTTTAATGTATAATAGACCACATGTGTTTTAGGAGCCTGGAAGCAAGGGAGATAGGTAAGAGCTGGAGAACACTGAGGAAACTTCCCCCATAGACACTTCATCAAAGAATGGGTAAGATATGGTTAAGTGGAATAGAATCAAAATGGTTAATATTAACTTGACTCAGGTGTTTCTAGAAGGATGGGAATTAGTTTGAAGCATTAACAGCTTAATATAGTATACATAATATAGTATATTATACTATATATAATATAGTAATTTCTATGACTTCAAATCCAGCTTTAAATATAGATGTGTTTAGGTAATCAGTGAGTTTCTTTTCTACTTATATCTGATATTTTAAGGTGGGTAAAAAATGTATCTTGTCAATTCATCACACATTTATTTATTTGTTACTTAGAAATAATAGAGAATAATGACCAGTAGCCCTTACTCTTAGAGAGCTTAGATTCTGATTGTGGAATTGTGATTTCAGCTATACCTGAAGAATTTAAAATATAAAAATTCTTCACAGTTTTTGATCTTTTTAATACTTTTTTTTCAGACTTTGGTTAGAAAGTAAAATAAGCCAAATTAAACCACAATTTTTACAATGGTTTCCAAATGCATTTTCAGTTGAAATAGGCAAGTATCGCTCCAGAATTTTAATTAAGAGACTAACAACATGATATACGTCCTTTAAGGTACTAGACTATCTGTGGTGCTTATTTTATTTGAAGCAATTGAACCAGTCTATAACTTTGTATTCTTTCCTGGGAAATCCCATGGACAGAGGAGTCTGCCTGACTATAGTCCATGGGATGGCAAAAGTTGGACATGACTTAGGGACTAAACCACCACCTCCGTAACTTATGATCACCACACTGAGAGAACTTTTAAGCTTTTCTTGCCTTAATCCAAAGTACTATTGCATGAATATTGGAGTACCATGATAAGTGCTTTATAAGAAGAGTTTTTTGGATCTACATAATGGTGGCATTCTGCACTCTTGTTGTTCCCATTCTACAGATGGGAAAATAAACAAAGGAAACTGTTAGGACAGTCACATTAGGGGGAAAAAGGCTTGAGGAATTTTATGATCCAGATATTCAAATACAAAGAGTGTGTAGTAATGACAGATGATTTCTTGTGACCATTTTATCTAATAATCTTTCATTTGTTCTTAATTAAAAGAAAGAAGAATTGAAACTGCTGTAGTGCCTTTGGTTCACTCCTATATTTGAATCTACAGATCTAGAACTTCTCATCTGGAAGTTCTGTCCATATTCTTACATATTGTGGACTCTATCATAAGCCATTCCACTGTATAGTAATATAATAATTCTTAAAATATAATTTTATATCTTAATTACTTACAATATTATATATGCTATGTGTAAATGCATTATATACATTATATGGAAACAATGTGTTGCATTCTGTCATCATATTTGACTAGCTAATTTTGAACCTGTTTCCATCATTTGAATTCAGCTTGCTTTCTTGGCAGCTCAGACACCCTAATAAGTGAAGAGCCAAGTATACTCAACTTGACACACTAGTAGTGAAGAACCAGGATTCAAATCCAGGCCTGAATGACTCTAGAAGCATATGTCCTTCACTATGCTTTGCTTCTACTCTGATTTAAGATTTACTTTTTATAACTCTAGTTTCATCTAAGTTTGAATTGTAAGTCTTACATGTATTTTGGAATCACTGTACATGTAAGAGCATAAAGAATACACCTTGGGAAGTTACAGGCCAGAATAAACTGGATGTACATAGTTCATCAACATTAGCTAGAGAATCATCACCTTGAAATGTGGTCATGTGAAATTATTTGTGGAAACTCAGCTAAACAAAACATAGCAGAATCTATCCATTGTGTATGCAGTAACATGTTAAATGAGATAATCTGTTTTGTTTTGGTCAAATACTCAAGAAAATTGGAGGCTCTGATTCTTACTTTCCAAAGTGAGGTTTGAATCTACTTGACCTAAACTGCTAAATAAGAAGGTAAAAAAACCAGTTGAAGTCTTCAGTTTCCTGCCAAGATGGGATAAAAGGGATTAGTTTTACTCTCCCTCCTGGGAGGCTGGGAATAGTATCTGTTCCCACCAACCTCCCTGGAAAATCTCATGTTCTATGAGGCTTTAAATAGAGCCTTCAGAAGGCCCAGTGATGCGGAACCATTCAGTTCAGTTCAGTCACTCAGTCGTGTCCAACTATTTGAGACCCCATGAATCGCAGCACACCAGGCCTCCCTGTCCATCACCAACTCCTGGAGTTTACCCAAACTTGTGTCCATTGAGTCGGTGATGCCATCCAACCATCTCATCCTCTGTTATCCCCTTCTCCTCCTGCCCTCAACCTTTCCCAGCATCAGGGTCTTTTCTAATGAGTCAGCTCTTCGCATCAGGTGGTCAAAGTATTGGAGTTTCAGCTTCAACATCAGTCCTTCCAATGAACACTCAGGACTGATCTCCTTTAGGATAGACTGGTTGGATCTCCTTGCAGTCCAAGCAACACTCAAGAGTCTTCTCCAATACCACAGTTCAAAGCATCAATTCTTCGGCACTCAGCTTTCTTTATAGTCCAACTCTCACATCCATACATGACCACTGGAAAAACAATAGCCTTGACTAGATGGATCTTTGTTGACAAAGTAATCTCTCTGCTTTTTAATATGCTATCTAGGTTGGTCATAACTTTCCTTCCAAGGAGTAAGCATCTTTTAATTTCATGGCTGCAATCACCATATGAAGTGATTTTGAGCCCAGAAAAATAAAGTCAGCCACTGTTTCCACTGTTTCCCCATCTATTTGACATGAAGTAATGGGACTGGATGCCATGATCTTCATTTTCTGAATGTTGAGCTTTAAGCCAACTTTTTCACTCTCCTTTTTCACTTTCATCAAGAGGCTTTTGAGTTCCTCTTCACTTTCTGCCATAAGGGTGGTGTCATCTGCATATCTGAGGTGATTGATATTTCTCCCAGAATTCTTGATTCCAGCTTGTGCTTCATCCAGAAAAGCGTTTCTCATGATGTACTCTGCATATAAGTTAAATAAGCAGGGTGACAATATACAGCCTTGACGTACTCCTTTTCCTATTTGGAACCAGTATGTTGTTCCATGTCCAGTTCTAACTATTGCTTCCTGACATGCATACAGGTTTCTCAAGAGGCAAGTCAGGTGGTCTGGTATTCCCATCTCTGTCAGAATTTTCCACAGTTTATTGTGATCCACACAGTCAAAGGCTTTGGCATAGTCAACAAAGCAGAAATAGATGTTTTTCTGGAACTCTCTAGCTTTTTTGATGATCCAGCGGATGTTGGCAATTAGATCTCTGCCTCCTCTGCCTTTTCTAAAACCAGCTTGAACATCTTGAAGTTCACATATTGCTGAAGGCTGGTTTGCAGAATTTTGAGGGTTACTTTACTAGTGTGTGAGATGAGTGCAATTGTGCAGTAGTTTGAGCATTCTTTGGCATTGCCTTTCTTTGAGATTGGAATGAAAATTGACCTTTTGCAGTCCTGTGGCCAAAGCTGAGTTTTCCAAATTTTCTGACATATTGAGGGGAACCATTAGACTGATAAATACTCTGGTCTCACCTACAGATTAAAAAAAAATTTTTTTTTTATTCAAATATAGTTGATTTACAATATTGTGTTAGTTTTAGATACACAGCAATGTGATCCAGTTATACATATATAATGGGCTTCCCGGATGGGTCAGATGGTAAAGAATCCGCCTGTCAATGCAGGAGACCCAGGTTTGATCCCAAGGTTGGGAAGACCCTCTGGAGGAAGAAATGGCAACCCACTCCAGTATCTTGCCTGGAGAATTCTATGGACAGAGAAGCCTAGCAGGCTACAGTCCATGTGGTTGCATAGAGTCACACATGACTAAGTGATTAACCCACACACATATAAATATATCTTTTGTACTATATATATATTTCAAATTCTTATCCCTTATAAGTTATTATAAAATATGGAATTTAGTTCCTTGTGCTATATAGTAGGTCCTTGTTGGTTATCTAATTTATATATAGTAGTGTGTGTATGGAGAAGGCAATGGCACCCCACTCCAGTACTCTTGCCTGGAAAATCCCATGGATGGAGGAGCCTGGTAGGCTACAGTCCATGGGGTCATGAAGAGTAGGACACGACTGAGCAAGTTGACTTTCACTTTTCACTTTCATGCATTGGAGAAGGAAATGGCAACCCACTCCAGTGTTCTTGCCTGGAGAATCCCAGGGACAGGGGAGCCTGGTGGGCTGCCGTCTATGTGGTCGCAGAGTCGGACACGACTGAAGCAACTTAGCTTAGCAGTGTGTGTATGTTAATCCCAAACTCCTAATTTATCCTGTCATATCTTTCCCCTTTGGTAACTATAACTTCCTACCTAACAATTCTTAAAAGCAAGACCTGAAAGCATAGTACTGTTTTCAAGTGATTTAACCACAATGAGATGCCACCATACAACTATTTGAATGGCTCAAAGAAACATCTGACCATACAAAGTATTAGCAAGGATATTTAGAAACTGGAACTCTCATATACCATAGGTGAGAATGTAAGATGCTATACCCACTTTTCAAAACAGGCAATTTCTTATGAAGTTAAATATACCCAGCCATCACACCCCTAGGTACTTGCCCAGGAGAAATAGAAAATTACCTTTACAAAGATTTATACATGAATATTTATAGCAGCTTTATTTACAAACAGCCTCAAACTGGTAACAATCAAAATGTCCATCAATAGGTGAATAAATAAATCATGGTATAGTCATACAATGGAATACTCTTCTGTGATAAAGGAGTGAACCATCACACCTGAATGAATTTCAAAACATGCTGAATGAAAGAAAGTCAAAAAACAGTACACATTTGCACAGCAGTGTGAATATACAGTCAAAAAAGGTTAAAATGGTACATTTTATGTCATGCATATTTTGCCATAATAAAAAAGAGTACTTGCTCTGTGATTCTTTTATATTTATGAAAGTCTAGAAAATCAACTAATCTATGGTAACAGAAAGCAGATCAGTGGTTTTGGAAGGGATCAGGACACAGAAGGAAGGATCACTAAGGGGGATAAGCAAACTTGTGGAAGTGGTGGACACCGCTGCCATTTTTCAATAGCGTTTGCTCACTTTGTGTCCCTTGTCACATTTTGCTAATTCTTGCAATATTTATTGTTTTCATTATTAATGTAGTTGTGACAGTGTTCTGTGATCAGTAATTTCTGATGTTGCTAAGGCAAAACTGTTGGTTCACTGAAGGTGGCTTAGATGATGGTTAGTATTTTTTAGCAGTAAAGTGTTTTTTATTTAAGAAACGTACCCTTTGTTTTTCTTAGACAAAATACTATTGCATACCTAATAGACTACAGCATAGTGTAGGCATAATTTTTATATGCTTATATGAGAAACCAATAACCTTGTATGACCCTCTTTATTGTGATATTTGCTTTTTTGCAGTAGTTGAAACCAAACCTATAGAATCTCCAAGGTATGCCTGTTTTAAAATGTGTCCAAGATTTGTTTTGATCAGATATGGTAACACATGCAGACATGGAAATGTCATGAAGAAATTTGTGTACTTACAGTTCCCTGGAAACAGAAGGCATGCCATGTTACACAGGGTGACCTGGGAAAGCCATGGGATCGGTCAGGAGGGAAAGTGAGGGGAAACATGGACAAGTGCCTTTCTGGTGATTTCTGTGGGAAAAGCAAGATGAGACAGAGAAGACAGGCTTAGGATTAACTAGTTTGAATCATCTCAACAGACTCTGGCTTCTCCTACTTGTCTGATACCTAGCACTAGGGTGGTTAGGATGGGTGGAGAGTATCTTGGCATATGAGAGCCCTGTTGAGGGTCTGATAAAGGAAGTGGTAGGGGCCAGGGCCTCTGGAGGCTGGTTTGCTTTTGAAGAGCATGCTCTTGGGCAAGTGCTTACTTCACTAGGATTTAGCCAACCCTGGGAAGGGTAATCCCTTCCTGTGTCAGCAAGACCTCAAAATGTCAAAGCAGAAGGAAATACAGAAAAATCATAACTAATAGAGTAAATAAGAGTGAGAAGATGAGTCATATATATATTGCCCATTTAGATGAGGCCCAGGGATAGAATGGGCTTCCCTGGTAGCTCAGCTGGTAAAGAATCTGCATGCAATGCAGGAGACCCCAGTTTGATTCTTGGGTTGGGAAGATCCTTTGGAGAAGGGATAGGCTACCCACTTCAGTATTCATGTGCTTCCCTGGTGACTCAGATGGTAAGGAATCTGCCTGCAGTGTGGGAGGCCTGGGTTTGATCCCTGGGTTGGGAAGATCCCCTGGAGGGGAGCGCATGGCAACTCACTCCAGTATTCTTGTCTAAAGAATCCCCATGGACAGAGGAGCATGGTGGGCTACAGTCCATGGGGTCACAAAGAGTCAGACATGACTGAGCAACTGAGCATAGCACAGGGATAGAATGGACCATAATGTCTTAGTAGCTTCAGTTGTGTCCGATGGATCTTTGTGAACTGATGGATTGTAGTCTGCCAGGTTCCTCTGTCCATGGGATTCTTCAGGCAAGAATACTGGAGTGGGTTGCCATTCCCTTTTCCATGGGATCTTCCTGACCCAGGGATCGAACCTGGGTCTCCTGCATTGCAGGTGGGTTCTTTACCATCTGAGCCATCAGGGAAGCTCTAATGGATGGGGTAGGTTTAATGGCTAGTAGTGCCTTTGGCACCCCACTTCAGTACTCTTGCCTGCAAAATCCCATGGACGGAGGAGCCTGGTAGGCTGCAGTCCATGGGGTCACTAGGACATGACTGAGTGACTTCACTTTCACGCATTGGAGAAGGAAATGGCAACCCACTCCAGTGTTCTTGCCTGGAGAATCCCAGGGATGGCGGAGCCTGGTGGGCTGCCATCTCTGGGGTCACACAGAATCCGACACAACTGAAGCGACTTAGCAGTAGCAGCAGCAGCAGTGCCTTGGGAGCAATTAAAACATAGATTTTTTAAAGTTAGGGCTTCTGAAACTTTCTTGTGCGTGCAAATCACCAGGGATCTTGTCAAAGTGCAGATTCTTATTTAGAAAGTTCTGGAGTAAGGCCTGAGAATCTGAATTTCTAACAAGCTACAGTGCTGTTGGTGTAAGGTAACCCATGATACAGTAAAGTTCTGAGTGCTTGAATGAGCAATGGGTAGGAATCTGGGTTGAAGTGTTGGTTCTGCTGCTTGGTCATTGGAAAATTCTGGGGGAATGTATGTAACCTATGAAAACCTTATATTACTTACAGATAAGGTGGGAGTTATAACAATATCTACCTCAGAAGATCATTGTGATGGTTAAATGAAGTATTACTTAAGGGTGCTCAGTGAAAGGCAGTCAAAAGTAAGAAAAGTTGGGGTGGGTTTCTAAGACAGCTTACTGTTTCCTAAATTGCAAAAGTGGGATAATTTAGGGATCCTGTTCTTGCAAGGATCTCCTTTGCCATCTGTCTGGTGAGAAGATTTTTGGCTTCTGTATCTACAGTGATGGGAAGAATTCACTTGGAGGCCATTTTGTTTCTAGACTGCTCTGTTCATTTCAGAGATTTTTTTTTTTTTTTTTTTTTTTGGAGATAAAGTCAGCTGCAGCCATGTAGTAATAGGTCTATTGCCTGAGGCAACTCAGAAGGAGAAAGGTCTGCCCTCCCAACCCCCTTTCATTTTTCTGATACATCCAGAGTTTCACATTTAACCAAGCCTACTCACAATTACTGTATTCTCTGTGGTCGATACCGATGACTTTGAGTGATAAGAGGTAAGTGGTTATAGTACATCTCCCACAACCTCATTACAATGAGTCACTCAGACAGAAGTATAAACATACTTTTAAACAAGCATGCACTAAAACAATAATACAATCTACAGCAAACTCAAAACATTCTTGACTCTCAGGCTTTGTAAGGACTCAAAGAGCACTTTGTATGAAAGTGTCACTCAGTAAACGTAATATCGCAGAGGGAGGAATCATTTCATTTTCTAGGTTCTGAGAAGCAACAGGACACAGAGGTTGAGAGGTTTGTGCCCAGGATGCTGTTCTGAAGAGTGTGGGCTGTCAGGGTTTTATATCTTTTTTCCTCCTACAAAGGGAGAAGGATTTAAATATAATCATGAATTTGAATAATCCTTTGGTTGGTTGTTTATAAGGATCAGAACCTCCTCACTCAGTCTAAGTGAAAGAAGGTTTATGATCAGGAATGTTTCATAGAATTCAAGGGCAGAAATCACAGCTGAGGGTCATGAGAAACTGGAGCTGGAAGTATAAACTTCAGTGACAAGGAAGGCCTTGGTCACTTCCCACCTCCCTTGGTCAGGTATCATATGACTTCTTTCCTGAAATTCACTTCGCATTTTACTTTTTTATAGAACATTTCTTCCATTTAATTTTCCAAAGACCCATCCTAGCCATCTTCAAACTACCTGCAGCCCCTGGGTCTGTGTTACTTTCAGACCAGGACACTCAGCTAAGCAATATGATCCCTACTCCAGTTCCGAGTATAGGAAGATTTGACACAAGATTGATACAACTTGAATCAGTTGTTTCTCCTTGCTCCAACCAGCAGCAGGTAGTGTAAAGTTACTTGACTAGCCATAGGACCAGTTCCCAGTTGGTAAGAACACAGGGCATAGGCAAGGAATTTGAATACCATGCCTGCTCTGGCCTTGCCACCTAATCTGTTAGTCATTGAGACTGTTTTGTTAACCAAGAAATTCATTGAGCACCCATTTGATATATTCATCACAAGCAGTTGGTAAGTAGGAATCAGGACTTTGGCAGAGAGTGGACCTCCTTGTTTGTCATTGACTGCAGTTGATTACTGTTAGCAACCTTTGGAGGAGGCTGTAGAGTCAGCTATAAATATACTGTCTGTACCCTTATCCACATTTTTCTACTTTGTCTATAAGGTTCTAAGGAATGCCAGTGATATTTTCCTAGTCTTAAAGTCCTGTGGGTAAAAATCATAGTAGATCAACAGGTGTGAGCATTAGAAAGAGCATGTGGAACAACAGAATGAGCCTTGTTCTGAAAGCCGAAATCTCTCTCTTTAATAGTTACTGTATAGTTAACCTTTTTACACTTCTTCTAGTCTAATCTTTATAAATAAAAATTACAGTTTTTATTTCAAGTCTTCTTGTGAATACTCAATGAAAGAATTATATGAGGTTATTTGTGTCTTCTAAGGTAAATATTAAAGGACACTGAAGATTGAGTAGTCTTGTTGAGGCTTCTTTCATTTCATGCATTCCCCATTTGTGGACTATGATAATGAGATATGATAAAAGGTGTTGAAGAAATTATACTTCGTTCTACCACCACATGTCTCCAAGGACAGAGATTCTTCCAGGGATATGGAGGGCCACATTTTTTTTAACTTTTTGATCTTCCATATACTTCAATTCAGTTCAGTCACTCAGTCATGTCCGACTTTTTGGATCCCCATGGACTGCAGCTCGCCAGGCCTCCCTGTCCATCACCAACACGTGGAGTTTACTCAAACTCATGTCCATTGAGTCAGTGATGCCATCCAACTATCTCATCCTCTGTCATCCCCTTCTCCTCCCACCTTCAATCTTTCCCAGGATCAGGGTCTTTTCCAATGAGTCAGTTCTTCGCATCACGTGGCCAAAGTATTAGAGTTTCAGCTTCAGCACCAGTCCTTCCAATGAATATTCAGGACTGATTCCCTTTAGGGTGGACTGGTTGGATCTCCTTGCAGTCCAAGGGACTCTCAAGAGTCTCTTCCAACACCACAGTTCAGGTGCATCAGTTCTCTGGTGCTCAGCTTTCTTTATAGTCCAATTCTCATATCCATACATGACTCCTGGAAAAACCACAGCTTTGACTAGACAGACCTTTGTCGGCAAAGTAATGTCTCTTTTTTTAATATGCTGTCTAGGTTGGTCATAGCTTTTCTTCCAAGGAGCAAGCAGCTTTTAATTTCATGGCTGCAGTCACCATCTGCAGTGATTTTGGAGCCCCTCCAAATAAAGTCTGTCACTGTTTCCATTGTTTCCCTGTCTATTTGCCATAAAGTGAGGGGGCCAGATGTCATGATATTAGTTTTCTGAAAGTTGAGTTTTAAGCCAACTTTTTCACTCTCTTCTTTCACTTTCATCAATAAGCTCTTTAGTTCTTCTTTGCTCTCTGCCATAAGGGTGGTGTCATTTGCATATTTGAGGTTATTGATATTTCTTGCTGCAATCTGGATCCAGCTTGGGCTTCATCTAGTCCAGCGTTTCTCATGATGCATTCTGCATATTAGTTAAATAACCAGGGTGACAATATACAGCCTTGATGTACTCCTTTCCTGATGTGTAACCAGTCTGCTGTTCCATGTCCAGTTCTCACTGTTACTTCTTGACCTGCAGACACATTTCTCAAGAGGCAGATCAGGTAGTCTGGAGTTCCCATCTCTAAGAATTTTCCACAGTTGGTTGTGATCCACACAGTCAAAGGCTTTGCTATAGTCAATAAAGCAAATGTAGATGTTTTTCTGGAACTCTCTCACTTTTTTGATGATCCCATGGATGTTGGCAATTTGATCTCTGGTTCCTCTGCTTTTGCAAAATCCATCTTGAACATCTGGAAGTTCACAGTTCACATATTGCTGAAGCCTGGTTTGAAGAATTTTGAGCATTACTTTACTAGAGTGTGAGATGAGTGCAAATGTGTGGTAGTTGAGCATTCTTTGGCATTGCCTTTCTTTGGGATTAGAATAAAAACTGACCTTTTCCAGTCCCATGGCCACTGCTGAGTTTTCCAAATTTGCTGGCATATGGAGTGAAGCACTTTCACAGCATCATCTTTCAGGATTTGAAATGGCTCAACTGGAATTCCATCACTTCCACCAGCTTTGTTCGTAGTGATGCTTCCTGAGGCCCACTTGACTTCCCATTCCAGGATGTCTGGCTCTAGGTGAGTGATCACACCATCGTGTTTATCTGGGTTGTGAAGATCTTTTTTGTATAGTTCTTCTGTGTATTCTTGCCACCTCTTCTTAATATCTTCTGCTTCTGTTAGGCCCATATAATTTCTGTCCTTTATCGAGCCCATCTTTGCATGAAATGTTCCCTTGGTATCTCTAATTTTCTTGAAGTGATCTCTAGTCTTTCCCATTCTGTTGTTTTCTTCTATTTCTTTGCATTGATCACTGAGGAAGGCTTTCTTATCTCTCCTTGCTATTCTTTGGAACTCTGCATTCAGATGGGTATATCTTTGCTTTCTCCTTTGCCTTTTGCTTCCCTTTTTTCCCAGCTTTGTAAGGCCTCTTCAGATAATCATTTTGCCTTTTTGCATTTCTTTTTCTTGCTCCCTGTCTCCTGTACAATGTCATGGACATCTGTCCATAGTTCTTTAGGCACTCTGTCTATCAGATCTAATCCTTGAATTTATTTTTCACTCCCACTGCTTAATCATGATGGATTTGATTTAGGTCATACCTGAATGGTCTAGTGGTTTTCCCTACTTTCTTCAATTTAAGTCTGAATTTGACAATAAGGAGTTCATGGTCAGAGCCATAGTCAGCTCCCGGTCTTGTTTTTGCTGACTGTATAGAGCTTCTTCATCTTTGGCTGCAAAGAATAAAATCAATCTGATTTCAGTATTCCATATACTTAGCTTGTAAATTGTGTGGAATTTTAATGTGAGCAAAAAAAGTGGTGTATTTTGGGTGAAGTAGGACTTCCAAAGAGTTGGAGAAAGGGGCTGCTGCAGTTGGGATGATGGTGATTGATTTTATGTGCTCAGAATCTCCCAGGGTCTTGGCCCAACTGCTAAAGAACAGATGCCTAAATAGGTTCCTAATGTTGAATATTTTCCACATTTTGGAGTTTTACCCTGTTCTTAAAAGACTGATAAAATTACCTAAAAGTGAGATGTTTTCATTGCTTTCCCTGAATTGAAGCTCTCACACCTTCAATCTTATACATATTATAGACAACAAAGACTGTTAGTTTAAATGTTACAAAAACTACATGCCTTTTAAAGCAAGCCCTTGGTCTTGAAGTGAGCTCCACTGCACTTAATACATTTTTTCTAGAGACATTTTTTTTTTGTACAGAAAGCCACTTAGGTTTGTAAAATAATGTCAAGAAGATCTGCCTTCTATGTCCTCTTGTTGTTAAAAGCCCTGTTGTTGTTCAGTTGCTCAGTTGTGTCCAACTCTTCATGATCCCATGGATGGTAGCTCACCAGGGGTCCCTGTCCCTCACTATCTCTCAGAGTTTGCCCAAGTTAATAACCCTGCGAAATCCATTACATTTTCTCTTCCACAGGAGTTACTGCTCCCAGGGATAGAATAGGAATTCATGGTGCTGCTGCTAAGTCACTTCAGTTGTGTCTGACTCTGTGAGACCCCATAGATGGCAGCCCACAAGGCTCCGCCGTCCCTGGGATTCTCCAGGCATGAACACTGGAGTGGGTTGCCATTTCCTTCTCCAATGCATGAAAGTGAAAAGTGAAAATGATGTCACTCATTTGTGTCCGACTCCTAGCGACCCCATGGACTGCAGCCTACCAGGCTCCTCCGTCCATGGGATTTGCCAGGCAAGAGTACTGGAGTGGGTTGCCATTGCGTACTGCACATATAGAACTGTTGTTTTCAAGAATGTCTTCCAGAATAGTTAGAGGCACATCAGCTGTCAATATAGCTCTTTGATAAAGCCATTTTCTTTGGTCAGTCCTTTCTAGAACTCCAGTAAGTGAGCAGATTGTTATTGGATGGACCATCTTGAAAACCTGCCTGAGTCATTTGGAAAGGAAACATGTTTCAGTACTGACTTCAACAGAAACACAAAGTTTCTACATGAAAAGCCCTTGCTTTTAACTTGCACAGCCATAGGGAGACTGAGAGGGTGGCTGATTACTCTCAGAACTGGTAGAGCATTCAAAGGATATCTGTCCAAATAGAGGTATGTGTGATGTCACCTGAGCTAGCCTTGTTTGGCATTCTATGGATTGAGTCCTTTACCTCTGCCCTCTGCTGCAGGCTTCAGAGCCTGGCACACAAGCTGTTTCTTCCAAGGTCTTCAGCCTTTTTAACAAACAGCAACTGAATAGAAGCGATATGCTGGAGGTGTGGTGTTTTAAGATTCTTCGATGGCAGGTTTCAAAAAAACCTACTTGTATTTGTATACAAGAAACTGCCTTATATTTGTTCAGATAAAGCTTGATATTATGTCACTTAGAGCCTGAAATCTCTGTAAAATCTTAACATAAGGTGAATTTTTTCCTTGAGCTTGTAAAGTCTACTTGGTGAGAGTGGCTTGGCTGCTCCAAGCATTCTTTTAGGACCTCAGGCTAAGGAGGTGCTGACATTGTCAACAGGAGACTTCTGCTATTGTCCCTAGTGTTGACTTTTAACTGGCCTATGAGGCAAGAGTGCTAGTGGAGAATCACAGGGGAGGTTTTATTGCCAATTCTGAAAGTAGAGAATATCACTTCCTCTCCCATTTTATTATTCAGGGCCCGGTCACATGACCACAACTAACTGCAGTGAATTCTGGGAATGGAATTTGTCTGTGTGCCCTGAATGAAAGGGGTTGGCTTGGTAACAGCTGGCCAGTCTGCCAACTAGCTTAAACCAAATGGTGTTTATGACAAGAGTACAGGGGTTCTCACAGAATCCTAAGTCTTCAAGAAGGGAGTGGGTCTAGAAATCAGACAGTGCCCTCTGTCTCTTTCTTTTGCTCTTGATCTCTTTATTTTTGTGCCACTGGTTCAGTCGATTCTCTGTGTCTCTGTGTACTTTTTAAAAGACTGCTCCTTTACCTGCAGGGCTGAAAATGGTTATTCCACAGCCCAGTTTTCACATTATAGTCTTGGCTATCCAGAGCTTAACTATTTTCTGAATTCCAATTCCAAGTTTCCAGACAAGAGAATTTGACTGGCCCAGGCTGCCTCAGTTCCAGCTAACAGGCCAGCAGTTGGGGACCCAAAGTGTACACCTGGCTTCTAGATCCCCAGCCCACTACCAATGTGACCCTGAGAAGGAGACAGTGTTCAGAAATGGATGATTTTGAGCCGGATCACCCAAACTATCCATATGTTTAAATGGCAGATTTCAGAAGTGACTCAGGAGTTTTCAGCCACAGTCTTTGCACTGCAAGAAGGCAAGAGGAAGTTCTATTCCCTGAGTTCTGATATCCCCACTTCTCTCCTCTATCACTCATATCATTGTGTTTGCCATTTTGTGACATTATGTACATCCCAACTCATGTAGTCACACCACCACTTCTCTGTCTTTGAAAGGAAACAGTCACCTTCATGTATATAAAATCACAACAGGCCTAGCTTTAATTTAAAGTGTTTTTCATTTTCTGAAACTTTCTATATAAGCTCTATGTGGTAGAGCTTCTCGAAGCCTATAAAACCAGTGACCTAAATATTAAACTGATGATGCATGCAAGAGAATAGAGAAGCTAAGGAGGATTTCTCTTATCCTGGAGTCTGTGATATTCTATCACTGTTATGGAATGTTCTATTTTAAGACTCATCGTATTTTTAAGGTGGAGGAAAATATATCTAGATATAAATCTGTCTCATTTTGGTTTTCACTGTGGTCTTATGAAGTGCTTATTATAGGAGGGTAAATCAAGGCTTAGTTTGGTGATTCACTTAATGCCTTTGAACGTCCCTCATTTGTAAAATGGAGATAGTAGTACATTACACAGGGATGCTGGGAAGATTAAATATAATAATGAATGTTAAAAAGCTTACAGAGTCTTCAACAAATAAGCATAGAGTTAATGTATGACTCAGCAATTCCACTCTTAGATGTGTGCCCAAGACAGTAGAAAAATAGGTGTTCAAATAAAACCTTGCCTGTGAATGTTTGTAGCAAGTCTATTCACAACAGCCAAAAGAGGAAACAGCCCAAATGTCCATCAGGTGATAAATAAGTAAATAAATGCGATATATCCATACAACAGAGTACTGTCCAGCAACAAAAATGAATGAAGTGCTAGTACATGATACGGCATGGATAAATCTTGAAAATATGCTAAATAAAAGGAGTCAGCAACAAAACAAAACAAAAGCACCACATATTATTAATATATCACTTCCACTTCTGTTAAATATCCAGAATAGGAAAATCTATAGGGATATAAAGAAGACTCAGGGTTTTTAGGGTCTAGGGAGAGGGGGAATGGACAGTGTTTAATGGACAGAGGTTTCCATTTGGATTGATGAAAAAGTTCTGAAACTAGATACTGTCCAATGTCTTGAAGGTTGTGCAATGTCTTGAAGGTACTTAGTGCTACTACACTGTATGCTTTAAAAAGGTCTGAATGGTAAATATTATGTTATTTCTATTTTATCACAATAAAAATCATATCTTATGCCCCCACCCCCATTAAAAAAAAAGCTTTGTAAGCGCTAAAGTGCTATATGAGATTAAATCACTCATGATTTTTTTTCCTTTTATTAAAGTGGCTGTCCTAGTCAGGTGACTCCAAGCACTTCATTACTCTGTGATACTTGTATTCTCAGTGACCTCTCAATACCTCAGTCAAGGACCAGTTCCAGTCTTTTAACTTAAGGTTTTTTGTCTCAATTCTATGAGGAAATATCCATCATAGTAATTTATTTAAGAAGGAAGCAAGGTGGATACATGCTGCCTCTATGTTTTTCAACAAATAAGAAAGTTTCTTCAGCTGGTAGCTACCTAACTTTCTGAAAAGTAATCTAAAGATTAGGTTGCAGAGTCAAAACAAACCAAGAAGGAAAAGGTCTGGGTTCTGGATTATGGTAGGCTTCATCAGTGCTGGTTACCCATTTCCAGTTCTCTTTTTTGTAGGCATGTGGGGAGGCTGGACTTCCCAGCTCCCTTGGTGCCGAGGCAGAGTGATGTGACTAATTCTAACAGATGACGTGGAGACATTTAAGAGACAGTGTGGCACGTCCTGCTCTCTTTTCCTCTGCTGCAGTAACCCTTCCACAGGGTACAGAGGGGAGTGGGAAAACCTTGCTAGTATAGGGATATCAGTGGGAGTGATTTAGATTGGTCTTTGAGCCTGAGAAGCAAAGAAGGAATCTGACCATCTAGGACCAAACAGGATCCCTAGGGGAGAAGTCTTCCAGGAGACGCTAGTACCCACACTCATCTGATTCCCCAAACTCCTTGGAACATTCACCCATTAAGACCAGTCAGTTAGAGGTGGTACATTGCTAGATATGTCACTGGGGATCAAATAAAAAAACAGCACACAGCCCCTGCTGTCAGGAAGCACACAGTCCAATGAAGAGACAAAAAAGGGAGAGATGCTTATAACACAGTGGGTAAGCATGGCCAGGTAAGTCCAGAGAAGAGTGAAGGACAAAGGTGGGCCCTGCAACCTAGTCTGATGAGCAGGGGGTTAGGGAAGTATTATAGAGAGATGGCTACTGATCTGAGACTGGAATGTGTTGGACTGTGAAGAATTTGGAAGAGAGGTTTTGTTCTCACTCTAGAGATAATATCAGAAGAATGTGGGGCTTGGGCATTTCAAAGTGGAAATCAATTCATTTTTCATCAGACATCCTTATATGTGGTGGACACTCTAGTCCTATTGGGAGGGTAATTTTCTTAGTACTAATTTTAAGAGAGGGTAGAGCATCGTGGTTATTAGTTCTCCTACAGGATTAGACAAATCCTAACTTCAATGTTAGCTTAGTCTTATTTTTTAACTGTGTGATTTTGGGAAGATTATCTCTTTATGTCTCAGCTTTTGCTTGTTTGTTTTTTAAATCTGAAAATGTGGGTAATAATTTGTTGTTGGGATTGAAGGTTAATTCCCAAAGCTTGATAGCATCGACAGTGACATGGTTAAAAGGATGATGGCAAGTTATTTTAAGACCTTAAGTAACATACTGACATGGTTTTACTAGAAAAGTACTTTCCAATTTCCAAATAACTGACCCCAAAGAAACATGGAGGAACCAAATTACTTAGGAGGGAAGACTACAACTTCAGCTTAGCAGTGTTAAATGATTGTGGTCATTTCCTGGCTCCCACTGAAGAGGAAGCTTGTCAGTGGGGTACAAGGTATGCTTTGTAGATAGTAATATAGTGCTTCTCTTATAGGCCTCTGTCCTCATTTACCCTGTTCAGAAATTCATAGTAAGTGAGTTACATTTATTCTCTGTCTTTGATCTTTGGCTTTGACTAATAGGAACATCCTTGGGACACGGTTCCAGACAAGGATTCTGAGCACACATTTCCTTCATGGGCCTGTGGAGCCCTCTGCTTCTGTTCAGCCCTGAGAAGCCCTTATGAAGAAGTGACATGGGGCAGGCATGTCAGTGCTCCTGGAGAGAATGCTTAAGGACAGAAACTGGTGCTTCTAAAACTTGTGTGCAGGCTGAGAACTGACTTTACTGAAATCTGAAATCTATTCACCTTTGGGTATCAGACAGGCTACTGCAGTGGGCAGTTGGGAGGGAGATTCTATACCTCAGACTGCCAGGGCTCAAGAAACTTCCCAAACTGTATAATCAAGCCCTTGAATAAGCTCTTAATGAGGCTGTCAGTCTGTAGACCACATACCTTGGCAGAAATTGGAACATTTTAAGTGGAAGGAATTAATCAAAATTTGTGGATTTGACGGTGGGGTCACTTACCTCCTAATGTTTGAAAAGGAAGGAGTAACTGAAAGTGAGTATCTTTTGGGACACTTTAGTTTCAAGGTAAGTGGATATTAAAATATGGGACCCTCCCTGACAGCTTTAGCTGCTTTGCAGAGGGCTTAACTTATAGGATGGTGTGGTAATTAATGTCAAGGAGCTGTTATAAGTTGACATCATTCTGAAAAGCATGGGGTCTGAAAGGAGAGAGTATATTTCTGGGAAAGATATTTTTCAGGAGGTTTAGTGGGCTGAGGTGTTCTTTCCAGGGGGTGCTTTATGGTGTCACATTATTCAAGCGGGGTCACTGCGCATCCACAAGTGTGAGGTCAGTCAATTGCAGGACTGTTCTCTCTGCCTGGTAGAGCCCCGGGGATAAGGAATATGCAATGTCTAGTTGATCCTAACTACACAAAGGTGTCCCAGGTTGATTGTTATGCTGATACTTGCAAAACAGATGACAGAAGGTGTGTATCCTTCCCTCTTTAGTGTTCTTAGGTTTTAATTTCTAAAAGGGGAAAAAGAATCCAGTCAGTGACAGAAAGAAGTTCTGTGTTTACATTTTCAAGTTAACTAAGAATTAAGTTAATAAGATGATTAGATGGCATAACCAGCTCAGTGGACAATAGTTTGAACAAGCTCCGGGAGATGGTAAAGGAGAGGGAAGCCTGGTGTGCTCCAGTCCATGGGGTTGCAAAGAGTTGGACACAACTGAGCGACTGAACAACAAGAAATAAGTAACACTTTCTTTTTAGAACTCTCTAAAATTTTCTTCCCAGCCCCCTTTGGCCTTACCCTTCAGTGACTTCTTAATGAGGAGAAGAACGCCTAGTCCAGTCTCTGCCCTCTGCCTTCCTTAGTGCCCAAATCCATAATTACCCTGTTTTTTTCTCCCTCTTCTTTACCAAAGCTCTGGCAGTAGATATTCTGGGCACACATGCAGATCCCATTGTCAGTATACACATGCTGCCTGCTGCTTCCAGTGCTAAGATTAAGGGTTAACATCAATCACCTTTCTCTAGGGAACTGCCTGTTCCATGCCCAGAACCCTGGGGATGACACTGTCTCCACCTGATACTGATGGCTCCCTGATAGTACAGAACCGCTCCTCCCGGCTCTAGGCAGGGCAATGCTGGATTTGGCCGTAACTGGTCATTACCTGAAAGCCTTTCTTCTGTTGCTTATTCTGCTTCTGTTAGTCCCTTGTAGGGCTCTCCTGAGAAGCACGTCCTCACTAAATCAAAGGTGTCTAAGACTCTCAACTGCTTTCAGGAACTCAAAAACAACTCTGTGGGCCAGTTGGAGCTTTTCAAAGTATTTATCTCAAGAAAGTGATTTCACATAGATGTCTGAGAGTTCACAGTTCACTTTCAAAGGAGGCCCTTATTAGCAGCTGGTCCTCCCTAATTGGTGAAATTTCACTTATTTCAACAACAGACTGGACATTTTTAGACAGTGAGAGAATAATTCTCATGGGGATTGTTATTGATTCTACTTATCTGTTTAGAGCAACCCGTTATATGCTTTGTTAAGGCCACAAAATGGCTGATGATGAGTATACATGTCATAAAAACTTTAAAAAGAAAAGAATTATTAAAATACACAAGAGAATGTAGTTATGAGGACTTATTCTTTAAAACCCTAGGACAGATTAATACTCACTGTGTAATAAAGGTGGTCTTGCTCCCAGGGGAGGTTTTGGTGGGGTTTCCTGTCCATTTCTTGTACTCTGCATTTTGGAAGTCGTGTGGAGCATGGCAGAGTTACTATTGGCTGTTCAATGGAAAACTACAATGACCACAAATAGGAATGAGAAATATGACATATGACAAAAGATAGTGTGCCAATTAAATAACAGTTTTCACATAGACATATGTAGTTTTCAGTGTTATGATCAGTCTTGAATCATGCACTTTTTACAACACAAGAAACTTAGATGAACCGTATGGATACGATAGTTCATCATTAAATTGGATGATTGAGGGAATGTTCCTTTTTTCCTTTGTTAGACAAAAGAACAGAATTATTAAGAAGATGCAGACAAAAGAACAGAATTATTAAGAAGGTGCAAACAAAAGACTAAACAGTAAAATCAGAAAACGTTCTTGCCTTTTACTTCGTTTTCCTACTCTGATTTTCCAGAGACAAGGGCCATTTGCTGTACACTTTATATATCCTTTCAAATATTATTCTTAATACTCAGAAGTAAATCATGGTATATACATACTTTCATATTACCGCAAAGGCACATTATAGATTTATCTAAATCTCTAAATGGAATCATTGCAATTTTGTTCTTCAACAATAATTCTTTCTCTACTCAGTACTATGAATCTTTGTCCTATGTTAGTACATACAGACGTACCAACTTATATTTTAAATTGCCGTATACAGTATTTTAAAGTAATATTTCATTATTTAACTCTTTGGAAGGGGAAGTACTGATTTATGTTTCTCTCAAGGTCTTTAGCAATAGGAAAGTGGTTATTGGCTTACTTAATTAAAATCTTGGTCATATTTCTGGAGACAGTCAGCACAGAAGCCAAATTACCAACCTATAAATGTTTGTTCTTCATTGCAAAACACCAAATGATACTCAAAGGGGTTTGATTTTGTGTTTTTTAAAAATAATGTTCTCTAATCCAAATTGGAGGTCAATATTTACCTCTACTGTGCTGTATTCTGGAAAATTTGAGGAAGAAGTAAGAACTTTAGAGTTGCTGCTGCTGCTAAGTCGCTTCAGTCGTGTCCGACTCTGTGCGACCTCATAGAGGGTAGCCCACCAGGCTCCCCCATCCCTGGGATTCTCCAGGCAAGAACACTGGAGTGGGTTGCCATTTCCTTCTCCAATGCATGAAAGTGAGAAGTGAAAATGAAGTCGCTCAGTCATGTCCGACTCTTAGCGACCCTATGGACTACAGCCCACCAGGCTCCTCCATCCATGGGATTTTCCAGGCAAGAGTACTGGAGTGGGGTGCCATTGGGCTAGATCCAACTCTAAATCCTGGTTCTGTCTATTTTGAACTATATGATCTTGGCAAATTATTTAAACCCCGTTATCCTCAGTCCTCTTCTTTGTAAAATGGAAACAACAATCCTTAACTCATTAGATTGTATTTACTATGAAATGAAACACTATATATGACAATAGGATAATGTCTAATTGTTGGTGTTCAATAGTTTTAATTAACATTTATATGTGATGGAAAAATGAAGTTGTTGATATACTGTTTTTACTTACCAAAAGGCAATTTCATATAGTTTTACCTAATATATATGCTATATGTAACATTTCATAGTCATTCTCTTCAAAGAATATTCACTGATGAGACAATATCCTTAGATACATTCTTGAATGGCAACTTAAAGGCTCAGTTTAGTTCAGTTCAGTTGCTCAGTCGTGTCTGACTCTTTGTGACCCCATGAATCGCAGCACGCCAGGCCTCCCTGTCCATCACCAACTCACAGAGTTCACTCAAACTCATGTCCATCGAGTTGGTGATGCCATCCAGCCATCTCATCCTCTGTCGTCCCCTTCTCCTCCTGCCCCCAATCCCTCCAAGCATCAGAGTCTTTTCCAATGAGTCAACTCTTTGCATGAGGTGGCCAAAGTATTGGAGTTTCAGCTTCAGCATCAGTCCTTCCAATGAACACCCAGGACTGATCTCCTTTAGGATGAACTGGTTGGATCTCCTTGCAGTCCATGGGACTCTCAAGAGTCTTCTCCAACAGCACAGTTCAAAAGCATCAATTCTTTGGCACTCAGCTTTCTTTATAGTCCAACTCTCACATCACCACTGGAAAAACCATAACCTTGACTAGATGGACCTTTGTTGGCAAGGTAATGTCTCTGCTTTTTAATACGCTATCTAGTCTAAATGGTCAATATAAGACATGACTTTATGAGAAATTATAATATGGAGAAATTTTCACTGAGATAATTAAGGATGACTTAATGAAGATATGAGATCTGATACTGACCTTGAAAGATGGGTAGATGATGGAGAAGCAATAGAATATTCCAAAAGTTCTGACTGAGCTCTCTCTTTCATAGATAGATGAGGGACAGAGTAAACATTTAGACTTTAGAATTTAATTTTAGATGGGACCATTTATTTATTTCATCCATTTCATAATACAGATAAGGGGAGAGGCCTATAGGGTTTAAGTGACTAGGCAAACATCATAAAATTAGTTAGCTACAAAACTGGTAGGCTTCCGTGGTGGCTCAGAGGGTAAAGAATTCACCTTTAGTGTAAGAGTGCTGGGTTCAATCCCTGTGCCGGGAAGATCTCCTGGAGAAGGGAATGTCTACCCACTCCAGTATTCTTGCCTGGAGAATTCCATGGACAGAGAAGCCTGGCAGACTATTGTCCATGGGGTCACAAAGAGTTGGACACAACTGAGCTACTATTACACACAAGCACACACACATATACACACAACTACTAGAAAAAGGTAACAGGTACTATTATTACTCACAAGCAAGAAATGGAGATAGTTTTAGAGT
The DNA here is from genome assembly GCF_019923935.1 of Bubalus bubalis. NCBI lineage: Eukaryota > Metazoa > Chordata > Mammalia > Artiodactyla > Bovidae > Bubalus > Bubalus bubalis. Next base: position 119,081,004 of record NC_059159.1, on the reverse strand, counting down.
TATGAATAAATACTCATCAAGATTATTTTTATTTATTTTTTGTTCATACATGATATTTTACATGTTTCAATGCCATTCTCCCAAATCTTCCCACCCTCTCCCTCTCCCACAGAGTCCATAAGACTGTTCTAGAGTAATGTTTAAAAAACACTGCCTGTGGAATCAATTTTTTGAAGAATATGCACTATGATGATTGAGAACAAATAAGACATGTTGATGGAAGTAAAGGATGCAGAAGGAAATGGCAAGCATTTGAACAAAAATTAATATATGCCCAGGGGCTATGCAAACTACTGAATGATAAACACAAAGCAGGCTTTACAGAGACCATGTAGATGAGGGAGGAAGGCTGAGGGTAATCAAGGTTGAACAAGAGGCATATGTAAGATATAAAACATTTGGGACAGAAGAGGCTGGGAAAGATTACAGAATAAATTTAAAGAGTGTACAAAAGCTCAGGCAAATCAAAAGTAGAAAATAAAAGGAAGATTGCACAAGAGGATTGATAATAAGATGTGTTTCAAGTACATGGAAACAAGATGTCTGTACAGAAGGCAAGAATCTCTCACAGGTGGAAAAGGTAATTTATTGAGATAAGATGTAGAATTTCTGAACAAAATGATTTTCCTAAGCATTAGTGATGTCAGGAGTGGACATACCAAGGAGGAAACAAACAGAAAAATTTGGCTAGTATTTGCATAGCTGGAAAAGAAATGGATTCAGAATTTTGGTGACTTATTTAAGGCAGGAATGGAGCATGATTGCTGTCGGGAAGTCTAGCAAACTTTGTGATACTGAGTTGGTGGTTGAACTTCTCAAGACCTCCGATTTCTTAGCTGTAATTAAAGGACCTGGACAAAATGAGCTTCATGACAGCTTTACTCAAAGTGTGGCCCATGGACCAGCAGGTCCAATACTATTTGTTACCAGTCTGTGAAAAAATTAGTAGACTTTTGAGAATGTTTAGCAACTTTTATAGCAATTTGACTTTGTTGCAACATCTAAGCATGTGATTTTGTATTATACAGATTATTGGTCTGCAGTGAACTTGAAATTGAAAAAAAAATGTCTTTCACTGTGGATAACTTGAGAATCATTGTTATAAAGTCTTTTGATACTAAAGTTATAACTATATATATATTTAGTGATTGAAATTTCCCTGGGTATGGATAGGTCGAATTCATCCTTGTATCAGCTTGCTAGGGCTGCCATAACAAAATGCCACAAACTTGATGACTTAAATGCGAAATTTATTTTCACAGTTTTAGATACTGAAAGTTCAGAACTGAGGTGTCAGTAGGTTTAGCTCCTCCTAAGTCTCCTCTCCATGGCTTACAAATGGCAGCCTTCTCGCTGTGTCCTCCCATCTTTCTTCTGTGTCTGTGTCTCACATTGTCTCCGTGTGTTCTAGTCTAAGGATTTCAGTTGGATCGGGTTTGGGTCCACCTTTAATGGCCTCATTTTAACTTAATCATCTCTTCAAAGGTTTTATCTGCAAATAGTTACATGCCAGGATACCAGGCATTAGGGCTTCAACATATGAATTTGGGAAAAACAATTCCATCCATAACCTTGCTAAAGAAAGCTGTTTTTTTCAAGACATTGTTTTATGACAATGTAACCAACTGATGGGTATTTTGGAGTTGGTTTGTATGCTTGTTTTTGCCAAATGACCACAAATACATGAATTAGTTATGGTATGTTTTCATTTGATTTTAATGTATATACATTTCCCCCTAAAATGATGCCTTTATTCCAATAAATTAAGATCAAAGTAAATAAATTTCAGTTATCCAAATCTCAGAAGTGTTTGGATGAGCAAATAGCAGAATTATAACATAATTCAATAAACCTATGAACCTTCCTACATTTCTGAACTGTCACTTTAAAAAAAGTAAGTCACACTAAATCTCAGACACTTAATAGGACATAAATCAATTTTTACCTAGGCACAACGGAAAAAAATTGATGCATTTGATTTTTTTCCATGGCTCTGATCATATACAAATTTACCTGTGTTCTGTTATTCAGATTCCCTGTATCCTGTCATCTTTTCCCTTTAATTTAAGTCAGTCTTTGGGCATAATGCAGATTAATTTCTTGGGTTAAATTTTTAGAATTAGATCTACTGGGTGAACAAATAGAGTATTCTGAGGTTCTTCTTTTCTGCTGCTAAATTGCTGCTCTGCATCAGAAGTATGAATCACCCTTGTCACTAGTAGTGTGGGAGAATATTTGTTTTGCTGTATTCTTTCCAGAATTTGATTGTCATTAAGCAAATTCTTCTGTAAGTTTGAAAGAAGAAATGTGATATGTTATTTTCCTTCATATGTTTTCTTACTACAGATGAAGTTGCACCGTTTTTCAGGTTATTTGCCACCTGTGTTTCTTTGTGAACTGCTGTTGAGCATGATATACTCTGAAAGAGAGCGAAGGACATACTGCCCTACAATGATGTCACCTCGTATTGAGAAGTGAGCATACGTTTAAAGTACCACACAACTTTACAAACTTGTTTTCATTCTTTCCTTTTCCTCCCCAACTTTTCCTGCTTTCTGTTAGTCTATTAAATCACTTCTCTGTGTTTGCCTGTGGAGGTCCTAGAATTCAGTGTGCTGAGAAACTCATGACAGAATTCAGTACCCACTCTATTTTCAGTCTAGATCCAAAAGGAAACAAACCTCTTAAGTTCATCAGAAAGCATATGAACTGAATCTGCAAGTTTCACTTTGCTCATATCTTACTGTACAGTGGAGATAATACATCTCTATATTAATAATTTTGCTCATTAGGAAATAGACATGGAGGCCCAGGAACTGAGGACCAAGGCTGAAATTTACCTTGATTTTCTTTGGTTTCATATACATTTTGCCTAGGTGGTAGTTAATACTTCAGTTTACCTTGCATGGTCTATCTTGAGCATGGAAAATCATGCTCATGTCAGACAGGTTGACTGAGACTGCCTTTTCTTTCATTGTCAGGCTTTCAAAGGTTGCTCTGAGGAATTACACATAAACCTCCCCTTTCCTGAAAAGCCAGCATTGAATCTGTCTTACATTACCTGAAAGAGGGCTGAATTCCTGAGAGCATTTTTCACTGTGTGAATAAACTCCTTTTCACGCATGACCAGGAGAATTTTATGCAGAGACTAGAGAGATGAAAGTTTAAAGATTTGGTAGAAGTAAGGGTGAGGAAAAGGGAGCAGCTGGAGCCAAATTATAAGTAGCGAGTGAGTGAAGTGAAAGTTGCTCAGTCGTGTCTGACTCTTTGCAACCCCATTGACTACACAGTCCATGGAATTCTCCAGGCCAGAATACTGAAGTGGGTAGCTTTGCCCTTCTCCAGGGGATCTTCCCAACCCAGGGATCTAACCCAGGTCTCCCGCACTGCAGGCGGATTCCTTACCAGTTGAGCCACAAGAGAAGCCCAAGAATATTGGAATGGGTAGCCTATCCCTTCTCCTGGGGATCTTCTCTACCCAGGAATTGAACTGGGAATCAAACTGGGGTCTCCTGCATTGCAGGCAGATTCTTTACCAATTGAGCTATCAGGGAAGCCCATTTAAGTAGAGAGTTATTTAAATAAGAGACAGTAAATTCACAGACCTCTGCCTGAATTAGGGTTATAACTATTTTCAGACAGCAAGATTTCCATTTTTAACATTTTTTATTGTTGTAAAATATGCATAACATAAAATTTACCACTGTGAACATTTTTAAGTGTGGCGGAATTAAGTGCATTCATACTATTGTGCAGCCATCACCACCATTCATGTCTAGAAGTTTTTTTGTGTGATGCAAAACTGAAACTGAAACAGTAACTCCCAATTCCCCACCCCCTCAAGCCCTTGTAAGCTACCATTCCAATTTCTGTGTCTGTATCATTGACTGCTTTAGGTATCTCATGTAAGTGGCATCATACAGTGTTATTTTTGTGATGCCTTGTTTCAATTAGCATAAAGTCCTCAGGATTCATCGATGCTGTAGCATATGTCAGAATTTCCTTCTTTTTTATGACTGAATAATATTGCACTTTGCTTAATTCAGTCTTCTGTCAGTGAACACCTTGATTTCTTCCATGTTTTAGCTATTATGAATGATGCTGCTATGAATATGGGTGTACAAATATTAGTATCTCTTTGAGAGTCTGCTTTCAAGTTTGGATATATATACTAAGAAGTGGAATCACTAGATCATATTTTCAGTTTTTTAAGAAACTGTCATACTGGTTTCCACAGCAGCTGTCTCATTTTACGTTCCTATCAACCATGTCCAAGGGTTTCAATTTCTCTACATTTGTTATTTCTGTTTATCTTCTTAAAGTAGATATCCTAATAGTTGCGAGGTGGTATCTCACTGTGGTTTTGATATGATTTTCCTAATGATCAGTTATTTGAACATTTTTTCATGCATGTGCTTATTTTCCATTCATATATCTTCTTTAGAAATATGTCTATTCAAGCCCTTTGCCCATTTTTGAATTCAATTCTTTTTTTTTTTTTTGCTGATGACTTTAGGAGTTCTCTATATACTCTGGTTATTAATCTCTTCTCAGGTATATGAAAATATGTTTTCTCATTCTTTGGGTTACTTTTTTACTCTGATAATACCCTCTGAATGCAAAAAATTAAAAAATTTCATGAAGTCCAATTTGTCTGTTTTTTCTTGTGTTGCCTATGCCTTTGATATCATATTCAAATATTTTTTCTTAAATTCAGTGTTCTGAAGCATCTGACTTAAGCCTTCTTCTAAGTGTTTTAGTTCTTATGTTTAGGTACTTGATCCATTTTGAGTTAACTTCTGTATTTGGGGTTATGTGAACTTCAACTTCATACTTTTGCATGCAGATATTCAGTTTTTACAGCACCACTTGCTAAAAAGGGGCTTCCCTGATAGCTCAGTTGATAAAGAATCTGCCTGCAATGAGGGAGACCTGGGTTCAACCCCTGGGTTGGGAAGATACCCTGGAGAAGGGAAGGGTTACCCACTCCAATATTCTGGGCTGGAGAATTACATGGACTGTAGTCCATGGGTTCACAAAGAGTTGGACATCACTGAGTGACTTTCACTTTCACTTGTTAAAAAGATTGTCTTTTCCTGCATTGGATGACTTTGGCACCCTTGTGAAAAATAGTTTGCACATATATGCAAATGTTTGTTTCTGGGACTAGTTGTAAGCAGTTAGTGATCTTTTAGTTAAAAACTTCTGTGTGTACCCTCGTGTCACAAAAGAGCAAAAGAGCTGTTTGCAGATTTATAAGCTATCAATTATTAATATTTCTCTAGTGTTTGAAGTTGTCTGATATATTTTTTATTCTGCCATGTAAACTGAAATGGTCGCTAGATTTCTTAGTGTTAAAAATAATCAGTTTCAATAAATGCTGGAGAGGGTGTGGAGAAAAAGGAACCCTCTTACACTGTTGGTGGGAATGCAAACTAGTACAGCCACTATGGAGAACAGTGTGGAGATTCCTTAAAAAACTGGAAATAGAACTGCCTTATGACCCAGCAATCCCACCGCTGGGCATATACACTGAGGAAACCAGAATTGCAAGAGACACGTGTACCCCAATGTTCATCGCAGCACTGTTTACAATAGCCAGGACATGGAAGCAACCTAGATGTCCATCGGCAGACAAATAGATAAGAAAGCTGTGGTACATACACACAATAGAATATTACTCAGCTATTAAAAAGAATGCATTTGAATCAGTTCTAATGAGGTAGATGAAACTGGAGCCTATTATTCAGAGTGAAGTAAGTCAGAAAGAAAAACACCAATACAGTATATTAACACACATTTATAGAATTTAGAAAGATGGTAACGATGACTCTATATGCGAGACAGCAAAAGAGACACAGATGTAAAGAACAGACTTTTGGACTCTGTGGGAGAAGGCGAGGGTGGGATGATTTGAGAGAATAGCATCATATGTGATATAGATCGCCAGACCAAGTTCAATGCATGAGACAGGGTGCTCAGGGCTGGTGCACTGGGATGACTCTGAGTGATGGGGTGGGGAGGGAGGTTGGAAGGAGGGTCAGGATGGGGAACACATGTACACCCATGGCTGAGTCATGTGAATGTATGGCAAAAACCAGCACAATGTTTTAAAGTAATTGCTGCTGCTGCTAAGTTGCTTCAGTCATGTCTGACTCTGTGAGACCCCATAAACAGCAGCCCAGCAGGCTCCCCTGTCTCTGGGATTCTCCAGGCAAGAACACTGGAGTGGATTGCCATTTTCTTCTCCAATGCATGAAAGGGAAAAGTGAAAGTGAAGTCGTTCAGTCGTGTCCGACTCTTTGTGACCCCATGGACTGCAGCCTAGTGGGCTCCTCCATCCATGGGATTTTCCTGGCAAGAGTACTGGAATGGGTTGCCATTGCCTCCTCCAATTAAAATAAATTAAAAAAAATCCTAAAAATAAAATCAGTTTCCTTAAAAAGTCAATATCTTATTCTTTTCTCATTGCAGGATATTTGCTGTATATTCCATCATAATATGTGATATAAAGATATGTTTGACATGATTTCTGGAAAAGTTGTTTTCATTATCCAGAAAAGAATTGGTGTTTACAACTTGAGAATGAGTTTCCTTCTCTTGGCTTCAGTCTATGAATTTCTCTGAATGTGTGTACTGTGTGAGTGCATGCATGTGTCACATGTGAGTGAAACAGGCACATGTAATTAAGGTAACACATTAAGGCTGTGGAGAAATACACACGAGCCCATTCCCTAAGTAACAGAAGCTTATGCACTTAAATGCCAAAATTTGGGATATGTAAAGGCATTTATTTTCTCAAATGTATCACACTTGATTTGAATTTCTTTAATTGAAATATTAAACTCTAAGCATTACTCTTTGGGGGTACATTTCAGCATTTTCTTTAAGTGCTTTTATTCCCTTAATAAAGTACTTCCCCCCCTCCTCAATTTTCCTTTTGTCTTTGAATTTTTTCAAGTATTTATATTTGAATTTTTAAAAATGTTCTTCTGATGTCTTCTTTGCTCAGGTTCTAAAAGACTATTTTTCCCCGGGAGGTATCAGCTGCTAATGGTGCCCATTTCTTCTTCTAATTTGTTGCATTTACTATGCTGTGGGCAAGGTTAGAATTGTGTATAAAACAAAAGTAAGCCTCCTTCTCCAAGAGAGGAGAAAGAGTTCTCTTAAAAATTTGAAGGCTTTGGTCTTTGAAATATGTGTTTTATGAGATTATATGACTCCTGTTACCGTAGTATTGGTTGAATTCTGAATGATCTAGGCTGGAATTGCTTGTGTGCTTAAATTTGATTTATTAATTAAAGGATCTTCAATTACCATTAGGAAGAATTTACTGGTTAACTGCAGTTTGTACAAGTTGCCAGATATTGCTTTGCTATGCATTCTGCTAAATACTCAATGTGAAGAGATGTTCTATTTTCAGTCATCAGGTGTTAGCCTGCCTAGTTTGCCTCCTCTTACAGAAGGTTACTGCTCAAAGTGGTATTGAAAGTTGTACTTCAGGGGTGTTGGTAAGCAAATTGTTCATCCCTTTTATTTATAATTGCCCACATTTCAACGTATTCTATATCAGTTCCTTGGAAATTCTGCTTTTAATCCTTTGCAGATGTCTGCTGTGAAGACTAGTACCACTATTAGGATTCATTGACTGGCTGTGACAGGGTTTTTTTCTTCATTTTTTTTTTAACTCAAAAGAAACATGTCTTTTATGTTAACCCTCATATTTACTCTTCATACCACCTTTTCTTCCTTTGTGTATATTCAAGTATCTGTATAGTATCATTTCCCTTCAGTCTTAAGTTCTTCCTTTGATATTGTAGCAAATTTTATCAGATGCCATTTTCCCCAAAATGCTTTTATTTACTATCTTTTCTGAAAGATGATTTCACTGGATAAAGAATTTTTGGTTGGCAGTTTTTATTACCTTTCATCATTTTAAAGATGTAATTCCATTGTTGTCTGATTTCCATCATACCTAATGAGAAGACTTAGAAAATTCATATCATTGTCATCTATATGAAGTATCATTTTTCTCTGGCTGCTTTCAGGAATTTCTTCTTTACCTTCAGTTTTCAGCAGTTTGACTAAGATGTGTGTAGGAATGGATTGACTCAGCAGGCCTAGGCTGCTCAAACCCCACATATTCCTATTTTCAGAATTGGTCCTTGGCTAGTTTCTGTGAGATAAACTCTGAAACCTTAAAATGCTCTGCCTATTAAGAATGTTTTGGCATGCCTGAGGCCTTGAGCCACATGGAATTAGTTTGATCTAATAGTTTGTGTTAATGGTATTATTTGTGGTGAGTTCTTGGTTTTGTTCTGGGAGGCTGGAATCTGAGTAGCTGAGATCAGATGTGCAGATTCTGCTGGCATACTTGAATGCCCTCCAATAAAAGCTCTGAACACCAACCAAGGTTCTGGTGAGTTTCCCTGGTTGGCAGCACTCTGCATGTGTTGTCACACATGATTTCTGGGAGTAGGTGTGTGCCTGTGCTGACTCTATTGGGAGGGACGTTTGTGTGTGTTTTCTCCTGGACTTCCCCCGATGTGTCTTTTTCCATGAGTATGACAAATTTTCTGAGTCCATGACGAGCCTGAGGGTGGTCTGGAGAACTCAGAACACAGTAGGCGCCTGAAGTGGGATTTGGTACAATTATCCCTCATCCACTAAAATATGGAGAAGGATTTGTTTGGCAAAAGAAACAATGAGAAATTTTTGATGGTTTGATAGCTATCAAGTCATCCATCATATGAGGCAGCAGCTGCACTGCAATTAGCTACTGAGGGTAAAAGTTATGCATGAAATTTAGAAATGATCAACTCAAATACTGAGGAATTGGCTTACTGCAAACTTAAGGAAATGCAGAATAATGAGAATAAGGTAAACACTCTCTGATTTTTAATATTCTGTCTAGGTCTGTCATGTGAAATGCTGGGCTGGATGAAGCACAAGCTAGAATTGAGATTACAGGGAGAAATATCAATAACCTCAGATATGCAGTTGATACCACCCTTATGGCAGAAAGTGAAGAGGAACTGAAGAGCCCCTTGTGATGAAAGTGAAAAAGCTGGCTTAAAACTCAACATTCAGAGAACTAAGATCATGGCATCTGGTCTCATCACTTCATGGCAAATAGATGGGGAAAAAATGGAAACAGTGAGAGACTTTATTTTGGGGGGCTCGAAAATCGCTGCAGATGGTGACTGCAGCCATGAAATTAAAAGTCTCTTGCTCCTTGGAAGAAAAGCTATGACTAACCTAGACAACATATTAAAAAGCAGAGACATTACTTTGCAAACAAAGGTCTGTCTAGTCAAAGCTATGGTTTTTCCAGGAGTCATGTATGGATGTATGTATGGAGAGTTGGACTATAAAGAAAACTGAGCGCCGAAGAATTGATGCTTTTGAACTATGGTGTTGGAGAAGACTGTTGAGAGTTCCTTGGACTGTGAGGAGATCCAACCAGTCCATCCTAAAGGAAATCAGTCCTGAATAGTCACTGGAAGGACTGATGCTGAAGCTGAAGCTCCAGGACTTTGGCCAGCTGATGGGAAGAACTGATTCATTGGAAAAGACCCTGATGCTGGGAAAGATAGAAGGCAGCAGGAGAAGGGGATGACAGAGGATGAAATGGTTGGATGGCATCACCAACTCGATGGACTTGAGTTTGATGAAGCTTTGGGAGTTGGTGATGGACAGGGAGGCCTGGCGTGCTGCAGTCCATGGGGTCCCAAAGAATTGGACACGACTGAGCGACTAAACTGAACTAAACGTTTGTCATAGCTTTTCTTCCAAGGAGTAAGCGTCTTTTAATTTCATGGCTGCAGTCACCATCTGCAGTAATTTTTGAGCCCAAGAAAATAAAGTTTGTCACTGTTTCCCCATCTATTTGCCATGAAGTGATGGGGCCCAATGCCATGAACTTAGTTCTCTGAATGCTGAGTTTTAAAACCAACTTGTTCAGTCTCCTCTTTCACTTTCATCAAGAGGCTCTTCAGTTCCTCTTGGTTTTCTGCCATAAGGGTGGTGTCATCTGCATATCTAAGGTTATTGATATTTCTTCCAGCAATCTTAATTCTAGTTTGTGCTTCATCCTGCCCAGCATTTTGCATGCTGTACCCTGCATATAAGTTAAATAAGCAGGGTGACAATATACAGCCTTGACATACTCCTTCCCCAATGTGGAACCAGTCTGTTGTTCCATGTCTAGTTCTAGCAGTTGCTTCTTAACCTGCATACAGATTTCTCAGGAGGCAGATCAGGTGGTCTGATATTTCCATCTCTTGAAGAATTTTCTGCAGTTTGTTGTGATCCACACAGTCAAAGGCTTTGGCGTAGTCAATAAAGCAGAAGTAGATGTTTTTCTTGGAGAAGGCAATGGCACCCCACTCCAGTACTCTTGCTTGGAAAATCCCATGGACAGAGGAGCCTGGTAGGCTGCAGTCCATGGGGTCACTAAGAGTCAGACACGACTGAGCGACTTCACTTTGACTTTTCACTTTCATGCATTGGAGAAGGAAATGGCAACCCACTCCAGTGTTCTTGCCTGGAGAATCCCAGGGATGGCTGAGCCTGGCGGGCTGCCATCTATGGGGTCGCACAGAGTCGGACATGACTGAAGTGACTTAGCAGTGGCAGCAGTAGCAGCAGATGTTTTTCTGGAACTCTTTTGCATCTGATGATCCAACAGATGTTGGCAATTTGATCTCTGGTTCCTCTGCCTTTTCTAAATCCAGCTTGAACATCTGGAAGTTCTCAGTTCATGTACTGTTGAAGCGTCACTTGGAGAATTTTGAGCATTACTTTGCTAGCATATGAGATAGTACAATTTTACAGTAGTTTGAACATTCTTTGGCTTTGTCTTTCTTTGGGATTGGAGTGGAAACTGACCTTTTCCAGTCCAGTGGCCACTGCTAAATTTTCCAAATTTGCTGGCATATTGAGTGCAACACTTTAACAGCATCATCTTTCAGGATTTGTAATAGCTCAGGTGGAGTTCCTTCATGTCCACTAGCTTTGTTCATAGTGATGCTGCCTAAGGCCCATTTGACTTTGCATTCCAGGATGTCTGGCTCTAGGATGACACCATGGTGGTTATCTGAGTCATTAGGATCCTTTTTTGTCTAGTTCTTCTGTGTATTCTTACCACCTCTTCTTAATATCTTCTGTTTCTGTTAGGTCATACCATTTCTGTCCTTTATTATGCCCATATTTGCATGAAGTGTTCCTTTGGTATCTCTAACTTTCTAATTTTCTTGAAGAGATCTCTAGTTTTTCCCATTCTAATATTCCATTCTAAAAATAGGATACAATGTGTGTAATCTTCTGTTGCTGCTGCTGCTGCTAAGTTGCTTCAGTCATGTCCGACTCTGTGCGACCCCATAGACAGCAGCCCACCAGGCTCTGCCATCCCTGGGATTCTCCAGGCAAGAACACTGGAGTGGGTTGCCATTGCCTTCTCCATTGTGTGAAAGTGAAAAGTGAAAGTGAGGTCACTCAGTCGTGTCCGACTCTTCGTAACCCCATGGACTGCAGCCTACCAGGCTCCTCCATCCATGGGATTTTCTAGGCAACAGTACTGGAGTGGCTTGCCATTGCCTTCTCTGAATCTTGTGTTAGGCAAACATTTCTTAACCTGAACATAAAAAATACAAACTATAAAATTAAAGTGGGTGAATTATGCTTTATCAAAAATATGAACTTTTGTTCTTCAAAAAACTCTTAATAAAAATAAAATGTCAAGGCATTGGCTGAAAGAAAATATTGCAAAATGTACATCTGGTAATATCTTACATCCAGAGTATATAAAGAAGTGTTACAACTCCATAGAAAAAAGAAAGATTAGTGAAAAAAAATCACTGGGGCAAAAATTTGCTGACATTTCATGGTCAATAAATATATGAAAGGGATGCTCAGCATCATGAATGATTAAGAAAATGCAAGTAAAAAATGCCATGAGATACCTCTGTACACCTACCAGACTGGCTTTTATCTATAAGACTGAGAGGGCCAAGTGTTGGTTCAGTTCAGTTCAGTCGCTCAGTCGTGTCCAGCTCTTTGCAACTCCATGAATTGTCACAGCACACAACTGTCCATCATCAACTCCCGGAGTTCACTCAAACTCATGTCCATCAAGTTGGTGATGCCATCCAGCCATCTCATCCTCTGTCGTCCCCTTCTCCTCCTGCCCCCAATCCCTCCCAGCATCAGGGTCTTTTCCAATGAGTCAACTCCTCGCATGAGATGGCCAAAGTATTAGAGTTTCAGCTTCAGCATCAATCCTTCCAATGAACACCCAGGACTGATCTCCTTTAGGATGGACTGGTTGGATCTCCTTGCAGTCCAAGGGACTCTCAGAAGTCTTTTCCAATACCACAGTTCAAAAGCATCAATCTTCCTTTCTCAGCTTTCTTCACAGTGTTGGTAGGAAAGTGTAATAAGGTCATACACTCCTGGTGGGAATGAAAAATGATACAATTGATTTGGAAAACAGTGTGACAGTTTCTTATAAAGTTAAAAATATACTAGGTGCCTGGTCCTCAGTCACTCAGTCTGACTCTTTCGTGACCTCAATTGACTGTAGCCCACCAGGCTCCTCTGTGAGATTTTCCTGGCAAGAATACTGGAGTAGGTTGGTGTTCCTCCTCCAGGGGATCTTCCTGACCCAGGGATCGAACCTGGGTGTCCTGCACTGGCAGGTGGATTCTTTACCATTGACCCACCTGGGAATCCCCTAAAGTTAAACATGTGTTTGTGTGTGTGTGTGTGTGTGTGTGTGTGTGTGTGTGTATCAGTGTGCTTAGTCACTCAATCCTGTCTGACTCTTTGCAGCCCCATGGACTGTATCCCACCAGGCTCCTCAGTCCATGGGATTCTTCAGGCAAGAATACTACAGTGGGTTGTCATGGCCTCCTCTAGGGGATCTTTCCCACACACGGATGGATCTTCTGTCTCCTGGGTCTCCTGCATTGCAGGCAGATTCTTTACCACTAGCACTACCTGGGAAGCCAAAGTTAAACATCAGTTCAGTTCAGTTCAGTTCAGTTGCTCAGTCATGTCCGACTCTTTGAGACCCCATGAATCGCAGCACGCCAGGCCTCCCTGTCCATCACCAACTCCTGTTCACTCAGACTCACGTCCATTGAGTCAGTGATGCCATCCAGTCATCTCATCCTCTGTCATCCCCTTCTTCTCCTGCCCCCAACCCCTCCCAGCATCAGAGTCTTTTCGGGATTTCTTTGGAAGGAATGATGCTAAAGCTGAAACTCCAGAACTTTGGTCACCTCATACAAAGAGTTGACTCATTGGAAAAGTTAAACATATGATCCAGCAACTCTTCTAGATTTTTACCCTAAAGAGAAACATACATCTGTCCGAAAAACCAAGTCAAATGCTCAGAGCAGTTTTATTTATAATAGTTCCAAACTGGGAATAAATCAGATTGTCATCAAAAGGCACATGGATAAACAAATTGTGATATAACCAGATAATCAAAGCTACTCATTAAAGAAAAGGAATAAACTAACACAATATGGATAAAGCACACATGCATTTTGCCAAGTGAAGGAGGCCAGTCATAAAGGGATACATGCTATATGAATCCATTTGTATGAACTTTGAGGAAGGGTAAAACTAGAGTGGTAGCAATCAGGTCTGTTTACTGCAAAGGAGTAAAGTGTGGGTAGAATGAAGGAAATCATGATTGTTTCATTCCATGCTTGTGATGTTGCTACAGATTTGCCAAAACTCATTGAAATTTGTATTTCAAATTGGTGAGTTTTACTGTACACAAATTATGCTTCAACAAAGCTGACAAAAATTGAGCCACCCTTACTGGGAAAATTTTTTTCAGGAAGCAAAAAGTAATCTTTTACTTATTTTGCCTTTCTTTTCACTGACATTAATGCCTGTATTACATCTTATTCATTACGTTTTGTTGAAGTCTAGCATTCACCAAAAGTGAAAAGGAGCATATTAATAAACAGAAATACTCTTTGGGAGGATGGTGTAAGCATCTATTGGTAGAATGAAGTGACAGGAAGAGTAAATAATAATCAGTCATAATCTAATTAATTGCTAAGTGTTAGAAAGCAATGTGAAAAGCTCCATGGAGATGAGGACAGCTCCTTTGGCTGAAAAGTGCTTAAATACCTCTTGAATCCCAGGTGTGAAAAGAAAGAGGAAGAAGGGGGAAAAAAAATCCATCTGCAAAGCTGTCAGACACTTTGGGTTTTTGGCTCTTAGAAAGAAAGGTCACTGCTGCCTTTTCCAAAATGCTAACAGTAATCTTTCTTAGGCAGCGGGAGTAGTTCTGTTATCAGCTGAGCAAGCACCATTTTCAATGATTGACGAGGTTTCCACCTCCAGATTTATTCCATAACCATGCTTAACAACTTGGGGCTTGCAATCTCCTGCTCACAATGAGGATTCAACAAAGCTCACGGAGGCAGAATCCCTGCATGGGCTTCATGTGGCACACACTCCTTCTCACTGCATTCCGCTTTGGAATGTTCTGCTTAGCCAGGCAGGCTGCTGAGGGCAGTGAGAATTTTGGATTTATGCATATGTTCAGCATGGCCCAGATGCTGCTCAGCCCTTTACATGGCAGCCTGCAACAAGTCTAGTGAGAGTGGACGATTTCACCTGAAAGTGAATATGAGGAGGAAGGTTGAAAGTCTGTTTTGTTAGAAATGTCAGCAATTAACGTGCTTCTGTCAGCTGGTAATGGGGTGCTTCAAAGGACTTCATCTCTAAGCCATGAGCTCATATTGCAAGAGCAGGAATCAATCAGGTCCAGGAGTGTGCAACTCAGAAAGGCCCATGCTTGGCTGAATGTTCTACTATTATCATCTTGAAATTATTGATGATTTTCTGTTTGAATTTCTGTTTGATAAGAGACAGTGGGGCACCTGTGATACATCCAGTATGTGTATCTGACATTGTTGTTGCCCCATTCATGTGTAATGTACACAATGCCACATGAGCACAGAATTCCAGTGGATCCTCAATGCATGGGAGTCAAGGGAGACTTACAGAGAGTACAAAGTAAGTGTGTTATGTCTAAGATGGAATGGGAGGGTCCATAGACAGTCCTGAGAAGCCATGCTTTCCTTTTTGAAGCATGCTCTTCAAGCTTCAAAAGTAGCGAGAAGGCAATAGGTTTTTTTTTTTTTTTTTTAAGTTTTTTTAAAAAGATCTTAAAACAATTATTTATTTATTTGGCTGCACCAGGTCGAGGCACATAGGATCTTCAATCTTTATTGTGGCAATGCAGGGTCCTTTTAGTTGTGGCATGCAAACTCTTAATTGCGGCATGTGGGATCTAGTTCCCTGGTCAGGGATTGAACTGGGGCCCCCTACATTGGGAGCGCGGAGTCTTAGCCACTGGACTACCAGGGAAGTTCCAAGGCAGTGGCATTCTAAGAATGAGCAAGAACCAAGGAATCCTATGCTTTCTTGTGTACAGTCACTTACACTGAAAATGATGGGGAAAAAGGAACAATAGGGCAACTCTTATTTTTCACTCTTCATCAATTATTATTCATCGGTAGATGAAGATAGAGCATGTTGGTAGAATTCATAAATACAAAAGTGAAAGTGAAAATAATTGAGTTACTTTTGTTCATTGTTCCATTTGTTTTGGTAAGAATGAAATGCATATGCATGTATAAGTTGCAAAATACAAACTGTGTAATTTTGGTGATTTTGCTTATGAATTAAATGCTTTTATACCTGCATATAAAACTAGCCTTGTACAGTATAAAGATAAATGGTGAATTTTATTCTAATAATTAAAATTTTTAATTTTTCTTTACTTGGAATTATATTAAAAAGCAAATGAAAACACTATGATGAGTAGAGAAAGAGAGTTGCAGAAAAAAAGAAAAAGCTTCCTATTTTAGTACTTTAGTGGTACTTTTTTTCTGCTTTGGAACAAGGGGCCCCACATTTTTTCTCTGAGCTGTGCCCCACAGATTATGTAGTCAAGGTCCTGCTCTAAAAACTAGTTTCTCTCCCAAGTGAAATTCATTAGTGCTATTTTGTATGTCAAGTATTTGGCTGTTAAAGGCAGCCATCCACTTTATTAATTTTGTGTCTTTTACTACTCAGCCTTCTAACATAGGCTGAACAATCAAATAGATTTCTTCTATTTTAGGTAAGATTGTGTTCTTTGATTTAGTGCATCAAGTAATCTGTAAGCTTGTCGTAAAATACCTACTATATGCCACTTACTTGGTTATAAAAACTTTAAGTTGAGGGAACAGATACTTACATGGTAAAATGATATGTGCTATCTACTATAGACAAGAAAATACATAGATAAGAGCGATGTAACTGTGTCTTGCCAGGCAAGAGGACACTCTTGACTTTACTGAGCTGGTATTATTTCCTTCCTCAGTTGAAGGAAGAGTTTTTACAGGTAGTTGAATTAATGGCAGGACATTCCAGGCCAAGGAATATTTTATTCCTATAACTAAGTTAATTGCAATGTATTCTGCTTTTGTGCTTTAGAATTCGTTGTTTGCATCCTTTTTTAAATTTTTCTGAGTTTAAAATTGTGAATATACTGACATATTTTTAGAGACTTTTTGTATAAGGGTGGGGTAAATGTACTTGTACATTTCTTCTTATCTCTTTGTATCTCTATCTCACTCATCATAGTTTAGAAAAAGTGTTGTTTTTTTGAAAAATAATCTGGAACATTTTGCCTTCTTCTTTACCATCACCAGTGAAAGAATGTGTATAAAAGTTGTGATGTGGTAGGGGGAGAAAAATAAATCACTCATGAGTCCTGGAGAAATTCACTCAGGGCATGCATGGCTCTATGAGTAACACAAACAACAAAATGAGGGACTAGGGTTACAACTCAAGATTTGCTTAGCACCTAGGGTGCTTTTGGACTTTGATGTGATGATGATATGCCAGTGTATCAACTGGGAGCAGTATCCCATAGGAATTAAGGAATGCATCTGAAATTTCTTTTAAATCTACTGTAATAATGTTTGTGGTAACTGAAAGTCTTTCTTAACCTTTGGGGGTGGGTGGAACATGCTGGAGATCAGTTAGTGTTTTCACTAAATGGGAAGATAGGTGCTGACATGCAGAGCAATATAATTTTATTTTCTGTGCCATGTCTATGTTCCCTGTGATTACAAGAGAATTATGAAAGTGGAGTGGAGAAATCCATCAGGAGTGTGGTGTGGCTGAAGGGCAGTAGTAGAAACAATAGTTTCAGGTTCTCATTTTTTGCTGCTCCTTCTCCATCAATTCAAGTAACTATGAGCCTGGCCCTCCCTTCTCACTTGGGGAAGAAGTACTGGCCACAGAGCAGGAATCAATGCTCACCGCTAAAGAATGGGAAATGAAAATCTGCCTGGAGCTCTGGTGGCTAAAGGTTATAGTTAAACCATGTTTACCTATAAACCTATCCATGTTGGAGGCCAAGGTATGTGCTTTGAGAGATTGTTTTCCTCCAGAGATAAATGTCTTGTAGATACTTACTCCCATCCTGACACTCTCTAAAGAGCCTTTTATAAATGATGTTCTCACTTGCCTTTGTTTGGCTTTTAGCAGCAGGAAGCCAAGAAAAGGCCCAACTCTGGTTCTGAGGACCCTGGGGAAGAGTTGCAAAAATAACACCTGCAGATGTAGAAGGCTGTTCGGTGACCCCCGGTGTGCAGAAGGTCATGAAGAAATTATGAGATTAGAGGATTGGAAAGAGTGACAGCAGCTGCCTTTCAGCAGCTTTCTGCTGGTGCCTTGAGAAAGATTCAACTCCAGCAGACTTATTTAGGGCCTGGGAAAATACTGCAAAGTGAAGAAAGGGCTAGAAATGCTAGTTGCCCTCCTTCGGGTGAGAATAGAGATTTGAGCTTGCCTCAGGATGTTGTGAAGTGGAATGACAGAGCAAGTCATGTTAAAGGAGTAAAAGAACACACTTTTCTGTTGTGCATTTTCATAGGATAAAAGAATGGTTCATCTAAATATTGAGAACATTTTAGATAATTTATAGAGAGTATTAGTAAAGCCAGGGAAGTTTGCAACCCAAACTAAATCTCCAGGTCTTAATAGTAAGCAAAGAATACAATGAAGAAGTTATAAATGAAGATTCAGCTATCAGGAATAAGTTCAGTTGCTCAGTCATGTCTGACTCTGCAACCCCCTGGACTGCAGCACACCATGCTTGCCTGTCCATCACCAACTCTCAGAGCTTGCTCAAACTCATGTCCATTGAATTAGTGATGCTATCAACCATCTCTTCCTCTGTCATCCCCTTCTCCTCCTGCCTTTTATCTTTCTGAGCATCAGGGTCTTTTCCAATGAGTCAGTTCTTCCCATCAGGTGGCCAGAGTCCTGGAGCTTCAGCTTCAGCATCAGTCCTTCCAATGAATATTCAGGACTAATTTCCTTTAGGATAGACTGGTTGGATCTCCTTGCAGTCCAAGAAACTCTCAAGAGTCTTCTCCAACACCACAATTCAAAAGCATCAATTCTTCTGTGCTCAGCTTTCTTCACAGTCCAACTCTCATATCTACACATGACTACTGGACAAACAATAGCCTTGATGAGATGGACCTTTATTGGCAAAGTAATGTCTCTGCTTTTTAATATGCTGTCTAGGTTGGTCATAACTTTCCTTTCAAGGAGTGTCTTTTAATTTCATGGCTGCAGTCACCATCTGCAGTGATTTTGGAGCCCAAGAAAATAAAGTCTCTCACTGTTTCTATTGTTTCCCCATCTATTTGTCATGAAATAATGGGACCAGATGCCATGATCTTAGTCTTCTGAATGTTGAGTTTCAAGCCAACTTTTTCACTCTCCTCTATCACTTTCTTCAAGAGGCTCTTTATATTCTCTTTGCTTTCTGCTATAAGGGTGGTGTCATCTGCGTATCTGAGGTTATGGCAATCTTGATTCCAGCTTGTGCTACATCCAGCCCAGCATTTCGCATGATGTATTCTGCATAGAAGTTAAATAAGCAGGGTGACAATATACAGCCTTGACATACTCCTTTCCTGGTTTGGAACCAGGCCATTGTTCCATGTCCGATTCTAGCTGTTGCTTCTTGACCTGCATACAGATTTCTCAGGAGGCAGGTATGGTGGTCTGGTATCCCCATCTCTTGAAAAACTTTCCACGTTTTTTTGTGATCCATGTAGTCAAGGGCTTTGGCATAGTCAATAAAGCAGAAGTAGATGTCTTTCAGGAACTCTCTTTTTTCAATGATCCAACGGATGTTGGCAATTTGATCCCTGGTTCCTCTGAATTTTCTAAATCCAGCTTGAACATCTGGAAGTTCACAGTTCACATTGTTGAAGCCTGGCTTGGAGAATTTTGAGCATTACTCTGCAAGCCTGTGAGATGAGTGCCTTACTGGCTTCTTTAAAAAGAATTATAGCAGCTTTTAGTTTAAAATTGCATCAGGCTAACAGTCCCTTATATGCCTCTTTTAACTTTCTGCTGAACTGCCATTGAAGACAGGGAGACCAAAGTTCTTAATACCACCAAAATTGGAAATTTCAACATATTTCTATAATCTTGGCAGTTATGATTATTGGAAGTGTTTAAAGATATACTTAATAAAATTTCCCCTGGCTTTCTTGAAATATAATTGACTATAACATTGAATAAGTTCAGGTTGTACAACATGACTATTTGAGACATATATATATGTATGTATGTATATATATATGTATATATAGTGAAATGATTACTGAATAAGATTAGTTAACATATCCATCACTTCATATAATTATGTTTCTTGTTGTTGTGAGAACTTTAAGATATGCTTTCTTAGCAACTTTGTGTACTGTTGGTGGGAATTTATATTTGTGCAGCCACTATGGAAAACAGTTTGGAGGTTAAGAAATTAAAAGTTAAGACTGTCATACAATTTAGCAATCCCCTTTCTGATACCTTTTATCAAAAAGACAAGAGATAACTGTGCCGTGCTGGCCATTTATTTCTTCAGTGGTGAAAGCTGCTGGGGTGGTCTGCAGAGCAGGTTGCTGGGAACTGTCTCTTCCCACTGTATGGTTAATACTGGCAGCTCCTGTTCACCCCCTTGTTTCTTTGCATCTTGCATCTCAACTTGTCTGGACTCTGGGAGGCATGAAACTGAGGTGAGTCCTTCCTGTGGTGCCTCACAAGGCTTGGGAAGCTGGTCACTCACCCTGTTCTCTCCTTCCCTGTGAGGAGAACGCCTTCTAGTTATGGGTTCCCACTTGATGCTGAGGGCTTCCCAGGTGGTGCAAGTAGTAAAGAACCTGCCTGCCAGTGCAAAAGACATAAGAGACATGGGTTCACGCCCTGGGTTGGGAAGATCCCCTGCAGAAGGGCATGGCAACTAACTCCAGTGTTTTTGCCTGGAGAATCCTGTGGACAGAGGAGCCTGGCAGTCCATGGGGTCAAAGAGAATCAGACATGACTGAAGCGACTTAGCCCACACACAATTGATGCTTTGATGCTGAGCAGAGCAAGCCCGGGCAATGGAATAATGCAGTCAAGTGAAGCTGTCTTCTCTTTTGGTGTGGTTATTCTCAGGTTTAGTCTTGTACTGTGCTGCTTTCCTTTCCTAAGTGGACTCCTGAGCTCTCCCTGAGCTATCCTTTGTTCATGGATAGTTATCCAGTTGTTGATTTTGTACGGAGATGTTTGCTGGGGTCTTCTACTTCACCATCCTGGTGGTGTCCATTTTATGAGCTTTTCAAGAGTCCAGTCCTCTGACAGTAGATTCTTTGATCTGTCACTGACTAGCCTCAGTTCAGAAGTGCCTAGTTCTCAGCAACCAAATCAATGCAGAGATCAGCTTATTACTCCTGGGTTGCTGCTATTTTATGTAAATGCAATTCCCTTATCCTTTCTTTCTCATGTTCTACCAAGAGAATTTCTCTCAGTTTAGGGAGCACAACTCCAAAACAAAATCCAAACACATCAGCCGGAGAAGGTAAGGAGAGAGTAACTCAGGATACAGGATTGTATCCTGGGAGGGGTGGTCAGTGAGTGCCATGAAGCATGGGAGGATCCCTGCTAGTATTTCATCTGTTTATAATGTTAGAGGATAGGCTGGGTGAGTTGGAAAAGATCTCATATTAGTCTACAAGAGCCACAGTCAGAAGGAGAAAATGTTGTTGAATTATTTATACCACTTCATATGATTTTTTAATATCTTCTTTTTACTGGGGAGTGGTGTCTGTAACACCAGTTTGGGGCTATAGGTTTGCTTATAGCTAAAGGGTGCTTTTAGTGGACAGTGCTAGAAAAAAAAATATGTGTATTCAAGTGCACACATATATGCGTATAATAAAAAAACAAAACCAAGATTTTATACTGATACCTCAACTGCTGTCCTATGGGGATCCTTGTCTTCTCTTGCTCAATATTCCTGTCTTTACTGTGAGAATTGGGATTCTCAACAATATCAATATATTTGTTCATTTGTTCAATCCTGTAATATGCCCAAAGTAGTATTGGAATTTTGATATCTATATTAGCAAAAAATAAACCTTACTAATAATTGTTTACTATATATTTTTGTGTTTTTTCCCCTTAAACAAAGAGTATATAGTCAAATTATATTGTTTAGAAGTACTTGGGTAGATTTTCTCCCCTTCATTTGAAATACAGATGTGTTTATTTCTCTTGGCATTCAGTTTTAGAGTTCCTCCCATTTTTTGTTTTAAATTTAGTTTTTGCATATGCAGAGCACTAATATAATTCCAAGTATACAGTCCTTCCCTTATCCCTCCCACCTATCCCCCTCTCCCTAGGTGATCAAATTCATAAGTTTCTGATTCAAACTTCAAGTTGTGTCTTCTTGCAAATATAAGCAAATACACATATGAATTCTGTAGAAAAGTTAGCGTACTATATATAGTCTTTGTACTTTTTTTTTTAACCTAACAATATGTCATAGAAGTTGTTTTACATCCACTGGGCCAGATAAGCCTCCAAAAGGCAGAGTGAATAACTAAATTTGATTTGTAAGAGAAAATAAGTAGGAGTTGTGAATAACGATATTATAAAGCCATGATTTTCTCAGCTTGAAATTAAGGGAGATAGGAATATGTAGCTAGGGGCACAGTGTGTTTTAAAAGGAAAAAAAAAATCAACAAGAATGATTGACATGAAGACTTAAGCTGATAAAGCTTATACAATTCAAAGAAAAGGAAAGAACCATATGGTTATCCAGGAAGATGATAAAAAGTTATCTTTATAAAAGGAAAATAAGGCTGGCTGAGCATCCTTCAGTGCCAGAAGACAATGAAGCAAGGTCTATAGATTTTGGAAGGGGAAATGCAGGATCAAACAATATTATACCCTACCAAGATGTCATCCTCAAGAAAGGCAACAATGAGATTTTCAAATGTGTGAAAACTCAAAGAATATAGCATACATGGAATTCCTATGAGTCTATTACTTGTTAATAAAATCAACCAAGAGAATAATCAAAACAAAACATGGAAATATGAAAAACATATGAACCTGATTAAATGTATAACTGAAACAAAACAATTTTGAAATTACTGCTGTGCAACAAAATTTAAATGTTACAAATGTTGAAAGAATCTACATCACATAAAATGTTAATTATAATGGACTCACAAAAGTCTCATTGTGGTAATTTTCCTATCTTCATAATGTGAGTCTGTTGATTCTCGTTCACTTTTCAAGTTGGTGAAAAGAAATGGGAATGTGAAAGTGAAGTTTAATAACAGAATATATGCCTTATAAATTTGGGGGAGAGAGTAAGAGGAAGAAAGAGATCATGGTGCTGCTGCTGCTGCTAAGTTGCGTCAGTCGTGTCCGACTCTGTGCGACCCCATAGACTACAGCCCACCAGGCTCCTCTGTCCCTGGGATTCTCCAGACAAAAACTCTGGAGTGGGCTGCCGTTGCCTTCTCAGGAAAGAGATCATACCAGAGATCAAATAATAAAATTATAGGACACAGCAGAAAAAAAAAAAAAGCCAAATTAAGCCAGAATGCTATTGCAGCAGTGATGAATGGGATAAAAAAATTTTTATCAGCCAAATGTTTTATCATGAGAAAATAGCAAATTAGAAATATTATTATCCTGTATCTCTCATCATATAGCAACCTACGTAGAAATTATAAAATGAATAGCAACAAAAATATCATTACTACTTTGTAATTTATAAAATCTCCTCTGTTTAGTTAGTTTTGGGTAAAATAAAAGAGTTAAATTTAAAAATAAAATTACAAAGTAATAAGAAAATAATCATAATGAAAATAGTACTTTCAAGACCTATGGCATGCAGGCAAAACTTAGATTAGAGAAGAACGGGAAGCCTTTAATATTCATCTTGCTGAACAAAAAATGATACAATAAGGGAATTATGTTCTGCATGAGAAATGAGAAAGTGAACAACAAATTAAAGCAAACGAAAGTGGAAGGAAGGAAATAATCAAGATGAAAGCAGAAAATAATTTAAAAAGAGAGGAAAAACTCAATTTCAAAATTGATAATCATGAAAAGGAGAAAAATCAATAAAATAAACAGTCCATTAGCTAGCTCAATGAAGAAAACCAGAGAGCACGATATACTAAATCAAAAGGAAAAATGATGATATAATCAGAGATGCAGAAAAAAAAGTATAACTCTATAAGATATGTTTGAGATCCTGGGATGATTTTTTGGGAAAATGGAAACTGCCAAATTGTAGAAAAGGCAAAGATAAACAGATGAGTAACCATGAAAAAAATGATAGAATTATAAACATTTCTTCTCAAACAGCATTAAGCTTGGAGCATGTGACAAGTGAATTCTTTCAAATAGTTTAAAAGATTGTTCTTGGGAGGTTAGAGAAAACAAGAGAACTTTAAGTTAGATGTTACAGGATGGTAGGAAGAATTGTGAACAAAGACCCAGAGCTTGAATATCCTGAGGTGTCACTGAGGGGCAGTGACTGGATGTCTCGGAGTTTTGTTAGCAATATGAATATCAGTTACACTAATATATGCAGTTTGGTTTCCCTGGGAAACTTCACACCTAGTCACTGGACACTGGAGAGGTCTTGGGTCTCTCTTCAGCTGCAGACAGTCCCTGAAGAGAGACTCATCTGAGAGCTGGCAGCTGCTACTTTCAGCAGCTGGGGAAAAAAAAATGCTTGAATCCCCAGGTGAGAAGTCTCCACAGAACTTCACAGTAGCCATTGCAGTCTACACCTTGCACTGCTTGGATCTACTTTTTTTTTTTTTTTTTTAATGCTAAAACTTTTGGGATAAACTCTTCTGTGATTTTGGTAGACCTCTTTTAGTTTATTTTTTAATTGAAGACTAGAAAAAGGAGTACATCAAGGCTGTATATTGTCACCCTGCTTATTTAACTTATATGCAGAGTACATCATGAGAAACGCTGGGCTGGATGAAGCACAAGCTAGAACCAAGATTGCCGGAAAAAATATCAATAACCTCAGATGTGCAGATGACACCACACTTATGGCAGAAACTGAAGAAGAACTAAAGAGCCTCTTGATGAAAGTGAAAGAGTTGGCTTAAAGCTCAACATTCAGAATACTAAGATCATGGCATCCAGTCCCATCACTTCATGGAAAATAGATGGGGAAACAGTAGAAACAGTGGCTGACTTTATTTTTGGGGGCTCCAAAATCACTGCAAATGGTGACTGTAGCCATGAAATTAAAAGACACTTACTCCTTGGAAGGAAGGTTATGACCAATTTAGACAGCATATTAAAAAGCAGAGATATTACTTTGCCAACAAAGGTCTGTCTAGTCAAGGCTATGGTTTTTCCAGTAGTCATGTATGGATGTGAGAGTTGGACTGTGAAGAAAGCTGAGTGCTGAAGAATTGATGCTTTTGAATTGTGGTGCTGGAGAAGACTCTTGAGAGTCCCTTGGACTGCAATGAGATCCAACCAGTTTATCCTAAAGGCGATCAGTCCTGGATGTTCATTGGAAGGACTGATTTTGAAGCTGAAACTCCAATACTTTGGCCACCTGATGTGAAGAGCTGATTCATTTGAAAAGACTCTGATACTTGGAAAGATTGAGGGCAGGAGGAGAAGGGGACGACAGAGAAAGAGATGGTTGGATGGCATCACCAACTCAATGGACATGAGTTTGGGTAGGCTCCGGGAGTTGGTGATGGACAGGGAGGCCTGGTGTGCTGCAGTTCATTGTGTTGCAAAGAGTCGGACACAACTGAGCAACTGAACTGAACTGATAGTTGATTTATAATATTGTGTTAATTTCTGCTGTACAGCAGTGATTCAGATACATATATATAAATACATTCTTTTTTATATAGTTTTTCCATTATGGTTTATCAAAGGATATTTCGTACAGTCCCCTGTGCTATTTAGTAGGTCCTTATAGCTTATCCATGCAATACATACTAGTTGGCATCTGCTAACCCCCAAACTCCCACTCATTTCTCCCCAACCTCTCCTCCCCCCTTGGAAAACACAAGTCTGTTCTCTATGTCCATGAGTCTATTTGTGTTTCACATGTAAGTAAATTTGTGTCATATGTTAGATTCCACCTAAAGTGATATCATATGGTATTTTTCTGATTTACTTTACATAGTGGTAATCTCTAGGTCCATTCATGTTGCTCCAAATGGCATTATTTCATTCTTTTTTATGGGTGAGTAGTATTACATTGTATGTATATACCACATCTTCTTTATTCATTCATCTGTTGAGGAACATTTAAGTTGCTTCCATGTCTTGGCTATTGTGAATAGTGCTGCTATGAACACTGGGGTGTGTGTATCTTTTCAATTAAAGTTTTATCTGGATATATGCTCAGGAGTGGGATTGCTAGATCATATGACTATTCTATTTTTAGTTTTTTGAGGAACCTCCACACTGTTTTCCAAAGTTGCTACAATAACTTGGTGGGCCTCTTATCTTGATGTAACAAGAGGTCAGTTAGTATGATGAACTACCACACTTGTCAGTATTCACTGTCTCCCTTTTCTACTGCTTATTGTAGAATCCTAGAGTTCTGCAGTCTAGGTGGCAAATCTGGTAGAGTCACCCAATGCATGCAGTTCATGAATCTGAGCCCCTGGTCACCACCTCCTTCTCAGGCTGTGACTGAAGAAGTTGTTCATTTTCCATCAAAATTAAGGAGTGAAATACCAAGAAACATTCATGTATATCATTTTTCCAAACTAATTATTTCTGGTTCCTACTGTGTAACAGAAGCTCTCCCTCCCTCTGATTATCAGTGTCAATTACCCTAGCGGAATGATTCTGATTCCTTTATTTGCCTTTTCTTCTTATATCAAAGAAGAGGTTGACTAGATGACAACCATAGTTTGAAATGTAATGGAAATTTTTGTGGTGTCCTCTGGTGAATATCTTCCTCCTCTGGCAGCCAAGATTTCTAAACATGTAGATCCCAGAGTTGTGGGCACAGGATGCACAGATTCCTTGAGTTGGTCCCTGGAATTAATGTGCTGTTTTACTTATAGGGACAGATTACAACTGTTCATTTAGAGCATTGGTTCTTAACTGAGGACAATTTTGTCTTCTTGAGGGACAGATAAGAATGTCTGGAAGACATTTGCTTGTCACAGTGTGCAGTGGGAATGTTCCTGGCTTCTAGCCAGGGATCCTGCTAAACATCCCACAATTCACAAGACAGCTCTCACAACAAATACTTCTGTAGCCAAAAATATCAATCCTTTTGATTGATATTTATTAGAGATTGGATTTATTGGATTGGATTTATTAGAGAGTAGTGCCTCTTGGGATTTCCTGGTGGCTCAGACAATAAAGAGTCTTACTGCCAATGCAGGAGACCCAGGTTCAATCCCTGGTTGGGAAGATCCCCTGGAGAAGGGAATGGCTGCCCACCCCAGTATTTTTGCCTGGAGAATTCCATGGACAGAGGAGCCTGGTGGGTTACAGTCCATGGGGTCACAAAGAGACAGACATGATTGAACTGTACACGGCTAACAGTGCATCTGGAAGGATGGCTGCCTGTCCTTGCAGGGTATTATTTTAAGCTGGAGCTTTAGCTGTGCCTTCCATAAGCTGTTATTGGGAGAAACTCCTGGGTTATGAATGGATGTGATAAATCCTATGATCTGTGCCCATCTATAAAATAGATTCCTTGACCCCATGTGATACTATTTAGGACACTGTACCAGTGGATCAAACACACTGCAAATCCATGGTGGTGTGTTCAGTGAGGTCCTGGAGAGAGGAAAAGTGGACTCACACCAAGTTTGTGATAGTTCTAGTCAGAGATTAATTTTCTAGGATTAAAGGAATCTGATGACATCAATTTGCTACAAAAGGGCTGAGTGGACTCCTTGAGAGGTTTACTTTTGATCTTTATAACTGGCAGATTGGGCTTTCAGCAATAAAAGTAACTAGATTAGGCTTGTTGAATTGACCCCATTGCACTAAAGTAGAAAATAGCAAAGGCTGGCTGATGTCTACTGGCCAAGTCATTATGTGTACTTGTTTTTCTAATGCTTGTTCTGCAGTGAATGCTCTCCAGTAAGAATTAACATGTGATATAAAAATCTTCCCGTTTCTTTTCCTCACTTCCAGATCCTTGTACTCTTTACAGATACTCTGTGCCCCTTCTTGAGCTCCTTCTTCTTCAAGTCTTTGATCAACCAGCTATTCTGCCCTTGTTCATATATATACTCTCCTCCAGACTATACCTCTTATCTGCCAAATTGGATGACTGATCTTCTTCTTCTTCCCTTCTCTCAGTCGTGTCTGATTCTTTGCGACCCCATGGACAGTGGCCTACCAGGCTCTGCCGTCCATGGGATTTTCCAGGCAAGAATACTGGAGTGGGCTGTCATTTCCTTCTCCAGGGGATCTTCCCAACCCAGGGATTGAACCCAGGTCTACTGCATTGCAGATAGACGCTTTACTGTCTGAGCCACCAGGGAAGCCCTGTGCATTAGAAAGATTCCTCCTCACAACTGATAGTCAACATCATCCCTGAATGGGGCTATAATGCAGTTTTCCATTTTCAGCTTTCCGCTCATGCTAGGCTAAGCAGCCCATGTTCCAAGCTTGAACTTCTTATTCTTCCTTTAGCTATCATATGAGAGACCCAGAATAAGAGGTGCTGGTTCAGTAGTAATGGATGATAGGAGATCTGGCCATCTGCCTATGAGGCAAATTTTCACCATTTAGTGCTGCTCATGCTGAATCTGGATCTGCCACTTCAGCTTATAATAACTAGATGTTTGGCTCACCTGACCTTGTGTCTTGGTGATGAATCCCTGATCAAAACTGACAGTTCTGGTCAGCCTCCTCACCAACTCAATGGACATGAACTTGAGAAAACTCCAGGAGATAGTGGAGGACAGAGGAGGCTGGCCTGTTACAGTCCATGGGGTCACAAAGAGTCAGACATGACTTAGCAACTGAACAACAGGTTTCTTTTGTTGTATTAAAGATTAAGTGACACTTTTCTTAATATCCATGGTTCTTTCCCCTAGGGATGCATGTTTTATTACCTATAATTCTTCAGTTTAGACTCCATTTGCTGGCATCCAAACTTGCTGTTCATTTTAATAATTATACCTACTTCCTTCCCTCCCTTCCCACCTTCCTTCCCGCCCTTTCTCTCCTACTTGACCCTTTTCCTCCCTGCTTCATCCTCCCTTCTTTCCTTGTTTCTTTCAATTGAGTAAATGATATATTCTCATCGTAAAAATGTGAATGGCAGCAAAAAGTAAAAAGATTGAGATTTCTCATTACCAATGGCCACTACCATATGCTTTATCTTATTGTTCAAAAGTAAGCATTGTTAATAATTTCTTATGAATTCCAAAGGATATTTTCTGATGTAATATTATATGATATATCTGTCTATTCATTTGCTGTTTGTTTTTGCACAGATGATATAATAGTCTATGAACAGTCTTATAGGGGTCATCCCTGGTGGCTCAGATGGTAAGAAATATGTCTGCCAATACAGGAGACACAGGGACACAGGTTCAATCCCTGGGTTGGGAAGCTCCCTTGAAGAAGGGAATGGCAACCCACTCTTGTATTTTTGCCTGGAAAAACCCCATGGACAGAGGAGCATGGAGAGCTTTAGTCCATGGGGTCGAAAAGAGTCAGACATGACTGAGTGACTGACACACACAAACTGTTTTATAAAGCACTTTCTTCCTCTATAAGGGTATTTTGTGTTTATTTCCATGCTGCCATGTTTCCCAATGCTAGCTTCATTGACTCTGTAGTTGAAGTATTAGCACACTATTTTATTGGAACTGAAGAATGAAATAAATAATTTTGTTAAAATACCCCTATTTTCTTATATGAACTTTGAGTGAGTGAAATAATTTTATTAAAATACTAAGATATAGGGACCTAAATGAAATTCATGGAAGTAATATTTTCATGCTATTTCAACTATTTTAATGATTCCTGAACAGAGTTCTCTAATAGATGTTGTTGTTAAGTCACTAAGTTGTGTCTGACTCTTTGCAACCCCATGGACTACAGCATGCCAGCCTCCTCTGTCCTCTGCTATCTCTTGGAGTTTCCTCACATTTATGTCAATTGAACTGGTGATGCCATCTAATCATCTCATCCTCTGCCATTTGCTTCTCCCTTTGCCTTCAATCTTTCCCAGCATCAGGGTCTTTTCCAGTGAGTCGGTTCTTCACATCAGGTGGCCAAAGTATTGGAGCTTCAGCATCAGTCCTTCCAATGAATATTCAGGATTGACTTCCTTTAGAATTGACTGGTTTGACCTCCTTACAGTCTGAAGCACTCTCAAGGGTTTTCTCCAGCACTACAATTTGAAAGCACCATTCTTTGGTGCTCAGCCTTCTTTATGGTCCAACTCCCATGTCTGTGCATGACTACTTGGAAAAACATAGCTTTTACTATATGGATCTTTGTCAGCAAAGTGATGTCTCTGCTTTAAATATGCTGTCTAGGTCTGTCATCACTTTCCTTCCAAGGAGCAAGCATCTTTTAATTTCTTGGCAGCAGTCACAGTCCACAGTGATTGGAGCCCAAGAAAAGAAAATCTGTCACTATTCCCACTTTCCCCGCTTTGATTTGCCATGATGTGATGGGACTGGATGCTATGATCTTAGTTT
Source organism: Bubalus bubalis (assembly GCF_019923935.1). Classification (NCBI taxonomy): domain Eukaryota; kingdom Metazoa; phylum Chordata; class Mammalia; order Artiodactyla; family Bovidae; genus Bubalus; species Bubalus bubalis. The sequence goes on along the minus strand of NC_059159.1, from coordinate 119,050,918 downwards.
TATGAATGTTGAGTTTCAAGCCAGGTTTTTCACTCTTCTCTTTTACCCTCATCAAGAGGCTCTTTAGTTCCTCTTCAGTTTCTGCCATTAGAGTGGTATCATCTCCATATGAGAGTCAGATACAACTGAGCAACTAACACACTGCATAGACGTTAAATAAGCAGGCTGACAATATACAGCTTTGACGTACTCCTTTCCCAATTTTGAACCAGTCTGTTGCTCCAAGTCTGGTTCTAACTGTTGCTTCTTGACCCGTACACAAGAAGTTTGTGTGTTTCTCAGGAGATAGGTGAGGTATCTGTTACTCCCATCTCTTTAATAATTTTCCACAGTTTGTTGAGGTCCACACAGTCAAAGGCTTTAGCTTACTCAGTGGAACAGAGGTAGATGTTTTTCTGGAATTCCCTTGCTTTCTCTGTGATTCAATGAATGTTGTCAACTTGATCCCTGGTTCCTCTGCCTTTTCTAAACCCAGCTTGTACATCTGGAAGTTCTTGGTTCATGTACTACTGAAGCCTAGCTTGAAGAATTTTGAGCATGATCTTACTAGTATGTGAAATGAGGGCAATTGTAGGGTAGTTTGAACATTTTTTGGCATTGCCCTTCTTTGGGATTGGAATGAAAACTTACGTTTTCCAGTCCTGTGGCCACTGCTGAGTTTTCCAGATTTGCTGACATATTGAATATTGCATAGGAACTTGGAATGCTAGGTATGTAATGGATATAACTTGAATAGTAATGATCATAAGAGATTGGCACCTTACTAGAGTTTTATTCATTTGTTAACAATTGGTTCTACTCATCATCATAGACTCTGATTAGAATGTATCTCATTGTGATGCCACTCAAGTTTTCAGGTTTCCATTCAGCATTATCAATTTCCAAACGTGGAGGTTATCTTGGCAAACATACTGCTACTGCTGCTAAGTCACTTCAGTTGTGTCTGACTCTGTGCGACCCCATAGATGGCAGCCCACCAGGCTCCCCCATCCCTGGGATTCTCCAGGCAAGAACACTGGAGTGGGTTGCCATTTCCTTCTCCAATGCAGGAAAGTGAAAAATGAAAGTGAAGTCGCTCAGTCATGTCCGACTCTTAGCGACCCCATGGACTGCAGCCTACCAAGCTCCTCCGTCCATGGGATTTTCCAGGCAAGAGTACTGGAGTGGGGTGCCATTGCCTTCTCCATGGCAAACATACAGCTTCACTCTTTTAGCCATTTGGTCTAATTATGTTGAGACAAAATTATCTTTTTCTCTGAACCTCTCTCACAGCAGCCACGCAATATATTTTCCTCATTGTATGATCCATTTGGTCATTACTTTCAGCTACTATTTTGTTTTTTTTTCTTTGGCTTGTATTAGTTTACTTTTTAATAGCTTTATTATTTTGCAAAGACTCATACATGCTTGTTGAAAATAAAATTAAGCAATTCAGAACATTATAAAGAAAAAGTTAAAAAAAATCATCCTAGATCCCAGTACCTGGAGATAACAATATTTCATATTTTAATAAATATGTCATGTATCTCTATTAAGGTAATTTGCCTAACTGGTACCATACTGTACCTGCCTCTCTAACCTGCTTTTTTCCTTCAAAGTATGTTGAAAACATTAGCTATTATTCCTCTTTTCTTGGCGTGTCTTTGATTTTAACTCAAACTGCTCCACTTTTAGAAGGAGTGTCAGATTTAGCTCTAGTATTGGTCCAGGTTTCCAACATAAGTATGAGTCCAGCAAGTGCCTCATCCCCCTCCATTCCCTTCCCATTTATCTAGGGCACAGAGATACAAAACTAGAGAGCTGTCTTGGTTACTGAGCAGTACAGCTGCAACCACGGAGAATCCGAATTTTGCAAAGAACTCAATCCGCCTGCAATGCGGGAGATCCTGGTTCAATCCTTGGGTCTGGAAGAGCTCCTGAAGAAGGGATAGGCTAACCCACTCCAGAATTCTTGGGCTTCCCTGGTGGCTCAGATGTTAAAGAATCTGCCTGAAACTTGGGAGACTTAGATTTGATGCCTGGGTTGGGAAGATCCCCTGGAGAATGCAATGGCTACTCACTCTAGTGTTCTTGCCTGGAGGATTTCACGGACAGAGGAGCCTGGTGGGCTACAGTCCATGGGGTTGCAAACAGTCAGACATGCCTGAAGTGACTTAGCACAGGACAGAACATATTGTTTGGTTCTATTCATATGAAATTTCCAGATTAAGTCCTAGATACAGAAAGTAGATTGGTGGTTGCCTAGGCCTGAAGGGGTAGGGGATAATGGGAGTGATGCTAACGGATATGGAGTTGTTTTGGGGGGTGATGAAAATGTTCTGAAATTGGTTGTGGTGATGGTTTCTTTTGCTGCATGTGCTTTTGATGTCTTACCTAGGAAAGCATTGCCTAATTTGAGGTCATGAAGATTTCTGCCTACAATTTTGTCCTTAAGAATTTCATTCTTTTAGCTTTTACATTTTGATCTTTGATTACAATTTGAGTTAATTTTTACATACGGTGTGATGTAGGGTGTCCGAATTTTTTTCTTTCTTTTGCATGTGGATATGTGGTTTTCATAGCACTGTTTGTTGTAAAGATTTTCCTTCCCCATTTAATTGTCTTGGCACACGTTGAAAATCAATTGACAATAAAATTAATTGAGGAGTACTACCTCTTAACCATACTGAGTCTTTCTATCCATGAATGTGTGATGTCTTTCCATTTGTCAGATCCTCTCTACTTTTTTTTTTGACAATATTTTTTAGTTTTCAGAGTATATGCTTTACACTACTTATGTCAGTGGTTATCTTTTTGTTGTTGCTTTCATTAAAAAATATTTTTTGTGATTCTTTCTATTGTTTGTCCTATTCATTAATTCCTATTTTGCCTTTAATTCTTTTACTTTCCTTAGGTTTACTTTTTACTTACTTTTCAAACATCTTGTGTTGATAATTTAACTAAGATAATATTTAATTCTTCCTTGCTTACTAATATGTGATATCAGGACTATAAATATTCTGCTAAATATGACTTTAGCTCCTTCCCCCAAATTTTGATATTACTCCCATTATAATTCAGTTTTGTACTTCATAACTCACAGTTTAATTTACTCTGGCATAGATCTATAAGAGTGAGGGTAATTTCAATGGCAGTCTCTTCCTTGCAGTTCTATTTCAAGTCTATTCATTATTATACGGTTCTAATCTTTCCTCGTGTGTTCTAGGTTTTTTATTTGTCTATCTACCTATGTATCTTTATAATCATTTTCCAATTATTCTTTTATTTCAAACACTTGAGGATATTTATTTATCTGTTTTCTTCTTCTATTTTAGGTTTTCCCTCTAGTGCTTACTTGATTGTAAATTTTTATTGATTACAATTATGCAAGTGGGATAACAATTCTGGAGGAATCCCATGAACTCTGAGATGTGAAAGCATTTCTTCAGAGAAGGTTGGTTTTGCTTTTGTCAGAACTGCAGGCATTCCAATGAAAGTGTTATGTTAATGTTACAGCTTGTGTTTTACAGAGCAAATGAGTATTGTAAATTCAAACTTCATTCTCAAACTGGGAATAGGCTTTGGGTTTTGATAAATCCCTGCAGACTTTTCCTCGTTCCATTCCTAAAATAAATGGCCTTTTTTCCCTGCTGCTGCTTTAGACTAGTGTCAAGAAGAATTTTTATATATCTCCTCTTAAATGATATTTTAAAACTTGGATATAATTTGTAGATACAGCTCTTCATTTGAGAAAGAGGGAAACTAAATCATTAAAGATGTTATCAAATTCTTGTGAGCCATTTTTACCTGCTGTCCCTCAGGAATTTAGTCACTGCTTTCGAAAACCAGGCTTATTACATTTTTTCCCTTCCAAGTCATCTCCTTTTGTGTTTCCTTTTTGATTTAAGATCCTCACAATCTTCTTAGTCCTTGAGTTAGCAAGTTGGAATCATCAGTTCTTGCTCTCCACCTCAGTTGCCACCATACACCATCAATTCTTCCTTGAATACCTCCCTTCCTTCTGTATTCATCTCCAGTTCTATTATTGCTGCCCCAGTTTACATCCTCATTATAAATATCTTACCTGGACTATTGTGGTATCTCCCTGGATAACACTCTGCATTCACATTTTCCTTAAGAATACCTTCCAACGTTAGGACAGAGGTATTGTCATGTCATTTACTTGCTTCACAAACCTTTGGAAGTTCCCCATTGCCTAAAGATTAAATGGATACACATTTTATTTTTTCAACTTCTTTTCCTATTATCCACTACATTTGACATATTGCAGTCAAACCAACCTATTGGACTTTCACAGGACACCCTATATATAATCGTGCTTTGTTTTTCCTTTGGTGGGATTACTTGTCCAATCCATGGGTAGTTTCTACTAATTATTTAAAACCCAGATCTAATGCTGTTGTCTTTGCATGTCTTCCCTGTTGCATAATTACAACTAATCACTTTCTTCTTCGTGTTTCCACTTACTTTTCTCATGCCTCTGTTTCAGCAATATCTTATTATTGTGTAAACCTTTACATGCCTGTTTTGCCCTTTTGACTGTGAGCTTCTGCAGGGAGGAGACCATTTTTCATTCATCTTTATCATCTCTCTGCCTAGCTAGCATGTTGCCTGGAACACAACAGATGCTCAATAAATGTTTTTAATAAATTAATGAAATAATGAAGCTATATTATTATATCAAAATAGCAACAGGACAGTGTTTTCCATTTTAGATAATATGTATCTTCTCATCTAGTATCTGCTGCACAGACCAAGACTTCAGTGGGGTACCTAATTCTAAATGATACCTGCTGCTATGGAAGCAAAATTTGATTTTTTTTGAACCTTATTATCTTTTTCTTTAAAATATAGCTAGAAATCCCTGATTCTTAGTTGCTATAGAACCAGATAAGCAAATATAACCAGCAAATTATTTGTTAACTAATCATGGTAGGGATTTTAAAAATTGCTTTTCTTCTTATTTCAATTACAATACATATTTGAAATAGTAAATTTAGAGTACATAGACACACACACATAAAGTCATGCATCATATTACTATCACTCTGCAAGATAATCAGTATTTTGGATTATATTTGTATAACATTTGATTACAAAAGTAGAGTCAGAGGATATATACTGTTTTGTATTCTTGGTATTGAAAGATATATATTAATAAGAACTATTACTGAGGATGCATTTAACTATTATATGTTTTATAACATAAATATGGTTATGCTATTATAAACGTGATAATCTGTTGATAGCAGAAAGTTTCAAGGCAAACTGTCCTAAGCGGTAAAGACATTTATTTCTTTCATCATTCTTAAAGGTTAAGAGATGAATCTGGCTGGCTTATACTAAGGATGATCACTCCCTGCAACTGGACAGAGGGTCAGCTTTTCTGAGTTGCATGGGTAGGGGGTGGCTGGATTAACACATTCAAGAGTTTATTCATCTTATGAGGTGAGATAATATTGACAGTGAGTAAACTGCAGAGTCAGTCATAGTGGCTATAGATCTTCCTCCTTTTTAAGTAAGTGTTGAAGCCTTTTTCACTTAAAATTGCTCAGTTTCCTGTTGTTGACATTTAGGTATTTTTCCTTCAGTTTTTCAGTGTTATAAATAACACAGCTGTGAACAATCTCATGGTTGAATCATTGTGAAATCCATGTTTATATGTACAGCTTCAGAATTGTATTAAGCAACCTGTTAAAACTTTGTGAGATGTTGCCTATGGGGAAATTACACAATTCCTATCAGCAACAAGGGACAATAGCTGTTTCCTTTACCTTGGACAACAACTGTGGGCATTTAAAAGAGTCTGCCTTGGCCAGAGGCTTTTAAACTATATTAGGGAAATCTGTGCTTCTGCAGAACTCACTTTAAGCCAATGCGGGTTATTTCACAAGCTGACTTAGCTCCCAGTGCCTAATATGATTCACTTTGAGCTTGTATCAGCTTATCACTTTCTCAGTTCAGTGTATGTTAAGTCTCATGTTGCACATGTTCTTTTTTTCAAAATTAATTTTTATTTGAGTACAGTTGTTTTTGCACATGTGTTCTTAGGAGTGATCATGAGCAGACTAGCAAACAAGCAAAACAAACACAAAACTAAAAAATACAAAGTATTTGCACATTAGCAAGTTTTGGAAAAACCAAAACCCATCTGAGAAAGGATAAATTTTAAGGGCCAATCTTTTTTTTTCTAACTCTCAAAATACCTTTCTCCTATAGGGATAGATAATTGGGCCCAAACCAGTTTTTATAAGTGTGTACATATATTTTATATATATATATATATGCACACACATATATAAGTGTATGTGTATGTGCATATATATATACACACACATATGCATTTATATATACATACAGTTATTAAAAAATTATCCATTGCTCATGGTTCTGTATTTTAAAGATTCATTGTTTCAAATAGGTTTCTAATCCCTAGGCCAGGTACTGAGTTCATATGAGACCAAGATCTTTTTTACCATCTGCAAAAGCTATTAAGACATTTAGGTATCCCAGTGGTGATGATTTATTTTTATTTCTCTGAGAGGTCACTCTGATTTAGGAGTGGGTGACTATGGGAGTGGAATATTGTATCTCTTCTCCAGCCAATTTTCCAGTTCTACATAAACTTAGAATGTTTGTAAGTTTTCTTGCCAACTATATGATATCATTAAATGTAATAGGTCTATACATTTGCAAGTGTTACATTTTGGTTTCAGTATGTGAGACTTATTGTAATTCATAGCATAAAACACTCTTCTTGGAAATAGCACCTCTAACTGAAATGTGTTTAAAAGCTCATATAGTGTCCTTTGTTTAGGTGGTTGCCACATGGATGCATTACTTTGTTTTCAGAAAGAAACACCAAAAGAATCTGTAACTTTAAAAATGTACGTGTAAAAATTTTACAGTCTTTGTTTTTACTTCCTTCCTTTCTTCATTTTTGTTGTTTTCTCTCAACTCTCAGTGAGACCTCAGGAATCCATTTAGATCCTGCTCTACGAAGACCAATTGACTCATTGGCTGGGAGGCCCGTGAAAGCCTCAGGTAAATTAATAGTAGAGTCAGTGCCTGAGAACCATGCCTGGCTGCTCTTGAAATCCCGTCTGAAGCCTGAATTATTTGTATTAAGATAGGCCAGCACTCGGGCTCCTATGAGTCAATTCTTTGTAACAGTTGCCAATATTTTTATACCTGAGAGAGCGGCTTCATTCTTTATTATTGCTCAGGAATCAATACTCCCATTGCCCTCACAAAATGCTATACAAGCATTATTGGCATTTCACTTGGCAGTGAAGAGTATCGACATCAATCTCGCCAACTGCACACTTCACTAACCCTGCTCCACTTCTCCTGCGTCTATTTGTATTCCATCTGGGCTGTCCTCGGCTGCTGAATTTGAATGGGACTCCTTAGCACTGCCCTGACACGTCCTAAGATAAGGAAATGGAAAAGCATCATTTACCCACTCACAGAGACAGTGCCCCTGCCACCCCTGCCCATTTTGTACCTAGAGGTCTTGCAGCATTTAATAAAACACCATTTCCCACCACCCTATGGTTTTACAAAATTGCCATCTCAGAGCTCTTCATTAATAACCAAATGTCTGCTTCTAATCTACTGTGAATTTTAAAGTAATTTCTGGGCTCTTAAAGTAGCAGATCTTAAAAAATGAAAATTCACACATTTGGGAGTACAGTGTGCACACAGAGCCACGGTGGGAACTGCGGCTGCATTTGTTCTGAATGCTGACCATGGACACACCATGGTTGTTTAGTAAACTTAGTAAAAATGCTTCTCACCCAACATGTGACTTCCCCTTTAAACATGTAGTTCTATGGTAATGTTGAAATGGAAGCCACTGTAGGGAATTCTGTCATATCAGTCTTATGTTGGGCATTATCAGTATGTGACAGATGTTGTTTGATTAAAAGGAATATCTAGAATATATAAAGAACTTTTACAACTCAACAAACATGATCTGAAAAAAGAAAAGTGGTCTCATTAAAAACGGACAGTGGCCACAGTGGGATACCACTTCGTGTCCATCAGGATAGCTATTATCAAGAAAAACAAAACCCAGAAAATATAAGTATTGGAGAGGATATGGAGAAATTCAAACCCTTGTGCTTTGCTAGCAGGAATATAAAAATGGTACAGCTGTTGTGGAAAATAGTTTGGCAGTTCTTCAAAGAGTTAAACATAGAACCACAATATGATCCAGCAATTCCACTCTTAGATACATAATTGGAAGAATAAAAAGCAGGAACTCAGACAGATGCTTGGACACCAGTATTCATAGCACCATTATGCATGGTAGCCAAAAGGTAGAAACAATCCACTTGTTGGCGGAGTGACTTTGGTTACTAGTATTATTACTCTGAGCCTCAGTCTCTTCCTCTGTCCAGTGGCAGTGACAGTGGTGTGGTGATGGTAATAGTGTAATAATGGTGATGACGATTTCATGATGATGTTGTGGTATTGATGATGGTGATAATATTTCACAGGATTGTTGTCAAGATTAAGATATAGTATGAATAAGATGATTAAGTAAGATTTGTGTAATATCCAAAACTTTAATACACCATGGTTCTTTAACATTTTAAATCCAAGAATCAGAATATTTTGTATGCTTTATGTCAAGGAGGTATGTTAGAGGTTAATGTTTGCCTCAAAGGACAGACAGATATTTGGAAATTATATATTCTATTTGGTTGTAGTCATTCATTTGTGTGAGCCTAGATTATGAAATCTTGTTAATAATATTTAATTTCAGAATTACATTATTTTTAGTGGAGGTAAATGGCAAAGCTATTCATTCTTTCCTAGAAGAGAGAGTTGGGTTTTTTGTTTGTAACACTTACAGCAACTTCCTGCAGAAGTTATATGTTCTGAGCCTATCTTTGTGCTAGGTAAAAAGAGAAAATGATTTTGAAAAGATAAATTCTTCACTAGATTGTTTTTTTTTGGTTATCAAAAGGCAAAGTAAGAATTTTTATATATTACAGAAGTTATCTTCATTGGATCTTAACTTACATAAATATATCCAGGAAAAAAAGTGAATCCATCATTTTTTTTTAAATAGAAAAAGCCCTGAAATAGGAATTAGGAATCTTTGACCCTAGTTTCAGTTTTGCCATGTGTTAAACATGTGACCATAAGCAAATTAATTAACTATTGAGCTTAGTTTTCTCCTCTGTTGTGTGTTTAGTCACTCAGTCCTGTCTGATTCTTCACAACACTTTGGACTATATCCTGCCAGGCTCCTCTGTCCATGAGATTCTCCAGGAAAGAATACAAGAGTGGGTTGCTACTTCCTTCTCCAGGGGATCTTCCTGACCCAGGGATCAGGCCTGCATGTCAGATGTGTCTCCTGCAAGGCCGATTCTTTACCCTCTGAGCCCAAATGGTTGTAAAAAAATAGATCGCTTATTTCATGTATCTATTGTGGTCAACTAAAATGATATTCATGAGAATGCTTTGTAAATTATAATGTTCTGTATGAATAAAGTGTCATATTTTATTGCCTATGATTATAAATCATAAAATGTATCATTAGTTACATTTCACTTAGAACAAAAATACTACAAATTAAACTATGATATAGTGCCTTAGTATGCTGTTTGATGGAGAAGGCAATGGCACCCCACTCCAGTACTCTTGCCTGGAAAATCCCATGGACGGAGGAGCCTGGTAGGCTGCAGTCCATGGGGTTGCTAAGAGTCGGACACGACTGAGCGACTTCACTTTCACTTTTCACTCTCATGCATTGGAGAAGGAAATGGCAACCCACTCCAGTGTTCTTGCCTGGAGAATCCCAGGGACGGGGGAGCCTGGTGGGCTGCCGTCTATGGGGTTGCACAGAGTCGGACAGAACTGAAGCGACTTAGCAGCAGCAGCAGATGCTGTTTGAGGCATGTAAGGATCATACCAGCCTCTTTTTGTTTGGAATATTCTTTCAGCTATTCTAATAAATACAGCCAGTACATCTTGCTTTTAACTGTATCTCTTACCAAGTGATAGGCAACTTTTTTTGCATGTAAATCGGTTACAAAACATACCAACATGCTTCATATTTTCCTAAATCTAGTAAAGAATTTGATTGTTCCATTGCAAAAAACCACAGAATTGCAATTATACCTTCCATGATTAATATTTACTTTGCTAATTAATATTTGCTCCTCAATCATACACATTTTTCCTCTGTTCCCATGCCTTTCTTCATATGCAAGAGTTTCATTTCATTGTTAAATCAAAGTACAGTATTTCTGAAATCATTTTAAATGACAGTGGAACTCAGCAGGTGATGCCCCGGCAATGCACATTTCTCAACTGAACAGCAAAGCTATGCGCAAGTTTGTCCATGTACAGTTGATGAAAACTCCTTTATGACTATTGCCTGTCAGTCTTTGATTGTTTAAGACTACTGCTGATTTCAGGGATGTTAGGATGTGTGGGGAAAGGTGTCTTGGGATTAGTTGAAAATTGCATTTACGAGGTTAGCCACAATGTGACACTTTAATTATTGATATAAAGTGCAGGTAGCACATTGCTTGTTGCACCTTAGTAATAGGAATGTGAGAGTCCTTGAAACTAGTAAGGCCTCCTGAGGTTACGGAGAAACCGTCTGGTGCTGCTTCAGTGTTTGTAGGCAGTGTGGTATCTGCTTTGAGTCATGTCTTCTCCACACTAAACTCTATTACTTTGTCACTTTCTTTAAACTTTGATATGGCATGATTTTGAAATCATTTCTTTTGATCACTTTGCTCAGAACTGGGACTCATTTTTCAAGCTTCTTTAATGCACTGTATTTGGAATGAAACATTCTATGCCAGTTCTTTTCATACTGTTCATGGGGTTCTCAAGGCAAGAATACTGAAGTGGTTTGCCATTCCCTTCTCCAGTGGACCACATTCTGTCAGATCTCTCGATCTGACAAACCACTTCAGTATTCTTGCCTCGAGAACCCCATGAACAGTATGAAAAGAACTGGCATAGAATGTTTCATTCCAAATACAGTGCATTAAAGAAGCTTGAAAAATGAGTCCCAGTTCTGAGGAAAGTGATCAAAACAAATGATTTCAAAACTATGCCATATCAAAGTTTAAAGAAAGTGACAAAGCAACAGAGTTTAGTGTGGAGAAGACATGACTCCTCTTGATGAAAGTGAAAGTGGAGAGTGAAAAAGTTGGCTTAAAGCTCAACATTCAGAAAATGAAGATCATGGCATCCGGTCCCATCACTTCATGGGAAATAGATGGGGAAACAGTGGAAACAGTGTCAGACTTTATTTTTTGGGGCTCCAAAATCACTGCAGATGATGACTGCAGCCATGAAATTAAAAGACGCTTACTCCTTGGAAGGAAAGTTATGACCAACCTAGATAGCATATTAAAAAGCAGAGACATTACTTTGCCAACAAAGGTCTGTCTAGTCAAGGCTATGGTTTTTCCTGTGGTCATGTATGGATGTGAGAGTTGGACTGTGAAGAAGGCTGAGCACTGAAGAATTGCTGTTTTTGAACTGTGGTGTTGGAGAAGACTCTTGAGAGTCCCTTGGACTGCAAGGAGATCCAACCAGTCCATTCTGAAAGAGATCAGCCCTGGGATTTCTTTGGAAGGAATGATGCTGAAGCTGAAACTCCAGTACTTTGGCCACCTCATGCGAAGAGTTGACTCATTGGAAAAGACTCTGATGCTGGGAGGGATTGGGGGCAGGAGGAGAAGAGGACGACAGAGGATGAGATGGCTGGATGGTATCACTGACTCGATGGACGTGAGTCTGAGTGAACTCCAGGAGTTGGTGTTGGACAGGGAGGCCTGGCGTGCTGCGATTCATGGGGTCGCAAAGAGTCGGACATGACTGAGTGACTGATCTGATCTGATGCCAGCTCTGGTTGTTAGAATGGTGGAAAGATCCATCATTAATTTATTAAGAGAAAAAATGACTTTTCTTGAATTCCTGGGTAAGAAAAAAACTTGGAAATGTAAATTCTGCATGTACTTGTGTAGTTTTATTTTTAAATGGTGATGAAACACCCTTAAATGGGTTACGTTATTATATTTAAGTACTTTTTTATTCTTATGTTTATTTGGTAGTCTTTTTAGTATGTCTATTATCTTCAGAGTTCTTTTTGGAATGTTGAATGGACAGAGTCAGAATCAGGCTCCCAATTCTGGGATATACCTGTGATTCGTTTCCTAGGGATGCTGTAACAAAATACCACCCCCTGGGTGACCTAGACAGCAGAAGTCTATCCTCTCACAGTTCTGAGTACTAGATATCTGAAATGATGTGTTGACTAATGCTGACAAATGCTAGGTTTGACTGGGCCATGCTCTGTCTGAAGCTGGTAGAGAAGAATCCTTCCTTGCCTCATCCTAGTTTCTGCTGGTTTGCAGGCAAGCCTTGGCATGCATTACCTTGCAGGTGTAGCATTTCAGTCTCTGCCTCCATTTTTACATGGTGTTGGTCCTATGTGTCTCTGTCTTCACTCAGTATTAAACGCTTCTCATGCTGAAGCTGAAGCTCCAGTACTTTGGCCACCAGATGCGAAGAGCCAACTCATTGGAAAACACCCTGGTACTGGGAAAGGTTGAGGGCAATAGGACAAGGGGGCGGCAGAGGATGAGATGGTAGGTAGCATCACTGACTCAACAGACATGAGTTTGATCAAACTCTGGGAGACAGTGAAGGCCAGGGAAACCTGGCATGCTGTAGTTCATGGAGTTGCAAAAAAATTTGACTTAGCAGCTGAACAGCAACAACATAAGGACAGCAGACATATTGTGTTATGGCCTACTCTAATGATCTTATATTAACTTGATTACAATAGTAAATACCCTATTTCCAAATAAGGTCGCATTCCTAGGTACAGGGAATAGGACTTTGGCTTATTTTGGTGGGGCAGACAGTTAAACCCTTAACACTTGTCAACATTACTTTGTGGGTGGACACCAACTCATTACTACCCAAATCACTCAGATCAGAGATCAGATCAGTCACTCAGTTGTGTCCGACTCTTTGCGACCCCATGAATCGCAGCACGCCAGGCCTCCCTGTCCATCACCAACTCCCGGAGTTCACTCAGACTCACGTCCATCGAGTCAGTGATGCCATCCAGCCATCTCATCCTCTGTCGTCCTCTTCTCCTCCTGCCCCCAATCCCTCCCAGCATCAGAGTCTTTTCCAATGAGGCAACTCTTCGCATGAGGTGGCCAAAGTACTGGAGTTTCAGCTTTAGCATCATTCCTTCCAAAGAAATCCCAGGGCTGATCTCTTTCAGAATGGACTGGTTGGATTTTCTTGCAGTCCAAGGGACTCTCAAGAGTCTTCTCCAACATCACACTTCAAAAGCATCAATTCTTTGGTGCTCAGCCTTCTTCACAGTCCAACTACTCTTTTCCTAAAATACACCCTCCAGTTACTAATCCGATAATCTCTTTTAGCATTCAATCCATAGTTCTCCATTCTATGCAAAAGTATCTAAAAAGAAAACTATCTGATTGTTAGTGGGCTTGCGAAAGTTCCCATAAACTTTGTGTCCTACATTCTCATATTAGACAAGTCCTGTAATTGTCTCAGAACAAAACATTAAGTAGAATGTGACAAGACATTCTTAGACATTTTATGATGACTGCCATCTCCTCTAGGTACTCACCATCCATTCCTTTAGCAATCCATCCTTGTATCCAGTGGTTTGTTTGCCAGACCTGTCATTTTCCACTTGAAAGTGGGGCTGATGTTGGCTTCCTTCCAGTTTTCTGTTTCCTTTGCCCTTTTTTAAGATTTCCCATAAAACAAGGATGATTTCACTTATAAATTCTCTTAGAGCCTTGGGATACAATTCATCTAAGCCAAATGAGTTGAATTCATATAAAAACAATTTTACTACCCTTGGATTTTGTATTCCCTTAGGAATGCTTGTTCTATACTTGGCAGAGAAATCAGAAGCAAAAGCAGGAATTTAGATGTTCTGTTTTCATTCTGCCAAATTTCAATTTAACACCTTTTGTCCCTTGCAGTGGTCTTGGCCCTCACTTGTTTGACTTATTTGTGAAATTATATTTTTTAAAGTCTTTGTTGTCCTTAACACTGAACAACTCTAAGTCCACTTTCTTTGGACTTAGGCTCCATAATGCCATGGTTTCATACATATCCTCAGTTATTATTTTTTTTCCATTCTTGGGACATATGCTTACTGGATGCATTTCCTTTTTATTTCTTTTACTTAAGATGATTTGCCTTTCCGTAACTGGAATTGCATCAGTAAGGGCTTTTTGACTATCTTGAGTCAAGCATCATGCTTAGAACCATGTACAATGGAACCATGAATTATGCTATTAGTTTTGAAATATACCTATCTGTCTCTGTGGGCTATTTTTATAGGCTTTGCCCAACATTGTATACTATAGGTATTATGATCTAAGATGACAGGATTTATTTTTTCCAAGATTTTTTATCACTTCCCTATCACTAAATAACACCTCTCCTGGTTGTAATTAGGTCTAGGGTGGTAGTTCTTAGTCATTTTTTTTTTCTATCATTGGAGAATTGAGATAATCAGAAAGGCTAGATAATAATTTTTTCAGAACTGTTACTTTTAATCAAATGAGATTTGTTTTCTTTTCCTGGACAAATGAAATCCTTACTACTGCTACCATAGTTTTCTTGTCTCTGTGATAAGGAAGGAATACACTATTTAGACTCTTCACACAGTAAGGTGACCTATTTTTTCATAACAGTATCACTTTTATTTCCTTCTTATAAGTTCTATACCATGTTTTCCAGTACACGTCCATTAATAACTATTTCTAAATGGGAATATATGAATTAGAATATTTAAATGAGATGTTACCTCTCCTACATTTGACTATATTACTAGTACTATGGATTTTAAGTTCAAAAGTACACAAGAGGAAAATCCTTTATGCAAAATTATAAATTTCCAAGAACTTTTCTAGAATCAGTTCCATGTCCTTGCATCACTCAGCCAAGCCAAGAACAGAAAATTCTCTGTTAGCAATTCTCTTTTTAGTTAAGCTTTTACTACAGGGTAGACTGAATTTCATGGTGAGGGGAAGGATCTAATGGGTCAGATTCTATTTTGTGGCCTTCAACCTGAGGGCAGGCTTTAATCATATTTGAACAGGGTAGTTAAAAAGAAGTTTTGGATGAACATGTACACACTACTTTATATAAAATGGATAACCAGCATGGATCTACTTTATAGCATGTGGAACTCTACTCAATGTTATGTGGCAGCCTGGAGGTGAAGGAGGTTTGGGGGAGAATGAGTCCTTGTATATGTATGGCTGACTCCCTTTGCTGTTCACCTGAAATTATCATAACATTGTTAATCAGCTATACCCCAATACAGAATAAAAAGTTCAAGATTTTGTTTAAATTAAAAAAAAAATCTTTAAGAAGGAATGAGTATAAACAATGCTGCAGCATAAGAAAGTTTACTTTTTACTATATCTTTGTTTTCTGCTGTATCCCCATTATCAGAAATGCTCCAGAGTGAGAATAGAATAGTTATTTGTTAATAAAATAATGGTATTTTCCAGATCTTAAAGATTTGGGCTTGGTAGAGGCAACAAATTGTGGGGAAGTGACTAAGAGATACTTATGAGGGCAAGACAAAAACCAATGGATTATCAGGGTTATTTTACTACTAATAAGCTTGTTTATGCAGAACCATTTTAGCACTGGCTCCCTGTTTCTGATTAACAGGACGTTATTCTCTATTCTTTTTGGTACAAGGAAGGCATCCTTCTCATGGGACGTTTTATGACCTATTTTTGGTAGGAAGGGCAAACTCTTCCTGTGTTTGTTCTTTCTCAGGTGTCTCAGTTCAAAATATTCAGTATGCCAAAGTGGCATATTTTGAGGTGGCATGTGATAAGCCCCTTCATTATCTTAAGTATGAAATAAATGTACTTAGTTGGAAAGCCCTAGTGACTTATGTTCAACTCTTGGAGATCAGAACCGTTCATTCATTGACATTAAATTTTGAACTTCGCATATTGGGATTCCAAATGTTTAGTGAATTTTACTCTCAAATCATATTTCAGGACCTATATATGTTTTAATGTACACATAGAATTTTTAGCTATGATATTTAAACTTATTATAGCTGAATATTTTCTCACTTTTCTATGTCAATTCTCAATATGTTTTATATTGCTTTTAAATTTTTAATTAAAAACAAATGAAGTATGAATACTTTCTTCTTATAAAATATCAAACCCCCCAGAAATACAGCAGCCCTGGAAGCATTCTTAGAACCTGGTCTCTTCCTACTGCTTGAAAGTATGAGAGTTATGAGTTTAGCCTGTCACTCCAAACATATCCCCTATACCTATGGCTCTCATTTTTTATCCTATAGAAAGTAGATAACTATTATTTTATGCATTCTTAGCATAAAATTATTTTATGTTTCTTTAGTATGTTCTATAATTTTCTTTAGAGAGTTATCAGTATGTCTTCAGCATTTTTCCATACTTGTATAGAGCTGGTTGTTTTTTGTTTTTAGTTGCTGATACATTTAGAAAAATAACACAAGTATATCCCAGTCAGATTATTCAGCCATTTTCTGATGATGGACACTTAGATTTTTCCAGTGTTTCATAAAGTACATCATGATACAGTAAACATTTTGCACATGCTTTCTTGTGAGTATGTGCAACTGCTTCTCTAGGAGGAATGTCAAATAGAGAAAATACTGGGTTATAGGGTGTGAACATTTTTATTTTTCATAAGTAATACCATATCATTCTCCATAGCCATTGCACCAATAAACTTTCCCAATTACAGGGCACTCTTACTTACATTTCATTATCACTTGCTATTATTAAGCTTTTAAAAATTTGTTTAATGGAGGAGTTGACCCACTATCATTTATTATAAATCTGTAAACCAGTAATGGTTTAAAAATGTTTAAATGGTTACATTTAAAATAGTTGTATGCTGCTGCCGCTACTGCTGCTAAGTCACTTCAGTTGTGTCTGACTCTGTGCAATCCCATAGACGGCAGCCCACCAGGCTTCCCCGTCCCTGGGATTCTCCAGGCAAGAATACTGGAGTGGGTTGCCATTGCCTTCTCCAAAATAGTTGTATACATAACTACAAAGTAGCCACACTTTGCCACAGAGCCTAAAATATTTAATATCTATCCCTTTAACAGAGAGCTTGCTAACTCCTGATCTAATGGAAAGGGATGGCATGTCACGGTATTAATTTGCATTTCTATGAACACTTAGTAAAATTGACCATATTTTCACATGTTTATTTGACATTTGTATTTCCTTATTTGTTTGTAAATTGCCTATTTGTATTTTTGCTTATGTTTGTAAATGTTAAATTGGTTGAATGGATTCTGTGTATATTCTGAATGCATTTTGTAAAACTGCCTACCCAGTGGTTATCTTCTCCATTCATTCTGTTTTGCTAATAGAACTTTAGTTCATTTTCAGGTTCTGGGCAATGATGTACTTCTGGGGATTTGAACACCATTAAAATCCTAAGTTTAGGGGGTATAGAGTTAGAATTATTTTAAATAATTGTGGCAACTGCATTCCCGCTTGCCAGTGATTAGTTTAGGATTGAACATATGATGAAATGTGTCCAATGAGATGTGAAGACCTCTGGGTATTTTCCCCTCATTTTGAAAATGAATAGTGGAATTATTTTTTCTACCCGTATACAGCCTCTGTTTGCTTTCTTCTTGTTTGACTTCTGGAAATGTTATGCTCTTTTGAACATAACCAGATTAAATAGAGAAGTCAGCATATGAAAGTAACACAACAGCCTTGTAAATAGATGGGATGTACACTTAGAGCCTTTTCACAGTTTAGACTTTTTTTTAGGTGGGTTTTCTGTTACTTGCAGCCAAGTACATCCTAACTAATGTATTTAACATCTGGCACTCTTCCATGTAAATTTTGGAGCTGTATTTTCATATTCCAGCCATTTAAATTGATTGGAGTTATTTGCCTCTAGAGATTAATTTGAGCTTAAGTGAACACTGAGTCTTTCCATACACACTACATTGTTCATGTCTCCTATTTAGGTCTTTAAACAAAATTTTCTCTAGGAAGATGGTGCAGTTCTTATTAGATGTATTGCTATATTCTTCACAGTTCTTATTCCCTTAAGAAGTAGCTTTTATTTTTTATTGCATTATATAATTGGTTTTTGTTAGTAGGAAAAAATGTAAATTTTTTAATGTTGATATTGTACACAACTAACTTGCTGCATTTGTTCTTTTGATTTTAATCCTTTATCTGTGACTCTCCTTGACCTTTTTATGAATCCAGCCATATCATTTACTAATAATTATAATTTTGTGCCTTGCATCCATTGTCTTATAATTATTACATCTTCTGTCTGTATCTTATTGCATTGTTTGGGATAATTACAATGTTCAGTAGAAGGTGTGAAAGGAGTTATGCATGCATTATTTCTGCTTTGTTTCTGAATTTAGTGAGAAAGGCTTTAAATATGTCCTATGAAGTAGGATGCTTGCTCTAGGCTTACTGTGGATATATTTTACAGCAAATTAAGCCCCTCTTTTATTTAATTTTACTAATTTTTCAGGTCTTCTTTTTTTATTAATATGAATGAATATTGAAGGTTATAGAAGAACATTTTAGCCTCTATTCAGATGACACAGGTTTTTCTCCTTTAATATGTATCAATGCACTGAATTACATTGATGAATCTATTAATGAACAATTATTGTATTCCTAGGAGAATGTCTACTTTGTTCTAAGTAGACCCAGATAAGTACTCTGATACAATTTTTTAGAATTTTATTTGTATATTGTTTATTTTCCCCCAATAACTAGTTCTTGGATCTGTTTAATCCTCTATTTGCTTATTCTTTCTACCTTCATTTTCCTTTATGATTATTTTCTCAGATACTTTTGACTCTTTTTAATAAATTACTTAATTGAGTGCATAATACAACTTTAGTCACTCCAGTTTTTTCTTATAAGAACATTTAAGGTGATGAATTTAACTCTGAGAAGTGTTTGGACTTGGTTGTATAATTGTTATTAACTTCTCAGGAAAAGCAATGGGTTAGATTGTTTCATTTAATTGTTAACCTTTAGCCATCATATGTCCAGTGCTTTTTCTAGACTCTTCACATAGCCAATCTAATTTGTATCCTATACTATCTAATTTAATCTTCAAATAATTCTGTGAATTTTCCTTATTTCCCAGGTGAGAAAACAGATTCTGAGAGTTTAAATGACTTGCCTTCTAACACTCAGCTTGTGACTGGTGCAGCCTCTGTTTTGTCTCTGCCACAGAGAATCTTCAAAAAACATAACTTAAGCAGGGCCAGCCATGCTAGCAACATGGTATCTTTCATCAGTTTTATGGTTCCTCAACATGTATTTGGATTTGGTGGATAGGATGGAACATAGGGACAGAAATGAAAAAATACTCAAATTATGCCTGGAATAGTCCATATCTTCTGTTATTGGTTCTTTGAGCTTTGCGTCTTCAGTAGTTAAGAAATTTGAACTTGGATTTTTCTTGGAGAAGGTAACATTGAAGCCGTGAGCTAGTTTAAGGAAGTTTCATGGAAAGGAATTACTTAAGAATTACAGTTGTTGGAGCAAGGAGAAATAAGTTTTGCAAGCCACCTCCTTTTAACCTTGTTTCAAAATGCTACCTGTTGTGAGAGCATCACCACATATGAAGATTATAAATGAAAATTACTGGTTTTTTGAAAGGAACTTTTTTTCTCAAGCAAAGTCCGTTTTTAACTAGGAGAACCAGGAGTATTAAAATTGGATTCATGACCTTCCTCGGGATTACAAACTTTTTTTTTTTTTCCTGAAGGACAGAGAAAGGGGTGACCACATGATTGCCTTTATGGGTCTTCATGGAATCAAACATTTAGGAATATGATATAACCCCCTTTCCAACATGCTGAATCACCAAACTGGCATTGTTTTAAGATATGAGGGAAACATGAAAATGAGACTGTTTTTTGACTCTTTTAATGGTCAACGTATCCACAAATATTTTAATTACTGGGCTTGTGTTTATGGTGATGACAATGATAAACATCATTTCTGAGAGGATCCAATGATGTAATTCAGAGAAACCCACAACTTAGTGACCTCAAAACTTTCATTACAGAAAACACTCTCTAGAAACTTTGCAATGTGATTATATTGATTAAGTTTTAGCCACTGATTACAACTTCACTTTATTTTTCTCTCAGGCAAGACACATGATATTTTTCATATCACTTTTGATGTTTTCATTAAGCTAGCAATGCATTAGAATCCTGACTTATTGCTTCTTTGAATGTCAGGGACAGACATTTTCTGTCCTAGAGGAGAACATAGGCAAAACACTCTCTGACATATATCACAGCAGGATCCTTTAGGACCAACCTCCCAGAATATTGGAAATAAAAGCAAAAATAAACAAATGGGACCTAATTAACCTTAAAAGCTTCTGCACATCAAAGGAAACTATTAGCAAGGTGAAAAGACAGCCTTCAGAATGGGAGAAAATAATAGCAAATGAAGCAACTGGCAAACAACTAATCTCAAAAATATACAAGCAACTCCTACAGCTCAACTCCAGAAAAGTAAATGACCCAATCAAAAAATGGGCCAAAGAACTAAATAGACATTTCTCCAAAGAAGACATACAGATGGCTAGCAAACACATGAAAAGATGCTCAACATCACTCATTATCAGAGAAATGCAAATCAAAACCACTATGAGGTACCATTTCACACCAGTCAGAATGGCTGCGATCCAAAAGTCTACAAGCAATAAATGCTGGAGAGGGTGTGGAGAAAAGGGAACCCTCTTACACTGTTGGTGGGAATGCAAACTAGTACAGCCACTATGGAGAACAGTGTGGAGATTCCTTAAAAAACTGGAAATAAGAGACACTGATGTATAGAACAGTCTTATGGACTCTGGGGGAGAGGGAGAGGGTGGGAAGATTTGGGAGAATGGCATTGAAACATGTAAAATATCATGTATGAAATGAGTTGCCAGTCCAGGTTCGATGCACGATACTGGATGCTTGGGGCTGGTGCACTGGGACGACCCAGAGGGATGGAATGGGGAGGGAGGAGGGAGGAGGGTTCAGGATGGGGAACACATGTAAACCTGTGGCGGATTCATTTTGATATTTGGCAAATCTAATACAGTTATGTAAAGTTTAAAAATAAAATAAAATTAAAAAAAAAAAAAAAAAAAAAAAAAAAAAAAAAAAACTGGAAATAGAACTGCCTTATGATCCAGCAATCCCACTGCTGGGCATACACACTGAGGAAACCAGAAGGGAAAGAGACACGTGTACCCCAATGTTCATTGCAGCACTGTTTATAATAAGCAGGACATGGAAGCAACCTAGATGTCCATCAGCAGATGAATGGATAAGAAAGCAGTGGTACATATACACAATGGAGTATTACTCAGCCATTAAAAAGAATACATTTGAATCAGTTCTAATGAGGTGGATGAAACTGGAGCCTATTATACAGAGTGAAGTAAGCCAGAAAGAAAAACACCAATACAGTATACTAATGCATATATATGGAATTTAGAAAGAGGGTAACAATAACCCTGTGTACGAGACAGCAAAAGAGACACTGATGTATAGAACAGTCTTATGGACTCTGTGAGAGAGGGAGAGGGTGGGAAGATTTGGGAGAATGGCATTGAAACATGTAAAATATCATGTATGAAACGAGTTGCCAGTCCAGGTTCGATGCACGATACTGGATGCTTGGGGCTGGTGCACTGGGACGACCCAGAGGGATGGTGTGGGGAGGGAGGAGGGAGGGGGTTCAGGATGGGGAACACATGTATACCTGTGGTGGATTCATTTTGATATTTGGCAAAACTAATACAATTTTGTAAAGTTTAAAAATAAAATGAAATTAAAAAAAAAAACAACAACACTCATTTGAAGGACTGATGCTGAAGATGAAGATCCAATATTTTGGCTACCTGGTATGAAGAGCTGACTCATTGGGAAAGACTCTGATGCTGGGAAAGGTTGAAGGTAGAAGGAGAAGAGGGTGAAGAGGATAAGATGGTTGGATGGAATCACCAATTCAATGGACATGAACTTGGCAAACTCCGAGAGATGATGAGGGAGAGAATGGCCTGGCGTCCTGCAGTCCATAGGGTCGCAAAGAGTCAGAAAAGACTTATCAACTGAACAATAACAACAACACTTAACAATTTAATTTCTAATTTTTCATTTGTAGTATATAGAAATAAAAATTATTGGGCATACTGATCTCTCCCTGAAACCATCCTAAATTCGCATTTTAATTCAATGCTTTTTTCTATAGTTTATATGTCCACCTGGACAACCTCATCATGTAGTAATAAAAACAGTTTAAATTCCTTCTTTCCAATCTTGAATTTTTTTTTTTTCTTTGCCATATTGGTTTAATACAACCTCCATTAAAATGTCAGTATCAAGGGAAAGAAGAGAAAAAAATAAAATAAAATAAAATAAAATAATATATTTTTCCACATCCTTAATATTTGAATTGGGTGATAAAAAAAAAATCCTTTTTGCCAAGAAAATCTGCCATGTACATAACACATTCATTTCAGTGAAATTAGGAAGTCATGTTGTTTTTTATTTGCTTTGAGTATTTTTGCTTTTACTATTAATATTTTAACACTTCAAGAAGCAATATTTTGTGTTAGCCATTGTGCCCTTGTGAAGATTATTAAATAATATTGTGAGCCCACTAACGAATTATTACTCCAGACGATAAACCCACCCTATTCATAGGTAGATCTTGATTTTTAACAAGGAATATAGCTTACCAATATGCGGACTCTTTGTAGACTCTTATTTCTTTGTCTTTTTTTTTTCCTGGCAATTAGGAGCTAAGACACTTGACATCTTATGTTGGTGTGTGATTTAATTTGAGCCCTTCTTCTCTGGGCCTGGCAGAAGGAAAGTATGTGGAAGCAGTCCGGAACCATGGAGGTCACTCTTCATTTCCTCAGGTTTGTTATCCAGTTGCTCTCCTATTTGTGCCTTTGCTTCACTTCACTCAGCTGAGCATGACTGCTTTCTCAATTCTTTACATTTCACACCACTGAGCTTGATTGTTCTCAGGTCCACGGTTGCTCACTTGTAGCATTACTCACACTAATAGTCTAGACTTCAAATCGCAGTCAAAGCCAATCCCTCAAGATTCACAGATGATGAATTACTAGAGGACATGCACAATACCCAGAGTGCTAAAGGCTCACTGAAGCTATATCTGTATAATATAACAGACTTCACCATTAGATTTTGGAGTTAGAATATTCAAATCCTCAACTTAGACATCTGATCAATGAATTGTCTCAGTGATTATACTGGAGAGAGAGTTCCACAAAAAATTCTGGTGTATTGACCTAGGATCTTTTTTTAACATGTTGATTTTATTTGAGAAAATAATCCCATTTTTTGTGAATACTGACAGACTGACAACCTGATTTATCTTACTTTTTTGAAATATTTTTTGTTTACCCTTCTGATAATGCAGATGACAAGATCAGATTGACTAATAAACCTTTCTGTATAATCCAAACAGCTCCTTTGGAGAGTCCTGAATAAACTATTAAAATCCAACCTCTATCTCTACTGCCCATTGTCTTTTAAATTAAAAGACTCATTAGTGAATACTAGTTTCATTGCATTCATGGTGCTATAGGGATTTATAAGTAGATTCTCCAGCACTCTGGTGCATGTGTTCACTGGGGGTAGATTCATGAAGTTTTTGGGTTCCCAAGATGAATCCTTGGGTTTGATAGGAATTGTTGGTTGAGGCTTGATCAACAAAAACTTACAAGAAAGATTAGCTCTTAGAATTATTCTAGATGTCCAAAATCTAGACTACCTGCAATGCTTGTTATTTCAAATTGATAGAACACTGAAAATATTAGAGATCTTCATCCATTTATTTATTTATTAATATGTCTTGAGTACTTACTATGTGCTAGAGATGCTGTTATATACCAGAAGTTGAAAAAAACTTGGTGTCTCTTTCAAGGAACAGTTGCTTAGTTTATTGCAGCATCATAGGATATAGCGTCTCCACATCAGTTAGCATGTGTTTGTATAATTCTTTTTTCTTTTATATTAGTGTATAGTTGATTTATAATATTGTGTTAGTTTCAGGTATATGGCAAAGTGATTCAGTTATACAAATACCTATATCCATTCTTTTTCAGGTTCTTTTCTCATATAGGTTATTAAAGAATATGGAGCAGAGTTCCCTATGCTATACAGTAGGACCTTGTTGGTTATATTTTTTATGTATATTAGTGTGTATATGTTAATTCCAAACTCCTATTTATCCTTCCACCTTTCCCTTTTGGTAAGTATAAGTTTGTTTTCCATGTTTGTGAGTCAGTTTCTATTTTGTAAATAAGTTCATTTGTACATCTTTTCAGATTTCATGTAAGTGATATCATATGATGTTTCTCTTTCATTCACTTACTTCACTCACTATGATAATCTCTAGGTCCATCCATGTTGCTGCAAATGGCATTATTTGATTCTTTTTACTGGCTGAGTAATATTCCATTCTGTATATGTACCACATCTTCTTTATCCATTCCTCTGTTAATGGGCATTTAGGTTGCTTCCATGTCCTGGTTGTTGTAAGTAGTGCTTATATGAACACTGGGGGTGCATGTATTTTTTTGGCTTATGGTTTTCTCTGGATATATGCCCAGGAGTGAGATTGCTAGATCATATATAGTAGTTTTATTTTTAGTTTTGTAAGGAACCTCCATATTGTTCTCCATAGTGGCTCTATCAATTTACATTGCCACCAACAGTATAAGAAGTTTCCCTTTTCTCCACATGCTCTCTAGCATTTATTACTTGTAGACTTTTTGATGATGGCCACTCTCACCAGTGTGAGGTGATACCTCATTATAGTTTTGATTTGCAATTATCTAATCATTAGCAATGTAGAGCATATTTTCATGTGCCTTTTGGTCACCTGTATGTCTTCTCTGGTGAAATGTCTATTTAGGTCTTCTGCCCATTTTTTATTGGGCTGTTTGTTTTATTTTGATACTGAGCTACATGAGCTGTTTGTATATTCTGGAGATTAATGCCTTATTGGTCACAACATTCACAAATATTTTCTATGATTCTGCAGGCTGTTTTTTCATTTTGTTTATGGGTTCCTTTGCTGTGCAAATGCTTTTAAGTGCAATTAGGTCCGATTTGTTTATTTTTGTTTTTATTTTCATTACTCAAGGGGGTGGATCCAAAAAAGATATTGCTGCAATTTATGTCAAAGAGTGTTCTGCTTATATTTTCCTCTAAGAGTTTTATAGTATCTGGTCTTACATTTAGGTCTTTGGACCATTTTGAGTTTATTTTTGTATATTGTGTTAGAGACTGCTCTCATTTCATTCTTTTACATGTAACTGTCCAGTTTTCCCAGCACCACTTATTGAAGAGACTGTTGTTTCTTGATTGTATATTGTTGTCTCCTTTTTTGTAGGTTAATTGACCATATGTGTGTGGGTTTATTTCTTGGTTTTCTATCCTGTTTAATTGATCAGTAAAGCTGTCTTTGTGCCAGTACCATTCTGTTTTGATTACTCAAGCTTTATAATATAGCCTGAAGTCAGGGAGCCTGGTTCCTCCAGCTCTGTTTTTCTTTCGCGAGATTGCTTTGTCTATTTGTCTATATTTTGAGTCTATTTGTCTATTTGTCTTTTGTGTTTCCTTACAATTAAGATTTTTTTTTTTGCTCTAGATCTGAAAAAAAAAATGCCATTGGTAATTTGATAGGAATTGCATTGTGTCTGTAGATTGCCTTTTGTAGTATAGTCATTTTGACAATATTGATTCTTCCAGTTTAAGAAGATACTATATCTTTCCATCTATTTGTATCATCTTCAGTTTCTTTGGTCAGTGTCTTATAGTTTACAGAGCACAGGTCTTTTACCTCCTTAGGTAGGTTCATTCCTAGGTATTTTATTCTTTTTGATACAGTGGTAAATGAAATTGTTTCTCTAATTTCACTTCCTGATCTTTCATTGTTAGTGTATAGAATTGTGATGGTTTTCTGTGTATTTATTTTGTATCCTGCAACTTTAACAGATTCATTGATAAGCTCTATTAGTTCTCTGGTAAAATCTTTACAATTTTCTATGTGTAGTATCATGTCATCTGCAAACAGTGACAGTTTTACTTCTTTCTCAATTATTTTACTTTTCTGATTTCTGTGTCTAGGACTCCAAAACTATGTTGAATAAAAGTGGTGAGAGTGGACATCCTTGTCTTATTTCTGATATTAGAGGAAATGTTTTCAGCTTTTCACCATTGAGTATGATGTTAGCTGTAGGTTTGTCATATATGACCTTTTTTATGTTGAGATAGGTTTCCTCAGTGCCCACTTTCTGGATGGTTTTTTGTCATAAATGGTGTTGAATTTTGTCAGGATATTTTTCTGCATCTATTGAGGTGATCATATCGTTTTTGTTCTTCAATTTGGTGATGTGGTGTAGCACACTGAGTGATTTGTGGATATTGAAAAATCCTTGTATCCCTGGGATAAATCCCTGTTGATCAGAATGAATAATCCTTTTAATGTAGTGTTGGATTCAGTTTGCTAGTATTTTGTTGAAGATTTTTCTGTTTATCTTCATCTGTGATATTGTTTTATTCCATCTCATTTTGTCTAACTTTCTGTGTTTATAGTCTCCATTTGCTACCTGCAGTGGAGAAGGAAATGGCGACCCACTCCAGTATTCTTGCCTAGAGAATCCTGTGGATGGAGGAGCCTGGTGGGCTGCTGTGCATAGGGTCACACAGGGTTGGACACAACTAAAGCGACTTAGCATGCATGCATGCATGCATTGGAGAAGGAAATGGCAACCCACTCCAGTATTCTTTCCTGGGGAATCCTAGGGATGGAGGAGCCTGGTGGGTTGCCATCTATGGGGTCACACAGGGTTAGACATGACTGAAGTGACTTAGCAGCAGCAGCAGCCATCTGCAGAGTTTTAGTTCCTCTTTCTTTTGGTGTCTGCCTTTGGTTGGTAAGGCAAATCTAGAGATTTGTGCAGGCTTCCTGGTTGGAGGGACTGATCCCTGCCCACTGGTGGGGGGAGCTGAGTTTTGTCCCACTGTGGGGCAAGACTATGTCAAGGGGTGTGTTTAGAGGCCTATGGACTCAGAAGTTGTGACCAGAAGGCAAATGGAATGTACAGGGGGATTAAGAGGAAGAGCAGAAAGCCTTTGTTATGTGACAATGACCTTGCAGGCTCATTGGGTTTGAAGGCATGTGTGTGGCTTATTCTTAATGGTCAGTCAGGGGTTCTCTGTGGGGAATTGGATAGAAGCTTGCGGAGATGTTCTGCCTGTGTTTCACTGTACACTGTTCCACCTGTATAATCTTAAATATATTTAAGCACCAATGTTGATAGGATGATAGGAAGTAAAACTGGATATCCTTAGCACACACCCTAAATTGCTACACCACATTACCTGCCCACCTTTTATGATTTGCCTTTGTAATATTTAATATATTCATGAAGAAACATACCTACAATATTTTCATACAACACTCTAAGGTCCTTAAGGAAAAGGTTTGTTGTTGTTGTTGTTCAGTTGCTAAGTCATGCCCAACTGAATGAAAACATAAGGAACAGGTAATAGCTGATTAATATATAACCTGTACATTGAATATTTCTTGAATAAATTCTAGAGGTGGCAACTTACAATCTACAGCATTGACACAGGTAAGAGTCACTAATTATTAGGTTGATGCAAACATAATTGCAATTTTCGACCATGAATTTTAAATCATTATAACTAGGCTCAAACACATCTTTATTAATCAAAATAGAAACCATTACAATCACCACATTTTTTTTTGCCAACGAGAAATAAGTTTGTTTATTCCTGTAGCATAAAAATCCATGTTTCAGGATTTGACAGACTCTTGGAAAGCATTTTCTGCATCTTGCTGGTTGTGTAAATGTTTTCCCTGCAGAAAACTGTCAAGATGCTTGAAGTGGTAGTCTAGTCGATTGGCAAGAGGTCAGGTGAATACTGGCAGATGAGACAAAACTTCACAGCCCAATTTGTTCAACTTTTGAAGCATTAGTTGTGCGACGTGTGGTAAGGTGTTATTCTGGAGAAGAATTGGGTCCTTTCTGTTGCTCAGTGCTTGCTGCAGATTTTGGTGCATCTCATTGATTTGCTGAGCATACTTCTCAGATGTAATGATGTCGCTGGGATTCAGAAAGCTGTAGTGGATCAGATGGGCAGCAGATCACCAAACAGTGACCATGACCTTTTTTTGGTGCAAGTTTGACTTTGGGAAATGCTTTGGAGTTCCTTCTTGGTTCAACCACTGAGCTGGTCATTGCCAGTTGTCATATAAATTCCACTTATTGTTGCATGTCACAATCCAAAGAGACAGGTTCATTGTTGCATAAAATAAAACAACACTTCAAAAAAACGTGTTTTTTTTTTTTTTTTGATTTGCAGTCAGCTCATGAGGCACCCACTTAATGAGCTGTTTTCACTTTTCCAGTTTGCTTTAAATGCCTTACCACCATAAAATGGTCAACGTTGAGTTCTTGAGCAACTTCTCATTTAGTGTAAAAGGATCAGCTTCTGTGATTCCCTCAATTAGTTGTCAAATTCTGATGGCTGGCCACTGCACTCCTCATCTTCAAGGCTCTTGTCTCCTTTGCAAAGCTTCTTTAACCACCAGTACATTGTATGTTCGTTAGCAGTACCTGGTCACATGTGTTGTTGATGTTGCAAGCTGTCTCTGCTTTACAACCCATTTTGAATTTGAATAAGAAAATCGTTCAAATTTTCCTTTTGTCTATTACCATTTCCATAGTCTAAAATAAATATAAAATAAGCAAGTAATAATTCATTAGCAAAAAAAAGTGATACATGCACATTAAAATGATGTATAACATAATCACATTTATTTAAGAATGTATTCCAATATCAAATGGCAAATTTCAGCAATGCAAAAACCACTGTTACTTTTGTACGAACCTAATACTTAATTATTCAAGCAATTAGTTTTCTAGTTTGCATACTCTAACACTCTCATTTGACTAAGTGTTTTCTCATCATGACAGCCAGAAGACTTTGGTTTTCAGTCTGACTTTGTCATTAGCTGTGTTAGCTTTAGCAAATTATATAACCTTTCTGCACCTCAGTTTTCCCATCAGTTTCTAAAAACTCTGGCTGATTTAATGCAAGTTCTATAGAAAAATGTTTGTGTTCTTTTTTTAGTAACTATAACCAAAATAGACCATTTGCAGCATGCTTGGTTTAGAGTGTATTATTAGAAACAGATGCTATTAGGATTTCTCTATTTTTAATGTTGAAAATTTAGGAATTCCTTTCCAGGACATATTCTCAAAGCAGAATTGTGGTATTCATTAGCATGATCTCTAGGCTCTTAACTTTTAGACCACATAGGAACATAAATGTTAAAGAGAAAAATGGAAAAAGGATTTGTGAATTAGATGAAAATGGTGGTTAGATTTACCAGAGAGAAATCTTGCTAGGGAATGAAGATTCATCCAACCCTGGTGGTCCTGAATGACATCTTACTTCCTAAGGTCAGAGTGACCTTAACTTTCTCTGTAATGAAGATGAATGTATTTTACTTTTCTCTAAGTTGTGGTTTTTAAAAAAATACATTCTCAAAACCCATTTTTTTTAATTTCAGAAGAAAATGCAAGTTTTTCAATAAAGACTTACTTTCATATTTGAAAACCACATTTGAAAACTATACATATGCACTAAGGTATATGCATTCATTAAACATTTGTATATATATTTATGAACACCTTTCATTATCAAATATTTGAAAACACTATGATAAACAGATGTTTTCTTTTTCCCATCTTGCTACACAACATGAAAATGAATATTCATGGCCTATGTCCCACTCAGTAGAATAGACACCTCCAACACTCTAGATCAATGGAACAAGGTTCTCAGAAGAATGTTGTGGATTTCATCCATCACAATTTTATTTTGTCAGCATGAGGCCATCTGAGTTATATTTTCATTCTTCAGAATTTCTTTGCTCTTATTCAGTTCAGTTCAGTTGCTCAGTCATGTCTGACTCTTTGCGATCCTATGAATCGCAGCATGTCAGGCCTTCCTGTCCATCACCAACTCCCAGAGTTCACTCAAACTCAGGTCCATCGGGTCAGTGATGCCATCCAGCCATCTCATCCTCTGTCGTCCCCTTCTCCTCCTGCCCCCAGTCCCTCCCAGCATCAGGGTCTTTTCCAATCAGTCAACTCTTTGCATGAGGTAGCCAAAGTATTGGAGTTTCAGCATCAGCATCAGTCCTTCCAATGAACACCTAGGACTGGTTTCCTTTAGGATGGACTGGTTGGATCTCCTTGCAGTCCAAGTGACTCACAAGAGTCTTCTCGAGCATCACAATTCAAAAGCATCAATTCTTCGGCGCTCAGCTTTCTTCACAGTCCAACTCTCACATCCATACATGACCACTGGAAAAACCATAGCGTTGACTAGACAGACCTTTGTTGGCAAAGTAATATCTCTGCTTTTTAATATGCTGTCTAGGTTGGTCATAACTTTCCTTCCAAGGAGTGTCTTTTAATTTCATGGCTGCAATCACCATCTGCAGTGATTTTGGAGCCGAGAAAAATAAAGTCTGACACTCTTCCCACTGTTTCCCCATCTATTTCCCATGAAGTGATGGGATCAGATGCCATGATCTTAGTTTTCTGAATGTTGATCTTTAAGCCAACTTATTCACTCTCCTCTTTCACTTTCATCAAGAGGCTCTTTAGTTCCTCTTCACTTTCTGCCATAAGGGTGGTGTCATCTGCATGTCTGAGGTTATTGATATTTCTCCCGGCAATCTTGATTACTGTCATTTTAATTTTGAATTCATGGAGGGAAATGGATGCTTTTAAATTTAATGCACCTGGAGACAAATAAATTAAGTATTCATTTTATTTTAAGAATCTATATCACTAAGAATTGTAATATAGCTTAACTGTGGTACATTTGTTTGCCTATTCAAGTTCTTCTAACTCCTAATTTTGATAGTAAATCCATGGAAAGTAGGCAGAAGTTCACTATTATTGGCTTGGCTGAGAAGCTAAGCAATTAGTCTAGGATTTCCCAAGCTAGATGCAGATTTTAAAATAAATACAGCATATTCCAATCTGAAACCTTGAAATTATATAAAAGTAATCAATAAAATTGACATCCATATAAATCAGCTCCTAAACTGAGCAAAACTTTTTATCTGTTGAAACAACATTTTTTCAATTTTTATTTACTTAGTAAAGTATATAGTTGATCTACTCAATGTGTCTTTGAAATACATTGTCCCCAAGTGTTGCTGCTGCTGCTGCTAAGTCACTTCAGTTGTGTCCGATTCTGTGTGACCTCATAGATGGCAGCCCACCAGGCTCCCCAATCCCTGGGATTAATATTTCGCAAATTCTTATATCATAGGTGAAAAGAGGAGTGCACATCTAAAAATAAATCCAAATGACCAGCCTAAATCAGGAAGGGTAATATAAGAAAGGAGTATACTCAGCATTTAGAAGGTTAAGTCTGTGAAGGTGATTCCTCAGAATAACAGTAGGGACAGTATACGTATAGAACCAGTAAGGAACATTCTCAAGGATCTTCAAAGTCAATAGAAGACAAAAGAAAATATACAGAAAAGATACTTACCACCACTAGATATCAGGAAAATGAAGATTAAGATAATGAGATACCTCTACCTCTAGTGAGATAGCACTCATTAGAATGGCTGGAATTAAATCGACTGACAATACCAAGTGTTAAGGATGTGGAACAACTGGTATTCTCATACATTGCTGATGGTGAATATAAAGTGCTACAACCACTGTTGAAAACTTTTTGAAAGTTTCTTAAAGATTAGATATACATCTAGCATATCAGTTAAGTCATTCCAATCTTACATGTACACCAAAGAAAAATGAAAGCATACTTGTCCCTATAAAAACCTATATGTGAACATTCATATCAACATTATTCACAATATAAAAAAACAACCCAAATGTTCACCACACTGTTCTATTATACTTATAAATTTAGATCATTTGATTTTTCTAGGGATACAAGTGCTTACCAGGGGCAAGGGCACAAAGGCAGGGACTACAAAGGGGCCCAAGGAAACTTTGAGTTTAATGCAAATGATCTGTATCTGATTGTGTGGGTTTTTTTTTTTGTTTGTGCATGCACATAGAAAGGATGTATACATGTGTCAGAACTCATGAACAGTATGTTTTAAATGGATGCTATTTCTTGTACACAAATTGAACTTCAGTAAAATTCATAAGAAGGTGACAGTCAATGAAAGACCCTGGATAGAGAACTATAAACAAAGAAAATCAGGATACAAGTGAGAAATTATCCTAGAGTGAGAAATAGGACAAAAGGTCTGGTGGATATTTCCAGTTTTCAACTAACCCTTCTGCAAAACTGTGGAATTGACTGGTAGCTGAGTCTGGGTTAATAATAATGCAGCACTTTAAATGGTAGTTGCATCTATGGTTTATAGTCTACTTATTACGTGACAGCGTATATTATTTGGAGAAGGAAATGGACTTATTATGTGACAGGGTATATTATTAGATACTCTAAAATGTATATTCCATGTTCTGAGACTTAATTAAAAATTGGGGGGTCACAGAGAAGTTGGCCATCATTCCTGACTCTTCTTTCTTTCATTTCTTCCCTGTTGCTTTCTTTTCTGCTGCCCTTAAGGAATTATTTTTTGTCACTTACAGTGTGATGTCCATACTCAGGCCTCTTTTGGTCTTGTATGTTATTTCAATCAGCTTTTAAAGAAATTTCCTGGGAAAACAATCTCTTCCCTGCCCAAGGGGACTTCTAGGAAATAGATTTTGTTTTTCCACTTGGATGAAAATACAGTAGATAAAAAAATTAGAATTCCTTTTTGATATCCACAGTAGCTCCATGGTGCGGAAACAGAAGTCTTAATTTCCTTGTGAGACAAATGAGGTGGTAGAGTTTAACAGACTCTACCTGAATTCACACAAATAGTAAGTAGTAATCCTACTTACTAGGATTTGGATTTGGTTCCAGGCCTTTCTGGTTGCAAACAATGCACTGTCCATCCCTTAAACTTGGTCATCAAATGCAGATTGGGACTTTGCCCAGCTGGAGTCAGAAGTGGCCCAAAGCATCTGAAGCCAGTAATTGACAGAGAGGTAGCATATTTGGGTTGCAATTTGCTGGAAAATCTAGGAGTCAGAGCACAGGAAGAGATTGTGATCTGATCTATGAAGCAAAAGACAAAATGAGGTTGTCATTCATTGATTTTTTGACTATTTGTCTCTACAGTGTGCCAAGCACCTTATTACGCCCTGCAGGTCCTTCATTGAAGACAACATAGCTCTGGCCTCCTGTGAAATTCTACCTTGAAAGTGGGGAGATAGACCCTTGGGCCAGTGTTTGTAATTCAATAATTTGTGATATAAGAATGCAGATGGTGCTGTGAGGCTTACATCTGGGGGCATCTTGGTAAAGCCAGAGAAAGCATTTCAGAAAAGATGAGGTTTAAATAAAGCACAAGTTGTAGGTGAAGAGTGATTTAAGACATTCCTGGAAAATTCATCAGCTCTTGCTTATGCAGAGACATGACATAAAACAGTTGTCTGGGGACACTGAGCCTATTTGTCAGAGCTGAAGTGGAGAGTGAGTGTGAGTGAGGCGTTGTGATCCAAGTGAGGGAGGTTGGAGTAACAGCTCTATAAAGTGTGTTACATTAAGGAGTTTCAACTATTTTCTTAACACTTGGGTAACCATAGAAGGACCCTCAGCATATGAACGTTACGCTATACATTTATAACCTTGCTGATATGAAAGCTGGGCTGCATGTTGTCATGGGGATGCAGTTATCATTTTCAGTCTCACTCTTTCTGGTGCCCTGAGCAAGATGTAAGAGTGCTTTGGCTGTAGTAGTTAGGAGTACATAGGTTGTTGTGGGAGAAGGCAATGGCACCCCACTCCAGTACTCTTGCCTGGAAAATCCCATGGACGGAGGAGCCTGGTGGGCTACAGTCCATGGGGTCACTAGGAATCGGACAGACTGAGCGACTTCACTTTCACTTTTCACTTTCATGCATTGGAGAAGGAAATGGCAACCCACTCCAGTGTTCTTGCCTGGAGAATCCCAGGGACGGGGGAGCCTGGTGGGCTGCCATCTCTGGGGTCACACAGAGTTGGACACGACCGAAGCGACTTAGCAGCAGCAGCAGCAGCAGGTTGTTGTGGTTAATTCTGCAGGATTGGCAAAGTTCACCTTTGTGTTTGGGGGTGGGAAAAAGAGACTAGTGATTACTGATCACTAAGTATATGCCAGATCCTGGGCTAGGTTCTTACTGTAAGTTATTTAATGTAATTCTCACAATCACTGCATAATATTGATGCTATACTCAGACATCAGGTATCTAAGCTGGTAAATATTTTTTTTTTTAATGCATTTTAGATTCTATTTTATTTTATTTTTTTAGAAGAATAATAGAAATTTTATTATTTAAATAAGATCCATTGTCTTTCTGTACATTTCTCTTTGTGGCATGCTCTAAATTCACATACATATATATATTTTTTTAATTTTATTTTTAAACTTTATATAATTGTATTAGTTTTGCCAAATATCAAAATGTATCCGCCACAGGTATACATGTGTTCCCCATCCTGAACCCTCCTCCCTCCTCCCTCCCCATTCCATCCCTGTGGGTTGTCCCAGTGCACCAGCCCCAAGCATCCAGTATCGTGCATCGAACCTGGACTGGCAACTCGTTTCATACATGATATTTTACATGTTTCAATGCCATTCTCCCAAATCTTCCCACCCTCTCCCTCTCCCACAGAGTCCATAAGACTGTTCTATACATCAGTGTCTCTTTTGCTGTCTCGTACACAGGGTTATTGTTACCATCTTTCTAAATTCCATATATATGCATTAGTATACTGTATTGGTGTTTTTCTTTCTGGCTTACTTCACTCTGTATAATAGGCTCCAGTTTCATCCACCTCATTAGAACTGATTCAAATGTATTCTTTTTAATGGCTGAGTAATACTCCATTGTGTATATGTACCACTGCTCTCTTATCCATTCATCTGCTGATGGACATCTAGGTTGCTTCCATGTCCTGGCTATTATAAACAGTGCTGCGATGAACATTGGGGTACATGTGTCTCTTTCCCTTCTGGTTTCCTCAGTGTGTATGCCCAGCAGTGGGATTGCTGGATCATAAGGCAGTTCTATTTCCAGTTTTTTAAGGAATCTCCACACTGTTCTCCATAGTGGCTGTACTAGTTTGCATCCCCACCCACAGTGTAAGAGGATTCCCTTTTCTCCACACCCTCTCCAGCATTTCTTACTTGTAGACTTTTGGATCGCAGCCATTCTGACTGGTGTGAAATGGTACCTCACAGTGGTTTTGATTTGCATTTCTCTGATAATGAGTGATGTTGAGCATCTTTTCATGTGTTTGCTAGCCATCTGTATGTCTTCTTTGGAGAAATGTCTATTTAGTTCTTTGGCCCATTTTTTGATTGGGTCATTTATTTTTCTGGAGTTGAGCTGTAGGAGTTGCTTGTATATTTTTGAGATTAGTTGTTTGCCAGTTGCTTCATTTGCTATTATCTTCTCCCATTCTGAAGGCTGTCTTTTCACCTTGCTAATAGTTTCCTTTGATGTGCAGAAGCTTTTAAGGTTAATTAGGTCCCATTTGTTTATTTTTGTTTTTATTTCCAATATTCTGGGAGGTGGGTCATAGAGGATCCTGCTGTGATGTATGTCAGAGAGAGTTTTGCCTATGTTCTCCTCTAGGAGCTTTATAGTTTCTGGTCTTACGTTGAGATCTTTAATCCATTTTGAGTTTATTTTTGTGTATGGTGTTAGAAAGTGTTCTAGTTTCATTCTTTTACAAGTGGTTGACCAGATTTCCCAGCACCACTTGTTAAAGAGATTGTCTTTAATCCATTGTATATTCTTGCCTCCTTTGTCAAAGATAAGGTGTCCATATGTGCATGGATTTATCTCTGGGCTTTCTATTTTGTTCCATTGATCTATATTTCTGTCTTTGTGCCAGTACCATACTGTCTTGATAACTGTGGCTTTGTAGTAGAGCCTGAAGTCAGGTAGGTTGATTCCTCCAGTTCCATTCTTCTTTCTCAAGATCGCTTTGGCTATTCGAGGTTTTTTGTATTTCCATACAAATTGTGAAATTATTTGTTCTAGCTCTGTGAAGAATGCTGTTGGTAGCTTGATAGGGATTGCATTGAATCTATAGATTGCTTTGGGTAGTATACTCATTTTCACTATATTGATTCTTCCAATCCATGAACATGGTATATTTCTCCATCTGTTAGTGTCCTCTTTGACTTCTTTCACCAGTGTTTTATAGTTTTCTATATATAGGTCTTTAGTTTCTTTAGGTAGATATATTCCTAAGTATTTTATTCTTTCCATTGCAATGGTGAATGGAATTGTTTCCTTAATTTCTCTTTCTTTTTTCTCATTATTAGTGTATAGGAATGCAAGGGATTTCTGTGTGTTGATTTTATATCCTGCAACTTTACTATAGTCATTGATTAGTTCTAGTAATTTTCTGGTGGAGTCTTTAGGGTTTTCTATGTAGAGGATCATGTCATCTGCAAACAGTGAGAGCTTTACTTCTTCTTTTCCAATTTGGATTCCTTTTATTTCTTTTTCTGCTCTGATTGCTGTGGCCAAAACTTCCAAAACTATGTTGAATAGTAATGGTGAAAGTGGGCACCCTTGTCTTGTTCCTGACTTTAGAGGAAATGCTTTCAATTTTTCACCCTTGAGGATAATGTTTGCTGTGGGTTTGTCATATATAGCTTTTATTATGTTGAGGTATGTTCCTTCTATTCCTGCTTTCTGGAAAGTTTTGATCATAAATGGATGTTGAATTTTGTCAAAGGCTTTCTCTGCATCTATTGAGATAATCATATGGCTTTTATTTTTCAATTTGTTAATGTGGTGTATTACATTGATTGATTTGCGGATATTGAAGAATCCTTGCATCCCTGGGGTAAAGCCCACTTGGTCATGGTGTATGATCTTTTTAATGTGTTGTTGGATTCTGATTGCTAGAATTTTGTTAAGGATTTTTGCATCTATGTTCATCAGTGATATGGGCCTGTAGTTTTCTTTTTTTGTGGGATCTTTGTCAGGTTTTGGTATTAAGGTGATGGTGACCTCATAGAATGAGTTTGGAAGTTTACCATCCTCTGCAATTTTCTGGAAGAGTTTCAGCAGGATAGGTGTTAGCTCTTCTCTAAATTTTTGGTAGAATTCTAAGCTGGTAAATATTATGCCATCTGAGGCCCAGAAGGTATTCCTTACATTTCCCAGTTAAGTTGATTCATACCAAAATTTTATCCAAGAGACTGGGAGCAGAAATAATGAATGCCACTTTAAAACAACATGAGCAAATGCCAGGGGCTTCCGTGGTACCTCAGTGATAAAGAATCTGCCTGTAATGCAAGAGGAGTGGGTGCGATCTCTGGGTTAGGAAGATCTCCTGGAGGAGGGCATGGCAACCCACTCCTGTATTCTTGCCTGGAGAATCCCATGGACTGAGGAGGTTAGTGGGCTACAGTCCATAGGGTTGCAGAGTCAAACATGACTAAAGTGACTCAGCATACATCTTCTATATCTTTATTTACTTACTGTAGTAAACGTGGAAATACCATGTATTTCATAGGTGACAAAAGTTCAGGTTGAAGAACAGTCAACCAGCCTACATAAAACACTGAGACATAAACCCTTATTTTTTGAGCCATCGACCTTCCAGAATTATTACTGCACTACACCCTAATCCAACATATTATTTATATGTACATTTATTTATTCAGAGTGACATATGTATGTTTTCTGTGAAGAAAGCTTAGCACCGAAGAATAGATGCTTTTGAACTGTGGTGTTGGAGAAGACTCTCGAGGGTCCCTTGGACTGCAAGGGGATCCAACCAGTCCATTCTAAAGGAGATCAGCCCTGGGATTTCTTTGGAAGGAATGATGCTAAAGCTGAAACTCCAGTACTTTGGCCACCTCATGCGAAGAGTTGCCTCATTGGAAAAGACTCTGATGCTGGGAGGGATTGGGGGCAGGAGGAGAAGGGGATGACAGAGGATGAGATGGCTGGATGGCATCACCAACTCGATGGACGTGAGTTTGAGTGAACTCCGGGAGTTGGTGATGGACAGGGAGGCCTGGAGTGCTGTGATTCCTGGGATCACAAAGAGTCGGACACGACTGAGTGACTGAACTGATCTGAACTGATGTATGTTTTCTATTTTTAAAATGTCTACTAGAAGACTCTATTTTGGTTAAAAGGGAACCAAGGACATGTCACCAGGCTTCACTAGAAGGCATATTTGGGAACTCAAATCAGCTAGTGCTAGGTTTTCCATCTAATCCACTGACCTTCCAGCACTGCCATACCTGAGTACCCTGGGAGACAGCCAGCCTGCCCCTTATTCTGAGTTTGGCAGTATGAGCCCTGGTGTAGAGATGAGAAAACTGAAACTAATAGGAGAAACTTGCTCAAGATCAAAGGTTTAGTTAATGGTAGAGGTTATATTTGAATTAATTTGCTTAATTATCACAGCTTATGTGACTTCAGAGGTCATTGTTTTTCTAATACTCCAGATTGTTATTTATATTACTGATTTATTCAACAAAGTTTCTTAATGTTCTGTTGTGTTGGTATTGAATTTTTTTTCCTCTATGTTTCTTTTATATCATCATGTCCTCACACCCACCCTTCTCAGCTCCAGCTTAAAGGCAGATAAGCTAGGTAGCTGGGGTCCATACAAAAGTAATGACTGGCTGAAGGAAACAAACAACCAGTTAGTGATAAAGCCACAACCATTAAATCTGTGCCTGTCATCCTAGTAGGAATTTTTTCTACTGCAGGAAGGTAATATCAGAATGTTTCTCTTTCTCACTCTCTCTTCCCCTATCCTGCAAGACCATCTGGGTGTGTTGGATTCTACGAGCTTGTTTGCAGAACCAAACTCAATTGCATTTTAATTTACCCCCAATTAATAAATAGCTTCAGGTTATTTACTAACAGCTCACATTCTGGTTTGCACAAATATTCTTTCAGACTAGAAACTGTGGGAGAATGAGAGGCCTTGTAAGCTGTCTACCAGGTACCTTTTAAATATTATTTGATGACCTTTGTCTG
Source organism: Bubalus bubalis (assembly GCF_019923935.1). Lineage (NCBI taxonomy): Eukaryota > Metazoa > Chordata > Mammalia > Artiodactyla > Bovidae > Bubalus > Bubalus bubalis. The sequence continues at coordinate 119,011,615 of NC_059159.1, read as the reverse complement.
CGAGGATGAGAGAACACATTTAGGCTGCCCTTTCCTCAGATCCAACCTGCCCAGAACTGACTTATCTGCAATTAATATGGATTTGAGAGACAATAAAACAGAGTGAAAAAATATCAGTTTTGGGAATTTGAAAATATTAAGTTTGTATTTCATGTCTGCTGATGTGTGCTCTTAGGCAACTCACTTAAATTCTCTTTGCCTGTGTTTTCTTATCTGTAAAATGAAGATAGGGTAATAAGTGAATGTTTTCCTAAAGCAACTCTCAGTCAGCTCAGTACTTCATTCTGGAGCAAGAGTTGTGTAGTCTTTGATACTAGGAGAAGTATGAATTTCTTCAATCTCAAGGGATTGAATGGTGGAGTCTTAGGAAAGATCTACATCTTGACACAGAAATTGGTTAGTTTCTTAGTGACTTATGTTTCTCATCATGGTCAACCTCAGGGACATGCTCTTGCTTGTGCTTAATAAAAACTGCTTATGCAGTGGGCTCTAGGACTCAGCATGACAATGGAGAGAGGAACGTCACTTTCCTATATCTTGATGAACATTGAAAATTCAAAATCACAGTGAACTTCATCAGTGAGAGTAGTAGGACATCGTTGGAAGAAACTGAGACCATGAAATTGGCTGTCCAAAGACTAGTTACCATGGTGACTGGTCCTATTGTCTGTGAATGAATTTCGGGCCCCTCCTGGCCAAAGGCAGGAGGCAAGAGCCGAAGAGGAGAAATAATTTATAATCTACATAATCATTCCTTGAATTTGGAGTCATTCCTGAGAGTGAGGAAGCTTGGAGAATAAAATTTTCATTATAGGCATCAGGGTTCGAATATTTTAATTTGAATATTATTGTCTTTTTGTAGCCTTATTTTTATTTCAAGATGGCCAGGTTAGGCCTATGGCTATAATAATGTCTTCTATTTATTAGGTTTGTTGTAAGGATTAGACATAGTATAGCCCATAGCATAGCATAGTTATAGCTATAGCCTAGCAGAGTTAGGTAATTCTGTTCATAGCCTAATACCTAGTAAGGCAGTCAAAATTATTATTTTAAATTAATTTTTATCAGGTATCACTGCTTAAGAAAATTGAGGCAATAAGTTGTAACCCTCCAAAGCCTAACATTTGTATAATATTATTCTTTTAAAAACTGATTTTATTTTTAGAAACTTTTTTTTTCTATTTTTTTAAACTAACATTACCAGTATCTCTCTGTGATCTTCCCTCTCTTCATCTTCTGACTCTAACATACTATTTACTACCTTGATCATTTTAACTATGTAGCTATCTTAGCTCTCCAACTAGCTCATGGAAGACAGAGAACCATATCTTTTGTTCAATGTGATGGTCAAAATATTTATAACCAATGTGGTATAGACCCCACTAATCATGAAGGCTGAATGTGAACAATCTGGTCATACTGGCACATATCAGAGAAATAATGACACAGTTTATATTTCTTTGAATCTTTCATAATGACTCCCACATAAAAGAAGCTCAGCATGTGCACCTGTGGCTGATTCAAGTTGATGTATGGCAAAACCACTACAATATTGTAAAGTAATTATCCTCCAATTAAAATAATTAATTAATTGAAAAAAGAAGCTCAGCCGATATTTGTGATTAAAGTTGGAAAGTTTCTAGAAAATGATATCTGAAGAGGCTGACTGACTGCCAAGTGTCTTCCCAAGATTATAATCACCTTAAGAAATTTATCCCTGTTAGGTCTTCAGCTTTGTGCATTCAAAAACTCAGGTTAACTGCACTTAAAACTTATTTATGAATTGGAATTCCATTTAATTTATATAAAGTGAGAAATATGCTTTGCTATTCACATTGGGCTCAGCAGTGCATTCCTTAGATAAAAGCTAATTTATGTGGGAGTCAAGTTATTCTGAGAGGATATTGTGATTTGCATAATGTTAAGGGAGACACATTCTTACATTTATGGTCAATTGGCTTTCAACAAAGGTGCCAAAGCAATTCTGTGAAGGAGTAGATAGTCTTATCAGCTGGAAAAATTAGATACACATAGGCAAGAAAGAAAAAAAAAAAGCCTACTTCCTTACCTCTTAATCCAAGAAAGAGAGAGAGATAAAATTACAGAAAGATAAAACTTTTCACTTAATTTTGGAAATTTTGTAAAGGTTAGAAAGAAATCCAAACTTCTCTCAGGGTGGTGGAACAGCTGACAAAGTTTGAGAAGTTTGGCCTGTTTTGTTCCATCAAGGAAGTCTGCATTTGTCCTTTGTCCTGCCTGCTTGAGTGGCTGGTCTGAAGGGATTTTACTCCCATGGCTGTGCCTAGTAGGTAAGGAGTTAGGCTCAGTTAACTCAAAATTAATCATAGCCCTAAACTGAAGAGCTAAAATCATAAAACTTCTGGAAGAAATCAAGAGAAATCTTTGTGACTTATGTTAGACTGAGTTAGACAATAATTGCTTAGATCAATAAAAGGAGTAATTGATCAGTTTGACTTTATAAAAATTTAAAAACTTTTACTCTTCAAAAGAATGAAAGTAGCCAGGACATGGAAGCGACCTAGATGTCCATCAGCAGACAAATGGATAAAAAAGCTGTGGTACATATACTCAATGGAGTATTATTCAGCCATAAAAAGAATACATTTGAATCAGTTCTAATGAGGTGGATGAAACTGGAGTCTATTATACAGAGTGAAGTAAGCCAGAAAGAAAAACACCAATACAGTATACTAACGCATATATATGGAATTTAGAAAGATGGTAACGATAACCCTGTATGTGAGACAGTAAAAGAGTCATAGATGTATAGAACAGTCTTTTGGACTCTGTGGGAGAGGGAGAGTGTGGGATGATTTGGGAGAATGGCATTGAAACAGGTATAATATCACATATGAAATGAATTGCCAGTCCAGGTTTGATGCATGATACAGGATGCTTGGGGCTGGTGCACTGGGATGACCCAGAGGGATGGTATGGGGAGGGAGGTGGGAGGGGGGTTCAGGATGGGGAACACATGTACACCCGTGGCGGATTCATGTTGATGTATGGCAAAACCAATACAATATTGTAAAGTAAAAAAAATAAAAAATAAGAATGAAAGTGAAAAGACCATTAACAAGTTGGGAAAAAATGTTTGCAAAACATATTTGATAAAGGCATTGTACCAGAATATATATAGCATATTTCTTGTTCAACAACAAGCCAACCTAATTTTTTTTAAATGGGCAACATATATGAATACACACTTCGCAAATAAGATATACAAATTGTCAACAAGTGCCTGAAAGGATGTTTAATATCATTAATCATTCAGTTCAGTTCAGTTCAGTTGCTCAGTCATGTCCGACTCTTTGCGACCCCATGAATCGCAGCACGCCAGGCCTCCCTGTCCATCACCAACTCCCAGAGTTCACTCAGACTCATGTCCATCGAGTCAGTGATGCCATCCAGCCATCTCATCCTCTGTTGTCCCCTTCTCCTCCTGCTCCCAATTCCTCCCAGCATCAGAGTTTTTTCCAATGAGTCAACTCGTCACATGAGATGGCCAAAGTACTGGAGTTTCAGCTTCAGCATCATTCCCTCCAAAGAAATCCCAGGGTTGATCTTTAGCATGGACTGGTTGGATCTCCTTGCAGTCCAAGGGACTCTCAAGAGTCTTCTCCAACACCACAGTTCAAAAGCATCAAGTCTTCATTAGAGAAATACAAATTAAGATCACGATGATATACTTCTACACACCCACTAAAATGGGTGTAATCCAAAAGACTTACACTACTAAATGCTGGTGAGGTTTTTAGAGAAACTGAAATCCTCTGACATTTCTGCTGAGTATGTAAAATGGGTACACTTACATATACTTATATCTGAACCAGCAGTTCCATGCCTAGGTATCTATTCAAGAGAAATTAAGACATAGGTCCATTTAAAGACTTGGTTGTTCATGGCAGCTTATTCGTGCAATCCAAATATCCCCGACAGGCAAACAGATAAATAGAGCTATACAAGAGGATGCTATTCATCAGTTTAAAAAATGATTTACTGATATCTACAATAACATGGATGAATTTCAAGTACCTCATTCTAGATGAAAGAAGCTTAACACAAAAGACTATATATTTATGACTCCACTTATATGAAATTTCAAGAAAAGGTGAATCTGTAGATACAGAAGGCAAATTTAGATAGTCTGGGACTGTGAGTGAGAATTGATTGCACATGGTAGAAGGGAACTTTTTGGGTGATGGAAATGTACTAAAACTGGCTTGTGGTCATGATTAAAAAGCTATATAAATTTAGTAAAATTATTCAACTGTATACTTATGATGGGTATCTTTCATGATGTATAAACTATGCCTCAAAAAATATTCAGAAATAGAATTGGCTGCTAGATAAAATCTTGAGACATCAAGCTCTGTAGATTGGCTGTCTATCTCTGCAACAGAAACATTTACCTCTCAGAAAAACTTGCTTGGCTACATCCATCTTGAACAGTGAAAAAAAGGAATTAGGAATATATTTTGGTGATTCCATTTATTCAAAAGTCTTCACTAAACAAGCCCATTTTATTTTTTTTAATTTTTATTGAGATATAATTGATTTACAGTGTGTGTCAGTTTCAGGTGTACAGCAAAGTGATTCAGTTTTATCTATATCTATATATAGAATGGGCTTCCCTGGTGGCTCAGACGGTAAAGTGTCTGTCTGCAATGCAGGAGACCCAGGTTCGATCCCTGGGTTGGGAAGATCCCCTGGAGAAGGAAACAGCAGCCCACTCCAGTATTCTTTGCTGGAAAATCCCATGGATGGCAGAGCCTGGTAGGCTACCATCCATGGGGTCGCAAAGAGTCAGATCTAAATCTGTAAGAATAGGCTTACATATGTATCAGTTCAATTCATTCAGTTCAGTTCAGTCACTCAGTCGTGTCCGACTCTTTGGGACCCCATGAACCACAGTACTCTAGGCCTCCCTGTCATCACCAACTCCTGGAGTCCACCCAAACCCATGTCCATTGAGTCGGTGATGCCATCCAACCATCTCATCCTCTGTCGTGCCCTTTTCCTCCAGCCCTCAATCTTTCCCAGCATCAGGGTCTTTTCCAATGAGTCAGCTCTTCACATCAGGTGGCCAAAGTATTGGAGTTTCAGCTTCAACATCAGTCCTTCCAATGAACACCCAGGACTGATTTCCTTTAGGATGAACTGGTTGGATCTCCTCGCAGTCCAAGGGACTCTCAAGAGTCTTCTCCAACACCAAAGTTCAAAAGCATCAATTCTTTGGCGCTCAGCTTTCTTCACAGTCCAACACTCACATCCATGCATGACCACTGGAAAAACCATTGCCTGACTAGATGGACCTTTGTTGGCAAAGTAATATCTCTGCTTTTTAATATGCTGTCTAGGTTGGTCATAACTTTCCTTCCAAGGAGTAAGCATCTTTTAATTTCATGGCTGCAATCACCATCTGCAGTGATTTTGGAGCCCAGAAAAATAAAGTCAGCCATTGTTTCCACTGTTTGCCCATCTATTTGCTATGAACTGATGGGACTGGATGCATATATGTATATAAATCTATTTCTTTTTCAGACTCCTTTCCATTATAGGTTATTACAAGATACTGAATATGGTTCCTGTGCTCTTCTGTAGGTTCTTACTGGTTATTGATTTTATATATAGTAATATAGATATGTTAATCCAAAACTTCTAATTTATATCCCCTCCCCACTTTCCCCTTTAATTCTGATAGTTTGCCACTTAAATTATATCCAAAGAGGCCAAGTCATTTCTTTTTTGATAATTTATTTTAATTGGAAGATAATTACTTCACAATATTTTGATGGTTTTTGCCATACATCAACATGAATCAGCTATAGGTACACATGTGTGCCCCCATCCTGAACTCTCTTCCACTGCCCTCCCCACCCTATCCCTCTGGGTTGTCCCAGAATACCAGCTTTGAGTGCCCTGCTGCATGTATCACACTTGGATTGGTCATCTAGTTTACATATGGTAATATATATGTTTCAATGCTATTCTCTCAAATCATCCCACCCTCACCTTCTCCCACAGAGCCCCAAAATCTGTTCTTTACATGTGGTGTCTCTTTTGCTGCCTTGCATATAAGATCATCATTACCATCTTTCTAAATACCATATATATGCATTAATATACAGTAATGGTGTTTCTCTTTCGGACTGACTTCACTCTGTATAATAGGCTCCAGTTTCACCCAGCTTATTAGAACAGATGCAAATGTGTTCCTTTTTATAGCTGAGTAATATTCCATTGTGTATATGTACCACAACTTCCTTATCCATTCCTCTGTCAGTGAACATCTAGATTTCTTTCATATCCTAGCTATTGTAACAGTGCTGCAATGAATACTGGGGTCCCTGTGTCCCTTTCAATTCTGGTTGCCTCAGTGTGTATGCCCAGCAGTCGGATTGCTGGGTTGTATGGCAGTTCTGTTCCCGGTTTTTTAAGGAATCTCTACACTGTTCTCCATCATGGCTGTACCAGTTTGCATTGCCACAAACAGCATAAGAGGGTTCCCTTTTCTCCATACCCTCTCCAGCATTTATTGTTTGTAGACTTTTTGATGGCAGTCAATCAGACCAGCGTGAGATGATACCTCATTGTGGTTTTAATTTGCATTTCTATGATAATGAGTGATGCTGAGCATATTTTCATGTGTTTATTAGCCATTTGTATGTATGTGGTACATATACACAATGGAGAAATGTCTGTTTATTTCTTTTGACCACTATTTGATTGGGTTGTTCATTTTTCTGGTATTGAGCTGCATGAGCTACTTGTGTATTTTGGAGATTAATTCTTTGTCGGTTGTTTTGTTTGCTATCTTTTTCTCCCATTCTGAGGGATGCTGTTTCACCTTGCTAATTGTTTTCTTTATTGTGCAAAAACTTTTAAGTTTAATTAGGTCCCTTTTGTTTATTTTTGTTTTTATTTCCATTACTCTGGGAAGTGGGTCATAGAGGATCTTGCTGTGATTTGTCACAGAGTGTTCTACCTATATTTTCCTCTAAGAGTTTCATACTTGCTGGTCTTATATTTAGATCTTTAATCCATTTTGAGTTTATTTTTGTGTATGGTGTTAGAAAGTGTTCCAGTTTCATTCTTCTTTTTTTTTTTTCTGTTTGATTTTTTTTTAAATTTTATTTTATTTTTAAACTTTACATAACTGTATTAGTTTTGCCAGATATCAAAATGAATCCACCACAGGTATACATGTGTTCCCCATCCTGAACCCTCCTCCCTCCTCCCTCCCCATACCCGCCCTCTGGGTCATCCCAGTGTACCAGCCCCAAGCATCCAGTATCGTGCATCAAACCTGGACTGGCAGATTTTGGGAGAATGGCATTGAAACATGTAAAATATCATGTATGAAACGAGTTGCCAGTCCAGTTTCATTCTTTTACATGTAGTTGACCAGTCTTCCCAGCACCACTTGTTAAAGAGACTGTCTTTTTTCCATTGTATATTTTTGCTTCCTCTGTCAAAGATAAGGTGTCCATAAGTAAGTAAGTAAGTGTTAGTCACTCAGTCATGTCTGACTCTTTGTGACCCCATGGACTATAGCCCACCAGATTCCCCTGTCCATGGGATTCTCCAGGCAAGAATATTGGAGTGGATTGCCATGCTCTTCTCCAGGGGATCTTCCCAGCCCAGGGATTGAACCCTAGTTGTCTGCATTTCAGGCAGATTCTTTACCATCTGAGCCACCAGGGAAGCCCCAAGGTGTCCACAGGCGCATGGATTTATCTCTGGGCTTTCTATTTTGTTTCATTGATTTACATTTCTGTCTTTGTGTCAGTATCGTACTGTGTTGATGACTGTAGCTTTGTAGTAGAGTCTGAAGTCAGGAAGGTTGATTCTTTCAGTTCTATTCTTCTTTCTCAATTGCTTTGGCTATTAGAAATTTTTTGTTTCCTTACAAATTGTGAAATTATTTGTTCTAGTTCTGTGAAAACTACTGTTGGTAGCTTGATACGGATTGCATTGAATCTATAGATTTCTTTGGGTAGTATATTCATTTTCACTATGTTGATTCTTCCAATCCATGAACATGGTGTATTTCTCCATCTATTTGTGTCATCTTTGACACAACACTGTCATCAGTGTTTTATAGTTTTCTGCATATAGGTATTCTGTTTCTTTAGGTAAATTTATCCCTAAGTATTTTATTCTTTTTTGTTACTATGGTGAATGGGATTATTTACTTAATTTCTCTGTTTTTTCATTGTTAGTATGTAGGAGTGCAAGGGATTTCTGTGTATTAGTTTTATATCCTGCAACTTTACTGTATTCATTGATTAGCTGTAGTAATTTTCTGGTGGTATCTTTAGGATTTTCTATGTAGAGGATCACATCATCTGCAAACAGTGAGAGTTTTACTTCTTTTCCAGTCTGGATTCCTTTTCTTCTCTGATTGCTATTGCTATGAATTCCAAAACTAATTGGATAGTAGTGATGAGAGTCGGCACCCTTGTCTTATTCCTGATTTTAGAGGAAATGCTTTCAGTTTTTTTGCCATTGAGGATAATGTTTGCTTTGGGTTTGTTGTATATGGCTTTTATTATGTTGAAGTATGTTCATTCTATGCCTGTTTTCTGGAGAGTTTTTATAATAAATGGGTGTCGAATTTTGTAAAAGGCTTTCTCTGTGTCTTTTGGGATAATCATATGGTTTTTATCTTTCAGTTTGTTAATATGGTGTATCACATTGATTGACTTGCAAATATTGAAAGATCCTTGCAGCCTTGGAATAAAACCCACTTGGTCATGATGTATGATCTTTTTAATATGTTGTTGGATTCTGTTGCTAGAATTTTGTTGAGGATTTTTGTGTCTATGTTAATCAGTGACATTAGGCCAAGTCATTTCTAAGGTCCCTTTTCTCCAAGTTACTGGAAAATATTTAACTGTGGTCCCACATACAACTGCACTCTCTCTCTCTCACACACACACATTACCACTTTATAAATAACCTACAAAGCTCCTTTCTTCCTGGAGAAATATTACCTGGCTTCCCCAAAAACTTACAAATAAATCTTTACCATATTTGAGTTTTGTAGACATGGAAAATAGTTTTTAAAAGTTTTTAAATGGGGAGTATATATGCCACAGTAGTCCTTTCGGGTATTCATAAATTTCTCCAAGGAGAAGTGGAACACTGAGATATATATTATTCATTATTTAAAACCAGAAAGGGTGGGGAAGAGATGGAAAACATGAATATATGTGCAAAGTAGGGCATTTGCTTCTCCAAAATACAAATAAAATATTTTGGAGGAAAGGATTTAAAGTAAGAATTTTAAAGTGTTGATTGGTTGCCTATAAATTTATATTTCAAATCAACTGTAAGATACAAGGCAATACTCTAATGAATGAAACACTTCTTTCCAATTAATAGATTCATCTTACAATAGCCTTTTCAGAACTGACTTAACCAAAAAATGACAATGGAAATAGTGAGTGGGTTCTTTTCTGAGGCTCTGTGTATCATTCTACTATTACTACTGTGGAAATCATGAGTCAGTACAACCAGGTCTGGTTTGAGTAGGATGGCATTGAGAAACAGATTAGATTCAGACACACCATAAATATCACACAGTGACTTACATAGCAGGCCAAGGCAAAGCCTGGTGAACCAATATTTCATCCTAAGTACAGTGCATATGGAGGATGTCCAAAGAAGTTTCTGATTGCTGCTACCCCAGCAAGACTTTTTTCCATTAATGATGGGGCTTAAGGCAACATTATTCTGTGCAGCTTCTCTTCTGCTCATGTGTGTGGCCCATAAGCAAATGACACTTTTAGAATTTGTTTACTTATATGGTTCAGGACTTCTTCTGTGTGAGATTCTTATCAGGTAATTTTTTTTAAGTGGACTCTCATAAGATTATTTTTATTATTCCCCAAACATTTTTGTTGCTGTTGAAGTATATATTACCTCAGGTAAATCATTCATGTCAGTAGTCTCCGAAGAGAGTTAGGAGCATATGTATAATGAAATGAGCAGGTAATCCATTAGGGAATGAGGACAAAGTACTAGAACTTCCATTTCAATTGTTATATAATATTAAAAATATTAATAGCTTAAGCTTCATCAGGATTTAGTATATGGATTAGAAATGGTACATTCATCTAGTCATTGTGTGAGTTGTTCACAAATGGTCTATGGGTTACTCTGAAGGAAGACCAAAGTCCCACCTTTTGAAGGGACTGATTCAGTATCATTCTTGCATGTTTATTAACTTAAAGCACACTATACTTCACAAAGTAAAAGATGGTCCTAAATCTGTGGGTTGAAACATAGCAGAAAAATACAAATATAAAAACCTGAAACATGGCAGCTACAGTTCTAGGAGTAGCTCTTTGGCAACCTACCCCAAAGTCAAAACAATGGTTACCTAATCATATCTGTCAAGAAGATGGCCAGTTACTGCCTTATATTGGATCATATGAGACTTTAGCCATCCTGAACTGGAATTTCTGTGTGTCATCAATTGAATTAAACTAATGAATGGCCTCCCAGTTTCTACCAGTCTCCATACTTTCCTCCACTATCTTCTGCCTGACCCTCTTCACTCTATGTTTGGTTCCAGGCCTCCACAGGCATTTGAGTTTCTTATCTGATTTGTCTGATCATTGAGTGGCAGCTCAGAAATTGGCAAATGCCAAATATCAGAAATGGGTGAATTCTGTGGTTTATTGTACATTTGATATTCTGAATATGTGAGCTTTGATAACTGCATTGTTTGCTAAGTATTTGGTCATCTTTGTCAAAATCTGGACCATTGTCCTTGTGTTCCACTTGCCTAGTGTTACATTCAGTCAGACCTTGACATTTGAAAAGGAAAAGTAGCACAATTCTGAAAGCAGAATAAAAATTTCAAGTTAGATGTCAGGAGGTAAAAGGCTAATCATGAAAGCCTAAAGTATATGTGAATTCATAACAACTGACCCTCACATCTGGAGAAAAAGAAGACATATATTTGGATTAACTTGGCTATTCTGCTAGTAGTCATATGCCTAGAGGCTCCAACTTTTTACATCACATTGAATTAATTAGTTGAATTAATTTGAAGGCATTTATTGAATGCCTACTAAGTGATGAGTGCTAGAAATAATTGATGTCAATTTATTCACCATTTTCTCTGCCTGCTGCTGCTGCTAAGTCGCTTCAGTCGTGTCTGACTCTGTGTGACCCATGGACAGCAGCTCACCAGGCTTCTCTGTCCACGGAATTCTCCAGGCAAGAATACTGGAGTGGATTGCCATTTCCTTCTTCATTTTTCGGCCTGGCTGTGGGCCAAACTTCTTGAACGTATCACTATGATGAATCCTATAACATTTAAATTAGGTGGTATAATCCCAATTATAGAAATAAGGAAATTGAAGGACAAAGAGGCAAATTACTTAGCCCACTTCTAAACAGGACTTTCTGGAACAGCCTCAAATCTGTGATGCTAGTTAGTCCTCTTGATGGATGGAAAACTATAAAGAGGGTGGAACGGTAGGGAGAGAGGAAAGAAGAACCTTGGGATGTGGGAGAGCAGTAGCCTCTCTCAGCTCAGAGCTTTCTTGTGGAAATTGCCTGATCTGGTCCCTTGCCTTCAGATTTTTCTAGCTGTGCTATAATATTTGAAACTCCACAAGCTGTAGACCCAGTCTAGCACCTATGAAGGAGAAATAGACTTCTAGAGCTGTAGCTCTAGCTTTGTGTTGCAGGATTAGGTCAGTTCTGCAGCTCTTTCCATTCTGGCCTTGATTTCATGGCATCCCAGTATCTGGCCCTTCTGCCCAGTCCCCTATGGCTGCTCCTCCTTAGGACCTCTCAGAGACTGAAGTCTGTGACATCTGTTGCCACGTATTTTTCAAGCCATTGAGTGTTTGCTTATGAGTGATATCAGCATCCTCTAAATCCTGTCACTTGCCCAGTTCTTGTTTGAATAAACTCTCTAGGTATCAGCTCTAATTAGAAGGCACTGGTATTGTTACCTCTAACTTCCTGAGAAGTTTGTTTACTCTTTGAATTGCAGATCAGCTTGCTCTGCCCCCCTGCTTAGGTTTCCTTTTAGGCTGATCCAGCTGCTCTGCTTGAAGTCTTCCTTCTTCTGTTCATTAATCTGGTGTCCTTCCCATGCCTGAGCCTCAATTAAAACAAGGCAGACATATTTTAAAATTGTGACATTTGTCTTGACTCCTCCTCAGGCCTGTCTGCCTTTGTGTTGCTTCTACTCTTTGACATTCAGGTTTTAAAACTGGCATCATTAACATCATCATCACCATCATCATTTTCTTCATCATTATTTGTACTTTGGTTTCATATATTTATTTTGCTGTAACACTGAATAAAGGTGAAATTTTCATGTTTTCCTAGTTGAACTCTCTGCTATGTTTCTCCCTAAGTTCAGTTCAGTTCAGTCGCTCAGTCATGTCCAACTCTTTGAGAACCCATGGACTGCAGCACGCCAGGCTTCCCTGTCCATCACCAACTTCGGAGCTTGCTCAAACTCATGTCCATCAAGTCAGTGATACCATCCAACCATTTCATCCTCTGTCGTCCCCTTCTCCTCCCACCTTCAACCTTTCCCAGCATCAGGGTCTTTTCCAATGAGTCAGTTCTTCGAATTCTTTGGCCACCTGGCCAAAGTATTGGAGTTTCAGCATCAGTCCTTCCAATGAATATTCAGGACTGATTTCATTTAGGATGGACTGGTTTGATCTCCTTGCAGTCCAAAGGGCTCTCAAGAGTCTTCTCTAACACCACAGTTCAAAAGCATCAATTCTCTTGTGCTCAGCCTTCTTGATGGTCCAACTCTCTCATCCATACATGACAGGTAAAACCATGGCTTTGACTAGATGGACCTTTGTCAGCAAAGTAATGTCTCTGCTTTTTAATACACTGTCTAAGTTTGTCATTGCTTTTCTTCCAAGGAGCAAACATCTTTTAATTTCATGACTGCACTCACCATCTGCATTGATTTTGGAGCCCCCAAAATAAAGGCATCTAATATCATGAGTTCCAGTTGATATTATCATACTTTTCTACATATAGAAGTATGTTAGTCACTCAGTTGTGTCTGACTCTTTGCAACCCCATGGACTGTAGCCCACCAGATTCTTCTGTCCATGGAATTATCCAGGCAAGAATACTGGAGTGGGTTGCCATTCCCTACTCTAGGGGATCTTCCTGACCCAGGGATTGAACCCAGGTCTCCTGCATTTCAGGCAGATTCTTTACACTCTGAGCCACTAGGGAAGCCATATATTTCTACATATACCTGGAAATAAATAATTAATGACCAGTGTTTATGAGTACTTAGTGTACACTTAGCACTGTTCTAAGTTGTTTATATATATATTCGTTTCATACATATAACTGTTAAATATATATATATATGTACTTTTTCAAATTCTTTTCAATTATAAGTTATTGAGTATAATTATAGAGTATAATTCCCTGTGCTATACAGTGTATCCTTGTTTATTTTATATATAGTAGTATGTATATGTTAATCCCAAGCCCCTAAACTAATCTGTCTCTCTCCACTATCTCCTTTGGGCTTCCCTGGTGGCTCAGATGGTAAAGAATCCACCTGCAATGTGGGAGACCTGGGTTTGATCTCTGGGCTGGGAAGATCCCCTGGAGAACAGAATGGCTACCCACTCCAGTATTCTGGCCTGGAGAATTCCATGGACAGAGGAGCCTGGTAGGCTACAGTCAGTCTGTTTGCAAAGAGTTGGACACGACTGAGTGACTTTCACTATCTGCTTTGGCGACCATAAGCTTGTTTTCTATATCTGTGAGTCTATTTCTATTGTGTAAACAAGTTTGTATTATTTTTTTTAGATTCCATGTATAGGTGATACCATATCATGTTTATCTTTGTCTGACTTACTTTAGGAATATGATAATCTCTATGTTGCTGCAAATGACATTATTTCATTTGTTGTATGGCTGAGTAGTATTCTGGTGTGTGTGTGTGTGTATACATACCACGTGTTCTTTATCCATTCATCTGTTGATGGACATTTAAGTTGCTTTCGTTCCTTGGCTATTGTAAATAGTGCTGCTATGAACATTGGGGTGCATGTATCTTTTTACATTAGAATCTTCTCTGGATATATGCCCAGGAGTAGGATTGCAGGATCATATGATGTTTATTTTTAGTTTTTTGAGGAACCTTAATACTGGAGAAGGCAATGGCACCGCACTCCAGTACTCGTGCCTGGAACATCCCATGGACGGAGGAGCCTGGTAGGCTGCAGTCCATGGGGTCGCTAAGAGTCGGACACAACTGAGCGTCTTCACTTTCACTTTTCACTTTCATGCCTTGGAGAAGGAAATGGCAACCCATTCCAGTGTTCTTGCCTGGAGAATCCCAGGGATGGGGGAGCCTCGTGGGCTGCCGTCTATGGGGTCGCGCAGAGTCGGACACAACTGAAGTGACTTAGCAGCAGCAATACTGTCCCCCATAGTGGCTGCACCAACTTATATTCCCACCAATAGCGTAGGATGGTTCCTTTTTCTCCATACTCTTTCCAATATTTACTATTTGTAGACTTTTAAATAATGGCCACTCTTAATGGTGTTAGGTGATACCTCATTGTAGTTTTGATTTGCATTTTTCTAATAATTAGCTCTATTGTACATCTTTTCATTTGCCTGTTGACCATGTATATGTCTTCTTTGGAGAAATGTCTGTTCAAGTCTTCTGCCCATTTTTTGATTGGGTTGTTTTTGATATTAAGCTGCTTTTCATATTGAGCTGTTTGTTATATGCTAATATTTTTAACCACTGTAATGGTATAAAACCTTTAGCAGTATTTCTTATAGTAATTTTTTAAAGACTCAAAAATGCACCAAAAAAATTTCCCTTCTTATTTTTCTCTAAGCATTGCATTTTTGAGATGTATTTAATCCAATTGTTGATATTTACTGCTGTATGATATCCTGTCAGCAATGTCCATCATAATACACTGTATTCTCCTCAGGGGCATCTAGAGTGTTTCTGGTTTTTTAATACTACAAACTTGGCTGCAATGAACATTGTTGTGCATGTCTTCTTGTTAACAGCCACTTTACCCTCCAACTTTATTTTTAGTTTTTTGAAATGTGTCTATTTCACCAGTGCCTCTGTAAATTGATAGGATGAAATTATTAACTGAAATGATTCCTGCCAATATCTGACTGATGGATAAAACTGATCCTTTGTTGGACTTTTCAGTTGGTTAAATTGAAAGAGTTTAATCTTTAATGGTTAATGTAATGCTGTGAAGACTTTCAGAAATTAGGAAGGGTGGATTTGAAGGTTATATATATGGGGAGATAATCCCAGTGCCTTTGGGACTCACCTTTCTCTTCTTATCATGGAAATCTGGGTCTCTATGGGAGTCTTTGTTTCAGCACCAACATTTCACAGCGGTTCAGATACTACCTGAATCAGTGCTCCTTTTCTTATGTTACAAATTGTAAATGTAAGGGCAGAATATTTATTGGATTAAAAATTACTCTGAAGTATAGTTGCCATGAGTCATTAAGATATAGGAAAACATGTTTCTAAATGTGGTGGCTCAGATGGTAAAGAATCTGCAGGAGACCTGGCTTTGATCCCTGGGTCTGGAAGATCCCCTGGAGGAGGGCGTGGTAACCCACTCCAGTATTCTTGCTGGGAGAATTCCATAGACAGAGGAGCCTGGCAGGCTACCATGGAGTCACAAAGAATTGGACACTATTGAGTGACTTTTACACTTCACATGGGGTGAATATATTTGCATAGTGCATGAGATTTCCTCTGCAGTCCAAGTTGCCTTGCTCTACAGTAGTTTGAGTGCCTTTTGAATCAAGCTGGTCCAAGTGGAAACATCAGAAAACTATCTACCAGATAGATAGTGCTTCCCTTGTGACTTAGCTGGTAAAGAATCCACCTGCATTACACGAGACCTGGTTTGGTCCCTGGGTTGGGAAGATCCCATGGAGAAGGGAAAGGCTACCCACTCCAGTATCTACTAGAAGCCCAAGAATAGTACATGTTGTGACAACTTCAGTCTTTTATTCATGGAGAAGCCTCACCAGAATCTAGTTTTTTCTGGATGAACTCATTGTGAATGAACTCACTTGTTTGTCTGCTGTTTTATGATTTTATATGTGTGTGGCTCTCCATATACATCTTGGTGCATGGCACGGATGTTGTCTGGAAATGGAACAACCCCTGGGCCTGAACTTTAATAATAAGAAAAATAGAATTTCCCATTAATGATGCTCCATCAAGGAAGAACACTGGGCTTAGAATTAGAACATCTGGTTCTAATTCTAACACTTACTGATTTGGTGAAATTGGGCAAGTTATTGTAAATGGGAATCATTACTGATCTGTTGTAAGGTGATTATAATAATATCTTCTAAATTAGTATAATTTATCCAAATGAATTTTAAAAATCTAAAAAGTTAATAAACACTGAGTGGTATACCCGAGGCCCTAGTGATTTACATTGAAATATTATTTACAAATTTACTATAAAGGAGATTTACTAATATCTCTTTCATAGAGTTGCTATGAGAAGAAAAAATGGCTTGATGTGTGTAGAGCATTATGTATAAGAAAAACCCTGGCCACATAGTAAGCCATCTGTTACTGTGAATCTTTGTTTCAGGGATCACTCTACCAAGTGGCTCCAAATAAGAATAATGGGTACTAGTTTAAGGTACTAGTTTAAGTGCAATATATCTCAATCTAGGAATCTAACTACTTCTCCTCAGGGAAGACAAAAATCAATGGTTTAATGAAATGAACCCATTTTCTCCTCTCTTACCCCACAAATATTAAATAGATCTGCATAGAGAATGAGATACCATCTTTTAGGAAGTACTAATTGTTTAAAGTACCTGGTGGCTCAGACGGTAAAGTGTCTGTCTGCAATGCAGGAGACCCGGGTTCGATCCCTGGGCTGGGAAGATCCCCTGGAGAAGGAAATGGCAGCCCACTCCAGTATTCTTGCCTGGAAAATCCCATGGACGGTGGAGCCTGGTAGGCTACTGTCCATGGGGTCACAAAGAGTCGGACATGACTGAGTGAAGGGAAGAAGACGAAGAATTGTTTAAAGTAGTAATTATTCCATCCTCCATAAGAAAGGATTAAGTATTTGTTCTCTGACCTTCCCACAGGGTTGAGATTGCCTAAATTGTTTTTTCCTCCCACTCCATATATAAGTCACAGATGAGGAAAGATTTGTTAGAAAATGCTAAGCAACTGAACTGATCGGTCATCTGTTCTTTAGGCTTGAGCATGGAGAATAGGGCCAGAGATGGGACAGAGTTGAAAGAGAAATGCCAGGGTGGAGCCCATATGTCTGTGTTTGGTATGATAAGGATGTGTGAGTGGAATCTGACTGAAGTGAGGTAACTAAGTATTAAGATTTTTTTTCAATCACAACTCTCTCCCAGGGGCCACATTTTGCTTAAAGGAGGTAAGAGGATGTGGCGTGGGTCACCTGAGATGGGCCTGAGGTGAGCAGGAAAAAGCTGAGCCACTAACAGAAACCCCATGTCAGGGAGTTAGGCAGGGAGATCCCCCTGGAGGTCCCACCTGAGGATCTGTGAATGCCTCTCATGAGCAAGTCATCATGAAGCTGAAAGGGGAAATGAGGCCAGACAGTGGTCTGTCAACAAGGAAGAGAAGCCAATTTACCATGTGTGATTGCTTGCAGAATGCCATCCTTTTTCTCCTTCATTCTTGCTTCAATCCCAGAAGAAGACTGACAGCAAAGATGATGAGAAGTAGCATGAGAGAAGACCCAGACCCATCCATGCCTTCCCAACCTCCTACTCCCAGCCTACAGAACATTGTCTAGCCTATCATGTATAGTTGTTGCTGTTGTTCAATCGCTCAGTTGTATCTGACTCTTTGCAATCCCATGGACTGCAGCATACCAGGCTCCCCTGTTCTTCACTACCTTCTGGAGTTGGCTCAAACTCACGTCCATTGTGTTGATGATGCTGTACAACCATCTCATCCTCTGTCACCCTCCCTCTCCTCCTGCCCTCAATCTTTCCCAGCATCAGGGTCTTTTCCAATGAGTTGGCTCTTCATGTCAGGTAGCCAAAGTAATCATGGATGGTAGAAGAAAAGAACTGTGAATTGAATGTGAGATTAAGGTTTTCAAATGAAAGGCATCCAAACAAGTTTGAAAATTTATGAGATTGGACTTAAATATCACCAGGGAGCCCGACTCCAAGGGGAATAGAGGCTTGACAAATAATATTGGGTATACCACAGGTTGATAATATCTCAATGAAATCCGTTATTAATTATTCATTATAAATACCTCCCTTTATAGGACAGATGTCCTGCGAAGTTGTTCTTCCAGATGAATCTTAAGAAATTTTTACTCAGTCTTGGCAGAGATGAAACTTGGCCAGCTCTCTATGTGGCTAATCTTAGATTGTTCATGCATTTGTTCATTTATTCAATCTACATTTATTGGGTATTTAGTGTGCCAGACCCTGAACTACTGAACCAGACTCTTGGGATAATTAAGCAGGCCAAATACTCAGTTCACATGATTTCACATGGATTGCAAAAACTTCTTTTCTGAAGCTTTTGAGGCATTGGCAGACACTGCACAAAATACCCTGTGGGCTTTACAACCAAATAGCACCTGGAACTGCCTGGTAGAAATAACGATGACTATGCATCCTGGGTTTTCCAGGGACTGCCTTGGTTTCTTATAATTTTTTTTTCAATAAAGTAAATTTATTCAATATGTAGATAAATGGAATTTATTTTTCATGACTTTGTAACACTTTGAATTTAAATGATAAAACATCCTTTGTTGGACCACATGCCCCAATTTTTATTTGAAAAGTGTGACTGGTTAATGCATGAATTTTTCAAAAGTGAATTTAGATCTGGATTATGGTGACAAAAATGTGAAAGTTATTGTTTCCTGGGCCCAGCTTTCCTGGCAGTTGTATCTCTTGGCATATGACAAGTTTTAAGGGTATAACAAGCTGAGCTATAAAGCAACAGTTTGCTTTATGCCAATTTTAACCCACAGTGATGCAAAGTTCACTAATTCCCTGTACTTTCAAAAGTAATGGATTGAGGCATCTGAGTCTTCACTCAGATTATACTTCCTGCAAAATAAAATAAAAGACGCAATAGGGAGAGGATTGAGGGACAGAGACAAAGAGAAAAAGAGACTTAGAAAAACACAGAGGAGAGAGAGAGAACCAGGGAGAAATAGTGTGTAACCATCTCAGCTCTCATCTCAAAATAATTTCTTACACAAGCTATTCAAGAAGCATGATGAGGATAATATTCAGCTCTTGTTTTCAGATTCCTTTTAGCTTTATTGTGGAATAATTTAATTAAAATACATTTTTATTACCATTTTACAGCTTCTGTCTGCTCTGTTTACTGTTATAATTTCCTGAAAAGGAGATGGATGACATACTGTGGGCATCCCTGGTAGCTTTTCAATCAATTCATATCTTTTGAGTTAGTTTCATTTTGCCAAAGGAATCCTTTTCTTATTTAGCATTCTTGTCACTGAAAATGAATGGTCTGATTATCTGATGTACTGCCCAGTTATGGGGAAAAAAATCCTTTAAAATTGTAAAATCTCCTCCTTGACTATGAAAGGCTTAGAAAAGAGAAACCTGGTGATAAAACATTTATTTTAAAGACGTGCCTTTCTGCTTTCCCAAGTTTGGTAGGCAGAATAATGCCCCCCACCACCCATTCTGATCTTTAGAACCTGTGAATATAGTAGCTTACATGGCACAAGGGACTTTGCATATGTAATTAATTTAAGGATCTTGAGATAGGAGTTTATCCCATATAATACAGGTGGGTCCATTGTAATCACAGGGTTCTTAAAAGTGAAAGAGGGAGGCAGAGATGAGGTCATAGAAAAAGACGTGCTGATGGAATCAGTAAGAGAGATGCTGTGTTGCTGGCTTTGAAGATGAATGGTGGGGCCATAAGCCAAGGAATGTGGGCCACCTCTAGAAACAGATTGTTCTAGCAAGGGAACAGATTGTTCCTTCACAACCTCCAGAAGGATCACAGCCCTGCTGACATTAACTTTAGCCAATGAAATCCTTGCTGGCCTTAGAAACTATACAGCTGTGAGATAATAAATTTGTGTTGTTTTAAGTTATACCACCAATAGAAAACCAATACATTACATATCCTTTTTGTGCATAGGTTGAATCCTAAATTATTGGCTTTTAATTACATTAGTTCATAAAAGTCTTCCTAATTTCACTAGCCTTTCATTGCAATATTTTATATAGTTGAAGATGTAATATTGGCAGCAGATTTCCCACCACTCTACACTTCCTTTCTAATTGATGCCCTTTTTAGAAACCAATTTTCAGTGGCAGCATACTTACGCTTGGACAGTTCCATTTACTACTTACTCTCAAGTCTAATTTTAATCAAATTTGTCAGTAGATGGAAGACCCAAGCCAGACAAGGCTTCATGAATTTTATAATAGTTGATAAGACAGGAAGGAATACTCTTCTTTCTTTTTTTTTTTTTTTTTTTTTTATGTTTGGGAGATTTGCTTTAATTTGAATTCTAGGAGTGAAATCTGCCAAGATCACTTTCATGTTGCACTGTCATGGTAAATATTCTATGGCCATTAATATTACCTAGAAAGAAATATTTGCTCCATTTCTTTGGAGCAAATATTAGTGCCTGAGAGGAGAATCTTGGTATAATTCAGTTGGTCACTTCACTAATTGGAAGCTACAAATCAATGTGAACCTGTGATTCACTTATACAGAAGTTAGTTTTTCAAGCACTTTATTTTACCTGGCATGTGCTTTTTCAAACAATCCCTATTGCTCTGTATCACATTGAATTTTAAACAATTCTCACTGAATTTTCTTAAACACTCACACCAGATGAATGGAAAGATAAGAAAAGAAGAATTTGTGGCAGCTTTTTTTTTTCTTCATAGCTTTAATAGGAGCTTTGTAATGGCTGTACAGGCTTTGGATTAAGGTAGTGCCTCTGCTACAAGTTAAATTGTGACAGGGACAACAATACTCCAGGGATGTCCTTGTACATCTAACGAATGTCAGGCAGTGGTTTCTTGGGTTCTTGACAGTGGGTAGCTAAATTCCACTGTGATTGCTAACTGTAAAGTTTGTCACCATAGATTGAATTTTTAAAACATTTTATTTAAAAACATTATTTATTTGACTGTGCTGGGCCTTTAGTTGAGGCATGTGAATTCTTAGTTAGGGCATATGAGATCTAGTTCCTTGACCAGGGATTGAATCTGGGCTTCCTGAATTGGGAATGTGGAGTCTTAGCCACTGGACCACCAGGGAAGTCCCAGTGGATTGATTTTTAACAATAATATTCACATGGCCTAATTTTTCAAAGTGTTGAATGGTGTGATGGTGTACGTGATGGTATGTGTTTCTGTGTGTGAGAGAGAAAAGCCTTTATGAGACACAAAGTAATTTTTCCAAAGGACCATGATACTAGTTCATGGAAATACTTTCCAATTTGTTTTTTTTTTTTTAATTTTTTTTAGAGTTTCTTTTTTTTTTAATTTAAATTTATTTATTTTACTTGGAGGCTAATTACTTTACAATATTGTATTGGTTTTGCCATACATCAACATGAATCTGCCACAGGTGTGCATGTGTTCCCCATCCTGAACCGCCCTCCCACCTCCCTCCCCATACCATCCCTCTGGGTCATCCCAGTGCACCAGCCCCAAGCATCCTGTATCCTGCATCAAACCTGGACTGGCAATTCATTTCTTATATGATATTATACATGTTTCAATGCCATTCTCCCAAATCATCCCACCCTCTCCCTCTGCCACAGAGTCCAAAAGACTTTTCTATATATCTGTGTCTCTTTTGCTGTCTCGCAAACAGGGTTATCGTTACCATCTTTCTAAATTCCATATATATGCGTTAGTATACTGTATTGGTGTTTTTCTTTCTGGCTTACTTCACTCTGTATAATAGGCTCCAGTTTCATCCACCTCATTAGAACTGATTCAAATGTATTCTTTTTAATGGCTGAGTAATACTCCATTGTGTATATGTACCACAGCTTTCTTATCCATTCATCTGCTGATGGACATCTAGGTTGCTTCCATGTCCTGGCTATTATAAACAGTGCTGTGATGAACATTGGGGTACACGTGTCTCTTTCAATTCTGGTTTCCTCAGTGTGTATGCCCAGCAGTAGTACTGCTGGGTCAAAATTAACAGCTTCTGCACAACAAAGGAAACTATAAGCAAGGTGAAAAGACAGCCTTCAGAATGGGAGAAAATAATAGCAAATGAAGCAACTGACAAACAACTAATCTCAAAAATATACAAGCAACTCCTGCAGCTCAATTCCAGAAAAATAAACGACCCAGTCAAAAAATGGGCCAAAGAACTAAATAGACATTTCTCCAAAGAAGACATACAGATGGCTAACAAACATACTCAACATCACTCATTATCAGAGAAATGCAAATCAAAACCACAATGAGGTACCATTTCACGCTAGTCAGAATGGCTGCAATCCAAAAGTCTATAAGCAATAAATACTGGAGAGGGTGTGGAGAAAAGGGAACGCTCTTACACTGTTGGTGGGAATGCAAAGTAGTACAGCCACTATGGAGGACAGTATGGAGATTCCTTAAAAAACTGGAAATAATACTTTCCAGTTTGAAATCAGTTAACACCACATTCAGTTCAGTTCAGTTCAGTCGCTCAGTCGTGTCCGACTCTTTGCCACCCTATGAATCGCAGCACGCCAGGCCTCCCTGTCTATCACCACTCCCAGAGTTCACTCAAACTCACATCCATCGAGTCGGTGATGCCATCCAGCCATCTCATCCTCTGTTGTCCCCTTCTCCTGCCCCCAATCCCTCCCAGCATCAGAGTCTTTTCCAATGAGTCAACTCTCTGCATGAGGTGGCCAAAGTACTAGACTTTCAGCTTTAGCATCATTCCTTCCAAAGAACATCCAGGGCTGATCTCCCTCAGAATGGACTGGTTGGATCTCCTTGCAGTCCAAAGGACTCTCAAGAGTCTTCTCCAACACCACAGTTCTAAAGCATCAATTCTTCGGCACTCAGCTTTCTTCACAGTCCAACTCTCACATCCATACATGACCACAGGAAAAACCATAGCCTTGACTAGACGAACCTTTGTTGGCAAAGTAACGTCTCTGCTTTTTAATATGCTGTCTAGGTAGGTCATAACTTTCCTTCCAAGGAGTAAGTGTCTTTTAATTTCATGGCTGCAGTCACCATCTGCAGTGATTTTGGAGCCCCCCAAAATAAACTCTGACACTGTTTCCACTGTTTCCCCATCTATTTCCCATGAAGCGATGGGACCAGATGCCATGATCTTCGTTTTCTGAATGTTGAGCTTTAAGCCAACCTTTTCACTCTCCTCTTTGACTTTCATCAAGAGGCTTTTGAGTTCCTCTTCACTTTCTGCCATAAGGGTGGTGTCATCTGCATAGCTGAGGTTATTGATATTTCTCCCAGCAATCTTGATTCCAGCTTGTGCTTTTTCCAGCCCAGCATTTCTCATGATGTACTCTGATATAAGTTAAATAAGCGGGGTGACACCACATAGAAAATAAAATTATACAATCATTAAAAACTGGAGTTGGAAGTATCCTGCCCTTCTGCTTCCTGCTTCCTTTTAGTTTCCAATCCTTGTCATCCCACAGGCTATTTTTCCCTCTCTCTCCAGAAAGCAAATGTTGACTACAGAGAAGTTAAAAGCCTTCAGAAGATAATTCTGTCATCTCTTCAATAACAACAAAGCATCTGCAAACTAGCAAACCAACATAAATTTGCATTGGCCATGTCCTTCTTCCTTCTCTTTATGTTGATCTCCCAATTATCTAACGTTTTGAATTTTACCCACTCTGGTGTGCTTCAGAACTTTACACTTATTTCTTTATCTTACTTGGTAAAACTTACCCTCTAACTTGAATACTTTTCATTAATTCTTAAACATGATTATATCTTTTATTTTTTAAGAAGAGTTAAAAAAAATCCTCATTACCCTTCAGATCTTGCATTCTCTTTTCCTCCCCTCTATAGCCAAACTTCTTCCAGTTGCTTCTGAGTGCACGTCAGTTTGGCATTTGATCCCCTAACTCCACCAAAATTGCTCTCATTTATGTCCTCAATACTGTCCATTTCATTAAATTGAATGGACAGTTTCACTTCTCCTCTTCCCTTTCAGCAGCTTTCAATATGTTCTCATTCTTTAAACTCAAAACTTTGAGTTCTGTGATACAATACTTTCTCGGTATTTCTCCTGCCTATCTGTTCATTCTTTCCTTATTTCTGTTTTGGGCTCAACCTCTAATACCTGCTCATTGGCTAATGGAATTACTCACAGTTCATTTTTGGTTCTCTTTTCTCTCTACCTGCCATTCTCCTTCTAGGCAATGTAACTTTTGCCCCAAACTTAAATTACAGTTTCTAAGCTGATGAATCCCAAATATCTTGTTGTAGTCTAGACTATTCCTTTGTTTCACATCTGAATATCCACCTGCCAACTCAGCACTTTCTCTTAAGTAGCTCGAGTTACCCAGTCAAATGTCCAAGGATATACCACAGTTAACCTGTATCCAGTCCTTTCACCTTGGTCTCTTTCAAGCAGATGCCATCAGTAATGCTATCAGCGAATACACCAACATTCACCCATGGATGCAAGCAAGCCTGGAGGTATTGGATCATCCTTGACAAATCCTTCTAATTCACTAAGCCAGTCCTGTTCAGCACTAAGTCTTGTTATTTTACTTTCCGAAGGCTCACTCAAATATACCCAGTACTCATCATTTTTGTCAATTATAACCTAGTCTAATCTACCCAGTAGCTGCTTCCCTTCCACTTCATTTTCTACAGTTAGCTAGAGTAATCTTTTCATAGTACAAATCTGAACAGGATACTTTCCAGGTTAAAACCCTTTAACAGCTTCCCACTACTCTATGAATAAAAACGCAAGCCTATGATCTTTGAGAGGCTTCCCTGGTGGCTCAGATGGTAAAGAATCTGCCTGTAATGCCAGATACAAGGGTTTGATCCATGCGTTGGGAAGATCCCCTGGAGAAGGGAATGGCTACCCACTCCAGTATTCTTGCCTGGAGAATCTCATGGGCAGAGGAGCCTGGTGGGCTACAGTCCATAGGGTCATTTTATCTGGCCCCTCACTACCTCTGTAGTGTCTGTGTGGACCATGTCCCCATTCTTTTTAGTTGGCTCCAGGCACATTGTCTTTCTTTCAGAAATATGTGTCACATTCCTCCAACCACAGGGCTTTTGTATATGCTTGGATATTCTCTCATCTTGTTCCTTGTTGAACACCTACATATGAAGCATTATCTCCTCATGGACTGTTTTAATTGGCTCCTCTAACTTGACCAAATGCCTGCATGAAATCATGTATTTCTCCTTCATAGCACTTAGAACAGTTGCAGTTTAATATACATTTGTCTAATTGATTAATATAATATTTGCTTCTTGAAATATACTTGGGATAAAATGCTAAATTATTATTTATGATTAGCTGAAGTCAGTTAAGAAAGGTGACTGGGGAAAATATTTGTTAAAGGCATACATGGAGAGGACTTACAAATTATTTTAATCTGTTTTAGAGAAGCTTGACTGAATCTCAGAGAGGCGAGTCACTCAAACTGAAATTCAGGTTCCATAATACTAATATTAGGGTAGATTAGTGGTATAATGTTATGTTTCTAAATATGCTTTTTTTTTTGCTCTGCTTATACATTAATACAAATCTCAGTGGGGTTAGTGTCAATTATTTCAATAGTGATGACATTGGAAGAGTTATAGGTAAAGTCTGCATTCAACACCTGCTCCATATAGTTAACTTTTATAGACAATCACCCAATCCTAAATTTCTAATCTAAATTGCTGTACCTGATGAAACTTCTTGTGTGAAAGCAAACTTTCTGACCTGGATTAGTTAGAAATATATGCATGAGAGAGAAAAGGACTTCACAGGAAGTAGTTACAAGGAATCCTAGCTACTTGTGTGTTGCTAAGTCTAAGTCACTTCAGTCGTATTTGACTCTTTGTGACCCCATGGACTATAGCCCACCAGGCTCCTCTATCCATGGGATTCTCCAGGCAAGAATACTGAAGTGGGTTGCCATACCCTCCTCCAAGGATCTTCCCAACCCAGGGATAGAACCTGTGTCTCCTATATTGCAGGCATATTCTTTACTGCTGAGCCACCTGACTTAAACTCTAAATTTCATGATGGCAAATTCTTTCCATTGCCTGTGTGCTTGCTAAATTGCTTCATTCCTATCCGACGCTATGGGACCCTGTGGATTGCAGTGTGCCAGGCTCCTCTGTCCATGGCATTCTCCAGGCAAGAATACTGGAGTGAATTGCCATGCCTCCCTCCAGGGGATCTTCCTGACCCAGGGATCGAACCTTTGACTGAGCGACTGATCTGATCTGAGCTGAAGATCACTTATGCCTCCTGTAGCTCTATAGGGTCATACTGGCTTTCCTGCTATTGCTAGTCTGTGGATTGCTTCATGATCTTCTATTAAGTTTCTCAGCTCTGTCAGCACATGTGTAACCATTCACCTGTATTAAAGTTCCTTTATTTGAAATATGTAAATTGGTTTATATTTTCCTGGGTAGACCTTTACCAGTACAATCTTTAGGGGGAGGTATCAGGATTAGTTCCGGGAAACAGATCCTCAAGAGCAACTTCGATTGCTTGCTTCTTTTAGCTTGAACACACCACAGAACTTCATTCAGATGGAAAATGGGATACTATAATTAATCTGTCTCATCAAATGGCATCACAATTACTTTAAATTATAACCTAGTTTGTTTGGGATGATGTGCCAATTGAAAACTAGGCTTTGGGGAAACAAGTAGCTGTTGCATTTGACGATAAAAATGGGATCACTGTTTCTGATTGTGCTGGACTGCTTTCAAGTGGAAAATGATAAGTCTAGAGGTTTAAACTCTTATCTCAAGAGACAACCAAGGAATCAGAGGCTTGCTGTGGAATTCTTAAGAGTTATTTGTATCAGGAGGGAAATCCTGTTGAGAATCAGAAGCATGTGTTGTCTGTAGAGTTGCCTTGCAAGTTGAAAGCAGGCTTACCAATTTATTATGTCAGTATTAAGGCATTAATTTTGAAGAATTAATCTCTTCATTCTTTAATGAAGTGTTTGGACAGAGGTGTCCTGTTTGAACAGATGCAGCTGAATCTGAGAACCATGATCACAATATATCCAAAGTTTCCTTTACCAGCATATTCAACTATGTCTGATGAGGGTTGTCTTCCCTTACTTAAAGAACTTAAAATTTATCCGCCTGAAAAAGTTGACTTGAAAAGAGATGCTTATTTTCCTCAAGGCTCGCTCACCAGAAAAATCTCTTGTTGATAGCTCAGGTGAAGTGCAAAGCCTGATCCCAGAATAAATATTTTTTTATAGCCAAAGAATTACAAAATATTTCTAATTTTTATTAGCAGATGCCTGGAAAGCACGTGTGGAGATGAAACCCACACATAAGTAAGACTAAGAAATGCAGTATATAATATAAGGTTGGTCAATGTTTATTAATATAGGTGTATTTACCTAAGTATCCAGATTAAATTCATTTGAGTGCTAGCTCAAACAGCTGAAAATTATACTAAAGCATTGTTTAATTGGTTTACTGAAGCATAGACTTTACAGTGGTCTATGAGAAATGATAAAATGCCAGGCCTTCCTGGAATTAAAGCTGAAGAATTGAAAAGCATAAGGAGATAAGTATGTTGGAGTGCATTTATTATATGCAACTTGTTCACTTTCCTATGGCAATTTCTCATAAGAAAATCCAGAGGACTCTTATTAAAACATCAGTAATTGCACTAATGAGGGGAGCTTCAATAATTAAATGTCTATGGTGACTTTACTCTGCAGGCTGTGGATGACAGTAAGAGATGATGCCTTTGAAGTGACTGATTTTAATAGGAAGGTGAGATCTTAGGATGTCTGCAATCAGGTTGCAGTATCACTTTACTAATGAAGACAGGATGATCATAATTACTGTAATGAACAGAAGTATTGAGTGGAATTCAGGATCTTTTATCTGCAGGGATCTATGATGACAACTAATTAATCATAGTTGCCCCAGGATTTAAGTATAAGCCCAACAAAGAATTGCTTGACCTACAAGACTAGAAAATGCTGGTGTGGTGATCAGAAAACTATCTTGAATAAACATAATAGGAAGTCTCACAACTGCTCTTCTTTTTCCCAGACCTGAGCCAGTTCACAGATCAAGAGCCTAAGCAAGAGGCCAGCATCCCTTGAAGAAGGGCTTTGAAACACTGCTGCAAGTATAAACTGTAAGTCTATGCTGTCTCTTTCTGTAAAGAAATCTGAACTTATTTAATGGAATAACTGTGCAAGGAAAAATATCCAGGAATTTGAAGATTTTTAGACATGGATTCTTAGTTGAGGCTACTACCTGGTACCACAAAATGAATCTTTGATCCAGTAATCAGTGTAGGAGCCTATAGATACGATGGTAAAAGAAGTTTGGGCCCCACATGAATCTCACAGTGAACCCAACTTGTGGTTATTTCTCCAGTTCCTGAATGTAGAGTTAAAATAGACATATTGGAAACTGGCTGAATACCCACATTGGCTCATTGACTCATGGAATGGGAGCTATTATGTTATGAAGGGTCAGATCAAAGCTTGTGGAAGTGCACCTCTCAACTGAGATAGTAAATTAAGAACAGTATCTATAGGAATTAGAGACTGTTACCATCTAAGGTTTGCAGTATATAGGATATGATTATTATCTCGTTCATGTTTAACTGGTCTGCTTGCTACAAATTAAAACTGACATAGCTTCAAAAATATTTGAGAATTTAAACATTTCATCCAGTAGTAATTCCAAATGTAGTATGTTCCAGGTCTGATATATTTGCTGGAGCAAGTCACCACAACACCTGGATCTTGGTATGCAACTACTGCTCTGGAAAATACTTCATTTTCCCTGCATATGAACATAGATTATCAAGAACAATTGTTTTACTTGGAAGGGGCAGTAGTATACCTTCCCTGTCTCACTTCAGGCCTATGCCAACACAATTTTTTCTCTGTCATAGTACAGAGATACCAATGATCTGTGCATCACACAAAATATCATGCTTATTGATTCTGGTGAGCAGCAAAGCTTATGTTTATTGATTATTGAATATGCTTATTGATTCTGGTTAGCAACAAGTAGCAAGAATTGTGTACTAGTGAGTAGAAGGAAAACCCCAGGACCTGACATCTCATTGAAAAACTTTTAATGTGAACGACAAGTTTTTGTGCCTTACATTTGCTGCCATGAAGAAAAAGGTATAGTAAATGCTATGAGTCTTTATGGAATCTGGAGGAAACATAGCCATAATTCCTGTATTGTTCTTATTCATTTACTGAGCATCTCATATAATCACTACTTTTTAGTAAGATTCAGAGAAAAAGAAGACTTTGCCTAGGATCTAGACTTTCATACAAGTTGTCTTGTTATTTGAAATTTATGTTCTAACACATGCCATTGTGGCCTCTAACAGATTGGTCAGAAAAATTACAGTATAGGAGCTTAGGTTTTGGAGCAAAACCATGTCTTCCTCTACTGATGCAACTGGCTTAAACATTGGATTTTAAAAAATGACTGCTTGACTGTGGGACACCAGAAGAGCATGCCTCATGAGCCACCCATCATGAATGAGATTCTGGCTGACTTACCAAGCCATAAGGTTGGATTTGTGCACTAATCATCCATCATCAACTAAACATATATGTGAGGTTGGGCTTACAGAGATTTGGAAGACGTAGATATGAATTTGCTGGTGTTGCAGGTTCTCATAACACCTACATTTGGTTTCATAGGGCATTTCCATACTAATTGATGGAAGACAAAAGAATTCAAATCTGGTTTACAGAAATATCTGTACAATTTTCTGTAACAAGCCTCAAATAATTGTTCAAATCAAGCCTCAAATTATTGCTGTTATAGAACCACTGAAGTAGCCCTTAAAGAAAATTGTCAAGGAAAGTTCCATCTTCAGAGTACATCTGGCTATCTCTCTTTCTTGGAAGTATATATGTCCTGTGGTAGGGGTCTACACTATCTTGTTATCATGTTTAATGACTTAGTTTGCTATTCAGGAACCGCGAACAAACATGATTGAAAGATTAGTGACAATAAGGTTTGGGAGAATTTCTATGGACTGTATCTAACAGTGTGAGCATGTTTACGCTCCATGTGAATACTCTTCAAAGAATATCCATGGAGAAGTATCTTCCAGTAATATGGTGGATAAGACTGTGCATTCTGTTGGTGTCAGATAGTCTCTTAGCCATTCTTATGCTTGCCCAACAAAATGGTGCTAGTGGCAGGAAAGAAAGCTTTGCATGGATGCAATAACATGGACTTCCCCTCATTAAGGTTGATATTCATATCTGGCTCCCCAATACCTAATGTATCAGCAGTAAAAGCCAGTCCCGAGTCCCTGATATGGTGCATTCCAACACTGGGGTCAGTTTAGATACCTAATAGAAGTTTCAGATCAGATCAGATCAGTTGCTCAGTCGTGTCCGACTCTTTGCCACCCCATGAATCAAAGCACGCCAGGCCTCCCTGTCCATCACCAACTCCTGGAGTTCACTGAGACTCATGTCCATCGAGTCAGTGATGCTATCCAGCCATCTCATCCTCTGTCGTCCCCTTATCCTCTTGCCCCCAGTCCCTCCCAGCATCAGAGTCTTTTTCAATGAGTCAACTCTTCGCATGAGGTGGCCAAAGAACTGGAGTTTCAGTCTTAGCATCATTCCTTCCAAAGAAATCCCAGGGCTGATCTCCTTCAGAATGGACTAGTTGGATCTCCTTGCAGTCCAAGGGACTCTCAAGAGTCTTCTCCAACACCACAGTTCAAAAGCATCAAGTCTTCGGCGCTCAGCCTTCTTCACAATCCAACTCTCACATCCATACATGACCACAGGAAAAACCATAGCCTTGACTAGACGGAGCTTTGTTGGCAAAGTAATGTCTCTGCTTTTTAATATGCTATCTAGGTTGGTCATAACTTTCCTTCCAAGGAGTAAGCGTCTTTTAATTTCATGGCTGCAGTCACCATCTGCAGTGATTTTGGAGCCCCCCAAAATGAACTCTGACACTGTTTCCACTGTTTCCCCATCTATTTCCCATGAAGTGATGGGACCAGATGCCATGATCTTAGTCTTCTGAATGTTGAGCTTTAAGCCAACTTTTTCACTCTCCTCTTTCACTTTCATCAAGAGGCTTTTGAGTTCCTCTTCACTTTCTGCCATAAGGGTGGTGTCATCTGCATATCTGAGGTTATTGAGATTTCTCCCAGCAATCTTGATTCCAGCTTGTGCTTCTTCCAGCCCAGTGTTTCTCATGGTGTACTCTGCATAGAAGTTAAATAAGCAGGGTGACAAAATACAGCCTTGATGTACTCCTTTTCCTATTTGGAACCAGTCTGTTGTTCCATGTCCAGTTCTAACTGTTGCTTCCTGACCTGCATACAGATTTCTCAAGAGGCAGAATAGGTAGTCTGGTATTCCCATCTCTTTCAGAATTTTCCACAGTTTATTGTGATCCACACAGTCAAAGGTTTTGGCATAGTCAATAAAGCAGAAATAGATGTTTTTCTGGAACTCTCTTGCTTTTTCCATGATCCAGCGGATGTTGGCAATTTGATCTCTGGTTCCTCTGCCTTTTCTAAAACCAGCTTGAACATCAGGAATTTCAAGGTTCACGTATTGCTGAAGCCTGGCTTGGAGAATTTTGAGCATTACTTTACTAGCATGTGAGATGACTGCAATTGTGCTATAGTTTGAGCATTCTTTGGCATTACCTTTCTTTGGGATTGGAATGAAAACAGACCTTTTCCAGTCCTGTGGCCACTGCTGAGTTTTCCAAATTTACTGACATATTGAGTGCAGCACTTTCACAGCATCATCTTTCAGGATTTGAAAGAGCTCAACTGGAATTCCATCACGTCCACTAGCTTTGTTCGTAGTGATGCTTTCCAAGTTCCACTTGACTTCACATTCCAGGATGTCTGGCTCTAGGTGAGTGATCACACCATCATGATTATCTGGGTTGTGAAGATCTTTTTTGTACGGTTCTTCTGTGTATTCTTGCCATCTCTTCTTAATATCTTCTGCTTCTGTTAGGTCCATACCAAAACTGTCCTTTATCGAGCCCATCTTTGCATGAAATGTTCCTTTGGTATCTCTGATTTTCTTGAAGAGATCTCTAGTCTTTCCCATTCTGTTGTTTTCCTCTATTTCTTTGCATTGATCACTGAAGAAGGCTTTCTTATCTCTTCTTGCTATTCTTTGGAACTCTGCATTCAGATGCTTATATCTTTCCTTTTCTCCTTTGCTTTTTGCTTCTCTTCTTTTCACAGCTATTTGTAGGGCCTCCCCAGACAGCCATGTTTACTTATATTTTATTCCTTTTCCATCATTGGTTAGGCGCTTAATTAAATGAACCCTAATTGGATTATAGTTGTATTGCATGCCTAAAATATTTTGCATGCACCACCATCTGTGGACTTATTATCTTACTCATCATGATGGTACTCTGTATAACATTGCTCCTAACTGGAGAAGTTATTTTACATCAAGAGAAGTGCTCAAGAAATTCATCAGTCCTGTCCTTAACACCTAGGATTTCAGAAGTAGATGGCCTGTTAGAATGATGGATTACCAACTGAAGACTTGGTATCGGCAGGAGTGAGGAAGTAACATTGTGTGAAATTAAGTTGTTTCCCTCTAGGGTGCAGCATTTGTTTTGAACTTGTGACCAGTGCATGCCACTTTTTCTCCCATGGCTATAATTTGCAAGTCTTGATACCAAAGTGTAAGTAGGAATGGACTCTCTCCTTATTACACCAAATGGCACATTTACAGAATTTTTGTTTCCTATCTCTATTCCCATTTAGAGATCTGAGTTTCCAAAGGAGGATGGATTCCACCAGGGAACATAATGTTGATTCTATTGGAGTGAAGCTTTTGGGGGCTCCTTGTGATATAGATCCAATAGCCAGAAAAAGATAATTGAGTTTTGCTGGGTGATTAAAGCTGATGGTTAAGGGTAAATTGGGTTGCTTCTACACAATTGGAGTAAGCATTCTGAGCATGTTTAAGGTTAAGAAGGTAAGGTATATTCAATTCATTTCTGACTCTCAATTTTTTTGACTCACGATGTGTTTTTACTGGGAGGTAACTCCATCATAAATCAAGTTCCTAATAATAGCATAAAGGGGAGGGCTGCATATCACATGGAGATACTTTACTTTAATATAGGCTTGGTGACTGATGGGTCTTTACATCTCCCAATTTGGGAAGAAGGGGAGTATATTTTCATTTTATGCAGGACAGTTATTCTGTAGATTCTGTAAATAACATTTTATGAAAAAGGAGAATAAAGTTGTTATGAGAGTTAAATATGAACAGGGGATGTAATGAATTCTGATTAGCAAAAAAAAAAAAAAAAAAGGTAGACTCTGTAGGTTATATGATGCTTTCTCTCGTATTCATTCTCTGTACTTTTTCTGCACTGCTCTGGGTCATGAGTCAATACATTTTCCACATTTTCTTGCCTAAGTTTGTAGATATGCTTGATCAATGAGAAGTCCTAGGTGAAAGGCAGAGAAAAGGGGAGATAGAAATAGTATATTTCTTCCTTCTTCATTCTTTCTGGTGGTATCTGGAAGTAGGTACATCCCTTCTGTTGTTCTGGCACCTGCCAGGGAGCCCATCACTTTATCTTCTAGACTCGTGGCGGAAGCTCCACCATGGTCCTGGTTCCAGCCAGACATCCTCAGCTTCTGGCTTTCTGTGACATCATGTAACAGTTGTCCCTCAGTGTCTGCAGGAGATTGGTTCTGGGACCCTCCTTGGATACCAAAATCCAAGGATGCTCAAATCCCTGAGATAAAATGGTGTAGTATTTGTTTATAACCTACATATACCCTTTCCTACAGTTTAAGTCATCTCTAAATTACTTATAATTCCTAATATAATGTAAATCCTATGTAAATAGTTGAATATACAATGTAAATACTATGCAAATATTTGCCAATGTGTGACAAATTCAAGTTTTTCTTTTTGGAACTTTCTGGATTTTGTATATATATCTATTTTATTAAAATAAGTAAATATATAATATATATATATTTTTTCAATCTGCAGTTGGTTGAATCTGCAAACATGGAACCCATAGATAGAAAAGGTCATTTTCCTTTGTAGCTAAGCTTTAGGTTGCCTCATTGTCTCTATTTTAACTTTCCTGTCATTTATGTAAACAGTGCCCTGTATTAAATTCCCTCTTTCTGAAAAATAATTTCTTCTGTTTGAAATACCTGAATCTGATTGTGAAAATACTGGGTAAACAAAGAAAACATAGGTTATTTCAATTTCAGCTCAAGCTGTTATCTCAAGTGGTCCTGAGTAAACTTTTTAATTCTCCCTCATGGGGCCTGAAGCTGAAAGCTCTCCATGTCACACAAGGCTCCCACCTAATATAGCTACTGTCTGCCTCTTTCGCCTACCTCCTGACACTCCCTGCCTCACCCCACAATTCAACTATTTGGAGTCATTGGCACTTCCCCCAGTGGGTGTTCTTGTTTCAGCCCTCAGAGCCTCTGTCCCAGGTCTGGAAAGCCACCATCTATCTCCGAGTTCTCGCTTATTTTCTCAAGACTTACTTAGTTCAAGTGCCTCTTGCAATGTGACATCTTTCCTGAGACCAAGAATAGTTCACTCTGCTCTTTGTGTCCTAACTCCATTCCACATATTCATATGCATATAGCGACTGAACTGAACTGATACCCATGCAAGACCTGAGCTCCTGGAGGGGAAGGAATTCATCATCTCTGTATCCTTGCCAAGGGAAGATTCTCACATATTTGATGAATGAATCATTGGAACAAAATGGTGATGAGTGGTATTTGTACTAGGTGTTTCTTAAAGATCAACCCATTATCTACCCCACAGTAAGGTGAATGTTCTCAGTCATCACAAGTGATTTGACAACTCAAAATGTTAAGTCATCACCTAC
This sequence comes from Bubalus bubalis, assembly GCF_019923935.1. Classification (NCBI taxonomy): domain Eukaryota; kingdom Metazoa; phylum Chordata; class Mammalia; order Artiodactyla; family Bovidae; genus Bubalus; species Bubalus bubalis. The sequence goes on along the minus strand of NC_059159.1, from coordinate 118,976,470 downwards.
AGCCATAGCCTGCCTTCTATACAAACAAGTAGCCTTCATTTAGAAGACAGCTGTACATCACTTGGGCCCTCCAATGTGATAAAGAAAAATATCACAGCCTGTCAGCAGCTTGCTTGTTTCACAGTGCCTTGTTTTCCAGCCCATAGGATAATGATCCAATGAACAATGTTGATCAGACTGAAGGAGGGCAGGCTGTGAACATGAAATAAATAATGGCCCTCTAACATGTTGGAATAAGGCATATTTAATATCTTTGGAACTCACATTAACAATCATTTTAGATTACTGAGCAGGCCTTGGTTTTCTGTTTACTGGAACATTGAAATTGCCTTCTGGAGATTGACGTTACTGGGCTGGCAAAATAGTTCAATCATGCTGGTCCCTTCAGTGAGAGTGACGTCACTGTAGTTGTGCTCTCCAGGAAATTTTCCTCTTTTCTCCAATCCTAATGCCTCACGAGGGTGTCTCTCGGGTATGAGGTAAGAATGATTTGTAGAGATCTGTGAAGACTGAGGGTCCAGTTTTCTATTATGCTAGTGATGATTTATCGGAGAAGGCAATGGCACCCCACTCCGGTACTCTTGCCTGGAAAATCCCACGGATGGAGGAGCCTGGTGGGCTGCAGTCCATGGGGTCGCTGAGTCAGACACGACTGAGCAACTTCCCTTTCACTTTTCACTTTCCTGCATTGGAGAAGGAAATGGCAACCCACTCCAGTGTTCTTGCCTGGAGAATCCCAGGGACGGGGGAGCCTGGTGGTCGGCCGTCTATGGGGTTGCACAGAGTCGGACACGACTGAAGCAACTTAGCAGCAGCAGCAGCAGTGCTGATTTATACTTCCTTAGGACCCGACAATGCTGCACTCTGAGGTTTGCAGTTCTGTGGTTCTGCTGGTTTCAAACCAGTCAGCATTAAGCCTTTTGCATTAGCAGGACAGATTTTCACCCCTACTGCCTCTAATCTCTGACAGGCAGAGGCCAGGTTGGAAGTTGGAGAGCTGTGCCCTCCCTCTTTCCTGCTTTCCTGTGTGACCACTCCAAATAAGACACAGGTAAAAGATATTACAGGGGAGGCCTGCTTCAGAAGCATCCTGTCAGGCCTCTGATTCTCATCAGCATTTCTGAGATCCAATTGAAATGTATGTTTTGGCTTCGCCAGGGGGAGAATGGGTGACTGTCCTCTCATAACATTTCTAGTGTCTGGAAAGATCCAGTCATGTGCCTGAGGCAAAGGGCATTAAAAAGAAGAGTTCTGCTGTCACCTGCTTCAAATTGTTCTTGCCTGCAGCATATAAGAAAAGTGTCTGTGCTGAAGAGAGAGGAGATGGGGAGGACAGACTGCTTTTTCGCTCCAGGCAGCTGAGAGAGGCAGGAACATTTAATGTTAAAAGCTGAAAACTTTGCTATTAAAATCAAGGGTTGAGGAAGTTATTTTCAACAGGCTCCCATGTCAAATACTGCTCCCTCCTCTGATTTTTTTTCACCCTGATCACACATTTTATTCTCAATCTCAATAATTGCAGGGGATTGGATTATACCAATATTCCAAAATTGGATTATTATACCATAATCCAATTATACCTTGAGATACATATTTTAGGGGATAAAATGTTCAGTTGCAAATAAATTTAAGAGCCAAGACTTACTATCCTTCTACACTAATTTCCAATGTTATGATGACAAATTACCACAAATTTAATAGCTTAAAACAGAAAAATTTATTCTCATACAATTTTGGAGGTCAGAAGTTCAAGACAGGTATGACTGAGCTAAAATCAAGGTGTCAGGATGTCTGTGTTCTTTCTAGAAACTCTAGAGTTTCTAGAAATAAAATCTATTTCCTTATCGGTTCCAGCTTGTAGAGTTTGCCCACATTTCTTCACTTATGGCCTTGGACTACTTTGATCTCCGTCACATGCTTTCACCATCATATCATTACATCTACTTTGACTCTCATATTCCTGTTCCTCATATGAGAACTCTTATGACTACTAGAGACCCACCAGTATAAACCAAGATGCTCTCCCATCAGAAGATCTTTAAGTTAATCGCATCTACAAAGACCTTGTTATTATATAACATAGCATATTCATAGGTTTTAGGATCAGGACGTAAACATATTAGAAGGCCACTATTCTGCCTACCACACTTTCATGGAAACTCACAATGCTTTAATAGCACATTCAAGGATGCTACTGGAGATCAGTGGAGAAATAACTCCAGAAAGAAGGAAGGGATGGAGCCAAAGCAAAAACAACACCCAGTTGTGGATGGGACTGGTGATAGAAGCAAGGTTCGGTGCTGTAAAGAGCAATATTGCATAGGAACCTGGAATGTTAGGTCCATGAATCAAGGCAAATTGGAAGTGGTCAAACAAGAGATGGCAAGAGTGAACATCAACATTCTAGGAATCAGCGAACTAAGATGGACTGGAATAGGTGAATTTAACTCAGATGACCATTATATCTACTACTGTGGGCAAGAATCCCTTGGAAGAAATGGAGTAGCCATCATAGTCAACAAAAGAGTCCAAAATGCAGTACTTGGTTACAATCTCAAAAACGACAGAATGATCTCTCTTTGTTTCCAAGGCAAACCATTCAGTATCACAGTAATCCAAGTCTATGCCCTGACCAGTAGCAATAAAGAAGCTGAAGTTGAACAGTTCTATAAAAACATACAAGACCTTCTAGAACTAACACCCAAAAAAGATGTCCTTTTCATTATAGGGGACTGGAATGCAAAAGTAGGAAGTCAAGAACACCTGGAGTAACAGGCAAATTTGGTCTTGGAGTACAGAATGAAGCAGGGCAAAAGCTAATAGAGTTCTGCCAAGAGAATGCACTGGTCATAGCAAACACCCTCTTCCAACAACACAAGAGAAGACTCTACACATGGAAATCACCAGATGGTCAACACTGAAATCAGATTGATTATATTCTTTGCAGCCAAAATGAAGAAGCTCTATACAGTCAGCAAAAACAAGACTGGGAGCTCACTGTGGCTCAGATCATGAACTCCTTATTGCCAAATTCAGACTGAAATTGAAGAAAGTGGAGAAAACCACTAGACCCTTCAGGTATGACCTAAATCAAATCCCTTATGATTATATAGTGGAAGTGAGAAATAGATTTAAGGGCCTAGATCTGATAGATAGAGTGCCTGATGAACTATGGATGGAGGTTCATGACATTGTACAGGAGACAGAGATTAAGACCATCCCCAAGAAAAGAAATTCAAAAAAGCAAAATGGCTGTCTGAGGAGGCCTTACAAATAGCTGTGAAAAGAAGGGAAGCAAAAAGCAAAGGGGAAAAGGAAAGATATAAGCATCTGAATGCAGAGTTCCAAAGAATAGCAAGGAGAGATAAGAAAGCTTTCCTCAGTGATCAATGCAAAGAAATAGAGGAAAACAACACAATGGGAAAGACTAGATATCTCTTCAGGAAAATTAGAGATATCAAGGGAACATTTAATGCAAAGATGGGCTCAATAAAGGACAGAAATTATAGGGGCCTAACAGAAGCAGAAGATATTAAGAAGAGGTGGCAAGAATACACAGAAGAACTGTACAAAAAAGATCTTCACAATCCAGATAATCACGATGGTGTGATCACTCACCTAGAGCCAGACATCCTGGAATGTGAAGTCAAGTGGGCCTTAGGAAGCATCACTATGAACAAAGCTAGTGGACTTGATGGAATTCCAGTTGAGCTATTTCAAATCCTGAAAGATGATGCTGTGAAAGTGCTGCGCTCAATATGCCAGCAAATTTGGAAAACTTGGCAGTGGCCACAGGACTGGAAAAGGTCAGTTTTCATCCTAATCCCAAAGAAAGGCAATGCCAAAGAATACTCAAACTACCACACAATTGCACTTATCTCACACACTAGTAAAGTAATGCTTTAAATTCTCCAAGAACTTCCTAATGTTCAAGCTGGTTTTAGAAAAGGCAGAGGAATGAGAGATCTAATTGCCAACATCCGCTGGATCATTGAAAAAGCAAGAGAGTTCCAGAAAAATATCTATTTCTGCTTTATTGACTATGCCAAAGCCTTTGACTATGTGGATCACAATAAACTATGGAAAATTCTGAAAGAGATTGGAATACCAGACCACCTGACCTGCCTCTTGAGAAATCTGTTTGCAGATCAGGAAGCAACAGTTAGAACTGGACATGGAACAACAGACTGGTTCCAAATAGGAAAAGGAGTACGTCAAGGCTGTATATTGTCACCCTACTTATCTAACTTATATGCAGAGTACATCATGAGAAACGCTGGGCTGGAGGAAGCACAAGCTGGAATCAAGATTGCCGGGAGAAATATCAATAACCTCACATATGCAGATGACACTACCCTTATGGCAGAAAGTGAAGAAAAACTAAAAAGCCTCTTGATGAAAGTGAAAGAGGGGAGTGAAAAAGTTGGCTTAAAGCTCAACATTCAGAAAACAAAGATCATGGCTTCCGGTCCCATCACTTCATGGGAAATAGATGGGGAAAACAGTGGAAACAGTGGCTAACTTTATTTTTCTGGGCTCCCAAATCACTGCAGATGGTGATTGCAGCCATGAAATTAAAAGACGCTTACTCCTTGGAAGGAAAGTTATGACCAACCTAGACAGCATATTAAAAAGCAGAGACATTACTTTGTCAACAAACGTCCATCTAGTCAAGGGTATGGTTTTTCCAGTGGTCATGTATGGATGTGAGAGTTGGACTATAAAGAAAGCTGAGAGCCGAAGAATTGATGCTTTTGAACTGTGGTGTTAGAGAAGTCTCTTGAGAGTCCCTTGGACTGCAAGGAGATCCAACCAGTCCATTCTAAAGGAGATCAGTCCTGATTGTTCATTGGAAGGACTGATGTTGAAACTGAAACTCCAATATTTTGGACACCTGATGTGAAGAGCTGACTCATTGGAAAAGACCCGATGCTGGAAAAGATTGAGGGCAGGAGGAGAAGGGGACAACAGAGGATGAGATGGTTGGATGCCATCGCCAACTCAATGGACATGGGTTTGGATGGACTCCGGGAGTGTGTGATGGACAGGGAGGCCTGGTGTGCTGTGGTTCATGGGGTTGCAAAGAGTTGGACACGACTGAGTGACTGAAGTGAACTGAAAGGTTCTCCAAAGTCTTATAAGAAATTGTGTTTTATTTTCTTTAACCCAAAGGGTCCCAAGTCTATTTCCAGTTTCTGTTTAATTCCAAGAATATCTGTTCTTAGAAGAACACAGCTTAAGAAATGGAATTGGGATTGACATATATACACTGTTGATACTTTACATAAAATAGATAAATAATGAGAACCTTCTGTGTAGCACAGGAGCTCTGCCAGTGCTCTGTGGTGACTTAAATGGGAAGGAAATCCAAAAAATAAGGGATATATGTATATGTGAAACTGATTCACTGTGCCATACAGTAGAAACCTACACACCATTGTAAGCAACTATACTTCAATAAAAATTAATTTTAAAAAGGAATGGAAGACTTATAGTCATTAAAGCTTTAAGAATTTAATATCTGAGATCTTTTTTACTAACTTATTCACTCTTAAGTTAATGGGTAAGTAATGGACTCAAAATTTGTCTTTGATACTCTTTTTGTATGAGTGACTTTGGGCAAAACATGTAAAATCACAGAGACACAGTTACCTTATCTGTGAAATGGAGATAAGGATGACCTGCTTTGCTGTTTTGCAGATTTTAGGCAATGTTAAGTATGAAATTTCCGTGTAAACTGTAGACAGTTAAATAATGTAAGTTTTCAGTATCCTAAGATAAAGAAGCTGAAAATGCAATAAGGTTACAACCAAATTTTCATAATAGTAGTCTAAAACTTTGAATATTCATAATTGTTGGTTTTAATCATGGTGCTGTATTAACTTAGGAACCAGGAATCTATGATAGATAAAATGTTTATATGTGTTTAACTATCAGTTATCCCTGTTACTAATTTGAGGATTGTTTGAGAAGTATTTTTCATACCTGATTTTATTCTTAGGTTTCCTCTTATTTTTGTTAGTGTCTCCCCATGGACTGCAAATGAGGTTTAAATGAATTAAAACTCAGTTATTAAATCATCTAGTGTTTAGGATAACCTTCACTCATGCTATTTCTGCTTTATGTACTTGGTAGTAATTTTGGTTGTTCACAAAGGTTCCATCTCTTCTTCCAGACACATGGTAGGTTAGTACTTACCTGTAGCCTCAGAATGCAAAGCAAAAAGCATGCACCTTGCTTTGACCTATAAAATGTGTGGAGGAGACCTGTATCACTTCCATGGGAGAGCATTAAGAGTCTGTGGGCCATTTAGCCTCTTCCTTTTCTAAATAGTCTTGCAGCCTGTGAAGGTGTGGGCAAGATGGTACTTTCTCAGCCTGCATCCTATCTGTTGACCCGCCTTTGAACTTGGATATGAGTGAGAAATAAATTTTTGTTAGGTTACAGTCACTAAGATTTTGGAATTCTCTTCACTGCCGTTTAACCTGGCTGAAATATTATAGAATCTTTTAACCAATCCCCATTACCTTTAAGCACATGAAAGTATATATGTGAAAGTTCTTGGTACACTATAAAGAGGACTGGAAAAGTTCCTTTTGTTACCATAGAAACAGTTGAGAGCTGAGCAATAGGAAAATCTGCAAGGAGAACAGAAAGATCATGGGATTTGGATCAGATGACCTGCATCCCAGTCTTACCTTCATTCCTATTCACTTTTAATATAAATTTTATAAATTGAAAGCATAAAGCATTGTTTAATTTTTAAAAATTATTTCTGCTTAGCAAAGTGGTTCTTAGTGTGTGGAAGGATACTTATAATTGTCATAAGCTTGTAAAGACATGCTGAAATTTTACTTGTTCTCAGAAGCTGTTTACTGAACAATATGTGATGAAATCATTTATTTCATCTCTTTTTTTCTCTTACCTTTCAATCCTTTGATTTAAATCTGTTTTGATTAAATAAAGCATCTCTTGGGATTGATTTATAACCAAATAGCTACTGCCTCCACTACTTGGTTTGCGGAATGCCAGTGGAAAGAGAAGGTGAAGAAGCTGAAAATGCAGGTTCTTCCTCAAGGGAAAGCTTCACTGGTAACCCTAAACCTGACTGTTAATGTCAGCTATTGGAATCACCTCTATAATAGAGCTTCCCTTGTAGCTCAGCTGATAAAGAATCTGCCTGCAATGCGGGAGACTTGGGTTCAATCCCTGGGTTGGGAAGATCCCCTGGAGAAGGGAAAGGCTACCCATGCCAGTATTCTGGCCTGGAGAATTCCATGGACTCTATAGTCTATGGGGTCACAAAGATTTGGACTTTCACTGACCGACTTTCACTTTCATTGCAATAGGGAAGAACTTTTGTATTCTATTACCAATTAAATCAGTAAAGGGATGTTGCTTATAAGCTTAAATGACACACAATATCCCATCTCTGGGAACCCTGCTTAGGTAATGGGTGTTAAGCTAAGACCTTTTGTTTAGTTAGTTAGTTAAGTTGCTCAGTCGTGTCCGACTATTTGTGACCCCGTGGACTGTAGCCCACCAGGCTGCTCCATCCATAGGATTCTCCAGGCAAGACTACTGGAGTGGGTTGCCATTTCTTTCTCCAGGGTATCTTCCCGACCCAGGGATCGAACCCAGTTCTCCCGCATTGCAGGCAGGTGCTTTAACCTTTGAGCCACCAGGGAAGCCCCAAGACCCTTTGTTTAGTTCACAGGAAACATCCAGAGTAGGCCCACCTATGCGTAACTGCAGGAAGGAAGAAATTAGCACCTCCCCTCTGGAGGCTGACCAGAACCAGGAAATGTTCTTACGCCCTTCTCTTTTAGTATAAAAGATGCCTGAATTCTAAATTCAAGCAAGATGGTTCTATGGGACACTGGTCCACCATATTCTTGTTCTGCTGGCTTTCTGAATAAAGTCACTATTCCTTGTCCCAGAGACTCATATCTTTATTTATTGGCCTGTTGTGTGGTAAGCAGTGCTAGCTTGGACTCAGTAATATTTTCTGGAGCCACTTTGTATGGAGGTGGGGGAGGTGGTAGAGATGTCTTGGGAGAGGGAGGCACATGAGGTTGCTGGGCATCTAGATTTTTAAGAAGTGATGATAATGGTTAGGGGGCAGAAAAACCCTGGAGCTTCAGGATGAGTAGAGAGAGGAAACTTGAGCTTCCTACTCTGAAAATTTGCCTAGGGCCATTCTAAGTGCCCCTGAGCAATAGCCAGATACCAGAGGCAGCTCTTGATATTGTAGCTTGCTTCCTCTTTAATCCTCCCTAGCCTCTCCCAGCCCTCTGTTCATTAGCAGTTCCCAAGAGGCACCCTGTCTACTTACCTGTCAAGGCCACTTTTGGCAACTAAAAAGGATTTGAAGGCAGTGGCAGTTTCTATCCTTTCTCAGTAAGGATGGCATTTTTCATTCCTGTCCTGCTTTTATGCTTTTTTTTTTTTTTTTTAAATTGCAGTAGGAGGCTAATTACAGATAGTAGAAAGATGGGCTTTGGAGTCAGACGGTCAGATTTCCAGGGCTCTAGTCTTACTTCCATCAATTAGTTATGATGACAACATCAGTTCAGTTCAGTTGCTCAGTTGAGTCTGACTCTTTGTGACCCCATGGACTGCAGCACGCTAGGCTTCCCTGTCCATTACCAACTCCCAGAACTTGCTCAAACTCATGTCCATTGAGTCAGCAATGCCACCAGACCATTTCATCCTCTGTCGTCCCCTTCTCCTTCTGCCTTCAATCTTTCCCAGCATCAGGGTCTTTTCCAGTAAGTCAGTTCTTTGAATCAGGAGGCAAAAGTATCGGACCTTCAGCTTCAGCATCAGTCCTTCCGATGTATATTCAGGACTGATTTCCTTTACGACTGACTGGTTGGATCTTCTCGCAGTCCAAGGGACTCTTAAGAGTCTTCTCCAACACCACAGTTCAAAAGCATCAATTCTTCAGCACTCAGCTTTCTTTATAGTCCAACTCTCACATCTCACATGATGACAACATACTCAGAGCATTTTTAAAAGGCAAATACTGCTTCTGTCTAATCACATTGTATATAAGGTTCAGGGTGGTTCTGATAGTGAATTCCTTTTAAAGACATACTGAAAATTAGCTTTTGGATTTTTCTACAGTGACTCTTGATTTGCCAGAGAGTAGGATTCAAATTCATTATACATTCTGGTTTACCTAAAAGATTAGCATCACAGTGGTATTCTAGGAATTATTTCCAAGCATGTGGGTGAAGAGAGATGTGTGGGTCTCACAGTCCCCACTCTCTGTACTCCATCTGCCACATGAGACCCAAATGGGACAAACAGGTATAGGTGTGGGCTGAATTTTTTTACATTTGCCATCCTATGGAGCTCGCCACACAGTGTTGCAAGCATAGCATCTACTTGTGAGAAGGAACTTAGGATTAAGTTGTTTTTTTTTTTTTTTTTGCTTCATCTTGATAAGAAATAAGAAATCAGAGGATGACTACTCCAAATGCTGCACAGTTTAACAAAGCTAAATGTTGGCTAAGTGTCTATTGAGTTACTGTGGCAGATTAAATTCTGTGGACATAAATCTGTGACATTCATTGAGAGAAGGAATCTGTTTATCCTCCCCTTGAATTTGGGATGGTTTATGACTGCTTTGTCTAATAGCATATGGCAAAATGATGTCACTCTAGTATTAGGTGTTTAAAAGAAGACTGGAAGGTTTTCTGGGAAGCCAGCTGCCAAGCAGGAAGTGGGTCTACATAGAAACTATCATGTTGTAAGAGTCCCAAGCTGTATGAATAAATCCTAGAGAATAACGTTACTACAATCAGGTTTAGCAACTCACCGCTCAAAAACCAATAATTGAGGGGTAAGTGTCAGTAGAGGGGAAAGACACTTTATTCAGGAAAGCCAGCAATCTAGGCAGAAAGTGGACTCATATTCAGAGACCAGCTCTGAAGATTCTGCTCTGCCATGACAATGTTTAAAGGAAAAAAAGGGAAACACTCTAAGGAGATCAGATTCTTCATCATTTTTACGTTGCATGCAGACCTGCTGACTTCTGATCATCCATGGGGTGCTGTGTTGCTTGCCTGGTCCATCTGAGATTGGATATTCTCTTGCTCACATGGTCTGCCTGCAGATTTACTAGGGGGAAGCTTGGGATAGAGAGTCAGCCATTCTTTACTTAATTGTTCATTCTTACTCCTCCTAATCCAGAAAAGGAATCAACAGGTTAGGTAAGGCATTGCATACATTCAGTAAAGCAGAAACCAGAAACTAGATTAAATGTTACCTAGTGATTTTATCTTTATGATTAAGGTCTGAGGAAAATAGGGGTGAACACCAGAAAAGGGGCAAAGGAGCTGCTTACAGTAAAGACCATGTAGAGAGAGAAGAAGAAAGGATAGAGAGAGGAGGGAAGGAAGAGGGAGGAGAAAGAAGAGAGATGAGAGAGAGGGAGAAGTAGGGAGATAGCCTGAAGCTCCCAATAGATAGTAAAGAGGCCATTTTGAAAGTGGCTTCTCCAGTGCCAGCCACTCCAGCTTCCATCACTTGGATCAGAGACCACCTGCTCAGCCAAGCTCGTTGTGAATTCCTGACCCATAAAACTGTGAACAAATGTAGTGGTGATTTTAAGTCGTTTTGGGGTACTTATTTACATTTTCAAGTAGTTTGTTATGTAATAATAGATAACCTGATGAACTGGTTTTGTAAACCTAATGTAGGTAATTTTTTTAGGAAATGACTTAAGTCATTTTAATTTGTCAATTTGTTTTTACAAATTGGTTTAAGTCAATTTGTTTTTACCCTTCATTCCTTGAGCATGGTTATCCTACTTGAACTAAGAGAATACTGGATTTCCTAACACCTTGTTCCCTGCAGTCATTGGTCGGTGTGTCTCCAGGGACCTGAAGTGGCAGCAGGGAGACAAGGGCAACTGCAGAATCTGGGGAGAAAATGACAAGGGGAAGTGAAGAAGACTGGGCCTGAGTCCAGTGCTATTGGTAAATATTCTCTATTGTGGGTTCTCCTGACATCACATCCTATTGCTTGAGGTATATGGAGTAAGATCAGAAACATTTGTTCACTGAAAGTGGCTAGTACCCCTGTCTCCTTCCTTCATGTGCTTGCCAACTGGTAGAGCAGAATCTGTATCTGAAGCTATTTTTTTCTGTTGGAAAAATCTTCCTACTCCTTTAAAAAAAAAAATCAGCCCTTACCTATCATGTAAGACAGCTCTGAGACATCACCTCCAGGCTTGTGTGGGAGCTCTTTCTCTTCTATGATCCCATGGTAACCTGAACTCATCTCTATCATTTAAAATGCCATACTGAATCATCAACCAATGTTTTGGTCACTTCCAGGAACATCAGATTTACAAAGGACAGGAAAATTTTTCTAATCATTTCAGGATCTACAGGGTATAGAAAGGAACTTGGACTCTTGGTGGTTAATGAATAGATCATGGCACAGAACTGAAAGGGACCATCTTGGGCAGAGGTAGTTTCTCTTGTATTTTTAAAACTAATACTGTTGAGACCATGGGAGACCTGCCTTTTGAGAGTAAGCAGGCTTGCTGTGAAGTCAGATCTTACTCCTCAGTCTTTCATTTTCTGGAAGTTTGTCTCTGTCTTTGTGGGGCTATGGCATAGCACACCATCAGCCAAGAGGGAGAATAATTTATTGCTAGTCCAACTAGGAGCCATCCTCTGTAATTTCAGCAAGCTCAGTGTGCCACACTCCTGGCCTCTTTTCCCTTCTTCCTCTTCTCACTTCTCTTGTCTCACAGGATCATTTTTCTCATTTTACTACTTCTTTTCAAAATGGCCCACAAGGAGATAAGACTGGTCCTTGGCTGCTGCCCTGCTTCCTCAGCAGGGCTGGAACTGCCTGGGACTCTTCTTTCAGGCTCTGGTTCAGGCTCTGCTAGCAGAGAACTTCCGGTCTTCATTTCTTCAACTATAAGAGAGGCAGAATGATTAAACACCTCCCAGACTGGTTAATGGGACAGATGAAAACTTGAAGTGAAATAGTGGGTGTCAAAGCACTTTGTGAAGTGAACTGATGTATAAATATTTGGTGTGTTGAGTGAATTCACCTGCTCTCTGCCTATCACTGTCTAATTGTGTAATTGACCCCCTACTACTCACCTAGTGTTGTTTCTGACCACAAATCCTTGAAACAATTAAAGTCTGCAAGTCAGATTTGTCTTCCAGGATTTCTAAAGCCTGCCACTGTGGTATTAATGGACAGAACCAGAGAGGCGAAAGCAGGGTTTGATGAATGTACTATAATTGCTCTTTGGTATGACATAGTAATAGGAAAATTCATATAATTGACAATGTAAAGGCTCCTACTGTTAGCAGCTGCTTTAAATTTAATGGAGCTGAGACTGTTAATAGTCTTTTCTTCACAGGGGTCTTTCCTTTGGCAGCCACAGCACAGAGCAAGCGTGTCCCATCACCCATGCTTTCCCTCCAGGCCTACAACACAGCCTCCTGGTGGCAGAGGGTTACAGGGAATAGGTTCGTTTGCACTTCTTTGTCTTGTCTTAATTATCTGGTGGAACCATTGGTGTGTGTTATGTCGCATTTCCTCCCTGTGAGACTTCTCCTTATGAAACATGATGCATAAGAAGAGAGAGTTCTGGGGCCAAACCAGGGATATGCCATTTCCTAGCTGCATGTTTTGGACAAGTCACTCAATCTCTCTGAGCTGCAGTGTCTTCTTGAAAACATGAAAATTAAAACCTACAAATTGTTCGGTGACCAGCACAGGGCATGGGATGTGTTTATTACATATCAGCCTTCTCTCTTCTCTGTGTACACCAGACCGGACCTCTTCAATTAGCCAAGTCCTCCACTAGCCATTTCTGTCTTCACTCTCTGGTTTGCCACTTTTCTCAACAAAATGACATATAAAGCAGTCTGAGTTTGCACTACAAAATTCCTTAGAGTTACTTCTCTTTTCCTTAAAAGAGCTTTAAGGAAAAATGCTTTACCAGAAAACCATTATGGGTCTTATGTTATAAGAAAACTGACTACAAAGGATTCAGCATAGGGAGTCCTATTGTTGGACACTTTGGGTCACTACCATTGGATTAGGTTTACAGGTATAAGATGGATTCACAGAAGTCAAAACCAGAGTATAGCAGAAGAGAGTCCACTCAGACATTGATGCAGTCTTTTAAATGTAGAACATCAAATTATAAAACTGTATGTGTGAGTGTGTCTGTGTCTGAGAAAGAGAGCAAGGAGGGTGGGAGGGAGCAAAGGGAGGAAGAGCGATGAGAATTCTATTGGGGCTCAAGTGCTGTCCAGAAGAAACATATTTAATGCGGTTTCCCACTAGACCCACCCTAATTGTTCTCCTTGGCTGCAGATAAAGCGCGTGTGTGTGTGTGTGCGTGTGCGTGTGCGTGTGCGTGTGTGTGCACATGCGTGCATGCACCTATCACCAGCCTTCTTCAGATAAACCAAAGCCACAGGTGCTGAGTCATTCTCTCTGCAATTGCTCAGAATGTTTCTTGTGCAGCTATTTTGCAATCAGTATTAATTAGGATTTACATTTTCTGTCCTGCAGACAGATGGACATTGAGATGTGCCCAGATCAGACCAGTAGAATATTTACAAAGTGCTGTGGTAATCATTCAGGAGGAACACTGCAGCTTCCTAACTTTCTTATAGAAGTAACTCTCCTAAGAAGGAAATAGGTGCATTTATTTTAAGCCCTGGTATTTTGTTTTACTGCCTGAGCTTCTCCCTTACTGACTCCTTAATGTGTGTGCTGCTGAAACTAACCATCTTTTATAAGCACTATTGATTTTTTCTTTCATGTCTTCTAGTCATCTTTAATCAGAATATTCTGTCACTGCAGAATCTTCCATGGGAAGATTTTATTTGACATAAAAGCTATTAATGCCTAGCATTAAACCTTTTACCCAGTGCTCATGTTCTGATGAGCCCTCTGATGTGGTATACTGTTTACAATTCTCAAAAGCATGTTTTCCCATGGAAAACATAGATATCACTCCACCATTGATACTGGTTTTTCTTTTTTTTCTTTTTATAACTTTTTATAAGTTGGTATTACCTGGAAATGTAGTGTCAGATGCAACAATGTATCACTTACCAAGTGATTAAGTGAAGTCGCTTAGTCTGTCCAAATCTTTGTGACCCCATGGACTGTAGCCTACTAGGCTCTTCTGTCCATGGAATTTTCCAGGCAAGAGTACTGGAGTGGGTTGCCATTTCCTTCTCCAGGGGATCTTTGCGACCCAGGGATTGAACCCTGGTCTCTTGCTTTGCAGTCAGACGCTTTACCATCTGAGCCACCAGGGAAGCCCAAGGAGAGAAGATCAAAATGTTGCCATTTATTAAAAGATAAAAAGAAAGTGTGTGGCTACTTACGTGTGTATGGGCACTTTTAAAATGGAACAGGTACAGTCTCTGAGATGTGTAATTTCCCTGAAGTTGGTGATAAATACATATATTTCTGATGAATTAATCTTTACCAATAATCATTGTAAAACATAATCATACAAATATTTTGAGGAATCATGTATGTCTGCCAAATGTTGGTGCTATTGGTACAATTTAGGGATGTCCTACCCAACCTTTAGTCACACCAATGTTTAGACCCTCCGGTTTGGACAAAGACAATTCTCTGGAGATGAAGGCAGCTGTGAATTGCCATCATCCAAAATTCACATGTGTGCTGCTTAGTAGAGGCCATCTGGATGGGAAACCACAAGTATTCATTACTATCCATTCTTTGCATTCTTACACTTACTGTCTGTATTATGTTCATGCCTTCTGAACACAACTTGTTTACTATTTTGGTTGGCCATACTTGGGAGAAAGCTTATAAGAAAAGGGTTAGTGGAATAAACCATTGTGTCTGCTGCTGAGCATTCTTAGGTGAAATGTGTTTATCTGACACATTTGTCTGTTTTGGTAGCTCAGACACTGTCAGCCCTTGGGTAGTGGTGCTAGCTAAGAGTGTGTGGATGGGAAAGCAAACCCACACTTGGAATATATGCTGATTCTGGCCAATGATGAATGGCTGCTACTACCAGAGGGGAAGAAGTCCCATAATGTCAACTTGCTGCAAGTGGCTGTTTGGTTTCCTTGAGGAGTAGTAGTCTTCTGAGGTCTTAGTTTTGTTTCCTTTTGTTGTTGGGTGGGATGTTCCGATGGGAAGGAGCTATATTAACATTAGTGAGAGACATATCCTGTTGTCTGACTTATGAATATCCTCTCTTTCTCTGCCACCATAGAGCTCTTTATGAGTTCATTATGCAAGAAACGCTGATAGTGGGTGGTGGTGGTGGTTTAGTCATTAAGTCATGTTCAATTCTTTGCAACCCCATGGACTGTAGCCCACCAGGCTGGAAATAATATCGAAGTGGATAGCTATTGTCTTCTCCAGGGGATCTTCCTGACCCAGGGATGGAACCTGGGTCTCCTGCATTGCAGGTAGATTCTTTACCAACTGAGTATGAGGGATAGTGGGTGATGAAGGACAAAAGTTAGAAGAGTTGCTGAGTCATCCTGTATGATGGGCACTTTAATGCCTCTTCTATAGTAGGTGCTCTCTGCTCAGCACTAGTGTGTGATACAAAGATTCTAATACTTTGTGCTTACTTTCAAAGATCCATTCACCTGCCAGTCCCCCAGACCTCCTTGTTTTCTAGTCTAGTTTTTTTTTCTAAGTCATTTACCAAAGAGACCAACAAAGGTCCATCTAGTCAAGGCTATGGTTTTTCCAGTAGTCATGTATGGATGTGAGAGTTGGACTATAAAGAAAGCTGAGCACCAAAGAATTGATGCTTTTGAACTGTGGTGTTGGAGAAGACTCTTGAGAGTCCCTTGGACTGCAAGGAGATCCAACCAGTCCATCCTAAAGGAAATCAGTCCTGAATATTCATTGAAAGGACTGATATTAAAGCTGAAACTCCAATACTTTGGCCACCTGATGCAAAGAGCTGACTCATTTGAAGAGACCCTGATGCTAGGAAAGATTGAAGGAGAGAGGAAAAGGGGATGACGGAGGATGAGGTGGTTGGATGGCATCACCAATTCAATGGACATGAGTTTGAGTAAACTCCGGGAGTTGGTGATGGACAGGGAGGCCTGGTGTGCTACACTCTATGAGGTTGCAAAGAGTTGGACATGACTGAGCAACTGAACTGAACTGAACTGAACTGACTGACCAAACAGAAAAGGTATTTCTGCTGGCTTATGAGTCTGTGTATAATTTTAACCTTGGTCTACTCTCTATATTCCAAGTGTATCATCCCTGTAGTGTCCAAAGCTCTGCCCAGTGGGAAGCTTTTCCCTTGACATTTTTTTCAGTGCTTTTCATGAGTGAGGACGTGATACAATGACAGTTCTTTTTTTTTTTTTTGCTGGCATTCATTTGCTAATTGACTCATCTGTGAATCAAGCTTTGTGTATTTCCTCTCCCATCATTTAGTCATAAAAAATGCTATGTGGTCAAAGTGGGAACTGAGGAAAAGGCCCCAGAGAAATATGGGCTATGAGCAATCTGTTCATGCACCTTATTTGTGCCCTTTGGAACAGCTTGTGCCTGATTTTGGATATACCACACCCATGTTTTAATGGATTGCTGCTGGAACTGCCCCAGATTGTGATTTGGTGGATCTGAAAGTATCCAATTCATTGTAAGTAGTTCTGACCATATAGACATTTAATTCTCAAGGTTAGACATGCAGTTTTTTAAAAGGACCTGTGGCGGATGCATTTTGATATTTGGCAAAACTAATACAATTATGTAAAATTTAAAAATGAAATAAAATTAAAAAAAAAATTAAAGGACCCAGTAGCAGGATTTCAAGAACTTTTTTAAAAATCATATATAGTGTTTTTTTTGTTTTGTTTTTTGTTTTAAATTACATGTGGCATGACTTGCTTCCAAATCATAGGCATTTCTGTTGTGACTAGCCTATTGGGCCTGCCAAAGCTTCCATATAACATCTTTCTCTACCACTGATCTGTCTAGTCTTATGGAATCTGCTGAGTCACAGAAATCAAATATCAGCACCTCTAGAAACCACAGCCTGAATTGCTATAGAGAATTTCTCTTTGGGGGCCTCAATCAAGCTAACAGCTTTCAAGCCAAACATGGTAAATCAGTAGTTTCAGTATTCTTAAATGCAAAATAGCCCACAAAACCCAAAGAACCCTATCAAGGGTTGGGTTTCATTCTTTGTGGTAGGAAACATGAGACATTTCCCTACTTTATGGATTACTTGTACCTTTCCAAGACATCCATAGCATTTGCCACTGTTTTGAACATCAGTTTCAATTAATACAATATTGATTTCCAAAAAGTATCCAGACAATTGAAAGCAGAATATGCCATCTCAAAATACACCCCTTTGTCATAGGATTACTTTGACCTGAAGGCAATTGAGAAGAGACAAATATAAGAAAAGCTCTCTGCCAGTCTACCACTTGCCTAAAAGCAGGGCATAAATTTATAAAGGTATCCTCTTCCCCTTTATCAAGAAAAGCAGAAGTTAGTCACCAGAGGAAACATTAGGCCCTTATCAGCCCAGGGGTGGTACGTAGGGGGTGGTACATAGGACTCTCCAAAATATGCAACTAGCCTTTATTTCACATTAGGTTCCTCACACATTTGCCTTCCCAAAGCATGCTGCCCCTAGAAACTCAGTCTTTTACCATTGTCCTGTCACTTGTCTAAAAAACAAAACAAAACAAAACTATTGTTCTTTTGTTAAGATCTCATATAAACACAAGTTCTAACCACTTGTTAGATAATGTTAGATGAGTAACCTTTGAGTTATTCATCTCTCTTTCTTCCACAGTCCAGGTCCCATCAATCTATCAAATGACAGAGAATATGAGAAAATAACATGAGGGTATGATAGTGAGTATATAGCCCATGTGAATGTACACTGCTCTCATTTTATTTTTTGTGGTTATGGTGTGCTGGTTCAGTATCCACATACTGTGTACTGGAGGCTGTGTTAATTTTCTCTAATAAAGATATCACATTTGGTACAGTGGAACCAACAGATTTTGTAGGGACCAGACTGATAAATGAAATGAAAATATGGTGGGGAATACCACTCCTGCATGTTTTAAGTCTTTTTTTTTTTTTTAATAATGGGTGATTTTTATTTATTTATTTATTTTTTATTTTAGAATAGTATTTCTTTCTATTTTTTTGGGGGGGTTAGTTTATCTTCTTTTTTTTTTTATAATTTTATTTTATTTTTAAACCTGAAACACTATTAGTTTTGCCAAACATCAAAACGAATCTGCCACAGGTATACATACGCTCCCCATCCTGAACCCTCCTCCCTCCTCCCTCCCCACACCATCCCTCTGGGTCGTCCCAGTGCACCAGCCCCAAGCATCCAGTATCGTGCATCGAACCTGGCCTGGAAACTTGTTTCATACATGATATTACACATGTTTCAATGCCATTTCCCAAATCTTCCCACCCTCTCCCTCTCCAACAGAGTCCATAAGACTGTTCTATACATCAGTGTCTCTTTTGCTGTCTCGTACACAGGGTTATTGTTACCATCTTTCTAAATTCCATATATATGCGTTAGTATACTGTATTGGTGTTTTTCTTTCTGGCTTACTTCACTCTGTATAATAGGCTCCAGTTTCATCCACCTCATTAGAACTGATTCAAATGTGTTCTTTTTAATGGCTGAGTAATACTCCATTGTGTATATGTACCACTGCTTTCTTATCCATTCATCTGCTGATGGACATCTAGGTTGCTTCCATGTCCTGGCTATTATAAACAGTGCTGCGATGAACATTGGGGTACACGTGTCTCTTTCAATTCTGGTTTCCTCAGTGTGTATGCCCAGCAGTGGGATTGCTGGATCATAAGGCAGTTCTATTTCCAGTTTTTTAAGGAATCTCCACACTGTTCTCCATAGTGGCTGTACTAGTTTGCATTCCCACCAACAGTGTAAGAGGGTTCCTTTTTCTCCACACCCTCTCCAGCATTTATTGCTTGTAGACTTTTGGATCGCAGCCATTCTGACTGGTGTGAAATGGTACCTCATAGTGGTTTTGATTTGCATTTCTCTGATAATGAGTGATGTTGAGCATCTTTTCATGTGTTTGTTAGCCATCTGTATGTCTTCTTTGGAGAAATGTCTATTTAGTTCTTTGGCCCGTGTTTTGATTGGGTCATTTATTTTTCTGGAGTTGAGCTGTAGGAGTTGCTTGTATATTTTTGAGATTAGTTGTTTGTCAGTTGCTTCATTTGCTATTATCTTCTCCCATTCTGAAGGCTGTCTTTTCACCTTGCTAATAGTTTCCTTTGATGTGCAGAAG
Organism: Bubalus bubalis; assembly: GCF_019923935.1. NCBI lineage: Eukaryota > Metazoa > Chordata > Mammalia > Artiodactyla > Bovidae > Bubalus > Bubalus bubalis. The sequence goes on along the minus strand of NC_059159.1, from coordinate 118,957,133 downwards.
CTTTTAAGGTTAATTAGGTCCCATTTGTTTATTTTTGCTTTTATTTCCAATATTCTGGGAGGTGGGTCATAGAGGATCCTGCTGTGATGTATGTCAGAGAGTGTTTTGCCTATGTTCTCCTCTAGGAGTTTTATAGTTTCTGGTCTTACGTTGAGATCTTTAATCCATTTTGAGTTTATTTTTGTGTATGGTGTTAGAAAGTGTTCTAGTTTCATTCTTTTACAAGTGGTTGACCAGATTTCCCAGCACCACTTGCTAAAGAGATTGTCTTTTCTCTTTTGTATATTCTTGCCTCCTTTGTCAAAGATAAGGTGTCCATATGTGCGTGGATTTATCTCTGGGCTTTCTGTTTTGTTCCATTGATCTATATTTCTGTCTTTGTGCCAGTACCATACTGTCTTGATAACTGTGGCTTTGTGGTAGAGCCTGAAGTCAGGTAGGTTGATTCCTCCAGTTCCATTCTTCTTTCTCAAGATCGCTTTGGCTATTCGAGGTTTTTTGTATTTCCATACAAATTGTGAAATTATTTGTTCTAGCTCTGTGAAGAATACCGTTGGTAGCTTGATAGGGATTGCATTGAGTCTATAGATTGCTTTGGGTAGTATACTCATTTTCACTATATTGATTCTTCCAATCCATGAACATGGTATATTTCTCCATCTGTTAGTGTCCTCTTTGATTTCTTTCACCAGTGTTTTATAGTTTTCTATATATAGGTCTTAGGTTTCTTTAGGTAGATATATTCCTAAGTATTTTATTCTTTCCGTTGCAATGGTGAATGGAATTGTTTCCTTAATTTCTCTTTCTTTTTTCTCATTATTAGTGTATAGGAATGCAAGGGATTTTCTGTGTGTTGATTTTATATCTTGCATCTTTACTATAGCCATTGATTAGTTCTAGTAATTTTCTGGTGGAGTCTTTAGGGTTTTCTATGTAGAGGATCATGTCATCTGCAAATAGTGAGAGTTTTACTTCTTCTTTTCCAATTTGGATTCCTTTTATTTCTTTTTCTGCTCTGACTGCTGTGGCCAAAACTTCCAAAACTATGTTGAATAGTAGTGGTGAAAGTGGGCACCCTTGTCTTGTTCCTGACTTTAGAGGAAATGCTTTCAATTTTTCACCATTGAGGATAATGTTTGCTGTGGGTTTGTCATATATAGCTTTTACTATGTTGAGGTATGTTCCTTCTATTCCTGCTTTCTGGAGAGTTTTTATCATAAATGGATGTTGAATTTTGTCAAAGGCTTTCTCTGCATCTATTGAGATAATCATATGGTTTTTATTTTTCAATTTGTTAATGTGGTGTATTACATTGATTGATTTGCAGATATTGAAGAATCCTTGCATCCCTGGGATAAAGCCCACTTGGTCATGGTGTATGATCTTTTTAATGTGTTTTTGGATTCTGATTTCTAGAATTTTGTTAAGGATTTTTGCATCTATGTTCATCAGCAATATGGGCCTGTAGTTTTCTTTTTTTGTGGGATCTTTGTCAGGTTTTGGTATTAGGGTGATGGTGGCCTCATAGAATGAGTTTGGAAGTTTACCTTCCTCTACAATTTTCTGGAAGAGTTTGAGCAGGATAGGTGTTAGCTCCTCTCTAAATTTTTGGTAGAATTCAGCTGTGAAGCCGTCTGGACTTGGGCTTTTGTTTGCTGGAAGATTTCTGATTACAGTTTCAATTTCCGTGCTTGTGATGGGTCTTTTAAGATTTTCTATTTCTTCCTGGTTCAGTTTTGGAAAGTTGTACTTTTCTAAGAATTTGTCCATTTCTTCCAAGTTGTCCATTTTATTGGCATATAATTGCTGATAGTAGTCTCTTGTGATCCTTTGTATTTCTGTGTTGTCTGTTGTGATATCTCCATTTTCATTTCTAATTTTATTGATTTGATTTTTCTCCCTTTGTTTCTTGATGAGTCTAGCTAATGGTTTGTCAATTTTATTTATCCTTTCAAAGAACCAGCTTTTGGTTTTGTTGATTTTTGCTATGGTTTCTTTTGTTTCTTTTGCATTTATTTCTGCTCTAATTTTTAAGATTTCTTTCCTTCTACTAGCCCTGGGGTTCTTCATTTCTTCCTTTTCTAGTTGCTTTAGGTGTAGAGTTAGGTTATTTATTTGACTTTTTTCTTGTTTCTTGAGGTGTGCCTGTATTGCTATGAACTTTCCCCTTAGGACTGCTTTTACAGTGTCCCACAGGTTTTGGGTTGTTGTGTTTTCATTTTCATTCGTTTCTATGCAAATTTTGGGTTCTTTTTTGATTTCTTCTGTGATTTGTTGGTTATTCAGCAGCGTGTTGTTCAGCCTCCCTATGTTGGAATTTTTAATAGTTTTTCTCTTGTAATTGAGATCTAATCTTACTGCATTAGTGTAGCATTGATTTTGTTATTGTGCTGTGTTGTGATAATTGTTTTTGTTTACTCTAATTTCTGAGTGGGAAGGGACAGTTTCAGGGGCTATGACTTGGCTTTCCTACTACTAAACACTCCTATCCTATAGGTTAAAGAGACAATGATAAGTTTCTGCCAACTGCTAAATATATTTATTTGATTTATACATTTGGGGATCAGGGAAATGACAATCAAGTGGGTTCATACAGACAGCATCCCCCCTACAAGATGAACCTCGGTCAAAATTCTGCTGATTACCTTTATTACCTGAACCTCTTCTACCTCCAATTTAATGGAGAGAGTGCCAAGATAGAACTTTTTAATCTCATGGTGTTAGATTGAATTTTGACCCTATATCTACCAGGTCTTCAAAGATCTGAATATTCCCATTTTCTAAGTAGGCTATTACCCAAGTAAATGGCTATAAGATACAAGGAAATGGGAAGATAATCCATGTCCTGGGAATTGAAGAATTAATATTTTTAAAATACTCATTCTACCCAAAGCAATCTACAAATTTAATGCAATCCCTGTCAAAAAACCCATGACATTTTTTCACAGAAGTAGAACAAATAAGGCTATATTTTATATGGAACCACAAAAGTCTCAAATTTCCAATCCTGAGAAAAAAGAAGAAAGTCGGAGGTATCATGCTCTTTGACTTCAGACTACACTGCAAAGCCATAATAATCAAAACAGTTTGATTCTGGCACAAAAACAGATACATAGATTAATAGAACAGAAGGCCCAGAGAGAAACCCATGCATTTATGGTCAATTACTCTACAACAAAGGAGGCAAGAGTATACATTGGAGAAAGATAGTCTCTTCAATAAGTGATGCTGTGAAAATGGGACAGCTACATGTGAAATAATGTGATTAGAACCTTTCCTCACATCATATACAAAAATAAACTCAAAATAGATTAACAACCTAAATATAAGACCTGAAACCATAAAACTCCTAGAAGAGAACACAAACAGAACATTCTTTGACATAAATTGTAGCAATGTATTTTTTTGGATTTGTTTCCTGAGGCATATGCTGCTGCTAAGTCACTTCAGTCGTGTCTGATTCTGTGTGACCCCATAGATGGCAGCCCACCAGGCTCCCCCGTCCCTGGGATTCTCCAGGCAAGAACACTGGAGTGGGTTGCAATTTCCTTCTCCAATGCATGAAAGTTAAAAGTGAAAGTGAAGTCGCTCAGTCGTGTCTGACCCTCAGTGACCCCCATGAACTGCAGCCTACCAGGCTCCTCCGTCCATGGGATTTTCCAGGCAGGAGTACTAGAGTGGGGTGCTATTGCCTTCTCCGCCTGAGGCATATAAGTAAAAACAAAAATAAACCTAATTAAACTCAAAAACTTTTGTACAGCAGAGGAAACTACTGACAAAATGAAAAGACAACTTACTGAGTGGGAAAAAATATTTGCAAGTGATATGATTGGTAGGGGTTAATATCCAAAATATAGAATAGCTCCTATAACTCAATATCAAAAACTAAGCAATTTGATTAAGAACATGGGCTGAAGACCTGGATAGACATTTTTTCCAAAGAAGACATACAAACTGCCAATAGAAACATGCTCATATGCTCAATATTGCTAATCATCAGAGAAATGCAAATCAAAATCACAGTGAGATATCATTTCACACGTATCAGAATGGCTAGTATCAAAAAGACCACACATGACAAACGTTGGTGAGATATAGAGCAAAGGGAGCACATGCACACTGTTGCTGGGAATGCAAACTGGTGTTGCCGCTATGGGAAACAGTATGAAAGTTCTTCAAAGACTAAAAACAAAATTATCTTATGATGCAGCAGTTCCACTCCTGGGTGGAATTACTATCCAAAGAAAGTAAATCATATCCAAAGAAAATTAAAAAATGGAACAATGGAGCGGGTGACTTCCACCTCAAGTTTTTTCCCTGCTCCTTGATGCCAGTAGCTTGTGAGTGGCATCCATCACGGAGAGAAAACAATAGGTTGCCATGGAAACAGTTGTGCAGTGGTAACCCAAGCCCACAAGGGACAATTTGGATTCAAGTTGTAAAATTGGTTGTAGTCAACCATAGAAAAATGTTTGTATCTGGGAAACAGTCATCACTTTTTCTGCATCAGATAACTCATAGTGGTGAGAAACTCTCTGAAAAATATGGGAAGGCTGTTTGTTGTGCCTCAAACCTTTCTCAACACAGGAGAGTTCATGCTGGAGCAGACAGCCACGACTCCAAGATGGTGTCAATTGTACCTCTGAAAGAGAAGAAAACTGCTGGATGTCAAATTAAGAGAGCTGCCAATCTGGATACTAATGCAGGATTTCATCCCTAAAAGCATTGCTGTAGTGTTTCAAAAAGGTTATTACCAGTATTACAAGTATCTCAGCATGAAAAAAGGGAATGTCGCTGGGCTTTCTATGGTGCTGGAAGCTTATGTACTTTTCAACCGTTGCCGTTCTTGCACGGAACTTAAACAGTAGCAACCAAGCGAGTACCACTGAAGAGGGCACACTCCACATTCCTGAACAAGACCTTTGCCAGACACTCCTGAATCCTTTCATATCCTAATGGAGAATAACATCCAACAAAAGACGACTGGTTCAAAAAAATCTCTTATAGCAACTTTCAAGTCAGGTATTACTAAATTACATCCCATGAGTTATCTATTTTATAACTGGAAATTTGTAGCTTTTGAAGACCTTCATCCTTTTCACCCTTCTTGCAAAATTTATGAACTCCTTATTGCAAAATTCAGACTGAAATTGAAGAAATAGAGAAAACCACTAGCCCATTCAGGTATGACCTAAATCAAATCCCTTATGATTATACAGTGGAAGTGACAAATAGAGTCAAGAGATTCGATCTGATAGAGTGCCTGAAGAAGTATGGGTGGAGGTTTGTAACATTGTATAGCAGGCAGTGATCAAAACCATCCCTAAGAAAAAGAAAAGCAAAAAGGCAAAATGGTTGTCTGAGATCAGATCAGATCAGATCAGTCACTCAGTCATGTCCGACTCTCTGTGACCCCATGAATCGCAGCACGCCAGGCCTCCCTGTCCATCACCAACTCCCTGAGTTCACCCAGACTAACGTCCATCGAGTCAGTGATGCCATCCAGCCATCTCATCCTCTGTCGTCCCCTTCTCCTCCTGCCCCCAATCCCTCCCAGCATCAGAGTCCCTTCCAATGAGTCAACTCTTCGCATGAGGTGGCCAAAGTACTGGAGTTTCAGCTTTAGCATCATTCCTTCCAAAGAAATACCAGAGCTGATCTCCTTCAGAATGGACTGCTTGGATCTCCTTGCAGTCCAAGGGACTCTTAAGAGTCTTCTCCAACACCACAGTTCAAAAGCATCAATTCTTTGGCACTCAGCCTTCTTCACAGTCCAACTCTCACATCCATACATGACCACAGGAAAAACCATAGCCTTGACTAGATGAACCTTTGTTGGCAAAGTAATGTCTCTGCTTTTGAATATGCTATCTAGGTTGGTCATAACTTTCCTTCCAAGGAGTAAGCGTCTTTTAATTTCATGGCTGCAGTCATCATCTGTAGTGATTTTGGAGCCCAGAAAAATACAGTCTGACATTGTTTCCACTGTTTCCCCATCTATTTCCCATGAAGTGGTGGGACCAGATGCCATGATCTTCGATTTCTGAATGTTGAGCTTTAAGCCAACTTTTTCACTCTCCACTTTCACTTTCATCAAGAGGCTTTTGAGTTCCTCTTCACTTTCTGCCATAACAGTGGTGTCATCTGCATATCTGAGGTTATTGATATTTCTCCCGGCAATCTTGATTCCAGCTTGTGTTTCTTCCAGTCCAGCGTTTCTCATGATGTACTCTGCATATAAGTTAAATAAACAGGGTGACAATATATAGCCTTGACAAACTCCTTTTCCTATTTGGAACCAGTCTGTTGTTCCATGTCCAGTTCTAACTGTTGCTTCCTGACCTGCTTACAAATTTCTCAAGAGGCAGATCAGGTGGTATGGTATTCCCATCTCTTGAAGAATTTCCCAGTTTCTTGTGATCCACACAGTCAAAGGCTTTGGCATAGACAATAAAGCAGAAATAGATGTTTTTCTGGAACTCTCTTGCTTTTTCCATGATCCAGCGGATGTTGGCAATTTGATCTCTGGTTCCTCTGCCTTTTCTAAAACCAGCTTGAACATCAGGAAGTTCACAGTTCACGTATTGCTGAAGCCTGGCTTGGAGAATTTTGAGCATTACTTTGCTAGCGTGTGAGATGAGTGCAATTGTGCTGTAGTTTGAGCATTCTTTGGCATTGCCTTTCTTTGGGATTGGAATGAAAACTGACCTTTTCCAGTCCTGTGGCCACTGCTGAGTTTTCCAAATTTGCTGGCATATTGAGTGCAGCACTTTCACAGCATCATCTTTCAGGATTTGAAATAGCTCAACTGGAATTCCATCACGTCCACTAGCTTTGTTCGTAGTGATGCTTTCTAAGGCCCACTTGACTTCACATTCCAGGATGTCTGGCTCTAGGTCAGTGATCACACCATCGTGATTATCTGGGTCGTGAAGATCTTTTTTGTACAGTTCTTCTGTGTATTCTTGCCATCTCTTCTTAATATCTTCTGCTTCTGTTAGGTCCATACCATTTCTGTCCTTTATCGAGCTCATCTTTGCATGAAATGTTCCTTTGGTATCTCTGATTTTCTTGAAGAGATCCCTAGTCTTTCCCATTCTGTTGTTTTCCTCTATTTCTTTGCATTGATTGTTGAGGAAGGCTTTCTTATCTCTCCTTGCTATTCTTTGGAACTCTGCATTCAGATGTTTATATCTTTCCTTTTCTCCTTTGCTTTTCGCTTCTCTTCTTTTCACAGCTATTTGTAAGGCCTCCCCAGACAGCCATTTTGTTTTTTTGCATTTCTTTTCTATGGGAACGGTCTTAATTCCTGTCTCCTGTACAATGTCACGAGCCTCATTCCATAGTTCATCAGGCACTCTATCTATCAGATCTAGGCCCTTAAATCTATTTCTCACTTCCACTGTATAATCATAAGGGATTTTATTTAGGTCATACCTGAATAGTCTAGTGGTTTTCCCTGCTTTCTTCAATTTAAGTCTGAATTTGTTAATAAGGAGTTCATGGTCTGAGCCACAGTCAGCTCCTGGTCTTGTTTTTGCTGACTGTATAGAGCTTCTCCATCTTTGGCTGCAAAGAATATAATCAATCTGATTTCGGTGTTGACCATCTGGTGATGTCCATGTGTAGAGTCTTCTCTTGTGTTGTTGGAAGAGGGTGTTTGTTATGACCAGTGCATTTTCTTGGCAAAACTCTATTAGTCTTTGCCCTGCTTCATTCCGTATTCCAAGGCCAAATTTGCCTGTTACTCCAGGTGTTCTTGACTTCCTACTTTTGCATTCCAGTCCCCTATAATGAAAAGTACATCTTTTTTGGGTGTTAGTTGTCTGAGGAGGCCTACAAATAATGAAAAGAAAAGACGTGAAAAGCAAAGGAGAAAAGGAAAGATATATCCATCTGAATGCAGAGTTTCAAAGAACAGCAAGGAGAGACAAGGAAGTGATCCTAAGAAAGTGATCAATCACTTGAATTGTTCCTAAGTGATCAATGCAAATAAATAGGAAAACAATAGTGTGGGAAAGACTAGAAATCTCTTCAAGAAAATTAGAGATACCAAGGGAACATTTCATGCAAAGATGGGCACAATAAAGGACAGAAATGGTATGGACCTAACAGAAGAAGAAGATATTAAAAAGAGGTGGCAAGAATACATAAAAGACCTGTACAAAAGAGGTCTTAATGACCCAGATAGCCACAACAGGATGGTCTTGATCCCTCTCTCCTGTACCATGTCACAAACCTCTGTCCATAGTTCATCAGGCACTCAGTCTATGAGATCTAGTCCCTTAAATCTATTTCTCACTTCACTGTATAATCGTAAGGGATTTAATTTAGGTCATACCTGAATGGTCTAGTGGTTTTCCCTACTTTCTTCAATTTAAATCTGAATTTGGCAATAAGGAGTTCATAATCTGAGCCACAGTTAGCTCACAGTCTTGTTTTCGTTGACTATATAGAGCTTCTCCATCTTTGGCTAAAAAGAATATAATCAATCTGATTTCAATGTTGACCATCTGGTGATGTCCATGTGTAGAGTCTTCTCTTGTGTTGTTGGGAGAGGGTGTTTGCTACGACTAGTGCATTCTCTTGACAAAATTTAGTCTTTGCCCTGCTTCATTCTGTACTCCAAGGCCAAATTTGCCTGTTACTCCAGGTAAATTCTTGACTTCCTATTTTTGCATTCCAGTTCTCTATAATGAAAAGGACATCTTTTTTGGGTATTAGTTCTAGAAGGTCTTCTAGTCTTCATAGAACCTTTCAACTTCAGCTTCTTCAGCATTACTGGTAGGAGAATAGACTTGGATTCAGTGATATTGAATGGCTTGCTTTGGAAACGAACAGAGATCATTCTGTCGTTTTTGAGACTGCATCCAAGTACCATATTTTGGACTCTTGTTGACTATGATGGCTACTCCATTTCTCTTAAGGGATTCTTGCCCACAGTAGTAGATATAATGGCCATCTGAGTTAAATTCACCCATTCCAGTCCATTTTAGTTTGCTGATTCCTAGAATGTCGACGTTCACTCTTGCCGTCTCCTGTTTGATCACTTCCAATTTGCCTTGATTCATGGACCTAACATTCCAGGTTTCTATGCAATATTGCTCTTTACAGCATCAGATCTTGCTTCCATCACCAGTCCCGTCCACAACTGGGTGTTGTTTTTGCTTTGGCTCCATCTCTTCATTTGGAGAAAGCAATGGCACCCCACTCCAGTATTCTTGCCTGGAGAATCCCAGGGATGGGGGAGCCTGGTGGGCTGCCATCTATGGGGTTGCACAGAGTTGGACATGACTGAAGTGACTTAGCAGTAGCAGCAGCATCTATTCATTCTTTCTGGACTTATTTCTCCACTGATCTCCAGTAGCCTATTGGGCACCTGCTGACCTGGGGAATTCCTCTTTCAGTATCCTATCATTTTGCCTTTTCATACTGTTTATGGGGTTCTCAAGGCAAGAATACTGAAGTGGTTTGCCATTCCCTTCTCCAGGGGACCACATTTTGTCAGAACTCTCCCCCATGACCCATCCGTCTTGGGTGGCCCTACACGGGATGGCTCATAGTTTCATTGAGTTAGACAAGGCTGTGGTCCACGTGATTAGATTGGTTAGTTTTCTGTGATTGTGGTTTTCAGTCTGTCTGCTCTCTGATGGAGAAGGTAAGAGACTTACAGAAGCCTCCTGATGAGAGAGACTGACTGAGGGGGAAACTAGGTCTTGTTCTGATGTGGGGGGAGGGGGCATGCTCAGTAAATCTTTAATCCAAATTTATGTTGATGAGTGGAGTTGTGTTTCCTCCCTGCTCTTTACCTGGCACCAAACTCTGGTGGAGGTAAAGAAGATAATAGCAACCTCCTTCAAAAGGTCCCACACATGTACTGCTATACTCAGTGCACCAAACCCTGCAGCAGGCCCCCACTGACCCACACCTCCGCTGGAGACTCCTGGACACTCATAGGCAAGTCTGGGTCAGTCTCTTGTGGGTTCACTGCTCCTTTCTCCTTGGTCCTGGTGCACAAGATTCTGTTTGTGCCCTCCAAGAGTCTATTTCCATATATATACCTAATGTGATCATGTGGCTAATATTAATTTTGGACATTTGGAGTACTAGAATTTGATATGATTACCCCACCCCCACCCCAATTTTTGCAGCATTTTGCTATCTAGCTTGAATTCTTTAGAAAAGCATTTAGTAATTTTATAAAGATGATACAATCATTTTCCCCAAAAATTAACAGCACTTTTTCCATAGCGTTTGTGAACACTGAATAAGATAACCAGGAAAGCACCTGGCATCGTGTGGTCCCCAGATCCCTGCCCTGTAATAAAATGTCCTGTCCCTGCTTCTCCTACCTGGAAGCCCCATTCTTCTCCCTTTGGCAAACTCCTATTCATCCTTCAAAACCGACTCTAATGCAAAGAATTCCTTGACACATACATCCCATTAATGAGATCCTCTACTCTGGACACATTGTACAGGAGACAGAGATTAAGACCATCCCCAAGAAAAAGAAATGAAAAAAAGCAAAATGGCTGTCTGAGGAGGCCTTACAAATAGCTGTGAAAAGAAGAGAAGCAAAAAGCATAGGAGAAAAGGAAAGATATACCCATTTGAATGCAGAGTTCCAGAGAATACCAAGGACAGATAAGAAAGCCTTCCTCAGTGATCAATGCAAACAAATAGAGGAAAACAATAGAATGGGAAAGACTAGCGATCTCTTCAAGAAAATTAGAGATACCAAGGGAACATTTCATGAAAAGATGGGCTCAATAAAGGACAGATATAAAGGACAGGTATGGACCTAACAGAAGCAGAATATATTAAGAAAAGGTAGCAAGCATACACAGAAGAACTGTACAAAAAAGATCTTTGTGATGCAGATAATCACGATGGTGTGATCACTCACCTAGAGTCAGAGTTCTTGGAATGGGAAGTCAAGTGGGCCTTAGGGAAGCATCACTATGAACAAAGCTAGTGGAGGTGATGGAATTCCAGTTGAGCTATTTCAAATCCTAAAAGATGATGCTATGAAAGTGCTGCACTCAATATGCCAGCAAATTTGGAAAAGTCAGCAGTGGCCACGGGACTGGAAAAGGTCAGTTTTCATTCCAGTCCCAAAGAAAGGCAATGCCAGAGAATGCTCAAACTACTGCATAATTGCACTCATCTCACATGCTAGCAAAGTAATGCTCAAAATTCTCCAAGCCAGGCTTCAACAATACGTGAACCATGAACTTCCAGATGTTCAAGATGGATTTAGAAAAGGTAGAGGAACCAGCGATCAAATTGCCAACATCTGCTAGATCATTGAAAAAGCAAGAGAGTTCTAGAAAAACATCTATTTCTGCTTTATTGACTATGCCAAAGCCTTTGACTGTGTGGATCACAATAAACTGTGGAAAATTTTGAAAAAGATGGGAAAACCAGACCACCTTATCTACCTCCTGAGAAACCTGTTTGCAGGTCCAGAAGCAACAGTTAGAACTGGATATGGAACAATGGACTGGGTCCAAAATGGGAAAGGAGTATGTCAAGGCTGTATATTGTCACCCTGCTTATATAACTTATATGAAGAGTACAGCATGCAAAATGCCAGGCTAGATGAAGCACAAGGTAGAATCACGATTGCAGGTAGACATATCAATAACCTCAGACATGCAGATGACACCATCCTTATGGCAGAAGTTGAAGAGGAACTAAAAAGCCTCTTGAAGGTGAAAGAGGAAAGTGAAAAAGCTGGCTTAAAGCTCAACATTGAAAAAACTAAGATCATGGCATCCAGTCTCATCACTTCATGACAGATAGGGGAAACAATGGAAACAGTGGCAGACTTTATTTTCTTGGGCTCCAAAGTCACTGCAGATGGTGGCTGCAGCCATGAAAATAAAAGACACTTGTTTCTTGGGAAAAAAGCTATGACATACCTATACAGCTTGTTAAAAAACAGAGACATTACTTTGCCAACAAAGGTCCATCTAGTCAAAGCTATGGTTTTTCTAGTAGTCATGTATGGATGTGAGAGTTGGACCATCAAGAAGGCCGAGTGCCAAAGAATCAATGCTTTTGAACTGTGGTGTTGGAGAAGACTCTTGAGAGTCCCTCATACTGCAAGGAGATCAAACCAGTCAATTGTAAAGGAAATCAATCCCAAATATTCATTTGAAGGGCTGATGCTGAAGCTCACGCTCCAATACTTTGGCCACCTGATACAAAGAACTGACTCATTAGAAAAGACCCTGATGCTGGGAAAGGTTGAAGGCAGGAGGAGAAAGGGACAACAGAGGAAAATATGGTTAAACGGCATACATTTATGCCATACATGTATACTACCGACTCAATGGATATGAGTTTCAGCAAGATCCAAGAGATGGTGAAAGACAGGGAAGCCTGGCGTGCTGCAGTCCATGGGGTCACAAGATCAGACAGGAGTGAGTGACTGAAAAACAACAAATCTTTACACCCACTGCCTCTGGCAGCCATGAATCTGTTCTCTGTCTTGGGTTTTGGGTTTTTTTTTGGGATTTCACATATAAGTGAGATCATATAGGATTGGTGTTTGTCTTTCTCTGTCTTACTTGACTTAGTCTAATGCCCTTAAGATAATCCATGTTGTCACAAATGGCAGGATTTCCTTCTTTTTATGATTGAATAATATTCTATTCTGTATGTATGCCACATTTTTTGAAAATTCATTCATCTCTTGATAAATTCTTGTCCTTTCCATGTCTTGGTTTTTGTAAATAACTCGCATTGAACACTGGGGGTGGGACAGATATGTTTTCAAGACAGTTACTTTGTTTCCTTTGGATAAATACCAAGAAGTAAAACTAGGGACTTATATGTTAGTTCTAGTTTTGATTTCTTGAGGAACCTCCATGCTGTCTTCAATAGTAGATTTACTAATTTGTATTCCTTCCAGCAGTACATAAGGGTTCCCTTTTCTCCATGTCCTTGCAAAAACTTGTTATTTCTTGTCTTTTTGGTAATAGCCATTCTTACAGGTGTGAAGTGATAATTTAGTGTAGTTCTGATTTGCATTTCCCTTATGATTATGATATTGATCACACTTTCCTGTACCTGTTGACTATTTGTATGTCTTCTTTGGAAAAATGTCTATTCAGAGCCTTGCCCCATTTTTTAATTGGGTTGTTTGCTTTTCTATTAAGTTGTATATGAGATTTTAAAAAAAATATGTTGTGGATTGTAATTCAGCTATACTCCAATATGGGCTTCCCAGGTGGCATGGTGGTAAAAAAAATCTACCTGCCAGGGCAGGAGATGCAAGAGACATGGGTTCAATTCCTGGGTCAGAAAAACCCCCCGGAGGAGTAAATGACAACCCACTCTAGTATTCTTGCCTGGGAAATTCCATGGATAGAGGAGTATTGTGAACTACAGTCCATGGGGTTGCAAAGAGTTGGACATGATTGAGCGACTGCACACATACCCCCAACATTCATATTTACAACATGAATTATTTATAGTAGTTATTTACAGCCAGTAAGATATGGCAGCAACCCAAATGTCCATCTACAGAGAACTGCTTAATTCTTTATTCTTACTTCTTTTTATAGAGGAAAAGAATCAACAGGTTAGGCAAGGCATGCTATGCATTCAGGAGAGCGTAAGTCAAGAGTTAGGTTAAATTGCCTAGTGATCTAATTCCTATAATTAGGTTATTTTAAGGTTAGAGGGGAATAGAAATGAGCAAGCAGGAAAGGTGCAAAAGAACTACTTTCAAGTAGAATGTACACAGTGAATGACTGTTAAATGCCCTAAAAAGCTCAGAGAACCTTCCTCTAAAGAAGGCACGGTGGATATAGGGAAGCCAAAAAAAGCAACAGCTGACCTTGACAAGGTATCTGGACTAAAGTTAGATTGAAGTGGGTTCCTCTCTATAACTTCTCTTTTAGCCTTATAATCTTATAAGATTATATTATGTTTACATAATAGTTATACTTACATAGTATAATGTCCGGAGAAGGCAATGGCACCCCACTCCAGCACTCTTGCCTGGAAAATCCCATGGATGGAGGAGCCTGGTGGGCCGCAGTCCATGGGGTCGCTAAGAGTCGGAAGAAGACTCAGCGACTTCACTTTCACTTTTCACTTTCCTGCATTGGAGAAGGCAATGGCAACCCACTCCAGTGTTCTTGCCTGGAGAATCCCAGGGATGGGGGAGCCTCGTGGGCTGCCATCTATGGGGTCGCACAGAATCGGACACGACTGAAGCGACTTAGCAGCAGCAGCAGCAGCAGTATAATGTCAAAATTTAAGTACTAAATTTTAGTGTCCAAACTTGATTAGGATAAGCCTTTAGAAAATGTTGTAGGCTCTAGCTATATAATTCTTCTCAACCAATCTTTCACAAAGCCAAACACTTCAGACCCTAATTCAATTATTTGTTATGATCCTGAAGCTGATCGGAGTAATTCTAGCCTAATTGGCTAAACCCTGAGTCCATTGGTAGGCATGGGGACATAAATGAGACATGCCCTGATGTTTAGTTCATCATTTAACATGGGGAAAATACACAGGTTGCAAGTAAACAATATAGGAAACTGCAAGTTGCTATCATGCAGAGGTATGTTTACTCCCCCGGCAGAATGAATAAAAGAGGCATCACAGGGAAAAAGAGAGCAGGAGAGATGAACTGAGGTGAGGTCTTCAGGGGTGCTTCATGGAGAAGGTGGCATTTTAAGTATATCCTGAAAAAGAAATGGCTTTTGTTGTTGTTGTTGTTTATCTTTAATTTTCTTTCTGAGTTAAGGAAAGGAATATGGATAGAGGGAGCTATTGAAATAAATGTATAGAGATATGGAAGGCCGTGCTGTGTGTGGGGGCATCAGAGCAAGCCCATAGGTGTGTGGGTGAAGGCAGCAGATGGGTGTGTAACACAAGGGATGCCATTCTAAGCATTTGGACTTTATCTGAGAAATAAAAAGGTAGACACTCAAGAGAGGAGTGTAATGGGGTGAGATTCTTGGCCTGTGGAGAAGGGGGTCTAAACTCTAGGGGGAATGGGCGGAGTCAGGGAGGTCAGATCCAAGCTTATCCCAGTAATCCCAGTAAGAGATGGTGGAGATGTACAGTGAGGCAGGGGACATTGTGAAGTTCAATCAGTAATATATGGATACTGACTTCACATGAGGATAAGGGAAGAAAAAAGATCAAAGCACACTGAAGGGTTTCACAACGGTCATGGTGGCATTAAATAAAATAGGAAAAAATAGGTTTGGGGAGAAACAAAGTTGATAAGACACATACAGGTTAAAAATGTATAGGCTCTGAAGTTTTTTTTTCCCTTCATTTTTGTATATCATCTATGGACTGGTTGTTTCCCTCTATGTTACTATGTTGATCAGAATGGAAATTAAAAGAGAATAGCGAGTGAACAAGTGATGAAGGCACCTGGGTTTCATCTTCTACAGTGCCCTATTCAGATAGATGTCCTGGGTGGAGATGGGGGTATCTACTTTAAAGAAATGTCTGGGCAGCCCGTGATGGGAATCTAATACATGAAAAGACTTAACATGATCTAGGATATGGCATCATTTCTTGGACCTGGCAAGCTGACTTTATTACGGGCTGCTGTAGGTTACCAGGGGAGACAGTGACAGATCATTTTGTAGGGCCCAGGGAGAGCCAGATCCATCTGCCTAGGAAAACAAATAAATTCGTTAGGAACTGAGGTTAAAAAAAATTTACAAGGTACAGTGATGCATCTGCCCCTCTCTGGGTGGATGGTGATGGCTGGCCACAGGAGGTTACCCTCACTGGTTCACACATCCTGCCAGCTCCTGGGCTCGTGTTACAGGACATTTTCCCATTTCCTTTTCCATGGTCTAGTTTAGCCAGAAAAATGGACGGCAGGCTGGGGGAGGATAAAAAATAAACAGGAGAGGGAAAAGACTCTCTCTCTGAGCAATCTTATAAAACAAAGCATAAATCTTTAACTGCCTGACCTTTCAGCTCACATGGCTTTCGGTGCAGGAGGAATAAATCAGGGCTCATCTGGAGGCCTGGGGGAGGGTGGCTTTCTACCTTCCAACAGGAAGCAACCTATTTGTGGAAAGCACAGATATGTGTCATTGTTTTTAATAGGAACTCAATTGATTTCCTAGAAATTGAAATGTTCCCTTGGTTGGGAAATGAAATTTCTACTTGGCTGTTCCACCTTTGGCCGCCCCTTGGTGGAAAGTCTTATTGCACATTGCTAGAATTAGCAACGAAAGGTCAAATGAAAGATCATGGGGTCAGACTTCCTCATAACAGGAGACCATCTCCTAAATGCAACTAAAACCAGCAAAGGTTGTGGGTTGCGGAGATGCAACTCCTACAATATAGTGAAGAATGTTTTTGTTAACCTTTTGGTTGCTGATTTAATTTCCTGCGCCATGTTGCTCTCTTGCATCATTGTTGTTCAGTCTCTCAGTAATGTCTGACTCTTTGCGACCCCATGAACTTCAGCATGCCAGGGTTCCCTTCCTTCACTATCTCCTGGAGTTTGCTCAGACTCATGTCCATTAAGTCAGTGATGCTATCTAATCATCTCATCCTCGGCTGCCTCCTCCTCTTGCCCTCAATCTTTCCCAGCATCAAGGTCTTTTCCAGTGAGTCAGCTCTTCACATCAGGTGGCCAAAGTATTGGAGCTTCAACATCAGTCCTTCCAATGAATATTCAGTTTGATTTCTTTTAGGATTAGCTGGTTTGATCTGCTTGCTGTGAGAGCCAATGATGAGGCCCTGAATTCAGCAGCTCACCAGAGGACTTGGCACTCCTCTGTAACCAGTCCCTTTATCCCAGCAGCCACAGTGATGGACACCTGAAAAAAAAAGTTTGTTTTTCCAATACCTGGAGAAAGATGACAATCGATCTTATTGAGTAACTGAAGCTGTCCTACGTAAGGGAAACTTTTCTTTTTTTCAGGGAGGTGGGTGAGATTGGGTTAGTGGTGATAGAGGTGGCTAAAAATTAGAAGGCAGTAAATTAGTAGTTTGAAGACAGGATTGGAACTAAGCTTCATGGGTTAAGCCCACTATCTGAGTTCATAGAGCCAAAGGTGTGTTTTGATCATTTTTCTCCTCCCTCTCTCTCTTTTAATGACTAAGGCTGTTCAAATGTGAAAAAAAGCAGATATGCCACGAGCTAGCAATTACAGAGGGACTTATTAATAAAACAAAATCTAGGAAATAATTTATTTTATTCCCGCAAAGATAAAGTAGTATTCTCAGTCCCTCCCAGATCCCTTTTGTTTAAGTCTTTCCCTTTGGCTGGAGCAGCCACCTAATGAAGTATTGCTGTTTCTTGAGGGCCCACATGTCCCAGGAAAGAAAGTAAAGCTCCCCCTAGAGGCAAAATCTCCACCTTCAGAATATTCCTTAGTTCAGGCTCTGAATGTCTGAAGGTATCTATCATTTGAAGAACAATGGTCTTTATCAAGGAAAACTTGCTATCTTTTACTATACTTTTCCTTAAATGCTGTTCTGTTAGCAGCTTATTACCACATTAACTTTTCCCCAAGAATGTTCAGGCTGTGAAATCACAGAAAAAAGAAACAGATAATTTAGGAGCTAGAGTAACATTTTTGGTCTTTTTAGTATTACATTATCCAAACGGTCTCTCTTTATTTACTAATATTTACTATTTGTTTGTGTTTGTCCCATTTCTTAAGATTTGTTTATGGCCTAGTGGGGACCCAGTGGACTGCAAGTTGTTGTTGTTCAGTTGCTCAATTGTATCTGACTCTATATGACCCATGCCAGGCTTCCCTGTCCTTCACCATCTCCCAGAGTTTGCTCAAACTCATGTCCATTGAGTCAGTGATGCCATCCAGCCATCTCATCCTCTGTCATCCCCTTCCCCTCCTGCCTTCAGTCTTTCCCAGCATCAGGGTCTTTTCCAATGAGTCAGCTCTTTGCATCAGGTGGCCAAAGTATTGGAGCTTCAGCTTCAGCATCCGATGAATATTCACGGTTGATTCCTTTAGGATTGACTGGTTTGATCTCCTTGTAGTCCAAAAGACACTCAAGAGACTTTTCCAGCACCACAGTTCGAAGGCATCAATTCTTTGATGCTTAGCCTTTTTTATTGTCTGCAAATTAGAATATCATTTTTGATCTACTGTTGACTTTTTGTTGACTAAGTGTAATTCAGCCTTTGTGTATCAGATTTCAAGTCTATATCTTGATGATAGTCAGTATAACTTTAAAAATTACTGTGTGTATATATATATATATATATATATATATATATATATATATACTTCCCTGGTGGCGTAGACAGTAAAGAATCTGCCTGCAATGCAGGAGACCCAGGTTCAGTCTCTGGGTTGGGAAGATCCCCTGGAGATGGAGAAGGAAATGGCAAGTCATTCCAGTATTCTTACCTGGAAAATTCCATGGACAGAGGAGTGTCAAGGGCTACAGTACATGGTGTCAAGAAGAGTCTGACATGACTGAATATAATACACACACACACACACACATATATATATATAGAGAGAGAGAATGCATTTTAAATGATTCCAAAAAAATTAAAACAATAATAGTATAAAAACTCAGGAAAGGATGTACATGGGAATGACAACCAAGTTTATATTTACTTCTCATTAATATATATATTCTAAAAACAACATTCAAATAAATGAGTCTGGTCCTGGTTTTCAGAATAATTTTTATACTGAATGCATTTTATTTATGGCCAGAATATGGCAGAAATCCACCAAAAAGTGGTTCAATATTCTTTGTGTTATATGAAAGGTCAGAAGAGGACTTATT